>NC_135759.1:15553296-16851939 GCF_052425735.1 Oculina patagonica | reverse complement strand
AGGTTAACTTTGTATGAGATCATGTCACTCGGGTCTGCGGCCTCGGGCCGTACTCAAGACCTCGGGTACTATTTTTCAAAAAACGGACCTCCCAGCCGGCAAATAACATATATTTAATTTCCAAGTGTCAGTAAATTGGCTATTCTGAGATAACTGAGATAACTACTCTTTGGAAACAGGCAAGAAATTTAGTGATGGGAAAAACAAAACCATTTTTGAACGCTGCCGATAATTGCGTGTATCGATTGGCCTTTACATAAGTGAAAAGGCGGCTAATTGATCTGCGGCTTTCTGTACTGTTAAGAGCCCCAGTTGTGTAACGTAGAATATGACTTAAATCAATAGCTGAAAATTGCCGAGACTACCAAGTTTTTATTGCTCATGCTACTGCTGTACTGATACAGACTTGTCGGCGCCAGTACAGTTTGAAAACAGAATGCATTTTTATTGTTAGCAGGCCATCACAATTAATTTTAGAGCCTTTTAAGGCTGATTTTTACTAAGTATATAAGCACAAGCACAAGCATGCATAAGCATAAGTGCAAAAGGAGAACAAAGTAACATACCAGTGAGCGGGCTCGCTCTTCTTCTTTGCGGCTATGCTTGTGCTTGCATGGCTTATGCTCATATATACCCAGTGAAACTAGCTTTTTCAATGCGACTGCTATATTCGAAGCCACAGAAACAATGAAAACAGATTAATTCTGTTTGTAAGGTTTTACCCCTGAAGTATTTGAGAAGCCTGAACGGACGAAACGCCTGCAGAAACGAAAGGAGATCACTGTTGCACTTGTTGATTCAGTTCAAGCAATAAACGTTGTGGCTACTGACAACGTTTCACTGTAAAGAAAACCAATAAAAATATACCATCCAGTTTCGAAAGAGTACGAGACGTAACCGGACAGAATTATCGCACTCTCACTCACACTTTAGGCGCAATTTTAAACAAATTAAAGCTACGTACTCCAAAAACGTAGCGGTTTGGCAAAACGTTTTCTGAAATCTGAGAATTCCCTTCCTTGAAAGTAAATCCTTCCACCGCATCAAAGGTAACAAATATCATAAGTTATTCGGATCCTCTTTTGCTCCTGATATTATAAACACAAGTACTACGTTTTGTTTCCATTTTCAAAATACCTTCAGACGGTACAATGTGAAGGGAAGCAAGGCAGAACAAGTGAAAGGCAATCCTCGGAGACCCAACAGGGGCAGTTATTGGGGGCGAGGGGAAGGTCGAAATAGCGGGCGAAAAATTCGGCGGAGTAAAGTAGAAGAGAAAGCGTGGAGTTCCTGGGGATAGATTCTTTATACCGCTCTAATGTAAGTTATTCTGCCCATTCGGCAGGCAGCAAGTCCACAGTCCGTTTTGTGTGTTTTTATTCGAAGCCTACACAAAGGCTAGTTCTTTCCCCGTATTTGTTTTGCTTGTTCGTCACGATCTTGCTCCAGAAAGAAAAACGTCCCTCTTTTCACTTAGTTGACCGCGGGTGAGAAGCTTAAAATAAGCGAGAGGAAAAATTTCCCACAAGAAAATATGTGGCAAAATGCGCCTCTTCACTTAGAGCTTAGACAAAAGAAGGACTGCTCGTTGTCTATATATATCTAGTTCTCGACACCTGAAGTACTCCTGTTGTTCTACGCTGCAAAAGCGAGTGGGAGTTAAACCGACTGATGGCCATTTTCGTCCACAGAGCCTTTGTTAATTCTTTCAGTCTCCCCAGAACTTGCGTTTTCTCCAGCCGCCTGGCCATTTTTGTTCCCAAAACCTCCGCTTTTTGTCACGTTTTCGTTCGGCGACATTAAAATTCGAGTAGCTCTGACCGCGGGAAACAAATTCAGGGTGCGTTCGTTTGGGATCAATCCGGAATAAGAATAATTGGAATATTTAGCAATTATTGGATGAGGCTGAGTATGATATGAAGAATTATGCAGATCGAGGAGATCTGAGATCTGTATAATTCTTCATATCATAGGAAAGCCGAATTCAATAATTGTTTTATTATTCATTCAAAATATTTCCAGAGCTCCAAATGCACAAAATGAATTTAATAGGGTTTTGACACTAGGCAAAGTACACAAATACACAACAACGTTCGCTTTTAAATTTGATTTAAACTTCAAAAACTCGGTTACCTTCATTAAATTTCTTGTCCTTTATATTGTCGATATTTAGCACTTGCTTGAAGTGTCTATTGAAGCTATACAAATCTGATGACACAAAGCGATATTTTCGAGTACAGGTTTCCATCGTTCTTTCTTACTTCGACGTAGAATTTTCGTAAAACCACTCCATGTCCTCCGCTGTGGCTGGATCAGGGATCTTTTCCTCTTGAAGATACACTTTCAAAATCGATCGACTCCCCTTCGTTGCTTTTTCCGTGTTTTGACTTTCCTTGTCTTCTAATAACTTTAAATTTTACCTCTTCATAATGCTCAAATCTAGCGGCCATACCTGCTCGGCAGCAAAGCCGTTCAGTCGCGTGACGTCATGAGTTCTTGGGAACGAGGTTGCGATCGGGTAATCATCCTTGGGAACGAGGTTGCGATCCAATAATTTTTGATATTGGACGGTTCCGATCCAATAATTGGAATTTCTTCCAAATTTGGTCGGCGCTAGCCGAATAGCTGGAATTAGCCGGGGATTGAAAGCCAATCAGAAACACAGAAATATTTTGAATGAATAATAATGCGAGTTAGCGTTCGTTTGGTTACTCTTCCTATTCCGGGATACTTGGATTTCCATTCTGGCTATTCTGCTCCCAGCAGCAGAATAGCCGGAATGTATTGCGGAATATATTCCTATTTCAGAATATTCCCAAACGAACACGCCCTCAGTTTTAATAACACAGGATACTTTCATTATATCTTGCGAATAATAGCAGCAGAGATTAATCAATATCCATTGTTTCATTATCCAACTCCTCGCTGTAGGGTATAACTTAGACGGGAATCGAGTACATTCTAGGCTATTTGACTTACTTTGCGATCGTGTGCCCATCAGCACAAATCACTTTTCGAGGTCAGAAACACAGGTATACCAGTGCCATCCGCGAGAAAACGCGCTTTTAATTTGGGTGTGGACAACTGTTTGGATCTAACTGGCTGAGTGGGGGCCGCGATTAGGATTTAAAGTTTTTTAAATGAATCATTCAGTTAAAGCAGCTGATTCTCAATTGTAAGCCGCTCTTGCAACTTGAATAAGCTCAGCTACTGAATAAAAAGACAAAAACACCGAAACAAATCACTGCATGCAATTTTTTGGTTCAACCGTGAACTTATAAAAAATTTACAACTTGTTTATTTTTCCACATCAAGTGTGTGTTTTAGTTTAGTCTTCTGACCACTCTGCAGGAATCTATGTTTTGTTTTCAACACGAGTGCAGTTCAAAACATAAATCAAGAAACATATTTTGTTTAAAAAACAAAACCGCTAAGCTTTCATCCCTTAGCAAACTGTGTATCAGGGTACCCTTTTTGCCACTTTAAATCCGCAAGTTTGAAAAGTAAAAATTTTGGCCGTCAACCAATCGTTTGGTGGTTGCGATAAGTCATTGTGAATAAGTTATTCAGAATTGACTTGTGGCTTGCCCGCAGGGTTTCCGTCATTTTAGACTCAGTGAAGATATAAGTATTAAAATATGATTGAATGAAAGTGCGCCTCGAAATACACCTGCCGTACTCAACTTGAGCTGAATTAAAATCGTACATGTAAACAACACAGAAGCCGAGTCATTTTACTATTAGATTCAGTATACATTTCAGACATTTTAACGTTTAATTTACAGACACTGTTGTGATACATTGAAAGTAATTAGTTTTCGCAAATGTTTTGATATCCAATTTGAACAACTGCATTTTGATGACCAGTAGAGATTTCCCTGAATGGGTCTGCATAAATATTTTATTTACTCCCTATGCGGTCAATACCTTTCAAAATAAAATAAAAAATAAAAATAAAAATAAGTGCTTTATTTTCCCGCGATATTTTTTCACAATTTGGGCTATTTTACTTTACTGAGTATGGAATACCCCCTTCGAAGAATAAACCATTTCGACAAATTCTGCTCAAAAACAAAACTGAATAGACAGCGAAAATCAAATTTGTTTTTATTATCGGGCTTATCATTACTTCGATTTTAATAGATCTTTGTTATATCTCAAGCCACTAGATTGCTTGTATTTCCATACAAACATTTATATTTTTGACTGTTTCGTAGTGACGCTAACAGCATGCGTTTGACGCACTGGAGACCATAGTTGTTTTATAAATCTCGCATGGGATTGGAAGAAATAAAATAAACTTTCAGAACTCACTATGTGTGTGGCGTTTTCTGAGTCGTTTTTAATTTTTTTTTTCAGTAATCAACCAAATTAAAACTGTGGTCTATTATCTGTAGAAAAATTATCAAGCTCTGCCTCTGTTAGCTCAAAATTACGCTGCAGTCGTTCTCCGTATTTTTGCATAGTTTTGTCTTCTACGACGCCAGAACATTCTGGGTCTAGTAAGGCATATGAATCATCGCATTTTCTGTAATGAAAAACTCGTGCTAGACTCCAGTCCACCTTATCAACGATGTAATAATCCTTGATTGGCTTGCTAATATGATGTACTCCTTGCTCGAATATTCTTCGCGGATTGACAACACATTTTGTCCAAAACGGAATGGCGGTTTTTGTGCGATGAAATAGCCGTTGCGTCAAAAGCGGGGAGATTTCCCAGTCTTCCCTTAAAGGGTCGAATATTACGCTCTGAAAACAGTGACCGCAATGTTCATCTTGATGAATTTTCTCCAGTAGTGAGATCATGTTGTCATGTTGTAGCGGCACAATAAACTCATCTAAATCATTGAACGCCACAAAGTCAAGATGACTCATAGATCGGAACAAGCAGTCCATAATTGATAGTGTCTGCCCGAAATAATGGATATCATACTTCCCGATATAAGAAGGTAAATTCCACGTAAGAACGCGCGCTAACCCTTTTTCTTCGTAATAATCCAACACTTTTTGTACCTCATCAGAAACCTCCAAGTCATAAAATATAAAATGTGAAGCTCCCAAAATTTGCGAGAGTTCCAAAAATTCGATCAACCTGTCGACCGATATTTCACCATGTAAAGGAGGTATACAAATTCCGTATTGCCCGCGGCTCACTTTCTCAGCAAAACGATGTTGATGGTCGATTAAACCCACAGGCAAAACACCTGAGCCAGAACTTTCGTTTTGATCCTTAAAAGTTGATCTTGTGGAGATATTTACAAAACATGGTATGCTGTCGAGTTCTGGCGGAAGGACACATGAAGCTATGAAGCCGCCAAAGTGCATATAGTGATTTTCATTGTGTTGATAATAGGAAACGCTACTGATTACTGTATTTTGTTTTGACGCACTTTTGAAATGGCAAAAAAGCGGCGGAGGATGTCTCGTTGAACTCAATAACAAAATCCGAATGAAATGCTGAGATTGTCGATCATCAAACCACGCCGAATACACGAGCGTTCCTTTTTCAACTGCGCGAAATCTTGGCTTTTCCCGTATTTCTTTGCAGGAAGACTTCACTCTTTCAGTCGTTTTTCCTGGGCTCACTGAAGAAATCGCGCTGCTACTTTGGACGTAGTTTAATCCCATTTTTCTGCTTTGCTCGAGATCGCTGTCATGACCCTCGCCTAGCTCGGCTATAATAATCCCTGCTTCCCTGTTTATCTTAACGTTTCAACCTCATAGCGGGAACTTGTCTGAATGCTGGCGAGAGCTTCGCGTGGAGTCGCTTGTATAACCGTGGAAAGTTGGAACAGCAGAAGTAGAAAAAGCCCGGCGAAAAATAACAAGGAGAATGCCAAAAGATTCCTTCTACGGTAATAAAGCACCTTGCGCGTAAATCTCCACATCGCAGAGCTGTTCGATGGCAGTTTTAAGGTGTGCACACTTGTAAAGTGTTTTGTTTTTGTCGCGACGAAAAGATTGCTGTTATTGACCGCGGGTAAGGGGTTGATGTGGAAATATTGACCGAGTGGTTTGTTCTTTAATGCACTGACGCGAAGTTGAGGCCCACTAATGAACAAAACATTAACAAAATGAACAAAATAATGAACAAAAACATGAATAAAATGTACAAGGTAATGAACAAAAAAAGGAATACTTAAACGGCCAACGCGCGCAAGCGGCCTACAAATAGAAATCTGGAACGTTCGTTTAACCAATCAAATTTCATCATTAATTTTATATCTGGTGCAGAAAAATAATTAAAGGAAGTTCATATACTGCATCATACTGACTCAAACCTCGCGGAAATTATTTAATGTACCCGGCGTGCATTACCTCGATCAAACGCCCCGGGGGTTTGTCAACAGTTCGCCGTTAACCTGTTGTTGAACTGTTTTTAATGGCTTTTGGCTCAGCAGTGGCACAACATTCGCTCTGCAACAGCAAGGTCAAGGGTTTGAGAAGTCTTTGATCATTTTCTGGGTTTTATTTGCATGTATACGTATTATCACAGGATGAAATGTTGACGCCTTAGATATTCTTTACAATGAAGTTTGCCTCAATGATAAGAAAAAGAAATCATAAAGCTCTGCAAGACTTTTTCCATAATTATTTATAACCCTGGCTATTCTTTTCCAGACACAATACAATGAGTAAAATAAAATCAGAATATTCTGAACAGAAATCCGGCAAGCTAGCACTTCCATGGCAAAAAGAAACTCGTTGCACTTCCACGCCTGATATTAAATTCACTTTCTATACTCTTTCCCAGACAGGAAAACAAGTCTATTTCCAGAAACTATGAAAGCCAGCGACTATGAAAGCACAGAATCTCAAAGCACTCACTCAACATTGCTTCGTCTATAAGCCTTGAGGAGAAGGGAATATACTTTCTGTCGTCCATCAAAACCCACGTTCACAACAACAAAACGTTGACAAATGTGTTGGAGAATGTTTATTTTACAAAAAATGTTTCATTCCAAGATGGTAACATTTATAAGGCTTTTCTAGAAAGGAAAGGAACGAAACGCCCATCAGCAGGCTTATTTCATAACATTATCGAGTCTTCCAAACCATTAATTCTAAAGAAGTACGTTCATGCTATTTTAGATAATTCTGTTTATACAAAGTGGTTTTCAAATGAAAAAAAAAATCAAAATCAAATTAAAATTCAATTTCAAATTGAAGAAACCACAACATAAAGACATGTATAGAATGCTTGCATTCTGTTTTTTTTTTGCCGAAATTCAGGACGGTAGTGTGAGGCGAGGGTTTAAGACGCGCTAGGAGGGATATTTTTTTTCCCCCCCCCCTACCCCCCCCCCAAAAAAAAAAAACCCCCCCCCCCCCCCCCTACCCCCCCTTCGAAAAAGAAAAAAAATTTTTTTTTTTTTTTTTTTTTTAAAAAAAAAAATTTTTTCAAAAACCCCCCCGGGTATTTAATATACCCCCTATACCCCTCCCCAAAAACCCCCCCCCCTATAAACCCCCCCCAAAAACCCTACGAAGATGTATAAGCCCAGGGCTTACAACCGGAATTCTACGTAATTTGGACGAGACAGTCTCACCCCAAGACCCTCGCTTTGTTTATCACCTTGTCAAGGTTTCATCATTATTATGATAACGTTTGGAGCTCATAATTAAAATATAGCAAGAATTGTCAAAATAGCATGATCGCAAATTCTAACTACCGGTTAATAATTAAACAAAAGAAATGTTGATAACTCGGGTTAGTTTCTTCTGGAAAAATTAGCCTAAAAGTACGAAAAACTTAACTGCCACAAAACGTCACTGTCTAGATGCAAAGTCGCATCGTTGCATTGTCATATGTAGGTGCATCAAATTACTAGTTTAAAACAATCCAGGTATTTTAGCTACATCAATTTAAATATCAAGTACAAAGTACAAGTTAATTTCCATATGGGAACTTTTCTTAGTATACATTTCAACTATATTTTTTTAGAATTTGATATACTATCATCTCCATTTTTATGAAAAATATCGCAATATTATATCCTCTGGGAAATTCTACTTATAATTTTATGGGGCACTCCTATAAGGAACTCTCTGACAAAGGTTCCACGGCGAGGCTCCAACGAGAAGGGCACCTTATGGTCCTCTTAGCGGTATAGTCTAAACTAACTTGCGGGGTGCTTTAAGCTGCAAACAAAATGGGACCCTTTAGTAGTGTCACACCGCGCTATGGCCCACTTAAAACGAAATCTGCTAAATAACTTCTTTAATCTTTCCTTGGGTTTCTCTCTTCGTATTTTTTAAATCTCCAAATTTATCAAGGTACAAAAAGTAAAGTATTTTTACTTAATAAAAAAATAAACGAGCTCAAAGGCTACTTAATAAATTTTCAGCTTATGCTATTCTATCCACTAGTAAGCAAAGAATCTTTCTATTTGTTATTATTTTCATTTCTTTTCTCTTTTCGTTTGGCATTTTTTTCTTTTTCAACTAGACCAGTGCACTAAGCTCGCAGTCAGTTCTTATAACAGTATTCCAAAATTCTCCCATAAACATAGCTAATTAAACAATAACCTACAATAACGCTAATTCTCCAATTGACGTCCAATAATATATGCTTAACTTGACTAAATTCTTTTCCCTCTGCAGTATAATAGGGCCAAGAATATAAAGTTACGTTTAAATATAAAGGATTCTTTTACAATAAGAACAACTAAATCTGCTCTTTCATTTTGACGTCCTGCATTGGTGATTTTATCATACTATATTAGTGCCATAGATATTACTACATTGTAAAATTCATTAATTATTCATGAGGGTGAAAACCAATCCCAGCACACTATTCAGATCACATGTACACAACTGTAAACCCCAATACAAATCAAACAATAGAATTAAATTTTGATACAGACTCCTGCTCAGCTAATTCGTATTCATTAACTTTTGATACAGATCTCTACTGATTCGCATACTGGCAATACTTTGCATTCAATTTATTGTTTTCATTTCACAAGTAGAATATAATATTCGCGTCCGATCTGTATGGGCGTTTACAATGGCTCGCCTATCGGCTCGCCATTGTAACCGCCCATACAGATCTCCCGCTCATATTTTATCTACTACATATAATTTTTCTCGTTTTAAAATGCTTTCGTGTTATACCACAGTTACACCCAGCAATGATTTGTAAAACATGTCGCATATTTACTCGAAACATTTCTAAGTGTAACTCACATGTTCTCTTGCGCATCTATCGGTTATTTTGCTTGTCACGCAATGATTCCATCCAACCTCTCTGGGAAGAAGCGTTGCGTGACGGCAGGTGCACGGTCACAAAGATTTATAAAAAATGTGCACGTTGACAAAGCAACACAAAATTTGCTTGATTTGTATGTTTTAAACAGTCAGAACCTGGGTGACTTTGTGATAATTCAAAATCGTTATTCTCAAAACCTCTCTTTGCCGCATTCATCTCGCTCCATTTTCACAAACTTTTCCACCTTTCTCTTCTGATACTTCTAAAATAAAATAAAAATGAAGTAAAAGTATTAGGGAATGTACTCAAAGTGTTTATTAAGCCGAAGGTCTCTTTAAGCCCGTTCCAGGCTCTTAGCAGGCTCATTCTTCTTCCCGAGTGGGGAAGGGGTGAAGAAAAGTCCTGGAAACAAACTGCTGGCCGTCTATGAAAAAGGCACATAGAGAAGTTTGAAAACCAAAACCAAAGTTATCACTCTGGCCAATCACAAAGGACACAGACAATCCAGTGAACCAATCAAAACGATAAGCAAATACGTGTCCCCAGCGCAAAGCGCGGGAAAACGTGTGTGAGCAAGTCACGATTGGGTTTGATTTTACTTCTGATTGGTTGAAAAAGTGGCGCGAGTTATCTAAACCGATTACTAAGCGTAGTAATGCAAAACAGAAAAGTTGTGCAGGCCAAAGCGAGATTGGTTCAGGCCTTGGACCCGACTAGCTAAGATACAACCTTTAATCTGATTTGTTAATGATTGTTCAGTCACATACGAACCAATTACCGTACTCAATATTTTAGACGCTTCTCCAGGGAGTACAATTTTAGAAAGTCGCGCGGAATCAGCAGAAATTTAGCCCGGGGGGGGGTTTGTTTTTTTTCCGCGTTTCTCCCCCACGCGCGCACAAAAAAACCAGACGCCTGCTACGCAGGCTACAGAAATTTAAGGTGGAAAAAGAGCTGAATACGCACGACTTACTCATAACCATTTACCTTTTTCTGCGGCAGCTTTTTGTCTCTGTAGAATTCGTTTGAGCTCCGCAGTGGCCTCGTCTTTCGGTCTCTCGTCAAGTATGTCGCCAGCAGAATGGCTCCGCGGTTTTCTTAACACGACTTTACTCAGTTCACTGTTATTATTCCCAGCAGACGTTTCCTTAGAGTCGACACTGGTGCCCATTTTGCGAAGTTTAATATTTGCCCATTCAGCTCCTGGTTCGTCTGTGGGTGAAGTTACTCCCGGGCCAGCATCAATGCTGGGGTTTTTCTTCAACGTTTTCTGCAAAAGTAACAATTACGCAAAAGAAGACTCCTTAGACTACCATAGTAAACTTTGCCATACATTTAATCTACTAACGAAACGTTCATCTTATTAACCAGCAAACAGAGAAATAGTTCTTTCTGTTTGTACTGTATTGTCCACCGAGTTAGCGTCTTTCCTATTTTTTTTTTTTTTCACTTGAAAATCCCAAGCCACAAACTACAAGAAACTAACAGTTCTTACACACTGAATGCCATTTGTCTGCCATAAGAAAATGCAACAGCATTTATCAACAACTCGACAACTCACAAAGATTACAGACAGAGCCTCTTTCGCAAGCTCGGGCTGCAACAAAAGACATTGTACTGTGACAACCACTCGATGAAACAGTGCGTTCTTCTGAATAACACTAAGGAAAAAACAAAAAGAGGAAACCATTTCCTACCAGCAAATTTCCCAAGTCAGACATGGCATCTGTGTCGTCGCTCTCGTTACTACCACTAGAAGGCTAAAACAAACAAAGTTGGTTACAATATTATGGTTTGCTCGCACCGTAAGACCATACTAGTTATTTAAAAAATATAAAGGAATCCGCGTATTAAACTATCACAGTGGAATAAAACACAACGGCATTCGAGAACAGGAGAGAAATGGGTCTGTTTATTATGTCGTACAATGTGGTTACAATGTGTGACCATTCAAATGAAAGCTATTGAGCAGTACTTTTAAGATTGCGGTACAGGTGTACTTTGTATTATCCTGTTCAAGGTGGTTTCAAAGCAGGGTAGGAAACTAAAATTTCGGAGCACTCGCCATCTGGGCGAGTGACCTTCATTGCACTCGCCCAGATCAGTTTTCACTCGCCCTCTCCTCCATCAAGAGGAAACTTAGCCCCTCCCCCACAAATAATCAACTTAATTTTTATTTCTAGTGCAACAAAGTGTCAAGACAAAGAAGCAAGAATCGGAAATGGTCATCTTGCTGCGTTTCGCGGCTTGGTGGACGGTAAGTAATTACTTGTACAAGTACGTCAATCATGTAACAATCCTCAAACGGAGCCATTTTTGTCTGTGAGCGCGAATGCAGCTTTGTTGGAGATTTCAAATGTTGGTAAGCTATCGGCTTATGGACTGTAGATTATTCGAAGTGGAAAGTAAACATTACACTTATAATAAATTTTGAATGATTTATTTGGATATGAAAATCATACTCGACCGGGCGAGTGACCCGTGATTGTACTCGCCCGACAGTCACACTCGCCTGGACGAGTGGGCGAGCGCTAATTTCCAACCCTGTTTAAAAGTTTGTTTCAGTGTGTGGATAAAACTCTTCTGTTTGATCACTAAATGAAAAGCATTTGATTAGTAACTTTTTTGTGCCCTGTTTATTAAAGCTCGAACGGTAAAGCATAAATCACACAAAAAGATTATTTATACCAAAGAATCATCACTTACGGATCTGACAGGTTTTAGTTGAATATTTCCAGTTTTTATTCTTTCCATCATTTCAACCATGGCATTGCCCAGCGGATCTTTTGGACCTAAAAAAAACAATTTATTGCCTTTACTTTTAAGTAAAACAAATTTTAAGTGAGTACACGCAGTACAGACTGACTGACTGACTGACTGACTGACTGACTCCTTGCTTGCTTGCTTTTAATTCCTTTCTTTTTTTAATTTACCTTTGTTCCGCTTTAAACTGTCCTTCTTCTTCTTTGATCCCACAATGTTCATAAATTTCCTATATTTCAAAAGGTACAATTTTAATCAAATAGTTCACTCTGTCTTCTATCGTAAAATGCCAGTTATAAGTTCCTCCTCTCAGGGCAATTATTTTTTACGCCCACTTTAGCCACTTAGGTTTTTTTCGAATTTTATCAAAGTGGAAAGGCGAAAATATTCAATATAAAGTGCTCCTAGGTGGAGTCGAGCCTGGGTCGTCCGACTGAAGAGCGAGTGTGATCAACACTGAGCAACCAGAAAGCTGGCTCCAAGATTTCGTGTTACCCTTACAAATATAGAGAGCTAACCGTAAACAGGCTAATCAAAGTGCATGGTAGGCCAACCGAAGTGAATAGTAGGCTAACCGGAGTGAATAGTAGGCTAACCAAAGTGCATAGTAGGCTAACCAAAGTGCATAGTAGGCTAACCAAAGTGCATAGTGGGCAAACCGGAGTGCATAGAAGGCTAACCGAGGGTGAATAGTAGGCTAAACAAAGTGCATAGTAGGTTAACCGGAGTGCATAGTAGGCTAACCAAAGTGCATAGTAGGCTAACTGGAGTGCATAGTAGGCCAACCGGTTACTAGTTACCAGTTGATGACCGTAAGTGGCGGCCATCTTGAAGTGGGCGTAAAAAATTGCAAATAAATACAAATAAAAACAACCAAAATTGTTGACCCAGGTAAAACACGAACTAAGCAAGGCATATTTAACATAGCGGGAAGCACAAAGAAACTCGATTAGAAGAGCAGGCACATGTTCCCGTCATCATGTTATGTTAATTCGACTTACTTGATCAGCTGAGTCGGCGGAGGTGGTGGAGGCGGAGGGGGAGGGGGTGGTGGTGGAGCTGCTACTGGCGGGGGTGGGGGTGGTGCAGCAGCCTGTTTTTGCGCTTCTTCTAAGCTTTTCTCCAGCTCTGAAACTTAAATGAAAAAATAGTGGCAGTGTCACGGGAAGTCTTCTAAGTTTTGTGTGAACTACGTTAGAACAATGAGGGTACACTTACTGATCAACAAAATTAAAATTCATTCTTCAAGATGTGAATAAGCCCTAATCAATGGTTTTTAAGTGATTTTCTTCCAAGTAACACTGTCAACTTGAAAACGTCTGCCCGACTTTTTCAAGTTTTAGGCCACTTTTTTCCAACCCAAACATAGCCACGCCACTTTTTAACAATTTTCATGACTAGTACAGTGTGTTTTAGCAAGGCCAGTCCACTGTTAGTGGATTTCCAATTAATACCAACGCCTTCACTGGATTACCGTATTTTCTCGATTATTTTTTTTTTTAACTTAGCCTTGTGGACCCGACGTTTATTTGACTTCTGCAGTTTATTTGTGCCCGATGTTCATTAAGCAAGGGTTTTTATTCATTATTTTGACAAACATGTATCTGGCTAATAAAAATACAGCTTATTATACCTCAAATAAATACCTGAGGGGCCTATTTTCAACTCCACCTTGGAGACCCGGCGTTTATTCGGTACCCGGCGTTAAATCGAGAAAATACGGTAAGTAGCACTAAATCTCGGTGACATTGCCCCCTTAAGTACGGGACGAGTAGCCTCTTTATTACACCCGCAAACGTTTTACAGCACGTGGCGTTTCTATATCAAATCATAGGGAAGATTTTAGTTTTTACTACTAACAGACCTTGTGTGGTAAAAAGCGAGGAAAGCATGGCACGTTTTACTGTGAAATGGTCTACTCCCATTTACCGGCGCGTCACATTTTCACGTGCCATCAAAACACGAGCGTTTTGTTGCCATGTTACAATTCCATATTAACCCAAACTGATTCAAATCAGAACCTCGATAATCGATAAATTTTCAAAACATGCGTGATTCGGTAACGCTGATAACGGTACCGATCTCGTCACGCCCCGTGTCACGCAATTCTTCTCGTCTTTACTATCGCCCTTGCCGAAAGCATTGCGTGACGACTCAAAGTAGGCTAGAGCTAAGGAAGTAAATCAAAGACAGATAGTAGATAAATAAATACCTTTCTGGTTAGCATCAGTTACTTTCTTTTCTGAATCTGCAAGCTGCTGTTCTAAGGATTCTATAGTATCCTGCGCAAGCTGTAGTTTTTCTTCCGTCACTGTCATAAAAGATAGCAACAACATGTGACCCTCCATATGAAAACATGACTTATCGAAAATAACAATATTGGTTAAACCAGGAGTATAAAGGGTTTCAAAGTCCCTAAGATTGCGTTTCCAAAGGGTTTTAAAAAGGGTGTCGATAGCTTCAAACTACCTAAAACTGGGTTACCAATTGAAAGAGCTTCTGAAAGGGTTTCTAAAGAATTTGAAAGGTACTTCAAAGTGCTTACAGAGGGCTTCGGTAAGGTATTCTGAGTGTTTCCAAAAACATTTTAAAGGGATTTTGAAAGGGATTTTAAAACTTGTTGAAAGCTGTGTCACATGTAGTGATGGAATTGGGCTACTAAGAAACGATACTTTATCACTGAAACTCAAAAAAGTAATTTTTCAGTGCATTAATTTACCTCAAAGCTAGGAGTGTGTTGAGAAAGCAGCAATCATTTGAAAGCAGCTACGACATGAAAGACAGATTTAGCGCCTCTCTAGGCACTTTAGAAAGCAACAACGCCTCCAAAACGGGCAACTACCTGAAAGTTCCTATTTCAATTTTCTAGCGAAAGCAACCACATCCAAAAGTGGCAATTAAACTTTCACTAATTTGAATGTGACCAAACACCTGGACGACTCTATACTACAGGGTAGAATCCCAATACAAAACTTAGTTACTTATTCTGCCTTTATTTATGTAAAAAATGTAAATGTTGTTTATAGTGGTCATGCACTTAGCTTCATATCTCTTCGAGATAGCTAGTTTACAGGCATGCCACTGAAACAGAGGAAACAAATATTTTAAATGAACATAACAAGTTTAAAAATCCCAACTGCAGGAGGCAGACCAGTTGGCTATATACAAAGCGTGACCGAGGATTTGAACCCAGGACAACCGAGAAACAAATCCAGCTAGTGGCAAAGGCAGGTCTTGAACCGGGGACCTCCAGATTACAAAGGCCAGCGCCCTAAACCACTCGGCCACGCTTGCCTCCCTATTTAAAGAATTTTTCTCTCTTTCTTTTTCCAGATTTGCATACCATTGATATACCCCTCATCCTTTGAAGCCTTAATTTCTTCAAGAAGGTCTTTTATCTGCAATTCATAAGAAAACAAATAAATTTATATCAACACAACATCACTATGCGAGTAAAATAGTATATCAATGTCAGATAGTTGTAAAATTGGTTCTCTTTCGTAAGGATCAGTCTTCAATCTTTTTTAAGCCAATTTGTTTCTTTTGTTTGCTTTTTTATTGGTTTGTTTTCCTTTTTTCTTTTATTTTCCCTCTCTTTTAAATAGAAAGAAAATTACTACTTTATTATTTTTTTTAATCATTTTATACTGTCATTTTCATATTGATAGTTATCACTTGTTTTAACTTCACCCCCCCCCCCCCCCAAACCATTAAATAATTTTGCGAATTGCAGGAGGTGAAAGTATACAGCTAATTCGAGAAAGGTTGTCGGAGAAAAAAGCACAAAAGTGCACGTGTCAAGACCGAAAGGTGGTCTGGGTGTTCACATGAATTTTGCATATTGACCTGAAGGAAATGTCTAAGTTTGTATTTTTGAACGTGAAGATTTTGTTTTTTCTTTCAGGAGGCCTTTTTCGATTCTGTAGCTTTACTTTTACTGTCGCGTGTCTTTGAGTTTGGAAAAGTCTTCTAAAATTTAACTTGGCCAAAATTAGTACCTTGTTTCCACATGTCTCAAGAGAACGAAAACCTGTAAATTCGTGTTTTTCATGTCGCCATCTCATTAGTATTCAGCAGGTGCAGTAGCTCTCTACTTCTACCCAGACAACCTTTCGGTCTTGTCGCGTGCACTTCTGTGCTTTTTTCCGACAACCTTTCTCGAATATTTAGCTATATAACACGTATTTCTTAGATGAAATAAAATGCTTGTTGTTTTTGTTGTTGTTAAAACAATACCAGTAATATTTGTATATTGTTTCCCCTAACAGTGTCAATACACTGTCAAAAAGACGATTGCAGAGTCAATAACGAAAATTGTGTACTAACTGCCAAATTCTTACAACTACAACAAAAGGAATTTGTTACGTTGAAAATTTATAATACTTCTAAGTTTGGAAATAAAAGGTTTTACTGTTCAAAGTTTCTGACCTTTTCTTCAGATTCTGTTCTTTCTTCTGCAAGCTTTTTGTTAAGTGCACTGATTTCTCCAAGTGCTTTCTTCAGTTGTTCATCTTTTCCTGTAGTTTCTAAAATATACTTCCTTTGTTGATCCAACACATCTTTCTCCCTTACCACCTGCAGTCGTAAAAAAGTTAAGCACTTACTAATTTATTGGAATTAATTAGCAAGAGACATAAAAATCCTTATTCTGGATAGTGCTCGATCTGGGTATACAATAACACATTCAATAACTTTATTGACTCTCTTCTGATGTGGCTCTTCAGCAAACAACAAGTACAAATAAATAAATACATTGTATAAATGGGTTGTCTTGCATTTTTTCCACTGACACTCATCAGGCCTGTGAGACCCTATGTGTAGGTCAAAGGCACAAACCTCTAACAAAAAAAGGGTTTTGTAAATTTGATAGAATTCCTGTGGGAAGTCACACAATACCTGAGGTATTGTGTGACATCTCAGAAAGCAGAAAAGGAGACTGCTGTTCCACAGGAATTAATCAATGATGACTGGAAGATTATTATGTAGCATTATAAGCATGCAATGCATGCAAAAAGCTGTGTTGGTATCAGGTATCATTCCCCCACAGAAGGTATTTTCCTAAAACCCCCCAACCCAACTAGAAATTTCAGTTAAGCTTTATGTATTACATTTACTTAAAGTGTTTGGCCTTTGAAACCCCTCCCACCCAAGGATTTTCCAATCCCTTCTGTGGGGGGAGGGGGTATGGACATTTTCTGGAACCACACAATTTTAACATGATTTCTTGAATCAATTCACTAACCTCAGCAGCATACTTCTCAGCTTCAAAACGGCATTGAGTTTCAAGTGCATACTTTTGTTGCAGGGAACTGTACTCCTCAAGGGCCAGAACAGAAACTGAAACATGAATACATGTATGTTGTAAGTTTGAAGAATAATTTATTTTTGTTTTCTGTGCTAAAAGAAGTTTGTGCTTCTTTCAAGAAAAGGCTATCAAAGTGCATTGCATTTCAGCACAGGAAGTTTAATTTGAGACTGACAAGTACTTTCACACAAAATACATAACTATACTCTCACAATCAGGTATTTCGCTAAGGGTCGGTTACAGGCTAATTTCACCAGCTGAAAGAGAACTTAAATCCAGTCGAAATTTCACATGAAAACACAGACTTAGGTAAACTTTTAGAGCTGCCAAGTTCAGAAAAGCCAGTTGGGCTTGTTGATGAGCCAGGTAAGTGTTTTCTTAGCTACATTCCTGCACAATGCCTTTTTCTCCGCACTGATGTAGAAATTTAATGTAGTGTTGAAATATTGGGTAACCTGAGAAAATGTTTTCCATAACCAGAGAAGTGATGAGTTGATTGGAACCACCACCACCTCAGGGCATTTCTGTGAAATCTGTATTCAAAAGTTACCTCTGTTTAGCTGTTTAAACTGTTTTTCATTTGAAAACAGCCTCTTCTTTGTAGCTTCATGAGAATGTTTTTCTTTACTTAACTATAAACAAAATATAACAGTTTGTTATCTAGGATGTCATACAGTAGTAGAAACTGTATTGGAGTGGGTAACCTTGAAAAATATGTACTCAAGTAAAGGTATTAATTTAAGTTTTTGTATAACAACATTATATAAAATAAACATACTGCTAACTGGGATATGAGATCAGTTTTGGGACCATTACCACTGAGCATGTCCACAACCAGGTAAGCTCAGTTTATTGAACACCAGACTTGAAAACACCAGTTTGTGACATCCCCTTGTCCGTCAGACAGCAGACCAGGGCCTTAAACTACTGGTGAGATTAAAGAAACCAGCACTGGGTGGCTGGGATGTTAACCCATTGACCTTGGCCCTTATTCCATAAAGTAAAATTACTAGCCGGGCAGTGCTACTGGATAAACCGCAACAATCTGTGCTGATGTTATGTGTATTCTGGTCTTTGGGAAGGGTGAGGGGGTCAGTGGAAAAGTACAGTTAACACATGTACAATAAGTACCACCTCAATCTCCAGGTCAATAACTTTGCACAAAATATACTTGTAATGCTGAATATTATACACCATGTGTAATTAAGTCAGCTGACCTGATTTTGTGTGGTAGTCAGCTCTTCTTTAGTGCTATTCACCTCCTTTTTTAATGACTCCACTAAGTCTTTGAGCCCTAAAAAAACACAGAAAAATGCACTTCTAAGCAACACTTCATAAATGACAGTTCTGTCACATCTAATTGACTTCATTGGTAGCATATAATTGTACAGCCTAAAAAGGCTAGAATCGGTTGCAAAAGTACAGTTGATCCGAGCAATGTACTGAAAATAACAAAATTCTTTTTTCATGTTATATTTACCACTATCTCCCATCCCACCTTTTCAATAATATTCTACCTATGACAGTGGATGTCCATGTAATCACAGCTCTTCATTTCGACATGCATGCTATAGGGATGTGTCCAACATGCATGGTATAGGGGTGGGGTATAAGGGTGGGGTGGGGGGGTGCCTGGCTCCTCGAGCAGGCAAGATAAAGGTAAACCCTGTGTTGTCATTGGCTACCCAAGCTGGTAAGATGGGCCTATCCTGCCCGCCCAGGATTGCCCACGATTTTCCCACAAATTTGATGTTATTGAAACTACCAGCTCTTGCATTGAAATTTTGCACAAAGAAAACTACTTTCATTCTTAAAACTTGAAAATCAATTAAACCAATTCATTAAATTGTTTAATCCAATCATGAAAAAGAAGTTAGTGCGGTCATTCATGCCTTGAACTGGCTTCCTTCAGGTTACCATTACGACAGTCAATTTCAATCCTAACTCGTGACTTTATTGCCCATATAATAAATCCTTTACTGACCAAGCTTGTTCAACCAAGATGGCGGGATGTTGGTCTCATTCTTTTTTGCGTGTTTATGGACCTCGCCTTCAACTTGGTCCATAAACATGTACAAAAAAAGAACTTGGCCAATATCCCACAATGTTGACCTCACGCTTGGTCCATAACCCATATATATTGGATGCAAGTGGGACTGGATGTGCTAATAGGCTTGGTAGCCCAACTGATAGGGGATTTTCTTATGACTGTAAGAAAAGCAAAACCAAAGTAATCGCATCTAGTCTGGCCAATCACAATACAGAGAACCAATCAGAGTATGCAACCAAAGGCAAGTGTGCAAAAGGTCAGGAACTCAATAAATTAATAAACTCAGTTGTTTTGGTTTGTATGTGATAATTTGGCTAAGAAAAATGCATGTTTGTTATTTAGCTACAATACATCAAGTGTTTCCAACTAATCACAGAGCACAGCAAAATTTTCGCAAACCAAAACAAAAAAGGAAATATTTTTCAACAGTCCATGGAAATCCACTATGACTAAATGTAATGAAACAGTGTTTCACAAACACACCTTTGATTTCTTCATGAAGAACTGCATTGTCACTTAAAGACTGGTCATCAGCTTTAAAAACCTCAAGGGAAGACAGCTCCTCCTAATATAGAAATGAATGAAATGCCAATATGTTCACACATGACCATAATTTTATATAACCCTAGGCTAAATTTTCAACACTCTTTACAACCCATAAAAAGACAAAAAAAAAATAATGCTACATTTTGATTGGATGAGAGCAGTACAATAATTACCATATTTATTCGTTTAAGCGCCCTGGGCGCTTATTAAATTTTTGGACCTTGAGAGTGGGCGCTTATTTGAGGTGGGCGCTTATTCGAGGCTTGGTGCTTATTAAATTTCCACCATTTTCAACAAGCAGTAACCTTTTTGCAGCAAAATATTAAATAATAACAACACGAGAAGATACATCAAAGGAGAACTTTAGCTTTTTGTTGAAAGTTTCCGGTCTTCAGGGAAGTCTCTTAGTAGTACTTAGTCAATCAATACCCCTCTTGCACACTTCAGTTTTTTCTTGGAGGAGGGGTGGGCGCTTATTCGAGGCTGGGCGCTTATTAACTTTTCTTACCTTCAGGGTGGGCGCTTATTCGAGGTTGGGCGCTTAATCGAATAAATAATACGGTAATCACAAGAAGTCTTCTAAGTTTTTGTGTAAACTATGATGGAATTCTGAGGGTGCACTCACTTATCAACAAAATAACCTATGAACAACAAAAGAAAGGCATATTATAAATTCATTTTCCAAGGTGTGAATAAACATAATCAATGGTTTTTAGTGATTTTCTTCTAAGAAACACTACTGTCAAACTTGAAAATGTCCGCCTAACTTTTTCAATTTTTAGGCCCCTACGTATACTGTCCTATCCATCAATAGTCAAACCACCTTTTAACAATTTTCATGACAAGTACAGTACAGTTTAGCAAGGCCAGGCAGCTATTAGTAGATTTAACGCCTTCACTATACATTTTCAAGTAGCACTAAATTATGGTGGCACTCTTCATTTAATCTCAATCTTGTAAGCTGACACAAAGTCTTTGAAGTTTGGTTGACACAAAGTCTTCTGGTGATTTCTGAAGTTGACCCAAAGATTTCTGAAGTCAATCAGATGTTTTCCTTTTAAGACTTGTCTGTCTTAATTCCAAAGACTTGTGTCTGACTTCCAAAGACTTCCAAAAGCTTCTGAAGTTGACCTAAAGTCTTCCAAAGATTTCTGTAATTGGTCCAAAGACTTAACAATGATTTCTGAAGTTTACCTGAAGTAGTCTGAAGATGAACCGAGAAGTAATAAAAAGCTTGCCATTCTGAATGGTCATGATTCATAGTGCTGAAACATGCTTTTGATTTTGTTGAATACCGGTCTAGATGTCTATAAATATAAAATTGCAAGACCTTCTCGTACAATTTAAGTACTTTCGTGATCACTCCCAACTATTAATCACAAAAACCTCAAGTATAATTGCCCCTGAGGGCCGGCCCGGGCCAGAACCGGCCGGAACCCGAAGAGGCACCTTACATTAGTCCCTGCGTAGATAGGTTAAATGTGTGCATTCAGTGAATGGTACCGGAAAAAATCTTGATTTCTGTCAAAGCAGCTCGCAAATGATTGCCCAAATGCTCACAAAGGATTGCCCTAATGTTTGCAAAGGATTGCCGGAACGCTTACAAATAAGCAACGGAAGTCAGTGCGCAAAGGATAAAAATAGCCATCGCACTGTGATCAAAAGAAACATCTGTTGCTTTAAGAAATTGCTGAAACATGTGCCTGAAATTGAAATGATACCGAAAATAATGACATGGAAAGCACAACAGGAGTATCATTCAGGGACGAAGAGTTTCTTATCTTAGTCAGCAACTGAACGTGGAGAAAACAAGTGGAAATCGTTTACATCTTACGATGAGTTATAAACAAAAGCGTGAACTTTGTCATGCAATACAAGGTAATATGTTTCCCTAATTTTATTAACAAACTTAAGCTGCAGCCATAAGCTGCGAGGTACGACGAAGAAGGTGGAACTGGCTGGGACACATACTCAGGAGAGAAGGTGCAAATGACTGCTTCACAGCATTGGGATGGACACCAGAAGGACGAAGAGCAAGAGGGAGGCCAAGGACAACTTGGAGAAGGACAGTGGAAAAGGAAAGAAACAAGGCAGGGTGGGCAAGCTGGGAGGTAGCCAAAGCAGTGGCACAGAACAGGCAGTGTTGGACAGAAAACGTGACGGCCTTATGCGCCTACTGGCGCGACGAGAATTGATGATGATGAATTAACAAACTGTCAGTTTATTTGATCAAAAGGGTTGAATAGGGATTAAAAAAATTGTTTTCTTGAATCTTTGAATGTGCCATACTTTGATACTTGTGAAATTGTTAGGCTTTTTGGCCTGTAAATTATTGTAAGTTCATTTTGAATGTTATAAGCCCGGAAAAAAGCTTGCATGTTGTCACCACGAATAATGTATTATGTGTTATTTCCGCTAGGTAATATATTCAATTTGAACTTGCGAATATTTCTAGGACCCAACGGTGTCACACAACAAGAAATTCTGCAGCAAACAATGTCGTGATGTACATGGCACAGTAAAAGAGAAGCCTATTCAAGGCTGCTGCCTAATGGGCGCCCGGTCGCCAGGGGCGCCTAAGTTACGAGTGCGGGCGACTGAATTTTTGTTCAAGGAGCCCGCATGGGCGCCTAAACATTGATCTTCCACTCCCATCCTTTGACTTCATTTTCCTTGTAACCTTGTTTCATTGGCATAAAAAATCCCATTTAAAACAAAAAACTGCTTCATTTTAAACGGAAACGCTAAAATTGTTCACATTTAGCCACAGGCGGCCCAGGCTCTCTCGGTAATTATTTGTTAATTATTTGCAACGGTCGTTGTCGGTTCGACTCAAGCGATCGAAAAATATGCTCCATAAATGGACGAATTTGAGATCTTTCGTTCCTAAATTACAATAAACTGTAAGCCATATAAATAAAGATCACTTACCTATTGTTGTTTGTCTGTTTTTGTGTGATTTTGAGGGGTTTTGGGACGTTTATTCCTCACTTGCCGCTGACGCCCCCTACTTGGTATTAGTAGGGGGCGTCAGCGGCAAGTGAGGAATAAACGTCCCAAAACCCCTCAAAATCACACAAAAACAGACAAACAACAATAGGTAAGTGATCTTTATTTATATGGCTTACAGTTTATTGTAATTTAGGAACGAAAGATCTCAAATTCGTCCATTTATGGAGCATATTTTTCGATCGCTTGAGTCGAACCGACAACGACCGTTGCAAATAATTAACAAATAATTACCGAGAGAGCCTGGGCCGCCTGTGATTTAGCGTATCAAGTACGTAACGTGTCTTTGCAAAAGTTAGCAACTTCGAAAACCATTCGCTTTCAAGTGTTTAGGACTGGGCCTAACTTCCAAATATGGAATGTGTTATGTTCTGGATTACGTTTCGTTTGCTTCGTTGACGTTTCGGAGAATTTTCGAAGTGAATCTGAAGAAATATTTACGGATACAAAAGTGAAATCAATCTGTTTGCTACTTCAGTCATGGATCAGGTCTGAAATAATTTTAATCTGCAAACGCTTGATACAAAAACCTTTCCGACAGGCTTAAACTTACGTAAAACAACGTGCAAATATCGTGATGTGTACACAAACTTACGTGGCGTGTTTTACATGTAATTCAGCTTAAACTATAAAGCATTGAACGCTTAACTTTAGAATGAACATAAAGTGTATGCCTCTTTCTTTTCATGTGACATTTCATATCTGCTGCCGCTTTTTTGTGGACTAAGGTTGTTATTTTCAACGAACTGTTTCATGTTTTCGCATTTATAATGAGGAGCCTTCTCGGGCATTGATCCGTAACTAGCAAATTTTTGTGCTTGAAACCTCAGTGCTTTTTGCCTGCTCAGATGTTCAGTTTGAATTTCTTTTATAAACAACTTATTTGATAAGTTAAGTAATTTGAAGTGTTTTCACAATTTAAATTTTCTGTTCTATTTTTGTCAACTGGTTATCATGTAACAAAGATAAGATCATAACTTAATTAAAGTGTTTACACAGGTGTTTTTGACTTCTTATTGCCTTTTTCTAAACCTAGGAAAAATTGACCTGCTTAATTATTGCTTCTTTTTTAACCTTGATAACTAAAATATTAATTGAACTGGATTTTCCTGCTTCATGTTCATTGATTTTCTATGTGAAAAAACTAATGAAAGTACATGAAATGCACTCAGACTGGCACTGGCTTAACAAATGAATTAACCCTTCGTGCTTTCAACTAAATGCATGTCAGTTTTCATTGTTGGTTTATTTCTCCCAGCCCAGCTAGTGATATAACCCACAGAGGGGAGAGATAATATATATTGCTGATATTGATGACTTATCAAACTTCTTTCCTCTGGGTCTCTTAGGTTGCTGCAGAGTAAAAAACAGTTTTATGGGGAGGCTCTGCCCCAGGGTACCCTTACCCTTTTTATATACCCTTTCGGCAACCTCATTCCCAGGATCTCATGAACGAGGTTGCCATTTTTGGTATGTGAAAGCGACCCTTACCCTTTTAGAAACCATATGCCCCCTCACGAAGATGACACCCCTTTCACATACCGACAAAAGGAATAGTACTGCATCTTTTTACTTATTTTTCACTTGAATAATAACACTTTAAAAGACTTATTAAATGACTTGATCATTTGGTGAGTCTGTTCAAGCATTATGAAGGGTTCTTTTAATACTTTTAACCCAGTTTTCCCTCCCCTTTTGTATAGTCCAACTCATGAAATCCCCCCGGGGGGGGGGGGGGTACCCGGTATATTTTTGGGTGGGGGTGTGCCGCTGGGAATTTGAAGCCCTTACCCTATACCAGACCATGTTCAGCTGATTTTTGCAACCCTATACTAGACTAGACACTGAAAATCCCTACCCTATCCCAGACTTGCATTTTGTTAGAACTGTATCATTATCAGTGTTTTAATTGAAAACCATCTGTGAACAACGATGCCACGATGATTTTATTTACGTTTAGGAAAGCCTCTTTCTCTTCCGAGTTTCTGGACTATATTCGTCATACCGTCGATCGGTTTCCCGGCAAATGCTACCCTTTTCTAGACCAAAACTCTCTGAAATGTCTATACCCTATCCCAGACTAAACTGCTTGAAAACCATACCTTTCACAGCAGCACATGTACCTATATAGCTCATGTATGGGAGTGCCCCCCCCCCCCCCCCCGGGTGAAATCCCCACACTTTTATATACCTGGAGCCTGAAAAAGGTATCCCTGTTGGATGGAGCCTCCCCATATACCGTATTTATTCAATTAAGCGCCCAACCTCGAATAAGCGCCCACCCTATAGGTAGGAAAAGTCAATAAGCGCCCTGCCTCGAATAAGCGCCCACCCCCACCCTCCTAAAATGAGGGCATAAAAGGAATTTTGATTATTGTTGAAGTTGAGATTAAAATTGACTAAGTACTACAAAGAGACTATCCCGATGACCGAAATTTTTTATTTTTTTACTAAAACTTTTTTAATGAACATTTAAAATTCAGCTTAAGTACACCTTCACGTTTAATTATAATACATTGTTTTCTTGCAAAATAAACGTACTACTCGCCAAAAATGGTGAAAATTTATTAAGCGCCCAGCCTCGAATAAGTGCCCACCCTCAAGATCCAAAAATTTAATAAGCGCCCAGGGCGCTTAATCGAAAAAATACGGTAGTCCACTATAGGGAGTACCCCTAGGGGACATTCGGGTATATTATAGCAGTAATGTTGGGGAAAGGTTCATTCCCTGGGCCCCTCTCCTAGGCCACATAGTCGACCACATATTTGCCTAAGTTACCCCCACCACCACCACCCCCCCCCCCCAGATTTGTCTTCGGCAACTTAAGCTGGGCTCCTAACATAATGGCTTGGGCTCCTAAATTTTGAAGTTAGGAGCCCGAAGGGCTCCTTAAAAATTTCCTTAGGCAGCAGCCTTGCTATTAAATGTGTAGTCCATCGCCGGCATCAATAAGTAAAGGCGACAAAAAGACTCAACTAATCTTAGATTACTGCTGTAAAAGAAATTATAAAGAGGTGGGGGCAGCTTAGCGAGAGCTATTACTAGTTTAATTATACTCAAGATCTTCCAATTTCCTATACTAATACTAAACCAAAAAATAAGTAAAGCTGATCACTTTATACAGACACTGTATAGACCGCAGAAATTAAGTGTCTGTTATAGAGAGGTGTCTGGCTTTAAGTGGGGTGAGTGTCTGTAAAGTGGCGTTCAACTGTATTAATGAGCCAGCAAATAAACAAATAAAAATACTTACAAGGTTCACCTGCCCACCAACTTGAGATATAAGTAGCTGGCTTTGACGCTTGAGCTGCTTGTTTTGTTGAACCATCTGTGGCATTAAACATAAACGTAAATTAGTTTTGACAACTGCTGGTTTATTAATCCCGACCACCGTAAATAGTTTCTTGACCTACATGTACATGTATGCATGTATCAACCTCGTTCCCAGGGTCTCTCTCTCCTGCCCTCCTCTCGCTCTAGGGGGCAGGAGAGAGAGACCCTGGGAACGAGGTTGTGCATGTATGTTTTTATGGAATGAACCCGTATTCTCATTGGGAAGGAGAGCTGCCTAATAAATATTTCACTGTCCACATGTTGTATTCAGTGAAGTGTCTGAGATACTTAACTCTCACAGTACCAATGTCTCCAGACAGGAGTATATACAAACATGTCACTGGGACCAAGTTCCCTTGCCATGGATAAATTTTCATGAAAATATTTGTGGTGAGAAGAACACAACTTATTTTGATCCACCAGGGAATTTTTGTTTGGGCCGATCAGGGATAATGATCATTCCTGTGTGATGCATTGACGGACGTTCTGCATACTCAATGTCTGGTCCGTGCACCAAAAATACGCGCAGTGCTGTAAGGTCCCAGTTGGCCAAAAAACAAATTATACATCAAGAAAAGCAAATTAAAACAAATATTGAAATATTGAGCTTTTTATTTTGGGTTAAAAGTATCCTGTCGTGTGAGTACTTTTAAGCCAAATGCATGTCCTGCACTAGCTGTACTGCATGCATTTTTTTGGTGCAGAGGGCTGAGAAATACGCCGAAAGGCCACCAATGCATTCCACAGGTAGACGTGTACACTATTATTTACGATGTGAGCATTCACAGAACCATTTAGAAATGGTCTGGAGAGAGAAAAAAATCTTTGTCACTCTGATTTTGTCGGGTTTACTTCATTTTGTCCCAACTAACTGCCCCTGGGTCTCTGATGAGGATGTAATTATGTTCAGTCTCTTACAAGTACCATCATTCTACATTTAATATGAAATTCTAGACTCGTAAAGGACACATTTTAAAACATTCTCCTCTTGTGATTGGTGATTAATTTTGTGCAGATGTTGCCAATAATTACAGTCAAACCGGATGTTCTTTTGATGGGAACTTTGCAATGTTGCGGCGCAATGTTCCAATATTGATTGACAGTTTGCTCGTCGCAACTTTCAACTTTCAACTCAAATTTGCTCGAGCAATTTGCCAAGTTCCGGTTTTCATTTTGCCGTTTAAAACGAGGTTATACCACCTTTGTTTCAAAGAAACAGAAAATAATTGCCCCTTATTCGACTGTTCATCAACAGAATGCAAGAAATAAGCGACAGTCTTAGTTTACATTGCTAAGTTAGGAATTACGCTTCAAAATTACCAAACGTAAGCCGTAACTTGCGGAGCAAATTTGAATTTTTAATCGAAATTCCAAGTTTGGCGATTTCAACTAAGCCGGTTCTAATTTATCGCAGTCTGTTGATAAGCAGTCGACCATAGGGCAATTACTTCATCCTTCTGCGAGACAGAGGTGGAATTATTACGTTTCATACGGGAAAAATGAAAACCGGAACTTGGCAACTTCCTGCAACTTGCTCAGGCAAATTTGAATTGAAAGTTTCAAGTTGCGACGAGCAAACTGTCAATCAATATTGGAACATTGCGCCGCAACATTGCAAAGTTCCTATCAAAAAAACATCCGGTTTGACTGTAATCTAAAATTGATGCCCAGACCCTACCACTATAGCCACTACTGTTATCAATTTCCGTAATAATCATCACTAATTAATGCACATTTATTAAAATTATATAATTTATAATATCATAGCATACATTTGTGGCAAACTCTTCGGCTTTATTCCTACAGCTTTGCTCCACCTCAAACTTTGAGTGTAAATTTTCATATTCAGATAATGCAAGATTAGAAACTGTGGAATGAGAAAAGAATGAATTTTGGAAATAATTAGCAACATTAACCACAGCATTAACCACAGCAGTTAGTGCAAGTGTCACACTGAGAAGACATGCTGGTATACCTGCCAACTTTTTCTGGGTCAAAGGCGTGAGATTTTGATTCTGAGAGTGCCAGGATTTCTGAAGACGATACGACAATGTCCGAAGTTTTCCGAAGACATCCAAAGTACGTTCCGATCCCAGTACATGGACGTGTTTTGCTAAATACGACCTCGTTCCCAATACTTTTTTTCGTCAAAACTTTGTCATTTCGGGGAAGGTATCGCCATTTACTCATTTAACATGGTGTTTTATTTTCTCACATTGGTTTGAGATTACATTTTTTGGAAAATGTGTCGTTTTTGGTTGTAATAACTCACATTTTTCGATTAGGCGTGAGAAGTTGGTTTGTAAGCGTGAGTTGGCTTGAGAGCGAAGTTTTCAACTTGTAGGTGTGAGACTCACGCCCAAGGCGTGAGAGTTGGCAGGTATATGCTGGCCTTTAGTTCTGGTCAGCATGCTGCACTCTGGATCAAACTCTAGTCTGGGTTCAGCTCTGATAATAAAAATAAACTTGGGGAAGCCTCAAGTCAAGTGGCCCACACTGCCGGAGCCTTTTCCAGTTATGGTAGCTTAGCAGCTAGGAATATTTCTACTCTCCCTGGATAGGATGCTAGTCCATGGTAGGGTTACCTCTCAGAATTATTTCACTGGTATCCATAAATTTATACACCTGGTTGAAGAGAGTCACTACTTACAACAGTGAAGTGTAATGCCCAAGAACACAACACGGTGACCTTGTACAGGGCTCAAACTTGGACCGTTCGATCCGGGCTCCCGCACACTTATATTAGCACTAGATCTCCTTGCCTTATTACATTCTGCTTTGGGAAATGGCACTTTACTAATATTGTCAGTTGTGCCTGTCTTCACTGTATAAATTAACTAAGTCATGCAAAAAAGACCTATTAGTAAACAATTTTCTGATTCATATAAGCAAATTTAAAAACTATCCAGTCTGATTATACATGATAATGGAGAAAAACTGTAAAAATAATAAAATTAAATAGTGATAAATTAAATAGAACCAACATAATTTTATAACAAGGCAAGATGCTGCAAACAGCTTTACGCGAGCTATCTTAAATACAGAGAGTGTTTTGTGCAAGTTTGGTTATTTCACACCTGGCGAAATTCAGTTCGCTTGTCAGAATATAATATTACCAGACGATCTGTAAACAGATATTGCATGGTGGTGCTCTAGCTGGGCCAGGTCAAGTACAATATCAAATATTTGGAATCCTTCGCAGCCATTGTTTGGGATGTCATGCAATGCTCCCCCCCCCCCACCCCCCCTACCCCATCACATCCCAAATATGCTCCCCCGTGACATCCCAAGAAACAACTGCAAAGGACCATCGGGACACAAAGAAAAAAGAATGTGACTCACCCAATTCTTGACTCAGGGCTTAATAGCCCGTGTAATTACTGCAATCACATATTAAACTACTGCAATCACGGCATAGATTTTTATGGGTTTCTTTTCTTTATGAATATTAGAACTTTTAAATCTAAATTCTGATATTTCCTGAACTTTCAAAATGTCACAGTCTTCCAGTTCAATATGGTCACTGTCATATTTTTAAAAAGAATAATATTTATTTAATGTTACCACGACACAGCCGAAAATATTGTTTTTGGATTAAGTAGTACTTAGAACGCCGTTGAAAGAATTTCATTAAAACTTCAAGTCAAAAAGATAACCTTTGACTTTATATAAATTCCTCTGAATAATATTATATTCTGTCTTTTTCACTGAAGTCTTAACAAGAAAGTTTAACGAAGAAAAAATAAACCAGAGATTTGATAAATACATCTTTTGTTTACAACATGAGCTCTTAAGCTTCCGCATCAAGAAATTAAACCAGAACAAAAAGAAATGAAATGAAATTAAGCAGTACAATTGAATAAAGAAGAACTAATTAGAATCAAAACAAAATCGAGAATACCCAAAGGATATAGAATCCTTTTTCGACACTGCAAAAGGTGTTGCATTAAAATATCCATAGCTTTCAAATCAAACATATCCTTGAATAATAGAAAATGTGTTTACATTATAGTCCCTATCTTCTAAGCTAATTGACTTCCGAAAGGGACATACGTAATGTATTTATATTTCAAAATCAACAACTTTCTGAAATATTTCTGCACTCTTTGAAAGTTAATGTCTAAGTTAGAGACTGAATTAAAAGAACATGCATAGCTTTTCATCAAATCACTAGTTCTGCAGACAAGTTCGGGCTGAATGTTAAGAGCATACAAGCAAGGTTCAACATTTCACCTCACAGACGAAGCACCAACCACAATGTTAACAAGGCCTGACCACTACATTATTTTGTAATTTCGCCCAAGGGTATGCTGTAAGCAAGTCGCAAAATTCATAAGGAAACAACCTTCTGACTTCTAAAAACATGCCCAATAGCAGCCATACGACAAATAGCTTTTATACAATATCCTATCACAGTTATTTGCTTTAAGCACTCGCGCTAATACAAAACGGGAAGCAAATGGCTTGCGATTGTAATATCTTTTCTTTGTAATTTATCAGTGAGTCTCGCGAAAGACGAGCTTAATATTATTTTGATTGAAATCTCATTATAAAAAACTCCTGTTCCTACCGTCTTTCAGTTTCTCCAAGTCTCCTTTGACTTTCAAATATTTCGCTTCTTGTTCTTTGTACTGAAATAAAAAAGGAAAGGAAAATCGCGATAGACTCGAGAGATATTTGGGTTTTAATTAGAAGATCGCGGGTTCTTTATTCTTCAATTTATCAAGAACCAGCTGGAGGTTTCCCAAGAAGAAGAAAAACAATTACCATATAATACACTTACCTTTTCAAAGTACTCCTGGCACTTTTTCTGCAGATCTTCGAATTCAACGACCGCTGAAAAAGAAAGAAATCAATAACTTGATTGATCAACCACTCGAGAAAATGTACAGCTGAACAAACTGAATGCAAATAACAAAGTCGCCAGCTTCCTTGTAAAATTGTCTTCAGTATGATATAATCACCAACCTTTTTGAGATAAACCCTTTAGGTTTCGGTAATTTTTGTCTAATACTTCCAACCTCTTCCGGGTTTCGTGTAAGTCGAGTCCATTAACCTCAGAACCATTCGAAGCATCCGCCATTTTTCCTTCGACAAATTTTTCCTGTCACACAACAAGAAGCAGTTTGCATAAGGGATCACGTGATGAGTCACAGCTTCCGGATTCACGCCGCGGCTGAAACACAGAAAGTCAGCTTTCCAAACGACAAGAACTAGACTAGAACTGTCAACAAAAAAATATTAACTGCAATGTTTTCAGTTGTTACAGGTTAAGAATTACAATCCGCCAAAATCATCTATATTAGGCTCCTCAATGAAAGTCTGCAAAGATTTTTATGCACTCTTGCAGCAGTAAGCAAAAAATAAAGAAAGAAAAATTGTTAAAAATTCGACGTCAATTTTGTATCGATTGGTAAGAAATAAGAGGTTTCGAAACACCTGGAGAACTGCCCTTGACGCATCTAAAAACCTAAAACACTTATTCCAAAGTGACTTTCACACAGGTAAACATAGGCACGCAATGAGTGCTTGTGCTCCTTTTCTTGAGTGTGCACAGTAACTAATTAAGCGCGCCTACCTATACGGGGGCGGATCCAGACGGGTTTGCACTGTTCTATTATAGCCGGCCGAACGAATTGCCGGGATGTCCTATATATCCGAACATTCTAAAAAGATTTCAGGAGGGAAAAACGTAACGAAACTCAGCTAACTGAAATGAACCAGTCAGGAATCACATTTACAAGGTTACGCGACGCCGGGTGTAAGAAGTTCGAACCTATAACACATGCAACTCACCGTGCCAAGAAATTCTCACTTCGGTCAAGAATTATAAATTTGCGCTTGCAATCACCTTTCGTAAGCTACACCACGTGTGTTTATCTTTGAGTAATTTGGTTTCAAAAGTTGTCCTACGTAACTCGACTTATATTTGTTCTTAATTATATCACTCCCTTGGCTCGTTCAGCGCCGAGAGACAATTAACGAACGAATGCATAGTACCTTTTTTCCCCTCTCTTTTATTTAAAACCCTACTCAAGGTTGTTTGTTGCGAAATTTTTCTCGCCAAAACACATTTTAGTAAAAAGGAACAGCAACATTGACGGAGGGTGGAGACAAGAGTGCTGTTTTTCATGTAGGGTATTGACATGGCGGTAATTGTAGAGAAAAAGTTATGAAAAAACAATTTGTCTAAACAGGCCGGGATGGTAGCTTAGTTTATGGAAGCTTTCGTTTAGTATCTTCTTGTGTAATGAGGGCTTTTGCGGACCACTTTTCCACTGCAGCAGTAAAGCTTTGCCGATCAGCGGCCCGAATAATGATGTTTGAATATCGGCTATGCATGGAAATACTTCATATTCTCTTGACAAAAATGAGTTAATAAATCGACTTTGTTTAACGAGGGTCTTGCAACTTTACAGTCTTGCAACTGACAAACCTGCGGCCCTTTGGATTTCCGATCGAATTGGAATCAATTAGAAGTGTTGGCTTTTGCGGTGGGAGGAAAACCGGAGAACCAGGAGAAAATCCCTATAGCTAGGAGCGAGGACAAGAACCAAAGCGAAATACAGTCTAAATAGATATTTCTACCATCATTATCAGTTTTACCTACACCTAAAATTAGAAGCGTTCATGGCTGACAAAACATTTTAATAACTTGTGGTTTCCAAAAAAAAATTTTTTTTTTCTCGCCGAGGGGAGTGAGGGGGAAAAATCCCGTGTCCCGACTGTCTTTTGACATAATTTCATTTAAAATGCTATCGCTCCTTTTTGTCCATGTCGCTACACTTGTCGGGATTTACCCTGGCAGGGCCTGATGCTTTGCAAGCTCTTCGCCCGAACCCACTAGCTTTATCTGATGGCCGCTCAGCCCCTAGCCTGCGTTGCAGACGAACTAAACCCCGGGATTGAGGGCTTAGTTCGTCTGCAACGGAATGGAAAAAATTGCTCCCGAAAAGCGAAAAGGTGATTCCTACAGCTGCACTTTCTAGTCTTTCCCCCAAAAAGGGCGGCTCAGTAATTGGAAAAGGAGGAATATTGGCTCAATCGTTTGCACGTAGGAGCGAAAACAGTGTGCTTCAGTTCACATTAACAAGAAAAAGACACACATGCTCCCCTTAAACTTTTGATTTACATAATGATATTCTTGGTCGGAAAAAACTCAAAATTCCCTAAAATGTTTCCCTTTGGCCGTACCCGTATAAATTGCTTGAGGTTTCTTGCTTGCATAAAAAAATGCTCCATACAACAAAAGTTAGCAAAAAGTTGCTGAGCACATCTTTAGTAGCCTAGTCCAGTCCTTAAACTCCCTCTTTCGCGCGCTCTAAATGGGGGTTGAACCCAGGCGCTTGAAGTTCAGCCCCTATGCAGGACGGGGGAAGGGAGAGTTCAGGGACTGGACTATTAGAAGCCTAGCGCGCGATATTGGAGACACGATTACAAGAAGATCAAATATTCAAACAGGGCCGGACAAACTTTTTTGCAACATCCCGGTTACAATTGCTCCAAGTCGATCGCTTTTGTTATTCATAAACCAGTCATCAGAGCCCGTAGAAACAGTTCGGTTGCCATACGAAATCAAGAATGTTGTTTATCACAAATAACTTCTAGTTACGAAGACGAACGCGAGGAATGGTGATATTAAGGTGGCTCGATACAGTTTTTTCTGGGCCATACCTTCAATTTGCAATTGGCCTTTAAATGATCTTCCCTGACTCGGATCGATATGAAAATTACACCATATATATTGGTTTTAGATTGAAGTTTACTTTGATATATATTTTAAGGTAATCGATATTTCCATGGCAACGATAAACAGAAAACCGCCAAATCAGTAAAACCTGATTTTTGCGTGAATCAGATTTGCAGCTTAAAAACTAATACCAGCATCTTAAACCATGATGTACTGCAAGTTAAATATTCAAGAATTAAAAGATTCTATATGTTTGATTTCGAATAAATCGCAAAACATATTTCAGATTGTACTTTTTGCGTAGATATAATAAATGAGCCGGGACACAAACACTACGTAGACGAAGTAATCTCAAATAACGTCAAAATGTGTACTAAAGTAATCTTACGAAGTCGTGAAAGTTTTGTTGAGTTTCCATAACGCGATTCTGAGAATTTGTTTTTTTTCTTTAAACAACTCGTATTGTAATTTTCGGATAATTTTCGGTTTTAAGTGCTTTTTGAAAAATCTATAAAACGGCCCGATAGATTTTCTTTAAACTTTCAGCACGGAAGCTCAATTATGTAAAGAATTTTATCGCAATGTAATTTTTTTAACGTTACTATTATTGTAACACATATTTTCCTTTTTTTTAGTTTTTAACATTTCATAAGTTTTTATCATTTTGTAGCATTTTTCTTCTTCTTCTTTTTCTTCTTCTTATGATTATGAATATTATTAACATTATCAACATCATCATTATTATCATCATCATTATTATTAATATTATTACTTTGGTATTGGTTATTTTACAGGTTGTTTAAAACTTGGTCGAAAGTGAATTAGTTACCGGTTACTCGTACAGCAGAGGCAACACTTGGCAAAATTAAGTTATGTTTTGCGCAAAACAAGAAGTTAAGAGAATGAAGTTTACGAGTGGGAGGAATGATGGTGGGCATTTCATCTTATCTGAATTGGGGGGTGGGGGAGATTTTCTGCGCTTTTAGTCAGGCAATAAGGTCCTTCCCCTAGATCCGCCACTGTCTCCGCAGTGACTTAAACTAGTGGACACTCAGGTATGTAGGAAAAAATGCTGGGAACTCTGGTAAAAAGTAAAGAAGTAACGCCGTGTGATCGGAACATGCTGTTTTGTAACACTCCGTCCGAAAAGGATCATTTCGATATGATTTTCCGCTAGCCCAGGAAAAGATCTAGGGGGAGTGGATTGGGCCACCCCCTAGATCCACCAAAAAGACATAAATAAGCACATTAAAATAGAAAATAAGGACAATGACACTGAGAAAGGTGTAAAAATAGTGGATATTTTTAACTATAATAAAATTAAAATATTTGCTAACATCCACGCCTCCTTCTCTACATATATATAAAAAACCTGCCGTTAAAATAAAATAGTAAACAAAATAATCGCTTTCAGCCACCCCCCTTTGAAAAATCCTGTATCCGCCCCTGTAGCCAGCGTGCAGACATGATCTATTTTCGTAAAGAAATAAGAGACGTCCGCAAAAAGTTCCTGCTGGATTAACCATTTTTATAAAGAGTGCCGTTAACTTTATTCATATTGGAATAAAGTTAAAGGAACCTTGCTGTTAGTTTTATGAAAGTTCATGATATGAACGTCAGTGTTATCAGTTTTATTGGCTTATCGGTTGGTTTTGATCGTTTTTGTCGAAAAATCCTCTGATGCTCGAATCACTGGGTTAGATACCTTAAAAAAATATCGCGAAATTAAAAGTGTCGCGAAAAATAAGTGTCGCTAACATAAGATGACGCAAAAATTGAGCGACCGTCATTGTGTCCATTATTAAAGAAAGGATGAATGTATTTCGAATAAGACGTATAGAAAAGGAAGTTCATAATCACTGCTGCATGCCTTCCATGTCCAAGCAACACTTCTCTGATCAAAAAACATCCCACTAGATTCAAAATTTTTTGTGGATGTGTCCATTCTCACCGTTTTCTCTACTTGTATCTCTTAACTCCTTGACTAAATGGTGGCCGTCGGAAATGTGCATCTTACAGTTACGAAGACATCTGCGTCTCTTAAAAAAGGTATCTTGTAAAGGGTCTGGTCTCACATTCAGATTGTCAAGAAAATAATCAAACTTGTAAAGTTATGGGTAAAATCGCGAAATTAAATGATTTTGGATACGACATTTTTAGCAAAATCGCGGAATTTAAGTGTTGCGAAATATTCGATCTCGGAAATCGCGGAACTAAACGTGTCGCGAAAATTTCTTGTCAGGTTCCATAAACAAACCCGCCTTTACAGCACCCCCCCCCCCCTTTCCCCCTTTAATTCCACCATCCCTATCCATCACACACATCTGAACCCACCAAGATGCAAGGAACGCAATTTCTCAACAAGGAATTGTTTTTTTTTTTTTAATTTTGAGGCACTGATAAACGTTTTGTTGGAGATGGAGTTATCTATCTCCCCGAAAGTGCTTCCCGAAATTTTCGGTTGAGGTGTGCATGTTCAGACCGAAATATGTGGCTTTTCATACCTTAGCCGGTCCTAACCCAACAATCGATGCCTATTCCAGAGAGAAGGGCTTCACATGATCGCCCATGTTTCGCACCGCACTACTTCTCTTTTACTGGGAGGGATAATAGAACTAAATAATTTTCTTCAGAAAATCAAACCCAATTCCAGATCAGCGTGCCAACAACACATACCGGTATGTTAATGTGCCAGCTCACCACGAGTCTCTCGTAGCTCAGTTGGTTAGAGCGCTTAACCAGTATCTGAGAGGTCATGCGTTGGGGACTCCAATTCTTTGGCCCATGCTCGTGTCATTGTTGAAAAATTAATCTTCAATATTTATCACCGAGCTTAAAATTTACCGTCTTTATTATTTACTACACACGGTTGATGATTTCGATCATTTCTGATCCTAGCAGTATGCCGGGACGTCGTGACACATATCAACTCTATTGAATTATGTAACAATGGCCCAGCTCATCCTTATAGTCTCTATATCGAACTTGAGCTCAGCTGGTTAGAGCGCCCAACCGCTATCTGGGAGGCCATGAGCCTCCCACGAAGCGTTCTTAGGGGCGATCAAACACGATCGCCCCTAAGAACGACTGCGTGGGAGGTTAGGAGGCCATGGGTTCGATTCCCGTCGGGGACTCAGAATTTTTCTTTGTCCTATGCTCGTGTCATTGTTGAATAATTAATCTTTAAAACATCCTTATTTCAGAAATATTTTAAATGACCAAAATCTTTGCCTCTTCCATGTCAGACCAAAACGGCCTGAAAATTACTTTGGCGTAACATAAAGTACATACGTTCTACTGTTAAGATATACGTTAGGTAATTTCTGATGGGCACCTCTTCCTCCAATTTAAAGACTCGCGCGACTTAGAAATATAAACACCCCCTACCCCTCTACGTGGGTGCAGCGACTAGTTTGCTGTAGACCCCTTACCTACCCGGGTTACCTACTGTGTGATTTATATAGAAGATGGTCTTAAAATTAAAAAAAAAATCAATGATGATTTGAGATGGTATAAACTTCTCAGCAAGGCCTAAAGCTACATCATTCATTTGTGATCAGAAAAAGTAGCTCGAACAGGCTGCGACTGAATTTGTATTTCGTTTATGACACAGTAACCACGAACCTAGCCTGCGAAAACCCCCTCCCCCCCCTCGTTCGGGGACGCGCGCGGATCGGGCGTGAGGCGGCTGTTCGCGGCTACCACGAACCCTGCCGCGAACTGATCGATAGGGAAAAATAATTAAAATTCCCCCAACGGTCCACATGGTCCATGGAAACGTAAAACTGCAAACATTTTACTTTTCTTGTCGCTCTCCCCAGATCCTTTTTTCCGTTCTAGGCTCCTCGTTCACCCATATTAGACTTTCAATTTAATTATTTTGCCCAAGAAATATATTTTTTTGACAGTTCTACTGCAGGGTGGCCACTGCAGTAGCTGTTGATCTGAATAATTTTATAATTTCTTTTTCGACACTTAAATCATTATATTTTAATCGCTCACCCGTGTGAAATTAATAATATTTTTTTCCAGGGTTTTCGATTACATCGATTGAATTGTTTTAGACGGTCTAATATCGAAATGCAGGAAACAAACCCAACTTCCGGTTGACCGCCATTATATATTAGCCGTGGTTATTTACAGGATGTCGGGCAAGTGATAGGCATTTATCACGTTGCCTCGAATCTGTCAACGGCAGAAGTCTCTGAAGGTAATCTATTCACGTTTGATCCCTGATGTTAATCATCGCACACTTCTAAAAAAGCTGAGATCCGATTTGCCGTTTCACTGAGCTCAGCAGAGAGTCTCTTCTCGGCAACTTTACCACTGATTGACAATTGAAAAACAGCAACTTTAATTAACAAATTCGGATCGAAATCTCAGCGGAGGGTCCAAAGATTTCACGCTCTAATGAAAAACTAATAACCATTTGAATAGCAGACTTTGAAGGTGTTTATTTTTACACTGTGCTGCTCCCGACCTTTGCTTACAATGGCCACAGAATTGTTTCACGAAAGAGAAATTAGTGAGCTGTCAGCGTGACAAGATTGCCTAATTGTGTACACTGTATTTCCATGACAATCGATATTTGAACACAGCTTTGTGATTGGAGGTAAAACAATATGTAATTGGAGTGATTTGGCGCCCTAGAGTCCCTTGAATGACACTGTAATCCACGCTGTTGATCAAAAAAGAACCTGTCAAAATCCATCAGACATGCTTCGGTGAACATGACTAAGCGACTTGAACCCTTTCGGGAGGGGAGCCAAAAAAGTTTTGATTTCGATTAGCGCTGTTGAGAATAAGCCCCCAAGTGCGTTAAATAGCGTCTTTTGGCAAATTTTCTTTAATCGCTTCAACGAGTAGCGTTCTCGATTTCAGACAGCGCTATGAAGTAGGTCATTTTGTGAGGCGAGAAAATTTACTCCTTTCGTTATCCCCGTGTGTATGTTATTATCAGCTCATTTGACGTCATAGAGCGCAAGCGCAGTATGGCGCATTTTGACAACTGATTGAGTAGCAAAGTCACGCCTCCTTTACTCTGCTTCAAAAAAACTACGTCCCGCTGATTCCCATGCGAGTTTCTGGGTTGCATTGACAAACAACCACTAATCTGCCCTCTGGCAGAGCAAGAACGTAAATTCTACACCGCGATTCACGTCTGGAGTGAAAAGGGAAGCCTGACCTTTCAACGTGGGTTCGCAAAAGCATCACTGAAACGAAAGATGTCGCTAAGCGAAGTAATGCTGAAAACGCTCATTCCAAGTAACTTCTTGGATTCGGATGACGAGGAGATAAAGTCGTTAACTTGTCCTCCCGAGACGGACGATTTGCAAAGGAGCGAATTTCACATGTTCAATGATTATTTTGGCTTGAGCAATTTGGTGCAAAGAGTAAGACAAGCGAACAATGACTTCGACTATTTAACGGGGGAAAATTTTGGAGTCAGCAAATTGCCGCCAAGACGTGACCGCTTTGACAGCATCGATTCCGAAAATTCATCATCTGGTAGCTGTGATTCGTTCACTGATCACTTTGGAGATGGGCCTTTCCAGCCATTCAACTCTTCATCACTACTGCACAGTGCAGCTTCCAAGCGGAAAGAAGCCGTTTTGCCGCCAAGCCGACGGATTAAACCGTCTGCGAGAGCTCCTGCTCCAGTCTCGAATCGCCAAAACGTGTGCGTGTTCTGCAGAAACAACGGTGAAAGCGAGGAGGTCTTCTCATCTCATCAGCTAAAAGGTCCGGATGGCAAGACGACATGTCCTATTCTGAGAGCATATACCTGTCCAATCTGCAAAGCAAGCGGCGATGAGTCGCACACCATCAAGTATTGTCCGCAAAACCAACAAGCGCAGCAAAGCAATGGCGGTCAATTGCCGAAGGTGCCCAGGAATCGTGTTCTCCCCAAAAGGAGTCGCTGAACTTTCCTCACAGATTCTAAAGTAAGACTTAGCGTGAAATCATTATGTAAAGATTTTTTAAGGGTAAATTTAGAGTTTATATGCCGATTTTAAATTTATATTCGGGTTGTTGTGTTATTTGTTTACAACATGGATCGCTTACTATTTCCAAGACAGCGTGCAGCAGCGCAACGATCACAGTGAGCTAAATTATTATTGCGTTTATATAGCAAAACCCACAAATGACGGTGCAGATTGCTGCTATTCGTATTATTAAGGCCCCTTTCATTCAAGGCGTGTTAGTACAGTAAAGTTAGTATTCATTTTCTTCTTTCACTTTCGAGCCTTCAAGTTCTACGTGAGATAGGCTTCCATGTTTTGTTAGGTTAAATTCGCGGCGATCTGCATTCAGAACGGAAATTTCAGGAAGATTATTGTTAAAATTTAGTATTTAGTTCCCCACAGAAGATGTTGTGTAAATGTTGCGGAAATTACAATATTTTACCCCAAAGTGGTTGGACTAGTTAGAGGTTTAACTTATCGAATATGTATCTATGTAAAATTTTCGAATTGTAGCAGAATACAATATTGAATTTTCACCCTCTAAGTGTAAAGTATTTTAATATGAAAGTGTTGATTAAGAATTTTGGTCCAGAAAAGGAGAAATTATGATTAATAATGTGTTTTATAATTCCCAATTCTTCTCTAAGGGAGGTTTTTCAAATAATTTGTCGATATTTACGATGTAGAAATTTACTACTTTGAAAGTAGGTTTAATGCTACCTGGTTGTAGAGGTGGACTTTTGAATGAATTTTATTGTAATTTTTAACAGCTGTGTTCTAAATACTGGCTGCAAATGATGTCATGAAAAAAAATCAAGGTTTATGAGAAAGTTTTTTAATATTAAGACTGGCATCCTTTATTGTAACGTCAGAAAGTTTTGAGTACGATTTGTATTTATACATTAAGCTAATTCTAATATCAAAGGAGAAATTTTGTATGGCTTATTGAAAGGAAGAGAAAGATTAAAACCTCGTTTTGCAATTTCTAAAACAGTGTCTGTGTTTTTGTTACTACGTGTTTTAATAATGTGACCTTTCTTTCATAAATTCCATAGTCTCTAAGCTTTTCGTTTCTTTCGCGCGCTTTCCGCTTCTCTGCGCCGATGAATTTGTCGGATTACAATGCGTTTTCATACGTTTGAGAAGCTTAGCAAACCGAATTTCAATCAAAATATACCGTGTCTTATTCGCTATCTGCTTCTGCGTTTTAGATCGAGCGATAAATGAAAGAGCGATCATGCTGCCGAGCGAGTAAAATTTTTTCGAGGTCAATGTAAACAAACCATGTGCTTTCGGCGAGTTGGTCGAAAATGACGAAGCCGTTATATTTTTGGAGCGGAGAAAGGTTTCTAGCGATTGGGCAATGTTCAAAAGCATTCACAGGGGTTCTTTCAATTTACAGGTTCAATTCCCAAGTGGGTACATTGCTTTTGAAGCCGAAAGGTTTCTTTTGATAGCTATGCTCAAATCTCTTTGTTGTCTTTGTTTACGTCACTAAGAAGGACAGCTGGTCTTTCAAAACGAATTTATTTTTCACGAATTGCGCGCTGCAAGAGTCACAAGCGAGCAACAAAACAAATCAGCATGAATAACGAGAATTTGATTTCAGAATCCCTGAGATCCGTTTTGTTTCGCTGCCCCTTTAAAAACATTTCAGGAAATCAGCGTCGCGCCGAATAAAGCGGACGTTGGAAAGCCAACAGATCACAAAGGACATGAGCTTATTTAAGAATTCACAACGCGTGCAGTATGCAAATCACGGCTAAAATAATTCAGAAAGTCAGCCGACTGTCAAAGCCTTTGAAAGAAAGGAAATTACCTGTAATCAAGGTCGTAAACAGAAATGCAATTATAGACCGAAACAATCGAACACGCTTATAGCTTTGAAAGCCGCAAGCACATTGCTATTGTGATGCAAATTGGGTTAATTGTAGGCTCTGTTTCAATGTGGATTTTATTTTCGGTAAAGGTAAAAAAAACGTGCTGCCAATAGTATTCAATTTTAAAACTTGGAAGGGGATCTTTTAACATCATACATAGTTCTCGAGGAATGTGGTCCAGCGTCGATTTCCCGTCTTACTTTCAATATTTGAAGGCCGAACCTCTCAAACAAGATTAAATCGATCTCAGCGCATTGAATATTGACAATATTGTCTGCTGTTTCATTGTAAGAAGTCGTATCTAATGTTTACTGATTTTCAAACCGAAGAATGCGAGCGAAAATCGAACATAGTTTACGTTTCGTTTTGCAGACGCGAAAATCAGAGCAAAGCGCCTCTAATCTCGCGCCAAAATTGACAAGTGAACTGTCAAAAGCCAACAAAAGACACAAAAGAGACGTGATAATTGATAAGGGTCATGCAGTGATGCCGAAAGACCGGAAGTAAGCTAGACAAGCTTATTCTTTACACGAAAGCACATTCTTTCCCATTTATTTCCTTGCATAATTTGCTCTACAACTGGAAAATATCACTTTTCTGACCTTGCAAACGCAGAGCACTGCGTTATCTTACGCGAGGGGTGTCTTTCTCAGCTTTCTGCAATTTGTTGATAGGCGTGCAAAATTTATATTGGTATTGATCAATTATTTTTCTCAGCCGTGAATTTACTGGCCTCTGACACCTGGCGTTTAATATAAACGAGATCAAAATATCGCTAAATGTGGCCACTGACTGGAAAACAATCCAAAACATGGCGCCATATGGTGTGAAAAGTTAATACAAACAGCTTTATTCCGGGAATCCCCCCTCAAACATAGAATGTTTTGATCAGATCAGAAGCCTGGAGCATTTGTATTATCACCAAAGCTGGCCAGACGACCACATGTGGCTGGCGGTAAAATTCCGTTAATTTTATTTTAGCGAAAAGAAAAATTGCGGACACCCCATCTGGAAAACATCCCGCCATTTAATAAAATTTCGCTTTCGATAGTGTTTATCCGTTTTCGCGAAAGCACATTTGCGTTGAAACTTAAATCAGCGAAACATTGTTTTATTTTGGCTTTTTTCAAGTTGTTATTAAAATACATCTTGAATTGAACTGTGAAGACAAAACCATTGATGATACCCGTTATGTACAGTTCAGCTTGTTTCAGAAGTGTTTCCCTTTGCTCATATACCAGCTCAAGAACCCACGATTTTTTTTCTTTCTAATAGCAATCGGATCCTATTAACCCCACTGACCCTGAAAGCTGTTCCTTTTAAAGTACACGTAGAAACTGACAAAAGTGGGCAATGTTTTAAGACTTTTTTCCCGACTCGACTACTGGTTTTTCCCAATTGTCACACGAAAAAAAAAAAAAAACATAACTTAAAACTCGCAATATTTAATACCTATTTTCAAATATTTTTGTGACTATGAAATGGAAAAATGATATTGATCAGAAAATTTGTTTTATTTTCATGGACGCTATTTTAAGATGTAGGAAAATTTAAATTCCTCTGAAATAAACGAATTTAAATCTGGGTAGCCCGCATTATGTATGCTAGCAATAAAATTAATACCGAACTTGTCACTTTGACGAATTGATGTGAACTGTTTAATTGCCTTCAAAATTGGTTGCGTGCATTGGAATCTCAACGCTTCCTTATGTTTAGTCAGGGTTTTAATAGTGACATTAAAAGTAATGAAATATTTGCCATTGAAAACAAACACACAAAATCGAGAAAGGCGAGATAATTTAATAAAGCCAAAGCAGAAAACGCGAACAGATAAAAATCACTGGGAACGGAACGCGGAAAACGAAGGGATTTCCTGTAAAATTGAGGTGTTAAACGCAAGTCGGAAAGAGCAAAGAAGCCAAAACAGATATAAATGGGCGGACAGGATTTCACCTTTTCGGCTCCACAACATGTGCAATTGATGGTTTCAGTTTCACTTAGAAACTGAAAAATCCAATTTGTGGTGCGTCTCAATTATGGAACCATGTACATTCTTTGTTCATTGCAAAGCGGATCGCATCAAATTTCTTGTGTTGTCAGTTTCAGCTAACAAATTAATTGGCCTGTCTGAAGAATTGAAAGTACTCTTTTGTAAGAGCGTTTCTGTGGATGTCTCTTGTTCATTTATTTACGACACTAAACAAACAGAGATAAAACAAACCTCCCACGCGCCCGAACGTTTTTGATTAACATCTGCACACCTTACGCCTCAAACACAAAGACAAAGGTGTCAAAAATTGTCCTATTTTAAGAGTGCTAATGGATTGATGACGCATCGCCCCTCGCGACTGCCAATCCACCACAAAAAAATATTTTGATCAGTTTCAAAAGCGAATTTCTCTTTGTTAAGATGATTCACTTTAAAGAAATCGAGAGAAACCATTGCAACGATTGGCACTGATCTGGGTTCCCTCCTGCACTAAATGGGCTTCCTGCCAACATTTGATATGATTTCCTAGTTTGATTCAGAAAAATGTCAACAGAGGTTAACTGTTTACACGAGCTAATAAACAACGGTACTTGGCTGCGTAAAATTAAATTTTTAGTGCGTCACCGATCAGTAATATATTCTGGAACCGAATTCCTAAAAATCTATGTTGTTGGCAAGGAGTTACGAGTTTGTCTACAACAAGTAATTCTTTTTGAAGCTTAAGGGGTTTTTGACACACAAAAAATAGAAATAAGGGCACTTTGTTACTGGGAAGAAACCTGGTATTATTTCGGACATCCGTTACAGATGTGTTAATCGACATGCCGGGAAAATGCTGGTGAATCAAAGCAAACATTGCAACAAAATTTGATCCACTGCCAAAATGTAAAAGATGTGGAGTAAAAAGGATATGGCGAAAGAATGGGGTCAGAAGCATTGGGTCAGTGAGAAGTGGGGGTGGGGTGGGGATGGTACTGGACTAACATTTTAGAGCATATAAAGAGTTAAATGAATTCATCCTCTTTGCCTTTTAGCATATTCAAAGTAATAAAAGTTGTAAGCTAAGGGGAATGCAAGATTTTGCAGCACTTGAGCCTTGCTCTGCGGAAGAGCGACTTAACTACGTTAGACCACAAAAATGTTTTTATATTTGTTTGGTGCACGAAAGTTTTTTTTTTGAATTCAGTAGACCACATAGACCACATGCTGCAAAAGTGGAACCATTTTATTAAAAAAAAACCTTTAAATGAAATTGTTTTTACACTTTGTCTGTGGCGATCGGTAGATGTAATTTCAGTAGAATGATTCATCCGATCTGAGATTATTAAATTGTTTTTCTTCAATTCTATATAATGACATTTATGTGGAGATTATTTTTACACGTTTTCAAAAGAAATACACGTGTATATAGATTAGGAACGTTTTTTTACAAGAAATACACGTGTAGAGACCAGTAGGAAACGGTTTTTTATGCCACGTACATGCGTGAAGACGTGCTTTAAAACGTTTATTACAATACTTACTTGGGTGAAGGTTTTTTTAGTTTTACATATACGTTTAGCTTCCAGTGGTCAAGAAACATGAAATGTTACTCCATTCACGCAAAGGCTACTCAGAAAAAACAGGAACGATATTTCATCTGATACATAGAACATGTTTGGACAGCAACAGCCTCTTCTTCGTTCAATTGCTTTTTCCATCCTACAATAAAAGAATAAAACCAGATCTAGACAAAGCATGCGCGTTTGCTACAACAAATCGTGGTACCGTTAAATTGACAACACGACGACTCCGGTCAGGCTCGAACCCTAATCCAGGATAAGCATGAACTTTGATTTCAGATTTTTAAACTTTTCAGTGAGGTTTTTTGCTTATCAGCTCCTGTCTGACTAGTCTCATTCGCAGCCGCTATTGGGATGTCACGCAACGCTCCCCCCAAAGAAGCTTTCTTTGGTGAGAGCGTTGCGTGACATCCCAAATAGCGACTGCGAAGTAGACTACTGTATCTACTGTCTGACGGGAATTGAAGAGGTTTCGATTCTTATTCGCCAATCGAAAACTAGCACGACCAATCGCGATCAAGCGCACAAATGGCGCAGAATGTATGCCCCATGCTGCTTAGCAACGCCTGTTATGAAAACCGCGGGCTCACGTGCAATTGATTCTCGCAGCTAAACTGTCCCCTGTGAAGTCTGTGTTACGCGTCAGTCTTTCTCAGCTGTCATTCGGGCCGTCACGCAATGCTTCTCCTCGCTGTTGTATGCGTTGCGCGACGAGCCAAGTAACAAAGTACCAGTTCGGCTCAGGGAGACGAAGAAAAGGGTTTCCAAATATTTTTTTTACCTTTCATACTGGTGCTTTCTCCTTTTAATCTTTCTTGACATTTTGGTTGTCATAACTCCGATGATTCTCTTTCTCCGTCAATAGCTGAAACTAAAACCATCCCGTTTCAATATGGGGTGATATGATGATACAGTCTAATGGTTGCGAGAGTACGAGAGGAGCAAAGGAACAAATTCAGAAGTTTAGAAAAGCTAGATAGATAAGGTAAGGTAAGTTGAACGTGAAATCTACGTTCGAGTCTAGTGGCCCAACAGACCGGAGCCAATTTCAGTAGCATGAAGCGACTAGGAGTATTTCTACCCCCTGGATTTGCTGCTAGGATCTGGGGCTGGATAGGCTGCTAGTCCATCGCAGGGTTACTCCAAGTATTTAATTCGCCGATACCCATTTATAAACCTGCGTGGAAAAAGGCACTATGAGAGTTAAGTGTCCGGAGTTTGACAGCTCCCCCCTGGATGGGATGCTAGTCCATTGCAGGGTTATCCCCAGCATTATTTCGCCGGTACCCATTTATACACTTGGGTGGCGAGAGGCACTATGAGAGTAATGTGTCTTGCCCAAGAACACAACACAGTGACCCCAGCCAGGGCCGTGAACCTGGGCTGCTCGGTCCGGAATCCAACGCGCTAGCCATTAGGCCATCGCACCTCCCAAAGATAGACAAGACACAATCAATTATTCGTAACGCAAAATGATGGACTAAAATCTTTTAGCTACATCAAACATTGTAGTAAACCAGTTAAGGTATATATGTATATGCATGTAATTGACCACTCCCCAAGGGACTTTTCAGGGCCAATGTAAACAACTCTGAAACAAATATTGTAAAGAAAATAAGAATCCCAACTATCAGGAGGCAGCGTTGGCTACTTACAGCGTAGCCGAGGAGTTGATTCGGGGCTACCGAAAAACACCAGCTAGTGGTCAGAACGGGACTTGAACCCGCGACCTCCGGATCAGTCCGGCGCTCTAACCACTCGGCCACGCTGCCTCCCTAAGGTCAAGGTTAGAGTGCAGCTAAGGAGAAACATGCTCATCCAACACGAAACATGTTTAATCGTCTAGTCCAGGGCTAAGAAAAGAATGCAGAATAAAAGCTGATACACTGTACCTTCTATCTCTTCATTCTGTAATAATTGATGCTTAACCGGTGGATTTCTTAGAAACAAAAGCAGTGGAGCAAAGAGAAGATTCAGAATCGCTAGTCCTCGCAGAAGCCTTGTAAAAGAGAAACAACAAAAGGATCATATAAGTTTCCCTTTTCTTCGATGGGGGCATCAACGTATTAATCCTAGTCAGTGGTTTCTTTCTGTTTTTACGCTGACTGTAGGGGACATTTTTGGTGAGTTTTTAGGAAATGGCATGAAAGTTAGGGGAGGAATAAAATAAGGAAAAAATCTGATACGCATGCATGGTGTCTATCTATGAAATTTTGTAAACTTAAAATTCTTACGTCACTTTCGCTACTGTTTCGGACAATGACATAAAACTGAGCTGAGGGAAACTTCACTGAGCGCTTAATTTTTTGACGGAACAATAAAAACTACGTTCAAACGAGTATTTACCATGGAAAGCTTCCTTTAGCTACTATAACTCCTCCAAGAAGCGGCCCTGTAACAAAAAAGCAAGAAGTTAAGGGATTTTTTTTTATCTTTGGATAAACTTTCTTGTTTGGCAGGATAAACAGAATTCATGAAAATATTCTTTCATCAAGCGTCAAATAGGTTACATCTTTTGCGACTTGCTTTGTATTGTGATCGGTTTTAGTCTAATGAAATGTACGACAATTCTAAGGTGGGGTAAAATTTCCAATATGCAATGGATTTTAAGGTACGTACCAAAGGCGAACCCAACTGAAGCCGCAAAGTCCTCGATAGCAAACACACTGCCGTACACAGAGGCGTGTCTAGGGAAAGAAAGTCAGAACACTGTTATGTAGATCTAAACCCTGTCTAGAAAGTACAACATGTAACTGCAGTTACAGTAAAAACCCGCGTATAAGAACACCTATTTTGGCGGTTCAGGCTGATTTGGTTCTTATATAAAGGGTTATAATCTGCAAAATCAGCCTGTAAGTGTTCTTAAATGTTCTTAAAAAAGTTTCTTAAAATAAGGAAATCTGGCTACAATAGATGAATCAATAAAAATGATTTTAATTTTAATAAAATGATAAATCAGGCAATACTGTACTGTTTGTGGTGGAACTATTTGTGTGCAATGAAAAGTAGTGTTGATCTTTGAATTTTTCCATATAAGAACAACTTTCATTTTTCAGGCTGAATGTGTTCTTATATAAATGGTACTTTATTTCCTAAAATTTAATCCACTTGTTCTTATACGCGGGTTTTTACTGTACTGTATACCAGAGAGATAGCAAGGGAACAGAATTCACGGACTTATTAGCGTTCAAAGAATATCCTGAAGGATTATTTTTTGTAATGCTTTAGGTTGGAAGGATAATTATGTCTGAAGAACTCAATATTCAGATGTTGGTTTTCTGCGAAACTAGCACAGTCTACAGAAAGAAACCACTGATTACCAACCTATCGGCGGGGGAAAGAACAGAGAGAGCACTGTGCTCCTTCGAGAGGCTGCGGGGTTTTAAAGTGAGGAAACGGGAAATGTTTGTGGTGAAAGTAGTGCCATTTTAATGGAAAGAGTTAGGAACAAACTGTGATGGTTGTCTTGGTATAAGCTATTCAAAACGCAAGGATCTGCCAAAAAAATTACTTTTACTTTTATTTATCGGACATCTACAAGCTACAATTCGTGAATAAATCGGCCCTAATAATGGATTTAAATCTACTCAAGACTAACAAAACTAGTCGTTACACTGCAGGACATGGTTAACATAATATTGTACAATATTGTCAGATATCGTCACATTTGGTTTTGTTTTTCGTGGAGGGGGGGGGGTTATTGGATGAGGGTGCCTTTTGTAAGAAGGGTGCTAAATTGAATCATTGGGATAACAAGCCACAAAACAAAAGATCTACACACGGATAGAGTACGAAATAGGAAGAAATGAAAGTGTGTGTGTTACCTGATGTCAACAAGGTTAGCCAAGGCAGCCGCCATACAGGCATCTACCATTCCTGCATGCAGGACAATAAAGAAGTATCGCAGTGTTTTAAAACTCACTGAATAAAACACATGGAGAAACGACAGAAACTACATCAAACCAACACGCCCAGGCCTGCTAAACAGGCATACAACCTCAATATAACAAACATGCTTGATACCAAAGCTAATTTGGATCTTCTCTCTCGAGTGAAGAAGTCGTTCGGCGTAGATAAAGGATTATAGGAACGTTACATAACTTTGTTCGGTGATAACAGTTTATTCTTGTACTCTAAATCAGTTTTCTAAATTAGCTCAGAAACAATAACAAAAATTGTGTTGCCCAAGGCGTGCACTCTCAATATCGCTTTCACTCTCTGCCAAGTTATAATGGACTTTCTGTTACGAATAAAATATTTGAGTTTCCTCGCTTGTGAAAAATATTTTGACTGTTATAACGTCGCTAAAACTAAAATAAATTGTCTAGCATTTATTGCAAGTTATTTCTTTCAATAGTCGTCAAACATAAACAAAATTATCATGCCCAGACAGGACTCTAGTAATGAATAATTAAATGAAGTTTTGGACTCGATTTTGATTATTCGTCACGACTGGGTGGGTTTCTAAAATAGTACTCATTGGGCTTGAGAAATAGACTAAAATAGGTTTATCGCTTTGAGTATAGGGTGTGTTTCTGTAATAGGGTTCACTCAGTACAGGCAAATAAATACAGTACAGGCAAATAAATGCCTGGTCCTGAGGTTTTGTTCTAAAGCTATGGATTGTATATATTTCTCACGTCTGTCAACACCACAGTTGCGTGCAACGGCCATATCACGCTTCGACGCGTTTTGAAGAGTATCACATGCTGAGCTCTTAACCCCCATTAACCGGCACTTCGCGGTAAATAATGTGACTAATATGCTCTGTCAAACACGCCAAAATATAACACTAGGGTGCTCAAGAGCTGATAAAGATCAGTTGTGAAAACCACGATTATTTTAATTAAGAATGAATATAATGGTTGAAGATTGATCACGAGCAAATTTGTTTTTATGCTTAACTAAGCACAACTGGTGTTGAATGTTCGAGCAAGATGACATTAAATCAATATAGCGTTTTGTATGACCTTGAAAGAAATCCTTATTATCGTGATACGTAATTTGCTTATTATGTACTATATCGTAGATCACAATCAAACCCACGGATTCAAGCGTGTTATGACATATATCATGTGTTATTCCAACACCAAAACACAGATAATTTTAATTAGGAGTAAATGTTTTGATTCAGTGTTTAGACTTTTTTCTGTGCCACGATTTTGTTTCGCGGTTGTCAATATTAAGTTGTGAGCTGTGCTTTAGGGCACGTTTAAGAAAGCACATTTGAAATAATAATAAAAAAATCACCACAAATTCTATCGCCAGGATAATCGGATTATCTGAACTCATCTTTTTGATAATCCTATGGATCTCACCTATAGCAAATCCCAGGGAAGTCACCTATAGAAAATCTCAGAGAACTCATCTATAGAAAATCCCAGGGAACTCATCTATAGAAAATCCCAGGGAAGTCACCTATAGAAAATCCCAGGGAACTCACCTATAGAAAATCCCAGGGCAAACAGCGGAGCCGCAAGAACCGCTAGTGTCTTAGCAACCGGAACCTGAGGGGTAACAAGAGAGAGAAGGCACGACTTTTTAAAATATCTCTTCATTCATAAAGGGGTCTACACAGTTTTGCATGCAAAGTTTATTACTTTTTCCAAAATTATTTCCTTTTCTTTGAAGATTAATTTACCGTAAAAATTAAGACTGAGTTAAAATGCTGGGTGATTTTTGAGGAATTGCGTTGCTTGTTACAAGGCAGTACATATGCACGCAAGTTCATGAACGTAAAAAAAAGAATATCCAAAACCATATAAAACGAGTTCTGTGGGGGACATCTCAAACGTAAAAACCCAATAGCAGTTACGTGTAAGCGCGGGAAAGCTCAGTTTCTACAAAATTGTAGCTTAAATTTGATTTTTGTTGCATTGAAACAAACTGTGGATTGGAAATCAACAAGACTTCAATTTTTTCAGCCACGTCTCTTTTATATAATTCTCTGTCATTTTCGTTACCTTAAAATTACTAAACTTGATTTTCAGGTTTCTCTTGATCAATCTGAACAAAACGCTTCCCTGTTAACGGTTTGAAGAAGTACATACCACACATAAACTAACTGCGACCAACACAAGACCAATTATAGATGCAAGCCACCTAAAATAAGCAAAGTGAAAGATCAGTTTGTGAGTATAGGCGAAATCTACCCTGAATCAGTGTTGCAAAATACCTGTCCTTCTGCTATGAAGCAACTAACAATGGCAATATGCAATCCTCCGGGAGGGATGCTAGCCTGCGAATACAGCCGCATCTCCGCGCTCCGATCCGCTTGCTGTGTAAGGACGCAGCAAGCGGATCGTAAAATCGTAAAATGGCTACAGACCTGCCTATCTTGTTTCCCAGTTTTCCTAAAAGAGGTGTGGCTATAAGGTAAGCTCCAGTGCATGGCAAGAAAATGACTCCTGCCAAACAATCAAACAATAAACAATCAATTAATTCATCTATAAACCAATCAATAAGCAATCAAACAGTCAGTCAGTCAGTCAGTCAGTCAGTCAGTCAGTCAGTCAGACAGACAATAAAAGACGTCTTTAGCTTTGTGTGCAAATTGTCCATTTCAGATCATGATGTTCTCTTTCTCCTTTCTTTATCTGAAAAATTCTCACCTAGGCTTGATTACCAGCCGCTGTTCGGGAAATGGGCCCGCACTCAAACAAATACTAAAACTCAAGAGAGTGGTGGAAATCGAGCCTAATTTTCACTTAGATATGATTAAATTTGAAAGAATTTTATCTAAAAGGGTAACATTATATGGTCTGAAATGACACATGGCATAACAGAAAGGTTGCATTTAAATGTTGCTTTAGAGAAGAACACAAGCAAACATTCAACCAGACAGAACTGAGACTGAGGACGTGTCAGTTCCAACTCTTCAACTTGGACTTGGTGTTTAACATAAAATAATGGCTGCGGTCACATCTAGGCTACTAACTATAGTTAAGACGGGGATATCTATAGTTAGCTATTTCGGTAATGTGACCGTTTCTCTGTTCTATAGTTAGAAAATTTACGCCTCGCTGATCCAAAACAATACAGACTAACTATAGTTATACCCAAGCAAGGTTCATAGGTTAGTCTTAAGTTTACAAACGAAACACCAATCAGAATGTGACAATTCTTTTCGCACGTGCGAGATGAACATAAATATGCAGAACAAAGCGTGAAGGGAAGGGAAAAAAGAAAAACAAATGCCAAGAAATTACATTTCACAAATGTTAGCAAACATAAAGCTTGTATTCTTAGGCGTCTAGCATCCTTACTTCATTTTATTTTCTTCAAAGCCGAAATGCCGTGCAAAAAGAGAAAAAAAATAAAGGAACAACTAGACACAGATCAACAACAAGGGCTGTCATGAACTAATTTAAATTCCAAATTATCCAAAAGCTAATCAGAACTAACTATAGTTAACTTCATTGGTGTGACCGCAAAGACAGCTGAAAGCACTAACTATAGTTAGGTATGACGTCACGTAACTTGAGACTAACTAAAGTTAAACTTAGTTACGTCGTAGATGTGACCGCAGCCAATGTCAGAAAAACTTACAGATGTCCCATGATATAAGAGAAAAAACTTTCCGGACTAAAATGGGTACCATTACAATTATTGTACCTATCTGCCATTTCTTGGCATCCATAGTTTCCAGCAACCAGATGGGTAATGTTGGCTCTAGCAGAGCGAAAGCCATGTTGCAGAAGCATATAGCACCTACAGAGCAATCAGTGTACTGTTAACAGAATGATGGTACAGGTCTATGGAGTAATCAATATACTGTTAACAGATGGCAGGCTCAATGTACTGTTAAAAGATGGCACAGGTCTACAACACAGTCAAATGTGTTGTTACAATTTCACCCCTATGATTCTACTTCTAAGCATAGGCTAACAATGCAATGATGATTTTGAGGAGTGAATCACTCAGTTAAACTTAGACAGAAACAGGGGGGGGGGGGAGGTGTCACATTTGAGGTCATTTACTCATCTCGCCTCTGAGGCTTAAAATGTGTAATCTATGTAAATTTAAAAAATTAGAATAGGAAACCATTCATCTTTGTTGCACGCCTAGCAATTTAAGAAGAAACATGCCCCCAAACCCCCTAGATAGCTCATGAACACGTCATAAATTTTGCTCCTCTTCCTATACCATGCTTAGGCACACTCTAGCGTTTTAGATTTTGCCAGTACATGTGCACTTTTTGCCGAAACATTACATCAAGCTGTGGTTGCAATTGTTTGCTTACAAACCTTTCTATGTCATGCACTTGGTAGTGAGTTGACCGGTGGAAAGCATTATCTACCCTCCTACACTGGACCCAGGTGCTGAAATGGTGCAGTATTTATTTATGAAACACATACTGAAAAACACCATGTCAAAAAATACGGATTGAATTTCAGTTTTGTTTTAAGTTTTCCATACATTTGTGTGACAATTTGGATTTCTTTTAGAGATTTCCCCTTTTAGAGATTCACCCTTTTGAGCGGTTTTCACTTGAGTGTCGAAAGTAATTCGCGTTTGCATAAGTTTTGCATTACTATGCTTTGTGATTGGTTTAAAACCATCGCGCCACTTTCTCAGCCAATCAGAAGTAAAACAAACCAATCATGACGCGCTCGCGCACGTTTTCCCGCGCTTCGTGCCGGCTACTTGTATTTGCTTCGAGTTTTGATTGGTTTACTGGATTGTCTGTGTTCTTTGTGATTGGCTTGAGTGATTACTTTGGTTTTGGTTTTACGACACTCAATTGAAAACTGCTCTACAGCTTCTCCATTCCCCGTTTGCTGTTCCTTCCTTTAAACGTGCAGTAATTACCGACACAGCTGCTATGCATCATTGAATATGTTTCTCGGAAAAACAGGAAAGTGATGACGCAGTACATTTTCCCTGTGCAATGAGTCATCAAATTACCATTGTTCTCAAAACATATGATGTGGCGGTCCTACGATTTCTTTCAACCAAAGTCAATATACGAATACCGGTATTCACACTGAAGCTATTCATAGAAGCTACATTCAAGTTGAAGTACGAATATGAGCCAAGAAAAGACGGTGGAAGAACTTATATATGAGCTTGGGAATGGTTCAATGGTGTTAGTTTTGCATAGATTGGCAGATATAAATGAGCAAGAATTCCACGTTGTTAAGGAAAATTACGAAGCTTTTAAAATAAGAGCACTGAAACTTGGAGTAGAGTTGCCCGATTTACCAGAAGATAACCTGAGTCAACAATTTCTGGATGATCAAATCCTTAAAGTCCAGGAATATATCAAGCTTCATAAAACTGCGTCCATGGCACAATTGTTTGATTCAGGTAATACTGCGGAATTTTTCTTGCGGATTCTTGTCATGGCTAAGGTAACCAAATTCGAGACTCCAGAAGAAGGGCACTCTAAGAAACTAGAAACACTTGTTCCAATGGCGAATCAACAACTTCAAAGTGTAATTAAACATGCTGAAGAACTTGGTATAGACCTTGGTGATCAGCTGAAAGAAGAACTGAGGCAAATATGCGACAACTACATGAATTTCAAATTTGATCAAAGCTTAGAAGACAGCATAAGAGTAAAACTTAAGAAGAAACTGTGTGGCCCTAGAAGTGAAATACCCAATCCACCGCCGCCTCAACTTGAGTCATCAAGCACAGTCTATAAACGCAGTGAAGTCGACCCGACCCGAATTATCACAGATCAGTGTTGGACTGTTTCGCTGGTGCGCCTGCCTGACCGTTCTAATCCACAACATGCCTTTATTGTGCTTGAAGGAAAAACAGGCAGGAAGTCCAAGATATGGTTCGCGGATTTTGTTGCTGTACACTGGTTTGATGTCGTCCGTCCTGGAACAGAAGATGGCAAAGTAAGAATGGAATATTATGACTCAGAAGGAGTAGCAGATCCAGCTAGCAGATTGTTGTTTAACTGCCAGAAGAGAATGATGGATGTTAGAGCTAGCGACCGTTTGTTATTTTCCACTTGGCCGATCGCCAAAACCACTGCTGAAATTCTGATACAGATGATTGAAGCTCAGCAAAAAAATCCTCCTAAATATCACATGCTAGGCGACAACAGTGTGCTGGCTGGGAATTCGGCAAAGTCAAGTAGCAACCCTACTGGCCATAATTGTTTCACATTTGCAAAGATGATGCTTCGTGACTTGAATGATGTTTACATAGAGCTACCGGATGACGGTCTGGAAACTTGGATCATCGGCTCAGCAACAAGTCGTTATCTTGTTGATAAGCAACTCACAAGAAGAAAGTGGTATGAGACATCGAGTTTTCAACTGACGGTTGGGTTTCTGGTTGGTCTCCTTGTTGCATTCCTCTTGCTCAAGGCTTTTTAGCCGGAGAAATAAAGCAAGGCATTTATGTTAATTTTAGGAGGCTCATTTTCCTGAACAGTAGCTGGCAATAGCCTTAGAGAACAGAGTCATTTGAAAACATTAAACAACTACAAAAAAAATCAAACCAGTTGAAAAATTTTAAACTGGTTCAAAAACCAGAGAAAAAAATTGAACTATATACATGTACAACAGATACGATTTGTAAATATGTTTAACTTTAAAAGTCCTTCTTAATGACATGTAATTTAGCAGCAGAAAAACTCATAAAAGTGCAGACCAGTATAATAATTTAATAGTTTAATAGAGGGCCCAAACCCCCTAGATAGCTTATGAATGTCATTAATTTTGCTCCTCTACGTATACCCCCTGCTAAGGTACCCTCTAGCCCTTTAGGTTTTTGCCAGTACATGTGCGCTTTTCTGCAAAACGTTCCATCAGGTTGTGGTTGCAATTGCTCGCTTACAAATCTCACTACGCAATGCATTTGGTAGTTAGTTGACCAGTGGAAAGCATTATACAGTACACCCTCCAACAACTGGACCCAGGTGCAGAAATGGCTCAGTATTTATGAAACATCAAAAAATACTGATTGAATTTTAGGTTTGTTTTCAGTTTTCTAACATTTTTGTCACAATTTGGATTTCTCTTAGAGATTTCCCAGGGCTTTTAGAGATTCCCCCTTTTAGAGATTCGCCCTTTACAGATCCCCCATTCCCAGTTCCCTGATCCTTGTTTCAGAGATAGCCGAGTTTTCATGTTACTGAAAGGCGCAGTAATTACCGACACAGCTGTTATGCATCATTGAATATGTTTCTCGGAAAAACAAGAAGTTGATGATATAAGCTGATATGGTACATCTTCCCTGTGAAATGAGTCATCAAATTACCATTGTTCTCGTTCTCAAGACACATGACCGTCATGTGGCAGTCATACGATTTCTTTCAACCACACTCAACAAAGGAATATCGGTTTTTTACACTTCTAAAACTGAAGAAGCCATTTTAGTGATCGGTCCGTCAGATTCAAGTCGAAGTACGAATATGAGCCAAGATAAGACAGTGGAAGAACTTATATATGAGCTTGGGAATGATTCACAGGTGTTAGCTTTGCACAGTAGATTGGGACTGGATGTAAATGAGCAAGAGTTCTGCTTTGTCCAGGGAAATTACGATGCTTTTAAAACAAGAGCATTGAAACTTGGAGTAGAGTTGCCTGACTTAACAGAAAATAATCTGAGTCAAAAATTTCTCGATGATCAAATCTTTAAAGTCCATGAGTATATCAAGCTCCATAAAACTGAGTCCATGGCTCAGTTGTTTGATTCAGGCAGCGCTGTGGAATTATTCTTCCGGATTCTTGTTATGGTTAGGGTAACCAATTTCGATACTCCAGAAGAAAAGCACTCTAAGACAGAAACACTTGCTCCATTTGCGAATGAATGTCTTCAAAGTGTAATTAAACATGCAAAAGAACTTGATGTAGACCTTGGTGATCAGCTGGAAGAAGAACTGAAGCAAATTTGCGACAACTACATGAATTTCAAATTTGATCAAAACTTAGAAGACAGCATAAGAGTAAAACTGAAGAAGAAACTGTGCGACCCTAGACTGAGTGAAATATCCAATCCACTGCCGCCTCAACTTGAGTCATCAAGCACAGTCTATAAACGCAGTGAAATCGACCCGACCCGAATTATCACAGATCAGTGTTGGACCGTTTCGCTGGTGCGCCTGCCTGACCGTTCTAATCCACAACATGCCTTTATTGTGCTTGAAGGAAAAACAGACAGGAAGTCCAAGATATGGTTCGCCGATTTTGTTGCTGTACACTGGTTTGATGTCGTCCGTCCTGGAACAGAAGATGGCAAAGTAAGAATGGAATATTATGACTCAGAAGGAGTAGCAGATCCAGCTAGCAGATTGTTGTTTAACTGCCAGAAGAGAATGATGGATGTTAGAGCTAGCGACCGTTTGTTATTTTCCACTTGGCCGATCGCCAAAACCACTGCTGAAATTCTGTTACAGACGATTGAAGCCCAGCAAAAAAATCCTCCTAAATATCACATGCTAGGCGACAACAGTGTGCTGGCTGGGAGTTCGGCAAAGTCAAGTAGCAATTCCACTGGCCATAATTGTTTCACATTTGCAAAGATGATGCTTCGTGACTTGAATGATGTATACATAGAGCTACCGGAAGACGGTCTCGAAACTTGGATCTCGGCTCAGCAACAAGTCGTTATCTTGTTGATAAGCAATTAACAAGAAGAAAGTGGTATGAGACATCGAGTTTCCAACTGATGGTTGGGTTTCTGGTTGGTGTAGTTGTTGCATTCCTCCTGCTCAAGGCTTTTTAGCCGAAGAAATAAAGTACCGGTAAGGCATATGTTAATTTTAGGAGACTCATTTTCATGAACAGTGGCTGGCAATAGCCTTCGAGAACAGAGTCATTTGAAAAAATTAAACCAGTACAAAAAAATGATGTAAAATTAGATTACACTGTTATATTACATTAAATAATTATTCTTACTCTACAGTACAAAAAAAATCGAACCAGTTAAAACACAGGCAGACCACCCTATGTGTTCGTGGTTAATAATTGTTGACATAAGGTTACGTTGAAATCAATGGCGCATATAGAAGATATATAGAGAAACATATTTAGAGAAAGATTCCCCATTCCTCGTTCCTCATTCCTTGATTCCATGTTCCTTGCTTAGAGTTTGGATGTTAATGAAAGGCGCTATGCATCATTGAATGTTTCTCGGAAAAACAGGAAGTTGATGATGTGGTACATTTTCCCTGTGAAATGAGTCATCAAATTACCATTGCTCTCAAGTCACATGATCGTCACATGGCAGTAAAATACCGGTATCGGTCTGTCAGATTCAAGTTGAAGTGAATATGAGCCAAGAAAAGACAGTGGAAGAACTTATATATGAGCTTGGGAATGGATCACTGCTGTTAGCTTTGCATAGATCGCAATTGGAAGATATAAATGAGCAAGAATTCCACGTTGTCAAGGGACATTACGACGCTTTTAAAACAAGAGCACTGAAACTTGGAGTAGAGTTGCCCGATTTACCAGAAGATAACCTGAGTCAAAAATTTCTGGATGATCAAATTTCTAAAGTCCAGGAATATATCAAGCTTCATAAAACTGAGTCCATGGCTCAGTTGTTTGATTCAGGTCACGCTGCGGAATTTTTCTTGCGGATGCTTGTCACGGCTAAGGTAATCAAATTCGAGACTCCAGAAGAAGGGCACTCTAAGAAACTAGAAACAATTGTTCCAATGGCGAATCAACAACAGTGTTGGACTCTTTCGCTGGTGCGCCTGCCTGATCGTTCTAATCCACAACATGCCTTTTTATTGCTTGCTGGGGAGTTTGCTTTGCAGGGGACTTTGAAGTAAGACCACATAAAATGTCCCGACAATTTAACTCCAAGCTTCCGTGTCATGTTGTCACACAATGTGACACACAACGTGACACAAAACAAAAACAGGAAGTTGATGTTGTAGTACATTTTCCTTGTGAAATGAGTCATCAAATTACCACTGTTCTCAAGACGTATGATCATCATGTGGTAAACTATAGATTGAAGCTGTTCTAGTGCTTGGCCCGCCAGATTCAAGTTGAGCCAAGAAAAGACAGTGGAAGAACTTATATACGAGCTTGGGAATGGTGCACAGGTGTTAGCTTTGCATAGAGTTGCAGATATAAATGTGACCTCAATTAGCGATGTCCAGAGACATTACAATGTTTTTAAAACAAGAGCACTGAAACTTGGAGTAGAGTTGCCGGACTTATCAGAAGATAATCTGAGTCAAAAATTTCTCGATGATCAAATTACTGCAGTCTGGGAATATGTCAAGCTCCATAAAACTGGATCCATGGTTCAGTTGTTTGATTCAGCTTACGCTGCAGAAGAATTCTTGAGAGTTCTTGTTCTGGCAACGCTAACCTGCAAGACTCCAGAAGACGAGCACACTAAGAAACTTAAAGAATTTGCGAATAAATGTCTTCAAAGTTTAATTAAACATGCTAAAGAACTTGATGTAGACAGACTTGGTGATCAGCTGGAAGAAGAACTGAAGGACATTTGCGACAACTACATGAATTTCAAATTTGATCAAAGCTTAGAAGACAGCATAAGAGTAAAACTTAAGAAGAAACTGTGTGGTCCTAGAAGTGAAATACCCAATCCACCGCCGCCTCAACTTGAGTCATCAAGCACAGTCTATAAACGCAGTGAAGTCGACCCGACCCGAATTATCACAGATCAGTGTTGGACCGTTTCGCTGGTGCGCCTGCCTGACCGTTCTAATCCACAACATGCCTTTATTGTGCTTGAAGGAAAAACAGGCAGAAAGTCCAAGATATGGTTCGCCGATTTTGTTGCTGTACACTGGTTTGATGTCGTCCGTCCTGGAACAGAAGATGGCAAAGTAAGAATGGAATACTATGACTCGGAAGGAGTAGCAGATCCAACTAGCAGACTGTTGTTTAAATGCCAGAAGAGAATGATGGATGTTCGAGCTAGCGACCGTTTGTTATTTTCCACTTGGCCGATCGCCAAAACCACTGCTGAAATTCTGATACAGATGATTGAAGCTCAGCAAAAAAATCCTCCGAAATATCACATGCTAGGCGACAACAGTGTGCTGGCTGGGAGTTCGGCAAAGTCAAGTAGCAACACTACTGGCCATAATTGTTTCACATTTGCAAAGATGATGCTTCGTGACTTGAATGATGTATACATAGAGCTACCGGATGACGGTCTGGAAACTTGGATCATCGGCTCAGCAACAAGTCGTTATCTTGTTGATAAGCAACTCACAAGAAGAAAGTGGTATGAGACATCGAGTTTTCAACTGACGGTTGGGTTTCTGGTTGGTCTCCTTGTTGCATTCTTCCTGCTCAAGGCTTTTTAGCCGAAGAGATAAAGTACCGGTAATGCATATGTTAATTTTAGGAGGCTCATTTTCATGAACAGTGGCTAGCAATAGCCTTAGAGAACAGAGTTATTTGAAAAAAATAAACCAGTACAAAAAATGATATAAAATAACAGATTACACTGTTATATTACATTAAAGTCATTAAATAAATTATTCGGTGGTGGACAAAACACTGACCCCCAGTCCATGGACTACCCCCATGGACTACCCAAATGGACTACCTAAAATGGACTACCCCTAAAAAATGGACTACCCTTAAAGTACTATTCCGAGTGTGTACCACTTACTGAGCTGTTGTTATACACACATAATTTGCACTTACGTCTTACCTTGTTTATTTTCAAGCCGTACGTATCCCTCTAGCCGCCATTTTGAATATATTATACTAAATGAACATCCGCTGATCACGAAAGTGTAGACTCAAATTAAGCAATCAATCTTTGGACTCATAGAGACAGACAAAACAGGCACTGCACTGCACTACAGAAGATCCAAACTTTTATAAATAGTATCAGATAGTTGCTTGAGACGCATCTTAAACATTTGGTGGCCAGAGAAAATTTTTGAATGAATAACTTTGGCAGCGCAGCGAGGAGAACAGAGCCGGTAGGCAGACAGATCCTGAGGAAAAAATAGTGCTGAGTCTGGGCATGAGTCTTCGCTTTTTGAGGTCAGCAGATGTATAGTGTAATTCATTCAAAATGGCGGCTAGAGTTGTCGAAAGTAACCGAAGTAAGTGCAAATTATGTGCGTATAACAACAGCTCAGTAAGTAGTACAAACTCGGAATAGTACTTTAAGGGGTAGTCCATTTTTTAGGGGTAGTCCATTTTAGGTAGTCCATTTGAGTAGTCCATGGGGTAGTCCATGGGGGTAGTCCATGGACTGGGGGTCAGTGTTTTGTCCACCACCCAATTATTCTTACTTTACAGTAAAAAAAAAATCAAGTTACCAGTTAAACATTTAAAACTGGTTCAAAAAATTTTTGAACCAGAGAGAAAATTGAACTAACACAATACAATATCGTAAATTAGCTTTAAAAGACCTTCTCAATTAATTTAGCAGCAAAAAAGACATACATGTGTTAGACTGTCCACAGCCTCTCGATTTTTCAACGCAAAAAATTAAGTGTAGACCAGTATTATAAATAATTGCAAATACTTTAAGCTAGAAGTAACCCCGGTAACTCGAACTCTGAAGGGAAACGAAAAACAGTTCGAGTTAGTGGGGTTTTCGAGTTAACCGAGTAAAAATGACTGAAAAGTGGGTCCAAGGGAAATAGAAGTTAGTTCGAGTTAGTGGGGTTGTTGGAGTTATCCGAGTTCGAGTTACCGGGGTTCTACTGTATAATGTTTTGAAACTGTACAGTAAGCATTTATTATAATATAATATAACAGTGTAACCTGTCATTTTATATGTGAGTTTATCCATGATTGTAAATAATATAATAAACACATAATTTAATATTGTTAGTAATGCATTGTTTTTTATCTGTTTAAAAGTAGAGTATATAGTATTGTAAGTATTGTAGTAAGCATAAGTACTGTAGTGTAACTAATCCTAAATTCAAAAGTGATGTTTTTTTGTGTAGTGCAATTGAAAAATTTTGAAACATTAATTTTCATGCTTATTGTAACTTTTATTCTTTACTCACATAGCACCAGGAACACAGTTTTATAATTTATATTTTTAGCTGAAGAAGGTTGTAGTACTAGTAGCAACCGAAACATCTGAATAATAGATTTTAAAAGCCAGTATCAACTTTTATTTTAATCGATTGATTGATTGATTCTTTGATTTTAACCATGCTTGGCTACAATGTACATATTATTAAACATTTATTTTTGGGATTGTTAAATTTGATTCTTAGGCATTGCAAAAACTAAGCTTTCACAATCTGTGTTTTAATAGACCTCTTAGTTTTACTGTGCATAATGGCAGTTAAGTCTGCGTCCGAGCCAAGTGGCCCATACAGCCGGAGGTTATCCCCATTTCTAAAGCATTAAGCGACTAGGAGTATTGCTACTCCCCCCTGGATGGGATGCTAGTCCATTGCAGGGTTACCCCCCAGCAGTAAATTCGCCAGTACCCATTTATGCACCTGGATGGAGAGAGGCACTGTGATAGTAATATTTATATATAATATAGTGACTTGCCCAAGAACACAACACAGTGCCCAGGCCAGGGCTCGAACCCGGGCCGTTGGACTTGGAGTTGAGCGCGCTAACCACTAGGCTACCGTGCCTCCCACAGCATAATGTCAGTTAGGGAATTTTAATAAGGAAGATAGCGTGGCTGTTCTTGTGCGGCACCCATCGTAGAGCAAAACACAGTGTCCCCTTTATAGGGAGCCGGATGAATTTCAGCAGGTGTTTTTTGACAGAATACCCACACAAGCTCCATATTGGGAGCTGGGGGGAACTTTTGAACGCCCTGATTGTTTAAAACACAAGTGTTTGCTGTAAGTAATTTTTTTACCAACTTACCACTAGCAATAAGAATGTAAGGATCTGACAGCAAGTCCTTAAGGGTTGGCTTAACAATCTACAATGTTTACATAAAAAATATATATATTCTGTTAGTAATCAGAACATTTTCAACTAAAAATCAAGAGTCAGTCGTAGCATAATGTAATGTTTTAAGCAAATTTAAAAGTGAAGTGAATAATAAATCTTAAATACATAATTTATACAACATACATTCTCTGGCATGCCAGGCTTCTTAGCAACAATCACCAACACTAATAAAACAAAATGAAATATCAATGAATGCTTGCTTGCCAAGATTACTCACAACGGGAGGGGAGGACTGACGAGCTGATAACAACTTGCTTTGCATATCCCTCCCCTCCCTCATTCCCACAACAACAGCTCAACTATTTGACTAAGCGACATGAATCCCCATTTTGCTAATGGTCTTATAACACAATGTTTCACAAGATCTGAACAATTATACTGGGAGTCTGCAAGATACATATTAACCGAATTCAAAGGAAAGTGCTTGAAATACATGTTTTCACATTTATTCTGGCTGAATTTGGGTGATTTTGGGCAAATATGTATTTTTGTGGTTGATTCAGGTGAGATCTAATAATTTATATATTTTTAATCAGGTATAGTCCACTTAAGAGAATACCCCCCCACCTGCCCCCCCCCCCCCCTGCCCCCTGGACTACACCAGCCATGATTTTTTTTCCGATCACGTGCCAATTCATACAATTTACTTTCATTGAAACCTTCCCTACAACAGCCAACTGATTCTGCCCCAGGGTGGCAATTGTAGAGAGGTCCAACTGTATATAAGTGTCTATCAACTTAATTGGTCTCAAAATTTACAATATAATATAATAAATAAAATAAACGGCATGCAGTGCATGCAGAAGCGATGACGTTTCACAAAGGGTCTAACATGATTCTGAATTATTATTATTTATTATTTGTCAAAAACTCAACGTAAATAAAAGTAGCCGATACCTTGTGCGTGATAAAAACTGTTATCAAATTGTAGTGTACATTTTTTTAACCTAAGAAGCAATGTTGGTGATTTTCTAAATAGCATAGTTAGGATCTGATGGAATTCAAATAAATACAGTAGTTATGAATGCACAGGCCAAGGATGCAATGTTAATAATACATTTTCTTCGTAGATTTGCTCAATTGAAGAACAGTAGATTGCGTTATATTGTAGTGTGTCAAACGGTCTGTTGCTCACAGCGGCCCTGTATTTTATAGAATTAGAAATTTCTGTCTACTGAATCTTATAGATGCCATCATATAAAATTTAGTCTCTTTCGTTAATACATTGTGGTGTTCCATTCTGACTGCACGGGAGTATTTTGCTTTTGAGTTCTACACGGTGATTTGTTGTTTAGTTGAACTTGTTTTCTGTTCGATTGCGCGAAAAGGACAAAAAAAAAGGACAAAAAGATCCTGCCGGTCTGTTGCCTGCATAAAGCGATAATAATACATTTTCTTCGTAGATTTGCTTAATTGAACAACAGTAGATTGCGTTATATTGTTAGTAGTGTGTGACTTCCGATAAATGACACACGATACGCGGGAGCTAGCTTTTCAGCTGAGAGAAAGGTCAAACGGTCTCTTGCTCACAGTGGCCCTGTATTTTATAAGAATTTGAAGTTTCTGTCTATTAAATCTAATAGATGCCATCATATAAAATTTAGTCTCTTTCGTTTATACATTGTGGTGTTCCATTCTGACTGCACGGGAGTATTTTGCTTTTGAGTTCTACGCGGCGATTTCTTGTTAAGTTAAACTTGATTTCTGTTCGATCGCGCGAAAACGACAAAAAGACAAAAAGACAAAAAGACAAAAAGACAAAAAGACAAAAAGATCCTGCCGGTCGGCTGCCTGCATAAAGCGATGACGTCGTCAGCTATACGTCATCGCTTAAAAAATGGGGGCATTATAAAAGAAAAAGGGAACAGGAAATAAAAGCGCGAACGGGAAATTAAAGTTACCCGTGCGAGGCGCAACCCAATAAAGCAAGTAAAAATTGTGATAAAAATCAATTCCCTCTGTTAAAAATATTCTTTATTCTCAATACATGAGAATGTATAATGACACTGTAGATAGAAATGAAGATCACTATTGGCAATAAAATACTTAAAACAACCATAAAAAAGAAACAGTAAAGAGAAACAAACCAAAAGTAATGAAAATAAGACCAGCAAGGATGAAGAATGGAAGTCCTTTTCCTCCAAGACTATAAAACAATCCTCCAAATGGGGGTCCAGCTGGAAAAAAAGCAAATATTTATTTTATTAATATACAGTTGAACCTCTTGCACCCCCCCCCCCCCGCCCCAACCCCTACAGGTGGACACCTCCTTGTAAGTGGAAACTAGTTAGTCATGCTTCCAGCCACACATAATTAAGCAAACACTGCATTTTTAACCTACCACAAATGAACTCCACTTATTAATGCAGTGCTGTGCTGTAGGAGAGCCCGAGTGCCACAGGCGGTTTACAAGTGTCTTTGTCTTTGGGCGACTTGACTTTCTTTGCTATCGTGAAAGCTTTTAAGAACTGGGCACCCAAGATTTCTTACATAAGAGCTCTCAGGCACCCTAGCCTGCATTTATACTAAGAGCACAGCTTTGTAATGGATGCTTTTTTCAGTGGTACCTCCCACGGGCACCCACTTAAACAAGGTTTGACTGTATTAAAGTGCACGCTGGCTTTTAGTGTCAACCCTTTCAGCAGACTATCATCAAAATTTCTGGAACACCAGCTCTTAAAGGGCTTCATCAAAAAATATCAGTGAGCCCTCAAGTTGACAATTTTCTTTTTCTTCTTATCTCCAGGTTGTGCAGAGATATGAAATTTATCTTCGAGTGTTAAAATTGATAGCTCACGAGTGAGATATCGATTTTGAACACGAAAAGATAAATTTCATATCTCCAAGCAACCATGTATTATTCTGTTTATTATATACACCTACTAATTACGATATTTTTGACGATTTTCCAAAGATTTCCTACCATTTTCCGAAGATTTCTGAGGATTTTCAAAATGTTGTGCGAAGGTCGAACAAATGATTCCAAACTTTTCTGAACATTTCCAAAGATTGCCGACAATTTAATACCGAAAATTTCCAAGGAAGATCCGAAGATGTTTCGACTTAATATCGATAAACTTTGGCTCATTGAGCATTGAAACATGGGAAACTCTGCAAGCTGATTGGTCAAAAATGATAACACACATGTGTGGATACCATTTTTATCCACAATTGTGTGATACCATTTTTCTCGATTTGCTACCACTCGCTATACCGCTGCAGTTTATATAATAACATACAATATTGTATAATAAAGTTCTCACTAAATGAGTTGAAAGTGCCTTTAAAATAGTTAAAAAATCCAAACATTTCGGGCTTAGCCCTTCATCAGTGGAAAGTTGATTTCAGTTAAAAACGCTGGCTTGTGTCATGAAAACAAATTTAAGTTCAAAGGCGTGCGCGCAATAAGAGCGCGCGACAACCTAAAGATATCGAAAATCTGAATTCAGACCATGTGGCTGACTGGTGCCCAGCTTGAAAATTAGACGCATTTCCTGGCGTTTGCGTAGTTTATTTCTGCCGCAGAGCATAACCACTCGGACTTGTGCGTCTTGCAGGGTGTGTCCGTTTGCATTAAAATGCTCTGTGACAGGACATCCCGGCAGGTTCTTCTCAATGCTGTGGAGATGTTCACCGAAGTGTTGTCTTAATGTCCAGCCTGTTTCGCCGATGTAGACGGCGGAGCAACGGCGGCAAGAAATGGCATATACCAAGCCAGATGACTGACAGGTGAACGCATCCTTGATGTAAATTGAGCATTGGGGACCCTGTAGGGTGCTGTCACGAGAAATGTAATCGCGAATGCGACAGCGGTTGTGGGTGCATGGAGAGGTTCCCACGTGAGGGCCAGGTCGTTACGGTCGGCGGTGTGCACTAAGGTGTCTCGGACGTTGCGATCGCGGCGATACGCTACCAGTGTGGATCGCCAGATAGAATGCTGAAGTTGCTCCCGAGGATCCGCTTGATTCTTTCACTTAAAGGGTGGAATGTGAGAACCATGGCGCAAGCCAGTGTTTTTAACTGAAATCGACTTAAGTTTCCACTGATGAAGGGCTAAGCCCGAAACGTTTAGATTTTTTAACTATTTTAAAGGCACTTTCAACTCATTTAGTGAGAACTTTATTATACTTTTGTACTTTTACAAGTGCCACGCAGCACAAGGAAATTTATTTTTCCATTTATCATTGATTATAATATTGTATGCTAATCACCCCTACAAATATTTCTATCATGCACAAAATTTGTACTATATGACCTTCCAAAAAATATGCTTTATGCCCTTAAAGGTGTGGCAACCGACCCTTTGTAAACTAAAAGAAAAATTTTATTTTATAAGGCATGCACCAGATATCATAAAATATCAGAAAAAGCTGCTTTGTGTTAGTGGACCTACAGATTGTAAGGAGTTTCTTATACTAACATTGTTATTGACAAGTACCTAGAACTCCAAGAGCTGTTGTTCCCATAGCCACTCCTAAAGCAGTACCACGCTCATTATCATCAGGATAGGCTGCTGCAAGCATTGCTAAACCTTGAAGATAAGTCAGACAAAAAAATGATTAGCCTGAGTAAGTAGGCTGTTACCTTCATGCTCTCAATTCATCCCCTGTTTAAGAAATGTCTTGGTATTGACGTGAAAAATTCCATACTGATTAGAGAGATTGGTACAGTGTCTTGGAATGATTGCAGGCATGGATCCAGACTGGTTTCCACTGTTCTATGTAGTGGCCGATCCAGACCTTCAGATAAGGGGGGTCCTGCTCTTGAAAATAATTTTTCTTAGCGCTTTGGGCCTCTTTTTGTTCTAAAAATAAGGTGGGAGCCCGGGCCCCCAGGCCCCTCCCCCAGATCGGCCACTGCTATGGAAACTGCTCAGACAAATATCAGGGGTGGATCCAGAAAATTCAGAAATGGGGGGCCAAAAACATTTTCAGCGAGGCAGTGCTCAACCCTGCCCCATACCCACAACACAAATCTTGATTGCACAATACCTCTCGAAAGACGGTTGGTTACAATTTTTTTAAAACAAATCCATGGAAATAAAGGGGGCTGTGATGAATATAACCCCAACCACCAAGAAAAAAAAAAAAAAAAGAAGGGAGAAAAGAGGAAAAAATAATAAAAAAAAGAATGAAGGGGAAAGAAAAAAAGAAAAAGAGACGAATATGAGGGTTCGAGTTATTGGGATTCAACTGTATAACAAATACATATTTTTTGAGTAAAGAAAAAATCCAAGTTTTAAAGTCAAAAACATGAAAATACTGGTCAAAATCTTGTCAGTGACTCAAAATACCCGTGCCCCCAGACACCCAATGGGCTCATGCCTTTGGCACTTCTACTATATTGGAAATGGGTCTTCCTGGATCCACACCTGGGTTGTCACTTGGTCTAACTGTATGTTAAAATTTAAAATCAAGTAACCACAAAGATCTCTGAAGAGCAAAATTAATCATCAGTAACCCGGGTGAGGGAAGGAGGAGCAGGAGGCGTACAAAGGAAACATGGAGGAGAACGGTAGAGGGAGAGAGGCGGACTTCAGATGGGGTTTGTCACCCGGGCAGCGGCGGTCAATGTTGCGGAAGACAGGGTGGAGTGGAGGGAACGGATCAAAGGCCCTATTCTCCCAGAGGAGAAATAAGGAAGCAGATGAACCCAGGTGAGAAATGTTCATTCAACAGTTGGTGCTCTGTTGGGAACATGCAACAAGATCAGACAATCTGTGATAACGTTTTGATTTGTTTGGAAGTATTACACTTACTAGCAATAAGAATGCAAGAGGAGCCTAGGCCCTGGATTGCCCGGGCTGCGAAAAGAAGTCCATAACTGTCTGCAAAGGCATACACTACAGAACAAAAAAACAACAACAAGAAAATCATTATTAAGTACACATATGTGCTAAACTCATTTCGAATCCAAATAGACTTCTAATCTGACCACTAAGTTCTCTGCAACATTCCACATTTAGGTTGCGTGACAGTAATCAATAACCATTGCAGATTATTCTGAATCAAAGTAATTAATAAAACTGTCTTGAATCAAACTGTACATTATAGCAAGACCTGGCTCATGACTTTGCTTAGGTTAATAATACAATTTTTGAATCAAAAGCACAATATTATTGCCACGTACCGGTACATGTATATTTAAATTTAAATTTTAATTAATTATGAAGTAGAAATTTTTTAAATAAAAGTTAGATGACTAATATTTATTATTACCAAGTGTTGATACAAATAAGACACAGAAACCACTGTATAATGGTATGCTGTACCCCACTCTGCAAAAAAACAGCATATATTTAACTTATTAATAAGCCTTTAGTATTGTCCAAAAACTATGAAAACCATGTAGAACACAGGTCTAATAGATTTAGAATCCTGAATTTAGAATCTGGTTTTGGTCAAGATGGTACTTTTAAACATGTTAGTATAAATGGATCTGGTCAACTGGCAACAGAGAACTTTCAATTTCTATGATCACTGCAATGTAATTTGATTAAATTTGTACTAAATTTCTCAATTAAATTCAGGACCCCAGCTGTTATATCAAACTTGTGGTGGACTCAAATAAGACACAGAAACCACACTCTGGTGGATTGGTCATCACAAAGTGCGAGGCAGCAAGGCATACAATCCATTATGGCTAACCTAAATTAAGCACTTTGGTTAGCCTATTATGGCATTTCGGTTAGCCTACTGTTAGCTTACTAGGAAGCTTGCGGTTAGCCTTTTTATTTGGAGTTCGGATTTCTGCCTCGCATGCTTTGCTGCCTCGCCTCCCATGGCTTGCTGCCTTGCCTCGCATGCCTCACACATTTGTAAAACTCCTGATGGATCCAGCATTTATAATGATTCCTCCATTTTATACAAACACAGTGCTTATTTAAGCAAGGTTTTTATTCATTTTTTTGACAGCCCCATATCTTGCCATAATAAAGTTCAAGTGTATTACACCAACTGTACCTTCAAATTCAGAAAACAACAACAACAACAACAACAACAAAAACTGTACCTTGGAGACCTGGAATTTATTTGGGACTCAGCATTTCATGGTTCAGTAAATATGGCAAGTGTTATATTTGTGGTTGATCAGCAGTTTTGGTATAACTAAGTCTTCCTGTCTACAACATAATGGGCCTAACTTGACTCCTAGCCTTCAAATTAAACAAACTAAACCGACATTCAGTGTTTATCTACAACAACTGAACTTTCTGACTTCCTCGGGTAGCAATATATGCTAATTTAAAGGGACTGTGTCGCAGCTAAGTTGATTTTATGTCATTAAATTTTGCCAAATATTCACTATGAAACTAAATGTTTGCATAGAAATTAATTCTATTAATTCTAAATGACAAAACTATAGCTACATTTATTTAATATTGCAGCCAAATGTGTCTCCCGTGCGTTATAATTTTAAGATACAAGCAGGACAATTAACTTTGAAAACTGTTCTGCCGTTTGCATTTGGTGTAATATTTAAATGTTCCTTCACTGTTCTAAGAGATTATTTTATATATTTAAACGAGTTTGATGGTCATTTCCTATGCCTAAGATTGGCTAAAATCCGTGACACAATCCCTTTAATGAGCTGTACGTGTTTTACAATTCAGATAATGCTATTACAAGTTTGCTTTTTGTACCTTTCTGTCAGATATCCTGCAGCTGGATTCACCATAATCTGAAAGATATATTAAAAAGCATGAAGGTCTGACAGCGTACATAATATTAATACAGTGTTTAAAACTAGGTAAAGCCTGCTTCCATCTTGCCCAAGGTACTGGAGAAACCTGGTGTCCCATGAAGAAGTCTCCTTTGCTTTGTAGTGGTTGTTTAGGTTGTCACTCAAAGCTTTGCCTTACTAACAGCTGTTTGCACTCCAGAAAATGCGAATGAGATGGGTAGACATTTTGCATTGTTTGAATGACAAAAATACGCTGTGGTCAAAATACTTTTCCCGACATTTCGGCAATGCTACCTTCTTCAGGGAACAAAATTATTTTACTGCAACGGTAAAATAGTTTTGTCCCCTTACGAAGTTGTATAAGCCCAGGGCTTATAACCGGAATTCTACGGTATTTTGGACAAAATTCGGTGAGTCTAGGTTAATTGATACACTCTACCTAATGTCCTTCATGGTTGAGCTGTTCAAAGTTAAAATAATACTCCTAGGTGCTACCAAAAAAGGAGGAGAATGGGTACTTGTTGTGCTTATAAATTGGTATGGTACACAGTATTGAAATGTGTTCCTTGACGAATCCGTAATAACATGGCCCGAAAAGAGCAAAATACTCTACCTAATGTCCTTCATGGTTGAGCTGTTCAAAGTTAAATTAATACTCCTAGGTGCTACCAAAAAAGGAGGAGAATGGGTACTTGTTGTGCTTATAAATTGGTACATGGTACACAGTATTGAAATGTGTTCCTTGACGAATCCGTAATAACATGGCCCGAAAAGAGCAAAATACTCTACCTAATGTCCTTCATGGTTGAGCTGTTCAAAGTTAAAATAATACTCCTAGGTGCTACCAAAAAAGGAGGAGAATGGGTACTTGTTGTACTTATAAATTGGTACATGGTACACAGTATTGAAATGTGTTCCTTGACGAATCCGTAATAACATGGCCCAAAAGAGCAAAATATGAAAAAGAGAAGCCAGATCATGACAATCCATGAACAATTTTGTCCATATAATGCCAAGCACGGAAGAAAATGATTTCACTGGAAATGTTCTGATTCTAAAAATATGTTTTGGATTTTAAAAATGTACCAGAATTATTGTCATTGCTGCATAAATTGTGACCTGCCTTGTTTCCTAATAAACTCTCTTTAAGATAACCTAGTATTTTGTTTTAAATTTTTCAGGGTAGCATATCCCCCAAACCCCCCCTACGTTCTTGCACCTGCGGCACTCGATATTTTGCGCTGGGGGCGCTCATGCGCACGTTCCCATGCAAAATCCTGGCTACGGCCCTTTTTTACATACCTGAACGAAGGCCTTTGATGCAAACAATGCTCCAATTTTAAAATCCATGGATGAATCAGTTGTTATTGACGAAGTGGTTGTAAATGTTCTGTTCTTTGTTGAATTGTCAGCAATTTGTGGTCCATTTATTGGTTTATCAATATTCAAATAAACTGGTATGATTGGTACTGAAAATCAGATAATAAAACAATGCATTAAATCAAACATGTCTGCAATGTGTTAAACATGTGTTCAATGTGTTCAATGTGTAGAATGATATAAATTTATCATCAATAATTTATTTGGAGCTACTTCTGGTACCAATAGATTTGTTATAAATAATATTACAAATATTTAACCTTATTATTGATAATATTCAATCAAGTTTTTGTCTGCACCAATCCAGGGCAGTTATGTTATTGTTAAGCCCAGGCCAAATGAGCATGAGAGCTGATGAGAGTTCAAACTCTTGTTTTAACTTGGCCTCAGAAACTCTCATGAACTATCATTGACATCTTTGAAAGTGGTGCTGACATTTTTCACTAGAGTCAATGAGAGTTTCACAGACTCCTCAGTATTCTTGTTTGGCCTGAGATGATGATAGTCAATAAGAGTCGATGACAACTCTCATGAGAGTCAACTGTCATCAAAATTCAACCTTGTTTGACCTGGTACTCAAGTTATACAAAACTAAAGTGTTGTTTATTGCTCCCACATGCAATGTACTTTAATTGCCATGGATTCAAGATGGAAGTGGCTTGATCAGATTACTACTTGGGGGAAGTATCTAGTTATTGGTTTTGCTTAAAATATTGTGATATCACCATCAAACTGTTAAGCAATCATTTCCTCCAGCACAAAAAACAAACAACAATGGACTACAGAGGCAATTAGGAATGCCTAGGTCCACACAATGAAACTAGTTTAATGTCATGGCATAAAACAATACTTGAATAGGTACCAATCTCAGTAGTGATATGAAACAAAAAGCCCTGTATTGTGGGTGCCATGGGAGCATGGGGTGATAACCTGGGGGTAAAGGGAGTGGGAGGTGTATGTGAGGTTGGAAAAAAGAGAGGGAAGGAAGATGATGAGAGCTGTGAAAAACAACAAAAATCAATATTTCTCACCATACTATATATATATATTTTCTGCATTGGAAAAAAACAGAAAGAGGTGGAAACAACTCAGGACAGGGCAGCGAAATGGTGTTAAGAGCAGGGAAAAAGAGCGTTCAAACACCCTTTCTCCCCCGTCTGCCCCCACCCTCTCCAGCCCCCTGTATCCCCAAGGGGCTTGTCCTCAATGTAAAAACCTGTGAATTAACTCACTAGTTACACAAGACAAAGAACGGCAAAGACAGCAAAGAACCTTGAAACAATATAGGTAGAGTAGGGGAACAATAGCTCAAAAACAAAGAAACAATTAAGTTAAATTTAACAAGTTTTTACACCCCTCCCCAAGGGCTTTACCCACTACATTTGCTTATAGTGAAAAACCATAACAAGAAATACAGGTTTCTTACCAATAACAGACAGCAGCAGGCAGTCACACAGCGCACATAAGCATGTTATCAACAGGATAAACCTCTTTGAAATCTTTCCCGGCTGTGTATGTTCCACATCACAGCTGCGCGCGCCGTCCATCGCTAATAGTTGTTCATCCAAATTTTCACTTTCCATCACGTTAACTTATTAAAAGAAAGCAGCTCTAATCGAAAAGCGTTATAATACAGTCACTATTTTATAAATAGCTGACTCGATCGGGCTGTCGCTAGTTTTTGCAGTGTCCCTTTTATTGACACACTCTCGTCATGCATGATGGGAAATAAAGAGGTAGCCTCATCGTTTCCAGTGGCCTGGGTCTTTTTGCGTACAGCATGCAAGGACTCGGCAAGAGGAGGGATTTATCTAGAGTTTGTGGAATTACGATGTGAAAAATCTCAAACAAATGATTTAAAAACTGTAAACAGTAAAAATACGGTCCTTTGTTTGCTAATAGAAGCGCTGTTTATCTTTCTTTAGGTTTTGGCGGGAATTCTGTGACAGGTTGGCGAACATGCGCGCGCTGCAGAATTTGTTGATAGAACCCATCCGACAATCTGAAATGGACATTATTTGTACGTTTATCAGCTTTAAATCAGTTAAGTGGGCTTGGAAACTCAGCATAGAGATGCAGAGAAAGAAGCTATGGTTCCCGACCGTATATGAGACTCGTATATGTAAATCGCTTTGCTGTGCATTGGCAAATCACCAGGCTTTTTACGTTTACAGAAAAATCGCCAGAGAAAGGTCAGAATATATAGGTAAGACGACTAGCGAGCTGTGTAAACTTGTGTTAGATTATCGTAAGCTTATTCGATTAAGCTTAAATATTAAATGCCATAGCTATGTTTGTAAGAACATATGTAGAGCTTTAACGTAATCGCACAGTTTATATATTTGGATGGGTCCTACATCAGATCATGTACATTTGTTTACTGTTTTATTCAACACAAAGTTGATCTTGAGTGAGTGTCAAATTTCTGAGGTAAAATGTCAATATCGCGACAGTGAGGATCTGTTTTCCTGTACTAATATCTTCTATTGCACCAGTTTAAATAATTTTTAAGTAAAGCTCGTAACGCTCAGTAAAAAGTTCGATTTTGTGACAAAAATAGAGTTATTAGAACACGAACACGTTCAACAGTTCTGACGAGGCCGAGAGGATTGCGTGACACAATTTATAGTCGAGATCGATGTGAGGAAAGTAAGACTAAACCGATATTATTGATTAACCTTGATTTCTTCCACTGAGACCTGCTCCAAACGTTTTAACTGGCACTTGCTTTTGTGCAGAGAGAAACAATTTTCTGGTCCGATTTAGCTGAGGCTACTGGGGATAGAGGGTGGGGGAAGAGGGGTGGAAAAATAAATAGATGAGGAGGTGGAAAGGCGATAGGGCAGGAAATCTACCCTGCCAATAACTTTTCGCCTGACCGTTTCCTAGCTTTTGCTCTCCAAAGTCGCTTTAGCCAGTATGGGGAGCAAGCGTAATCCCTGCGGAGAGCTCCCGAGAGGAGGAAAAAGGAGAGGAGGAAAAACTCGGCTAACGGAGCGAGTCGTACCCTTGTAGGGAGCCTGTTTAGCCGGTTTGGATCAATACCTCTTTTTTGACTCGCAGAAGGAGCGGAAGGACCCCCTCGGGCCTCTCGTTTTTCGCTGGCGTCCAGTTCTCTCGCGATTCTGGTCCTGCGTTCAACGACTGAACAAAAATACGAGAAATTTGAGAGCTGTGAACATGTGGTCTACTGAAGCGCGCGGTTTTCGCTGGCTGACAATAATAATAATAATCTTTTATTAGGAAGCCTTCATTCACTATACAGTGGTTTTCAGAAAGGTCCTAACTAAGATTAAAAATACTTAATAAGACTATATACAATAAAACGAAAAATACCTAAGAATTAAAAACTATTATTAAAAACTAACTTGAATACAAAAGAAAGAATTAACTAAAAAACCTACTTAGAACGCTACGCTTAAAATTTACAGAATGTCAGAATGCTTTCGAGTGCCAATTGAATTAATTTCTGATTGGACACAAGTCAATGAGTAAGGATCGTGAACAGTTCCCGGGGGGGGTACTCCCTATAATGGCCTATACGGGGAGGCTCCGCCCCGAAAGGGGTACCTTTTTCAGGCTTCAGGTATATAAAAGGGTAGGGATTTCACAAATGTAGGCATATGAAAGGGTAGGGAAATCTTTCATAATGATATTTTAAAAGGCCTTTACATTAAATATTTCGAGCAGACGCAACTTTTGGATGTATCGTCTTAATTTATTAAGCGCTTCATAAAAATGACAAGAAAACACCCCGTTTTAGGTAAATGTGATGTCGTGTAGGTATATGAAAGGGGTGCCTTTTTGCAATGAAAGGTATACAAAAGGGGTACCTTTTCTATCAAAATTGTATATAAAAGGGTAAGGGGTTGGATCTTCGGGCGGAGCCTCCCCGTACAAAACTTTTTCAAGTACCCCCCCCGGGGAACAGTTCAGTTGCTTCTTCATAGATTTACCTAATAATGACGCTTGTTTCTGACTGATTTCCTAAATATGAAGCAAATGATCTATGTGATCACCCACTCCTTCCCCATGTCAAGAGTTTTGCACTTCAGATGCAAGTCGCGATAGCGCTCTGTAAATTTAACTTAACGATTTATTTTCGACAGTACGCTGAAGTGAACTTCACAATTCAGATTTCCACGAGAATACCGAGTCAACAAACAGACTTGCTGAAACGGTGAAAAAAAAAACCGGCTTAACCGTGTAGCCAACTAATGCCACCACGTTAGCGCCCTGTAACTGAAGTAATTAAAAACCCTTCAAATGAAATAAAATTTCAACAAAATTTATTCTAGTAATAAACTTTCTTTGTTTCTACAGTGTCTTTTTAAACACTCGACGTAGTTTTGGAGAACTCGAAAATGCTATGGATCGCCAACGTATTTCCACAGAACTTCTCATTCTCCTAAAAAAATAGCCTGCGAACAGGCTCACCTTGGGGTACGCACGAGAGCTACACGGGAGCGGCGTCAGCATTGCTTTCACTTTATTGGCGCCACTCCCCGCCTTATCGCTACGCTCGCCACTCGCGCGTGCCCCAAGGTGAGCCTGCTCGCAGGCTACTAAAAAAGTCCATTTTCATGAGGTCATCACAAACATAGGCGTACGGGCACCTTCGGTCCTGGGGGGGCGGAGACCCATTTGCCCGAAAAAAAATGGCATGGATTGAAAGCCAAATAAAGGGGCATATATGATGGGAAATAAAACGTGCATTGAAATAGTTGTGTACAAATTTGTTTGCTTGCTTGAGTTATTTAATTAATTTCGTGGCGTTGTCCGAGACCGATGACGGAAATATTTTATTTATTCACTCTAATTCAGCAAAAGTTAAATAAATTTAGGGAGCCAATTTACATCGTTGTTTCCCATTTGAAATTAAAAAAGCGTCTAAAACATTTAGGGAAAAATGGGTTAAAACACTTCATTGAAGTTTTGCTCCCTGTGGACTAAACACAAGTTGGAAAAGCTGATTGCAACTGGATCGAACTGAGGGGTCACGCAGAATTTGCGAGCAAAATCGAACATGGTTATAGCAATTTGGGGGAAAGAAAGCAGATGAATAGAAATTTGGACTTTTGAACCACAACGCTCGGTATATTTCCTGTTGATGTAATTCGTTTTGAACGGAATGTTGACTAGACTTTTTTTGGCTTATTTTCTATTTTTTTCTCTAGGCTTGTTGCCCGATTCTTAGCATTTTGCCCGAAAATTGGCACTGGGGGGGCTGCAGCCCCCCTCGCCCCCCCGCCTCGTACGCCTATGATCACAAACTCCTTTCAAGGCCTTTATGCGTACCCTGCTCCTGTCCAGAGAGATACTTGTTGTTGGATTGGCTATAAGATACCCTGGGTGCCAGAGGGTTTTTCCTCTTTCGCGGCGAAACAGATATAGTGGCTTTGCCGCAAAAAAGAACAAAAAAAAAAACCCCTCTGACACCCAGGGTATGGCTAAGCGTGATCCCAAACGTAGAAGTGTCTGATAAGTTATGAAGTGGAGGCCAGAATCATTGTAAAGGAACAGCGCAACGTCGAAGGAAGAAAAATACCTAAACAGGGAAGATGATTGTCCGGTCCCGTTTGGCGTTATTAAAGACGGAAAAACGACCATCGACAAGTTATATTGAGAGGCTGGCGGAGTTGGGGAAAGGAAAATTGGCACAACAAACCACAAACATCTTTTTTATCAAGTAAGTAACCGCGCTTTGGAGTTGGGGGGGGGGGGGAGAGGTGAGTAGGGATTTTACGCGTACCACATATTTGTGCATTTGCTGCTAACAGCACGTTAGAAGCAGGCTGAAGAGTTAGTTGGAGTGACCAAAGCTTGCTTTCTAGTATCTAGGGGGTTAAGATATCTACAGCGCTTTCGTATGAAAGAGAAACAAAATCGTAGGACTATAACCACATAAATCGAAGAGCCTATCACTTTGCCTTTTAAGGTTGTTAAAAACTGAACCGTGATATCAACCTTCAAATTCTCTCTACTAGTCTCCATACATTCCCTTGTTATACTAGTTAGAAGACTTAATATACACGACGTTCGTGATGTTTCATACAGATGCTAAATCGTCTTTGAAATAACATTTGTAAATACAAGAGTGACCTGGCTCATAGTATGAACCTTTTCAGATATATTTGGTATGCCATCACAGTTGCGCGTTTATTACCTTATTGCTTGCCTTTTGTCATGTTGTCTCAACATTTTTCGGGCTGGAAATGCTTTCCTACGATTATACTATTCTAGGTAGAGACGAAAAAGAAAAATATCAAGAAACTCCACCAAGACCGCAATGCTGTTTGCCACCACCTGTCTTACACCGGCCTACTGAAAGAAAAAAGGTCAAAGAAAACGACACTCGTCAGTTGCACGAAGGTTTGGTTGCTAATAAATTTGATTGACTCGGCCACTAGCATTGCGGTCCGTCGCTTTCTATCGTTAATTATTTTGGTGCAAATGGCAAAATTACATGACAGAGAACAAACGCTATAAAACTTGTGCGTGATCTCGCTTTCTTCGACAGCAGATTCTTGAGGGGAAAAAGGCGATGGCGTCTCGCGGTACAGTAGTATGGTTCGACTTCCTTATAACATATTTCCTTTGTATCTTTCTTACTCGTGAATCATAGTTTTCTTAGTAGTCCCTGAACACAGTCTGAACGGGTAAATACGAACTTATTGTAACTGACCTGTTCCCAATGTTATTGTTCCCTCATGTAAGTGCTCTCAGTGAGGATAAAGGGTGGCTTCAAAGCACCTTTTTTTCAGGCATCTTTGCAGTTGCTTAATTGCAAACTGAGCACAGCTTCGGCAACCATTAATTCCTTTATTTCACAGTTGTTGCTTCTGAATGTAGCTGCCCCGTAGAAGTGACTTCAAATCTTGAGCCCCACAAACGCGCGAAAATGGTTTGAGAGTCACAAACTGCATCGGAAACTGCAGCCAGGCGAAGACTTTCACTCTCATCATGATAATTTAAAAATTCTGATAGTCAACGCACGTACAAACACATCATTAACTTGATTGAATGCCATTACAATTCAATTCTTCCAATTCCTTTTGTTATCACCAATGAACTTTGAACAACTCGCCACGAAACTTGTTCCTTTATTCTATTATGCTGTGAATGCGTATACCTAATCAGTGAGCTTTAAATGTACATGTCCAAGAAATAACTCAACCAGGTAAGATATTGAGTGATTCTTGACTCGAATAATCTGCGGAAGTGACTCAAATCGTGATCTCCTCGTCTAAAATATACACTTCCCTTTTGTAATCTTCTTTGCCCATTTGCGCTATGCTTGAAGACATTGCTGTCATACATAATCAATTCCCAGCGGACATTCAAGTCCACGGAAGCCGATTAATTAGCTTAACTAAAGGAATATTACGTACTGTAGTAAGTAACAGCTTGTATATTAGAACAGTGTAATTCGTGCCTCGTGTAAAAATTATCACGAAAGAAAACTCGGAATCTCTTTACATGGCTCCTCTGGTCGCGTCGAAAGAAGTTAAAGGATGTTCCCAGGAAGAAAACGAAGAATGATTCAGCCGAAACTTTATCGGTAAGCAAGTTATTGACTTCAAGTCGATTTCACTATAACGGTACTCTTTTATAACAGTTTCTTTAAGCTTAACCATCCTTATAAGACGTGATTAATACTGGATGTGTTTTTAAGTGACACAGTATTGCCGAAATACACGGTCATTCTGTATTATTACCTCACTAAAGACGTTACTAATCCTTACATCAATTAAGAACTTCACAATGACTAAGCCCAATTGCTGCTACAGTTTCTCAGGAGATTTTAGACGGAATGTAAAATCGTCCGTATGAACAGCGAGTTTTTACTCACACCAACAAAAATACTGTTTTATCTTTTCCGTTGCGCGCGATTTCCACTGTGGCTACATATTCCAGCATGTAATTTGTATAATATTTTTGGTAGATGCTTAGATGTAATTAGGTATGGTTTGTTACTTAGCTTTGTTGTGAAATAATCTAGAACGATAGCGAGACCATATACTATCATTTGGCGGTAGAAATCGCTTTGCTTTCCATCAATCAAGAAAAAAAGGATAGTAGAACGTTACCTTTGCGCGCGCATGAGATTATAAGTATATTCTTCGACTGCCGATTTTTGCCAAATGACCACTACTATTGATATTGTACGGAACAAAAAATGAGTTCATGATAAGTTTATTTTACGGATAGTTGGTTGTACACTAGAAATTATCGTTTCACGTCAGCACTCCTTCGGCCAAACTTTTTTGGTTAACCATTCTTGACCATTTTAATTGATTTTTTAGCTTTCTCTGTACCAGATAACATAACCTGTTTTGTTTTCAATTAGCACGTTTTCTTGTGTTTTAAAGCGGGGTAAAGAATAGAAGCAAGTCCTGCTCATTTGTCAACAAGCACTCTCTCTTTTCTTCACGCAGCAAAACTACAACTTTGTTCAAAGCGGTTCTCTCTGTTTCAACCTAAAGTATGAGTGTTTATTTTATGCCAAGTTGGTCGACTAGAGTGGCTATGCATTAGTATTTGTTTAGGCTTAACATGTTTTGTTGTCCCTTGGCCGAAACAATGAAGTCAATGAGTATTTTAAAACACGACTACACGTCAACTGCAAACTAAAGGCTTGCCATTTTGTTTGCTTTTCTATACTCACACTAGTCATACAATAGCCATATCATATCGATAGGTTTAAAGCAGAAGCTTAAAATATTTGTAAAAATAGGGGACCTTTTGAAGAAAAAAAAAACCCTTTAAGTGCCGCCTTGTCCACGAAATACCACAAGAAAAGCATGAGTCAGTAAAGGGGCTGTCTCTCACTCGACTCTCACTGTACATAAACCGAAGTGAATCACCGTTTTTCAACGCGAAGAGGCTCCGAAAACTGAACTTGCTTGCGCTCTTTATAATACAAAAAAATATATATATAAATAATTTGATCCATAGTACGTGATCTATTGAAAAGACTTAGTAAGGACCTAACACCTTCATTTCTAGGCAACGCAATAAACACGACGCCGGCTACAAAAAAGACCGCCAAAAGCCGCTTCGATCATCAGCCAGCAAAATAGACCTGATTTTGTTTCGTTTTTCTGCTTCAGTTTTTTTTTGCAAAGTTTGTTTATACTTTTGGACCTATTGGTCACTGAAACATTGAAATCTAATCGTTAATTTGTACTGCACAGTTTAACTTTGCGGTTCATGTGTTCCGTACTTTACATGATTGCATAACAATTGTAGTCACACCAGTTATGACGTTCCCTTGATGTAGAAACTCCCTTTCTCGTGCTACTCTAAGCAAAGAGTCGGATTTTATGACAATTTTTCTCAAATCGTAGAATGACTCAGCTCTTTTTGTGATAACTAAATAACTTTAAGATGTGAATATTCTTTGTACTTTGTTTTCCTTTCATTTCGCACAAAGAACCCTTACATGACCGTACACAAAGTGTATTATTCACCCCTAACAAAGGAACCATCTTTAGGCGGTGTTGTGAATATTGGCCAAGCTTTAATTTCTTAAGGAAAGGCACTCACAAACGGTGCACTTAGAAAGGATAACTGAACGTTGTTTGAAATGTGAATTTACCGTGATTTCCAAAGTTCCGAGTCCACCGTTTTACCGTGGCTTTTTTCCTTTGGGCTGTACAACTCAAACGTTTACACAACTTAATTCCCCAAGGTGCATGTAATACCGATAGTCATTATAAAGGAATGTTTATGGTCAAAAGAACCGATCCGGCTTTGTTAATGTTAAATGAAAAGAGATAACCATTAGTGCTCGCGTTGTATTTTAATTTCTTTTGATCGCTTGTTTCTCTGAAGTGAACTTCACTTAAGTGGATAAGTTTCTGACTCTGTGTAGGAAGAATAGCAGCTAACTTCTATTCTTGGATTTTTAAGTCAAAGCGTGCTCAAACAATTTGTCTTCTTAAAAGGCATTTTTGACGTCAGTTTCATTTGCATTACGTTTTTACTTACAGTTCATTAAATGGAACAAATTTCGTTACATAAATCTCTCTATAACAGATTGCGTTTACAAAGATTCATCCGTGAGGTAGATACTAGAGTAATGCACTTAATTTTTCCTGACCTGCTAAATCCATGTTTTGTTTCAGTCCTTTTGGATCTTTTAGACAATGCCTTTTAGATTATATTAGATTACATTTCACGAGTCATCCAAAATCCCTCTTTAGCTAGAAGTAAGAAATGCTTCCCACGGGTATGTGAAAAACGGTGCTGGATATCCAAAAAGGCATTGAACTATATTAATGAGTACATAAATAATATCTTAAACGGCGGTTCATTGAAATGACTGAGAAGACTTCTCGCAAAGAAGGCAGTTGATTGCAGTGAGCACGTGAGTAAAGAGACTCTTCACTAGTTTGTTTCGTGCCGCACGTGCCTCGTGCGATCATGGCGGTGAAAATCCACTCATACTGTCCCAAACTTGAGTCTACTCAATGAAACAGACGGTACGGCTTCCGAATACTTTAACACTTAAGGGCCAAGCGGAAAAAAACAATATTATATCGATCACTGATCGTATAGTAAACAAAGTTACCTATTATGTAATAACTGACGTTAATTCGGCGCTTAATGTACGCTTGGTTAGTTGACTTAAGCGGCCTTCACACGACAAACTAATGGCCAACTTGTGTTGGAAAACTCAAGTTGGTGTGTGACGCAACAACGGCAAACAAGTTGGCCAACTGTTGGCGACAAATAGAAGTTGTCACCATTCCACATCAGTTTTACAGTATAGTTTGAAACTGAATTACTGAATTATAGTTTCCGTGTAAAGCACAGGCTTACAAAGTCTAATAAACTTTTTTTTGTAAACTGTCCTTGAATAATGTAACAAGAAGCTTGAGAAGCTTGAGAAGCTTAAAATCGGGCGCTTAATAATTAGCTATCTGTTTTGACTTGAAAGGCAGGGTACAGAAGTAAAAATCACTGGAAAAACAGTTACTTAAACCTATTCAGGCTTTTGAGGCCCGCGCTGACTTTGGACGCTTATAACTTTTTCAAGATTCAACCAAACGCTGCCAAACTTTGCGCGTTTATCTAAAATTTATCTCGCAATAATTTGGTAGGATTAATTATTGTGCCAGTAACTTAAATCACATGGCAACGTCATTTTGACAGGTTTGTTTTCCCATGAGTTTTCGTGTTTCTATTTAATAATGAAAATCTGAATGTTTTCAATATTGCATTATTACTTAATGACATAATGGTCTCAATTTATAAAAATATATTTTGCACAATACAAATAAACATTGAACTAGACGTCTGGAAAATATAAATGTGTAACACTTAGCAAAGTGCAGCCTTTTCGCAATACTTAATAAAGGCGGGGTGTTTACCTGAAGACAATTTTTCCAACCTCAGTGGCTGACGCATCATTCCAGCCCTTCACTTTAATGGAACATAAATCTTCAGAATATAAAACTAACTAGGATTTAATTATTGTAATGCAACTGGTAAAAATAGTAGTACTGACCCAAAAGGCTGAAAAATGCCGCTCAGGAATAAAAAACTTTCTGAGGCGAGTTGAAGAGATAAATAATTAAGTAAAAATTGGTGACGCACAATTCCAAACCGAGTGCTCTTGCGGGGGGTCAATTGGGTGCTCTTTTCTCTTCTCTTTTCTTTCTTTAAACGCGTGAACTTTCCTCCTTCTCTCCTTACCTTCCCCCCACCTCCCCCCCACTTCTTCCCCGCTTTCGGGATGTACTCTCTCTTCTTTTTCTCTATTCTTTTTACTTCTCTCCCGCCCACTTCGACTTCTCACCTTGCATCCCCTTCTGACTCCCTTTTTTACAACTTCACTTTTACAACATTTTTCTCCCCTTTTTTCTCTTCCTCCCGCCAAAAAAGACACATTATAATACCCTCCTCCCTACTACTGCTGCGGGGGAAGGGGGCAGATACATTTGCTTGTCGAAGTCATGTAAAAGCCAGATTCTGGTTTTTTGTCTGTTGGTCGAAACACTCATGGCGGTGGGACTTTGGTTGTCGTATTCAGACTTCCGGTCAGGCTGGTATGGCAACCTGAAAGACGAGTCACGTTACTGCGCGTGCGAGGACGAGTTCTTTTCTACGTTAGCTGAGCCCTCGCAGATTTCAAGTGTAACTCTCTGAGGCAGAACAAATGGAGTGAGCGACGATGCGTAATAATTTTGGTTCCGTGAAGATGTTTTTGTTGTTCTTCGAAAACAATATTCCGGAGATGTTGGAATGTTTACAAGCGATCGATCCTATCTGCCGTAAACCAGCTCTTGTCGGTGAATTCCTTTTTGTGTGTGTGTAGCTGAAATAAAGGGACGGCATCCAGTACAACTGATAGAAATATGTTCACAGCGCCATCTCCCTTGCTACTAAAAGCATTTTTATCTCAACACGGCGAAGTTTAAATACAGGCTGTACATATGTACATTTTTCTCAACGTTTTTCACGCCTTGTGGAATCCGAGTCTCGAATTGCCGCCAACTACAAGAGTGGTTTGACAGTTCGACGACACATTAGTTTATTTAAATTAGGGGGCGGCTGGCGGCCGGTTAAATAAATGTATCAGGCGTTCTTTTTCCCTCTCGCTTTTGTAAAAGAAAAGAACGCCTGATCGCAGGTTACCCAAAAGTCGACCCATTGTTATTATATTACACGATTTACTGTCAAAACTGAAATGAAACCGATTGGCCCAGGCTATCCCCGTCATTTTTAGCCGACAGGAGACTATCGTCTAGGACGACCAAAGGGTAAACTATAAATCGGCCACGCCCGATTAATAATAGCTTTCACCTTTCTCAAAGAGAGCGCGAGTTTAGTAAGTAATTGCGTTATTGTATATGTTGTGGTTCAAGTTTACCCTTTGGTACAATTTGGTATTTTCCTTTGTTCTGGTGTATAGTAATATGTAAAAAAGGACATGAAACAAGGGGAAATACGAAATTGTACCAAGGGTAAAATTGAACCTCAACATAGCCATGTTTTGGCTGTGACACGTACTTGGTATACACAACGCAACAATGTTTGTAAATCCATATTATCCCTCCATTTTGCAGATTATCGTGAGTATCGTGAACCACTGCGGATTTAGACATGGACATAAAAAAGTTTCTTCTAAACAACGCCAGTCTACAGTCCCGGCCCAAACGAAGGAGACATAGCATTGCCGACGTACGTTTCTTACATACTCTTAATGATATACCGGAAAGACCCGAAGAGGAGGATTCGGCGGATAAAGAGCGACGACGCTCTACTGGTAGTTTTGCAAAGGAAGAGAGAACGAGAGCTGCGAGCGAACCGCCAGGTAATTCCACCCAATACTGCAACGAAGATGGCAATGTCGAGTCGAGCAAGAAAGCGAGCGACTCGACAGTCTGTCCATCCCTTGAGCACAATTTAGACGAATCTCTGCGTTATAATCGATGTCTTTCTTTCGAGAGATCCCCCGAGGACGATGAGAATTTAATAGAAGCCGTGTCCAATTATGTTCTGTCGTACACCGATGATGCAGGGAATGTTTGCAATGTCGATGATACCTCTCCAGCAACCACGGGATCATCATCTCCCCAGGAGAGCTCTAAAGAAACCAGCGATGAAGAGTTAGCATTGTCCGAGATGCTACGAAATGTTGACACATCCATGGTAACTCAACGATCCCGTCGGGGGAGTATGATTGATCCGGATGTAGTGGAACGAATAGCCTCCCTGACTCCCATAGTGGAATCCAGCCGGTCTAGTAGCATTACAAGTATATCAACTAATCGAAATGCTTCACCAGAAGAGAGCGATTACAATGGAGGGTCAGAACTTGGCTCGCGCCGCTCATCCACAAAGAATGCCGATACCAAAGAAGACATGCTTGGAAAGATCCTTGTGTCTCCTCGCCTAACGAGAAGAGGGTCTTTGAGTGACGTTCTAAAGTCATTGTCGCCTAAATTCGATACGTCTTCCGATCTTGGTCGGCAAGGAACAGACGGCAATGATGAAAAGCTCAGCTCAGCCCATCTATCACTACATATGCATGGTCAGATGAAAGACCCATGGAGGCCACTTTCTCCTGCGAACAAAGGTAAAAGTGAACTCGATGAAAATTCAAATGTCCAACCACAGGGTAAAAACGAGAATCAGTCTAAAAACGATAGTCAAAACGTTCTTGGTAAAATAATGAATTCACCCACTTTACTTAAAAGAAGGGGATCTCTGGGAGACGTCCTTCGCACGCTGTCCCCTCATGTTGGCAGCTCGCCATCCAAAGTTGTCGTTACAGAAAAGTCCTCAAAATCTTCAGCTGAAAAGGAACAAGAAGTCGGTAGTCCAAACAAAGACGGAGTCGGCATTCTTGGTAGGATAATAAGAAGTCCATCTTTCACCAGAAGGGGTTCCATAGGAAACATCCTCAACACGTTGTCTCCAAACCCAGCTAGAAAGTGTCCATCGCCGTCTCCATTGACCATCAAATGTGACACCGATGGTGTGCCGCCAGAGAAGACCTCACCCATTTGCCTGCAGGGATCTAACAACAAATCACCCAGTGGTTCTCGTCCCAAAGGGCTGCTGGCCATCGTTCAGAAACACGTGATAAACCACAGTCAGGCTATGCAGCGACAGAGGAGGAATTCTATTGCTTCTGCCAAGCCGCACACGGGAACTTTGGAATTGTCCTTGAGAGAGTCGTTAGATACTGAGGATTGGGGGACTAAAAATGACTCTGTAAGCGATTGTAAATCATCTGACGTGAAGAAAGTGACACCTATTAAAGATTCCTCGCTAAAAAAGACTAAGAGCAACAACAATAACAGCAACAGCAGCGTCAGCAATGACAACAATAAGAACACCGAATCAGTAAATATAAAGAGATGTAACGTGGAGGACGGTGCAAACAACTCAAATAGCTCTTGTACAGTTGCCAGTCATCAAAAGCAAGATACAGCCAAAGCCTCAAGTCCATCTGATCACAGCAAATCCAAAGAAAAGTCCCATACTGGCTTCAATCACGACTTGATTTCTCCCGTGCCGAGAAAACTGCTTAGTAGCGAGAGTATGGATGTTCCTAGGGTGCAGTCAGAGCAAGATTTGCTTTTAAACAAATGTCCGCAGAGAAAAATCAGCGCTCCACTCCCACCAAGAAACGTTGATCCACCCCAGAGAAAGAGCAGCGTGAACGTGATCAAACGCTCGCCTATCACCTTTGTGATCTCAAACGATAAATCTGTAAGAACAGGAGAGAAGGGAAACGCATCAGAGTATCAACCACCAAGTGGTGTAAGCTTCACAAATTCGCGTTTCCTTCCATTAAGCCAGCAGGAAGCCGATGATTATTCCAGGATCAAGAAGGCGGAGGCAAGTAAACCATCCACGGTTAATTCGACAGTTACGATGAGTTCGAGAGTCACTGTCTATGGTGGAAGTGGAAGTGGGGTTGTGCGTAAACAAGGAACTGCTCCGAAGCAGCCTCCTATCAGCGATTCTCTTCCCACCGAGGAGAGGTTTGCGGCACTCAGCGAGAGATATGCTTCTTTGAAGGCGAAAATTGGAGGAAGTGACAACAAGCAGAAAACTCAAGATTCTTCTCCCCAGCCTGTTGAAAAGAGGGATTTCAGTCCAAACGCTGAAGATAAATTAAGCCAGTCAAAATGCTGGTCCACTGTGGAAAGCATTCCAGTTCAATCATACGAAGAACAAATGTCTGACAACATACTAAGGAAGGCTAAACCGAAGCACCGACGGCCGAAGATGGAGGAAAGAAAGAAAAAGGAAAAGAAGAGCAGAAAAAAAAAAATACGAGAGGAGGAAAGCGATGAAATTGGACCAATAAGGGGGCCATTAAAGCGATAACAACAAATGCATTAATAAGTCCTAACATCACGCGAACAATAACAACAATACCAGTTTAACCGAGATACAAGTTGAGAACGACGGAATGCCAACCAGTTCTTCTATATCTCACGGTAAAACAACTCTCGACTTAAGACCCGAATCTTCAGCTCAAAGGTCGAGGACAAGCGTCGTTGCGAAGCTGATGAACAGAAAAATGGGTCCCAGGAGAAAGCAGAGCATTGTTCCACGTGTAGCGAAAAGACGATCGAAGGTTTACACAGTGAACGGTATTGGAGACAACGGTATACCAGCGTCTGCAGCGCAGTTTGAGAAAATAAGAACGCTTGTTGAAAATACCGTGCTCCGTGCACCCGTGCGACAAGAGGTACGTTTAAGTTGTTTATAGGAATAATAGTATTGCCAAGAGACCATTACGGAGAGAACCGATGCCAAATTGCCTTCCTTGTAGTCGTTGAAAAAATGCATCGGTTCAAAAGCCTTAGTTTGATCTGCACAGTGCTGGCAAGAATAAGATTGCCATCTTATGTAAAAACAGTTTCAGCCCATGCCTTTTAAACGGAGCAGCTTTTTAAAACAGTCTTTAACTTTGGTGGGAATAAAGAAGAAAATATATCTTTAAGTTGACTTGAACGAATCCCCAGCAGTCATCAAATACTACCTTCTCTTTACCTTTTAACAAATTCTAGACATGTTATAAAGGACCTGATAATTATTTTACCAATGACAGTTAAAAACGATTTTTGAAACTAGTATGGAGAATTTCAATCCTTGTCATGAGGATGATGGATCAAAGTTGTTTTGTTTGTGTTTTGTGATAGGCATTGACCATCCAACAGCTGTTGAATGGCCTCGCTTCCTGTTTGACTGAAGCAGAGTTGGTCGCCATTTGCAAAGAGTGTTCCAAGACGTTGCGGACCCTGGATGCGCTGGGGAGTTTGCGTAAGTGTTTTTTTTCAAAAAAAAAAAAAAAATATTTTTTTTTTATAAACTTTTTTTTTTTAAAAAGAGGAGGTTTTGTTTTTTAATAAAAAAAAAAAAAAATAAAAAAAAAAAAAAAAAAAAAAAAAATAATAAAAAATATTAAAAAAAAAAAAATAAAAAAAAATCCACTTTTTTTTTTTTTTCTTATTTATAAATTTTTATTAAAAAAATATATATTTTTTATTTCCTTCAGTTTGTTTTTAAGGCAGCTAAGCTTTCTTTATCCCTCCAGGCATTCGGCAAATTATTCCACCGTTTGGCCCCACTGTGCGAAAGCAATCGAAAAGATCGAGCGGTCTGTTATAACGATCGCTAAGCTTGATACAAAGTAATAGTCAAGAGCGGTGTTCATCGAGTGTCATAAAACCAACACCGAAGCAGTTCTGGCGCATCACAAAGGACACAAACAATCAAGCCGAAAACTCGAAGCAAATACACGTAGCCGGCATGAAGCGCGGGAAAACGTGATTGAGCGAGTCACGATTGGTTTTGGTTTTACTTCTGATTGGATGAGAAAGTGGCACGACCTTTTAAAACCAATCACAGTTGTAATGCACAACCAAAATAAATGCGAATTACTTTCGACACTAGAGTAAAAACCGCTTGAACCAATCAAAACTCGCCCCGAAAAATGGAAACCGATGCTATGTGCGAAAAACGCGCAAAAGTGAAGTCACGATTGTTTCTTGGCTTTGCTTTTTCATTGGTTGAAAATAAAAGTACGTTTATCCTGTTTGTTTAGATCACTATCCAAAATTAACAGCTAATGTACATGAATGAAACTATACATGTCACTATGGCTAGAGTGTAAAGAAAAGATACAATTCTTGCAGTTGTGTCTGCAATTTTAGAAGTTGCAAAGAAGCTAAAACGATATATTTGTTTCCAGTATTAAAACGATGAAGATGAGTTGTTCAACATGACACGAGCGTGGGACAAGAAAATCTCGTCCCCGCGGGATCGCCCATGGCTTCCCAGATACCGGTTGGGCGCAGTAAAATGGCCCAGCTCACAACGTCTCTCGTAGCTCAGTTGGTTAGAGCTCCCAACCGGTATCTGGGGGGCCAGGGTTCGATTCCCGTCGGGGACTCAATTTTTTCTTTGTCCCTGCTCGTGTCATTGTTGACAACTCATCTTCATATTTATCACCGGCTTAAATTTACCATCTTTATTATTTACTACAAGCTAAAACGATATTGGAATGTTACCGGTAAAAGAGTCTTCAAATGCAAATTTTTATTGTGTCTTTTTCACAGCTTCTTACGTCTCCTTGGAGTCCGTGATAATCAACCCAAGTGGAACCATTAAATTCAAGCACCTTAACACAGGTTTGTATGCAATAAAACTTTGCCACATTTGGAGACAGTTAACGTTCCCGACTGTACATCTAAAAAAAAAAACTTCCCGGCTGTACTGAAAAGTTAAGATTTCTGATGGAGTATTGTGTAAACCAGTTGGACGATAGTAGTGGAGAAGACGGCTAACACTTCAGACTATGTTTGGGTTCTGTCAACTTGGCTGGTTCCAGGCTCTTACTCGCTCTTCCTACCATGATGGAATATTAATAGGCAATACTTATAGGCAATCTAAGTAAGCAGCCAGGCCAGATCGATACGCTGTGTAACCTCGCTCAAGTTATAACTTTGTAACCTTTCCTTTTGAGCGAAATTCTTGAGTATGCTGGAATACTTGGAAAAGAAGCTCTGTTCGCGAACTAATTATTTGCGTTAGGAAAAAGATACAGAAAAGAAATGAAAAAAGCGGAGAGATAACAATAGTTTGTTCGGTTTCTTTAACGAGAGCCATAAACAATAGTACACTATTGGATCGACTATGCCTTCATGAACTGAAATTGTATTCAAACCCAGCTATTTTTTCAAATGAAAACAAATTATTGTATCATATGGTTGACGAAGGGGAGTTAATTACCGCACAAAAGGAGCTTTTATAGTAATGTTTTTCGATATAGTTTGAATTGAACACCCACAAATTCCGTTAAGCTCATTAACGTGAGATTCATTATAATGGCATGTAATCGAGTTTGAAATAGAATCTTAGATTTGCACAACAATAAGCCCATTTCGGTTTGAGCTAAATTGGGTTTATTCTTTTCCCCTGAGATGTCTTGCTCACTTTCAAGTTGTACAAAACAATAGTGAAGACACTTTGAAGCGTTGCCCTAATTTTCGTGCTTTTTTTGATGGTAAAAACCAAACATGCGTTTTCAAGTTGTTTCAAAGTGAACCCACGTTTCAAAGGAGTTGTGTGTGACAGAAATACATGGTTTCAGTATTAATCTTGTTTCGACGAAGACCTGTTCTACACTTATTGGATTTCAAGTGAGTTTACTGATCTAATCGCTTAACAGGCAGTCAACACATACTTGATAAAGGTAACCCGTTAAACACTGATATTGCATTTAGTACCGTGTTTGCCCATCCGTTAGCAAACGCTTTGAAAGGCGCTTCGCTTGTTTTGCATATTAATTAGGTTAACAGGGTGTTTGTATTCAAACATGTACACCTTTGTCTTTTTCATTTACGTTAATTACCAATTCTAACTGTGTTTTACCATTGTTGGGAACATACTTTCAGAGTTCACAATATCCACAATCTTTCTAGCTCTTCAAACAAGTTAGGTTATTTTAAACGTGCCTGCAGATTCTTTTGTATACCATAACAGGGATTAACTTGCGAATTGTGCGCTAAAAATAGCTTTCCTGCTGCACAAAGAGGCCGATAGCAATGTAAAAAGACTGGCCTTTCCATTAGTGAGCTAGTAATTAAGTAAAATCTTTGTGTGCGTGAACGCAGCAAAAGATGTCTCATTCCGATGCACGCAGCGACTGTTCTGATCTTGCTGGTTTCGCTCTCATGACCTGCACTCAAGCTCTGTTGAGAAAACCCCTAGTTACATAATAAAGTTATTAGTGATGGGATTTTGTAGCTAGACCCAAGTTTTAATACTAACTAATGCTTTTGTATTCTTCAAATCCTGATGTATTGTGCTTTCTCAAATCGCGTTTCGTGGACTCTGCGCAGGCTCCGAGAGCTATCCACCATTTGTGGAGCTTGGAATCGAGCCTCAATTTTTTATTAGTCAAAAAGATGTAAAACTAGACATATTTATTTTGTACTTCTTTGATTGATGATCAAAACCATCAACTATTCAACACTCTTGTTTGATTGTTGTGCTTTTTTGTGTCTAGTAAGGTGCTTACATTATATCACTGAGTACACTATGTAAAGAATTCTTTTAAACTCTTAATCTTGTTTAAGGGTTCCTATATCATGTGGACGTGTCAACTCAATGCTAATCATATGTGCTAATCGACTCCTAATTGTTGTTTGTTGACACTTGTATTTATTTTTTCACAGGAATTTCTATTGATGATTTGTATCTGGCTCCAGAATACTCAAACAAGTTTCCATCAGAGAAGGTCAGTAAAAAAGCACATCCCTGTCTAGAGTAAATTCTTTGATTACAATAACTGCATGGTCTGCATATCTACATGATCGCTTGTCAGTTTTTCGAAGTACTACATTGTACGGACGAACCGATCCCTTAAGAGACAGACCTAGCAGTATAGGTTTTTTATGAAGTAGAGTTTAATTTGTATGAAGTCAAGACCTGCGTATTGTGGAGGTAACATTTTCTGCTTTGACTTGCACTTAATGAACTATAGACTACTCTATGTAACGAGGAAATGATTGGCATGACATGTTTTTAAAAATAGAATCGACAGGAACTTTTTGGCGGCTCTTGGACTAACGGGCTATCAGTAAAAACCGCAAAGGAGGTGTGCGATGTAGCATCAAAATGTCCATAAGTTAAGCTTCACCGGGCGAGCACTGAATCATATCCTAACATAAACAAATACAAAAAAAGTTCAAAGGTTTAAAAATGCCTTCAAGGCAAGTGCAATTGAAAAACCTATCATTTTGTTGAGGTCATACATGATTACAGATTAATACAAAACAACGTATTGACGGGTTATACCACAAGTATTTCAGAACACGCAAATATACTCCCAGCCTCAGTACGGCTCTGCAGCTGGTAAACAACTCGCAATCACCTCTGCCAAAAACAACATCATTTGTAAGATAATTATGACATTTTAGAAGTCTTCGTGTGTCATCGTCTGAGACTTTTCTTTCCTTCGACGCAAACTTAATTCAGTGCGATCTTCATTCGACAATTGTTCTCTTCCAAAAAGTACAGGAATCCGGCGTCGCTAACAAGGTATGTGCTTTGTCTTTTTCTGGGCCGTTTGTGGATCATTTTTAATGTAAAGGCAAGTGCCCCGGGACGGTGTCGTGTTGTTTTCCTCAGTTTGCGTAGCGTCCGAGCTAAGTGGCTCTTATCCGAAGCGACCAGAAGCCGGAGGCATCAATGTGTTAATGTGCTTCAAGTGCTCAGTTCCTTCGGCCAGTTTAGCTAATGATTCAGTGCTGTCAATTTTGGCTTTTCGTTTTCAATTTAGGAAGTAAAAGGAGACTACTTGCAGATATTTAGTTAAGATCTTTGTCTTTTAGTTTTTAAGACTGTTTCTGCTAAGTTTTGTGGGGTGGAATGTCAAGCGTTGACTTTCTGAGACATCGTGCATTTGTAAGATGATTGGTTGGACTTGTTTTTCACCCTGCTACTAAAAATATGTTAAGAAGAGAGCGATGGAATTCAGTTTTCAAACCTTGGTGCTTAGAATTGAAATCTTGCTTTTGATGAGTTAATACAATTTGTAAGTTTAATGAAACAGCGGTCCAAACTCCCGTGCTTCGTTAAATCACATGTCTAGACAGTGAACTTATTAGTGTTAACTCATCCATGTTCTTTAACACCTTTCTAGTATATCTTGTCTAATTACTGCGTTTCTAGATATCTCAACTATCTTGTTATGGTTGTTTTATAGCGTTTTTAACAGTCTAACACCTTGCTTTCTATTCGTTACGAGAACTTATACCTACTCTCTTCATATATAGCGTGTATGTGCAATGACTCATTTCCTTAAATAAAATAGTTCTTAATGTTTCCAAACATTTTGTCATTATCCTTTCTAAGGAACCTACGTTGATATTAAATAGCCACGCCGTACCTAATATTAAATAGATCAAAACGTATAGTTGCTAATATGCCGGATAAGGTTACCTGCATGCACATAGCCTACGATCCACAAAGCGCTTTATTTTCATTTTTATTTTGATAGTGATTTTTTCGCAGAATATCATACTAAACAGGGAAGGCGTAAAAGGCATACTTGTAGGAACGCGAGAGCAAGAGTTATCTCACAATTTTATTAAATAGATAAAATAAATAGCCTTAGAGCCCTGGAAAGCGAAGAAATGTGGAAAATATTTTCTGGCAGGCTATAGTTTGGGCTCGTTACTAAGAACAAATCACAGCTCGATGACTAAGTTGACGTATGCTCATATTTAGTACATGAGCCATTTGTTACTCACAGTTCTATAGCTTGTCTCCTTGTGGTTTTTGTGGTCTAGTTAATGGCGGAAATAAAATTGAATCAAGGTCAGTGTACGCATTTTAATAGTTTGGTAGATATATAGATATATGTATCATAACTGACGTTTATTATTTACAGTCGTAAAGCTTTCCATTGGAGTTGATCAAGGCAATCACACCAATACTGCAAATGTTTTTTTAATAGCTGACAGGTTGTCGCAGAGATTTAATTGAAATTGTTTTAAACACGCCCACAGTGAGTGCTCATTACTAAAGCTTCCTTTCTGTCTTCCTTTGCACTTAAAATTTTGAGGAGGAATTAAATATTGGCCGTTGGGTAAAGGTTGTAAGGTTCTCTCTCCGTCTATTTGTCTGGAGCCCCGCATCAGTTAAGTGGTGCAAGTTTATTGTCATGGTAAAGTTTAATAAGGCAAATCTGGAATAACTGTTCTGCGGTTTTGCTGTCGTTATGAGACTTTAGACGCAGTTCCAGGGACGCACAGTCACTGGAGCCTCGAGCTGCACTTTTTTGACGCTTCTCTTAGCCGGACACTTACAGTCATGCCCCCACCCACGTACCGGACAGCCGTTTTTCCGTCACTTATCATGCATGGGTTTAACGGAAATATCTCGTTCGTATTTCAAGAAACCAAAACCTCTAAGCTCATTACACAACTCTATGTTTTTGGATGTTTCGTAAATTTTTAGGTGATTTTTGTTTGGCGAAAAATAGAAAAGTAATTTTTTCTCAATGGATTAGTAAAATTGAGAGAAATACGAAAAAATCAGTGAAGATTTAATGTAGTTTTGAAGTTAGAATTTGAAGTTAGAAATTAGTAAAAGGGTCAACAAAACGGTCCCTTGATAACCTAGAGTGCTCTTGCGTGGTGGTGGTGTTCCAAAAATAATTTTTTTCTACTATCCCTTCTTTAAACCTCTTAAAATCCTGGAGTATCTCCGCCCTAAGGGAGGTTGAGCCCAGCTGGCACTGTTTCTTGGGAGATTCTCGTCTAACTGTTGAACAAAGTGACATGTACGTGACGTGTCTCTAACGCGAAATCACGGTAAAAGTGTTTTTATGAATCCTACAAAATTTAGTTGTTCATAGCCGAGATTTCAGATCATTTGAAATTGTTGACCGTTAGAAAGAAACAGAAAAGGATAGTTAATATAGTTCTTCTTGCTTTTTCGTTTATTTGATGCAGACTTGCTACCTTTTGTGGAAGATTGTCTCGACTTCATAGCCAAACAAAACAAAGTTTAAATATTGTGGAAAACAAACAGCTTAGTGAAGAGTTGACTTTAGGGCAGAGTAAAAATACTAAATTTAGCAACAGTGGTCAATTCTGATCACGTTCCAGGGCCACAGACGGCGCATCTGAAAAATATGTTGACAGTAATCCATCGTAGTCTTAGCCATAACCATCCTTGTTTATTTTCAGTTTATTTTCACTTCTTTGTTGTTTTTCTACCTTAGAAAACTATTGTTTTGAGTTTTCCTTCAATTTGAAAGAAATTTTGTTCGTCAGGAAAATTTCTCGTAAAATCGTGGCATGGCTTCTGCAATATTTTTACAAGAATTATAATTCATTCAATCCTAGGCTATACACCTTATTCGATGGTTTAACATATATACGTACGGATATTTTACGAGTTGCGTAGTATATTAAAATACGAGCAAATACGAGCAATGAGCAAAATGTCCCGCTCGTATTGTATGTTAAACCATCGAATAAGGGATTTATAATTCCACTATTTTTTCCACTAAGTTTGGGTCGCGTATTCCGTATTTTTGCCCTGTCCTATAGTGTAAAAACGTGGCATATTTGGGCGTTCTTTTGTCCTAATATGGTAAAATGGCGCAATAGTGGAATAATAAATAAATAAATCCCTGCCCTCATTTTGGTGAAAACATTTTTTTGCAAACCACCGCATGCGTACCTCACTAGAAATGAAAACCTCAGACGTTATTGTGCTGTATACAAAAGGTTCTTTATGACAATTAAAGCTGTATTTATTCGTACAATATCACGTGAAACAGACTACGCGGTCTGATAATGGATCTGTAATTACTGTTCTGACGTCACTGTATAACTTATAACAGAGGCGATTAACTGCAAGTGCGTTACGTCATCGACGCACGAAACCTATGCATGCCCCGAGAAAATACTTGAGGTTATTTACTTACGGCTCAGTAATTGCTGCTTCTGTAACGTACTTCGTGTTGAGTTAACAACGCATTTTTGCTTATTGCATGGTCTGCAATTGCTGAAGTAGCGAAAGTAAGCTTCAAAAAGTACCCATGACTGTGTCGTGCGGTGAAGCGGAAGATAAATGGACAGGTGCTGTAGGAAAAAGAATGGATTGACTTGTTGTAGTGTATATGCAAGTTCACAGGTACACGTATATGATTCTGGCATTGGAAATTGAACTAAGATCGTGTTTCTCTCTTTACTTGTGACTTACAATTGCATTTTGTTAGAGCTGTGCCCAGTGGAAAACTCGTATAACAAGACACGGTTATAGTGTATGGTGTATGCCATTTCTTGCGAATTTAACTTGGAGACCAGCTATTTCTCAAAGGACATCTATTGAAACTGAGATCAACTAAAAAAAGGGAGCGTTGAATCTGATAAATATCGTATTTCTTCCCAGAATATCAATATAAACTGAGACATGTAAGTTCACAGGTATATAATTCATTGGAAATGGAACTGAGAAAGTATTTCTCTCTTTACTCGTGACTTACAACTATTGCATTTTGTTAGAGCTGTGCGCTATTGAAAACCACTAAGCAAGGCATAGTTATAGTATATGTTGTAATCCATTTCCGTGGGAAGTAGAAAACTTGCAGCTAGCCTCCCACGCAGTCGTTATAGGGGCGATAGCGTTTCACTCCTCTTCAGGGCACACCATCGCCCCCAAAAACGACTGTGTGAGAGGCTTCCTTGAAGCCGGAGCAGCTTTTTCTATGTCAAGATCAATTGAGAAAACACTTGAAAAAAGTGAGTGTGCCCTGAATCTTATCAATATCGTATTTCTACTCAGAATATCAATGTAAAGTCATGCATATGGGTCATGAGATCATAACAAGTGATTACGAAGAGAAATATAGCGTTAAAAACCGTCGAATAATGCAAGACGCTTTCCGAACTTGTCTATTGTGAACACGTCACAGATCTATAGAGCGTTCTTTGCTGTCCACTTTGAGCAGTTTTGGAAGAAATTTAACATTTCTTTTCCATTTGCAAAGCTATGAAACAAGTTTATAAACCAGCTTACAGTGTAATTTACGATGCTCGTCTTTCAAATACACACTGTGTATTTGAAAGACGAACTAATAACTACTTTTTCAATTAGCAGGCCTATCGCTGTTTCCGCAAAATAAACACAATCTTCGCAGTTTTCCGCAATTTCCAGAGGGTAAATATTGTGCAAAGTACAGTATGGCTTTGTAAGGGAATCAAATGTCAAATTAATTTCAAAAATTGATTTTTTTTAATATTCACAGTTTGTAAACTTTAGATATATTATGCGAAATATTTTACTGATAACTTTTAAAGAATTTTGCTGGAAAGTAGAGCAGTGTCGTAATAGTTTGCTTGTAAATTTTCCATCGAACTCTGTGACTCGGTCTAACCGGCAAATGTATGAAAAATCGAAACTTGACTGTATCCTTTCGAGCATAACGACTTTGCATCTTTTTATGTAAAATTCTTTGCCGGTAGGCATCTCATGTCAGAGTTTATGAATAAATCAGAGGTTTATTTGACAATTTTGTGGAAAGTCTATGGTTGTCCCGGGGCGGTCGCGGGTGGGGGGGCTTTGGTCCGAACACGCGTCACGTGGAAAGAGAACGTACTCACTTGTCTAATTGCAGGAAATGAGTCTTGATTTCGTAAATTTCTTTTGATATTTTTCCTTGTTCATGAAGAATCAATAACTGTCCCTTTGTTCCATCTGGTCGCGCATTAAGTAGTCCTTTCCTTTGTGTAATCAAAAGGCATCACCGTGCGGCCGAACAATAGAAAAGCATTTGCGAGTATAAAAGAGGTCCGGCGGGCGAGCGATACAGTACTTCATCAAAAGTTCGCAAAGTTCCCGAACATCCGGGAATAGCCCTCTACAGCTACCGGTTTCAACTGCAAACGAAAAGGTTTGGATGTACGTTCAATCTGGAGCAGATTTCTTGCGTTGGATTGGTTCAAAGACTTCGGAAATTCTTGGGCTTGTTTACTCGCACATCGAAACGATCAAATTTACATGATTCATTGCACTTGATTTGTTTGTCTATTTGACAAGTCCGCGCGTCGAATTTACTAGCGTTCCAGAAATTTTGAAGTGATGTTCCCGAATTCTATGAGTCTTTTGAAGCGCTTCCACCAAATTTTGCCTTTGGACTGCAAGCTTGCGTGGTAAGTGATATATTTTCTTACACGTGTATTCTTGTCTTGAAGGACAAGTCAAGGACTGTTACGTTATCAAAACTCAATGAAGTTTGAGTATCTGTTATCATATTGATGTTGTTGTTAACATAACGTTGACTTAGAAAGTAGTCGAGAAGTCTTAAGTTGTCAGGCACTTCATAGTTCAGTTTATTTTTCCGGCTGTGCTGCGTGTTTCGTATATCATGATTTACTTGTTTATTCACAAATAATGCGGTTTCTCATATTCAAAGCTTGGCAAAAAATCCATTAACTTTTTCTCCTTAGGGAAATAACGTCGCTTCTGTTTTCTCTTTCTCAATTGTGAATAAATCGCGCAAACCACATTTTTAAGACTGACGTGTAATCGTGACTTACATAACCAACCACAATTGAAATGTACTCCATGATATTTCACGTCGGAAACTTACAAAAAACATTATTTGAGTGCATTGTGTCATTTCATTAAGCCCCTTATCTTCTCGATCAATTTTTCGGCAAAAATGCGACTATATCTCTTCGTTCATTTGACGGAGCTGCCGAAGTTACTTTTTTTCATTGAGCAATTGTTCTGCTTAGATCGACTTGTTTTTGTTTTGGTTTCTCCACATCCGCTGATTCTTTCATCACGGAATGGCGAAACACTCCCTGAGGTATTCCAAAAGTGTTAATCAGAAGTACTCGACACAAAAGCTGTTTTATTGCGGCTCTTGTGGTGCTAAAGGTCACAGGCAAAACCCCTTATTTAAAGAATTTAGCGGTCTCCCAATTCGAACTTTTGTCTTTCGGTAGATCTTTTAGGTACAAAGAAATCGAAAAGTATTTTTATTAGACATGAAAGTCAGTTTATAAGCTGTGCTTGGAACAGCATTGTTTATTCCTGTCATGACGGCTAATGAATTAATTTACAGTTAATTGCTTTTGATCTAGAAATATCTAAATTAAAATCCTTTAAACTTATTGACCTCTTATAAGATATTGATTTTTCGTAAACCCGTATTGCGCGTGAACATGTGCTATCTTTTGTTATGGATGTTGGTCGTAATATACTTCCATTTTTAATCTGAAGTTCATGGTGTCTGTTGAAGTGTAACAAGGCTAATATTATCACTGATTTCAAACCGACGCTTTCAATACAGAAGTAAAAACAAATTGATATGCATGCACGCTAGGCAGCCCCGTTGTGAACCATAGCCGGCGGTCAGCCGGCGGACATTTTACGCAATTACATCATAAGAACTGTGACCCATTCCCTCGCATTTCGTATTCTAGGACGGCCAGTGACGCAGGTCTTACGCAAGCGCAATTAAGGGGTTAAAGGACCAAGACATCAATTGGTTTTCTGTTGCCGTTTTCCTCGTTCAATAAACCTTTGCTTACATATTCTAATAAGATGCCAAGATGTGTCGAAAAAGTCACGATAAGAAATTATTTTCAAATGTCCATTTGATAAAAAGCAGTGATTACATCCACCTTTTGCTGACGCAACTTGAAAGATATGTTCATTACCCCTGTTTAGTGTACACCTACCATATTTGTGGTGCATGGTATATGAGCTCATATGCCATTGCCTGTAAACCAATCAAATCCCAGGAATTGATTTTTGGCTTAAAATTGTAGGTTTTGGACTGCAATCAGTTTAGAGTTTCTACTAAAGCAAATTTACTGCTCGCCCGAGTTGACTATTCGCTCATAGAACACTCGGGCTCGTAGTCTTATTGTTAAATAGAAACACTCGTAAAAGTTTGGGAAACTAGAAAAAAGGTGTAGAAACACTCGCTTGCGGCTTGTTGTCCCACAGCATTCTTCGTTCTCTCAAACTTCCACTCTTGTTTCTATAACAAAATGGGAGTTTAGTAATGCTCTGCTTGACATTTCCTTTCTAGAATTTGTGCTTTATTTTTTTATTTCCTATTGGGCTCCTGCTATTGCCTGGAGAGTTAGCCTTGATAATGACGTACTGATTCCTCATTTTCTCCACAGACATGCGTTTTCAGCCTGGCTGCTACACTGTGGTCAGCGGCTGACTGGCGGTTGACAGAGGCAGAGAAGCCATCGTTAAGTCCCAGATTTCAAGAGCTGCTGGTATCTATGACAGAAGATGCCTCAGATGCCAGGCCAGGCTTATATGATGTACTACAAGTGAGTAAAACCTTATTCAAGAGTCTATGTTAACATCTTATTTCCTCTTCAGCGTAGGGCGGGGTTATTCGCGCGTTTTTCATTGCTTTTCTTTTTTTTAGTAGAAACAGTCGTGTTCTATTGAAAATCCGCGAATCTTATAGTGAGTTTTTGGAATGCAATCCTTAAGTTCTACTAAAAAAATTAGACTACTCGCCCCCGTTTTATATGAGCGATAGTCAACTCGGCTGCACCTAGTTGACTGTTCGCTTGTAGGCAACTCGGGCTCGTAGTCTAATTGTGATAAAGAAGTTGAGATCAGTCAAAGTCAAAACTGGAGGCAAAATATATAAATTATCAGCTTAAAATGCTCTGAACAATGTGGCCAGGGAGTTCAAATAATGGACTCGTGACTGTATGACGAGAATACAGTGAGATATTAACTCAAACCTCTCGCTAACTCGAACCTTTTCAATTCCCCTCCAGGTCATTTTCTTACTTATTTTACCCTCGATAACTCGAGCCCCCGATAACCCGAACCTTTTTCGATTTCCCTTGAAGGTTCGAGTTACCGAGATTCAACTGGATGTAACTTCCATTATCAAGAAGAGGATATTCATAACGCGCCACAAAATTCTCAGAACTAATATAAAAGGAAACTTATGGTGATTAGTAAGAAGAATGTTTCGAACTCAGCTTATTCATATGTTTCATTTTTCCGAAGGCTCCCTCGAGGATCTCTTAAGTACTTGGAGTTCATTACTAAGGCCCGCACCTGACTCGTACCAGTCGTCTCTTATGTGAAAATTGCATGACGCGAAGGATGATGGGAAGGAGGAAAGGCTGCTCTGCTTCTTCCTTCCCATGATTCCCTCCTAGACTCACGACGACTCAGAAGACGACTGGGGACAAGTCAGGGCACTCACATGTGTTCTACTGTTTGGGCCTCTAGGATTAGCTTGCTCTGAAAAAGTATCAGCTAAAAGCTAAAGAGATCGCTGCCGGCGTTTTTGAAGGCCAGTGTCAACTGCCGTGATTCCACCGTTTTTTTTTACTGTAGTGCTTTTAACCCAACACTTTTGTTTTCTTTCCAAAGACATGCGAATCCTTACAGACCGAAGGTGATATGACGTCACGAGAAAGATGCCAGGCTTTGCTATGGGAGTACCAGGCTTCCGCGGCCATAGAGAATGATGACGTAAGTACCTTGCAGTTATAATGAGTTTATACTATAAATAAAATCATCAACTAGGGATAATGTCTTGATTCAACAACAAATTCTCAAAACTGGCATACAAAGAAATCAGTGTATGGGAATAAGTAAAGAGAATTGAAAATTTCAGCTCAGGACTGAAAGGGTCAACGTTACATGCGTTTTAAAATCATGCTAAGTCCCAATTTTTTAAATGGTTTCTAAGCCTTGCTACTGAAAAAGACAATTAATGTATTCCACGTACACAGTAATGTTCAAGTAGCTTGGGGCATTATTTGTTTTTACAAGCTGTACAAGCAAAACACTTGTAAAATCATTCACTTGGAACCAGTTGACTTTTTTAAGAGGTGATGAAGCCAGTTCAACGCGCAGAAAAAGTTCGTTTGGCTCTATGTTTTTTGGGTAGAATTTGAAGCAAAACCCGTTCTCTGTTGTTGTTTTTTTGTTACAAACCTTTTAGATGAGTCATATCTAGGCATCTTTCTGTTTTATTTCTAAGAGTAAAGCGTGTATTTTGGATCGTTCCGCTCACGTAGAAATTTGAATAAACCACAACACTTCTAAATTATCTTTTTCATACTGTTTTAAACAGATGTCGGGGCTCTTTCAGAAGAGATTAAAACTCAATTTCCTTCGTTTTATTACGCGCCAAGTGTTTTAAGTCTTCTGTGTTTGCTTACTGAAAACTGTCTGCATTTTCCCAATGCTAAACGGCTTCATGTTTTTTTGTTATTGTTCTGTGTTTTTTTTAAGAAACGGAAAGCCAGAGATAAGATAAAATACAGTGCGATATCACGTAGATGAGAGTGAAAAACGTGTTGTAGATAGTTGAATAAAAACTATGAAGTATTTATTAGTTTATTGAAAGCAAACACGCCCTCGCACAATGACATTCTCTATTCAGCAGTGATTAAGAATTGTAGGGTTTCATTCATAGCTTAGGCCACTAAAATGTAAATATTTGTGTTTTTGGAGTGCTAATTAACAGTTAATATGGTAATCAAGTTCATAAACTAAGTGTCGACGTTTCAAGTCATGCATGTTTTTGATCACGCGACCACACTTCTCACGGCATCCGTTAGTCAGTCACAACTGACGCTTACACGCGATGACACAGTCGAAATTCGTCGCACCGGTTACCATGTTACACACTACAAACGATTATTGCAGTTTGGTTAAAAATAAGATGTGCTACAGACTGCATTTGGTAAGTCTACCTGTTTTTCTACTCTCAATTCTCAAAGCCGGTGCAAACTCGCGCGCCTTGTGCTAAAACGTTTTAGCAACTAAAAATCACCGTGTAGGGTGGTCAGCTCTTATTTGAGGTAATTTGCGAAGTATACAAGAACTCAAACGTTGAAGTAAAAGGAGTTTCAAATTCTTTAGTACTAAAAATACATTTTCTGATTACTCTCAAAATCTTTTGTTTGTTTCTTTGGGTCTAATAGACGCTGAAAAGATGTTCAAATGTGGTTTGAGTTTGTGTTGGTTCTCGTCCTTGTTGGCGAGGGTTTTCTTGGGGTTCTCCGGTTTTCTTTCTCCCCAAAAATCAACACTTTTAAATTCCAATTCGATCGGGAGCATTGGATGAAAAGCCACTCAGTGGAAATGCCACTGCAAATTCCCATTTATTTATTAATTATTATTTATTAGTTTGCTAGAGTAGTGCATTAAAAACTCCACAGCTCTTCTATATTTCAATAATCACTTTAATATCAAAATTTTATAGTGATATCCATGCACCTAGCTAGGGCCACTACATGACTCTGTTTCGGCCCGTTTGGCAGATATTAAACAATTATCTACCACGACACTCGGCATGGCATTAGTTTTTAATTGTCTTTAAAAAACAATTATTTGCTTCGCATAATATACTATCATAAACTAATCTACTTTTAGTCGCTAACTGCAAAGGCAGCCGGTGAGTAACTTTGATCTTTTTTAGTTTTGAGATGCTCGTTTTTGGTATCCACCCTGCTTATTTACAGTGATGACAAACTTTATCACTGCAAGCCTAAGGCGAAAGTAAATTGGTTTGGTTGCGGTTTCGATGTCGCACTAACAAAAGATTAATCAATCACAGAAGATTCCGAATGCTTGAAGCTTATGTAAATTCAAGGTCAACTTAAAGTTTTGTGAGCAGAAACCTTTTCGGAAAACCTTAGATTATGAAAACACAGCCTTCGCATTATTCCTTAAAATATTTACATACGTCAAAGTTAATTAAACGCGCGTTTAGCCTTGGGTAAGGCTTTTGAAAACAAAATTTTTATCAGAAGGTAACCTTCGTTTTTTTTACAATACTGCACTATTCTAGTAATGATGTCCAATATGACCGTAGTTTTATTTTTCACTGGTTTCCAAGCAACGGACCCCGAGGTTGCAGTATCCATTTGTTTGAACGAAAGCTGAATTTCTTGAAACATAGTCAGAGCTTTCATCCATTTTTAAAATATCGAAGTCTGACCAGGTGTAATTTTCTAACATGTCTATGACGTTTTCGAATTAATAAAACAACAGTTAACGTTTTTGCATAATCACCGCTTTTTTAAGAAACATGTAAAAGCATTTTAACAATATTCCATTCAATGTAAATTTGGTACTTTGATAGTGCGTTTAGATACCTTGGAAGACCTTGGAAAAGCCTTGTTGAACTCTCGGTGGCTCAGCAAAGTTTTACCAGCCAATAACTCCGCTTTCTTACAACTTAGAGGCCTGGCTAAACTAGGAAACATTGTATTAGAAACATTGTTTCTTGCCATGTTTACTACGTGGCTAAACTAGCGGGAAGCAATGAAAATGTTTTGCTGCCTGGGTGGCTAAACTAGGAAACAATGTTCCAGGAACAAAGTGTCACACATGCGCATAAACTAGTCAACATTGCTTCCATGGTGGCTAAACTGGGCAACATGTGTTTCGGAAGCAAAATTTGTGTCTGGGAAACAAAAATTGTTTTTGACTTGAGGCAGAAACATTTTTTGTTTCCAAGAAGCAAAATTTGTTTCCGCAACATATGTTTCTCGCGTGGCTAAACTAGGAAACAGTTGCCTCCGAAACAATGTTTCGCAACAATGTTTCCTAGTTTAGCCAGGCCTTAAGGCTGAGTTGTATTTTCTTAGAACGCAGCTAGATTTTAATGGCATAAACAAATCATTCACTGGCACTAAATGTCAGTGCAAATCCGGCCAGTAAAGTGCAAATCGAGGCAGGTGCATGTTTGTTAAAAGGAAGTTCTTTGATGAAGGGAAGTTTTACAGGTAGAGTTTTCTGTTAGTGCTTGCTTAAAGGAGCTTTGTCACGGGGACTTCGCAGATATTTGGTCTAAAATGTTCTGAAATTAATTGGTAGGCAACTTAACACTTAAAAAACATTATCTTTGAACATCTTAAAGGAAGATATAACTTTAATTTGCGGATAGAAATCAAGCTACGGCTATGGATATCAATTTTTGGAAGATGCGCGGAAACAACTTGTAAAATGTAAGCCTTACTTTTACAAATTGCAATCCGTTCCATCCGAGCCAACGCAGCCAAAGATGCTCGTTAACAGTTTTAGTGCTCTATAATAGCAATTTTTAATAAAAAATGGGCTATAATTTTTAGGTTGCCTGCGACACAAATATATATTTTGGCTGTTCAAAAATCTGGTAAAATCCGTGACATAGTCCCTTTAAGAGTATGGGGTTGGACTAACTTTCTATGATTCTTTTTTTATCCCCCATTAAGACCACCAAGAGAAAGACCGCAGAAGAGGATAAGAAACATCACGATACGCTTATGGGATCAATCTCCGTGGCGGCTTCATTCAAAGGCTTTCTTAAACAGGTACTTTCTATTACCATTCAGTTGGTTTTTCTAAAAACACCGTCTTAAATCTGAAGGTCATTTTATGCACACTTTCTCTTACTTTTTTCATATATATTATATATCTTTTAACGTCTTTTCTAAGATGATCGATATCTTTATTCTCATGAAATGCCAAACTGAATTTGTTGAACAAAGATTAAGAGAATATAGTTGTTAGCTAGACAATAGCGAAGATGGCCAAGAATAATCAAGTCTAAAACATTGAAATCATTTTGTAAACTATTGGAAAATAAGCACCATGGCAGAAAGTACTGCTCAAAAGCTTTCATTTAAATGGTCACAAATTAGTGTTTCATCTAGATTTAAAGTAAAAACCACCTTGTACAGCATGCTAAACATTATCACATGGAAGTACTGCTCACTCACGAATGTTCATAAACCAGGGCTTTCAGTACAAACTTGAGCGTTTAGAGAAAACAATTCATAGACTTGAGATTTGACTCTCAGAGTGAAAGGTTATATGAAAGAAAATTGATTAGAAGGGATCTAAATGGTAAAATAAGGAATACATTACGAAAGTTTGTAGACACAAAAAGATATATTTAGATTTGAATTATATACTTCTCTTCCTTTTTTCACGAAATTAGTGGCTATGATAGATAGGAAGAATTAGAAAGATGAAAATAAACAATGTTTATTTCAATATTTCATTTGCCTTTCTATTTTTACATATTTATAATCTGCTATTTTTAAAAATTAAAAGTCTTTTCGATAGAATTTTGGTTGTTGAAAGCCCCGAAGATCAATCCTTTTGATTATCTAGATCTATGCCAGCTTTCACAAGCATTATCCTTTTTATTTGTCAGGATTTAGTGAAATGTGAAGGCGTGATTTCCGGAACTCGGCTCAGCTTTACGGATGGTTTTAAGCCATTTCACCTTTATCGCACTTCATATGTTAAAAAGCTTGTCTGGCTAGTTTCCTTTGAGCCAATAAAATGCCAGTTTATTTGATGCTTAAAGGGCAAGTTGCAGTAAATTAACTGATTTCGATATGCAAAATACAATGACACTGTTGTTTAAGAAACAGTGGCCGGCTTGAAGATCAAGAACTTGAGCGGAAGGATTCCTTTTTTTGGTCTCTGAGGTGTTTATTCTCAGGGCAAAAACCAACAAAATCTACATTCAGAATACGACATCGGAAAAACTTGCGATTAATGGATCAAAAAATACCCCAAGTAAGGTACTTCATTTACAAATTTTCCTCATTTTTTATTTCATAACATTTTTTTTACAAAATCGTTTAGTCGGTGAGAACCATAGAATTGCTTGAATATGATTTTAAAAATGAACTTTTCTCGGAAGCAAGTATTCTGCTTTATAATCTAAAACCCATAAATACTTTGACCTTTCAAACGTTTCGACTACAAACTCAAATCGCCATATGTCACTCGCCAAAACCTGCTAATCGCCAAATTTTACTTAAAACGCTATTCCCGACTAAAAATAGTTTCATTATACAATTTCTGCAAAAAAAAAAATCAAATCAAATATTGTTCATTGTTTTGACCTAAACCAACAGCTGTTAAACCAAGTGTGTAAACCAACAGCGGTAGGTGATCTGAATAATACACAGAGTTAGTGCACTTCATAAATATCTCAAAAACAAGTATCTAGAATCTGCTTTTATAAAAATAATTCATGTGATAGTGGAAGTCGATTTTCCTCTTTCAGCTGTAGTTTCTGCCCACGTTCAGTCCCTTTTGGCAATTTAAGTTTTGTTTGTTGAATTTCACAATCGCTTTTTTTTCTCTAATTGTTTGTCTAAATTTAGGTTTGTTTTAAATTCAAATGAACCAACATGTCAAAACATCTTCAAACTACCGCTGGGTATGTTGTTTCATTTGAGCGATCAGGCACAACAATTAAAAAATTTTCTCGATTTGTGTGCAAAATGACGTTCTTCCCATTTTTGTTTTTTAATTTTTTTTTGTATCATCTTTTCGAACTATATGATCGGAAAGTGAAAATTTCACTGTGGACTTAAAACGACCTGAATAAGCTTTCAAGTTCAACGTATTTGCGTGTTATTTATGACTTCCTTCTCTTGTAAACGCCGCAAGGTGAGAGGTTTGTGTTAGTTTTATAATTCTCGTGTCAGTGTACTTAATCATTTCAACATACTAAGCATTTGATGACTAAGTTTTTTCTGTCGTTAGGCCCATCCAAAACTTTTATAATTACTTGTTTAGAATTTTTACAGACTTACGCTGTACCTGTTTCGAGGATCATTGTAAGTCAGGCTTATAAGAAAGTTCTCATGTTTACTTTGGTTCGAAAATTCCACCCACCATTTCCGACTCTCTTCAAATTCTCGCGGCTTTTTTGCAGCCAGGCGCTGAGAAAGGACCATGTGCCTACGTACTATTTAAGATTAGCGGAGTGTTAGCGATTGCAGTTTCAATTTAAAGCCGCTGGTTTAATAAACAAGCAAACTATTTAAGATTTGAGGTATATTAGCGATTACAGTTTCAATTCAAAGCCACTGGTTTAATAAACAAGCATGCGCCAAAATAAATAACGGGCGGCACGATAATTACTTTTCTTAATCGCGTTTCTCCCGTTTGTAACTAACAAATGTAAGCATTCGTAATGCGTTCTTGTTAACATCCCTGTGTTTGAACGTTGTGGCTTTAAGACTGCTTCTTTTTCTTCGACTTATCACACTGCCATTGATATGAAAGCAATACATATCGATTCTATTTGTTCGTAATGTTAGCTGCTGTAACAAACCCAACACGCCATTTCTATGCCATTTACTTCCAAACATAAATAAAACCTTCCTACATTGTTGATATATAAAGATGTTAGTAATTTTATTTATTGATTCTTGTTTTACCAGACGGCTAAGCCTCCAGAGCGGAACCCCTTTGTCAAGGCTCAAAATAAGCAAGAACCTTCCAATCATATCGATGGCAAGTCCTCTGGAGAAATATCAACAAAGACAACGACTCCAGAACCGGAAGAAGTGAACACGAAGCAGAATACAGTAGCAGATGATTCGCAAAAGTTGAATATGACCTCCAGCAACTCTTTTAACAGCGATAAGGAAATTCCTTCTTCTGGTTCAACAAATGTGAAGTCTGCCACTTCAAGCGATGCAAATAACAACCAAGATCCCGCCATAGAACGTAAACGGGGTTACTCCCTGACCGAGGATCAAAAGGAACAACTTTTATCTCTTCTAGCATCAGCCAAGCTGAACAAGAACCCTTTCTATACAGGGGAGGATGACCAAAAAAGCGATGAATCAAGAAAGCCAGTAGAGGAGAAGCCTGTTAAGCCACCTTCGCCTTCCTTGTATGCTTACCCGCCCTACGGCCAAACTGATGCCCAGATGATGTTCAGCCCTATAACGCCCGCTGGTCGTTCTGCCTCTCCAAGCGTCCACTCCGATGTAGGCGACAATCAATTGCCTCCCGTCCCTAATGCCACTTATGTACCTATCGCTGTCCCCATTCCCAGTGTAGCTCCTGTACCGATGCCCCCTTTCTGGTACATGCCCCAGGGGGGAATGATGCCATATCCTCAGCAAGTCATGTCCCCTATGCCATATGTTCCAAATGATGCGTCAGTGACTTCCAATCAGTCAGTGGTGTCAACAGATAGCGATGTGAGTGAGGTTTCTGACATGGACCTTCGACCTAAGAGAACAAGTAGCCCAATGCCAAAGGTTGATAAATCTGAAAGTTCGAAGCCAGGCCCAGAGCAATGTACGAGGCGTTCCCCTGCCCTGCAGAATAACAAGGGGTCCAGGCTTCCTCGTCCCATTTGGCAAACACCAGTTGTAAAGGGCAGAACAACTCCAGTGGAATCAGAAACCAATTCCAGTGTTGTTCGACGAAGGGTACCGTTTACTGGTGAAAACAACGAACGTAGGGAAGAGATCAAACCAGTTCGTGCAAGAACTCCTTCTCCTTCCTTGGGGAGACGAGCTTCTTCCAAAGACGTGACTCCTCCTCGCTCCCAAACGCCTCCCGTGTACTGGACTAGGGAGGGAGTTGACATGCCATCCAATAATAAACCGCGTACACGAGTATCAACGGGTTCGTATCCAAACTGGCGACCCGCTAGCCAATCCAGCCCACCGGATGGACGGAGAAGATCAAGCTCCTCCCCTTCAGGATCAACACCAAACAGTCCTGTACAGAGACGAAGGAGCCAAAGCAGACCATCCAGCCCTGCAGGATCGCGATCCAATAGCCCCGTTTCTATGCTTGTTTCAAAGTTCGAGCAAATGTCTCAAGAATCTGCAGACAACTCCCCAAGGGTTTGTTCCGACTCTGTGTCGTCCATGATATCAAAGTTTGGTTCTTCTTCCCTGGTACCCGAAGACCGCATTGTCAAGGGACAACTTAAGCCGAACCTTTCTGCCTCAGCTCCTCAGCCGGGTTCCAAGACTGGTCCTCTTCGTCCATCGTCGAATCGCGAAAGGGCACCTGCTGCTTCAGATCACGCACCATCGCCTTCGTGGCCTGGAAATCCTACCTCGTCACGTGATAGTAGTAGGAGAAGCGAGTCATCTGACGACAATAAGCGGTCATTAATTAGTAATCCTGCTGATCCCCGCGATATTCACCGCAGTGGATCAGACCCAGGATCAACGGACAACAGACAGAACAGGCTCTCTGTCGAAAGTCGGAATCGCCTGTCGACTTCCCATGGAAACCTTGACAAAGAGAATGAATCCACTGCTGATAAATGTTATGAGTCAAGAACAAGGCTGTTAGAGAACATAAGAAAGTGGACGTCTCAAGAAAATATCACGAGAGACAGTAGCCCATTAGATGCTCGTAGGAAGAGTGTTCAAGAGCGTCTAGCATCTGGCCTCTCCTTGGTTGACGATTACTCCACGAAAACGGATAAGGTGGATGAAAAATATAGTTCAAAGAAAAAGACAGAAAGAAGACCTTCTGGCAAAATTTCTTCGACTCCTTCCGGGAGATGTTCACCTGGTTCTGATCTAAGAAACGACTATGTTATCAAGTCAAACCATGCATCAGACAATTTGTCGAAACCCTGGAAGAATAAAGATGGCTCTTCCACCGACCTTGCTAGAAAATCGTCACTTGATTCCGAACCAGTCCGGGAAAAAGGCTCTCCGCGATCAAGGCCAAGAGATCTTTGTTTTACTCCAGTAAGAGACTCTTCTATCCAATATGGCGATGTTAAAAGTGCTAAGGATTTCCTCTGGTCTCCGACATCAAACGTGCATAAGTTTGAGATCCCGGTGGATTTGGCAATTTTGGAATCCACAACGCCGTCAATTACTAGCCCATTAAGTTCTGTGGGTGGATTTGATTTGGCATATGGTGGAGTAGATGGGAACATTCTTTCTCCTACGATCCCTCTTAGTCCAGGATCATTGAAGGATTTTAAGCCATCAAACTACTTTACAAACGTGACTTTCAAATGCGGGGAAATGGAACCTGAGCGAGATACAAATTGCCTTCCAAGGAGACCTTCTCGTGAAAGCATCGAAGGTGTTGCTACGGACACTGTCACCAATAGAACAAATGCAAACGATAACTATGTAAAAAGATTCGAAAGAAAAATTCTTCGCAGCACAGGCGATATTGAGAACGACGAACCTCTTTCAAGTTCAGCCTCCGGTGCAGTTAAAAGTTTTACGTGCAGAGACTCCAAGGATGTTGAAAGTGTTACCAAGGATGTTTTTAATTTTACTGGAAATCCTCACTCTAAAAACGAGGCAATAGGCAACGCTTGTCCTGTCTCAAGCTCTTCTTCGGCAATTAACAGCTTGCCTAGTCGTTCTTCAACCCAAGGATCATCGGCAACCACGTTGGCTACAGAAGATTCCCAATCCCCGAGAACGCGTTCCAGAACCGATCAAATTTTAAGATCAAGACATCCATCCGGTGACAGTCCATCTCAGAAAGGCAGCACCTCTGCGTCTAGGAATCCTCCATCACCAATGACACTTAGAAAACTCGTCTCAAATCCTCTTGACGCTAAAACATCGCAAACCAGAACCTCGACATCGAAACGAAATTCACTACCCACTTCACAACCAATCAATCTTTTAGCACACCGCGAACCTTCAAACCTCCCTGAAAACCGTCCGTTGGCTAAAAGCTCATCGCAAACTAACTTATCACCTGGTCAAAAACAAGTTCATAAAAGTTCTTCCCACAACAATTTATCAGTGCGTCACACAACAGCGGAAGGCAATTCCTCGAATTCCCTTGGTAAGGGATCTGTTTCAGGTCAAAGCAATCCTCATTCCAAAACTGTATCTACAAATAACCCACATCCAAAAGAAGGCGACATAAAGACTAAAAGTTCTAAGGTAAATACAAATCCTGGAAATCCTCACCCATCAAAAGCCAAACATGGTGCAAATGAACGTTCCAGAGAAAGGAACCCTTCCTCTTCGAATCCACACGCTCAGGCCAGTAGAACAAAAAGCGCTACACCTAATGCATCAGAATCGAGCCCTGTGAGGTACCCTTACACTCGAAGGGGAAGCACCCCAGTAAAAGGCAACTCTACTATCAAACCGCCTCCCAAAGCAGCCAGTAATCCCACTTCTCCCCTCTACCCGAAGCAACCAAAAGGGCACATGGAATTCTTTGGGGCAGCCGGTGCTACCTATCCTGGCAACATGCGTGGCTCAACGAATGCTCGAGATCCAATTAGCGAGAAGAAAGAACTACAAGAAATTCGGCATAACCCAAAATCAAGACAGCGAGTTCAAAGCAGCGGCGAAAGTAGCGTGACATCCTCGGGTGATGGCAAAAGTCACCTGGCCAACACTCTAGAGAACGTTTTAAAATCATCCTTGAATTATGTTGACAATCCTGGAGATTCGGACGTATTCTACATTCCCTCCTCTCAAGAAAGTGTTTCTAAAAGTGGATCGACACCAGGAAAAACCAGCAAGCGATTTCCTAGTAGCTCCTCGTCCGATAGTGGGTTAAACCTCTCGGACCCTGACGAGACCCGAAAAAGCAACGGTAATGATAGCAAAAGCAATCGACTGAGGTCTACTCCGACTTCTCCAAATGCGCTCTCTCCGTCGCATTCACCCTCGCCAACATCTCCGAAGTTCCCGATAGGTACAAGTATTTTCTATGATCCTAGAGAGAAACAAAATCCTCTACCTTCTCCAGAGAAATGGTCTAGTGCGGTGCAGAATGAACCAGCAAACATGGCTCTTCTATCTAAAAGTGTTCAACCGGGCGATGCTTCAAATCCCTTTAAGACCTCATCGGCAAGGTCTGACGAATCTCCGAACAATGCTGCGCGAAATAATAGCGATAGGCTCAAGCAAGTTAAAGGCGACGTGTCGAAAACAACAGATAAACGCTCTGTGGATTCCAGTGAAAGCAGTAACAGCCATGCAGAAAAACCACTGAGGGATGTACCAGCCGTAAAGGCAGCGGCGCTTGCTCATGCCGGGAGGTTAACTTCAAAAGAATTTGTTGCTCCCTCAACGCCACCGCCCGACATTTCAGGTAAACTTTCTAGCAAAAGTCCTGCATTCTCGCCAAGGGTCGACTCTAAGGAGCTGCTAGGTCAGCTAGTAAAAAAGGTGCTAAACTCGGCCGCAGCTAAGCAAGGTTCTTCTCCTAAGACCTCGTTTGCTGAATCAGCAACTTCAGCTACAAAGGAAGATGGAAAAGGAAAGGGCACGCAAGAAAAGATGTTCTTCTTGCCCGATGGGATGATAGAAGCTCAAGAAAAAGAGAAAACAAATCGTCAAGGGAAAAATCCAACGACCAGTAGCTCAAATCATAAACAAAGGCTGTCAGATACTGATGAAGCTTCAAAGAAAAAGGAACAAGGACTTTTAGATGCAAAAGAAACTGCTCCTCTGGGAAATCGAGATGATATCACCGCTTCTGTTAGCCCTCGATCGTTACCTGGTGCCAGCAGTGAAACGCCAATCTCTTCCAGTAATGCTTCAAAGGTTGAGAGCTCATCGCCCGAGGTAAGCCAGGAAATTGCTATTTTTTTTTCCATACTTTTAGTGCGAGGCGCAGTGAATATTACCAAGGGCTCGAGGTCCAGGGATTGAGGGTGGATTATTTGAACAAAATAAAACCAATAGTCACACTGGTAAAACCAAGTCAAAACGCCATCTTTTTTAAAATGTGACCGATCCACGCTGAATTTCGACCTACCTTGTTGCAGAATTCCCTCGAAAGCCTAAATTCAGCAATAACACATACCTTTATTTCAATAAGATTTTATTTTAATAATACCCCCTTTTTGGGGGGGGGGGCGGGGGGGGGGTTTTTTTTCCGTTTTAAAAAAGGGGCAAAAGGGGGGGGGTTTTTCCCAAAAAAACTTTCTTCGGGGGGATGGGATTTTTGCCAAAGGGGGGGTCCCCAAATGGGGGGTGTCCGCAAGGCGAGAGTTGACTGTAATCGCCTTTTAGACGTGGAGCATGGGTATTGCTGCCCTACACTCTCACACCACAGTGCCACTCTTACATAGTCTGCATAGTAGCAGAGCTGTCTGTGACACCTTATTTAACAATTAAGACGGCAAGCTCGAGGTTTTTATCGGCTGATAGTTGGTGAGAGGCGAAGCCTCAAGCCAAATCGCCCCTCGCCAACTGTAAAAAGCCGATAAAAACCGAAAGCGAGCTGTCTAGTTGTTTTAGCATAATCCATAGACTGATCTATTCAATAAAAAGTTCAGTGAAAGTGGATTATTCAGTTATAGTTTTGGTTTGTGACTTCGTTAATTTTACTTGCGAGCTCCCGGGAGAGTCTATCGAAAACTAGACCGCACTTGCGTGGCCAATCAGATTGCGAGATTGCCTAACATGCGGTCACTGGGTTATGCTAAGAAGGGGTAGTCACAGGCTAGTAATTAAACCCTGTTATCCTTTATTTTATTTCCAAGAACAAATTTGTGCTAAATACGTTCTTTGGAACCAAACATTCGAACTCTTGCGACCAGTGCTTTGGTCATCCAGTGGGAGTGTCAATATTTCCTGTCGCTGTACATCTACATGTAGGAACTAGAGTGTTAAACGTCAGTTGCATGATCACTAGTGGCTCGTAAATAACAGACACTTAACCATGGCCTCATTTCTTTCCTTGTATTGTCAAAGGCATTGTCCTCGCCTGAAGAGAAGGGAGTTCTTTCTAAGATTATCGACATGATACACGATGAGTTTGCGTTTGATGGCTACATGGATGACGGAGTTGAAGATGTCAATATGGGTGAGAAATATGCGAATTTCATTTTTAATTGCAGGTTATTTATCATTTAAAGGCTCGGCAAAACGAGGGAAAATGTTTCCAGAAATATGTTTCCATAATTGTTTCCTCGTTCTGCCATGGTTCCATTCAGCGCGCAAACACGGAATGTTTCTGCGGTGTAGCAGAAGCAAATTTTGCTTCTTGGAGACAAAAATGGACGCTGGAAACAAAACACGGAGTGTTTCTGCGGTGTAACAGAAGCAAATTTTGCTTCTTGGAGACAAAAAATTGGCGCTGGAAACAATTCTTCCTGTTCGCAAAACTGAGAAACATTGGGAAAACATGCGCGCGCTACGCCAATGCTTCTGGAAAACATGTTTCCTCGTTTTGCCGGGCCTTTATGGTAGATTTCTGTGACTGTCGTACCACTGACTTAAACAATAATTCATCCTAGAACCTCATCCCATAGTTAAATAGGAACGTCAGAGTGTTGCACGCGGTAAAGGAAAGGTTTAGATTGAACGATATTCAACTTTCTTAATTTGCTGTTTTTGTGTGTATTGAAATTGTGCGAAGGTGAACGGGTAATGATGCCAGAAACCACGAAAAAAGTTATTAGATTCACGAAGCAGCTGATCCGACTCTTCGCTCGACTTTACATTTTCATGTGAAGCCACCTTTTAGATGGCCATCCGAATAAAAGGTTGAAGCCTGACTTTTTTAGGGTCTCTTTGCAACTCTTAAAAAATTGTAAAGACCATTCACTCTTCAAAACGAGTGAACAATTCTGTACCTTTTACAACGCTGTTCAAGGTGAAGCAAACACAGAAAGCAATACTTTCGGAGGTCTTACTTTGGTGTTTGTTTGTCGCTGTTCAAATGTTGCTCTTTGTTTTGTGGACAGTCGGTTTTGGTCCCTTGATTGTGCAAAGCTTTTTTCGTTTTCTTTACCTGCGTCATCAACTACTCAATAGCTCAGAGAAGAACCATTATAACTATCAATTATGAAAAGGGATCCATTTTTGCCAGCCATTGTTTTGCTCTCTAGTTTCTGTTTGATTACGTAAGTAAGTTAATCAGGTTTATAAGAAGCTTCCGTGCGCTGGCTAATTAAATTACTTAAGTTTCCCTATTCCTCTCTTTTACGCGCGTCTAAATCCGGAACGTGTAATTTTGCACAATGTGATTTTTAATTAAGACCCTCCTCAACGAGCCTTTGTGAGCTCGTTTACAATTAAACGGCCAATTAGCACCAAATTGGCTACTAGTCAAGCAATAAAAGGAAGCTTAATTTATTTGCGTGCACGTACCAAAAAAGGGCCACTTTGAAAAGTGTTCGTCGAGAAGTTTCGTTTAAAAAGCCATATTCGTTTAGGTGATGTTGGAGAGCTTTAAGAAGTCAGTCAACTAGCATCGAAAATGTTAGAAAGGCTTAAAACTAAATGTTTCTAAGCTTCTAAAAAGGTACAATATATGACAGCTGACCATTTATAAGAGAAACTAACCGACACAATCTAGCTTTGCCATTGCTATTCGAAGGCTGATGGCAAACCAATAGAATTATTACAATTTTTTATGTTAAACGTTATAATCAATTTATTGGTTCCCAAATTATTGATGCTTTGTGCCATTTTTATGATCTAAGACATCGAAAATAGCGTCGCAAATTTGCATGTCATTTTTAAACTGAGCGTCATCCCAAGAGACTCATTCAATAAGATACGTATTTACCAGTACAAAAGACAAAAGAGGACTCTGCGTTTGACGTAATAAACCATCACTCGCTGGACTAAGTTGCTACTCAAAAACGACGGTGTCAAAACAAACTCTTGAACCTATTGAACGCATGTTCTCTTGCAATATTAAGTGTTCGGCATTTCTGTTTGGTGGTTTACAAGCACGGAAGTATTTAAACACTTCTTCACTTGTTTAGAAGTAGTTTGGCTTTGCTCTGCCTTTGAATCTGGAAACTTACTCTACTGAATAACTTACTGATCGTCAAATATCGTCTTTGATAACGTCACCTATAAGGCTCGCGTTTTCAGTCGTCGTGGTTTTATCTTCGCGCACGAAACAAATGGGTACGACAATCGAAGGTAATACGACAAGTTATATACCAGGCAATACAGACCTGTCCGTTAGTTTCCGTTATATAACAGGGTAGTCCAAGTAAGATTCCGGTAATCCCTATGTAATATCTGTTTTACTGTACTTTTAGCGGAGTATGTATTGTCTTTGGCTGGCATGAGCGAGGAGAACTTTAAAGAGGCCATCACGGATCAGTACAGTGATCTGTATTGGGATGAAGATCTTCTTCATGATATGTACGAGGCTGTTACTGGCGGAGAAAAGAGCAGAAGGTTTGTGAAAGTAAACCTCCATAAACAAGCTCTATTAGAATCTTGTTGGAATTTATTGCCTTCATTTAGCTCAGTACAATGCATTTAATGCCACAGTCTTTGAGAGTTTAAAGTAAAATAAAAGCCCTCTTTTGTTATAATTATATGAAATGTAGCACATACACATTACCAAGTCATTTGACGTATTTCTAGTCTCCGAAAGCATGAAAGCAGGCAGAAAAGTCCTTTTATCTTTAGCTTCAGCGACGTTTAGTAATATGACATTCATTTACATGAAAATTGTGTTATTAATTGAGAACCTTTTCCGGCCAATTGGCAATAGCGTAGCGCGAGCGGTCTAAAAATAGAATGCAAATGAATATAACCCCACAAGGCTTAGAAAACATCAGCGTGTTCTGAGGGTCTCTGAGGGAAATAGAAGGAATCTAGGCGAAGTTTTTTTATGAAATTGTTTTAGAAACACTGGCTGTTTTAGAAAGTGTTTTTGGAAAATCGCCGCCATATCGGTTTGCTTGTCTGAGTCTTAACTGAGTCGTGACGTCACTTGCGCGCTTCGCTATTGAGAATACATTGGTATAAGCAGGTCTTTGCGAGCGTTAAACCTTTGTCAAAGTAAAACTCTGAACTGAAGCTGTATTAGCGTTTTGTAGAAAAAAAAGTACATTGTAAGATATTGACATAGTATGCCCACGTAGAGATGCCCTTAAAGATAAAAACATCTTTAGTTATTAAAAAAAACTTCCGGAATATTGGTAACGATCATGCTTGATACAACCTTTCAGTTTTCTTGACAAAGGCTCCGCTGGCATTTTGGCTATAACTTGCCTTGTCCCTTTACATCTTCTTTACACTGAGCGTCCTGGGTACCATTTAGTTAGCGCCATTCAAGGCAAAAGCCAGTTGACGACATAGTTGTGTCATCACGATTTAGCTGGAAGAGAGGGCTTGGGTAAAAGACTGCTTTGGCTCAATTGCTTTTCCTCTTCTTTTTATTCTAACAGGCCAACCTTACAGTTCTCCGAGAGCACCGTCAGTGATATCAGCCCTCCCGAGTCCATCACTCTGTCACGTGAGGAATCATACCTTAGTCTAGAACCTTTGTATTTTAACTCCATCTCTAGAAGCAGTAGCGAGAGGAGTGGGACTGGGGCGAAGGACATCCTCGTGTCACCGCTCGGAGAAGCTACCGAGTTTCTGCCCATCAAGGTTATTGCCCCTGAAATGCAGGCGGACATCCAGGGACTGTTGACGCCAATTTTTGAGGACTATCACAGAGTGATGGTAAGAAATAGAGAAATTGATAGCCGGTGCGTTTCTTGGACAAATAGGAGATCTGTTTCCAGATAAGATTGGGCTACTTTCTATGTTAAATTTCCCGCGATTTTTTTCCATTTAGGGAGTCAAACTGACATCAAGTGTGGAGGATCTGACAGAAAAACTGGGGACTAAAATTATGGTAAGACATTTATTTTGTATGCAGCGCTATATACCATGTCTTTGAAAAAGAATCAAGTCAAGTAGTTAGCCCGACATGCTCCAATCAATCAGGGCAAAGATGATTTCTTAGCCAATTAGAGCCCGAAGATGGTGTCTTCTCTCTTTACCAATCAAAGGCAACAAAAAACTGTAAAAAACTGCATTGAATCGCGAGTCTCAAAAGCTACAGCCTAATCAAGGTTTGATTATTGATTCTACCAGGAAATCTCCCAGCAACTGATGTTGGAACGAAGAGCTAAGAAGAAAAGCATGAATTCCTACAACAAGATGGCGGATGTGGAGAACAAGAAAGGTAGGTTAAGCTAACTTTGGTCTCTTGCAGTAGCTTTACTCAGGCAGAACGGTGCAGTCCAGTGGGGGATCCAGACCTTCGGTAAGGTCCAGACCCGAATAACGGGGAGGAGGGCCCTGGTCCCCCCCCCGCCCCTCCCGTAGATCCCCACTGCAGTCTTCGTGTATATAATGAGACTTTATACCTGTTATGGACACGGGCTGTAACTTAGCAAGCTAAGTCCCCATAAAGAGTAAAAATGACCAACCCTGTTTTAATCTGGTGAATATCTTTCCTTTCAGATGTGAAGGATCTGGCGTCAAAATTGGTCAACGAAATCGAGGAATGTGACAAGAAAATTATCTACTTAAAAAATGTTCAACGGCAACTGAGGGTGAGTATGGGGGTTTTATCTTTGCGTTATTGTCTAAAATATTTGCACTGTGGGTCAAATGCCTAAAGAAAGAGCCAGCTCTAAATAGAAAAGTAGAAAAATTCATGCATTTTGGGTGCCTTTTTCAACGTTACTCAAATTTCACATCGAACACAAATACTAAGTAGCTATGTTTATTCTTTTTAGAATGTGTACGCTGAGCGCTTTGGATTGGATACCTCACTGCTGTATTCATTTCTTGCGAGGTAGGTAATTTGAAGCTGTTCTTTTGCTCATGGGTTGGAGGCGTGGTGGCCTAATGGTTACCATGCTGGACTCCGGATCAAGCGCTCCAGGTTCGAGCCCTGGCTGGGGCACTGTGTTGTTTTCTTGGGAAAGACACTTTACTCTCATAGTGCCTCTCTCCATGCCCAGGTGTAAAAATGGGTACCGACGAATTTACTGCTGGAGGGTAACCCTGCGATGGACTAGCATCCCATCCAGGGGGGAGTAGAAATACTCCTAGTCGCTTCATGCTACGGAAATCGGGAAAAGCTCCGGCCTGATGGGCCATCATTTGGCTCGTATGCAGACTTTTACCTTACCTTTTGCCCATGCGTTCCAGCAAATACAGTTCCAACTTTAAGGACACATGATTTATATCCTGTGCCTTTCCTCTCTCTTTTTGCAGCTACAACAAGACCTGTGTGACGCTAGAACCGGAGTTAAACAACAACTCCCTAAATTTTTCCCCGATTTGGAATCAAAGGGTCAATGAAAGCACGGATATTGTAGATGAGTCTCTAACTGGCCCCTCGCTTCAATCAGGAACCAAACTTGGCTTGTTCTCTTATCTCTTCGACAGGTAAATAATAAAAGCACAATTTGATCTAATTAGATTTGTTATTCCTGATATTTTCTCTTGGATATACGAATTACTCCGAAACTAACGAACCATTGTTTTTTCTTATATCAGACACGCTATGAGTCAGGCATATGTGCGTTATTTTCTATACACATTTCGCTACATTACCACAGCTCAAGAACTGTTTACTTTTATCAGGGAGAAATGCTCTGCGTCTCTAAGGTAAGCACCGTGAAAAAAAAACCAAGAATTTTTAACGGAGACGCAAGTAGACGCAAGTTTTTAACTTGCATCCACTTGCGTCTTCGTTTGGCCAGGACTTGCGTGCACTTGCGTTGACTTGCGATGACTTGCGATGACTTCCGTTCACTTTGGTCGAGATCAAATTTGCAAACAAGTCAACACGAGTTCTTACCGTTTAGCCACCCAACACAAGTAAACGCAAGTCTTGCTGTTTACTTCTAGTACTGAATTGTAGTGAGCGCAGAAGCATTGAAATGGCTTTTTTGACAACTTTCGTGCACTTGCAAGTAAACTTGCGAGTCCGTTTGGCCAGCCAACGCAAGTCTGTTCACAAGTTGAACTTGCGGCTACTTGCGTCTACCGTTTGGCCAGGGCTTTACAAGCTCCTGTCTGTCTGATGTTTCGCCGGAAAGAATCCAGCCAAACTCAACGCACATCTTCTCTTTAAATCGTCCAATCACAGTGACGGTGATTTTCGCGCGCAGCGGGATTTCAACATCCTGCTCCCCTAACGTAAATCTAAGCCTAGTTAATATAGACTTGCAGTACTTAATATCACTTGCGCTTATCTTGTCAGAACGGACTCCTCTGGTCAGGTGTATAACCATCAGCTTCAGATCCGATATCGTGCACTGGACCTTCTGTCTGAGTGGATTGACGGTTACTATCAGTTTGACTTCAAAACAAATCCCAGCCTCATCAAGGAACTGCTTGCATTTGTTAAAGACGAGGTAAAATTTCACTTTCACCTTGATTTTCAGTTCTTGCCTGCTTTGCTGTCTTTCTTTACACCAAGCCGACCAGACTGCACATCTATTTTTGATTTTACATATAGGCGGTCTTAGGGAGGTGTCAGTTTATAGGAGGGAGTATGCATATAAAACAGACTCTGCTACAAAAAGACTCTGTTACAAATTGTTCCTTTTTTCTCCTCTCGTTCCCTGTCGCTCTCCCCCCCGCTCCCCCCCCCCCCCGTCCCCCCCCCCCCCCGCCGCCCTCCTCCCCGCCCGGTCCCCGTCCTCTAGTGACATATTTTGTAATCATCGTAATGTTGTATGTCTAATGTTGTAAGTACTTGCAAATAAAAAAAAATAAAAATAAACTAGCATAATTTAAAATTAGTGGATGCGTTCGGTGGGTGGGGTGATAGGGGTGAGGGCAGGGGAACTGGAGGCTGGGGTGGGGTTGTATTATATTCATTTTTCTTGTTGTGAGGTCTGTGTCGGCAACTACATGGTCCATGTATAAATGTATGACATTCCGGCGATCTCGTACCCCACTTCCAGAAGAACCTGTGCGCGGTGGCGGTCAAGATCAGAGAACAATGATCAGAGAACTCTGAGGCACGTAGGACTCAGTACAGCGAAGTAGCCATTCCAAACATTGCGTCGTGTACAGCTTTCCACATAACATAGATGTAACTCAACATAATACTCAAAGAAATAGTCTGCATTCAGCTTTCTGACTACCTTTTGGAACCCTCAATAATTCAATTTCCTCGAAAAATGCTGTTTTATGACAGAGATTGATTTTAATGAATTTATTTTTACTTCCTCGCAGCTGATTCTTGTGGACAGAAGTGAAAGAGGTCATTACTTGATGGAGCTTATTGCAGAGAAACAGAGACGGGATTTAAACAATAATTCATCGTCAGATGAACCCAGTGATTTTGTGGCTGTTCTGCAGCTAGAGGACCCTCAAGGTATCAAAACGTTCAAAGATCCGTTTAACGCTTTCATTAAAAATTAAAGCAATGTTTACAAAGGAAATTGATGTTAAGATTTTCTTCTTTTTTCTCTTCAGGTCTTGTTCCAGTAGACGGCAAAAAAGACTCACCAAGAAAGGTCAGTAAAAAATTAAAACAATAAAATAGCGCCTTAATAGCGATGTATTAAGCTAGACCAAACTATAACAGCCAACACAAACATTGCAAAGGTTTGCCTTCTCTGGCTTAGCTTTCTGTAGTTGGCTTTTCTAGGAACGTTGCTGACTGAGTTCTTTCATTCATTTGGTTAAAAAAAGATTAGATGATCACGTCAAAGAGACCTTTTCCTAATATTTTGCCTCCAGTTCTTGTAGAAAGAACGCTATTTATTGGAATAGGGCGCTTTTGTTTTATTAGCTCTCGGTTTTCTTTTAAAAAGCTTGGAGCTATTGCACAGTACACTTATGTTCTCTTTTGTCAACATTAAGCAAGATTAACGGATTAGAGTAACTAGGACTCCTTTTATATCTTGTAAAAAGTCGATTGCTGACTTGTTTTGCTTTCGTTTTTTCTGTAGCCTCTGGGTAGCCGCAAAGCTAAATCTCCAGTGCAGTGCTTCAGAAGAGCCACGCCCGAGAAGAACACTACATACAAACCAACACTGTACCTCAAGGCTCTGTCAGTTCTGGACCACTCGTCACGAATCCTCGCCGAGCAACTTACGCTGATACAACAGGTAAAATGCTGTTCACTTCCGTTCAACAGAGTAGGTTACTTATTAATTTCTACTCCAAGATTATTTTAGTTACTTCTTCCTTCCCGGAACACCTTCCGTACTGAACTTGAAATATGGGTGTCATGTCATCCGAAAAATTGTCAAAAAAATTATCTACAAAATTAAGCACTTGATGGTGTCATTTTTCACGATTTTTTTCCCAAAAAACACCTGGCTAACACCTATCTGACTTGTGCAGTAGTGTTTTGAAGCTAGTTCTAGCAAATCTTATTGTCCAGTCAGTAGGCAGATGAGGGTGGGAAGAAAACTCCAACATTTTCACTTAGGCTTTCCTTCTGTCAGAACCCACCTGACAAATTCATCTCCACTGTTCGTTTCCACTTTAGGAATTTCGACCATTCACATATTTTTCTCTCTGTTTCAGGACTTGTTCTTCAATATCCACCCAGTCCATTTCCTAAACTCTCGTGCGCATGGCATCGGTGTTGGTAGGAGCCAGTCCCCCACCAGAGAACGCGACAACATCTTTGGCTTTAGTACCGGAAGTCGACGCGTCTCAGAGCAGCCGGGTTCCGGCGAGGGACCCCTCCCTTGGGAGAACAATATGTACGTCAGTGAACCCAGCACAGATGGTCTTCTAGAAAACCTCTTGGAGCATGCGCAAGACGTTTCCTTATGGGTGGCTGTTGAGATCTGTAGTGCGTCTTCAATAAAGGTGACTATCAAGACTTTTTAAGACAGAAATTCATATTTCCTGCGTTCTTGTTAATCGCTTTCCTGCTCTTGAAAGTGACTTCTATGCAAGCTAAAATATGTGTTACGATGTCTGTAAAGAAGTCTAATACCAGCAGATAAAAAATTTTTTTTTTTTATAATATTAAAAAAACTTAAAAAAAAAAAAAAAAAAAAACCCAAACCCTCCCCCCCCCGCCAAATTTCCATATCACACTGCAATGAGTGAATATTTGTTTTGGTTTAAAACACCGAATAAAACACTCTATAGGCGCCAACAAATTCGTTTGTACTGTTGTATTGCAGGCTCAACTCGCCCTCATCACAAAGTTCGTAAATGCTGCGCGTTACTGCTGTGAGATTCGTAACTACAGCACGTGTATTCAGATCATTGACGCCCTGGAGATGTTTGTCATCCGACAGTTACCGGTAAGTTACCCAGTCATTAATAGTTTGTTGCATTGAAGCTACAGCTGGACCCGTTCAACAAACGCACGCTCTCATTGGTTGTTTCTTGGTTGCGTGGAAATGACTAATACACCATCCCCTCGCGGGACACAGAGGAAATAAGATGATCTGAAGCTCACCGGCAGTGTTTCTAATTTTATTTTTATGGTTACATAACAAATAATGATAATATATTTATATAGCGCATTTTTCATATGTATTGTTCATGCGCTTTACACATCTGTAATTTTCTCCTTGTGGCCGCCACACCGGGAGCTTCGGCCCTACTCTTTGCGATGTGTGTGGGTTCTGTTGCCTGCGAGGTCTAGTAAAAGATTGACGTACTAAAGTCTCCCGAACGATTTACAATAAAAAGAAGCCCCGTTGTTTAGGTCACAGTTAAACTCTTATACATTGACCAAGTTCATAAAATCCGCTAAGAAAAAAACAAAAAACTGCTTTCCGACATTTTTTCCTCGATTTTTGCTACTTTTGAAACCTTAAATAAATGATATATTATTGCTTGGTAGGTTTGGAAACAAGTTCCTACTAAAACTTCGGAGGCACTGGAAGAACTTAAGGCTGTTAAGGTAAGCTTGACCCCTTCAGTACCAAGACTAGCAAAAATAAATTCTCCTGAGAGTTTGATGCTTCCTGATGTATCACTGATTTTCTTTATTCTCCTCCTATCCGCTTACAAATATGCTGGTAGTAATCTTTATTTTTACACGGTTAAATCGCCAGCCTTTCAAAATACAACAAGTAATCCTAATTTACATAAATACTTAAACTCTAATGATAAGCTATTAAGAAAAGCTGCTTTCCACGAATGCCGTGCCTAATTAGAGTACTTGTTTTAGTAAACCTTTAAAATGCCCAACGGGCTCTGCTTGTCTTACGTTATAACGTGAATTGACGTTGGTCAACCAGCTGAAGAACAGTTCAATTAACTTCAACTTTCATAACTAGTGATCTTGTACTTTCAACTAAACCACAGTATAATCTGAAGTCGTGTTGTCCTCCATCTTAGGTTTTGTTGAAGACAGACAGCTCGTGGTTGATGAAGAGTGAAGCGTCACGTGACAAGCCCACAATTCCTTGCTTCCTTTTGTTTGTTATCCACGTGCAGCAACAGGAGCTTGGAGGGTTTACGTTACCTAATGACATGTACAAATGGACTAAGATGAGGTAAATATTGCTTAACAATTAGAAATTAAATTTGACAATTCGAGGAGAAATTTTCCCTCGATTTATTAAGGAAACTTACGTGAAATGTCGAGAACATTTTCGCTAAGGAATTCCATTTTGCATCAAGCCATTGCTCAATCAAGTTTCAAAGGAATCCACTAAAAGAAGGTTGAAAAAACGAGACTCGCAATTTCAAGTTTTGCCGATATCTCCATCCTCGCCATCGTTAGTCATCCTCACTCAGTTGCTGAAAGTTGTTCCACACAATCTAACTATTATTGGGTTTCCTGTGATCAAGGCTGTCATTTCGATAACGGCAGCGAATGGTTTTGGGGTGTATTATTTTTCTGTGTCCGCCAAGCAGCAAAAGAAGTTCCATTAAATAAGCCAGCCAAAGAATGTCACCAATCGGAGGGACTCCTACCCTCCACCCCCCTCCCTCCTCCAACCCAATGTTATGTGCCGCTTGCCTCGCAATAAACTGCCCCCCCCCCCCCCCACCTCTGAAGACTGGACCCCCCCGGGCGGGGTCATGTTCCCTTGTTCCTAACAAAATTTTCATTGTGTTCCCAGGTTTATTTTCCTTTTTTTCCCATGTTCCCAAAACGTTAATGGCTATGTTCCCTTGTTCGCTGAACCCCTGGGAGAGCCTCATCAGAAAGGCGAACTCAGTTTCACGCCACGTAATGCGATGTGACGTTCTATCTCAAAACTGACTTTTCCTTGAAAACGGCCAAACTTAATAAATTGATTCTTTTTTTCTTTATTCCATAACAGATCAGCGGCTCGGTTAGTGGATCAGATACGTTTGTTTAAACAGATGCGTTACGCTTTCCAGACAGATGACGAATTAAAGGACAGACTGAAACAGCGTATAAGCGAGTGCAAGAAGGAAAACCTTCACGCTCTGGCTTCTGAGAATGCTAGCAACTTTCACTTATCGTCTTCACATGGCTCTAGAAAATTCCACGATGCTTTTAGGAAGATGAAAGCTACATTTGGGGGCCACAATTAGCTATATCTGCGGCTTGGCTACCTTAAATTTTTACCAAGTTCCATCCGATTTTACACTGCTCCTTTTTATATGGAATAAATTTTCAGAAAGTACTCTGTAAATTGTTAAGCTTTAGATTTTATCTACGGGCATCTTAGTGGAAGTTAAGATATTTCCATATTCCTTTTTAAGTGTCAGCCTTTTCGCTTGAAAAAAGATGAATTTGTCGCTTTAGTATTATTAAAATTACGAGTTTCTTTATCATAGGTTTTGTTTGGAGAGGAGAAAGTGTAATATTTACACCTAGATAGAATTTTGAATAACATTTATATGTACTAAATATGCGGAAATTCCATTTTCGCTTTCAATATTGTATATTTGTATGAAATACGGTTTTTGTATGATATTTTATTTGAGATTTGTCTGATGAACACAAACTCGAAAATAGTTCGAGCTATATTTTATTATTTCAGATTAATCTATTTATTTATTACTTATGACGGCTGCCGGTTTTCCGGTAGTTAATTAAATAAATTTCAATTAGGAGAAAATAATAAAAAATTTAATTAAAGGAGTTTTCATTTTGACAGTGTTGATATTTTACTCTGTCTTTATTCTTCCCAGCGTAGACTGTTTAGTTCCTTGCGCGCGCGGCCAAGCGGGACAAGTGTCACCCTGCGAGCAGAGCCTCTTTTAAGGGCCCACTGACGGATTTCTCGCGCGTTGCTAAGGTGCCAAAAGAGCGCGCGCTGTATTGCGTGTACGGGTTACTCACGCTATCAGTACGCGCCAGATGTGCAAAAAAAATTTCCTTTCGAGCACTTCTTCAAACTCGCCAAATAAGATGAAACAATAAGAACTACCGAAAAACTTCCTGACTAATAGTTGACTTCACATCTGAGAATCAGTCAGATTAAATTGAACCAGGAAAAGCAGGTTTTTTACACATGCAAATAATCTCAAAAGCGTACGCGTACAACTAGCGCGCGCACTGTTCTCTTGTCAGATGAATTACGCATGCGTTAACAAAATGATTTCCGGTTTGCAGAAAAAATCTAAAAACTTGGCGGTCTTTTATTTGATTCACTTTTTTTCGACGTTATATTTTTCCGACCTGGGTCGGGAACATAACTAAGTATTCATTTGCTTAAATCATTTTTAATAAAAATTTTATGGACAAATCAATATTTTAAATCTCTCTAAAAAAAATTATTTTCCATAATGAAATGAAACCCATACTTACCAAGATACAAAAACAAATAAAGATCATGACACTATGAATGATTTTCTGATAACATGGAAAACATCAAAAAGTTTAGACTTTTTCTTTATTGGTCACGTGATCATGGGCGTGGCCCGATGACGTCATATTTATGTTATGGACTTAGTAAAAGATTCAACCATAACTAAACAAGAAAAATTGCTAAAACTATATAACCGTGAATGTCCCTAGCAACGGGTCCAAATATATACGTCAGTGGGCCCTTAACTTCCCTACGGTTGCGATTTGGGAAGTCTTCTCAAGTATATCAGTGAAAAAAGATCGAAGGGGCTCTGCTCGCAGGGTGGACAAGTGTCCGCGCGGAAACTGGATTCTTGGGGCAGATTCTCTTCTCTTCACTCCGACCGTCCTCCGACCGACCCCCCCCCCCCCCCCCCCCCCCCCCCCCACACACACACACACACACACACACACTCCAGCCTCCTTCGGCTCGCTCGAGTTTCCCCGCAGGCATTTGTCGCACCAGTCCAAGTCCCCGTGCGCTGTTGCATTTCATACATAAAGAGCGAGAAAAAAAAGGAGCGTGGGATTTAATGGAAAAGAGGCGAAACACATCAATGCAAGGACGGCGAAATAAAGGCTTATTAAGAGAAGAGTCTTTTCAGCCCCCAACTTCAAGTCACTAGTCAGCCTCCCCCCCCCCCCCCCCAAGTTGGAAAAAAGTTCCGCCGTCCCTGCGATTCCAAAGGCGCTATTAAACTTCACGCGCACCGATCAAGGAGTGCATGACCAAATAGTAACGCCCATTCGTGCAAGCATGTGCTGCTTAGTTACTAAGGTAACGTAGAGAGCTTCCTTAAGTTTTTCCCAATGGCCCAAAGGTGATGAATTTCTACTTTACGGCGCTACCCTGAAAGTAATGGTCACCTATTTACCTCTTTAAAAAATTGAAACAGCAAACAGAATGATCGATAAGATAACAATAGTTGCTGTCGCAAACGACTGTGGTTTTCGTCATTCATCCTTTCGTCTTTTATTTTTTTGCCAGCAAATCAGATCATTATTGTGGGGGTTTCTTAACTTTGATCTTGGGGTGGAGCTCCTTTAATTTTTCATACATCTTTAATCGGCATTTCCATTGATTCTGTAGCAGTAGATTTTTTCTTCTTGAATATTTGGTCGATAAAAAGTACGATTCCGGCACCACATATCACCGAAATGTTTGTTCAGATTTTTGCGCCACCACGTACAATGGAATTGGCAATAATTTGCATAAATGAGTCATTCAAAGGACACTTCGTGTTCCTTATACCACGAATTTTTGGGACCGCCAAGAAACCAATAAAAATTCCCTAAATATGTCACGTGGTAAGAAGCGACCGTTTGCGGGCCTTTCAAACGAATGCAGTTTACAAGTTGTTTCGTAAGTTAATTTTTTGATTGGAAATTTTCAACGATTTTGGATATCTAGTAGGCCAAAATGGAGACTGAAAGGTAAGGATGATTATAGCTTCATTTTCTAAGGTTTAGTTGTTATCTGGGAGAAAATCATACAATCCGCGGTCGTGTTTTGATCCTCGCGTGATCATGCATAATGGCGGACCCTACGAAATCTTCGCCGATGTGCTTTTCACAAGACAAAAAATCGCTTTCGAATCCTCTGAAGTTTTCTCGGTTTCAGTGAAATGCCTCGTTTAACACGAGCTAAACGTACATTCAAGTTAAGCGATCATATTTTAAAGTTGTGGTGATACTATAGATCCAGAGTTTGAAAATTATGGCAGACGAGAAATCTTTCTCTTCAAGTGGGTTTTTTGCGTTTACGATTTCCTCTGTACCGCTTTAAAATTTTGTTTAAAACTTATATTCGAAAATACCACCTTTCTTATTAATCAATCGCCACAAATTCATCCTTTTACAACTCTTTTTCCCCTCAAAGTTTTACATGATTTAATTTAACGGGCTGCACAAATTCGAAGTGTTTGTGGAAAAAATAGCATCTTTAGCTAGCAATGGGCTGTACGGTTTAACCAATCTTAGAAAATTACCTTTTGTATAAAGTGGTTGATATTCTAAACGACTGGTTATTATACAACAAGACCAAATTGCAGCAACTTTTCTTTTATCTGAATTATTTTTTTTGTCATATCAGTTCCACAAGGAACGCCAGCAGGCATCTTTCAACATCTTCAGTGGAGGAAAGTGTCCAAATGATCAAATCTGAAATGATACCATGCTTACAGAATGCTATGCAGACGCTGCAGAATATCTGGAGCCAAATTGGCTTACAAGAAGAACAAAAAGAAGAAAGAACTAAATCTGTTTTGGTTCATTTACGGAATTTACTGCAAGAAATGGTCAGCGAGGAGGAGGAGTTAAAAGCTACTCTTCAAGCAAATGTGGAAACTTGCAGTCAGGAGTTGGAGAAATTAAGTGCAGAACTGGGGCTGCCAATGTTCAAGGTAAAATGAATGATTTGATATGAGATCAGGGTTGGATGTTAAGGGTGGCGAATGGTCCTTCATAAAATGCGCATCTCGCAGAATTTAAGCCAAATTTCAGGGGTCTCATTGTCTCGAATTTTTCTTTGTCAAAAAGGAGTCTCGATGTCTTTTGCAAGGTGATTTCTTTTGCAAGAAAGTCTTGGACTTGCAGAAAAGATGTCAGTCTCGCCGTCTTGCAAATTCTCTAATTTACCATTCATCACCCCTAATGTTCATTATAGTTCACCACTAAATTTTCTCAGATTCTGATTGGCTTTAATTGCGGAGGATCACTATCAGCCCACGTATAGTGCCCGTCGGAGAAAAATGCCTGGATGGGAAGTGCCCGCCCATGAAATTTCTTGTAAACAAGTGGGCCTCCAGACAGAAAAACCCCACTAAATTCACTACAATTAGTGGGTTTCTTGTCTGGTTTTGTATCGTTTGTTAAATATTTTCGGCTTTCAATTGAGTTTTTTATCCTGAAAAGTAAAAATTAAAATAATTCATGATGCTCCTTTTTGATTGGGCTGGCAGAAGAAAGTTTAGTGGTGAACAAAAAATACAATAGAGTGTTTCTGTCTTGGAACTATCGGTCTGATAGTTGTTCCTTGGAAATTTAATGTTCTTAAAACTAGCATGTTAGCCCTCAAAGCTTCGCTTCTTGGGCTAATATTTGTTTTAAGAACATCAAATTTCAGGGGGGCAACTATCAGCTGATTGTTCCTTGACAGAAACACTCAATAGTTTAACAAATGTAAAGACACTTTCCATCAGCAAAGAAGTGGTCACTTGAGGTTTGACTCTTAGCCTGTGTAACAGAGGATTCTGGGAGCATTAAGGAATGTGAGTTTGAAAGAATGATCAATCCAAGGAAGGAAGGAAAGAAAGAAGGAGCTTGTTGCAGTAAAAAAAATCCAATTTTTTGCTTGTACCAGGCTCCTCCTTCTTTTGTTTACATTCTCTTGAATGCTTGGGTTACCATTCTTTTCTGGTTCAATGCACCCAGGACCACCTGCTGCACAGCAGGCTGTTTATGTCTGAAGAAATAAACACCTTGGAAATGGATGCAGATGTCTCTCATCAAGGCCATTCTACTTTGATACAGTCATGACTGTTGGTTTACCATTTTGATAGAACTTTGCAATGGGAGGTGCTATCAGACATTACTTAGAAAACACTCTGCAAGAAGAACACTAAAAGCTACACTTCTATACATGCAACTCAATAGAAATGAACTAGCACAAGCTGTTGATGTACCGGTAATGATGGCAAGAGCAAAGAGAACTACGTTTTTATAATTGAAATAAAAAGTGATTCTCCTTTCTTTTTCTTGCAATGGTTTCTAAAAAGATAACACTTTTTCCGTGTTTTTATTGTGTCATAGAAACACTAGTGAAATTTTGGGGAACTCAAAAATGCTGTGGAAACGCTTGCCTGCAGCTCGTGTTCCCACGGTATTTCTTGTTCCGAAACTTCTACTCAATGAATCAAACCAAAACTCAGCCTGAATCAGTCCACGGGTCCATACAATGTACATGTGAGAAATTGTTCTTCTTTGTCACCTATATTTTATTTGTTATGTTATCATCTTAGCCAGAGAAGCAAATGAGTATTCTTATGCTGGAAAATGAATTGAGGACAAAAGTGGACGACCTTAAACTGGTATGTTATTCAGGCTTTAATAATTACTGACCATTAGAGTGCTTCGATCTTGTAATTTAACGCTTATTTATTATATACAAACTGTTAATCAGTGAAGTGTGTTTTGAAATGCAGGAAAAACATGAACGTTTGAAAAACTTGAAGAGTTTGAGAGAGCAAGAAACAAAGCTGTGTGAGCGGTTATGTCTTCCTGCTCATAACCTGGGAGAAGTGAATGTACCAACCAAGGAACAGCTGAAGGAATTAGAAGCCAATGTAGAATACTTACAAAAGGAACAAGTAAGTAAAGTGAACCTTTCAAATAATTCTGACTACATGAAGTCAGGGATGTCATTAAGTTTTTAAGCAACCACAACCCTCCAAGTTGATTTTTTTCCCTTAGTGGCCATTTGGCCACCGACTGCTCAAGTTTGGTTGTCAGTGAAAATTTTAGTCACTGAATTAAGCTCACGCTTTCAATCCTTCTTCTCAAATTTGGTTGCCAGGCTGGGGACTTCGGTTCCAATTCATTTTGTCCTCAGCTCCAAAATTTTAGTCACCATGGCGACTAAAATGGTCCTAACTTGGAGGGTTCAACCATAACATAAAAGTTATTACCCGTAGCATTTTGTTCTGTATTCAAATGTAACTTACAGAACACCAATCAACCTCTTCTGAGTTTTCTGACCTGTTCAGAGTTAACTCAGCCGTAACATGTGTTATACAATGTAGGTTACAGCCCTTAATGATACCCTGCCAAGGGGGGTCCCCGAGTTGCTTGTCTGAATTTTAAAGTGTCCGGTGTTGCTGTTTCATCTGTCATTCTAGGCCTTTTTGTCACTTGTCAGAGTTTGGCAATAATGATTATTGTTTGTCACAATGTCATTTTATGTGCTGTCGCTACTTTTTAGGCCGTGCCGTCTGTCGGAATTTACCCTAGCAGGGCCTCCTAAATGACAGCCCTGGAAGTGATCAGCTGGTCTGCTGTGAACTTCTTGTTTTAGTTCTTGTTAACTTTTTGTTTTAGTTACCAGTATTATTGTCTTCGGCAGGTGAAAAGACTGAATATATTCAAGGAATTAAAACAATCAATCCAGACATTGTGGAGGGAGTTAGAGACAGTGCCTTCAACAATAGTAGGACATGAACTGGCAAAGGCTGATGCAGAAACAACATTTAAACTCTCTTCTCTAAACATAGAATCTTTGAGAGATCTTAATCAAGAGGTAAGATGATCTTGCTTTCCTTTGTCTCATTATAAGTGATTGAGACTACTCATTATATCAATTTTCTTTTTTCACAGCTTGAAAATAATAAGAAACAGTGTGTCACTGAGTCATCTGAATTAAGAGAGGCAATCACGTCACTGTGGGCCAAACTGGAAATTGACGAGTCCGAAAGACAAGCCTTTCTCACTAAGCATGTGGGATGCAAACCCTCTGTCATTACCAAGGTAAGTATTAGAAACTCTCTTTTCAAGTGCTGAGCTGTGTTGATTACCACTAACATATTTGCCATCAACTGCTCTCCATTCCAGCTGAAAAATGAAGTCCAAAGACTGCAGGCATTAAAACTACAACACATTCAAAAGTTCATTGAAGGTCTTAGGTGAGCTGACTGGTAATTTTTTCCTTTTCTTTTTGAGCCTTGTGAGGGTGTCTTTGCCAATTGTTTTAAGCTATTAGTCAGAATAACAGGTATAAAATATTGGTGGTCTTGCAGGCTACTATGATATTTTAATAACAATGAAAGTTTTAGTTCTAAGTGACAAAACTTTTATGGCACGGATCTTGCCAGTGGCGTGAATTATTCAATCAATCTTTCAGAAAGGAACTGTCCGATCTTTGGGACAAGTGTTACTTTGGTCCTGCACAGAGAGAGGAGTTTGCCCCAGCATTTGATGGTAGGTGCACAATGATGGCTCTATTATCTTAAGTTTTTAATGTGGCTTAATGAATTTTAGGCTAAGTTAGAATCAAACCAATGCTGCCAAAATAGAATTTAGACTAAGTTTGACTCATACCAGTGCTGGTTAGCGGCACAATATTGCAGCAGTTACATATATAGGGTCCATGGTGGTGTCAAGTTTGCTTTTCCAACTGTGTGCAGACAAGCAGTTATTTGTGTGGCCTCCCGCTCAGTAAACCATGCTTTTTTTTTTTCTGCTCCCACTCCTCCCACCCTTTCATAGGGCACCCATTGGATTTGGTAAGCATTTGGTGGGTAAGTGTTCCACTGATTCTATCAGTGTGACGGTGTCTGGTGGTTGCTGCTTTCAGGGTTGCCATGGATACCTTTACATTCGCTTGAAGCGTGTGTGTCTCCACCTTACCTAAGGCACCATTCCCCAAGCTCATGTATTGGTGATGAGTTTAGAATTATAATAGGCATGCAGTGCGTGCAGAGAGCCAAGTCACTGTGACCCCTTGCACATGTTAAAGGCCAATGCCAATTGTACATGCACTAGGTAATACATTTAATTACTATTAAGTGTACTTCATTTTTCCTCTTTCAAACAAGGCGAACCCTGTCTTTAACTAGCAACATCTTCAATTTTTGAGGTGTTGAACTTTTCTTTTAAATTTCAGACAACTTTACAGAAGAACTCTTGGCGCTCCATGAGCATCAGGTGGAGGTCATGAAAAATTATTATGAAGAAAACAAGGACATTTTCAAACTTGTGGAGAGAAGAGAAACACTATTTAAGACAATGGAGGAATTTGAGGTGCTTATTGATTTACCGGTATTGTAATAAGTGGGAGGTGCAGTGGCCTAATAGCTAGTACATTGGACTCTGGATTTGAGCCATCCAGGTCAAGGTCTCGCCAGGGTCATCCAGGATGGAGAAGAAATACTCCCAGTCGCTTCATGCTACTGAAAACCTGAGTGACCACTAGGCTCTAATGCAGACTTAACCTACCCACCTACAATAGCATTGTAATGGAAAAAACAGTTGGACTTATGTTCTAAATCTCGGCAATCACACGATTGAATTAAGTTACATGTAACTTGTAGCTTCAGTTTACGCACTGATTCACAGTAATGCATGCATTTACATGTACACATGTACAGTACATAGAAACTTTCTAGTATGTTTCTTTAACTTTAACTCCTTTTCCTTTTTTTCAGAGTCGAAAGAATGATACAAATCGCCTTGCAAACCGTGGTGGAGCACTACTCAAGGAGGAGAAAATTAGGAAAGGAATAAACAAAGAACTACCAAAGGTGACTTGATCAACCGTAGTTTGTGATTGTCTTTAGAAAATAAAGGTTCTCTTTCAAGCTGTGGCTTTAGTATAGAGTTAAACAGCTGAAGTGAGGAGAAAATGTTTTGTACATAAAAATGCTGTTAAGTTCTTGCCAGCCTAGAAATGGGTTGGAGAATTTTACTGCACAGGATGAAGGATTTCTGGAACAATATTTAAAACTACATTATACAGACAAATGCAAACACTAGTTTACTAGACATTTTAGGAGATCTTGTTTGCTTCATGCTTTTCTATTACTTACCGGTAAATTTAATTTTTATTATTTAATGAATAAATTCTTTTAGATTGAACAAAAGCTAAAGGTGCAGATAGGAAAATGGGAGGAGGAACATGAGCGAAATTTCCTGATCAATGGCTGTCATTACAAGGACATTATTAACAACCAGTGGGCAGCATTTAATGCACAGAAAGAGCAAGAAAAAATGGATCGGGTAAGAATTTATAACCACCTAAAATACAGATATTAGCCAGTTAGTTTTATATACATTAGATTGTTTGGTCTTGCAATCAGTCACAGAAGAAAATATGGGTAACAGTTTATTACTGTGTGGGAGGTGTGGTGCCCTAATGGTTAGTGTGCTGGACTCCAGATCGAGCAGTCTGGATTGGAGACCTGGTCAGGGTCATTGTGTTGTGTTCTTGGGCAAGACTTTCCTAGTGCCTCAGTCGCCATCCATCATGGGGGAGTAGAAATACTCCTAGTTGTTTGATGCTACAGAAACCAGGATAACCTCTGGCCTGATGGGCCACTAGGCTCATATGCAGACTACCGGTACTTCAAGTACTCTTATATTATTGTAAAATTATTAATTGTTATGTTATTTTACTTCCCAAAGCACAAACGACAGCAGGAGATAATGGAAAAGGAAATGGTTTATGGAAGCAAGCCAGCAACCACACCCAAGAAAAGGTATTGACTGGTAGTCTCCATGCCGTGCATGCTTTATGAGACGTGACAAATTACAGCAGCTAAAATATTTAATATTTACAAAGGTATATTAATACTATTTATTTGTAAATAGGCCAATGGGGGGAACAACACCCTTGAAGACACCAAAACGAATGAAGGTGAGTGAGTATACATTTTTTTTGTAAACTACAGCACCCAGTTCTTCAAAGGATGGCACTATGCATAAAACAAACAAAAGTACAACTTACTTTATTATACCTGCCAACTTTTTCTGGGTCAAAGGCGTGAGATTTTTATCCTGAGGGTGCCAGGATTCCTGAAGACAATACGACCATGTCCGAAGTTTTCCTAAGAGGTCTGAAGTATTCCGAAGACGTTCTGAACATATCCTGATCCCAGTGTTTGGACGTGTTTTGCTGAACACAACCTCGTTCCCAATACTTTTCTTGTCAAAACTCTGAGATTTCGGGGAAAGTATTGTCATTTACTTATTTTACACAGAGTTTTTGTTACACACTAGTTTGAGTTTACATATTTTTTGGAAAGTGTGTCAGTTATAGTTTTAATAAGTTAACTCACATTTTTCAACTAGGCGTGAGAAATTGGTTCGTAAGCTTGAATTGGCGTGAGATGGAAGTTTTCAACCCATAGGCTCGAGACTCATGCCTAAGGCGTGAGAGTTGGCAGGTATACTCTATCCACTGGATAGTGGTTTATCTGTTGGAAAGTGTTTGCCTTTATTTGCACAACTGCAGGAGCCAGGTGCAAGCTAGCACATGTACCTGGCCCTATCTTTTCCCTTTAACATGTCAATATAAGCTGCCTAAAACTTTTACAGTTTGAATGGATGAAACAGTTAACTCTATAGATGGTGTACGGTACTCTGTCTTTCATACAATATAATTATGTATGTCACTGTTTGTAATACTGTTCAAGGTGATTAAATTTTTTAAGTCAGCCAGCTACAACTGTAGATGTCTGTTTCATAAATTACAACTATTGTAGCGGCATTATTGGCCAATTTGATTGTCATTTAAATTTGTACATGTAGTACACAGAAAGTTGATTTTTTTGTTGCTCTAGATGCAAGACTGCACAACATCAACACCATCAAGGATGCCACTGCACTCTAGCATTTGCCCATCCCCTAGACCTGGCAAAGGAAATACAAATGGCCGTCCACCAGTTGCCACTAAATCTAACATCAGAAAAGTGACAAAAACAATCAAGAAAAAAGTGGTAAGTAAGAGTAAACAAGGGTAGCTGATAAAGTGGCTTCACTTAAGTTATACAAATGTAGCTATTCCCCTTTATTTAATTGTTGTGCACAATCTCTGGATAAGATCACTGACTGTTGCTCTGCCGACAGGTCGTGGGTGTAGTCCTTGGTTTCCTTTCTAGGGCCAACGCTCTGAAGGAAATTCCTGAGTTACTTCACAGCACTGCAAACTACCTTTGCCCAGAACTAGAACTTTGGTTGCCACATTTCCATATTACAGAAAAACATTAAGACTTTAGTGTGGAACTTTATCCAGACCAGTCATTTACAATAGGTTAATTTCGAGTTCACTCTTTTAGCAAGTTTAAACAATGAAGTATTCTGACTTTGTATCAATAGACACCTAACAAGAGGCAGTCAGCCAGACTTGCTGTGAAAAGAAGGGTTCTTGGGGAGAAAAATGGCAACACTAGCAAAATGCTGAATAACACTGGTAACACATCGATTCAAGTGGTAAATGGCTTCAAATCCTCCAGCAAGATCAATGAATCTTTGGTTGTTTGTACCTCGTATAATGAGTTTGCTGTAAGTGGAATGAAGTCTTAATATATTTTGGTAAAACAGAACTACAGTTTTCAACATTTTTTTTGCATAAGTCAAATTTATTATAATGACAAAAATCAAAATTACAACCTTCAGTAAACGTAAGTTAAATATAACTAGGGGATGTCTGCAAAAACATTTTACAGTATAACCATTTTTAAAGAGGAATGCTAGAAGAGTGTCTGACACTTCAATTTGTGGAAATCAAGGAAATCACCTTATTCCATTTTTTTCTGGGTGATGTGTTCTCCAGACAACAAGTTACTTAATATACAGTGACTCTTTGAAGCACACTGCTACTGCTGGTGGTTTAGGAAACTTAATAAACAATGAAGCTGAGTGTAATTTGTTAACTACCATATATACAGTCGAAGCTCTCTTAACGGACACTCTCGTAAGCGGACAGCTCTACTTACGGCCTCCTTGTTTGAAACCCCGTTTTAACTCCCATACAAACTCTGTATTTTTACATTCTTGTAAGCGGACATTCCCGTAAGCGGCTGCGGACACTTTCAGAGATACGACTTTAATTTTACAGTAATTACAGTACCACATTTCAGTGTTTGTTTTGTCCTCGAATCCACGTCCGTTCGGTTATTGTTAGCTGACTTAGCTGGGCAAGCTCCTGTGAGCGACCATCTATCCCCTACACCTCTAGTGGGCGCTAAGGATAACCATTCTCGTAAGCGGCCAGCTCAGGTTACGGACATTTTTTTCGCATCCTGAGGGTGTCCGCTTACGAAAGCTTTGACTGTTCTTTGCAATTAAAGTTGACAATAAAAATCAAGTACTGGTATTTTTTTAGCGGCAAGTCAAGGTGTTTGCACAGACTGTTGGTCACTTCTGAGCGAGTATTATCTAGTAGTTTTAATGATCGATGCAACACAATTTGCAATAAGGGTCACAACTCCAATTTAAAATATCATGTCCTTATTAGAGAGATAATTTTAGATGATGGATAACTTTTTTAGACTAAAGTCATAGGCGTACGAGGCGGGGGGGCGAGGGGGGCTGCAGCCCCCCCAGTGCCGAAATTTTTCGGGCAAAATGCTTAGAATTCGGGCAAGAAGCCCGGAGAAAAAAAAGAAAATAAGCCGAAAAATCTCAACATAACGTTCAAAACGAATCACACCAACAGAAAAAGTATTGGAAATACACGGCGAACTTTGTGGTTCAAAAGTCCAAATTTCTCATTCATCTGCTTTCGTTTCCTCTCGCAAATTGCTATAATCATCTTCGATTTTTCTCGCAAATTCTGCATGACCCCTCAGTTTGATTCAGTTGCAATCAGAATTTCCATAGTTTGAGCGTTTACGCGCGGTGAATCCAGTGTAAGACCTTGAAACAAAGCCGTTACAATGCGATGAAGTTAATGCTTTTGACTCAAGACTAGCTCAAAACTTTCAACGAAATGTTTTAACCATTCATCCCTGAATGTTTCACACGCTTTTGTTTAACTTTCAAGTGGGGGAAAAACAATGTAAATTGGCTTCCCAAAAATACTTTAATTTTTGCCGAACTAGGGTGAATAAATAAAATATTTCCAAAGAAAAGGATACAGTGCATTGAGATCTTTGGGTAACGCCACGGAATTAATCAAAGGACTTGCAAAGCAAGCAGGCTACTCAACTATTTAAATGTCGTTTTTGTTGTCCATTTTATATGCCTCTTTATTCGGTTTTAACCCATGACATTTTTTTTTTTCGGGCAATAAGGTCTCCGCCCCCCAGGTCCGAAGGTGCCCGTACGCCTATGACTAAAGTACTTATAATAAGTGAATAGAATTTATGAATAAATAAACTTTAAAGTTATGGATAAATAGAACTTTATTCAAATGTCAAAGTTCAAGCAATTTGCAGTCAATAATATTATATAAAATAGTGGCTAGAGATCATTTTTAAGTGGTGAATACTGTATTTGCATGTACAATCATGGTATTATTGTTTTCATGGTGTCGCCCAAAATGAGTGTTACATATGGTTCACACATTTATCTAAGTTTTAATAGATTCCATAGCTGATTCTTGTTGAATTTGGGAAAATTCATCAACCTCTTGTTTAAGTTAATACTTTGACATTAGGAGACTCAAAGATATTATTCTGTGACAAATGTTGTTTAACATTAACTATTTCCCAGCCATTCTTTGCTTCTGCATGATAAGGGGATGGGGGTTGAAAATTTAATCAAACATCAGTGATGAAATTTGTTCAAAATTTCCCTCAAGAAACTGTTTGGCAGCAGGTCTTTCCTTGGTGTGCTTCTGTTTGGCATTGTTAGCAAATAGATGCCAAATGCACTATGATTAATTAATGGTAACTTATATCAGTTCCTGGGTGCTGCATGATTTTACTTGCCTTTCCAACAAAGCACAGTTTCCTTAGAAACTGGCCACCTAATTTGCATGACTAATCTGTTTAACACCTGGTTTAGCTGTTTGGCTGTCTGGCACTGCATGCTTGGCCAAGACGCATTATTCTCACAGTGCTCCTCTTCACCCAGGTGTATAAATGAGTAATGGTGAATATAATGCTGGGGGGTAAACCTGCGATGGACTAGCATCCCATCCAGGGGGGAGTAGAAATACTTCTAGTCGCTTCATGCTACAGAAACCAGGACCAGCTTTGGCCTCAAAGGCCACTAGACTTGCAAGCAGACTTAGCTGTTTGATTAAGGCTTGCAATGCTTTATAAACTGATTTAACTTGTAATGGCAGGGTGTGTGCACGAAGTGGCTGAAATTTTGTTCCTTTAGACCTTGCTGTCTTTCTTTAGCTGTTATCTGATTAAATTTCTTTGTTCTCCTCTAGAATGGCCTGGAGAAAGAAGAAAATAACTGCCGTAGCAGTATGCTCAGCAGAACTCACTCAGTCATCTCATTTGTCTGACAAGGGAAGCAGTCACACACAACATGCATCTTACACATGAATTTGCACAACAGAACCAAGAGGACCAGTGTGACCACTTTTATTTAATTCAAATTCTTTCATGCGGATCCATCGAATCAAGTCACTGGAAGCAGTTCTTGGCTTCTGATTGGATAAACAACTGCATGGAAGAATGTGAATTAATTAAAAGTGGTCATACTTAAAGGCTTCTTGCTGAAATCATAAAAAGTTGTCAACAAAAGGTTGTAAATAGAAACAATGCTATCATGTTTGAATTTCGGCAGTGTTTTTTGTTAAAGACTGGCAACTGTTTTGCAGTCATTGTTTTTCATACAGTAAGAGTGTGCAGTGTTCAAGTAGCATTCCATGTTCTTGTCTATACTTTAGTCTCAATCTCCAATTATAATATTTCTTACAAGTTTCTAGATGTACAGTTTTACGGAGTGTAAATATTTTGTTTACTAGTTTTAAGATCAGGAATGGTTCTCAGGACTCAAAGTAATAAGTATACAAGAGGTTGATGTTTTTTTAAACAGCACACTGCTTTTGTGTAATTTTAAGTGAAAACAAGATGCTTAGCCTGCGAATACAGCCGCTTCTCATCGTTCCTGGGCGGTTTGGTATTTTGTTTATCTTACAAAACGCCAAACTGGCCAGGAGCATTTATTCATGAGAAAGGGCTGTATTCACAATTGTAAGATGCTATAATAATGCTTCATCACCAAGTATTTTATGATTCTATTATCTTAATGATAAAAGAATACATACACACATCTACCAGTAACTGCTATTAGCATAGGTTTATGGTTTACTAGTATATTTTTATTGACAGTTTATGTAACTGCAAAATAGTATTATTAGTTTACTAGGACCCCACTCAGTAAACCAGCAATGGATTGTTTCTTAAATGTTATAAATATTGCCTTCTGTTGTAAGCTATGCACTGAATGTCAGTAACATGTAGTATTAGCTTGCTGTTTTATTGTACACTTGTCAATACCTCACTAGACTTAAATCTTTTAACTGGTTGTATATAGGACACTAAAATTTGTCACAATAAAAAGACTAGTACTTTTACTGTGCCATCAACTTTAATTTGGGTCACTCGTCATTATTAAGCCCCCCAAATCTTGGATGCAATATCCCTCAAAAATAAGCCCTCCCAAATGTAAAGCCACAATATCATAATAATATCATATTATTATGTACGATAAACATGTTACAGTAAATCGACGTAAAATAGCTCAAAATGGCTTCAAATTATGCTGTAACAAAAGCAAACGACACTATTTCATGTTCCGTCAACTTTATTTAGAATTTGCGCTTTTATTTATTGTTCAAAATTTTTCCGTTTAAAACCCATATAAACTCTTATAATTATTAACCGGGCGGGGCCTGGGCCCGGTTCATAATCTGCCTGGGGTTTTGTTTTTGTTTTTTTGTCGGTAAATCGTTCCAGAAGGAGGTCACGGTCACGCAAATTTTGATGTTTCTGGCGATCGTTCATTAAATTGATATTCAAGCGTTTGGCTCAGGGCTTGAACATTCACGTTGCGATTTGACATGTCCAAACTATTTTTAAATGAAAATATGAATTATTTTTCGTGTGTTTTGCAAGTGTTTTTGAGTTTATTTTTGGAATCGAAACGAAAATTGCAAACCCAGCAAAAATTTGTCAAGGCACAGGACACACGTCATCACAAAAAGGGGAATTACCCTACGCCCGAATCTCGCAGTTAGAATTACGTGCTTCGAATCACGCGACTTCCCAAATGCTTCTGAAAGCTGTTTTTTTTTTTTTTTGGGGGGGGGGGGGGAATAGCAGTTAAACTTCAAGAACTTGATTTTAAAGCTTCTTTAATTTTAACCGAAATCAATTTATGCCATTCAAGGGGTTTGAGTGTAGTTTGTTTGAGATTCGGAACAATATAAAAATTTGCAAGCCCAGGCAGTAATTTGTTGATGCAAGTTTATTAAAGAAAGGGATGACGTGAGTAAGGGAATTTTCGCTCACTGCTACAGTTCACGCAAACCCCGTGACTCTTGCAAACCGCGGACTTAAGTCGTCAGACGACGCTAAACGAAGAAATACAACGGGATGGCCTTAGTCTAGTCTTTATTTTGGCGTGAAATGGACTTCTTTTTAATGTCATTCAACTGGTTTGGGTTTATTTTATTCAACATCCGGAACAAAATAAATACTCATGCGTAAGCAGAAATTTATCCGGCCAGGCATGTGGTTTAAAACAAGAGATGACGTGATAAAGAAAATCATGTCACGCACACTCCGTGACTGACGCAAACACGGCTTGTGTGTTTCTCAAGTGACTGCTTTTCTAAAGTTTTTTTTTTACAAAGCGGCGCCGTGCCTTTCTAGCCAAAAAGCTGAAAGAAGTGGTCCAACATTAACCGCCCGGTTATAAACTACTTGAAGTTCTTGTTTTTAAAAGGCCGCCATTTTACTTTAATATATTCAAATTTCATGCTTGGACTGGGAAGGTCTTTTAAGGGCAGAGGCACCCTTTTTATTAGAATTTTAACTGGAAGTTAGACCCTAAAAGAAAACAGCGGAAAATAAAGGAATTGGGACAGTGTGCTTGGGAATAATTTCTTCTAATTAATTTTTTTTACTGCAAAATGTGCAAATAATCGCCAAATGTCACATTAGAATAATATTATATGCAAGGATTTTTTTTGTTAAACCTCTGACAAATTTAAATAGTAAACAGAAAACTGCCTGATCTGTTGATGAACAGACTGGATTATGCTCGTTCCAGGCTATCGGTTTGTGGGGAAGAGTGAAAAAAGGTGGGCGAGCAAGGAAGGGATGTTTGCCTTCGTCCCCCAGGGTATTTTTCCTCATTTGCCAGTGTTTTTCACTCTCCCCTAACTACTGAGAGCCTGGGACAGGCTGAGACCGGACTGGAGAGAGTGGCAGAAAATTCTGCAGAATATTGATCCTACAATAATTTCCATTACATACATGTTACAACAAACAACTACAATAATTATGAAACACTACTAACAGCCTTTATTTTATTTTTCTCATACAACGTCACTCTGTTTATATACTATTCACACAAAATTATTCTGTTAGTGTCATATAGATCTTTAATATAATATGTATTCTCTGGTCTGTCAATCTCTTCTCTTAAATTATATACATAAAATTTAGGATAAGTATGAGGGCTTTATATAATGTTTTCTAACTGAATTCTTTCACAGACATGGAAACTACTAATCAAAGCGAAGTTGCAAGCTCAGCATAATTGACTTTCTCTTTAGCTTATCAAAATTAATAATTTCAAATATTATAGTCAAACAAACATGGCATATGGCATTTTTTCCAACATCAGAGAATCTTACAAAATAAACTACCGGTATAAAACCTCTGAAGACTCAATCGAGAAATAAAAAGTAACAATTTTTTAGATTATACCTGTGATCAAACATCATCTTTGGAAGAAGAGAGGACATTATTGCAGATTGCATTTAAGAATGTTACTTGGACTACAAAAAGGATTTTATGAAATGTTGAAATTAAAGGGAAAATTCATTAATTTTACAGAAGGTTGGCAAAGGTTGCATGTGGTTTCAATGACTATGACATGACTGTGCAGATGACTTATGATATTTCTGCTGTATGCATCGCACTGGATGTAATCATTGTTGCATGCAATAATTTATAAATACTTATCATTAAATAAATCAACCCAAACAGATGAATTTCAAGTAATTTAGGCACATTATACTGGAACTTAGCTTGCTAAGGCTACGTTTACACGGACACGGTTATCAATCGACACGGTTTCGAAGTGTTTACACGGAGCCTATTTAACGATCTTCCGACTGTTTTCGAATGTGATTGTATATAAGCAAGCGCTGCTCTCTATGCTTGTTTCACCATGTTTACCCTTCGCAGCCAGCCAGTTCGTACCAAAAACATGGCCGTTTTCAATCGATGCGGTTTCGCCGTTTTTGCGTTACACGACACGAACCATCGCTTGCCTCCACTGACAGCGTTTTCAAACGACCCGGTTACAGTAGTGGTCTCGTCGTGCCGTGTACGAGGCGCCGCATCGCGCGGTTACAAATGCCGTGTCGGTGTAAACAGTGCCTAAAAAAGGTTACAGTAGAATCCAGATTTCTCAAACCCTCGGTTCCTTGAAACTCCTGATTTCTCAATCCAAAAAGTCATTTCCCTTTGATAGTACTTCTCAAACCTCCCGATTTCTCAAAGCAATTTTTGTTTCCCTTGGAACTTTGAGAAATCAGGATTCTGCTGTATAGTTCTACTGTGAACATCTGAAAGTAACAAACCTTGCAACATTAGTTTACATCCACTTTGGCAATACAAAAGTCGTATATTTAGACTGATTTAGATTTCTTACAAGTGAATTGTATTTTAAATTACATTATATTTATAATAAATACTCTCACTGATGTGTCTTTTGGAAGGTAAAAAGCTTATTAAGTATACACTCTGACTGTTTATTTCAGCCTTTAATCTAGTAAAGATCTTACCAGGTTTAAAAATTTTACAAAAGATAAAATAAAAAACTGAATAAGAGTCTTACTAATCGCCACTTACAATAAAATAACACTGAATCTTCAGAAAATATTTCTTTCTGTAGGATTCACTCCAAAACACCTTTTGGCAAAATAATAATTATAAAAATGAATTGTGTGTCTTGCAACTTAGGCAGCCAGCTAGACTTGCTACAAGTCGCTCATTTGATTCGCATGAGACCACTGGATATGGAAACTGAGGGCGTGCGCGAAATGCAAAACAAAATGGCGGAGGATCGTGGCGAAACGAGCGACTTGTCTCACCTGCAGCGTGCCAATTCTGAAATGTGGCGTCACTGGTGGATTTTTCCACCGGTGACGCCATCGAAATTATGTCAATCATATTATTGCATGCGAGCTTACTGAGCGCGCTCTGCTCGCCAACTTAAGCGCGTTCTGCTTGCGAGACACAGTTGCATTTTTACCTCTTTAGCAGACTAAACTAGTGTTTGAACAAACAACACATTTCAAATATCTTCTATTTGTTTCTGTCCCTTTTCAATCTTACAGAAATGAGAAAGCCATCAAAAGCCATGAGTATGATTTCCCACAATAAAGTTAAGAAAATCGCAATTTCACACACGCCATGGCACGCGTCAACTGCACACGTGCGGCGCACGAAAATGACGTCAACACGGTAAAAGAAACCAACTCAATGCACACAAAATGATGCAATTTTTTGTGGCAAAAAAACGCACGGACAAATGAATTTCACGAGGTCACTTATGCGCGATTTCAAAGCGAGCTTACTCAAGTAACTCTATCGACACAAAAGGAGCTACTTGGAGCAAGTCTAGCAGCCAGCTTCCTTATTAATTTATTATTATTGCCAAGCCTTAATGAATTTGTAAACACAACGTATAAATGACATAAATATGTACATTTTATAACTAATTAAAATCACTTTAAATGTTACTCTATGAACAAAATATAACTACCCTCATTAAATTACTTTTAAGTTCTATTATTATGGCTCAGTTTGGAACTTGGTCTAGTAAACACAGGAACATCCCCCCCCCCCCTCCCCCACCCCAAAAAAACCTCTTTCCCTTAATACGGTCAATTAACAGAGGTACCTATGGCAAATCTCGCACCATATTACTTTCTGAAACTTTGATTGATGACCAACAATGATTTCGCTAAGTGACATAACATAACCTAATGGGAGACTGCCATAATTTTGTGACAACCTTGTTCCAGATACAAAACCTCATTATTTTGCTATTAAATAATTTACCAAAATTAAGGTCAAAAAAGGATGGATCTAGATTTAAGGAAAATTTGTCTCCCAGATATTCTTCTAACACTAATTAAGTGACATTGCCTAGTCTATACATCATGACATGGAGCCAATGATGAATGAATGGTTTGTCTTTTATAGAAGAGCTGTCTGGTTCCATATTGGAGACAAGTAATTTTTCTATCCCAACCTCATGGCTGGTCCATAATCGTAATTGCATGAATGACCTGTACAAGATGAGTCGTCGGCCCAGAATGCGGAGCAGACAGTGATTCAGTACACACCAGTATCATGAATCCTGTGTTACTTCTGTTATTGCTAACTCAGCACTTTTAGCTTCGTTGTTTTCGGTAAGGCTTGGACTAGCTTTTGTTGGTCTTCTGTTTGACAGCAATCTAAACAGAGAAAACTAGTTGTGATCAGTTCCAAAACTAAGTGACTGAAAGGAAATAAATTTATATTAAATAGTAACAATGTAGGATATTCTTTCTGAGATCATGAATCAAAAGGGTTGTCACGGTGTGAGGCAGCGAGGCGTGCGATCCATTCCCGTAAGCCTAAATAGCACTTCGGTTTTCAATACGGTTAGCCTGCAGTTAGTTAAGGTAGCTTGCGGTTAGCCTTTTTATTTGTAGTGGATTTTTGCCTTGTATGAATTCCTGCCTCACCTCGCATGCCTCGCCTTGCATGCTTTACTGCCTTGCATATTTGTAAGACTTGAATCAAAACGTGTAATAAACATTACTGTTTTAACAGATTAATAATAGAAACAAGCTAGCTAATCATATGATTGGGCATCTCAAAATAATTTTTATTTTCCAAAGCAATAATTTTTTGGGAGTGTTTTGTTTACTAGTGCATTGTTTTTTTTTTTTAAAAAAAAAAAAAAAAAAAAAAAAAAAAAAAAAAACCAAAAAAAATTTTCTAATTCGAGCACTCATTAGTCAAGGGGTTAGTTGGGGGGGGGGGGGGGGGGGGGGCTAGGGACTTTCAGAAAGGGTATCTCACATAAGCATTATCCTCCAACTTACTTTTCTCTGTTATATATCTTGAAATCTTTCTTTATTTCTTCTAAGCATTTTTGTACTGGGTCCATTTCTTCTTCACTTTCCTACATAACAAACAGTTTGTAATCACCACAATGACATTATTGTACCTCACTGTCCCTGTATTAAAAGAACCTGTTTTTTCTCAGACATCTCTATTACTCAACAATGATAATAAGCTAAAAATTAATAATTGCATTAAAATGTTGAATAGTTTCATGATAAAAATTCAAAGTATTGAGGCCATATTATAGGAATAATAAGGAATATTTTTTTACAAAATGTCAAGAAACACTTTTTTACTTACAATCCTACTTGACAATTTTTTAAGTCTCTTCTTTTTCTTGTGAAGTGGTTTAGCTTCAATGATCATTTCCTCTAGCTCATATGTTGGATCACAGTTTAAGTGGTCTTTCTAATAAATTTAAGAATTTAATAATATTAAAACTTGTTTGGACATACAAGATTACTTTAAGGTCAGTCTAAACTACGGTTAATCTAAGAGAACTTTCCACCCTACCATTGGTTGTGTTATACAAACTACAGTCTACAGTTAAATCCTTCTAACTCGAACCTTCAAGGGAAATCGAAAAAGGTTTGAGTTATCTGGAGTTTGAGTTATCCAGGGTAAAATTAGTAAGAAAACCACCTGGAGGGGATTCAGAAAAGGTTTGAGTTAGCGGGAGGTTCGAGTTACTGAGGGTTCGAGTTATCAGGATTCAACTGTACATCCAAATTGAGAGACTTGCATTAATAATTTGTTATTATAGCAAATATGCAACGTAACTTTGGGGATATCAGAGATGCCAACTTAAAAAAATTAAAATCCGAGAGACCACCAATTTTACGTCAAGATAACTCTTCTCAATCCCCAAAACAATGTAAAAATAGAGCTCCAAAGAGTTGTGCACAAAAATGTGTCAAATATTTTAAAATTTTCTACCACAATGGTTAAAATAAGTGTGAAAACACATATTTTACGCAGTTTCTTTTGTATCCAGGAGATTTGGTGACCCGTACGAGAGACCAGGAGATTTAGCCCGTATGCAGGAGAGTTGGCATAGATGGGGCATTAGCTTTGCAAAAGTACTGGGCAAATATAGTTTTCATCTGTTTGCAGTGAGATACATGTTTGGATGTGTAGACGTAGTATTCATCTTAGGCTAAGGACCCTGTATATCAATCCTACTACCAAAAATGTTGGTTCATAAACTTACTGGAGGTACAAAGCCAGGTTGTACATTAACAGATTCAACAGACTCCCAGTCAACATCTGCCATAAGGCTTTCTTGCTTTAAGGCTTCCACATTGTCAAGTCTTTTCTTGGGATCTTGTTGGAGAAGCTGTAAATTAACAGTAAAACCATGCAGTTTAGCTATCAGTCAAAAGGCACAGTGCTAATATAATTAAGTTACTGAAATTATAGCATTTCTAGTCAGTTCTGTCGAGGGAGTTCGAAGTATACTTACCAGTATAAAATGTTTACAGCCACAACTCAAGACAAAAGTAGTTGTGAAGGAAGGCAGGTTGTAAAATATACCAGATTATGCAAGTTTTGAATTCAACTCTGTCAGTAAACTCCACTCAGTCTGTACAGTTACCCCCCTCACAGTTATTTGTCTGAATTAATCACTTAAAAAAAGTAAATAAAATCATGCATTGAAGACTGACTGCATGGAATCTATCTGTCCATGCGTGTTAGCCCATGAAGAGCACTAAATCCATGAGTCTCGGAATGACCTAGTTGTGTCACATGCAGAAAATCGATTCTGGCTGATGTTTTTTGCCATAAAAATTGCATCATTTTATATGCACTGAGTTGGTTTATTTATCTTAATGATGTCACTGTCGTGTGCCATTTACATTTGTGTGTAAAAATTGTGATTTTCTTCCTTCTTAGCTTTACCAGAAACAATTCTCTCGGCCCCTTAACTTACAGCTGCGTTCACAATATCCATCTCAACCTTTAACAAGGGAGGGCTGAAAATAAATATTTGTATCAACAACCTTTTCTCTTTTTATTATCCAGTGCGAGAGTGAAAAGTCTGGTAAAGAAGCAAACCAGCAAAAAGAAACCGTGTTTGGTGTGCAGAGGACCAACTCAATTCCCGCTGGCGCATAATAAAATTATTATGATTGACAGCTGTAAAAAAGTGGTCAGATTTAACTGGCCAAAGTCTATGGTGTCACAGGTGGAAAAATCCACTGGTGACACCACATTTCAGAATTGGCGCATTGCAGCTGATACAAGTCGCTCATTCCGTGATCAGCCGCCATTTTGATTTTTAAGCCTGCACAAGTCCTCCACATTCAGTGGTCTCCTGCAAATCAAACAAGCGACTTGGATCAAGTCTAAGTCTGTACATGAACTGTTTGGAAAGTGCCCCTCTCATCCTATAAATGTAGGATCCTCACTTTACATGGGACCTTGTGGGAGCATGGTTGCTATCAAGCTTAACATTATACAGGGGAGGGAAAGAAAGAACTTTAATCAGGCTCACAGATCAAAGGCAACAGATACAAACTACATTATATGGCATAAAAAAAGACCTAAATTCTCTTCCTAGAACTTCAATTCAAACTTAAGTTATAAACTGCCTATCACAGTCGCAAGTTACAGCGACAGGTGATGAACAATTTTCAGAGGATAAGAGAACTTAGAACTTACTCTGTGAAGTACATGCATCATATCTCTTGACCAAGTTGTGGGGTAGTTAACTGATTCTGAGGCAAAAATCTGACGCACTTCAGACAGGCCTGTATTAGCATGAATTTCATATGGTCTCTGCAAGGAAAAGTCAATGAATACTAGTTAATCTTTGCCATCCATTCAATCAAGAATTTTAGATGGTAGGTGTTATTAAATAATTGAAAAAATTAATGTGCATATGAGCAGCAGCTATAAATAAATTATTGCAGGTAAAATACAATAAATTATTATTATAAGGAGCAAACCACAAAGCAACCCGCTTTAAGAATTTTAATGGTGTAACTAATGTTTTCTTGTACTATGTTGCTTACTATATGTTTCCTTAAATTTGGCCAACCCTACCGGTATATATTAAGTACCCTCCCTTAATTAAGTGCCCCCCTCGAGTGTGAATTTGGAATCAATGCCCCTTCAAATTCACACCCCCTTGCCCCCATCAGACACTAACAGTAACACTTTTGGCCTTTATCCCGATAGGAGAAATAGGCCAGAAAAAAGTTCAAAGGATAGTGAAAAACTTGCCTTTCCTCTAAGTATTTCATAAATACAAACTCCTAAACTCCACCAGTCAACACCAAAGGAATATCCTTGAACCTCCTCACAAGCTGTGGTAAAAATTTCAGGAGCTGAAAGAAGAGATCATATTATTAGAGAGATCATATTAATATTAGACAGCACAGGTTTCCCAACTTCAAGATGTGAGTAAATATGACTTTTACAGCATGAGTTTGTGGTACCTCTGGTTTTACCACCTTAGATAGATATACCGTAAAAGCTTGTGTATAAGTCACACTCGTAGATAAGCCGTACCCCCCCAGCTTTAAAGCTTGATTTACAGAAAAATAAAACCTTTAAAGAAGCGCTGAGGTAAAGAAGTAGTTGTTTGTTGGTGATAAGCTTGGCCATTGAAAGCTACTGCTGTGTATTAATCGACTCTTAATACACCTTGAAAATGATACACTTCAGGATCATCAGATGCAGAGTTACAACTCATGCACAGTGCTATTGTTAAGCTAATTATACCTTTTGTTTTGACAGAGAATACATGACTATTTGACATAAGCATTTTCAAAAAGCCCCGGTTTCGTCGATTTCGCTGTCCACCTAGCCGGCATTTTCAAATCTACCCGCTATGGAAGCGTTTTTGAAAAATACTGTTTTAGGTGATCGAAAAGGCTGTTTCAGTGTGGACGGTAAATTTGAAAAGAAGCATTTTCAAATTTACTCAGGTCAGTGTGGACAGGGCCTAAGCATCAGCATTTTTTAGAAAATTGGAAGCTCAAAAAGACACATTTAACAACAAGCTAGCAAATAACATGAGCGAGTTTGAAAGAACCCAAACGTTTCAATCTATGAACACAAATATTTTTTAGTTCTCCAATACTTATTCAAGTGTCTGTACCAGGCTGTGTAAACATAACGAGACAGTTCCTTTTTTTCTCATTTGAAAATTAAGGCAATAGAAAGGTACTCTTTTTTTCGTAACTGGGTTTGAACAGCCTCACGAATCCAATGACAGTATTCTCATATGACCACAATAGTATTAAAATATATAAAATAAAAAGAATTGCAACTATGACCATAGCTGATTTGCATCAAAACTGCAATTCTAATAAGGAAATATCGATATAAATTATATATCACTTTCAAATGGCAAGTTTAGTTCTTTTGTAATAAATGTTGGTAAACAGCTGCCGATCATTACAAAAAAAAATATTGAATAGAAATAATCACATTCAATTTAAGCCTGCCTCCCAATATCACCATAACACTGGAAGAAGGGATAAAAAATTGAATGTCTAATAAAAAAAAATCTAGAGCTTCTTATTGATGTTAATAACAACAATGATCATGATAATAGAAAAACTTATTAGAAGAGCACTTTTAACTGTAAGGGGGCTATTGAAAACAACACCTTCAGGATAAAGATAGAGATTATTGCTGATCAAAGAATTGCCTCCTCAAGTGCTCATGTGTTTATCTAGAAAAGCATTCATGCAAAACAATTTCAATTAACATATGAGCTTTCATGACCATCGATGATGAATTGCTTCCAAAATTATATAATCAGAGCTGACAAAATTGGGAACAAAGATACCTACCCATGTACGGTTTCGTGCCTGACATGGAAGTTGCCAATTTTCCATCCTCCAAAATTGTGGCTATATTGAAATCCGTCAAATGGACATGCCCTGAAGCAAGACAAACAAACCAAGTTTAATAACGAAAACACGTCACCCAGAGCAACGCTGCTTAGATAAATGTTCAAGTGAATAATCTACCCAGCATAATCATGCGATCACTCAACGTGCCAGCGACAAAAACTGAAATTCAGACATCTTGTTTATAAGTAACAATGGCTCAATAATCATTTACAAAATCAAAAGACTTCACGCGCTGGGTTAATCGTAATCCGCTTACGTTCACAGAAACGTTTAATTTAGCATAAACGGGAATAACCATTGCGAAAGTAATAAAAGCATTAAAAAGTCCTCATTTGGGACAAACCTTTCTCGTCAAGCAACAAATTGTCCGGTTTTAAATCCCTGAAAACACAGAGAATAAATGTCGTTAGCGACGACTACAATGAAAAGGTTAAAATTAAAAAGCAAACAACGAACGCAATGTGTGAATTCTAAAATCGTTCCTCTTCGTCACCTGTGTATTACTTTCTTGCTCCGTAAGTAACCAAGTGCCGAACCAAGCTCGCATAAATATAATTTCACTTTTGATTCGTCGAATTTCGTTACTTGCTGTAAATGATAGCGAATGTCGCCACCGAGCAGAAGATCTACCACCATAAACATATCTTCCTCGTCTTGGAAAGCGAACCACAAATTGACAAGAAACGGGTGCTCCAGGAATTTGAGAATTTCCAGCTCGCGAAGTACATTTCGTACAGCATCCTTTTTTATGCAGGCGTTCTTGTTCATGTATTTCATTGCATACATGGCCTTGGTGTCTTTCTTTTGAACAATGCAGACCTTAAAGTGAAAGAGGCAAGCGAAAACTAATCAATCAAAATGCTTGTAGGCTTCAAAACCGGGACAAGATATTTTGGTTTACCTTGCCGAAAGCACCTTTTCCGATGGCCCGCAGTATCTGGAAGTGGTCGAAGTCGACTGCAAAAGAAAAGAAAGAGCTGCAGGACCCGTCACTTAATTCCAATAAAAAAGAAATCGCTTCTGTATAAATTACCTTCCCCATTCGCATCGTAAGAAGGTTTTCTATTTGATTGAATGGCGCCCATTAGCGTTCCCTGCGAGCAGCCTATGATGGGGAATCCTATCTTCGAATCCACCCGCTTCAGCCCAAATGCCGAAGGCGGGCAGCTTCATACAAAAAGTAGAAGCAAAAAAATCTTTCAGTTTACAACAAATATTGCCTGTGATTTCCGAGGTTTCTCAATAAACGTTCATTATGAGTACACGGGTCGAGGTCGCGCGTTTTCCCCGCAACATCGCTGAGAAACCATGCGTGACGTAACGTAAACACAGCCGTTCATTGGTGGATTATATTTCAGTTTTCCAAACATTAATGAACACTTTTTATTGCACAAAAAAAGCACGCAAACGTCAAGAAGGGGAAATTTTCCGAAGCTTTTCCGTTTGAACTGTAGATTATCTGTGATTCTGCGCAACAAAAAGAAACAATGGCATCTCACAGATCTCGCCATGATCCCTCCAAGTTCTCGAACACTCAATAGTTACTGGTCAGCGTTTGTTTTTAAAATGGAAGTCTACTTTGTATAGGACTTCACAAAATGTAGCAAAATGGCGACTGTGTGTTGCACACGTGCAGGCTAAACTCCATTAGGACACCTCTCCCCCCATCACTGGACATTTCAGATCGTCATTGTGATAGCTCCCCCAACCTTCCTTTCCCTTTTTTTGGTCCTTTCCACTTAGTTCTCTTTTTTTCTTTTCTCATAGTCTTCCTCACACATCCTCCTTTTCCTCCCCCACTCCACCCTCTCATCAATACTTATCTGATCCTTCTCTCTCACTTCTTCTTTATTTTTCTTGTTTTTGTTCTTTTCAATTATTCCAAACATCTTTTCTCCCTCTCTCCATCCCTTAACCTAGCCTACAAGTATCGCTCACTTTCTCCCCACCCTCATCCAATCGATCTTTCACCATCTTCTCACTCATTACATGTCTCCACTGTGTTCTTTCTTTCACTCTCTCTTCATCCTTTCACCTTCACTCCCATGTTTACACACATTCATGCTGTCATCAAACAACCAATCTCTATGATATTAGAGATATTTTAGAAGCAATTCATAAGTAGAAGAGCCTCAGCGACATAACTGAGATATGTGATCTCATACAGAACTACTATCCTTCCCCACAACTTCTCACCGTCATCTCCCCCTTCCTCACTATCACATCTCAGTCCTCCTCCCAACAAACACCGTAACTTCTCCACACACACTCACTTCATCTCACAAACTAAATAACCATCCTCACCCACACCTCTTTTTTCATTTACTTCAATCAACTCTCTTTTTCCCATCCCCTCCCCCCTCCCCCCCTCCTTTCCCCCTTCGTCCTATACATTTCTCCTTCATTCCCGTTGACTAAACATCTGCTCCCACTACACTTTCTCTCTTAATTTTCTCCATTGCCCCCCCCCCAGTCATTTTTTCCTCTCCTCTCCTATCCTCCACACCCATCCATCCCCCCCCCGCCCGCGCCCCCCCGCCCCGTCCCCCTCTGCCCGTGCGGTCCTGCCTGGACCCTCCCTCCTCGTGGCGTCGGGGGCCCCCCCCGGGGCGCCCCTCGGCGCCGGGGCGTCCGCCGCGTCGCTCTCCCCCGGCTGGTCCACTCCCTAGTCGGCTGGTGCGTGGCTTCTGTCAGCGTGGTTCCCGCTGGGTCGGGCGGATCTCACACGTCAGTAGTCGTCGCGGCGCGGGAGCCGGCCTTCGGGCGGGCCACGGTGCTTCTGCTCCTGGTTCTCCACCTCCTCGCGTCGATTGGGCTCGGGGCGGGGGCTCTCGGCTCTGTCGCCAGGCGCCTTCTCCTCTCCCCTCAGTGTCGTCCCCCCCCTCTCGGGCGCTCGGGGGCTGTCAGCGGCCGTCCTGGCACCGCTGTTCGGTCGGCACCTTCCGATTGTGTCTCTTGTCTCTTCTGTCCCTGTTTCTCTGCACGTCTCTGATGAGACTGATCTGTCATTGTGGAGTTCCCGGCGCCTCTCACACGCTTCTGTGGCGATTGTTGTTTTCCCGCGTTCTCTGCGACCGGTTCCCTCTGGCTGGGTAGTTCTTCTCCACATCACTTCGATCTGCATTTTTCGTCCCCAGTGCATTGGGCGGGAGCGCGCTGTCCCTAATGGCATGTGCAGGCTAAGCGCTTTAGCTTTTGACGTCTTTCTTTGTAAATTACTGCTCATTTCCGTTGTCAGAGTGTTTGTTGTAGGGAACATGGTTAAGTCAAAGAAAGCTGCTCAAAAGTTGGCAAGAAAGTCAGCCCAGGCTGGACCCAAAGAAGTGAAAAACAATCCTTTTGAAATTCATACAAACAAGCGTAAACATGATATCCTTGGAAGAAAGCTTAAACATGATAGGGGATTACCTGGAATATCACGATCAAAAGCGATTAATAAGGTAGGTATTACTTATATAAACATAAAACAGTCAAAAGCTCTGAGGCGAGAAGTATAATGTGATGTGACAAACATGTCAACATGGCCTCATGCAGAGAAGCTGGCCATCCCTTAACAGTACATAATTTTTGCATAACAGTTTATAACATCCATACAGAATACAGGTAAATCACCCTATAATTTGGCCACCCTCAGGGTTGGAAATTAGCGCTCGCCCACTCGCCCAGGCGAGTGTGAAAACTGTCGGGTGAGTACAAATCATGGATCACTCGCCCGGTTTGGCGAGTATGATTTTTATATGCAGAATATATTATTCAATAAGCGTAACTTTTACTATCCACTTTAAAATAATCTACACTGTTCGCAAGCCAATAGCTTTCCAACATTTTGAAATCTCCATGCGTTCGCGTTCGCAAACAGACAAAAATGGCTTCTGTTTGGTGATTGTTACATGATGGACGTACTAGTACGAAGTAATACCTCTGGTCACAAAAGCACTAAGTCGTCCACTGAGCCACGAAACGTAGCAAGATGGCTAGTTCCCGATTTTCCCGCCGCTTTTTTCTGTACAATTTCTATACTTTCTATACTACAGGGATTGGGAAGACGTATCAAATTAAAAACAGCGTTTCACCTTTGAAGTAAGCTTGCTCTTGTTTTTATTGTGGAGAAAGGTCTATTTTTGGCGATTTTAATTTTCATTGAGTGATTGTGAGTATCAAACGTGATTCGTGGGGGGAGGGGGGCTAAATTTTGCTTTTCTTTTAAAATGGAGGAGACTGGGCGAGTGAAAACTAATCTGAGCGAGTGCAATTCGAAGGTCACTCGCCCAGATGGCGAGTGCTCCGAAATTTTAGTTTCTAACCCTGCACCCTGGATTAGAATTAACTGCCTGTTGTAGAAAGATGACTGTGGTACATGAAGGGAGGCTTCAATCACAGTAGAATTAGTAGATTAATTGGCATATGCCAGGGAGGGCAAATTGACCATTGTGGAGGGGTTGGCCACTAAAGCAGGGCTGTCGGTAGGGAGGGTGCTTTGTGGCCCACCTCATGGGCCACAAAGGTCCACCTAAATAGGGGAGTGAGGGTTAAAATGACTCTCAGAATGCAGGAAATGTGGACTTCAGTAACTTAATTTTTCAAAATTTCTAAGGGGAAAATACCCTCGGACAACCACCCCCCCCCTCCCCACACACACACACACACCTCAGCCAAGGCACTCGCCCCCACCAATCAAAAATCCTGCTTACGGCCCTGTAAAGGGAGGTGGCTGTAACCTGTGGGGCACTCCCATATGAAAGGGCTGGGGATGCTTGTTGAAAATTTTGAAAAGAACTCCTAAAAGAGACCAATCTGGGCATGGCAAAAGCTTTTTTTGACCCCTAAAAGAAACCAAAATACTAAAAATAGAATTTATATATTTGTATATTTCTTCATGTACAATCCTAAACCAGACCTTGTCAGTAAAAAAAATATTCATTTGGTGTTTTACCTGGAACACCCAAATTAGAAATAAATTAAGACCAAAAATCCGAAATAATTTATACCCCTAGAGGGGACGACGAGTGTTCCCCCCCCCCATCCTCCCCCTTCCGTGGGGCTGTTAATAAGGGAATAAAATGACTTTTTGAGGGAATATTGTTTATTTGGGCCTGCCTAGTGTCATTTGTGGCCCAAGCGCAAAGCGCAAGGGCCACAAATGACACTACAAGGGAGCAAATAAACAATATTCCCTCAAAAAGTCATTTTATTCCCTTATTAACAGCCCCATGGATAGTTGTGTACTTATGTTACCGTTGCATCTAAGCGTGAACACGAGCCGCCGAAACATGATCTTATTGGGTATCAAACATGGCATGTTTCGTCATGAAACATTGAAGTTTTGCAGACCATAACAGCAACTTTCACGCTCAAAATGCTCACCATAAACACTGAGAACAGGCGAAACTTTGCACCAGAAGTGATTCAAGTGAACCTGCAAATGCATATCGACACAGATCAGGATCAATTTGTCGAAGGAAGTCTTGATATCCAATCTTTCCGCCATTTCGACTGTTTCAAAACCAGAATATGTTGAAGTTTTGGCACCAAAGTTGCCGTTACAGTCTGCTAAACTTCAAACGTTTGATGACCAATCATGCCACGTTTGATACCCAATTAGATCATGTTCCGGCGGCACGTGTTCACGCTTAGATGCAAGCGATGGTAATGTACAGTACACCAGAGATTGGTTTAGGCCCCGTCCACACTGACCCGGGTAAATTTGAAAACGTATCTTTTCTTCCCCGCAATGCCTTGGGGCTGTCACTAATGGAAGATCAAACTGTATGTATTTTGCTTGCCCTAAATTTACCTTTTGTGAAGAGAAATGTCACTGATAAGTTTTTTGCTCATTTTCTAATGTGATTTAGAGACAAAAGACACTCTTGGTAGAGTACAAGCAGAAAAATAAGGTGGGTAATATTATTATTCGTTATACATGATATATCAGTACTTTTTTGGGCAACTTGCCTTGAAGGAACATGATTCCCAAAGAAAGGGGCAAACTTACTAAACATGAAAAAAAAAAAAATTTCCTGTTGATTAAAACTATGCTACCTTTCACTTGGTAATCATATTCTTTGGAGGCTATTGATCCTCGGAAGTATCTTACTTCTTACGTTGTTATCTCTGGAAGGAGAAAAGCAATGACCAAATTTAGCCATGGGTCCATTATGACATACATAACATGGCTTCCTTTTCATTGTCATAACAGGCTAATATGTTTATTGATCGCCGCTTTGGTGAATATGACGAGAAGCTGACACTTGAAGAAAAGATGATGAAAAGATTTACCATGGAGAAAAAGGTTTGGTTGATTATGATACTTTGAACTTGCTTCTTGTCTTGGATACGATGCTAATTCTTTTTAGATCATTCCCCTCTTCCCAAATATTGTGGAAAGTGGCTGTGGCCTAAAGGTTAGCAGTGCCCTGGACTTCAGATCAAGCAGTCTGGGTTCGAGCATTGGCTGGAGCCATTGTGCAGTGTTTTTGGGCAAGACACTCATCTCTCTCATTACTTCTCCTTATTCATGTGGAAAGGGTACTAGCAAATTAAATGCTAGGGATAACCCTGCATTGGACTAACATTCCATCTTTACGCCAGAGAAACCAGCGATAAGCATGTTGTCAAAGGCAGACTCTTTTTTTACCCTGGTATATTGCTGGATAGAGAAAGGCATGCAAGTAAAAGCCAATGAAGTATTGACTGCAAGTGGTAGTGAAGTGTCTCAAGAACACAACATTTTAATGATGATGGCCAGGCCTGAATAAAAGTCTATTGGAACTTAAGTCTAATGAGCTAATTGCAAGACCACTGTCTGCACCTTGCACTGTGCCAGTACTTGTATCACTGACAATTAATAACAGTACTGTAACAACTTGTGGCAATTAAGACTTAAGCACTATCTAATATGTTACTTAATTCAGATATTACGTTATTAATCATCAGCATCATCATGAACGTCATGGCAAGTACAGACTGGAGGATGAAGAACTGACTCACCTAGGGCAATCACTCGGTGAGATTGACAGGTTTGAAGATGTCCAGCTGAGTGATGATGATGATGAAGTGGATAAGGAAGATGCCGGTAAGCATTACAATACTTTTTTTGTGAGATGGTCTTGTGACTTTTTTTGGTAGAAACTGTTCATAAACTTGCCATAGAACTGGAGTTACAGTCAGTTAATTCTCAGCGTATCCCACTTATTATTTGAATGAGAATCTTAATTGCGAACAAAAAAATTGCAAACATGGTTTGATAATTGAAAGTCATTCTCAAATAAAAATAAGAGGAACATGCTGAGCATTTTAATTTTTTTTAATTTTTGCCATCTGCTATATCACCTATTATTGAAAACCCTGAACTGGCCCCTAAAAGATCTGTATATTTTTGAAATATTCAGATTTTCCAGATATCCAAAATGTGTTCGTTAGTGTAAGTTAAATTCTACAGTTATAACCTTTTTCTTTCAGCTGAAGATGTGAAAGAGTTGCACTTTGGTGGCTTCCTCACAAAGAAAAGACCAGATGACAAACAGGTGATGGTTAATTTTCTCTTTAATAGTTAATTAAAAATAGCTACAGAATAAACCATGTACCAAGTGCATTTTATGCAATAATAATAATAATAATAATAACAGTTCTTAGCACGCACTTTACATACGTCTCAGTGCGTTTACATTTGATATTTAAAAGTAAAAATATAAAAACCCGATTTAAATTACAATCAGATAAAAATACGCTAAGGATAACCTAATTTAATTACAATTGATAAAAAATAAAAATAAAAATGACAATAAAAACATGGCGAACTTGTTAAAAATATATCGACCTAAATATACATACACAATCTTTTGACACATCTGCATGTAATAAGCATTTGTTTCCAGTAAATGCAGTCAATCGACATTTGATAATTTGTTTATTATGATTTAGACTGCAGAAAAACACAAGAGTAAGAAAGAGATCATGGAAGAAGTAGTAGCCAAAGCCAAGATCAAGAAGGTAATCAGCATGTTTTTTCCCTTACCATGTCAATATGATTAGGATGAATTGTTCAACAATTACACTAGCATGGGACCAAGAAAAGATTTTTTCTTTGCGCCATGCTCATGTCATTGTTGAACAATTCATCTTGATTATTTCTAACCTAGATTAAAAAAAAAATACCATCTTTATTATTTACTACACACTTGATGATTTCAACATTTGCTGATCCTAGCAGTATTCAGGTCGTTTGTCACACATATCAACCTAGTAAATCGCCCAGCTCACCACAAGTCTCTCGTTGCTCAGTTGGTTAGAGTGCCCAACCGGTATTTGGGAGGCCTTGGGTTCGATTCCTGTCGGGGACTTAGATTTTTTCTTTGTCCTATGCTTGTGTTATTGTTGAACAATTCATCTTCATTATTTCTCACCGAGCTTAATATTACCATCTTTATTAGTCAATATAACTATTATCAAGCTGACAGGTGATGGTTAACTAAGGGTGTACAGAGATGACATCAAGAATGTACACTTTGAACTCATAATTGAAGGATTCACTCAGCAGTCTTGTACAACCTGTCCCATTTAAGGTCATTGCCCTGTATTGTATTGCGCATCCTTACTGCGCAGAATTTTACGTGTCATAAGCGCACGCGAGCGCGCGCGCTTAAACAAAATGGTGGCTTTTTTCTATGCGGCTTAGTCCGCGAGAGAAGTAAATTGTCGCTTTCTCGTAAACGAGTCTGGTGACCTATCATTTTTTTCTCATATTTTACGTGTAGCGATCAAATTCTTTCTGTAAAATGAAAACAGATCAATTCTTGTGTTTGAAAAATAAATTATCGCTAAAAACGTGTACTTTACTAGTACTCGCAGAGGAATTTTAAAGGAATTATATGGTTAGTTTGGTTAAAAAAATGTGTTCAGTTCTATTTCAGGGCAATGACCTTAACCTAATATGTAGTACATACTGATTCTTTTCTTTCCTTGTGTTTGTTTCCAGCATGAACGGCAAATGGCAAAAGAAGAGACAGTCACATTAACAGACAAGCTGGATAAGGACTGGAAAAATATTCAAAATCTTGTCTCACAAAGGGTAAATTCAAAACGTTTTTGTTTGCTTTATTACAGTCAAACACCTGTAAAGCGGCCACCCATAAAGCAGCCACACCCTGTGTGCTCGTGTTTTTATCGTGGAGTAAGGTCTATTTTTGTTGATTTTTCATTGAAGAAATAAATTTCAGTCTGTATCACGATCGACCACCACAGTGGCATGGTTAGTATCAAACATGATTAAAAACTTAAGTTGTACATTTTATTAGTGGGTGGAGGGGGGCTAAATTTTCTCTTTTTTAATGGAGGATCCTGGGCAAGTGAAAACTGATCTGGGCGAGTACAATTTGAAGGTCACTGGCGAGTGCTCCGAAATTTTAGTTTCCAACCCTGCGGCCAGTTATCAAAGTTCCGAAAGCACTGCTGGTATAATTAATACTGTAAATAAATCCATTATTTAGCCGGCACCTCTATAAAGCAGCCGCGGCGACCTTTCGGCCGTCCCAATGAGGAGTCGTCTATTGGTCTATTGTTTTTACCTCTATTAAGCAGCTACCAAGAATTTTTATAAGTTCACGTAGTATGACCTTGTGGTCAACAACTTAATAACAGATAAAAGTCCAAAATTTTAAGTGGCGATAAAAACATTCAAACACACACTTATTATCGTCTTGACTTATGTCTGTCAGTGCATAGGAACTTTCAAAACCTGTTTTGAATTGATCTTGTAGGGGCCGCATAGTGAAGAGACATCGACATCCAAGGCAGATGATTATGACGTTGCCGTCAGACAACTGGCATTTGAAATTAAAGGCAAAGTAAGTAATCACAGAACATGTGCCTTATTAAATGGTTCAGAAATAACCTTGATGTTTATTTAGTAAATAAACCCCTTCAGGCGGCTGGTATATTGGAGGATAATGCCCGAGGCTGAAAGATTGTCGAAAAATGAACAGTTGGCCGAGAAGCGTAGCTTCGAGGGCAATTGTGAAATTTTGAGGACAATCTTTCAGCCAAGGGCATTATCCTCCAATATACCAGCGAGCCAGAAAGGGGTTTATTTATTTTATAACCCTCCGATTAATTTCTTCATCGCGCTTAATCGCCAGTAAATTTATAGGAAAAAACCTACGTAATAAACTCGGCGTAACTGTGTTTGAAACAAATGTAAGTTGATTGGTTTACGTAGTTTTAAAACTGTGAATTCATTAAAAGTTAGAATTGAATAAGGTGACTTCATTCGTTTGTTTTGTGCTTGCCTACAAAATCGGGCGACGGATATCAAATCGGACGGGGTATATTCGCTGATACCCGTCGTCCGATTTTGTACCACGTGATGCGTTTTGTCCAATGACCGCGCGCGAAAATTAATCGGTGGGTTATAATATTTAATATTGCTGTTACTATAATTTACTTGTTGAGTAACTGTCCTTTTTAATACCATAATGTTTTTTTTTAAGGCCACTGACAGATTGAAGTCAGAACAAGAGATTGCCAAAGAAGAACAGGAACGACTGAACAAATTGGAGGTAAGTAATCTTTCTTAAAAACACTCTCTGACGAAGTTGTCAACAAATTATAAAAAAAAAAAAAAAACAATTTAATTTCCCAACTCACCACTGATTCATAAACCAACACATACCAAAGAATGCCAGTAAACCCCTGGGCTTGTACAACTTTGTAAGGGGTTTTGAATGGGCTTATAACCGGGGGAGCAAGCTTATAAGCGGCACGAAAAATGTTTGAAAATGAGCTGATAATAAATAATTTAAAGGCCCTGATAAGTGATGTATTGTAAGAAGACCACTCTGATTAAACATTTTGTTTTTTTTTATTGTTACTAGCAGACCGATTAGCCAATAGCCGGAGGGGCTTATAAGTGGGAGGAGGGGGGGGGGGGGTACAACCAGTATTTTACAGTAGGTTGCGGGAATGAGGTGTGGTCACCAAGCTAAAGAGAAATTGTCTTGATTGCATTTACTGTCAAAATGGTTCAAGCATTACTGCCAGTAACGAAAAAATATATTCATTATTTAATAAATGAAATTTAATTTCATTCTTCACTGCAATAATTTATTTCATTCTTAAAATGAACACTTACTATTTGTTTAGCTTGAGCGTCAAAGAAGAATGAGAGGATTACCTCTTGTTGCTGAGAAACCTAAACACATATCAGCTGATGACCTTGGTGACAGGTAACAACTGATAAACACTTGTACATCACATGTGGTGACATTAGTCACATTAAGTTCTCCTACTTTATTCAACCAACAGCATTTGTAGTTTCCTCCATTTCCTTTCATGATTAACCCTTAATGACTGGTCCCAATGGAAACAGTTAATTTTTTCCTGAGATTCGACAAAAATATAAAAAAAAATAAACAAAAATATCTGGTTTCCCCAGGTTCCAGTTGTTAAGTGATTTGTTATTAATAGCATAATTAAATTCAGTTGGCATGCAATTACACTTGTCTAGTCGGTCAACATTCCCAAGTAACAGTGCGCTGTTACCATGTAACGTTATAGATTTTGCAATGTTACCCACTCAGGAAACAATTATTACTACTCAGAAAACAGTTTGATAAATTGAAGATTGCTGTAATAAAGTTAAAAATAAGTTTTGCCTAGTGCATAAATCAGATTGGACGAGTTCCTTACATGAGTACTGAATGTCAAATTCATAATCTCACACACCTTGTTTCTGTATTCACATGTTAAACAGCTTTACGCCAGCTGAAGATGATAGAGTTTTGCTGAGTTATCAAGATGGATCAATGATAAACGCGGAAGGTAAGACACAACTAAACACTGTTACTAAGTTTGTATATTTGTCAGTCATTGTTCAGTAGTGTTTTCAAGATCATTCACTAATCAGGTAATCAGAGACTACGGAGCCAGGGGGCTGGGGTAGCCCTCCCCCTCCTATATTTCCGAAAAAATAAAGACTTTTTAAGAGAATAGTCTCTAAAGCCTCCCACTTCAAGTCACTAGTCAGCCCCCCTCCCCCCCTCCAATTATTGAAAAGATACGCCGCGGTCCCTGCTAATGTCCTTATCAATGAATTTTAATTGTATTCTTTTTAGAATGTTTACTTTTCTCATTTGGGCAATCTAATGAATATGTTGTGGATTAAATTATTTATCTTTGGTTTAAAAATTTTCAAACCAGTTTTTATTTTTCATTGTCTCATATTCATTCTCATAATCTGAGGCAAAAGGACATAAAAATCAAACTGGTTTGAAAAAATTTAAACCAGAGATAAGTAATTATTAAAACCACAACGAATACATCAGAAGTAAGGTGCCAGAAAAAAGCTAAAATTCAGACTTATCTACCCTTTGGTTGAAGTAATAAAAATAACTGGCCTAGCTATTTTTAAAGAAAATACTATACAATTATGGTGTACCTGTTTGTAGACAGTTCTTTGTTTTTTCATCTTTGTTCCTCCCTGAGAAAAGAGGAGGAGAACAGGTCCATTTCCCAAACAGCGGCCAGTAATCGAGCCTAACCTGCTTGTGGCATATAATTTGTTTTGCAGATGAAGAAGACGATGACCAGTCAAGTAATGCTGATAACAGTGACGAAGAATTCAACCAAAATGGAGATGAAGAAATAGTGGAAGATCAAGAAGGGGAAGGTGATAATTCTGCTACCGATGACGATGGTGACAATGATGATGATGAAGAAGAAAGTTCTGAGGATGACAGTGGTTCTGACCTTGAATCAGACGGTGAGAAAATAATACATCATAATATGACAATTTTTACGAGTCCCGAGAGATAAAGTAAAAAATTAGGGGTTGCCCCTGAGTGCTATTTAATGGTGAAAAAACCCTTCTACAGAGCAAGTCATTTCTAAAGCGTTACTCTTATTTGGCAATTTCCTTTTTCAGAGAGCAATGACGAAATGGAAGGTGATGCTGACTCAAGTGAACCAATCAAACAGCAACAGCAACGAAAAATTCTGGTAAACTCTTAGCTCTTAATCTTTATGATCCACACATGTAATATGATTCTCTTAGAAAAGAAGCCCAATATTGCAGAGTATACAAACGTACCCAGTACATGTACATGTGGACATTAGATCCCATTTACACTTTTGGTTGTGGCTGACTGGATTAAGATCCCATCTACACATTCCACGTTTTCAAAAACTATTATTTTTGCAATCCGACTGTGCAAATGCAAAAAATTCTGTTCAATTTGCCGGGTAAGTACTTTGTTTAAAAAAATGTCTTTTGATTGAGAAAAAAATCTTTGTTCTTATATGAAAACATAATATGCGTGGAGATATCCTTAGAGCCTGAGTTGATAAATGGCAGTTGCCTGTGTAGATGATGGATTTTCTAGAGACTTTCAACTGTTTGTTAACTTGATGCGCTGTTTCTTTAGCAAAAAGACAAAGCTGAGGCTGACCAGTCAAAGAAAGATCTTCCATTTACATTTAAAGGTAAGCTGTTCCTCATTTTTCGCAACTTCTGTACTTTTTGCCAAACCATCAATGAATATTTTCAAAACAGGCACTTAATGATCTCAGAGTTCAGGTTTGTAAGTAGCCAAAAAACTTTGTGTCTCAACTGTTGATCTTATTATTTTCTTTTTCTATTTGCAGCACCAAAATCCTTCCCAGAGTTTAAAGAGCTTATAAAGGGCTGGTAAGCATCAGTAGTGATATTATTTGAAAATTTTATTAATTGCTTCACAAATAAACTGATGTTTCTATTTTAAAGGTCGTACAAAGAGCAGCTGACAATCATTGACAGAATCAAGGCATGTCATAATCCCAAAATTTCACCCGAGAATAAGCCAAAAATGGAGGTAAGAATGAACTAGGAACAGTGCTCAACATAACTGCAGCGCATTTTGCAATAATTGCTTAAAACTATAACTGAAAGGTTTTGACAAAGCTCAAGATAATTTTTTTTCGACTGACTTTCATGCCATAGTTAAAGGAGAAGTTCACTCCATAATAGCCATTTATTTTCTTTACGCCAATAAAAAGTTTACACAAAAGTATGTTATTCACCGAAATTTCAGCCTCCAACGCTCGCTATAACCCTACGAAATCTTTCCCAAAACTCGACAACTGAACGCCGCCATCTTGGAGCTGATAATGTATGCGTGACGTCAAAGAGCTCAGCCTGAAGTTTGGCGGGAAAATTTTTATTGTCAAAACTCATTGTTTTTTGAATTTTTGGGAGCTCTGTTTGAGAAAAATGGAGCTACACAAACAGGCATTTTGACAAACAAAAGCCACTACGAAGAAACAAGGAGTTTCGAGGATTTAAATTTCCCCGCAAAACTTCAGGCTGAGCTCTTTGACGTCATGCACACATTACCAGCTCCAAGATGGCGGCGTTCATTTGTCGAGTTTTGGGAAAGATTTCGTAGGGTTAAAGCGCACGTTGGAGGCTGAAATTTTGGTGAATAGCATATCTTTGTGTAAACTTTTTATTGGCGTAAAGAACATAAATGGCCATTCTGGAGTGAACTTCTCCTATAGTTAAGAGTTAGCTGTTTACTTGAGTATTCGTTTTCTAAAAGTAAGCTCTCCTCTTGGTTCAACAAATTTGTGCAATACGCTCTAACAAATCAGACTGACCATGCTTTTTTTTTAAATCAACAAGCACTCTCATTCGCATTTTAATGCGCATACTACCTGTTGCTTTTCGCTCAGTTCGAGTTCTGACTGGTTCATTTTGTTGTTTACATTTGTTGGTATGGCCAGATGTGATCCTCAGGTTTTGGCATTAAACAACATGAACTACACCAGGAAAAAGTACAGTTACCGTAATGATTCGATTTAGCGCCCTCCTTCCAATAAGCACCCCCTTTCGAATAAGCGCCCCCCTTCGAATGTGTTTTTGTAAATAAGCGCCCCTATTCCAATAAGCGCCCCCAATAAGCGCCCCCATTCTAATTAGCGCCCTCATCTATTGTGGATAACTGCCCCTACTGAAGTCATTGACGCCAACCAGATAAACTCCTGACCGTTCACCGTACAGTTCATGTATATATTTACTGCTAAAATGAACAATTATTTTAAAAGTAACTGAACTTTTAACAATTTCTAACTGTTACAGTTTCTGTTTTTGTTAGATACATTTGGTTGTTTCTCAAAAAATTAAATAAGCGCCCTGTCCTGAATAAGCGCCCCATCTCGAATAAGCGCCCTCCCTTGAGGTGCCAAAAGTAAATAAGCGCCCCGGGCGCTAAATCGAATCATTACGGTAACCAATCAGAACTCAAATAAAGCGCATGCAACCAGTGCTAAATACGACAAAGGTCACTTGGTTCACTTGAGCCAAACCATGGACTGCAAAAACACTTTCATTAATCTTGCTCTCTGTTTTGACACTCGCTCCAGACCTTTTGAGTGCATGTAATGATGATGATGACGATGATGATAAACTTTAAAAAAAGTTAAAAATGAACCTTATAACATGATTGTAACCCAATTTTCTGGCCTATTTTTTCCAGACATTGTTCAGTATTTTGCTGGAGTATGTAGGTGATCTCTCGCTGATGGGTTCTGAAGGACTCAAGATGATTGACAAGCTGTCAAGGTAACCTTCATTGTTGCCGTTGAAATTTTATTTCATCTATCACTTTATTTGACTTCTGTGTGACAAAATTGGTTCCATGGCCCAATTTGGTTTGATGTCGGAACCCTTGCTAGTTTCGCAATCATTGTTTGGTTTCATGACAAAAATATTAGTTTAGAAAGAGACTAGGGGTTCTTATTATTTCCCCAAAATAAAATTGTTTTAAGTTTTCCTTTAAAACTGGTTGTGGTTATACTTAAATCCGCCAACCAACCTGAATCTTGAGATGGTGGGACCGTTTTAAGTTGTCGAAAGAAATTGCGCGGTTGTCCTAAAACGGTTAAAGAAGTCACCCGCGTTCCTTCTAATCGAAAAACGGAATTTCCAGAAAGTTTCCAAATTTGCATCCCAAATTTCCAGGGTGTTTTGGCTATCTAGTATGCATTCAAAGGTTTTGGGAAAAAGGCCAGCTCATATAAAAGTTTGGAATTTGATCCAGCCCTTTATTTACTGTTTTTTCTTTTTACAGACACTTGTTTGATGTGGCACAGTATTCACCAGTTCACTCAGCTAAATGCATGCAGCAGATTGTGAAGGATATACACAAACAATTCACGGAGAATCGTGACAGACAAGGTAAAAATTGTTTTTAAATTAAATACTTCTTTTTGCTCAAAAGTAAAAAGAAGTTCTCTTTCCGCCATGTTTAGATTGACATTTTAAGATTTGGATTCTGAATCTCGCTTCCTAATAAAATGTTCTTCATGCTAAGCTGCACACAGAGTCATAACTAACGAAAATCAATCAAGTTACCTGTCCTGTGGCCAGTGTTGTTCATCTCATTACAACTTTCGGTATTGCCTGTGGTCCCACCCGATTTACGCCTACGTTTTGGATTCTAAACCTAAACTTACTTAGTTTGTGAATTGCATCGACTGGCCGAGTGGTTTATGGCGCTGGTGTTGTAATCCGGAGGTCACCGGTTCGAGGCCTGCCCTTGCCACTAGCTGGATTTGTATCTCGGTTGTCCCGAGTTCAAATCCTCGACCACGCTTTGTATATAGCCAACTGGTCTGCCTCCTGCCAGTTGGGATTTTTAACCTTGTTATGTTCATTAATAAATTATTTGTTTCCTCTGTTTCAGTGGCATGCCTGTAAACTAGCTATCTCGTTGAGATATGAAGCTAAGTGCATGACCACTATAAACACGTATTTATTTTTATTTTTATTTTTATTATTTTTGTTTATTTTATGGAATATAGACTAGCAATAAATCGCTTGTACTCGTCACTTAACTACAGTTTTTTGCAATCATCTTTCAGGTGGGAAAGGAATGTTCCTGGGCCTTACTGAGGTAAGATTACCAAGCTTATGCCACATATTGTAGGTTTTGACCACCGGTAAGGAGAAAGAAGTTTTAAAATAATTTTCACTTTTATTATTCTGACAAAATGGCCGGCCAGTGTCATGCACAGTAGGCAGGAGGTGATTTGTTTCTTCACCCAATTCATCTCGTTATTGCTGTGCTACAAAAAACTTAGAGCTTGTCTTATACACCTGGGATAGGTTGTGATACTTCCCACGACAGCAAGCTCTAAAACATGTCCTCAGTGCAGTAATTAACTAGCAAGGGGAAAGACGAGGCACTTGCGTTGTCTAGATTTAACCATTTTTTTGTTAAAAATACTTAAGTTGGGAAAATATTTCCCACTGAACAAGATTGATTTTTTTTCAAGAAATAATTTTCAGGGCTACTAGACTTCAAATTTTCTGGGGTAGCCCATACCCAAGATCTTGCCTCGTCTATGCTAAAAGTCTGACTATGGCCCTGGTCCTGTGTTTAAAATAATATTTCATGGAGGGGTAATGTGCTTCAATCGAGTAGAAACCATCTGTACTTTCGAGGAGCTTAATCTATCCTCGTTCACTAAATTCTTATTTTGTTCTAGTTGGTGTATCTTCGGATCGTTTCCATGTTATTTTCCACATCAGACTTCAAACACGCTGTTTGTACGCCAGCTATGGTCCTGCTATCTCAGGTTCTGGCACAGGTAGATACAATTTTTTTTTCGAACTCTATTCGTTATTTTTTTTGCTCATCATTCATGTTAGCTCTTGATTTTCTTCGTTGGTTTTTTTTTTTTTCGCAGAGTCCTGTGCGATGCATGAGAGACGTATTCAGGGGTCTTTTTATTTGTGATCTGTTTCTTGAGGTTTGTTTGTTACTTTTTTTAAATTTAACCAATGGTTTTCTTTGACACCAGAGTTAAAATGAGATGGCGACTTCTTCTCGCTATTGTTTTGCTAGTTACTAAGTATATCTTGAAATAATCTCAAAGTATTTATTGTTAATTGTCTTTTGCAGTACATATCTTTATCGAAGCGATTGGTTCCTGAAGCTGTCAACTTTTTATGTGGAATTCTCTTCTTGGCTTCCAAGAAAGAAGGCCATACTCGTAAGTATCAGACAATTTCATTTGTTTCCTTACCATACACACCAAAGTTTATTCTCATCACCTGTCTGTTGCTGCCTCGTCCCCGGGCGTCCTCGTCCTTGGTCGTGCACGGTTCGCTTGGCGTTGTGGGACTGACGTGCACAGTTCGCTTGGCGTTCTGGGTCTGATGCGAACCATCAACCCCCGCGCTCCCTGTTTTCCCGCCTTCCCGCCTCAACGTCCGGCGCCTGGGGACGAGGCAGTGTCTGTTGAACATGTTTTTATTGCGTTCGACGAAGGAGAACGCATACTAATCGTGTATACCATGACGATTTGAGATTTTTTTGGACTGCTACAAGTGACCTCGACCTCATGTGATTAGACATTAGAACGCAATTAATTGCGTCACAGCAACGTCAACAATGACAGCGCGCGCAAAAACACTTCATGAAGCCGATAACGCTAGGCTGTAAACAATTCTTGTGTTCGACGGTAGGAGAACAGATCCTAATCTTGTGGTGGCGTGTGGTCCCGTGGCTGTCCAGTGAAAGTCGTTTTATGTGTCGTTCTATGTACAATGTATCTTGGTATGTGGCAGGTTGGCTAATTAATGACGTCGCAGTTTCTTTGCGAGAGACCCTGGGAACGAGGTTGATTCGTTCTAACGAACTTCTTCGGTTTGCGTTTTCGAGTTTGCACTGTAAGTTGTGCTGAAAAAAAAAAAAACGTTTCGACAGTCCTCCTTTTAACAGTAGTAAGAACATTGCTGTGCTAGCTAGCTGCCTCGTGCACTGTTGGATTGACATTGTTTCTCTGATAGTTTCAAGTGATGTTGGATGCGCGCGTTATGTTGCACACGCGGTCGTTTTAAATTTGTATGACGATATAAACAGTCGTGAAACTCGGATTACGCTTGCTAGCCTTATCTTGAGTACCTATCTTGGGTCGAACGCACTCCCCTAATCTCTGATTATTACTAGTTTAACAATTAGACTACGAGCCCGAGTTTTCTATGAGCAAATAGTCAACGAGGCGCAGCCGAGTTGACTATCGCTCATAGAAAACGAGGGCGAGTAGTCTAATTGTTTTAGTAGAAACTCTAAAGGATTGCAGTCCAAAACCTACAATATTGTGCACTTTGAAGACAAAAATCAAGAAAATTTACCGCTTAAAGAACTACGCGAGCGCGCGACTGTTTTCTATCGGCGAATAGAAATCAGTGGGAGAACCAATCAGATTCGCGGATTTCCAATAGAACACAGCTGAGTTTCTACTAAATTGTAAGTAGAAATGAGATGTTAATCTGTTTGAAAACAGTCGGACCGTGAAGAGGGAAACACCTAACATAGGCTATTTCCTCCTCCTTCTCCTCAGTATTAACTAACCGTTCCTTCATTACAGCTCAGCTTGTGCTCCCATTTAAAAGCAGCAGCAAATGGCGCGATCTTCTTAAACTTCGGTCAGATTCAAGGTGAGAAAGGTAGCTAGTTCTCTGGTAAATGAAAACAATAAAGAACGAATGCCTTTATGGTAAATACTTTACCTTGATTTGAGTAAAAGTGTTATTGATTAAACTGCATGCCTCCTTGGAGTTTGGAGTTTCGTAACCTTTCACGCACTAATTCAACAGTAGCCAGCCTAAAAATCAGAACAGAGCATTGCTTGTGCATGTTGCTGTAAGAAGGATAACAATTTCTCAATTTGACTCTTCGCTCGCTTAGCCTTTTGGCACAACCGTACTACAGTCGAACCTCCCTGTTCATTTAAACATTCACCTTATCCCTCCCTTGATTATAAAATGTGAAAAGTTGTTTGTATTCAGTTTTAATTGAACCGTTACAGCTTTGTGACCATTAAACCTTTACCGTTGACAAAAACCCTTGGAGAAAGCACGGAGGATAAACTTGCGGAGGACGAAATGAGGTAACGCTTGTGCTATTAACTAAAGAATAGAATAAAATTCCGATAAGCCAAAGCCATGTGTTATACACCACGGATATTGGGAGTGTCCCCGGGGGGGGGGGGGTACTCGAAAACGTTTTGTACGGGGAGGCTCCGCCCGGAGGTCCAACCTCTTACCCTTTTATATACCATTTTGATAGAAAAGGTGCCCCTTTTGTATACCTTTAATAGCAAAGAGGCACCCCTTTCATATACCTACACGACATCACATTTACCTAAAACGGGAAGTTTTCTTGTCATTTTTATTTTGCGCTTAATAAATTAAGACGATACAGCCAAAAGTTGCGTCTGCTCGAAATATTTAATATAAAGGCCTTTACAAATATCATAATGGCAGATTTCCATACCCTTTCATATACCTAAACTTGTGAAATCCCTACCCTTTTATATACCTGAAGCCTGAAAAAGGTATCCCTTTCGGGCGGAAAAAGATTGCTTCCTCCCTTGGTGCAATCAAGCGAACACGACAGCACATGCCATTCGATATTATAATCCAAGTTTATAATAGTCTTGTTCAGCCTCACTTTGATTATTGTAATATTGTTTGGGGAGGCTCTTACAAAGGCCTATCTGATAAGCTTCAGAAGCTTCAAAATCGCGCAGCCCGCTTATTATGTCTGGTAGCTATGAAAGTAACTTAAACGAAACAAACTAGCTCTTCCACAACCACGCACTGAGCGTCAATTGTTTTTTTATTTTTTTATTTTGTTGTACTTGTAGTTAGGTAAGTAGGTAGTTAGTTAGTAAATAATAGTTTTTAAATAGGCTGATGGAAATACCGTGTTTAAATAAAGTTATCCTATCCTATCCTATCCTATCCTAAGACGATAGAATTGTATAAAGCAAAAGCCCAAGGCGAGTGTTTTCGATGTTTCTTGTCCGTGTTCAAATAACCAGTGTTCTCTGACAGTACTTCTAATATACTGATGGCTTTGTCTTGTTTATATGCTTATGAAATACACTCTTCAACAAATCACGGTTGTCTGTGCTTGATATCGGAAGGAAATGAAAATCTCTAATTTAATTTCCAACTGATAGAAATTTATTTGTTTCCACGGACCTAGACGTCGACCTAGTTCTTACCGAGTCTTCTCTTGTGAGAAAATTTCAAACTGCGAGTAGTGATGGGTCTTACAATTTTCTCATTAATTAGAGAATAGTAGGGACGGGTTAATCGGTGAATAGTAAATCTTGTTTTCACCCCCTCTTTATTACGCTTTACAATAATTTCCAATTAATTTATATTTTTTAGGGTTAACTCGTTGAGCCATTGCCTGTCCATTTTGAACAAATTTGTTGACTTGTACCAGGACGTGCCGGCTAGTTTTGAGACTTTTGTTCCAGTAAAAGACCACTTACAAAGGTACGTTTTGGGTTTGACCAGATCCAACATACAACTAACAGTGACACTGAGAAAAACTTACTACAGAATTACAACACGCGGTAATGTTCTCAGTGTCTATCGCAAAGGAGGTCAAAAGACCTAAAGCAGGAATGGAATATGGGCAAAGCTTTATTTCTGTACGGCTGGTACGAAGGTCTATCTTTCAAAGCTGTTCCCCAGAATTACCCATACACCAAAAAAAGGAATAAGCGGCTTTATAGACTACATGTACCGACCACACAAGCAGTCATTAATTATTACTTTTAATAACTAGTGTTTTCCTTTCGGATTTTGTCCTGTGTTTTTTACAATGGCAAGTAATTTATGTTGATGTAATGAGTCGAGTGAATTTTGCGTAATTTTATTCCGAGCTTCCGCCGATGATCGGCGAAAGCTTGAATAAAATAACGGAAAATATAGTAGCATAAGGTCTCACTCGACTCATTTTATCATCATGATCATTATTTAAGATGCTACTGAAGGACAACTTGAAACGTTTAATTAATTTATTTTATTTTGTAGAATACCTTCGGACCTTTATCCTGCCTCTGTTAAGGTAAGGAGGTTCATAAACAATACTCTGTTTTGTTCAGTTGCGTTATAAACTAGTTTTTAAACTCGAACGTAAAAGCTGGATCATTCTTTCCGCTTGTAGCGTAAAAAATGTAACTGTTCTTTCTAGTGGCCATGCACTTGGCTTCAAGAAAGCTAGTTACAGGCATGCCACTGAAACAGAGGAAAAAAACATTTTATAAGAACATAACATGGTAAAAAATCCCAACAAGCAGGAGGCGGACCAGTTGCTCTCTCCTCCGCAGAGGCCTCTTTCGTGGGGGAAGGCGAAAAAACACGGGGGGAGGAAGGCGAAAACATGAAAAATGACGTGCCCCGCGCGCTTTCGTTTCGATTCTCTCCAGACTCCGCGCGCTTACTTTTCACCTCTCCCCGTTCCTCTCCCTATTTCCCAGCCCGAAAAATTGCCCGAAACACGAAAGAGACCTCTGCGGAGGAGAGAGGACCAGTTGGCTATATACAAAGCGTGTCCGAGGATTTGAACACGGGACGACCAAGAACAAATCCAGCTATTGGCAGGGTGGAGGTCTTGAACCCGGAAGCCCCGGATTACAACACAAGCGCCCTAAACCACTCGGTCACGCTGGCTTTGCTCTTGCTCGGGTCTCTTGTCGTTGCCAGGGTTAACCGTTACCAATTCTCTTTTTTGTAATAGGAACTTCACAGTGGCCTTCTGACACGAATAAGTGATCTCTATAATAAGAGCTTGACTAGAAAACACCTCACGTTACAAGCACGGAAGCCAGAAGCTATCAAGACTTTCGAACCTAAGTTTGAGGAGCAGTAAGTTAAAATCCTTTCTATCTTTCTAAGGGGCACTCTGCAAAAAATAGTTTGAAGAAAAGTAGTTAACAGGAAGTGGGGATGACTAACAATGTATAGCTAGCTCACTATTGAGAAGTCAAAATCTGACACCGAAAAGAGTCATCAGAAATGCTTGTGCACCCATTCTCGACCCAAGCTTGTCTAAACTGGGCTATGGCGCCATTGATGTAATAATATATACCGTTAAATTCCGGTTATAAGCCCTGGGCTTATCCAACTCGTAAGAGATTTTGGGTGGGGCTTATAAGCGGAATAAGAAAAAAAAACGTTTCGAAATGAGCCACAGGAGTGTTGATCGAAATACCTTTTTAACGCATAATAAAGCAACATTTAGCTCTGCTCAGTACTGTTTTCCGGCAGAGGGGGCTTATATCCGGGGGGGCTTATAATCGGATGCATTTTTTGTTTCCAGTTAGATGAACTTGTAACCGGGTGGGGCTTATAAGCAGGGGGGGGGGGGGGGATTACTACCGGAATTTTACGGTATATATTAATTTTGGCTCCGGGTCCTTTAACATTTTGCAATAGACTTGTAACATTGTTACCATCTCTCATTTGTAGTTGTACTCCTTTACGTATTTGTATTTAGCATCTGCTTAGAGCGGTTTTCACTTGAGTGTCGAAAGTTAATTGCGTTTGCTTTGGTTTGCATTGCTTCGCTTAGTGATTGGCTTAAAAATCTCGCGCCACTTTCTCAGCCAATCAGAACTAAAACCAAAACCAATTGTGACTCGCTCGCGCACGTTTTCCCGCGCTTCGTGCCGGCTTCATGTATTTGCTTCAAGTTTTGATTGGTTCACTGGATTGTCTGTGTCCTTTGTGATTGGCCAGAGTAATAACTTTGGTTTTGGTTTTACGACACTCAATTGAAAACTTCTCTAAAAGATCAACTTGGTTTATGTAAATCAAAACTGATTGCGTTCTTTGTGTTTCTTTAAGTTATGAATTCCGATCAAGAAGAGGAGCAGGCAGTAAAACGGCTAACGAAAGACAGAAACTAAGATACAAGTTCAAAAAAGAATTCAAGGTACCACTTTATTCATGTCTGTGTTTTGGAATCGAGAATTAAGGCACACCTTTTAGCTCAGCCAAATCTTGTTTCCAAGCCGAAGAAAAGAACTTAACAACATATATTAGCTGTTCAGACTATTTGTCATACGTCTGATCTATTTTGTTAGTGGTCAAATATATCGAAAACTTTCTATGGATTAGCCGTATGTCTTCAGTACCTCGGAAAACAGAACTTGCCTTGTTGTGTATTTCACTTGAATACAATGTTTTCAGTTGCGACAGCGCTCTAAACGTTTATTTTTCCCTGCAAGTTTTCCCTACAAAATCATTTTCCCTAGAAGTTTGTTTCAGTTTTGTCTCTTTCATAACTTTTTAGGGTGCTGTGCGAGAAATCAGAAAGGACAACCAGTTCCTCGCAAAACAAAAGTTAAAAGAACAGTTAGACAAGTAAGTAGAATTATTACCATTTAAGCGGTAGGTTTTCTTTAATTTGAATACCTTGCAATGTAATAAGTGATTAGTATTTCAGCCTTTATTAGCTGCCTGCGGAGTATGTCATCTAGTAACAAGCGTCGTTAATTGTTGTAATTCATTCTTTGTAGGGACGCAGAGCGACTGCGTAAAGTAAAGGAAATAGAGCACATGTTATCCAATCAGCAAGCGGAAACGAACGCTCTGAACAGAAAGAAAAGAAAACTGGGAAAGTGAATTGGATGAAGAATGAAACGAGTACACGTGACTGACGTGTCACGTGTCTTGTCGACACCTGGTCAATCCGGCGACTCCGGCGAGATTCTCCGTTTAGAAACATACAGTAACAGTGTTTGCCGACGGAGTTAAATTATAGCAAGGAAAATACTTCTTCCTTATGGTGCTTCTTCGTCTCCCTTTTACTGCATGGCGGCGTTTTTATTGACGACTAGCTGTCCACATTCTCCAGTTAGACAATAAGTACTGTAACGCTTTCATCGTCAGCGATAATCAAATTTAATTCCTCTATACGTTGTCCCAAAACGAACCTCGTCGTTTCAGGAAGGAAAGAGACAATAACTCAATTTTCTTCGTAATACAACGTACAAAATGAGTACCGACTGTGTGATGGGTAGTTCGCCCTGTTATACAACAACACTGCCGACCATCTGTGGGCTCAGTTAACTGTACCCCCCCCCCCCACTCTCCCCCTCCGTTTTTTCCCCTCTCTCTCTATCTCTCTCTCTCTTCCCAGCTCCCCCTCCGGTCCCCCCCCCCCTTTCCACGCCTGCTACGCAGGCTAAGTTAACTGCAATCTCGAGCCCAGAGTCCATCTAGTCGGTCAGCGGTATGGGATGTACTCTGGGAAACTGGAATCGATCAGATCAATTTCAGGTCGATTTCAGGAAGAACCTTGGTCTTCCGTTTTTTATTGCGCATGCTCGTAGTTCCAAGCGGAAGTAAATTTCCCAGAACGGAAGTAAATCGAAAAAGTTGAACTACAGTATTACTGGTGTTATTGATTCAACAAAAGTAACAATAACGTCCTGCAGTTAACAAAAGAAAGAGTTAACAAAAATGCGTCTGGTGTTTTGATTTCCTTTAGTCTCTTTCTTGAGCATTCTGCTATGTTTGTTTTAAAATCAATGGTGTTGTTAGCCTTCCAGGATTCCGTCCGTGAAGACTGCGTGCGTGTGTCCGTTGTTGTTTTGCCGAGGACAGCTAAGAAATTTACATAATACACAGCGCACGAACAAGCTATTGTTCTGTTCATAAAAAAATTTTGTTTGGCGACTTTCGCATACTGTTGTTTGGCGACTTTTGTATATTGGAAAGGCTTCTCGCTGACAGCGCATCTTTTCAGGATAGGTTGCATGTTTTCAAGCAAACAATTTTTTCCTCGTTGAATGGCGGTGATATTAATAAAGACGTTGAAGGCCACACGCACACAGGTCAACGCTATTCAAAAGGCGTAATTCGAATTTTGGCGACTTAGACCGTGCACACGTGTGTTATAACTTTTGTACAATTCATTTTCTTCAGCAAAACAACAACGCGTTTTGTTCAAATTCTGCGTCATTAGTAATTATTTTGAATCGTGCACTGTCTGCCATATTCAGTTTTTCAACCGGAACGGAGATTTGAATGAAAACAGTAGTTCTAGCGAGATTTGTAAGTCAACTATAAATTGAGTTTTCAATCGACTTTTATTTATAAGCTTGTCCTTGGTGACGCCGTCGTTTGTTGTTTAAAAACTCCGTTCAGAATCGACGTTTAAAGGAAGTCCTTTTTTATTCATGGTATCTTTTACGTTCAAAGAGAAAGGAAGAATTAGAAAATACTTCATTCATTTAGAGCCATATCACGATTTCTTAGGTGTTTTTACAAAATTAAGCTGATACTTCTGAACCGGGGGGGGGGGGGGGAAGCAACTTCCCATACATTCTCTTATATGAAATCTGAGCGATGCTCTCACAACTTGCAAAGCAATCATCGGGGCGGTAGTCAGCGGATGTCTCTAAGGTGCATGAGCAGCTCCTTTCTTTGTGAACTTGCCAAAACAATAACAACATGGGACCAGTGAGAGAGTTCGATTTTTTTATATATGTAGTAATGAAAAAGACTTTCTAAGTTTTGTCTTTAAAGCAGCGAAAATTTCTCCGGAAAGGTTCTTGGTGTCAATATATGGTGTTTGTTATGAAATAAAACCATCACGGGAATGGTAATGTAAACGTGGCGATCGAATATTCCCGCGCTGGTCGGAGCTATTGTTCTTGCTCTATTGTTTCGAAGTTGTTTGTTGACTTGGTCTTTCTTTGTTTTACTTCATTTACAATCCCCATGTGGGCCAGTTGAAAATCGTGGTACAAACATTTGCATTTTAGCACTGAAAAGTAGCACGGCATCACAAAATTCTGCGTTCTTAAAACTACACGACGATGACGAAATTTTCGGATAAACACGCTGCTTTTAGATTTTTAGTTAAGAGAATTGAACCCCTTTATAATAAGTGATTCCACGGCATAGCAGCTTCCATTTCGCGGGAAAAGATTGCCTGTTGCATTATCGTCCAAAAACCGCTGACTTCATCGTGAATTGATCGCTTTGCAAGTTGTGAGAGCATCGCTACTCGGTCCCAGACCTCGTTTCTTTCCCCCCCCCCCCCCTGTTCTGAACATTTGACCATGGAAAACCAAAAATTGTTTTTCCAGGGTTTCCGGTTTGGTTTACTTCCGGGAAGATTTTCAGACTTCCGTGTTGATTTCTATTGTTCTGTGAGGGCCAATAGAGAAAGAGAAATACATTTCAGTTTCCCAGAGTGTCTACCGGCGACCCTACTGCTGACCCACCGCTGACGGACCGCGGAGCCGGGAGACACTCTGGGCTCGAGATTGAGTTAACTGTCGTTTGTCAGCCTAGTACCCAGGTTGCTTTCCGGCGTTCATTTGTGCGAATTTAATTCGAAATCGAAAGCCGATTTCATTCCCAATACGAATAAAATAATGTTTTTATGCTGTATCTACTCAGAAAATAACTGCAAACGTTAGCAAAATTAGGTTCGCTGGGCGGCATGCATGTCACGCGAACGTACTGATGTCATTGTCCTTTCCCGTCCTATATACCCACTGAGAAATCGAGGGTAAAATCACAGAGAATAACTATGCAAGGAAAACGAAAACTGTTTCGAAAATTTGGAAGTTTCGAGAAACCAAGGGTTTGCAAAATCAAGGTTCTTCTGTATTACACTGGGCAGGTGTTTTCAAAAGAAATAAACTACAATCTGGTGCTCTTGATCTAAGATGAGATCTCAAGGTTCACTCTATTTTATTTACATATTCGGTGTGAAGTAGTATGGGGGGACGGGATGGTGCCTGCGACAGAAAAGGTTGCGGTTCGATAGCTGGTGGTTTAACGGCTAACAGAGGTTCAAGAGCAGCAAATTCCACGTCCGCAACGGCGACAGGAGCAGGCGGAGGAGGAAGACATTGTTCTGCCATAAACGCTGGTGGCGGTTGACTGTGGGCTATTAAGCGAAAGTTGGCCGTCGTGCCGGAGTACCGTTAAAATGACCACGTTTCAAGTGAAATGACAGGATTTATACCCTTAGACCGCAAAGCATCAACACTGCAACAAGCATGCGCCAAAACGAAGGAATTCGAGCATATAACTAAAACTTCTGCTATGAGCTAATTAACCGGGCGGGGCCTGGGCCCGGTTCATAATCTGCCTGGGGTTTTGTTTTTGTCGTTTTTTTGTCGGTAAATCGTTCCAGAAGGAGGTCACAGTCACGCAAATTTTGATGTTTCTGGCGATCGTTCATTAAATTGATATTCAAGCGTTTGGCTCAGGGCTTGAACATTCACGTTGCGATTTGACATGTCCAAACTATTTTTAAATGAAAATATGAATTATTTTTCGTGTGTTTTGCAAGTGTTTTTGAGTTTATTTTTGGAATCGAAACGAAAATTGCAAACCCAGCAAAAATTTGTCAAGGCACAGGACACACGTCATCACGAAAAGGGGAATTACCTAGCGAATCTCGCAGTTAGAATTACGTGCTTCGAATCACGCGACTTCCCAAATTCTTCTGAAAGCTGTTTTTTGGGGGGAAAATAGCAGTTAATTAAACTTCAAGAACTTGATTTTAAAGCTTCTTTAATTTTAATCGAAATCAATTTATGCCATTCAAGTGGTTTGAGTGTAGTTTGTTTGAGATTCGGAACAATATAAAAATTTGCAAGCCCAGGCCGGAATTTGTTGATGCAAGTTTATTAAAGAAAGGGATGACGTGAGTAAGGGAATTTTCGCTCACTGCTACAGTTCACGCAAACCCCGTGACTCTTGCAAACCGCGGACTTAAGTCGTCAGACGACGCTAAACGAAGAAATACAACGGGATGGCCGTAGTCTAGTCTTTATTTTGGCGTGAAATGGACTTCTTTTTAATGTCATTCAACTGGTTTGGGTTTATTTTATTCAACATCCGGAACAAAATAAATACTGCATGCGTAAGCAGAAATTTATCCGGCCAGGCATGTGGTTTAAAACAAGAGATGACGCGATAAAGAAAATTCATGTCACGCACACTCCGTGACTGACGTTAACACGGCTTGTGTGTTTCTCAAGTGACTGCTTTTCTAAAGTTTTTTTTTTACAAAGTGGCGCCGTGCCTTTCTAGCCAAAAAGCTGAAAGAAGTGGTCCAACATTAACCGCCCGGTTATAAACTACTTGAAGTTCTTGTTAATTATGCAGTGAGAATAGTATGTAGTATAGTATGTAGTCTTAGGTAGTTTTAAGTGTCCCAAACCCCTTAACAAAATCTCCTTGTTTTCCCAATTACTAACCAGCTTTAGCGACAAAAACATTGCCGTCGTAAAATCCTTTATACTTGTTTGATTTTTAAAAGCTAACATCAACATTGGGGAAAATGTAATTTTATAGTCCCAAAAACCTGCGTCTACAGAACCTGAACCCAGTCAAACAGGACTGTCGTCAAACAGCTAAGTTGTAGCCTGTGTACAGCCGTCCCCCTCCCCATAAAAATTCCAGATCATTATAAACTTTCGAAACGGTTAAAGCAAATAACAAGCGAAACAGTGGATGAAACGGAAGTGGAGCGTGTAAGGTTCCAGAGATGAAATTACTGTCAATTATACCATCAACAGCAGCAAATAAATCGTTCTTTAGAAGCCAAAAAAATCTGATTCGGCCTTCAAGGCCGTCTGCTTGTTGATTTGGTCGTAAGCCAACCATAGGGAACTTCAACCTCACCCCCGTCCCCTCCCCGATCTCTGGGCTATCACTCCGGAGAGGTCAATGTTTTCCTTTCGATGTATGTAATATTCTAAGAAAAAACAGTGGTTGCGCCATGTTACTTGCGGTCGTCCGTTTAAACACGAATTCATGCTTCAAGAAATGTACAACATGTAAACCATTTGATGGATTATTCTTTCCCTCCAATCTGTAATTGCCTTCAGTTGATGGTAGAGAAATGTCTTCGACGGGGTGTGCGAGAAAACAGAACAAAGTCAACAAAGAGCCGTCAAAAGGTCCAAAAGGCAAGAAATTGAGACGCTCAGAGCAGCGATCTGCGCAGGTTTGTTCGATATATGTTATCCTGCTTTTCCAGGATGTAGAATTCAGATTCCTGGGATTTTAATAGAACCTGTCGATGACTGAATGTTCCCTACAAATTTCATCATTGTTGGGTCATTTAGCCTAAGCGTGACGAGGCGTGTTGCGTGACGTGTACTGTTTCACTGTTTCGTTTTCAGTGGCTTTCGCTTGGGTGCCTTGTATTATGAAGATTTTTATTTCGTCATTCTATGCGTAGTTTTTGCAATGACTGCAATAGGAGTTCCCCCTCATTTGTTTAAAGCGACTCACTGCAACATTTCATAGAGTAACGTTGATACTTGGCCGTTGATACTATACAGAAAAGGTTTGCCTGTGAACTTCCACCATTTCGGGGAACAATTCCTGAGTTTTCCTAACTTTATAAACCAGCTGCTAAACCAAAATTCTTAAAATACGTTATTGCGTGCCTCTTGTTGGCCTCTTTTCGCTCATCACGATTTTACAAACAAAAAAAAAACATAGTCACGCTTTTTTGCAGTCATGAGTTGCGTTACAATAAAAATGCTGGCCAATCAAAGAACGGTAACTGTGCGTGACGCGCAACTTCAAACCTGTCATTCTTGAATGAATCACATGACAAGTCATGTGCCTACTTGTGTGTAAATTTCTTGCGTCACCCAAAACACACTGAAACCGGTAGTTCTCAGAATCGATTGCTCGGCCGCGGAATGAAACTACGATTTTTTCAGAATTTATATAGCTACATCCTCTCATAAGGGATAAAACATTACCACAAAATGACGATAACACCGAAAAAGAACTCAGAGGTAGGTTTCTCTGTGAGATCGTTCGTGGCTTTATTTTCCCGCCTATGTTGTAGTAAACCGCAAAGATGCGACGCAGCAAACTTTGTTTTCTTTCGCTTTGTATTTACAAAATATCCTCAGAGAAAATTATATTTGTTAGTCGCTTATGGCATTAAGAAAACTGAGCCTTAATTTGACAACCTATAAAGAACCTTGACGATCATTCGAAACAGACAGCAGGATCTCAGTTGTGTTGTGAAATAAAAACTCGTGATCAGGTACGTGGTAATAAGCTTACTGATCTCTTTGTTTTTATATTTCTAGATAGTGAAAGTGGACGTAAATAACCCTAAACTTCATATTTGCTCGGGCAACAAGTTTGTCGACTATGAGATCACAATTGAGGTAGGGATTTTGTTTTTTGGTGATACGAAAATTAAAAAGAATATTGCATTCCTGTCCTCGCGGGAAGAAGATATTGAATTTCAAACAAATACTTTACATTCTTTAATCAAACGCTTCTTTCTTTTCAGACTACCAATAAAGCTTTCTTCAGAAAATGTTCTAGTGTCAGGCGAAGATATTCAGATTTTTGTTGGCTCAGAGCAAAGTTATCCAGTACTGAGATAAATGGATTTGGAAGGTACAGCCCTGTGATTGATCTCGAAATTCTCTTAACCTTTTCACTGCATATCCAAAGTGCAATGGTCATGAGAGTTGAATACCAGATACTTTCAGGAACATTGCATGTCTTTGATGCCTGTGGGATCAATACTATTAAATATAATCTTTTTGTTGGGAGATTTTTTTGCCACTTCATTTGCAAAAAATTATTGTTTTTTTAATCTCCATCCCTAATCTTGTCTCATCAGGGAAAGAAGTATTCCAAGTCTGCCTCCGAAAAGTTATTTTAGTAGATTTAATAAAGAAGTGATTGATTCAAGACAGGAAGGATTGCGGGATTTCTTAAAAGAGTGAGTATCATGCTTGTTGTGAAAAAATCATTTCAATACAAAACTTTGGATGTTTGCGGGTTGCCTTCATGAAGATTGTGTAAGAGCAGGTCGATATTGTACTGTGGAGAAATTTGACTAGGCTGATTCAGACATGCTTTATATCATTCCCAAAATATTGAATTGTTTAAGTACACAGATCTGTGTTGCAAACCATAGTTTTTATTCTGAATTTTGCTGAATTGCACTGACAAGAGCAGTAGGTTTAAAGCTGTAAGACATGGCCCCCAAAAATGTATTCATATCTATTGAAAAAAATATTTTTTTAACATTCAGTGGAAAGCAGATATCACAAGTCAAAAGAAAAATAAATTATGGTATTTTTCTCCAAAGTTTCTGATGTCATTTCAGAATATTGAAAGCTCTGGTACAATTTTTACAAATTTGAAAGAAAGCTGAAACAAAAGATCATCTGACACCTATATTGAATTGGACAATGAAGATGACGGCAGTCATTGATGATTTTCAAGTCTTTCAATATCTTTTCAGCAAGGTGTTTACGATAACCAAATAGGCGGCAGCTGTCTGAGCAATATTATTTATTTTTAAATTGAGCTGAAGGCCAAAAAATTGGATTGGTCAGGCAATGGAAAAGGAAACATTTCATTTGAGTGAAACAAAAAAAATAAAAATACAGAGTTATTGCGCAGCAGACTCTTTTCTTGTGTGCTTTTAAAGTTTCATTCCTTTTTCTATCCCTTAAAATACTCTTATAAATAGAATACTCTGATATCTTGGTCCATGCAAATGTCTTTAAAATTCCTTTTAAATTCATCTAGTCTTGTTATAAAATATTAGTACATGTAATGGAGAAGGTATAATGAGGCCCCCACACTTCAATCTATATTTTCCTTTTGTCTTTTATTTGACCAACTAACCCTGCACTTCTGTTAGAAAAGAGCATGATGGGAAACAAAACCTTTACAGTCAACTCTCGTTATAGCGGACACGCTCGGGGCGTCGTTAAGTTCCGTTATAGCGAGAGTCCGTAATAGCAGGAGTCATTTCCAGTCAAACCTCTTTCGCCGGGGATCTGGATTTTGTCCGTAATAGCGAGTGTCCGTAATAGCAGGGTGTCCATAAGGCGAGAGTTGACTGTATATGGGAAGACCTAGAACAAAATACCCTAGGCTCAAATCTGTGCCGATAGTTCCAGTCACTGAAAGGCAATTTACACAACACAAATAGTTTGGTACAGACCTGTCAAAAAATCGGTAGGTCCATGGCCCCAAAACCACTAAACTGTTTCTCTACAAAAATGATTGGGTCTGGACTGATTTTCTGACAGGTCCGTATTCAAACCTTTCTGTCTTGTAAATGGCCTTTGAGTCTCAAAATATTAGTATTTTATTATCCAACTGCACTCAGCAGAGTTGGAGATTTACCGGTAGTTGCCATGGTGACATAAGCACGCACTACTAGTTCTTTGTTTTTCAAGATCAGTTAGATATTATTAAAAATCTTGTATTAGATAGTTTAAGTGTGTAGTATCGCTGTACTCGTCCTGTGGGCTCATCAAAATACAGCACAACTCATAAAAACATACAATGATATGAAACACTTCAACTGTCTAATAAGATTATATCCACTCTGATGTGCAGTGTGTGTCTGGCTAAACATGGCCATGTTCTTTTGGAAATCCACGAATCTGATTGGTTTTCCCATTGTTTTTTATTCACAGATAGAACACGATTGTGCATGTGTTGCTCTTTAAAGGGACAATTTTTTCTTAATAATATTTTAAACATAAAACTGCAATCCTTTTAGAGTTTCTCCTAAAACTATAATCATTAGACTACCTGCCCTTGTTTTCTTTGAGTGATAATCAACTCAGTTGTGCCTTGTTTACTATTTGCTCATAGAAAACTCGGCCTTGTAGTCTAATTGTTGAATATTGTTTTGTATTGCAGGATTGTAAAAGTCAATGACTTTCTTTCATTCGCTGGTCTTCACTTATTCCTACAAACACAACTTCCAATAGTGGAAATTGATGGATTTCTTGAAGGGAAGTACGGAGAGAATGCCTCTGTTGAGGAGTTAATAAACTCACAAGAACTTGCAAATGAGGAAGACAAAGCACTCCATGTATGTTCAAGTGAAGACTGCACATTGTTAACCTCATCTAACTGGGACATTACTTCAGCAGATAACATTTCAACTCATTCAGAGACAGATGAAATTAGTTCTGAGAAACATCTATCAGACAGTTACAGCAGTTCCTTGGGGTATCTTTCAAGCTCGGCAGAAAACAGCACTTTCATGTATACCATGTACAGATAGTTGCAGAAGGATAATATTACCTGAAGGAGCTGAGTCACGGTGTGTGACTTTGAAATAATTTCCCTGACTTTTTCAAGTTTGTCAGAACTTTTTAATCCATTTTGTGCATATCTGCTTAGGCAGTCTTGACACCATTATTTTTTGTTTCCTGTAAATTTGTTTTAACCATTTTCAATTGGTGTACAGTCGAATCCCGATAACTCGAACCTCCAAGGGAAATCGAAAAACGTTCGAGATATCGGGAGTTCGAGTTATCGAGGGTAAAATTAGTAAGAAAATGACCTGAAGGGGAATCGAAAAAAGTTTGAGTTACTGAGGGTTTGAGTTATCGGGATTCAACTGTATTTTGATAATTATTTCCATTTGGAACTATCTTGGAAACAACAAGATAAGTTATAAGAAACATTGGTACCCTATAAAACACCTTACCGTACCCAAATTCGCAAGTAGCCAATCAGAAGCGCGATCTACTGTCCTGATATCCTACGATATCAAGTCACTGACCTGATATGCCACCATATCACGGTCACTTTGAATTAAAGTAGTGTTTCCGTACGATGAATTGAAAAGAGGTTTTACCAATAAAACATAAATGAGTATTTTTAATTAGCTGGTGCTTACCGGTTGTAAAATGAGAAAAACTTTCCCGCCAAAACTAAACTTGAGCGCGCTCGCCAATTGCGCGATGTTTACCGACGAGTACTGAAACATTCACACTGAAACAACGAAGGCGGAGTCTCCAAATGTTTCGCTAAATTTGGATTTTGAAAATTTAGGGAATGAAACTCCAAACAAATGAGTAAAAAAATGTGAGAAGAGGACTTGATAAAAGTGTTGTAGACTAAACTGAAGTGTCAACAGAAGCAGGTCAACACATTTCGCACTACGTGTCTGGCAATCATGGCTTCAACAGAGCAAATAATATCACCGGATTTTTGGCTAAATTTGGGTACGGTAAATACCTAATAGTACCTTTTTGGTACGCTTCGGCGGCATATCAGGCTCGTTTGGTCTCGCCATGGGTATTTTGGCTCGACTGCGTCTCGCCAAAATACGAACCATGGCTCGACCAAACTCGCCTGATATGCCGCCGAAGCGTACCAAAAAGGTACGATTAGGTATAAATATCACAGAGATATTCATTGTGATACAAGTCATTATGTTGCAGAAACTGCAGCAACTTGCCACGCTACAAACAACTACTATTGCTAAGTCTGTGGGGTAGTAGATATATAGATGAAAGAGTAGGAATAATTACATGACTGTAAAGCAAACGACAACCCACTGACCTTAAAAATTCTGTGTGGAAGTTTCAGAAAGGGTTCTTCACAACACAATCTTGATTTTTCAGCAAGAAATTTGTAGTATAATTTATTATTATATAGTAATTATGCAATAATATTATCACTGTAAGTTATTCACAGCGGTTCATGTACAGAGATGCATATCTGAAATGAAGATAAATTATTATAATAATTAATTTTATTTTACAGTTCATGTACAGAGATACATATCTGGAAAAGAAGATAATTTTATTTTTAAAAGACAGTACTTTTCATACATTGTTATACAAAGAATTTATATAATTTATTACCAATGTTAGGTTTATTTATTGTTTCTAGAGCCAATACTTACATGTAAGTCATGAAATGTGGTTCTTACTTTCGAGTTTGTGAATAATTTCAAAAATTGCAACCATTCAGGTGAAAGCTACTAAGCAGTACTTTCATGTGATGTTGTTTATTTTAATTGAAAGTTTAAAAAAAATTGTCACACTTGTACGTTTTTGAGGGAAAGGGTTTTTTGCTAATGAATCTGAAAAAGACGTTAAAAAAAACAACTGAAACATTGCTATTTTTACTTTATTTTATTAAATGACAGGCTCCTTCAAGTGTTTAATAAAATTATTATCTCTTTGCAATATATTGAACTAGCAGCTAAGGGTACTTTTGTTTATAAAGACAGGCAAATAAGGCATAATGGGTGAGAGAAAGACCCAAATGTCTCATTTGAATGCCACTTAGCTTTTCACATAAAGTACTCACAACTACACAAAGTGACAATGGGATGTGCTATTTGATAACAGTATTGCTCTGATAATTACAAGACATTCCTTGATAAGTAATAGTAATTGGACCGAATGGAGTACAATTCAGGGAGTAATCGGGCGAGTTATTTCGCGAGGACGATTTGAAGTTACGAGCACGGTTACCGGTACTCCCTGAATTGTACGACACGAGGTCTAATTACTAATTAATCATATTAATAACAAAATTTGAGGTTAGGAAGGCTTTGAAAACCGTTTTTGTGAGAAAAAAGGTCAATGGTAAATTCAACTGGTTGTACAAACAGTGGGAAAACAGCAAAAAAGAACCCATTTACATGCGCGTGATTGACGCGCGAATGGCGTAGGTGTCCAATTACAGGTATCCAATTTGAAGTTGTTCAAATCGGATACCTGTAATTGGACACCTATGTGATTGCGCGCAGATTACGCGACAAATAGGCGCGCGCAGAACCAACCAAAATCAAGAATTTTGTTATAGATACGATTAATAAAATAATTATCGCAGTTCCAAAATAATGTACAAAATTTATTTTTCCAAAAAAAATGTCTCTTAGCCTCATTCAAAAGCCACAGGACTAATTTAACAAAATTAATAGTCCACTTATTCCCATTTCTTACATTGAGGATGTGACGAGAGTAGATAGATACTATATTCTTGTACTACCCACATTTCTTTTGAATTCAAAATTCTGATATTTGTCTAAAGAAATGTCCTTTTCTAATGGCTAACTTGCAGAAAGCTACTAATTCACACAACAGCACACCATTGTATTTTTTGTCTTGCAAATAAAACGTCTAATTTTTCAATTTTCTTCAGTGTTGGCTTTTTCTTTAATGCTCATCTTTGGCCAATAAACATCATTCACCAAGCTTAGTCAACTCTCCAAGTTAAGACCATTTTTGTTGCCATGGCAACTAAAATTTTGGAGCTGGCGACTAAATTGGAACCGAAGTCGCCAGACTGGCGAAAAAAATTGAGAAGAAGGATTGAAAGCGTGAGTTAATTTAGCAACTAAAATTATTTTAAATTGGCAACCAAACTAGAGCGTCGGTGGCCAAATGGCCACTCCACTAACGAAAAAAAATAAACTTGGAGGGTTGTTTGTTGGTCAGTATTGAAGAATCTTGACCATTTTCGTAAACCGACCTCACTGTATTTGAACAGTGGAGAGGGACAGGGGGTCTGAACCTCTCGTCTCCCGTGCCTTTTCCTCCCGCTTCCCTTTTTTTTCTCCTGCCCCTTTCTGAATCTGTTCTCTTCTCTTTGTTACGTATCTACTGCAAAATATAACAAAATGTTGTGACATTTTTCTTGTTTTCTCCTGATTCCCATCACCTTTAGAATCCCACTTCCTGTCCCTTTTCTCCTGGGCTACCCCCCTGTCCCCTTCCCCCCCCCCCCCACTGAACAAAGTTTGCTGCATCACTAAGCAAGTGAAACACAATAGTTGATTAATAACGGGCAATTGATAAAGGTAAAACCACCGCAGTGAAATTGGAAAAGCTGACATTTTGAGCATTAGCCCACTGATAATTATTAAAGCATTTACCAGGGATGTCGCTAAGGGCCAGCTGCCGGCTAATTTCACCGGCTGAAAGACAACTTAAATCCGGCTGAAATTTTACATGAAAACAAAGACTAAGGTAAACTTTTACAGCTGGCAAGGCCAGAAAACCCAGCTGGGCTTGATGTTGAGCCAGCTTAGTGTTTTCTTAGCTTCATCCCTGATTTACACTTATCAATTTCCAGTTAATAACCATGTGTCTTAATGCATCTGGTCTTTGCTCATCACCTTAGTCAAAACATTCCTATAATTCCCATACTGACATATTAAATAGATCATAAAATTATTACTGAACTTCCTCACTAACAATGGATACAGGAAAATTGGAAAAATAGATTACCGGTACTAACTTAAAAATATTTGTCACTTTGTTGAAAGATAGAGTTTATGCCTTTTTATGTAATCAATTACAGGGTCTGGAACCAAATACTTCACACTTTCATCTCTTCTTATAGCTCTCCTGAAAAGAAAAAATGCTTGTTTATTTTATGCTCTTAGGGTGGATTTTTAATTTTCATTGAAACCAGTTTGATTTTTACTTAAATTCATTGTCTTATATTATCATAATCTAAAACAAAGGAAAATAACCAAAGAAACGGGTTTAAAAAAATTTCAACCAAAGATAACTTTAAACCACAATAAATTATATGGAAGTTGTATATTTGTAATACTGATTAAGATAGTGCTAGTCCAAAAAAAAACACTGACATAGAACATTTTTAAATTCAGACAAGCAACACTGGATCCCCCTGGCATTGATAGCCCCAGTTGGATAAATCACCATCCATCCATCAAACAATTGGGGCCTGGAATTACCTGTGCCATAATATTTATCAAAAAAGCAAACAATTCAATTTCTTATACATACCCATGTATGTTACCGTGTGCTGTGGTTCAATTTTACCCTTGCTAAAATTTTGTATCTTCCTTTGTTCTGGTGTATATAATAGTTTATGATAGTCAATATAAAACAAACTTAAAGATGATTTCCAGTCCGTACTGCGCAATCTCCGCCTGCAATTATGTTTGTGAGTCTCACAAACAGAAGAATGTTTACTTGCAAAAATAAAAATTCCGGGACAAAACTTACCTTTTTCTTCATTGTTAATGCCAGATATCCTTGCAAAACAATAATAACGAGTAAAAGAAGCTCGATGGTATTTTAAACGGACGTTTTAGCTCATCGTGAATTCTTGAACGAAACGATGCGTAATGGCGATCTAAAAAACTTCATGTACGCTATCACCGAAGTGTAACGTTTCAACGAATTCAAAACAAAAATGAAAACAAACCCTGAGTCTGCGCAGTACGGACTGGAAATCATCTTTAAGGAAAAATACCAGATTGTACCAACTTGGGTAAAATTGAACCACCACATATGCATTGCAGACCTTTTTTTTCTTATAAAGAGCACAAAGCTAAAACATTACCTTATCTTTGTAGCACTAACATCATTTGTAATCCACTCTGTGACTATGTGAATGTTATCCTGTGGAACATCACAAAGCAATAAGTATAAGAAGTATTTTCTAAAAGTGATAATAGTTTTAACATTATCATATCCCTATAAGTGAGAGTAATTTTTGTAAATTTCTTTCAGATTTGTGTTATTTATTATCTGTTTCTATTTCCATTTTATATTCATTTTAGATAGTTCAAGTTACTCCGGTAGGTGTCCCCTATTGTCAATTGCAATGTGTCTACAGTTACCATGGACCAAAGCTGTCATTTATAAAATTTCCAGGGTTGGAAACTAAAATTTCAGAACACTCGCCGTCTGGGCGAGTGACCTTCAATTTGCACTCGCCCAGATCAGTTTTCACTCACCCAGTCTCCTCCATTAAAAAAGGAAAATTTAGCCCCCCTCCCACCATGAATAATGAAATGAACAACTTTTTGATACTCATCGTGCCACCATAGTGGTCGATCACGATACAGACTGCAATGAAAAGTCGCCGAAAAATAGAGCTTACTCCACAATAAAAACGCGAGCACACTTCCATCAAAAGTTGAAACACAGTTTAATCTGATATGTATTCCCAAATACTTGTACTTTGCAAGCAAATAGCTTTGATGGAGATTTCAAAATGTTGGTAATTATCGGCTTATGGACGGTGTGGATTATTTTAAAGTGGAAAGTGATATGATAAATCATACTCGCCAAACTGGGCGAGTGATCCGTGATTTGTACTCGCCTGCCAGTTTTCACACATGCCTGGGCGAGTGGGCGAGCACTAATTTCCAACCCTGATTTCTGTCTTAAATTTCTCAAAATTTTCTACTTGCAAGGCAAAATTAAGACAGTTTCAGAAAAATGACAAGGTTTGTACCCACAGGTGCATTATTGTTTTCCACCTAGTTGGTCACTTCCCTCTGCATAACCTTTCCTACAAAATTAATGCCTTGCACATTTTTGCTTCAAATGCTTCCAAGTACAAACTTTGAGGCAAGAAAACGAAAGGATACATTGGAATTTTGCATTTTGCCTGCTGTGAATACTCAGACTGATGTCCCACTGCAGAAATCTGTTCACTCAAAAATCCAACATTATTGTTCCAATATGTTTCATGCACACTGAATATATCAAATGTCAAATATATTATTTGAACTGCAGGTGAATGATTTGTAACACATAAAAGGTAACCACAGTTATGTAGACTACACAACTCAGGCAGTTGAAAAAAGAATACTGCTTTAACAGTATTCGAACCCATGACCTCTTCAATACCAACACTACCAACCTAGCTATCAAGCCAACAGGGAGCTGGTCACTTTGTTTGTTTGTAATGCCGTACCCATAGAAGATTACAAATTACTTAAACAAAACTAACATTACTTACAATACTAAAATTAACTACATTACTTACAGTTACTTACAGTATAAGAAAACATTGTTAACAATACTGACAATACCTTATATCCTAATAAAAGACTGGTGTTACCTACCATATTAACATTACTTAACTTACAATACTATCTTTACTTACTTTGTACTTTGTAAGAACATCTGACTCATAGATGAAAGATTCGGGGTTTGATCCGACTCGAGATATGACAACAAGACCATGATCTTTGCCTACAAATTTTTCAATCTGTTGACAGCAAGAGGTATGGACAAAAATCAACACCAAAAGAACTTAACAATAGCTTTAAAAAAGACATGCATAAATCTGGATGCAACAAAACCACACAGAAAAAAATAAAGCAACTGGTTTTCACTGTCACGCAATCAAAAAATTAATTCGAAACCATTCAACTACAGAAGCTATGAATTTCAAATATTATAGACGATAAATAGATAAACAATTTCTCCAAGTTTCAGATCTGTGCGGTGTACCGTTCGCGAGTTATTTGCCTAACCTTTCCACGCAAATTTATAAAGCTTAGTATGGAGATGCCATAACTGTGTCCTTCCGAGGGACACAAATATGGCCGCCATGATGTCAGAGAAACTATCTGGAACTCAATTCAGTTTACAACAGCGGCAATCTTTGGCTCATGAGCTAGTACAGTTTCACATAAACACCACTTATTATATCTGAAATGTTCAATCTGCTGAAAATGGAAAGGAAAGGCCTTTTTTCAAACAAAACAGCTTTGTCACGGCACTCAGCTTGATGTAACATACGACGGAGAACTCAAATATTCAAAATGCTCTGTTTAAAAAACGAATGACACTATCGATCTGGAAATTTGAAAAAAAAAAATTTTTAGTTTATCTCACGTCTAATGACAACGAAAATTTAGTAGGCCTAGTGAATTTTGATTTCAGAATTTTATGACGTAACATGAAAACCAAGAATTGGGGTAGGAAGTTGAGGATTTTCATGGGAAAAAAATGGGATGGGATGCCAAATCATAACAGGTTAACCCAGCATTTCTTTTCTGGGTTATGACCCAACAGAATTTGTTGGACTATCGTATTACTATAACCATAATTATTGGAAATAATTTGAAATCAAGCCACTGCAAACTCTTCACAGTTGCAAATTTCAACAGGTTGGTAACAAAATCATCCTTCAGTTAGCTTTTTGCCTAGGGGAAGGGGGGAGGGGGTCTACTCAACATAGTTTAATACAGGAAGGCTCTGCCCCAAGGTCCAACCCCTTACCCTTTTTTATATGATTTTGACAGAAAAGGTCACCCTTTCATATACCTTATATGCCTTTTGCATACCTACTTAAGAACACTGCATCCCTTTTCTAAACCCTTGGAATGAGTACAGCCACAAGGTGCATCTTCTTGAATTATTTTAATTGAAGGCCCTTTTAAATATCTTAACAACAGATTTCCCTACTCTTTCACATACTTCAACTTGTGAAATCCCTACCCTTTTATATACCTGAAGGCCGAAACAGGTACCCCTTTCGGCAGAGCCTCCCCATATAGGCCATTATAGGGAGTTGCCCCTCCAGGGGGGCTTTTTGCAACTTACATCTTTATCTGCCCACAGATCTGGAACAGCAAACGACTCCAAAAGATCAGCACCACAAAGTAACTTTACTACTGGAGGAGTGGAACCTAAACAGATGAAATGAAAATACAGTCGACTCCCGATAACTCGAACCTTCAAGGGAAATTGAAAAAGTTTCGAGTTATCGGGAGTTCGAGTTATCGAGAGTTGAGAAAAAATGACCGGAAATAAGGGAAAAAAAACGGTGTTAACTGTTTTTCAATTCATACAGTGTACGTTTTAATCAAATTTGATTATAGTATTGAAAAGTCGAGTGAAAATGAAATAATACATTTCTAAATAACTGTATCAATCGTAACGTAATGTGAAAGAAAGCAACGCAGCAGGAGAAGTCTGGGTAATGCGAACTTCGCAGGTTTCAAAGAGAACAACGTCCGGCGGGGCCACTGTTATAGAGTTCAAGCGATTTACTTTCAATACGCCTTGACGCTTTTCAACTAATCACTATCAACTATCCTTGAAAGTTTTCTATGGTGGACTTGAAAGAATTGGTATCAACCTCCATCAACAAACCAAACATCTGTAGCACGTCAATGGCGTGGCACAGTTCGTGTTTTGAGGGGCATTTCGGGGCTGCTCTACTCGCGTACGTATTAATTTCAAAAGAAAGTCGGTGTTTTTGACTACAGTACACTGTTTCTTGTGACTTGTCACGTATTGACAGACATGGTTCGAGTTTTCGAGAGTAAAAATATATAGAAAATGACCTGAAGGGAAACGAAAGTTGGTTCGAGTTAGCGGGAGATTCGAGTTATCGAGGGTTCGAGTTACTGGGGGTAAAATTACAGTAAATGTATGATGGAAATCCAGGGGAAATCGACTTTGGTTCGAGTTAGCGCGAGGTTCGAGTTAGCGAGGGTTCGAGTTATCGGGAGTCGACTGTACCGTAAAATCGTGTTTATAAGCCCTGGGCTTACACAACTTCGTAAGGGGTTTTGGGTGGACTTATAAACAGGAGGGCTTATCAGTGGAAGAAAAAGGTTGTTTCGAGAAGAAGCTGAAGCAGTGTTGATCAAAATATGTTTTACAATAACTAAAGTTACCCGTAAACTGGTTTTGAATTAAGCTTAAAATGTCATCATAATAAATCAAATTCATTTCAATATTTGGGACAATATTTGTCTATGTTATAATGGTTTTATTTTATAGTTGGTTTAAATTTTTCAAACCAGTTTGATTTTTCATTGTCTCATTCATTATCATAATCTGAAACAAAGGGAAATAAAAATCTAACTGGTTTAAAAAATTTTCAACCAAAGATAAAATTAAACCACAACATCTGTAGACAGGTAGATGGGTCTATAACCGGGGGGCCTATAACCGGGATTTTACAGTACCCGTATATCAAATGACACAACATGATTGTATTCTTTGAAGTCCTAGGCTATTCACGACCATTTGCTATTCTCTATTCAGGTTTTCCAGACACCCCTGTTATCACCACACAATTTTTTATAAACTTGCTATCTTATTGTTTCTATGTTGCTGCAATATTTTTAATAGTAATTACCTGGAAATTTCTTAGCAACATCCTCTGTCACATGATCTAGAACCTTGGCTGTCCGTGACCAACAATCAAGTTTACTTTCCCAGCTATCTACACTGTCCATAAAAAAATAATTATCAGAAAGACTCGGTGGGAGACCGGGAGAAAAGGGGTGGGAAGCGGGAGAAGAGGGAGCGGGAAGTGGGATTTCTAAGGTGGCAAGACCTGGGAGAAAACAAGAAAAATTTCGCAATGTTTTGTTATATTTTGCATTTAGATATGGGACAAAGTGAAGGGCACCACTATGGAAAGGGGCGGGAAGTGGGAGTGAAAGGTACGGCAAGCGGGAGTAAGAGGTACGGGAAGTGGGAGTAAAAGGTACGGGAAGCGGGAGCAAGAGGTATGGGAGGTGGGAGGTTCAGACCCCCTATCCCCACCCACAGTATACCCAGCACTACAGATGTAGTGATTGATAAAAACCTGGCCATAAAGAATGAAAAAGAACAAACTTGTTACCTTATCCAGTCTGATGTTTGAACTCCCAGCTTACACATTTCAACTCTGTGCTCTGAATTAACAAGGTCCTAATAAGTAATACATGACACAGAGCAGAAAGATAATTAAAGTAAGCTACACAATGAGCACTACTAGATGCGACACTATAATAATAATAATAATGTGTCTTTACATGTATTTCATTGGGAGGCGCGGTGGCCTAATGGTTAGCGCGCTCGACTCCGAGTCGAACGGCCCGGGTTCAAGGCCTGGCCGGGGCGCTGCGTTGTGTTCTTGGGCAAGACACTTTGCTCTCACAGTGCCTCTCTCCACCCAGGTGTATAAATGGGTACCGGCGAATTTACTGCTGGGGGGTAACCCTGCGATGGACTAGCATCCCATCCAGGGGGGAGTAGCAATACTCCTAGTCGCTTAATGCTACGGAAACCGGGATAAGCTCCGGCTGTATGGGCCTCATGGCTCGGAGACAGACTTTACCTTTTACTTATGTATTTCAGTTTCTAAAATAATGTGTTATCAAAATGCTTCATGTTGCAGATTTTTGAATTCTTTCCACTATGTTGTTGCTAAATTTATTTTCAATATTTCCTGTTTATGACAAAACAAAAAATATTAATTATTTTACTATGCCTTTCAAGAACATGCTTGCAAACTTTGCTCAAGTCAATGGTTACGCTTCTTGTTTCTGTCAATCATCTATATAGCAGACATTTAATCCAGTTCAAAAGGACATGTCTGTCCAGTTGTGGTTGGGGACAGGAAGGAGAGGACCCTGGGAAGAGGTTGCCAAGTACTTACCGTTTCATATTGATACATCCTTTTTTACAGTAAAAATAACCTTTTCATATACCTTCTATAGTTCAAAATGGTACCCTAACATTTGTCCAAAGACAACTGTATCCCTTTTCAAACCCAGAATCTTTCAAGTATGTATGTCCAAGATATTCGAAGATCTTTCTAAATATTTTCCTAAATGACAGTTTTCGCTATCCTTTCCAATACTTCAATTCATGTAATCCCTTTCCTTTTCAAAAACCTCCAGATTGAAGAATGAAGTAGGTGCCTCTATTTCCTAGGGGGGTACTCGGGATTTAAAGTAACAGGGATGATAGAAGGATTTTTTGGGGTTTGAATTTTTTCGATTCCGGGATTTTTTTGGGTAGGAAAACTTGGCAAGTATTTTTTTTATTGAAGTAGGTTTTTGGGGGGTATTTAAAATGATCTTAAGATTTGTGGTAGTGCTTTGGCTGCATAGTTCTGCAAATAAAGTACAAACAAACGTGTTTTGCTGTCGATTTCTTGGGGGTTATTTTTTGTTAAGGGATTTTTTTGGGTTTTGGTGTAAGCCCTAGGGCCTGGCGCACGCTACTGGTGTACACGACCGTAACAGCACGATATTCGTGCTTCGGCGAATTGCACGGTTTGTGTGCATAAAAACAATTTAGGCACGGCTTGGGCACAGTTTAGGCACAGTTCATGCACAACTTACGCACGGTTCAGGCACGGTTCAGGCACGATTTAGGCACGGTTCTGGCACGATTTGGGAACCCTGTAGGCACAGAGTATGCATATTTTACGCCAGATTTCAATGCATTGTGAATGTACTACAATAACGAAGTTAAAGATTTTCTCAGCGCATTTTAATTGATAAAATGTCGAAGACGATAGCGTTAAGAATGCGTTTCGATTTTTCTTCTTTTTCACTGAATGAAAATTTTTCCTAACACCTTGGAACAGGTTGTGAAAGTGGCAAAAAAATAAAGAATGTTTGTACGTGCTATCAGACTCACGATTGCTTCAATTCATGATCTTGCTAGCAAATATTTCATTGCGTGACAAGCAGCTTGTACTGAATATACAAGCCAACAGGATAGGTACTTGTATACCTGCCAACTTTTTCTGAGTCAAAGGCGTGAGATTTTTATCCTGAGAGTACCAGGATTTTCGAAGACGATACGACAATGTCCAAAGTTTTCTGATGACGTCCAAAGTATTCCGAAGACGTTCCGAACATATCCCGATCGCAAGGTGTGGATGTGTTTTGCTAAACACGACCTCGTTTCCAATGCTTTTTTTGGTCAAAACTCTGCGATGTCATTTTCATGAGTTTTCGTTTCTCACATTGGCTTGAGATTACATTTTTTTTGGAAGTGTGTTGTTTGTGGTTGTTAAAACTCAAATTTTTCGACTAGGCGTGAGAATTGGTTCATAAGTGTGAGTTGGCGTGAGATCGAAGTTTTCAACTCGCAGGCGTGAGACTCACGCCTAAGGCGTGAGAGTTGGCAGGTATATACTTGGTGATTTCCATTTTCCAGACCATTAAAACTCGATCGCTGTGGCTTTTTACCTCGTAACAGCATTGAACTACCATCACAATTTCTGTTACATAATTGTACATTTAACTGGAAAACTTGTTTTACACAACAACGAAATCGTAGAACTGCATTTGCATGCTTGCTAGACGAGCCCTAGACGAAGTGTCTGTGTTGACAGACTTTGTTGACTTAACTTTAATGCAATTACAGACTGGCCAATCAGAAGCTTTGGTTCTCACGGTTGAAAGTATAAACCTTGAGAAGAAAAGTCCGGCTGGTGTGGTTCATTCTGTTGAAGCAGAGAGGAATATCGCCCTGTTTTCCTTTGGTTCATGATTTATGCAAGCTTATTAGTTGAGACTTTGAGACTTCTGATTGCAAAAATTTATTTCAATAGAACAAGCATAACTATCATTTTACAACATTAAAAAGACAAGAACTCGATTTGTGCTTCATTTGACTTCAGCGGTTGACCTTCACAACGTAACTTTGGCTGCATAAAAAACAGTTACAAAGAAAGTAATTCATCCTTTCGTACTGAGCTTTCTTTTTTTCCGTGAAGGATGGGCACATCTACCCGCAATTGCAAGTTGTAGATCTTTAGTAAATAAATAAACTCTAAGGTAAGCAATTGATTTGTATCTTTTGACTTCTTTCTATGTAGTTTTCTAATCTGATCACTTTTCATTTTATTATAAATTTACTTTAAGTTAACAATTTAATAAACTTACCTTGTCTTGAAACTGAAATTTGATTTCGGGCAGAACTCTTGTTGAGAAATTTTCTCTTGCACGATTTAGGTTTTGGTACAGTTCAGGCACAGTCTAGGCACGATTCTGATAAGTTTAGGCACAGTTTATGAACGGTTTAAGCACGGTTTGGGCACAGTTTAGGCACACTTTAGGCACACTTTAGGCACAGTTTATGCACAGTTTAGGCACGGAAAAGAGCGTTTTTGTGTTTAGGAAACGATGGTCTAAATCGAAAATCTAGTATTATTTTGAAAAGGGATTGTATAATCTCGGCAAAGCTATGACTGACAAAAAGCTGATTTTATGTCAATTAGAGATATGGTGTTTTTGAAACACAAAGATAAGTGGATAGAAAGAACAAGCGAGTTTTAGAATGCACGTTTCGGTGAAAACGAATACATCATCTTGTGGGTCGCAAAAGTGATCAGGTGAAAAAAAGGTCCTCAGCTTTTTATAAGGTGAGCTTTTTTTCAAGATTCAGAATGTACATAGGTTAAAGATTCTCTCTAGGAAGTTTTATCACTGTATTCCTTACTAAAGTCGAGAAATCCTAAATGTGCCTATGTTAGACCGTAAATGTTACGCGCCATGTCAAAAAAAGCCGTTTTCAACAGTGTTTTTTTTAATTATTTTTCGCCAAGATACACTTTAAAAAGAAAATAAGTCTTCCAGAAGAAATTTCTTTGATAGTTTAAAATTGTGTTCAAATCTTAACAAAATCCAATTTGGACAGCTTAACTACAGCATTTTAAAGTCAAATTTACAGCACTGATCACCAGTAGCGTGCGCCAGGCCCTAGGGATTTTTTTGGATCTTGATTATGACCCCATTGGATCATCCCCGTCACTTAACATCCCGAGTACCCCCCTGGGCTCTATTTTGGCCTCTGGAGCCTTCTTGTATAGCCCTCTCAGTAAGAACCCCCTCCCCCTCCCTCTAACAGGGTACCTCCTCAAACTTTGCTAACAGTGCTCGACATTGTGGTGTCTACCCCCCCCCCCCCCAGCGAAAGAGATGTGTGCACTGGATCAATTGCAAGTCACTTAATAGAATAGAGCACTTGAGTATACATTTTGAATTTAATAATAAATTATTGAGTTATATATACAGTATATCACAGTGCTAGTGGGAGGATTACTTGATAATGGGAGGGGCTTATAAAAGTGCGAGGCTAAGTATAAAGCTAGACTGGAACATTTCAATGGTACCTCCATGAATTATAATTTTTACCCTGATAAAAATAAAATTAAAAAAAAAAAAAAAACACAGACAAACTATATAAAATAAGTTATATTATTTTATTTGCGTTGATTTTTTTTTTAACTCAAGCTCTTTGAATCCTGAATGATTATTTATTCTGGAGCAGGAACCAGCTGCAATAATAGGTGTTTTGGGCAAATATTTAATAAAGAAAATGCAAATACCTTAGCTTAGGCTTAATTTAGTTGCTATTCAAACAAATAATAAATTAACGTTGTTGACAAAAGACGAAACCTCAAAATTTCACAATTCACTAACCTTCTTCTTGTATGCATCGTTCACCGGCGAAATAATTCCTTGTACCACCGTATAAAGTCCTGTTTTATGAAGAGCATCGCGAGCTATTTCTGCAGAAAATTTTAAATCATCAGGAAAAAGCTCAGAGCTTTATACATTGATTGATCGACAGGAGAAAAAACCGGAAACAGGCAAAGAAAAGTAAGTGGCAAATAAAGCATATTAAATTCTTCAAAATCTTATCGTTACCAAACATCCTTAGATGAAGAAAAGTGATAGGATTAAAAGATCCGCAACTCAATAAGACGACCCTAGTCTTGGAAGCAGTTACTGCCGCCATCTTGTTTTTAGAACGCTAATCGATACTAAAATATCGATTACCTTATTCTTGGTTGCCCCTAGTTACACCATATCCCATAATACTTCTTATCGCAAGGAAGGAAAAACATGGAGGACGTTCGATGAAATATGGAGATTAGGAAATGTAATCTCAGATTTTGTTAGTTTATGAGCGAAGTAAGGTTCTCGTTCACGGTTTGCCAGATAAAGCCAATGACAAAGAGGATATTTCACTCTTTATTTTCTTGTAAAGGTAAGAAACAATTCTTGTATGAAGGGCAAATATTTCTCTAATGAATCTTCTTCGAGGAACGATTCGCTCAATGGAGTTCGTTGTATTGTACTTGGACGTCACCTTTCTAGGACTCAAGGATTAGTTTGTACTTTGAAAAAGGTCTTAAATTCTTAAGCCTTGGCTGGGAATTTTTTGGAGAATGGATACAAGAAGGTTATAAATGCATGTGTATAAATATATTTATGTATGTTTCTAGTTCTGACCATGTAGATGGCTTGAATAATTTATGAAAATATTAGCCACAAAAGGAGATGTCAAAATAAGGACTTCGGAGGACGCGAATAGGATTTTGGCGATCTTCTTTTACCTTTTTGGGCTTAAAAAGACATTTTATGGGATCAAATAGAATGCCTTTTGTGTCGCAATTTTATGGTTCTTTGGAATCTTTTATCTCGAACAATTTTCAAAGCGCGCAAAACCATAGGTCAAATAATTATTGCTTTATAAAAGTACACACTTCTCGAGGTAAACATAAATTATTGTATTTAATTTATTTTTTTTAGCGACTCGACGGCGAAATCGATGAGTGATTTTTTCCAAAACGTAATGTTATTTAGAAATTTCAATTCTGTCTGGTTTATTCTTTAGAATTAATTCTCGGGTACTTATCCTGTTTTTTATGTTTTGTTCTAGTGTCTTTAGGTTTCTAAAATGCAGAAACCTAGCAGTGCCCGCTCCGAGTTTATTGTAGGAGGCAAATATAAATTGTTACGGAAAATAGGCAGCGGATCATTTGGCGACATCTACCAAGGACTAAATATTACAAATGGCGAGGTTTGTATTGAGCAATATCAAAGTGTTTCAATCCCCTGCCAGCTCTTAAGTAATTTTTAATTTCAGTAAACTTTGACCTTCTATTATTAAAAAAACTGAGCGACCATTATGTGTGAAATATACATTGTCAACAATTGAGCCAAGAAACAAATCTTTGAATATTTATTGTAGCATTGACGCTTGTCATATGTCATATGTACTAAATACAAATTATGAAAATTTTCCAGCATATTTCATAACCTACATCCACAATTACCACTGTGTTTATGTATTACATTCAAAACTATTGGATAAAAGAACCGTAATCATTGTTTCCTTTGGCTCAGTCTAAGAAGATTGCAACCATTATTTTTTTTTTATTTTGTTTGTTTGTTCAACTTTAAAACAAAAAATTATAATACATGCCCAATTCCAGACTTCAACAGTTACTGTTCTCTGTATTGTGCTTTTTTAGAATTAAGATGATGTTTATATGTCTGTTCTTATGCTGGTACAAGTTTCATTTCAATATAAGGCAGGCATTTTCATCCCACATATTATTTTACATAATCAGAGTTTCTTTATGCACAAAACAGATATGTTTACCAAATCACAGATTTAACAGATTTAACATTATGAAACAAACATCTGTTCCTACTTTACACGATGGTACATTACTATTACATATTAGCATAACCCAGCGGCCATCTATTGGCAATACACGCAATCTGATTGGCTACACAGGTGCCTTCTATCAATCGTTAGACGGCTCTCGGAGCGCGCGCCCAGTGTTTCACCAGATTTTATCAACAAATCCTTCAAAAAATCAACTCTAGCGATATTGTGTGTTTAATAGATCAGCCACTGTGTTATGCTAAAACAATTAGACGGCTCGCTCTCGGTTTCTATCGTCTTTTGATAGTTGGCTCGGGGCTTCACCCCACGCAAACTATCATCCGGTAGAAACCTCGAGCTTGCCGTCTAATTGCTAAATAGAATCACCATTTGTCAAGCCTCCTGATAACTCGGACCAAAAGTAGTTTCCCTTTGATTTGCCTTAACTCAGTACAACACGCCAATTTTACACCAAATTTTTAAAGCAGTTTTTGTTTCCTTTGGATGTTTGAGGAATTGGGATGTCCGGCATATATCAGAAGGTCAAGAGTTTCATTTTCCAGTAATATTAATAGCTACTGGGATGAACTTGTGAAACAATGTTAGCAATGAAAAATATTTAATAAACAGCAGTGTAAACAGCTTGAATAACACATTTAGATAATGGAACTATTAAATAGTTGCATTATTTGAATGAGTTATTCAAGCTGTTCACTTGAATAACTGACTACAGTATTGATAAATTTTATCAATAATGTCATACCAAGTCAAAATTATTGTGGTTAAATGGTTAAATTTAGTGGTACTTTTAGAGTTAATTGTACTTGAACTATCACTCGAAATGTTTGCTGTTGTAGCAATGGTTAGTATAGCTCTGGCATAATACACAATGTAGGTATGTTTTTATACCTGTGTGCTATTAAAAGTGGTCTTTTTAACAAGGGCAAATGTTAATATGATGACCCTTTTAACCCTTAATATGTTGAAATTACCGTAAACACCCGCGTATAAGCCGCACCCGCAGATAAGCCGCACCCCGAGTTTAACAACTCAAATGTTGGAAAAAAGTTTTTTGAAAGTAAATCAAGGAAAATCCAAAGTCGAGTCAAAAATCCAAAGTTGAGTCTTTAGGAAGTCTTCTTCATCGAACGTAAACTCAATGAACATTGAAACAGAAAATACTTCAGTCTTACCCACAATTTGAGCTCTTTAATATAATGAAAACCAACTTTGACATATTATGGGTGATCTTTTTCTGGCATTTGTTGACAGGTATTTCTTCACTCAACGCAGTTTTTCCATAGATTTTTGTGTCACAACAACAAGAACTTGCGTTTGCCGAACGTTCGTAGCTTAGTAACCAGGCATTTGATCGGACGTGAAATATGGGACTAGGGCGAGAACGTAAAGCAAAACAAGATGGCGATGGAGGCGTTCGGGTTTCGTGGCTATCATATCGACAAATTAAAGAGATTTGGGAGCCATCTATTGGAGATAAACTTGTTGCATAAAGAGAGTTTCGTAATCAGTTCGACAAATTTTCCATCAAAGTGCAAAATGAGAAAGAAACAATTGGCCATCTTACTCGTGAATACTCGTGGTATTTTCTCGCTCGTAAAAGTATCAATATTACTGTTAAAGTTATAGGGCATTGTCGACACTGCAAACAGTATAGGAGCTGTCAAACTTGCAAAAGCAATGACCGGTGCTCTCTTGTAGTTTTATGTTATATTTATTTACATAATTTTCCATAAATTAGCATCAGTTAACGAAAATTTACGGCACCTTTTCCAAATGTTCCCGCAGATAAGCCGCACCCCCGCTTTCGAGCGAAAATTTTTGGAAAAAAGGTGCGGCTTATCTGCGGGTTTTTACGGTATTCCTAAAAACGCGTTTTTTATAACCGTTAATCGATTTTCTTGGCCCTACGGTCCAAAAGTTCTCTAAATTCGCTAAAAATGCACTTTCTGACAATGCAGGAAGATTTTGATGAAATTTCCATGGAAAAATGTACAATATTTTACTTTGGCGCATGCGCATAAGCCAAAATTTGGACTTGTTTTTTTTTTTTTTTTTTTTTGGCTGAACCTTTCCGATTTTTTTCCTTGCTCCTTTCCTTTTCGTTTTTCTCTGCTTTCTTATTCTCTCTATCTTTTACTCTGTGCACTTCTTCTACTGGCCTGAAAAGTTTTGATCTGAATCAATGGAAAACCCTGGAAAGGAGATCATGATCAAGTACGGGTATTTTGGCCTGTTTTAGCACCAATTTTACACCAAAAACTGATCGTGTTTTTTTCGATTAACTCTGTCGGAATGCAGTCAATATTGAAGATGGATAGTCCTGTGGAAAGATCTATCCTAGCTCTATAAGATGCAAATCACAAAAATCTGCTGACGTGTAAATTGGTGACGTCATAAGTGGCAGAATGGCCATTCCTCCAAATCCCGGAATAATCCGCGCTTAGCATGTTAAGGGTTAATGAATTTGTGACATTCAACCCCTGTAGTGATGTCATCCACATTATACACGTAACGTTCAAGTGAAAAACATTCCATATTGTAGATTAGTCATATCTCAGAGATCCATGTTATGTTATGTTTGTATAATATTTAATGGTTTATAATTTAGCATGACTTCTTAGTGAGTAACAGCATTCAATACACTGTGCCTTTCTCTGCAGTGTTTATAAGGTTAAAATCAGTATAGAAGTTCTTTGACTTTAAGATGCCTCTCTATCCCAGAGATGAGATTGAAATTAGCATGTGACAGGAAACATCTGTTTTCTTAGGACAATCCAATACAATTAAAACATTAATTTAATGATAACATTGTTTAATGTTTTTTAAAACCATGTACGTATTTAATAAAAGGACATGTAACACTTGAATGGGTAAAACAAGGTAAGTAGTGAAAAACCATTTTAGTAGATATCTGGTTCTGATAGCTAGTAGCTAAGCTTACCATTGGCTTTCTGTAAATACCTCTCATTTCAGAATTGAATTTTTTTCTCAGTTTGCTACTGTAATTACTATTAATAATAATAATAGATTATCCAAATGGTCAAGATTCCTTGGCATTTAAATTAGAAAAAAACATAAGAAATAGACATAAACATGTCTTCAGAAAGGAGGTATTTTTTTAATCGGAGAATGAATTGATTGTTTTTGTTTTTTTTAACTGGCAGGAAGTAGCTGTTAAGCTTGAGTCCCAGAAGGCAAGACATCCACAGCTATTGTACGAGTCTAAACTGTATAAAATACTGCAAGGAGGAATTGGTATTCCTAAATTCAGGTATGGTATTATAACATATGCAGCATATAATCTTTCAAAGCCCAGGGTTTATTTTGAACAAAACCCTTTTTCTTAAGGTTTGTTATCAGGGTGGATATTTTGGGGTGAGGAAGGGGTTATGTAATAAAATATTATTGGCTCCAGGAATTTTGTGTTTCCAAAAATTAATCAGGATCATAATAATTTTATTGGTAGTGATTTTGCATCTTAGAACATTTAAGAAGTGTCTAAACATAATGATATGGAACACGAATCAAGTTTTTAGATAATAGCTTTACTGACAACATTTTTATAATCAGAAAAACATAGAATTATTTCAGTTGTTCTTTGGTGATAAATCTGAATTATGAACCCATGGCCTTCAGTTCATTGGGTGGGACCTTACTGTGGGAGGGATTTTTTCATTTGAGATTTGGATACGTAGCTTGTTTTAGGAGACCAAGATTAGTGTCCTAATAGTAAACTCCAGATTGAGAGGCCAGCCCCGGTCATTATGTTCTGTTAAGGCAAGGTACTTTTTTCCGTTTTTTAGTGCAGCTCTCCGGGAGGCATGGTGGCCTGATGGTTAGTGCGCTGGACTCCAGATTGAGTGGTCTTAGCTCAAGCCCTGGCCGGGGCATTGCCTTACAAATGTCCTTGGGCAAGACACTTTAATCTCATAGTGCCTCTCTCCACCCAGGTGTACAAATGTGTACTGGTTATTTTTATGCTGGGGGTAACCTTGCAATTGACTAGTATCCCATCCAGGGGGAGTAGAAATGCCCCTAGTCACGTCATACTATGGAAACTCGGATAAACTCTGGCGTGATGAGCCAGTAGGCTCGTTCCCAGACTCTACCTTACCAGTGCATCTCTCCACTCAGTATAAAAAAGCTGAGAGGTACTGTACATCAGGGCACGAAATTGCGCCTAATGTAGTCGCCAATGCGACTAAGTTTTCCGTGCTGGCGACCAAGATTCAAAAATTAGTCGCCAAGTTGGCGATCAGAACTCTTTGGGTTTTGTATATCTTACCTTGATGTATTTTCCAACTAAATAAAGCTTTAAAGTAGATGAATCGGTGCGAACGATAAGGTCTGTTAAGCAAAATCGTCACGAATGCTACGAAGCGAACTTGTCAACATCCGCCATCTTGAATTTTGCAAACGTTACGTTGTATATTGTGAAATGAAGTGTCCCTTTTGCTAACAACGCATATTGCGGGCTCACAACATTCCGTACTTTTCCGACCGTGGCGAATCCTTCCACGTGCTCTCATTTGGCTTTATTTACCTAATTTATTGAGTGATTTAAATTTAAAATGAGCAGCGACGTAGACAGTGATCGGGAGCATTTATTTCAAATACTGACTGCGCGTTCAAACAACGTTCAAACAAGAAAGACGTAACTTGCTACTGTTTTGTTATGTAGTTGAAGTCGGGTAACTAAGGTTCCACTGCGTTTGAATAGTTTATGATTATAAAAGAGGTTGGGACATGTCTTGTTTTTCCAGCAATGATGACAGGTTAACATGATGTAGTCCAGTGTGCTTTTTCGTGACGTTTACATTAGAAGTAATAGTTAGCAGACTTGTCAACTTTTTCTAAAATTGTTTGAAAGATTTTTTGTAAGTGAGGACATTCTGGGATATGGTTGATATTACAGTGCACATGACGATGTAATTTACAGGAGTCCGAGATAAGTGGTCATCTGATCATGATCATCAAATTCGATGGTCTGTGAGGGAAAAACAGAATAAATCTTACAAATGACAAACTTGCTATAAAAGTTTGGAAGTGTTTAATCGTATCTGTTTGTTAACAACATAACCAGAAAATTTTGTTGTATGGAGATCTGAACAAAAACGTTCAATTAAGTTAATAGTGTCACTCCACTTCGATTCAAAGCTACAAAAACCCCTCAATTTGTATAATGTGTTTTTTTTTTCACCTATCCTTTAAAAAAAAAATTGGCTCCTAACTTTTTGGACTTGGCGACCACTTTGGAAAATTTAGGAGCCAGAGGGCTCCTTGAAAAAAAAGTTAATTTCGTGCCCTGTATATACAGTTGTAGTAGTCTCCTGTAAAACAACACATTCTCCTTGTTGATTGTGATTACCTGCACATGTACTGCCCACTTAACATAACACTGTTTCCTCAACAGATGGTTTGGCCAAGAGAGAGATTACAATGTATTAGTGATGGACTTACTAGGACCCAGCTTAGAAGATCTTTTCAATTTCTGCTCAAGAAAGTTCACAATGAAAACAGTGCTCATGTTAGCTGATCAGGTGAGACCTGAGTGAAGACTCACACTTAGAGCTGTCACTTGTACCTTTCTAGCCTCTCTGTGTTAGATTTTATTGTTTTTCCAAACGTTTACTCATTCATTTTGTTCTTCTTTTTCAGATGATAGGTCGTATTGAATATTTCCACAACAAGAATTTCATTCATAGAGACATTAAACCTGACAACTTTCTCATGGGCATCAGTAAAAACTGTAACAAGGTACGAGAGAGCTTTGTTCTTTTGTTCTATTAATACACAGTTAACAAGTTATTCTTTTCATGATTAAGCAGAACTTCTAAGGATCAGCTATGCTTCGCAAAAGCATTGACTACACCCACAGTATTGTGAAAGCACATTGCTAACAAATTAACATTTAATGAAATTTCCTGCAAATTTGTGGAAACTTTTATGAAGGACTTATTAATAATAATAATTATCATCATCTTCTAAGAACCCAATTTTCTCTTATTTTTATAGTAACATTTAACTCTTGTTGGACATGTAGCATATAAAATAAACAAATGACATAACCGTTACCTTCAGAGGTAACAAGTGGCTCAGTAAAGGGTGATGCTGATGATTTGGGTCATGAAAAACAAATGCTACCCTTTATTTTGTAGTCTTCTTTTTGACTTACATTAAGACCGATCAATCATATTTCCTCTGTAATACTTGTAGAATGCCAGTCCACTATCAAGGTAGGGAGGTGACGAATAAACTAAAAAAATATTATTGTGATATTTTGCCAAACTCTAAGTAATTCCCCTTCATATAAATTATCATAACAGTAAAAAATTATTACTGACATTGTTTTGCATCATGGCAGCTCTACATTATCGACTTTGGTTTGGCAAAGAAGTTCCGTGACAGTAGAACAAAAATGCACATAACATACAGGGAAGACAAGAATCTTACTGGCACAGCGAGATATGCCAGCATAAATGCACATCTTGGAATTGAGCAATCGTAAGTTGATTCAGTGTACCAGTCCTGTATTTATTTGTTTATGTTTCCACCTCGGTTATGCCATAAGTGTAAAAAAAATCACAATTTGTCATCCATGTTCGTGGGTAGGTAAAAAGGTAAAGTCTGTGTCCGAGCCAAGTGGCCCATACAGCCGGAGCTTATCCCGGTTTCCGTAGCATTAAGCGACTGAGAGTATTGCTACTCCCCCCTGGATGGGATGCCAGTCCATCGCAGGGATTACCCCCAGCAGTAAATTCGCCGGTACCCATTTATACACCTGGGTGGAGAGAGGCACTGTGAGAGTAAAGTGTCTTGCCCAAGAACACAACGCAGCGCTCCGGCCAGGGCTCGAACCCGGGCCGTTCGACTTGGAGTCGAGCGCGCTAACCATTAGGCCACCGCGCCTCCCACTGTTCGTGGGTAGACACCAATTTAAATATTTAAAATGTCTGAAAATATACTTTTCTTATACCTGAGCTTTACCAGAGTTTAAATATTTTCTTCTTCACCAGCCGTCGTGATGATATGGAATCGTTAGGATATGTGTTAATGTATTTCATCAGGAGCAGTCTTCCATGGCAAGGACTCAAGGTGGTATAATTCGTTCCATTTTACTGTTTGAGTGTCATTCTAGTGCATGTTTACTGGTTAAAGCAAAAGGTAACTGTCCGTCGTTAAGGTATCTGGTCCCCGGGGGGGGGGGGGGGGGACTCCCACATGAAACGGACGGGGATGCTTGTCGGAAATTTTCAAAAGAACCCCTAAAAGAGACCACTCTGGGTGTGGCTCAAGCTTTTCTTGACCCCTCAAAGATACCAAAAAACTAAGAATGGAGTTTACATTTGTATATTTCTTCGTGTGTAACCCTAAACGAGACCATTATGGCTAAAAATATTGGCGTTTTGGGCGTTTTGCCCCGAACACCCTAAGCGAGACCAAAAATCCGAAATATACACCCCTAAGCGAGACAACGAGCATCCCCGTCACTTTCATATGCGAGTCCCCCCCACCCCCCCCCCCCCGGGATCTGGTCATCCTCTGATCAAAGTAGACATAACTATTTGTTGTGCTCGAGTGGATACCTCTTGATACAGTGAACGTACTGATGACATGGTGCAACTTTTCTTGTAATATGGTTCAATTTTTGGTAACATATCCAATCACAAGTTCACTATACTATGTTGATCTCAATCAGCACACTTTGAACCACTTTGAACATTTCTTCTAGAAAATCTTTTGATAGACAGGCTGTGGATTAAGCCAAAGGGGAGAATTTCTGTGAAAGTGGTGGTCCAAATATTACGAATTCAGTCCATTTATTTGTAATTATTAACTTTTATGACAAATTTTATTACAATGTAGGCTGCCACAAAGAAACAAAAATATGAAAGAATAAGTGAGAAAAAGATGTCCACACCAGTTGAAGTTCTTTGTAAAGTAAGTGTCCCAGTCAGACTTGTTTTAGCTATCCAAAATAATGAAAGTGCAGACGTATTATATTATATATGTTGTGGTTCAAAATATTTTAGAGGTTTTTGGCTTATTTTTTAACCAGTTTGTTTTTTATTTTTATTTGTCTCATATTCTTTTTCTTATGTGTAAAAAAAATTAAAATTAAAAATCAAACTGTGTACTAAATAAAAGAAAATAAACCAAGAACAGGTTTGGAATCTCTTCAGGTAATTTAAACCACAACATAATCTTCCCCCCAGTTTTAAGCCCACCCAAAACCCCTTACAAAGTTGTATAAGCCTGGGGGTTATTACTGGCCTTTTACAATGTGTAGACAAACAATTTCTAGAATGTTTAACTGAAACACCTTTTTTCCTGCAACATGTGTATCTGTGTGTCATAATTGTACAGTGATATATATATTGGCCGTTTAAATTTCTTCAGGGTTACCCTGCGGAGTTTGCCATGTACTTGAACTACTGCAGAGGGTTGAGATTTGACGAGGCACCAGACTACATGTATCTTCGCCAGCTGTACAGAATTCTCTTCAGGACGTTAAACCACCAATATGATTACACATTTGATTGGACGCTTCTGAAGCAGAATGCCTCTCAATCTGCTGTTCCAATGAGCGCAGGAGCTACAGCAATGCCGGGTACAGCTCCACCACAGACCAGCAGCGCAAGACATAAACAACGAACTGGACGTTAGTTTATATTCTACTTAACATTGAGTGTTTGCTACAGTATTTTTCTAGATAAATGTTTGATCTCAACAAGTTGATTTTTAAATAATTCTCTTGGGTGTGAGGTGGGGGTATTTGAGGCCTGCCCTAGTATGTGTTGGTGTTAATTTGTTTTCTGTTCTTAAGGTAAACTGCCTCATTTAGTGTCAAAAATCAACTTAATCAAATTGAAATTGAACTTTTGTAAGTGATAGATACAATATGAGTGGCCAATTTGTATGGGTGTTTACAATGGCAAGCCAAAGGGGAGCCATTGTATATACCCATACAGTCTGGATTCTGTATTAAAATTACAGAATGCTATTCTGTATTGGGAGTTACAGTGCATTTATGTGACCTGAGTTGTCGCTTTTTATTGGATCCTTTCCTTTTGAATAATTAACGAATTTTGTAATAAATAACAGGGTAACATTGTTTTAATATACTTTTTTTCAGACAAAAGATAGATGGACATTAAATTGTAGTTATAGGTCCCAGTTGTCCTACCAATTCACATGTACAAATCAAGCAGACTGTGGAATGAAGAAATGACACAAGTGATGAGTGAATGACTGACAAATCTGGATCCATGGATGATACAGTGTGGCCTGGACTTCCCAAACACGATATCTCTTCAGAGTGTTGTCCACATACCTCAGTACTTACTTACACATCTACTTTTTGGCTGTTTTGTTTGTTTTATTTATTTAAAATAGGCTTTAGATTAGCCTGTGAATACAGCCGCCTCTCATTCGCTCCCGCTACTACGTTCGAAATGGGAGCGAATGAGAGGCGGCTGTATTCGCAGGCTAGCTTTAGATATTAGTCTTTAAATTTTGCATTTGTAGTCTATAAACTTGTTTTTGTACTTCTCTTAAAGTTTCCCTTGTTAATGCAAAGCTGACAGCTTACTGCAGTCGTCAAGCTGAAACATGCCTAACTGGTAAAACAAAAAGTCTACAAACAAAAACAAAAACAAGTCACAAACAGGTTATTGGGTGTAGTCCACTGACACAAGCCAACATGTAACGGGTTAATCAGGTTATCTACGAGCACACACTAGCCCTAACTTGTTTTTTAATCATGTTAAGTCAACAAACAGAAATAACCCTAACTGTCTACAAACAGAAACAAGCCTCTGGTTTCTCAAAGTAGTTTGCAAGTGAAAGCATGATTAACTAGTTAATCAGGAAGTGTTGACCGACATGAGTTGAGACACCCCACCCTCCCCCTCCCCCATTATTGTTTCTGCCAGAGGTATTACACTGTAGCAGAAACCTTTAGCTACATGCATAAAAATTGGTACCAATTTTGACTCGCTTATTGTTTCTGTCCTGAGGTTAATAACAGTTGTTATAAGTAAGCTTTATTTTTTTACCACTGGGAAACAAACTAAATATTAATTATTTTCTGGTAAATATTTTTTTTTGTATTTAACATGGCCTTCTTGTATTACGCGTCTGTCCTAACTCCTCTTCGGGGTCTACTGTACTTTATTGCCCCTTTTAACTGCAGTGTCAACTTACAGTTTCTCCAAACTAATGTCCATAGATTTGTTGTAGTGTTACATGGGAGAATTAGATTAAATCAGTAGAGGGTACCAGTGGTGAATAGTTCTTTATTCCCATGGTCTCGCATTGATACATCATTCCCACATTTTTTTTCCCGCTATTCATGTCACAGTGTCACACCGTGTTATCCTTGATATTTTGCACGAGAATACCCCTGGACTTCAAATGATACTTAAAGGGACTATGTCACAGATTTTACCAGATTTTTTAACAGCCAAAATTTATAGTTGTGTCACATGAAATCAAAAAATTATAGTCCATTTTTTTATTAACAATTTCTATATTAGAGCACAAAAACTTTAACGAGCATCTTTGGCTGCGGATGGAAATGGATTGCAACTTGAAAAAACTAGGCTAACATTTTCAAATTGTTTTCACGTGTCATCAAAAAATCGATATTTATAGCCATAGGTTGATTTCTTTTTTGCAAATGTAGGTTATGTCTTCCTTTAGATGTTCAAAGATTATGTTTTTATGGGTTTAGTTACCTACCATTAATTTCAGAACAGTTTAGACCAAAAATCTGTGAAATTCCCATAGCTCCTTTAAAGCGTCAGTGAAATAATTCTAATTGTACATTATAGCAGAATTATACAAATCCTTTGAAGCCCAGGGGCAGCCGTATTTGCATGTATTACACCACATAGTGACATCAGTTTACACTTTAGTTGTTTTATTAGTCACATTGTATTGACTTGGGTGTCAACGATTTGAAGGAAAACCAAGATCAGTCGCGCCCAAGCACATCAAAATTTCCCTGTTGTATTTATTGTAAAGTTAAATCTAGAGCGTGGTATGACATCAATTAGCGTTTATAGCAGTTAGTGTTACCGTAATCTTACAGCAAAAAGTTTGTACAAAGTTAATGAACTGAAAAAATTAGCTTGTAAAAAAACTATGCAATGAAACTTTTTAAGGGTGCTAAATAAAATTTGATCTTATTTTTTGGCGAAAATGTAAAACCACTAGTTTTGTACCTCGTAACATTATTTCTTGGTCAGTTTCTTTTCTTTATGTAGTTTACCAGTATCATCACATGCACGATCACTTATTTCATGTTCTGTAGTGGATTTATTGTAGAATATCTACATTTTTTTCTCGCTCCACGTCATAGCAGCCTTTGGTCGTCACGCAAGGCGTTGGGAGAAGCGTTGCGTGACGGCCTAAATAACGGCTGCGAAGAAGACTACGTCATAGAGACTCTGTACATTCTGATTTTGCTACTATCACAGTGAGGAAAAGTGTTAAGATTATTTTATAATATATGCTGACCAGAACAGACTGACATTGTAAATATTGTATGCCACACCAAAATGAAACTAGCCTAAAAGTAAATAAAGTTCCCGTTTTTAACTAGTTGTCTTCTTGAGTTTGTTGGGTACAAGAAAGCTTTGTTCGAATATATTTTAATATATTCGAACAATATATATATATATTCTGCTACGGGAATAGGAGGGAAATTTCGAATCAAATCAGAACTTCTCATTTTACTGAAATTGGATTGTGGGTGAGTGGAGGGGGCGGTGGTTGTTACTAGTCATTCTGTTGGATTTCTTTGCTAATCAATGATTTTCCATTAGAATAAAATTACCGTTGGTAAAAATCCGTTTATAAAGGATGGGGAGGACTGAGGTAAAGGTGGCACCAAACCCCTTAAATAAATTTTCCCAATTTTCGCCAAATGTTTTATCTTAGCGTACGTCTGATAGCTCAGTGATAAAAGTGCTTTTATATGTAAATCCAATTTATGGGGCTAAGGGACTGGCCAATAAGTAGGGGGATGGGTCATCAGTTTTTGAGCCCTCGAAAAGGGGTGGGTTATGTAATTTTGATCTACACGTAGGGGGTGGGTCATCTTATTTATTCACTTACTTTTAACTGTTATAGTTCCAAGAAAAGTTGTATTCATCAGTATATAAAATTGATAAATTTCTCCATGTAAGCAGTTTTAAATGAATTTCTAGCGATTTCAAAAGGCCCAAATATAAAATTTTCCCGGGGGAGCATACCCCCTGACCCCCCTAGATGGCTTGTAATCATATCATTAGTTTTACCTGACTCTCTTCAACCTGCATAGATTCACGCTGGGCTTTAGGCCTTTAAATACCAGTAAACTCTTTTATTACACAACTAAGGTGGTCCGAGGGCTAATAACTAAATCAGTAAAGCAGATTACTTAATTTCCGGTCCCGCGAGGGCCGATATTTTCCAAGTATCGGACCGGGTTTTGTCCCGGATGATCCCGCGCTAATTCCCTCGCGATTAAGCGCAAGATTTTTGCTAGATTTTTTTGCAAGATTTTTTCGGAGTTTTTATTGCTTTGAAAATGAAATGACCTTAAACACAGAAATAAATAGCGAGCGTAAAAGTTCTGCCGCACATTGTTTTCCACGACATCTACCGGGTAGCAATTCCCACTACATAAAGTTTCTAGTCGTGTAATAAATCTCTTATTAACCAAGCTTGCTCGGGACCGTACTGTCAAGACCTCGGGCTAATATTCGCCCAGTACGGCCCTCGCGCGTGGTTAATAAGATATATTTCTCAAACAATTTGCAAATATGAATGATGGACAGTGGTTGTATTTTATTTATGTTATTAATTTCTGTATAAAAATATGAACTCTTCAATATATAATTGATTATGAATTAATATCATATACTGATTCAGTTTTTTTGCATATGTTTGTGTCTAAATTTCCCCATGGACTTTACACACAAATATGTGGAAAACTTACAAAAGGCTAGTATGAGAAGTGATAAATTCATCCTTCTTTGGTGTGGCAAGAAATGGAAAAACTGAAGACGTACATGGAACAGCAGTGTTCATCAGGGAAAAGGTCTATGTAGGGAATTTCACTTAAAAAGCTGAAGTCAAATAAAAAATCTCCAACCCCTAACAGATGATAAAGAAATGATAGGTCCCTTGATTTTTTTTTAGCAAAGGGGGTGGGTCATGTAATTTTCAACCCCCTGTCAGGGGTGGGTTAGTCGGTTTTGAGCCAGACGGAAGGGGTGGGTCACAAATTTTTGAGCCACCACTTTTCCAATTGCTCCGGCCCACCCCCCCTGATACTTATTGACCAGTCCCTAAAGCAACCTGAATCGAGCCAAATTTCGTATGTTTTAGGATTTTAGGTATTTTAGCTTAACCCTTATTATGCTAAGCCCGGATTTTTCAGTTTGGAAAATTTTCGACTACAATAGACCAAAAAATTTCTAAACGTCATTTGATCGTTTCCCATCATTTTCTCAACATTCCCGAAGTCTTCCGAAGGTTGCCGAGAAGGATACGAAGTTGTTTCGTCAATATCCATATAAGGGAGTAAACGCTTCTGCCAGCGTTTCATAACAACATCGGTTCGAAATGATTCAAATTTCCGGGTGCGAAAATTAAAACTGAAAAGTGGTGTTTGCCTGAACCCTGGCTGCCGTGCCAAACGCCGTCAATTAGCCACTTACTCTCGTGACCAGCTTTTTTGCATCGAACAATAACAGGATTACTGGTTGTCAAACTGTAATGTCTTAAGGAGGCATTTGTTAATTTCAATATCAAAGCCCTGAAATGCATACTTCTCTCATAAGCATAAGCGCTCTGATGAGTTCTCAAAGGAACTTGGACGTTCGTGAGCGCTGGGCAATTTGTTACACATCTTGTGATTTTCGTCTCTGACCGTTTTCCATTTATTCCAAGAGCTTACGTTGTGGATGGTTTCCGTAGCGACTAGCTAACAAAGGTACTGTACAAATCCATCACGTCACTCAATGTCGTCATTTTAATGACAAAGCACTTGGACATAAAACGTAACAATAAAACTATTTCATAACCAGCTTGAACTAGATTACGGAAAAGCTTACAAGCACTTTCACACGAAACAGTTGGAGCTAACTGCACTTCTGTGGATCAGACAAGAATTCATGTAATCTGCGTCAAGAATTCAAAACACTGTCCCTGTCTGCCATCTCTTGACAGAATCTTAATCTCCGTGCTGCCGTCTGAAGAGACAAAAGAAAGTGTAATTTATTCGTACAAGCTTTATTCACATGTTTGGCGTCATGGCTCACGATTCCGCGCGGCAAAGGGTCCGATCTCGGGATAGCAAAACGCAAGAAGAGATTGAACGCCAACACACGCTATTGGCTGCAGATCTTGATAAGAGAGCTTTGAAAGGAAACGCTAAAGTGGAAGATTGGAGGCATCACAAAGAGTTCACAGGGCTGTCCAAGAAGGAGAAAAGGGAACGATTCCAAATACGACAACAGCGAAATGAAATTTTGGATGAGTTAAAAAAGGTGCGACGCGGTTATACGGGGCATTACGATGACTCGAAATCACCGATAGAGAACATTCAGAGTGCCCTGAAGCAACAATGCCTAACACCACTAAGAAGTTCAAGACTGGATGTTCCTAATGCCTATCCAATTAGAAAAGCCAAATCGATGGAGTCGATGCCCGTTGTAAAACCCACAAGCGTTACATCCGGAGAGAGTGATTTTCAGCAGCGGCCCAAGAGTGGCCATTCGGCTAAGAAACCCTCGCCAAAGGCTACGAGAGTAAAACCTAAAAAAGATGAATAATTACATTATATTTGCAGAAATGACGGGGGAAATCGAATAAAAAATAAGTTGACATTGCAACAATGACAACAATGCATAGTTATTACTTGAATTAATGTCCAATGTTCGCTTGCTCTTTGATCGTTAATTGAGGGTAATTTACACGTAAGGTATACTGACATATTAAAAGCGTCACTGGAGTCCAGATGTGATTAAAATGGTTTTTTATGAGGTGGGATGAGGTGAGAAAAGGGTCCTTGCAATTTGCCATTTGTCAGACTGTAGAAAGAGATTGCAAATAACGTAAGTAAACAATTGCCTTGGTAATAAAACTGCACTGACTGCTATTTGAGGTGATAATTGTTCATAGCTAATTTACGTGATAATATATATCGGTCGAACAAAAATTCAATGATGCACTAAATAAAGATTTACAGAAATCAGAGGTACTAGCTGGCTCAGTGATTCTTAACGAAACTTTAGTAGTGTTAAGTAGCTAAAGAAGTTTAATTTATTACAGATTGTTGTTTGCATACGGATTCCAGAAGACCCTTTGTCTGGCCAGTGATGACACAGTGATGATTTGATACGATTTTTAATACGTTTTTCCTGAATTTGACAAGTCAAGTCAGTCGAAGTCAAACAAATATAGAAAAAAAGGCAACTTAAAGGGATCGACGCTAAGCTCAAAAATCTGCCGTGTAACAACTATATGCCAAATGAGCAGAAATATCAAACATAGATAAATTGCAGTTTTGTGCTACCAGCTTGTAGTCCGGCGGCATAGCTGAAAAATTGTGTTATTTTTGTTACTAATCTCGTATTTTGCAGATCAATAGAGATGTGTACGGCGATTAACTTCTGCTATAGAACCACTCTCAGTTCTCACCGTATTGCCCGTAAATCAAGTTTTTCCTCGCTGAGACCCCCCGCGAAGACGTACGTCATCTTTTAGTAACTCAGGAATGACTCAATCACTTGCGCAAAAAAGTTAAACTTTTGTATTAATTTAAACATTTACTTCTAAAAAAATAAAAAAATTGTTGTATAAATGAGCCATTCAAACAAACAAATACAAAAAAGTGGATAATTATGCGTGCAAACATTGAATGCAAATTTGTTACTTGCTGCTGATTGTCTTTCCTTGCCCGTTTTTTGGCAATAATATTTTCGCAATGGCATTTTAGCACAGGCCAAAGGGAAAAATGTTGACCGGATTTTCAGTGACCAGCTGGCATTACTGGGCCGTTTTTTAGACTTTTTAGGTCAGCTATATCTTCTAGTAAAAAAAAAATATGAAGAAATCATCAGGCCAAAATGTGAGAGCAAATGCGTATTTTGCCAAGAACATACGAGCAAGAACAGTGAATGCCCAGCAAACTCGAAACGGAGCAACCGTGGTGCTGGATATTTCACCCTTGAAAAGGATTTGCAGAGTTTTTATGAGACTTAAGAACTTCACATAGACTTAGCAGAGCCAGATGTAGAATAGAGAATTGCTGAGACGCGTTTGAGGCCTCATGGGCTAGGTCATACCACGTACCATATTTCGGGAACTAAATTTCGCGAAAATGGAAAGGGCATATTTCGATTCGCCGGACTTATTATTCGCACTTTGGCCAAAAAAAAGTACGTTAAAACATAAAAACACAATAAAAATCTTTAAAAATAAATTTTTCGCGGGTCGCGGGATCTTTAATTTCGCGATTTTCGAAAATTGCGAAAATTAAGTCCTACCAACATAAGTATCAATAAGGTAGTAAAATACTACCGAATTGAAAACGCTTCAGTAGGAATCAGGAGCCCATTACTAATGGGCTCCTGTTGGAATCGAATGAAAGGAAAGTGAAGGAAATGCATCGCAGATACCAGATGATACTGAAAAGCGCACGAGATGTGATATTGCTAGTACGACTGTAGGACAGAAAATCTGTTTCTTTTAGGGGGGGGGGGGGGGGGGCAAGCCACTTGGGGGAAACGAATATTTCGTGCAAGCACCATAGAGCTAGTATCCCCGCCCCCAAGTGTTAAACGTGTATAAGCTCTCTACTGCCTTTTTTAGATTGCGCTCATTCCGAGGCGATGATAAGTCACACTATAACTGCTATTGGCAAAGCCGTAGAGTACGTAAGTCCGGGACAAACTGTGGTTATTGCTTGCGATCAGTCGCTCTTGCTTTAGCAAAAACATTCGAGTCATGCTTGGTGGTCTTCACATCGAGCAGGCGGCACTAAAGGCTTTCAGGACACAAGCTAAGATTACTACAGCAGGAAAAAAGCGGAATCGCATCTCAACTGTGCATATATTACGCGTACTAGGTACACTCATAAGGAAACTGCAGCAAGTTTGTTTATTCTTCAGAAACATAAATGCAGGAAATAGGTGAAATCTGCTCAAATGGGAGAAGAAGCTGATTCCATTTCCACGTGGAGAAGTAAGAAAGAAACCACGATCCCTATACAATTTAAACTCATCAAAGGGGACGGCGGGGCGATAGGCCTGACAGAGAATACAAGTGTGTTGCTAAGGTGGATGGTATCTGGACCTGAACTAGCGAGATTGGTCCTCAGACAGTTCGAAAATAGTGATGAAGACAACCACCCACATGCTGCCCCATCACAAGTACTTTCAATGCAAGTAAAACAAGGTTCAAGGATCAACAATGTAATAGAGGGGGCTGGGCAATCTTTTGAGGAGACCAGTCAATTTGATCTAGGAAAGGAACAGCGGAAATACAAGTCCCGTCCCGAACAGATTGTCCATTGTTTTCCAAAGGCAATATTGGTTGGCAGAATCGCAAAGGCAACCTCGATAATCAACATCGTTATCTAATAGAGGAACCAAGGTATCGCACCTGGACGTTCAGCGAGGAAACATGGTGACCGATACGGTACGGTGCACACTGCCTGACGCTGCAATGTTATAATAATTGCCTTGCACTTCACTGTGTCTCTGTGCGTGTCATGGAAAATGTTTAAGCATAGTTAGTAGAGGTTTAAGAAAATAGTTTCCAGACAGCATTTTGATCTAGAAAAACACGATATCTATAGCTATGTGTATGTCACTAGAGCTGCTAGCGGTGATAAGCTATATCAACTCAGCAGTTATCTAGGTTGTCATATTAACACATGGCAAGTTTCAACATTGTACCTCTAAAGAGAAGTATTCAACACAACACACAACACAACAACAAAACGTTAACACTTCATTTGTACCCTAAATTAAATTAAAATTTTAATACAAGAAGAATAAAAATAAATTAAGTTGGCAAATGAGATTGGGCAGTCATCCTTAGTGTTAATTATAAATACAATAATTTCTAAAATGGGTCGGGTACTTAGGAATAAGATAACAAAATACAGAAACACACAGACGGACAAAAAATAAGAAGCTTACTTATTATAATTTAGTGAAAATAAGCTGGAAAATGGATTATAATTATGGACAGATAAACTAACAGAAGAAAGGAATTAAAGTGTGAATGATGAGTAATTTTGTTGTTTAATTTCCTGATCTGAAATTGCAAACAATGCATAACTTGCATAAATTAAGATGCGGTTACCATGGCGATGGTATTTTATTCCGTTGTACATCTCGGCAGAGCCGCTTCTGGCCATCGTTACACGCAAACACATTTAAATCACCCGTTAAACATGCAGAAAATCGCTTTTCACATGTAGCTCATTTAAATGCAGTTTCCATGGAAACAGCGTCTCTGTAGAGGTGGTTCTATAGCTTAAACTGTTTACTTCGATAGTCTCTCGCTGTGTGCCAAATTTCAGGCTGGTAACAAGAAGTGCACAATTCAGCCGAAATTTTGAGCTATGCCGCCGGACTATTGGGCCAAAGGCTTAGGCTGATGATATGCAGGGGAATTAATAACTTTCGCCTATTACACTACTTACACAGCTCAGAGGACCAATATAGCTAAAATCAGCCAATCAGATTGGAGTTTTGTAGTGGATTAGGTAAAGTTAATTCTTACATAGTTGTGACTTAACGATATAAAAAATTAGAGAGCACTTAAGTATGGTAAAAGTCTCTTTTTTCTATAATTAATTCAGACCACTTTTTTGTGAGGAACGAATGATTTGTGACCAGTTAGGACTTCATTTGCCATAACCATTTTCAAACCTGGCCGCTTTGTCCAATCCAGGGGGGGGGGGGGGGAAGCAACTTCCCATACATTCTCTTATATGAATTCTGAGCGATGCTCTCACAACTTGCAAAGCAATCATCGGGGCGGTAGTCAGCGGATCTCTTTACGGCGCATGAGCAGCTCCTTTCTTTGTGAACTTGCCAAAACAATAACAACATGGGACCAGTGAGAGAGTTCGATTATTCTTTTTTTATAGTAATGAAAAATAAGGCTTTCTAAGTTTTGTCTTTAAAGCAGCGAAAATTTCTCCGGAAGGGTTCTTGGTGTAAATATGTGATGTTTGTTATGAAATAAAACCATCACAGAAATGGTAATGAAAACGTGGCGATTGAATATTCCCGCGCCGGTCGGAGCTATTGTTCTTGCTCTATTGTTTCGAGGTTGTTTGTTGCCTTGGTCGTTCTTTGTTTTACCTCATTTACAATCCCCATGTGGGCCAGTTGAAAATCGTGGTACAAACATTTGCATTTCAGCACTGAAAAGTAGCACGGTATCACAAAATTCTGCGTTCTTAAAACTACACGACGATGACGAAATTTTCGGATGAAAACACTGCTTTTAGATTTTTAGTTAAGAGAATTGAATCCCTTTATAGTAAGTTATTCCACGGCATGGTAGTCGTGATTGCCATAGCTTCCATTTCGCGGGAACAGATTGCCTGTTGCATCGTACAAAAACCGCTGACTACATCGTGAATTGATCGCGTTGCAAGTTGTGAGAGCATCGCTACTCGGTCCCAGACCTCGTTTCTCCCCCCCCCCCCCCCTGGTCCAATCGAATAAAAAAATTCGTTAAAAAAAATTTCTTCTTCTTTTTCGTTTGAATTGTTCACAGCACTTTTTCAATCATCAAGTCGTATAATAAATCACTTATTAACTAAGGTTGCACACCAACTGGAATATTATTTACCAAAACACTTTACGCGTTCAACCGTACAGCTGAAGTTTACGAGCCCTTTGTAAAAGTAAAAAGACACTTTGATGAAAAGCTAACATTCCAAAAGTCAGCAGCTGAGACCTGCTGTGGTGGTTAATACTCTTGTCATCTACAGTTGAGCGTGATTTCAGAAAGTTCAAAATGTACCTGGCTCTCAGGAAAGGCACTGAAAACAAACAACGTTTGCTGTAGTGCCGCACCCTGCCTTCACCCAACAAATGCAATGAACCCGTTTATATTAGGAAGTGAAGTTTGTGAAAATGGATTACAGATGGGAATTTACGGAGGATGGAGATGGATCAGTCACAGAAGTAGGATTTTTTCTCAACGCAGAAATCCTTGCCGGCAGCAATTGTTTTACGTCGTTTAGTTAGTACATTTACAGCTAACAAAGCTATGGTTTTAGTTGCTCGCGACCAGTTCCGCCCTTAAATCGCTTCTAAATCGCGGTGCTCGCGACCAGTTCCGCCCTTAAATCGCTTCTAGCCTGCTTATTATCCTAATGCATAACTTTATCTGACGGAAAACTATATACCATTTCAGATCTTCGAGAATTCTCTAACCGACTATTGTCGTTTGAGGTTACTAAACAGCATGACGTAGTCATAATGTTCGTGATATTTCTGATAAAATCAAAAGAATCGTGTTTGGGCGTGCGAAAGTTGTTTTGCACTCGCTTCAATTTTCGCACGGCCAAAATGTGAAAAATATTTCTTCGAACTTTTAATACAAGAACGCTTCCTAGGCAGGCTAAGGAGCTGTAAGTAAAAGTAAATTACTAGCTGTTTGCTCAGTTTGCTGTCAACTGGCTCAGTTGCGAGTTTCAGTTCTTTATACTTTTTATGTCACAGGGAAACACAAGATATTCGGTATTTTGATGTCTTTATTTTCGTTGTATATCGTGATTTATATTACATGAATCAATTTTACTACAATTTTGTAGGAGGCATAAGTTTGCACATTATGAACGTACAATAACAGGTACACACCTTCACACCATACTTATTGTAATTCAATCTAATTTAATCTAAATTCATATTAAAAACTATAAAATTATTTTTACTCCATTATCAGACCACTCTTAGTTATAAGGTTTTGTTCCTTTTTTCGAAGTTTAAAGCTTGCTACATTCTTAGAAGTAGACAAAGAAAAAGTTAACTTAAACATATTACACACAAAAGACCCTTATAAAGGCCGATTTACACGGTACGATTTTGTCGCTTGCGACATGCCTACGACAGGCCTACGACACGAATTGTGTCGTGTAAATCAAACCTACAACTCGCTTACGACTGTCGTAGGCGTGTCGTAAGATTATCGCATGCGATAAAATCGTACCGTGTAAATCGGCCTTAAGTGTGCTAGCATTAAAACAATACAAATCACCCCTCCCTCAAATCACACACCACTCAGTCCCAAGACATTTTAAAGCTTTATTGAAAAGCTATCTGTGTGAGTGTGAGTGTATTGCCTCTATACGCCATGTGGCGCAAGGTCCGATATCACACACTGAAGAAGGTCTAGCTGTTATTGTAGTCTGCGACCATTTAATAGTACTAAGTCTCATTTTGACGAAAATTAGGAGACCCTGAGTAAACAAGCCTATGTATGCGAGTACTTCTTCTAGAAAATCTATATCTCTTATTGCTCCATTCTGTCTACAAATCAAGGAAGTCCCCTCGGAACTCCACACTTTTTTAACATTTCGAACTTAATCTCTAGACAAAATAGACCAGGTTAAAAGTTTTGTTGATAGTATGATTTCATTTAACCCTCATATCCTCCAAACAGCTTGAAAATCTCTCTTAATTCAGCTATTTGCGGATCTTTCAGCGGTTGAAGTGGTGATCTTGTTGGACCGCCATAGTAACCGAAAAACTCCATGGATTTTTTCAATCCGGGAACACCAAATGTCTTGGTCACCTAAATAAACAGAACAGAAATAAGAAACAAATAAAACACAACGTCGAAAGATTTACGTGTGGGATAAGAAAAAAACTATAACCGTTTGCGTAAAAACGAACATAAATAATCAAACTACCTAAGACTACATAAGTTTGATTCTCTCAAATTGAACTTGGGACTACAGTGTTTTAGCTTGTAGTCAGAATGAAGAATTAGTCCCAAGTTGCCTCGGCCATTCGGCTCTGAGAGTAAAACGATTGGTAGACGAAGGTTGACGAACGTAAAACGAGCAAGGAACGAGAACTAACTAACACACACGAAGGTGACACTCACAAAACGGTTGAGTCACGAATTCAACGGAGAAATATGAGCAGACTAGTATATATATGTACCATAAAAAAGTGCTTACCACTGTGTTTGGTAGAATTAACTTGTGTTGCAGAAGCTTAGCTTCTTCCATTTTGCCGTGTTTGTGCAATTCATGAAGTTTACAAACTTCTCTTCCCAAAACGTTTGCCAAAGCGCACACACCACCAACGGCACCTTAAAATAGTCGCAAAAAAGTTGCGTTAGAAAGCAGAGCTACAAACAGTGCAATTTATTACAATTAAGATACTGTCTCCAGTAACACTTCCAGTAAAATTTACAGTTGTGACGAGTTTTTCCGGTGGAGTTTAATTGAACCTCAGGTTTCGCAAAGGATGTTGCTAAGAAAGGGATCACGTGACAACTTTCCGTCTTCTCGCTAGTTTTCGTTTAACATTTCGATTGGTTGTTAAACTCGGAAACCTTTCGGGCGTACTTTAGCCTCCCACGCAGTCGTTCTTAGGGGCGATCGTGTTTCACTGCGTGGAAGGCTAGGCGTACTTCGGATGTGTTTAGTTTTCCCGAAGACATGTCAACTTACTTACCAAGGCAGTAAGAAGCGAAAAGAAAACTTGCTGATCCAGCTAAAACTTGGAAATTGTTTCCAGTGGTCTTGTGGATTACGTAACCAATCTTAGTGATCTGAAAAAAAAAAAAAATTTAAAACAAAATTATTATTACGGGAAAATGCACAATGCACTGAGCGATGAGGTGGCGCTATCTCAAGCATTTTATCTTTCCCTACGGAGTTCTTAATTCCCAAGATCTGTAAGAATTTTTTATGACAGTATTTTTTGCCCTGCAAAGTTGCTGTCTATCCAATAGGTTAAGAGGGTTTCGAGACATAGGCTCAAATTGATAAAACAAACACATTTCCAAACATCTCTTTAAATTGTTGAAAAGCAATTTCCCTTATTGACCACTCACTTGTAAATTCAAACTAGCAGGCACTTTGAACGCATTAAGGGTTTTTTTTTGGGATAGGGAATGTTCAAACAACCAATCAGAGAAAAGAGCCTTATCGGCTTATTAATCGTAGACTCACTCGCATTAACTTTGTCCACGCTTTTCGTCGCTTACAAGCTTATTAGCAATACACGTTTTTCTCCCAGGTCTGACAGGTTTGTTTCATACAGACCTTTTCACTTTCAAATCCAGTCAAAAAATTGAAATACAATGATGTTTTACATACATCCCCACCACTGTCCTTGAGCGCGATGATGTTAGGATGAGACGATAGTTTAATAATGCAGTCTGCAGGCATATCAATCCCAGTATTTGCTGGCACACTGTACAGGATAACAGGAATTGGAGAACTGTCAGCAACCTGGCGGAAAATAAAGTTTTTAATGACCCCATCAGCAGCACTATGATTAAGGAGTGAACCACTAAACTTTTAGGGATGGTGGGGGTTGAGGTTTTTTCAGTCATGTTTGTTATATGTGATACATACATTTTTGCTCAGAATTGGATAAGAAACTCGAATTGAAATTTCCTGAGATTGAAGAACAACATGCGTGTCAGACCAGCCACGAAAGTATTCATTAACAATTTACGTTACGCAATTGGGAATGCTTACGCGATGTAAGGCCAGATTGCACCATCATTTCGACGCTTTTTAAGCGGGACTTCGAACGCGATGTTCGACGAGTTAGCTTTCACTGAAAGGTCTCTGATGAGTCTCTTGGCGGAGACGAAACATGCGTGTCAGACCAGCCACGAAAGTATTCATTAACAATTTACGTTACGCAATTGGGAATGCTTACGCGATGTAAGGCCAGATTGCACCATCATTTCGACGCTAGCGGGACTTCGAACGCGATGTTAGACAAGTTAGCTTCACCGAAAGGTCTCTGATGAGTCTCTTGGCGGAGACGAAACATGCGTGTCAGACCAGCCACGAAAGAATTGAAAGTGATCATTTTAATTGATGTACAGTACCTGAGTAAAGTGCTTCTCTAGAGCTTCTGATGTCATACCGTTCTTGTAGTAACAAGGTGTTATGACAAGTGCTGCGTCAGCACCTGCCTCAGCCATTTTATTTGTCATCTCTATAGTGTCCCTTGTGGCTATGAGTAGAGAATAAAGATAATAAATATTTCTTATTCTATAAAAGAACAGTTCACCTATTAAATAGATTTAGCCAGCCTAAACGGAGCTCCCCGGTACTTTCCCTTAAAAAATCTGATTCACTGACGTGGCTGTGGCCCGCATCCAATGCCATTTTTCGGTCAGCGATCACTTTATAAAAACAGTTACCTCGATGAGTATACACCTGAGCCCGCGATATCACGTGATACTGGTCGCGGATCCTTGTTGACAGCTGTCAATTGACCATAACTTGGATGCCCATTAACAAATAGATGAGTGTTTATCTATTCGTGCGCACACCGTACGTACGCCGTACGCGCCCCACCTCCGCTGCCATGATGACCATGAGAACTCAAGTTCATGGTTTTCCTATTTCTGCGAATTTTCTTGGGTTGGGGCTCCGCTCTCGGCCTTCGGGCCGCTGTGGGCTCCGCTATTAATGGATTAGATGGATGGGTTTTCCACAATGGCGCAGACCGTTCACGAAAAAGCCTTCCAGATCTACACATGTTTAAGAAAGCTATTTCACAATACATTGACTTGCTTGTTTATTTCAGAGCCCAAAATAACCTTTGAGCCAAACTAAACGTGAGATAGAAGAACAACTGAACTGAGGTCTTAATAAAACATAAGGTAACAAGGGTGGTTGTCATTGGGAAGGATTCAGACAAATTTACATCACCACAACACCTACCCTCCTACGCAGACCATCGTTCTTTGGGGGAGAAACACGTGGCGAGCCCAAAGAACGTCCGCGTAGTAGGCTATTCAACACCTCAAGCCAAGATTTTTCCTACCTAGAATATGGCGGTTTTCCTTGAGTGTCAAGTAAATTGCGTTTGCTTTGGTTTTGCACTACGCTGAGTGATTGGCTTAAATATCTCGCGCCACTCTCTCAGCCAATCAGAACTAAAACCAAAACCAATCGTGACTCGCTCGCGCACGCTTTCCCGCGCTTCGTGCCAGCTACATGTATTTGCTTCGAGTTTTGATTGGTTCACTGGATTGTCTGTGTCCTTTGTGATTGGCCAGAGTAATTACTTTGGTTTTGGTTTAACGACACTCAATTGAAAACTGCTCTTACTATGTTCTTTCTTGTGTGTGTTTTCTTACCTTCACAACCCGATCCTGCCAAAACAAGTTTGTCTTTTGGCGCAAGCTCTCTCACCTTTCGTACTAATTCAATCTTCTCTTCAGGTCTCATAAATGCATATTCACCATTGGAGCCTTGAACAACATACCCTGTAATACAATCCATACAATGTATGATTATTTATTTTCTTGTCCATAAGGCTGAGGGCATTTCGGAGGTGTACATGTTCATCACCGATAATGTGTGGTTCCAGAAAATGTCCACACTCCCCCAACAGAAGGGATTGGAAATTCTCGGGGGCAGGAGGGGGTCTTAAAGGCCAAAACCTTTAAGGAAAAATTATGTATAAAGCTTGGAGTTTCCAGAGGGGAGGGGAGGGTCTTTAAGAAAAATCCCTTCCGTGGGGGAGGCATGGATAATTTATGGAACTACACGAAAGTTCGACAGTTCCCCTAAAATTTTTGCATCAAGTTCCCTTTAATAGTGGACATACCCCTTGTTCCCCTCAAACTAATCCAACTATATCCCCTGTTCCCTTGAAATAAATGACTGTATTCCCTTGTTCCAAAAAGAAACACCTTGGAAGCCCTTATCACGCCTTCACAGTACAAGATCTCTGGGACATTGTTTTGGGAATTTGTTAAGTCAGTTCCAAAGAAAAAACTTAAGAGTCCATTACAAGAAAAAAGTGAGAAAAAATATGTTAATGGTAATTTGGGGTATTGAGTCTCGTTACAGATGCCTGTATGAACATGCATGTACCATATTTTTGTCATTTTTTTTCTAAAAATCATTCATTCAGTAACAAAAAGTTTACTGGTTTCTTCAATATTAACCAAAAAATGCATAAGGGGGTAAAAAGTGTCATATTGTTTCCCTGTGTTGTCATTGTTAAAAATGGAAGTTTGTTGTTGTTATTGAAGAGCACCATAGTTTTATATTGTTTATGCCACTAGCTTCCTGTAAAGGTTAATTAGTTAAATATAAACATGTGCCATTAAATGCATCTGCCTATTAGGTATTGACACCCGATATTGTTTTGCTATATTTTTAGCATTGATTGTAAGAATGCACATGTTCATCTATTTCAAACACTTCTTCAATATTTATCACATGGACTGTTTGTCTGTGCATTACATAAAATCAATCAACATTGTTTGTGATAACAAGAAGAGTTATTAAATACATATGTGAAGTGATGCTTCGCTTAACATGCTGTGAAGTTCCGAAAGTAATAATACCCTGAAAGTAGTGAAAAATGTCGTGGTCGTTAGTAAATCCTAAAAAAAAGCAACCGTCCGATAGCAGCAGTCTCTCTCCTACCCCCGGGGTGGGTACTTGACCTAAGTTTAGGTATAGGGGTGTCACTGGGGGTTTGAATCCCTGACCCTGTTTAGGACAATAAAAACTTAAAATGCCTACCCTGTGTAGGACAACACCCCCTATTTTAAGACCCTATTTAGGACAAAGGACAACATCAACAATCATTTACACTACCGGTATATTATGATTGCCTCCTGTACGCGATGTTTGACACATTGAAATGCAAAAACACCGATCCCACCAAATAAAAATGCTTTCTATTGATGCGAAAGTGAAAACAAATGTAAAAACATGGACGACAGTCTTTCAGCCATACCCTGTCTAGTACAGCTTCAGGCCCTGTTTAGGACAGAGGAGCTTGAAATTATATACCCTGTTCAGGGTCGGAGGAGTCAAAAACCATAGCCCCCCCCCACCCCCCGGGGGCTCCTACCCAAAAGTGGCGACCCCTCAAAGTAGCGTGGGAAAGACTGCTAAATCCGAAACTATGGGGGGTCATATTTTTCGCTTCGGTATTTTCTGCTTGTGTCTGTTGCTTGTAGTCTCATGTTGTCTGGGGGGACTCTGGGTGTCATAGTCTCTCTCCCCCGGGAGAATCATTTGAAATATTGGTTTCCATTAATCTGTCTTTATGCATGGTCTTAAAATCGGGCGCGGGCATGCAGGCATGCGGGGCGGGGGGGGGGGGGCGGCATGCGGCGTCCCTACTCCCGCTCCCCATGCTACCCAAGCCGGCTGGCTTGGCGGTGGTTGGTAACTGGATGGATCACACGCCTCTCTGCCTCACTTGTGACCACCCTAGCTAATTTTTAAACATGGGGGGCCGCTTTGATGGTTAAAATAACATTTGGATTACGATCCTTTTTTTCAGCACTTGCCAACATACATATCAATATTATCAAATAACAAATTGCTTAGTGTCCCTGGCTGTGTATGAAGGGGACACACATTTAGGATAAACTTTAATTTTGGAAAGTCCTTGGAAGGCATAAGTAACAATTTTTATGCCATCTTGTTTAAAATCAACAATCAGCGCATGAACATTCCATTGTTTTAATTCCTATTTTTAAATGTGACAACAATATTTTGAAAATATTTTACTTATAGTATAGAGCCCTAATATACTAGTGAAAGTGTCCTTAGCTCAAAATAGATGATCAACTCTAAAATTCCCTGCATTCATATATTGTCCCCACTTAAAGTTAAATGAAACAGTTCTGAAACAACTCACTCACAACAACTGGAAGGTTATTATGTAACAACTTTCAGGTACAACATTTTAAAGTTAATTCACTGCAATACTTCTAAGACAGCACATTTAAAAAATAAGCTTAAATATTTCCTGTTCATAATCCTTCTCAATCTTTCAGTGTTAACCATCGTTGTTCATTTATGTTTTTTTTATGAATTTTGTTGTTGTTTTTCTACCTTTAGTTAGCAAACTAATTTTGAGCTGTTCTTTACTTAAAGGTAATTTTTTATAGCACAAAAAAAGACTGAATAATTATGGACCCCCTGAGTCTCTATAAAAACTCCTCTCCTAAGTCAGCTTTATTTTTGAACAAAAGTACTTAAACAAGTTAAAAAAATTGACCTTGACTTTCTATCCCCTTTGTGTGAGACATGTTTTTGACCAAAGTACTTAAACAAGTTAAAAAAAATGCCCTTGACTTTTTATCCCCTTTGTGTGAGGCACATTTTGGCCAAAGTACTTAAACAAATTAAAAAAAAAAATTGCCCTTGTCTTTTTATCCCCCTTGTGTGAGGCATGTTTTTGCAGCAATACATATTTGGTGGTAAATGTTGTCGCACAAATATACCAGGAAGTGAATATTGGTACAAAGTAATGATTCTTTTATTCATGCTTTTTTCAAAATATGGCTGACTTTAACATCACAAATTGGCAAATATCAGTAATAAAAATGTTGTTAATGAAACATAATGCCCTAAATGACTTTAAAACTGGCGGTTCTTACAAGAAACAACAAGTACGGTAATGCTTTATACCAATGTATTACTCTAAAAAAAAAAAACACCAAAAAACCCACCAATATTAACAATATCCTGTGAAATTGTGTGGATATCGCCTGATACTTAGCTTACAAGGCCGTAGGCCAAGTTGGCTAAAATCAGACGATATTCTGAAAGAATGAGCAGGATAATTGTTTTATTATTCAACAAATTGTGAACTATAACTGTAGCTATGAAGTGCTTTGCAAGACTTAGGGTGAATCTTGGTAACCAATGTATATTTAACAATTATCCTGCGATCACGCGGTTCGCCTGTCTGCCGCGGGCCGGGCCGGGCTCGCGCCGGGGGATGTTTTCACAATTGTCCGGACTTTTGAAGCGAATGCGCGCTCAATTTCGACGAATCTTGCAACCTACGAATTCGCAGGATATCTGTGTCGGGCAGTATCGTACATTGACCTTTGGGCAGCGCGCGCATCTGTTGAATAATAATGCAGGATATCTGTTATGTACGAATGACAAGGACTTCGTAACCATATTTGGGTGTCATGACAATTTGTGAATAATAAGTTGCACTACTGTCTTACAGCTGGCATGCTTTGTTTAGATTGATATTGTGTGCACTTTCTTACATGGTGTTCCTTACAAGCCAGGAATTTCTATGGGCGAATAATCCACGAGCGTAGCCTAGTTGACTATTGCTTATAGAAAACAAAGACAAGTTGTCTAACTGTTTGAGTAGACACTACATTGTAGAAAGGATAACAGTCTAAAAACCTACAATATTAGGTATTTCTTAGTCAAAAATAAATAACTGAAACAGCTCTGAAACAACTCACTCACAACAACTGGAAGGTTAGTTATATATGTTACAACTGTTGGGTACGTTCATTCTAAATTAAATCCACTGCAATACTTGTAAGATGACACATTTGAAAAATAAGCTGAAATATTTCATGTTTGTCATTCAAATTCCTCCTCAATCTTTTGCAGGGTTTATCATCATTGCTCCTTTTTGGTTTATAATAAATTAAGTTGTTGTTTTTCTGCCTTTTAAATGGTTAGAAAAATATTATTGTGAGGTTAGACCCACTGAGTCTCTATAAAAACTCCTCTCTCCTAGGTCAGCTTTATTTTTGACAAAGCACCTAGATATACTAGTTGTAAAAATAAAACAAAAAATCTTTAAAATCCCCTCGTGTGGGACATGTTTTTGCAATACATGTTTGGTAGCAAATATTGCCAATCAATACTAGGATGAGAATATTGGTACAAAGTAGAAAAATAATTAAATATTTTATTCTCAAATTCATGCTTTGTACAAAATATGGGTAACTTTAACATCATGCCTTGACAAATTTTAAATTTAGTTAACGGAATGTGATGCCCCAGAGATGGCTTTTTAAACAGGAGGATTAACCTTGCTCTTACAATGAACAACAGTGAATACTGGATGCTTTCATTTAATAAATATAGAAGAAAGGTAAAGTCACATCTAAAAACCTCACTGATGTGTTCATAGAGGCCAAGTCTCACGCTTTTGGTGTGAGACTCACTCTTTTTGGCCCAATCTCACGCAACCACGCCATTCAGACAAAATATCACGCTTTTTTTAAATACTACAACTTGAGGGAAAAGTCTTATTAATTTAAATAAAGAGATATACTAAAGTTCAGCTGTACTTTGGTAGAGATGAACGCTAATCAAGTAGGGAAGAGCTTAAAAACAACAAACGCTTGCCCAGAATGAAGGAAATTGCTTCTCTGCGACTTACATTTTTAAAAATTTTCTGGGGGAGTATACCCCCTGACCCCCCTTACAGTACGGGCCCCTGGGTCTCACTATCGCCCCTTTGGGGCAATTCAATTTCTCACTCCATACCAACCAAAAAACTTGGCATCTATGTGTGTTGCAATATCATCTGACATTACACAAGCTTTGTTTAGATTTGGTCTTAGAGCTCACTAAGGAGTTTAAAGTACAAGTCTTCATGATCAATACCTAGGTAGCCTTACATGCAAATTTTGGTTTGTTTTAAAAGTAGCGGAACAATAATCAAGGGCATTTTTTGGCAGTGTTAATAACTATTATTGTTAGGTAATAGTTAAGTCTGTGTTTGAGCCTAGTGGCCTATCAGGGATCGATCACTAGGGGGAGCATGGATGGCGCAGTGGTGAGAAAGCTTGTGAACGTCCCACTGATAAGGCCTAAGTTTGAATCCTGGAACTGGTGTTACATGTGAGTTGTTGGTTTTGAGTTTTTGTTTGAAGGTTTTTCCCTGGTTCTCCAGTTTAACTCCCTTCACAAAAACCAACACATCTAAATTCCAATTCGATCAGGGAACAGTGGATGAAGAGCCACTGTGTGGAAATGCCACTACAAAATTCCCATTTTATTTTATTATTTTGTAAGTCAGCCCTCATCTCTGGATATATCTGGACATGACTGGGATCGCTCGATCCTGAATCCAGCGTTCTATGATCCACAGTCCAGCACGCTAATCACTACACCACCCTGCCCCCCCCCCCCGCATGCAGGGGGAGTAGCAATACTCCTGGTCACTCTTATGCCATAAAGACTTGGAACCTGAAGTGTTGTCCATTTTGGCTCAAGAATAGATTTTTCTTTTGCTAGACAGTTCATCACCCCTCTAAGAGGTATCACCTTATCTTTGACACCAGAGTTTTTGCACAGGGGAGGGGGGATGGTGATGATCCCTAAAATATTCCCTGGAGTTGATCCCCAGACTGACTATGGGATCAATATGTTGGGAAATACAATGAACTGTAGATGCCCCTGGGACCCCCCCCCCCCCCCCCCCGCCCCCTGGTGGCTCCCCTGGGTAAGGAAAAATTCAAGGCCTTTGTTAAAAGTTCAAAGGATATAAAGAGAAGGGGAATTCATAAAATTGTTATTGAAGATTAACGGGAATTTATCTTAAAAGATTCCTATACCTCGGGGAAACTCATTGATATTGCTTCACTCTTTTTACAATTCCCCTACAGTAGTTGGCCTGGGGGAACGCCAGGGGAAGCCAGCCAGTAAACTTAATTTAAGTTAAATGTACAGAATTAAATTATCTTGACGCTTTGTATTTTGTTATAAAAGACTCTTAACTCTTCGATCATAGGAATGAGCGCCCCCTTACCTCTGAATGGAATATCGTTCCACTTGCTGAAATTCTCCGTTAACTTGCCGTAGCTTACTTCTTCGTTGTCTTCAAAAGGTGTCACGATTGGAGGAAAAATTCCACTCAAATCGAGGGACGAACTACCCGTGGTAGAAAAGCCTGCCATTTTCTGAAATTGTCCCAGGAAACTGGTCCTCAAGGCAAGTGTATTGTTACACTTGACTTCTTTGTTACACCAGTGCAAATTTCTTGAAATCAAGAGGTTTAAACGAGAGAAATTTCTGCAATTCGTTTTCAGGACGAAAGCTGCCGCCATTATGCAAATGAGGTAGGGCGCTGACCAGCGTATAATAGGCGCAAGGTTAGGGTCTGCAATGCGTACATGTATTCTCTGGTATGTTTTACAAATTTGAGTACGGATGATCGCCGAAATGTGTCGCAAGAGAGCTACGGCTCTCAAAAAACTGAGAATAATCTTCGTTGACAGCCAAAGCAGACGATAACTGAAAATTAAAAGAGGTTGTTCCAGATTTATTGTCATGAAACAGGCTATCGTGATGGTTGGAAAATTATATAAAAAACAGGCTTATGAAACATTGGGGCCCCAAGGATTTCTCTTGGTTACTTAGCAACCTTGCTGACAAGCCAAAACTGCGGGCTAAGTCACTATGAGACAGATCTTAAACCGATCATGCACTTAGTAAGATCACGTAAAGATAGAAGAAGAGGCCCACACGAAAACAGTACCCCACAGGGTAAGATGACATCGTATTCCCTGAATAAAGAGGTTCCGCAGTGATCAATCATTTGAAACAATTGCGTTGTAATGCGTTGAATCACCTGTCATTTTAGTGGCTACTCTTTAATTGCTTACTGTTCATCTTAAATGATTCCCTGCATCCGCCAGTGTCATCACATTTTATTTTTAGATTAGAGCTAGAAGAATGGATCCACTTCTCATAAAAAACTGCAATGATGAATAATTACAGTAGCTCACTTTTGGCCTCAAACCTTAAAATATTATAAGTCTTACATTTGCAAATGCCCTGATCTCAGCGATTTGTTTCTCAATTCTCTGATTCGCCGAAGTTTGAAAAAAGAAAGAAAAAGAAGGTCAAAAAGCAAACTTTGCAGACCAGAGTTATTTTCAAGTCCCTTGAGTAGTCGTTGTGAATATCCCTCACTGTCTTTAGGGAAAATCCCTACCGCAACTTACTTCACTATCTTGTGTTTACCTTTTTAGTGCTAATCACTTCCGCCCATAATGGGTTTAGCATTGAAAAAGGGTGATTATTGACCCGTCAAATAAATTGTAATTAGTTTCAATTTGACCAATTTATCTCCAAAAGACTACTGATCTCACGTTGTGCGGCGTCTTTGATACATGTGGCATTATTACCTAACGTATTGTACAAAATTTTCCGCATTACTGCACGAGTTGATAAATGCTTAGGTCTATGTAACGCTTTATTATTTCGCTTGAAATAGAAAAAAATGTTCTTTTTGTGAATTTCGTATGGCAAATTGGCTAGGAAACTGCTTTTGTTCATGGGTGCCATTCGAAGCAACCAAAAATCAACCTTGGCAACCTTGTAAACTGAGACTCTAACTTAAATTTTTTTTTCAGTTCCGAGGTTTACTTAATAAGTTTGACTGAAAGTTTTTTTTTCCTTAAGTGCCGGCAGTTGCCTTGTTATTTTAAGACGCGGCACATGGGATTGCGAAGTAAATAGCGTTGTTTTCAGATCCTGCCCAAGTTTTATATCAAAGTAAATAAACTAAGCCCCATTTATGATAAGATTTCAAAGCCCTCTTTAATTAGGCACAAAAAGTAAACAAGAAAACTTCCTGATGCTCTTAAGATATCGCAAACTTCCTGTGAACTTTAAGTTCAGTTTGAACTAGAACAAAGTTCTGCCCGGCTTTTTCATGCAAAGTAGAATTTGTACCACATGTACAAGTAACACTAAATTAAGACCTTTATTATTCATACAATATCATTCTGCAAAATATAGTCCAAATGCGTCAATCTCCTTGAAATGAAGATTACTTTTTTTAGCTTTAACTAAATCTAAAAGGATGTCGGCTTAACTGAAGTTAGGCACAGTAAAATCTTTAAGTGCCTGCTTCCTTTGAAAACTGTATCAGATAATCCTTTGTAGAGCACTAGAGGCCAAAGCCAGTGCGAGCTCTTCTTATATGATAGCTTGTTGCGCAGAGAGCGTAGTAGCGTGGCAAGAGCGAATTAGTTACACGCGGCGGGAAAGAATGGCAAAAAAACATCGCTCGCATGAACACCTGACACACCCCCAGAAATCTGACAGGCACACACTACGTACGAACAGAAAACTGAGAAGCCCACAAAACCACGTTTTCCTGTAGGCCTCTCTTTTTATCAGCCCATGGTGACGGATAATCTCATTTAGCTCGACTGTGTGGTCACATCAAACTTTAACCTAAGTTAAACAAAACTTTATTTGTTACTGTGTTGATGTTGTATTGTGGCCTATGTTAATAAACGACAGCAATTTTACCAATTTTACCAAATCGCACCGATTTCTGCCAATTTCAATGCACCCAGCTATTCACTGTGTCCTAACTCCATCGCGTGGGGTGCTTATAGAGTGAACCTTTCCGCCATACAAACATTATTTTTATTGACTCCAATATAACAAAGTACGCCGACATGCAAAGTAGTGCGTCTGACACAGATTCTCACAAAGGGATAGCAAATCATAGACTATATCTCGCGGATTATTCTTGTTTAGCGGGTGAACGTTTTAGCACAGCATGAGAACCTTACACAGCGTTTCCGTTCCTGAGAGAGTTTTTCACGGGCAAGTGAAGAATTTGTACACGTGGTGACGTACACCGCCTCTATGGGACCCAAAGAAAGCAGGATACGGTTGGCTGAAATCTGAAGAGGCGAGAAATTAGCTTTTAAATAAATTGTCAAGAGTTTAATCTGGGATAATGACTTTGTAATCAGTACAAAGGCGTTGGAAAAGCGGTTTGCCTTTGTGGCCGCAAAAATAACACCCATCACAAGCTGTCTACAGCGATCTCGTCAAGTGTCTGTTTTTTAGTCTGAATATCCATGTAGGAGGTACTGGGACTGATGCGGAATTAGAACCCCTTGAAAACAGCCAGAACTGTGTTTGTCATCGTAAGTGTGCCGCTGAATATTGGCCCGTTGGAGTTTGTTGGCTAGCAAGCATTCATTTTGTCACACGATGTAGTAGTAAGAAGGCAGTTGTCGACATGTCGCCAAGGCTTTTGTTCAAGGTAAGTTGGCATGGAACAGTTTGTGATTTATTAAGGAACTTCTGCTGTGAGCGAACACAAGACCGGACCTTCGGATTTTAAGTACGGTAACGATAGAGGCTGTTCGAGTAAGTAGCTTCCATTTTTTTAATCTATCAGTGTGAGACCTGCGAGGATGCAGCTCTCTCTGTCGAAAGGCTACTGTAAGTGTGAAACATGCGGTCTAGACGATTTATTTGCGATTTGTAAAGCTGCCACTTACCAAAACCCAGGAAGAGATTCACGTATAATCGTGCCTTGAGCGACCATTTCGTAACAACTACATACAAACATACAGGCTGTCCAATGAAACTAAGGCGAAAGGCCTTACTCATTTGTAGTTCAGCATTAGTAAAACACCGAAAACATGTTAATTTTATTATCATCTGTCGAATAGGAAGTAAGAGATTTGTGGTGTGTTTATAATCCGTTAGCTATTAGCTTCTTTAGTGCCATAATAACTTTGTATCGGCTATATTTCTCTTAAATGGCTGGCGAAGTCATGCGAGAAATTCAGTTGCAATTAAGACCAATTAAAAACACAATGCTGGCAAACACTTTCACACTAAATCGTAGACAATTAGTAACTATTTCGCCGCCCCTTAGCATGCAACCAAAACTGATTGGAGTCCATTAAGGTTTGTGATGAACGTGAGTAGCATACTTTATTATTGCCTTAGTGGCGTGGGAATTACACCGCCATCTTGAACTATAGAGCTAGGGCTATTGATAGAGTTGTGGTGAAAGTGTGAACGTCTTGTATTCGAAACGCAGAAATCGCGTCTTATTTAACTTTTGAAGCATGCTAACGAAACAACAAAAGGAAACACTTTCAAAACGAAAGTAAACTTCGAACACAGCCGAGCGAAATAGTTTTATATCAACTTATGCTTACATTTTGGTGCGCTAAAACGGCCAAAAATATACACAAGGCAAGTTAGTCAAAGACCCGGTATAGCTAAGTGCATTTACTTGGAGATATAAGATAATTTTTTAAGTAGTGATCTTCGATAAATTTCTTCTCCTTTTTGATATTATGAAATTAAGAAGGTTAGTTCAAACAAGTCGCTTGGCGGTCGAAGTTTCGAGAAATCATTGACGTAAGTGATTTGTATTGTGAAAAAAGGCGTAGAAATTCAGTAATGTTTTCTATATTAATCAGAAAATTCTTACCATAACATAAGTACCTCTAATATTTCGAGCGTTTTAATTTGATCTCATGAGTGACTTTTTAGAGCAAAACAGTTTTAGACTGGTGCCTTTTTACGTACAAAAAACGCAGTTAAAAATATTGTGCCCTGAGAAAATTCAGGCATGGTCGGACGGATTGGAGCTAATGAAGAGATCATCTCCCGCCTTCTGAAGTGCCTTGGCTACTAAAACGACGTTGTGTTTTTCCGTTTTTCCTTCTCAATTAATTCGTGTTCTAAAGTAAGATTCGTTTATTTAAACATTCTGCTCTCGGCCTTATAGTCGTGCATCGTTTCCAACCCAGTGGGCCACATCGGTAGTGACCGCACTGACAAAGCCAGGTCTCGTTTTGTTTAATACGTCATTTTTTACATCGCATTGTCCCGTCACTAAGGCTAGAACAAACGTCTTCAGACGCTTCTGGTAAAATAATCACCATTCCTTTTATTATCATTCCATTACCTAAAAACAGATCATTAGAGTCTTTTTATACTCGACAAATGTCCTGGGTGCATTCACCGAAAATTCCATTGGACTCGAAAGCTTAGTGTCAGTGATATGCGTGCATGGGACTCGTGAAGACGGATTGTGTTTCTATGTGTTTCGCTTCACGGTTAGCCTACAGTGACACAAAGTTAACAGATTAAAAACCAGGAGTCTATATTTTCTTTCAGCCTTGGAGAACATTCGTCAAATTTTTTTAACGATTAGGATTTTTATTCAGAATTTTTCACCCATGGAAGGTGTACTTGACATTTACGCCCAACGAAAGCCGCAGTTGCAAGTCATAACTCATATTTGCACATTTGTGTCAGATTTTGGCTGTAATTTACCACACTGGTTGCATGAACCACACTAGATATAGTTTAGGGGTCTAGCAATGTTGATTCTGTCTGAAGTAGTCGCTTGTATTTTATTGCTAGATGAAAGCCTTTAAGCAGTTCATCTCGGCTAATCCCACACATGTGTGATGAGGTTTCGGGGGGTCTTGGTAAATGATCACCCATCATAAAAAGCCGACCACATCTTTCGGTTGGCCGTCAGTTATTTCACGATCAAAAAAGCAGACATTATAATGGATCTTAATGTCCTTGATCAATTGCTCCGCTGAACTGCTCTCAACTCTCTCTCTCACAACTGTAGACTATAGTCGTATGCTGCTCATTTAGAGAAAGAATTTTGTTTCTTACAATTTTGTAACGAGTCTTGATTTCCACTAGAGCTACCGATACGGCCCAATAAAGACATCAAAAGCTGAGAATCGACGGAACTCTACACTGATACGTAAATATTGTGCTTGTAAACTCAGACATCTGTGAACAACAGGGAACTGATTTTTATAATACTCGGAAAAAGAACCCAACTGGGGGATAACTCAACTTTACGCTACGAGAAACGTTTGTCATAAGACGCATAATTCGTTTACACGATCGCGGCCAACCAATGGTCGTTGCTATTTCTTGATAGGTTCACCATTGTTAAAACAGATTAAATACAGATTGAGCGTTCCTAGTAGTAAAACGGCCATTCTTTCTTGGCTTGGCACATGAGCTCAATATACGTTAGCGTGATTTATCAGACGATCTAAGGTGGTCCAAACTCGGGCTAAGTATTGGTGCCGCCTTTTTTAATCAACTTATGTATTCTCGGCTGAAAATCTTGTTTGTAAAACTAGTGTGATACGTTAACAAAATCTCGAAATATCTTTTCACAGTCTGAGTTTTAGCACAGCGATTTCTTGGTTTGTGCTATAGGGGTATGCCTTTGACTTTAAGCGGATTTCCGGCTAGCTTACTATGAGGAAAGAATAGTTATCGCGATAGCAAGATATACCTTTGCAGCTGAGTTCCGTGTCCGTGGTTTTAATAGAGACGAAACACACATGTCTTCAGTTGAAGCCGCGTTCATTTACATCCAATTAGGAACTCGAAGTTTAGGGTCAATTTCACTGCACGGAAAAATAGCGAACTATTAATCGCTTTAAAAGTTAAGCTTTTAAAAGAATTCACACCGGTTAACTTTCAACACCACAAATTGCAAAATGTAAGGTATAGCTTTTGGTGTTTTCTGCGTTATAGAGACCATGCAACTCGATCCTTGTATTTACTGCGTTACAGTAATAGCAGTTTTTTTTTCAAGACATACTTTCGGGGTTTCATGATACTTCAATATTTGATAATGAATAATTGAGTTGAAACACCCACAAACGGGTCACCCATTTGTGAGTTGGTAACTGGATAAATTCTGACTACTCATAATAACCTTTTCATACTTGTTGGCAGCGCCACCTTGCCCCTGAAAACAAACTTCTTTAGTCATCAGTGGGCCGGGTTGTTCGAAAGACAATTAACGCTAACCCAGGATTAAAAGATGATCAAGATTTTAATTTCTCTTGTTTTAGAGGGTTTCCCAAAGCTAATATTTTGTTGTTTGAGATTGGTCCATGTCAAAACTGTGGGACAGAAAATATTAACAGAAAACCACAACGAAATTATACAAAAATTGAAATCAAATTTCACGCTAATTCTGGATTAGCTTAATCGTGCTTTGAACAACCCAGCCCAGCTTTTTAAAATATTTCTACCCCTCATGCCACGAGTGAGACAGCTAAGAGTTCAGTCGAACTAAAATTCCATTCCGGTGACGCAACACTTCAGGATTCGTTTACTGTCTCTGATTGATTGTGGACACTCTGCTTATTTGCTTGATGTCAGTCGTCTGAGAAACGCCTGTTTTTGTTTCGATTGTGTAAAGAACATGAAGGGGTGGGCGATGAGAGCAGAATGTGCCTACACAGTTCCCCCATTGCAATGTTAAAAACTGGGACAGTACACTCATTTGTCAGACTGTGTATATAGGGTTGAAAACGGGGCGGAACATTTCCGAGGGGATCATGGGTTGAGCATTGAACTTTTTCCTTAAACGTTGATTAATTTTTTTCTTAAAATACTACTCTACAAACATAAAGAAAATAATGAACTTAGTGATAACGTCTTTTAACATATTCTAGACAGAAAGCAGTATAAAAATTTTGGCATTGATTCTGCTTTGTTTCGCGATCTGTAAAAAAAGCATACTGGGACGTCCCGGATGAAACAGTTTCTGAAGTGTCACCAAACTGATATTTTTGTATTTTAACTTTTCAAACGTGAAACGAGGTGATATCTAAAGAGCTTCGAAGTGAAAGCGAATGAATCGATTGTAGAATCTACTTTACTTCTTGTAGATTTTTTTAGCGGCCTTGATGGTGGGCTATGGTGCCCCAAGAGAAGGGCACAAACATGGCGGGTGCAAGTGAAGTACCTACAATATATCTCTGTGCTTTTGTCTAGAATGAAAATCAAAAAGTATCTGAACTAACATTTGGAGAACTGTATGACAATAAGTAATATAAAAGATCAAAAGGACCGTATGTCACGGGCTTTATCAGATTTTTTAACAGCCAACATTTATATTTGTGTCACAGGAAACCTAAAAATAATAGTCCATTTTTATTAAAAATTGCGATATCAGAGCACTTAAACTGTTAATAAGTATCTTTGGCTGCAGATGACTCGGATGGAAACGGATTGCAACTTGAAAAAGTAAGGCTTACCATTTCAAGTAGTTTTTGCGCGTCTTTAAAAATCGATATTTATAGCCGTAGCTGGATTTCTATCCGCAAATTAAGGTTATACCTTCCTTTAGATGATCAAAGATAATGTTTTTTATGGGTTAAGTTGCCTACCACTAATTTCAGAACAGTTCAGACCAAAACTCTGCGAAATCCCCATGACATAGCCCCTTTAATAAGTCCTGACAGGACTAACAATCGTATGCGAGGGACAAGGCGATTCTTGAGCAGTGCTTTCAGTCATTGAGACCTTTTCTTCATGATCAGTTTAGTTTTACACGTGTACTGGTCAATCTGGCGGAAATATGACGATATCCGTTTATGACTGTTGCTCATAAATGAATAGGACTCCTAGCTGTTCCCTTGTGAAACTGAGATCTGTAACCAAATTCAAAAAACCGTGTCTCCAGCAGCTTTGTCAGAGAGGTCGAATGATGCCGGATTTATCACCGGCATAACGAAAATTTATGCAATTGTTTTTATAACACAGATCATGGCGTGCAATGGAAACGAAATACCTTGTGGATGAGTTGATTTATGGTCTGCATGATTTTCAGTATACACTAGCCTTTAGCACGTGTACGCGTGTATTCGAAGAAAAATCTGATCACGAGAATTTTTTGCCTAACTATATTCCCACACGCCGATTTTTATGCGGGGGACAATTGACGGAAGCGGTACGTTATAGCGGATAAACAAGGTCATAAAACCTATGGGACACCGCCGGACTTTCAAAGGAATTTTATTCTTCTGAGTTGTTATACAATTCCGTGCATGAATAAACGACACAGCATTCCGATTGGTAAGGTTAACACTTGTTAAAATTGTTTTTAAAACCACCGGTTAGCCTAAATTAAATTTCCTTTGACCTACAGCAAAAGGTGATCTATTCTCGTTTCTTTTTATTGGGAGTGGTCAGGGAGATCGAAATGTGTGGGGAATTTGTGGTCTGGTTCTGGAGTTCCTGCTACATTGAGTGTAACAGGCCAATTTTAGCTTTTGGTGGAAAGCGACACCAAAGTCTCTACCTGCCCACGAAGGTCACGTGAGAAAAAAACTGGAAACTGATCTGGCTGCCAAAGTAGAATTTGCTTTGTTCGTACAGTTGCAAGATTCAGTCTCGGCCTTGTTTCCAATTTGCTCGGGTCTTGAACTGTGCTTTAGAATAAAAGGAACAACGTTCCGATTGGTAGGAATAACACTTGTTAAAATTGTTTTTAAAACCACTGGTTAGCCTAAATTCAATTTCCTTTGACCTACAGAAAAACGTGATCTTTTTTCGTTTCTTTTTATTGGGAGTGGTCAGTGAAAAAGAGATGTGTGGGAAATGTGTGGTCCTTTTCTTGAGTTTCTGCTACATTGGGTGTAACAGGCCATTTTTGGCTTTTGGTGGAAGGCGGCACCAAAGTCTCCACTTGCCCACTAACGCCACGTGAGAAAAAACAGAAAACTGATCTGGCTGCCAAAGTAGATTTTGTTGTTCAAACAATCGCAAGATTCAGTCTCTACGTTGCTTCTAATTTACTCAGGACTAAGCTGTCCTGAACTGTGCTGTAACTCAGCATGTGGAGAGCAATTTGTCGGATTCAGTTTCACTCATATATTGTTATGAGCAGTAGACACGCGATCACACATGCAAGCATAAATGTGAACTTATTATTCGCGCGCCATTTTACCATATTAGGTCAAAAGAACGTGCAAAATAGGAGCCGGTAGTACACCGTAGGACGGACGGAAAGCAGAGCAACAAAGTGTGCGGACTAAACGATCCAAACTTTGACTTGTTTACGTCCTTTAAGGCATGAAATAAATCCCTTATTCGACGGTTTAACATACAAGACGCGTGGACATTTTGCTCATTGCTCGCATTTTTTCTCACCCCTACGGGCTCGGAAAAATACTAGGCAGTCGCAAAATATCTGCGCGTATCTCACGTTAAAATCATTAAACTCAAAACAACAGTTCGGAACCGGATGGAAGCAAAGGTAAAATAATCACAGAATTTGAAACCGTGTAGATAACTTCTTACTATAGTAACTTATTTTTGTAATTTTGAGTTACGACTTATTGCACGTGCGTATTCATACCGAACAATCTATATGATCAGAAATCTTACCTTTTTCAAGACGCAAAGTTCAATAATCATGAGCCCCTAGCGAAGGAAATGTAGTGGCCTAGTTAGACCTTTAAATTCTCAGGTATTTGGAATTGAGAGAGTAGAAAAGTTGCTGAAACAAACCGATAGAGAGAATTATAAATAACTTGCGGAAATGTAGCAGTTAAAGAGAGTGTCAAGTAGGCAGAACTTTTGCGCATTTGTGCCCACGTTTTGTAAACGAAAAGAGGAGGAGAACTATCAAGTGTTTCCTTTAGTAATGACGTTGTATCAGATTCACGTTGTTGAAATAGGATGCAACACAAATATGAACTTTATTTTTGTTTAACTCACGTTTAACCGCAAACAGATTCCTGCCGCAAGTGGTACGCCTGTTCCGACCAAAGTTAATTAACTTCAAACACTTTTTATCGAAAATAGAATGGGAAATTTTAGGCGAGAGCGAGAGAAGACTTCAAAATGGGTCCCCTTTCAAGCATTGACCTTACACTCCATTTACGCGTCACGTATGGTCCCCATATCTCTTTTCACGTAGACAAGTCACGTTTTTAAAACCTCTTCGTCGCCCTTGAGGATTACTGACAGGCTTGGATTGATTTTAGAGCATTTGCCAGTTTATCTTTTAAGCCCGGGCGAAGGATCTAGTTAAATCATCCTTATGGTTCGCCGGCATAGGTTACACTCTGTGTAAGCGGATTAAACACCCGATGGGGATTATCCGCAGAAATATTCCGAGGATATTGCCTAAATGTTGCAAAAAATTTGCGATACGTGTTGTAAATCATAGTTTAATGACTAATTATAACTTCCTGATACCGCTAATCTAAAATAAATTAAAGAGTCGCGTGCTTTGGAATTTTCCTTTGGCTTGAATCACTCGATCTAATTATAAATCAATTTCCTACAAAAAAGACTTAAAAGTCGATAATTTAGTAATCCACTTATACTGTTTGGTGCAAATTAACATGGAAATCAGTTGTGAATTACAACACTGATAAGAAGCCGGCCACAGCATTTATCAACTGAAAGTACTGTGAAAGTTTTTTTTACAAATTATGTACATGATTAACGAATCAAAGATCCACGTTTTATAAAGGTCAGATACAATCGTTAAGAAGTTATAAAGTGTCCCTTCTTGTGTTATGACGTCAATTCCTTTAGTCAAACGGTTGGGAAAATTCACTTAGTATTTTTTTAGCGGATGTACTTTTAGCCGTTAATCCATGACAAACCACCAAATTCACTTATCTGTTTACTTGAATAAAATCTATTTGTGCTAAAGACAAAATTCCTAATAAGTATATTTAGCGGTACATGTTATGTAAATGTAATGTCAACATTCAATGATCGTGATTTGAGTTTGCTAGTCTACGTTTATGAACATGTTGTCTTACTGAATGACGTAGAAACTGCAATTAAAACTGACCGTACGTGCGCCAAATGACAGTATTTCACAAGCAACCGGCGACGTTAAAAGACGTATAATTGCTTCCCAATATATTTGACCTTCAGAGTTTGTCCTTTCTCGACGGACAAAGACGTCATATTTACTGGGAAACAATATTTAAGGTAGGCAAGCCTAAAAAAGGGTTTATTTTTAATTCAAGCACTGACAGTTTTCTAAGAACAACCAATTACAAAGCAATGATGTCACAATATTATTTCGTTACCAAAGCAAACACAGCAAGTGTTTTTCCTCCTTAAAACATGTTAGCTCACCAAGAAAAAATTTGCGGTTACAAATTTTCCGGTACTTTATTCGCTGCTCGCCAAAACACCGCCCTAGATTTGGTCTGTTTATTTATAACTCTGTCTAAATACTTGTATATATAAAAGGCATTTGCGTTACTAAATTTTGCATGTCAAGCCTTCAAGCTGTATGTGTTTTCTTGAACGCCCATGGCATAACGCCAATATTTCACTGTGGCAGTACCACCCTTTTTGTCATTTAAAATACGCAAACGTGAAAATATGAGAAACTTTTCGGGACATGGAGATTAGTCTAAAAATAAACATTTGGGATCGATGGACGATTATTTTAGAACAACCTCTGCAATGCTGGAGGCAAGTGGAAGAAAAATTAATCCTACTTTTTCATTGTAGTGCAGAAACGCATGTAACAAAATTATTAGAAGATTTAGCAGTGTATTTAACAGTCAATCTGTTATTTCCTTTCAAGAAAAGGAAGTTCAAATAGACACTCGTTGAGACAATAACTGAAATGTAAGAGTCAAGGTAAAAGGGTTTTATGCACTTACGTTTTTGACAACTTATTATTTTCGTCATCAGAGATATTGAAGAGGAATTTTTCTATGAGAAAAGATCCACCAAAAAAATACTGACCGTTTGACTGCATTGGCACTTTAAGAAACACTAAATTTTAAGCAGCGTTATCATTTACAAAAGGCATTATCGTTATAAGATAAGGGATAAGGGATTTTCTCTTGATACTCTTCGCCAATGAAAAAACGCATGAATGTTTTTATGCTTATAGTCACCACTTCATTCCTCTTCAAGTATGAATCACAAAGCGTCCTCTATGCGCGACCACCCATGAGTGTGTGAAACGTGGGCCGCTTACGAGTGACAGTCGCCAAAAACCATGCAAGGCTATTTGATACTGAGATACAAGAAAAAAAATGCACGCTAGAAGTAGCAAGAGCCATGAGCTACTATTTCGGTTCGACGATTTAAAAGTTGTATCGTCCTTTCCGGTTCCAGCGGAAACGATTATGCTTACTCTTCATGTTGCGTTACATGACGCACCAGTCCTTCTTTGTAGAAAGGTATATTCTATAGAGCTCGTTATAGCACAAAGCCTGACATTCGTTAAGTTACGTAACAACAAATATTTTATGTAATCCTTTTCATTTTTGATTCTCCGTATTGCTTCAAGCTTTCCTTGGAATTCGCCGGTAGTTTTGGCCAATTTTAAGAGTCATTTTTATGTTTCATTCGATGCTACTTGGTCAAAAATTTGAACGACCATAAGAGTCAGCCGGACTTTCGTGGCCGGCGGCTATGTATCAATGACTGTGGAAGTAGGAAAGGGCGTTGGAAAAGGTAAAAGAATCAATGAAGCGAACTTCCAAAATGACACAAATCGGCGTTCAATATGCAATTTTAACAAGTTTTGAGTTATCTTATTACGGTAATTACGTAGTACGCTTTTTTAATTTAGTGTATCTTACGATCAAACCTCTCAAGAGCCCAGACCAAAAAAATTCCAGCAATGAAATTCACTATTGCGGCCAGCCCTTCGGAAAGAAAGCTTTTGAATAATGGAGAGCGCAAGCATCCATCGACAGGAATTATAAAGTCTACGACCCCGTGAGGTCGTCTTAATGTTCCGGTTGTATTTAGCGTTTTTGTGGAGGAGTTTCTTACGTAATCCGGTTTCGTGCTATCATTCAGGAAATTACGATTCTAAGCAATGTATAAAGGAAACTTCTTTACAGAAGGCATATTCAGAAAACTCAATCTGACAAGCGAAGAGAAAGCGGAAATTATTGACAAGGACAACTATCGTTCTACTACAGACAACCGCGTGATGGAATTTCTACGTTCTGCAGTCTTAATGGTACGTTATCAAGACTTAGATCTTTATATCTTTACTTTAAGGGGAAAGCTTTAATACGAAAAAAAAATAATCTCGTTCTTTATTAAGGTAAATTCATTATTTTTTTCTCTGATTCTTACAGCAACAAACTTGAAAATTAAATAATAGTTATCGATATCTTTATTACGGACGTAATCTGGTTAGTTTTAGTTATAAAACTAGGCAAAATATTGAGGTACTATATTTAAGTTAATTGTCTATTCTTAAAAATATGAAGATGAATTGTATGGCGATCACTCTCTTGGACTAAGTACAATGCATAAGCGTTTCAACTTTACTGGAAGACTTCGATCAACTTTTCCAGTTAGTCACGAATGATTGATAACCAAATCAAGCATTTGGAAGGAATTTTTTTCTCTGCCGACGTAGAAAAAGTTTTTGTTTCACCGATATCTTTTATTCCCCCCCTTCGCGCTCAGACTTTGGGCTTGACAAAGAAACAGATAATCCGCCGCATGGATAGTTATTAAGGCTCACTTCAGCCTAGTAAGCTTTTTACACGGTTATTTATAGCAATAGCTAAAGGACTCGACTAGAACAGACGTTCCTAAAACTTGAAATCTTTTTATGTCAAGCTATTTCACTTACGCTAGACAGTTGAACGTCAAGTATTTAGAAAATTCTTGCGTGATTGATAAACTGCACGCACATTATACCTGCTCCGATCCAGTGATTACCTATAAACTATAATAAACCCATATTACGTAATTACTTAATTTTTTTGTCGCATTATGAATCGAGACTCACGCTTTCCTTTTCAAAAATTTGTTTCTCCGGAAATTAATTTAATCTGTAACTCACAGAGCTGGGTAATGGGTTATTTCTTCACTTATTTCAATATATATCTTTTTCGGAAAATACCTTGTCAAAATATCACTTAAGTGCTCGTATATTTTATCTAGGAATGCAATAAATTTAGGTTATATAATTATTCACGTCAACTGTCAATTAGAATTTGGGCCATTTGTCTTTTGTCACTTAAAAAAGCTTATATTGCTTTAAGTGTAAGTGATTTGCTTGTAAATAAACAATGGGAAACATACCAGACTTGCCGATATTGCGATGTGGGGAAGAAAGATTGATTTTTACATCAAGGTATGCTTTTATTGACCGATATTGCTACGCTCACATATCAGTTAACCTGTATCACGCTTCGATACGTTCGAATCATTTAGTTCTTGAGCTGCTTTCTAAATTAAGTTTCAAACAAGAATTTTGGTGGTAACTCGGGCTTTCATTGGCTAAAACAACCAGTGAGAGTTCTTTTATGGTAGCATGGAGCGTGCGCAGTGAATAAAACGTGGGTTCTCGGTCAGCGGTTTAACAGTGGTGACCCCAGTGCCTTCTCTGTGTAAAACTACACAAAAGAGAAACTTAATTTGAGTCTTGGCAAATAATAATAATAAAAAAATAACGTTACATCGAGCGGAGACGAGTTGGAACAGATTCAGTAGATGGCAAAATCTGTTAAAAAAGCTCAAATAGTGGAAGTACATTAATTAAACTTAGTTTGCAAAATGGTCTCTAATTGACAAACCAGTTGCTAGGTCGAAAGCCAACCTTCGAAATTTCAGCCTCTCATCGAAAACGGCGCGTAATTTACCAAGTCAAGGCAAGAACTGATGAGAGTGTTTCTTTATCCAACAGATTGTTTTTATATACTTCGTGTTGTCCTGTACCTCTTCGAGTATAGTACAAGGGATACCTGTCACAACAAACTCCAGATCCTCAAGAGATCGAGTACCAAGACATTTTCATAACTCTAATGATCTAGATAAAGTTTTCACACATCCTACGCTGAGACTCAAGGGACAGTTACTCTCTAGAACTGGGTATTTCCTGGAAATTTTAAAAAATGGAACTATTCAAGCGACGCTGAACAATTCGTCGATATACAGTAAGTAAATTAACTGATACATGACAACCTCGTCCACAGGGTCTTCTCAGCGACGTTTTTCAAAATGGTGGTAGACTCCCCGCGGACCCCCCCGCGTATCGCCCCCCCCCCCGCGAAATTCTCCGCACCCAGCCGCCATCTTAAAAGCGGAGTAGACCCTGGGAACGAGGTTGGATACATGATGCTTATTGTTTCCAAGAGGACGATAAAGATACCACCCAACCACGTGATGCACAACTCAACTTCTTGACTTTTAGGTATAAGACTGTAAGCTCAAAGTTTCTGTCAGCTGATGGTTGGCGAGATGGGAGCCCCAAGTAAACTATTAAAGTAGATATAAATAGATTTAGCCAAGCCTAGAAGCGGAGCTTCCCGATTATTCACTCTGCTCTTAATGTAAAACTAAATTTACTGACCAAAGACAAAAAACCCCTAGGTTTGAGCCCGCGATCCAATGCCAAAACGATTACCTAACACGCGACCTCGATGGGGTTCTACACCTGAGCCTGCGGTATGGTCATGTGATACTGGTCAGCGGATACCTTGTTTTGACAGCTGTTAATTGGATGTTCAATATCGTTAACCTTTCGTTTTTCAGTATGCCAAGCAGTATGTCTATAGCTAGAGAATGGCCGCCTTGTTGCGACGTAGGTACGTACGTTCGCGCCTGTGAGCAATGCCGCTAACCACCAAGACCATAAAAATTCAAATGCATGGGTTTCCTATTTTTATGCATGCAAGATTGTGCTTTTTCCATGGTTATGGGGCTCCGCTCTGCGGCCCTTCGGACCGATGGGGACCTCCGCTATATAAACTGTGGGCAAACAGTCTTGTTGTTTTAGCATAACCCAGAGACTGATTTATTAAACATCGGATATCGACAAAAATTTCTGGTGTCGCGAGCAAATCTGAGTCCCCGAATTCTCACGCACTGGTTAGGGAGACTCGTGCATGGCGAGCGTGTGTGACACGCGTCCTGCTAGGATCAGCAATATCGAAATCGTCCTTCGTGGAGATAAATGAAATGAGAAAGGTCTGATTTTCGTACGTTGTCACTAGCGTGGGACAAAAAACGGACCTATTGAAGGTTTTGTTTCTGTTCAAATGTTCGGAAAACCGCGCGTGCCCTCTTATGGCTTTCTACCGATCGAAAGTAGTTGCCTGCTTAACCAATCAGATTGCTAGCTTCCCATTAGTCAGCAAGGGAGTTATGTTAGTCTTGTCTAGACTAACCAGTGACTGCCTGCTAGCAAACGCGCAATCTGCTTGACTACACCATGTCATCAATTATCGATCGATAGAAGGCCTCCGGAAGGGCGCGCGCGATTTTCACGATGGCCGAAAAGTATTTAACAAACCCGCCAATAGTTCAGTTTAATGGATATTTGATGTTTAATAGAAGAGACATTGAATTATTTTACAGTTAATCAGTGCACTCACAAGTTTGTCCTGTCTTCTTTTCATCCTTTAGCTAAAATTGAAATGCAAAGCTACAACAAAACACTGAAAAGGATTAAAGGACTCCAGAGCAAACATTTCTTAGCATGTGAAATAAGAGATAAAAGAAGAGGAAAATTTATTGGAGTAGTAAGTATTTTCCCACTTCAGTAATAGCAGCAAGTGATGCTTGTTGCCGAATCAATAAACCGTAAAGAGAATCTAGAAATAAACCGGTCTGTCAAAACAGCTTGACATAGGCGTATAGTATGAGAGTTGCTCGCTTCGCTCTCCTGGGCTCCTGGACAAATACATAGCGTTGAAGTGGGAGGCGCGGTGCCCTAATGGTTAGAGCCTGTGTCGAACGCGATTCAGAGGTCTGAATTCGAATCCTGGCTTCCATTCCTCGTCCCCATAGCCCTTTCGTTTCTCTTAGCCGACTGGGCCTCGGCACGAAAAAAATAAAGGGCTCTGGAAATTAATTCGAATTTTTTTTGAATGGCTGTTTGGAACAAAAAAATTCCTGAACGGAAGTCAAAAACGTAACGACTCTCTCATACATTCTTTTGAAACATCATGACTGCATACATGAAGACCAGAAGTCCTAGAATCAATCTAGGACTGAAAATCCTGTGCGCCCAGAGCCCTTTGTTTTCTCGTGCCAAGGCTAAGCCGGCTAAGAGAAAGGGGCCAAGAAAATGTACTGTTTCGTGTTCATCAGCAAGATACTTTATTTGCACAAGAAAACTACTTTACGGGAAGTTCCTTGAATTTGAAAGTGATTTTGTACACGAGAAAAAGACTTAAAATATTGTGACATCTTTGAAGTTTTTGTGATACGTTTTTGTAATTTTGTTTATTAATTGAGTTTTTCTATCCTTTCAGAAGCACCTCGCAACCGACTCTTTGTTTATGGAACACATGGAAGAGAATGGCTATTTAACTTACAGGGCGCTAAATTTTCAAAAGCATCTTAACAACACGGGATTTCTCGCTATTAAAGACAATGGCAAGTTTAGAAGAATTGATCGTTCAACAGCGGGAATGCACGCGTCCCAATTCACGTTTTTAGCAGCACGTATATAAATGGGCAGCTAAAGTCCTGCATTAACTTATAGGTAAAACAATCAGATGGTGGAGTACGCATTCGTGAACAAGATAGGAGAGAACAAAACTGGAGCGTTGCTTCGATGTATGAAGAAAAGAAAGATATAGAGCTGTTCGATAGCTGTCCAGCTATAATAGTAGTAACTTATACAAAGAAGATTTGCATCAAGCTTATAAGGTGTAAGCTGATTTGATTGACATCTGACGCAGCCCAACAGACCCTTTAGAAACTTATTCCTAGTCCACAAGGGCGAAGTTTTACATAGTGTTTAAGTTCATTGAGATTTCTAATCAAGCAAAAGACAATAATTACTTAAAATGATATGTAAGTACTCTGCGAGTTGAGGTTTTATTAATACGTTTATATAGTGACCGGAGGAGACATAATGTGACATGGGCTGGCATCCCCATTGCGCAGGCGCCATGATTTCCATAGCAACCAACAAATTCTGTAAGTTAGGGATGGACCATTATTTTTTGGAGGGGTGGAATGGGCTATTTTTCCGGGCTAGATATTTTTTGCCACCTTCAGGTTGTGCAAGAATTTCTTTCAAAATGTTTCTTATTTTTTTTCTCATGGCTCTCCTTGCACGATTTTTTTTTCAGCCGTTTTTTCTGTGCAGGAATTTTGTTTTGGTAATTGTCCAATCCCCCCCCCCCCCCCCCCAAAAAAAATAATGGTCCGTCCCTTAGGCTTGTCTAACGGGCGACCACCTGTACCTTGCGATAAGGCAAGATGGTAAATTCCAGAATTACAGGTGTCCAAACAAATACTGACAATTAGGAAGACACTCTTACCTCGCTTTTCTCTTTTTCTTTTATTGCTGGATTTCCAGTGATTCAGTCATTGCAATTTCTATGTGCACGGAACGAACGTTTTAACTGACTTTAAAATCAAAAACAGCTTGTTTCTGCGAAAAAAAAGTTGAACCCATTACTCACGTAAAAAAATATGCATCTTTGACATGGAGGAAATTTTTTCTTGCAAGAAACATACTGATATATAAACATTTCTCTGTTTCGTGAAAAAGATCTTCAACAAAAAAGCAATAAGGAATGATTTTACCGCATTCAGATTATCGATGATTCAGCATTGATTCTTTTATGTAATTTGGCACAAAGTGCATCTATTTATTTATTTTATATTTAGCTGTTGGTTATTTAAGTGATATAAAGTAGAAAACGATAAATGGTCTGTTTGTTGTATATTTGCATGCCGAGGTCTACATCATCGCCTAAGAACATTAAGACAAGTAATCCCTATCATCCGCAGAGGATTCCGTTGCCTTTCAGTTCATTTCTAAAAAGATACTCAACAATGGTTCTCCGTCCCGATCTAAAGTAAAAGGTATACAAAAGGCATCTCAGACTCTCATGTCCTCTCTCAAAACCAACGAAATCACTTAAAATTTTACGAATGCACTGATAAAATCATAACGTCTGCTTCTATTAATCTCCTTATTATCAGCTGTGATCTGCAGGGGGAGGGTACAATAGTTGCGCAACCTTCCAAAATATATATATTAGAAGAAGCTTCAGTAACCGCTCTTAAAATTTAGATTACTTCACCAGGTACACTTGACGCCACTCCTCAAAGAATTTTGCTTAACTTCCTAACAAAAAGTTAATTAACAGGAAATCCGCACACTGTTAAGTTTTTCCAGTGTATTTTATCAGCATAAACTCAGCTCTTAAACTAATTTTTAACTCGTTCGCTCGCTCGCTCGAGCACACAACATGAGCAAATGGTTTTCAGCTTACGTCACGGGACGTTACTATAAGAGTCCAGTCCTTCTACGCGTGAGTGCCTGGCACTTTACAGATTTCTTTAAGAATACTAAATTCTCTACCTTTGCAAAAAGTTGCATCTTAACATTTTAACACAGGCATTGGTTTGTCACCATTTTGTATTGTAGCATCATCTGATAAAGAGTTATAGTATCCAGAGTATAGATTTATCAAAGTATTTAAGTGTTGGAAAGTTGCTTTCTAGCAATACACCGATTCCCCATCCCATCAGGCAAGACACCGAGCTTCTAAACACAATCGCAACAACATAGAAAAATTGTTTTATCATGATGCAAACAGTATTCATATCTAATTAAAATAAGCCTTTGTGGATTTTTAATTACATTTATCAGCACTCTTCTTTAGTATCACACTTATAAAAACACTCATCTTGATGAAATTTAACTTTAATTTAGCACAAGACTAAAATATTGTATTTACTGGCTGCCACACAGTGATTTGAGTTAAATATTTTTGTAAAAATGCTTTAAAAAACTGGCTGCGACCTAGATGGTAAGTAACCCCTTGAACGAAGCAAGACTTGGCCGTGTGTATGTCTACCGGCTTAACCTGTCAGCTAAACTGGTTTAAACTAGTTTAATTGACTCGAGCTCGTATTGGGTTAAAGCTTAGTCCAAGCAAACCTTTAGGGGTAAGCTTTTCGAAAGGCGATTAACAATAATCTATCTAATAAGTTGTTTGAGGTTTTATCTCTCTTGAATAGTCATTTTATTGCTAGAGTTTTGTCGAGTTTGAGACGGCGATGGAAGCCGGCGATGGTAACCGTGCCAACACGGTCACAGCCGTTGTGAATTCATGATTGGTAAAATATTTACAATAACGGACCATTGATAATCAATCCTTACAAACGCTTTTACCTTTTAAGCCTTTCTAACTCCCCGAGTCAAACTCGTGTGATTTAACTCTGTCGTTGAAAATTTATGTTGACCATTCAAATGAATGCTATTGTCATTGAAGGCGTCCTTCAGCTGGTATTAACGTCTAGAGGGACAAGAGGGCTCTAAATTTAAAGTATCTTGACGAAACCCTGAAGTGTGATCATTCAAATGAAAGCTATTGAGCAATATTTGACCTGGCAATCTTATTAAATATAACGGGGGGGGGAAACAAAAAAACAAAAAAAAAAAAAAACAAAAAAAAAAAAAAAAAAAAAAAAAAACCAAAAAAAACCAACCCCCAAAAAAAAATTATAAAACACAAAAAAATCCTCTATCAAATTATCCCAAAAAAATCTTTGCACAACTTTTCCAAGCCAAAATATTCGGCAAGCAATTAAAAACCCCATAAAAAGCCGGGGCCCCCCTGGGGTCATAAACAGAAGAAACTTCGGGTTATGACAATCTCTGTAAGAAAAGACAAAGTATTTTGAAAAAGTATCGTATTCATTATAAATAATTCTACATCTACGTCTTTAAATAAAATTATTTGCATTCAGTAAAAGAGGAAAAAGGATTTTTTTTCACAAATATAAACTATCAGACTATGGTAAATTTTCAAGCCAAAACATAATTTCAAAATAAATACTATTGCTAGTAAATAGGGCTTGAGTGAGTTGGTCTTGTTTGGTGTAATTCCTTGTAATGTGTAACAAATAGTACTTAATAAAAGAGGCCTTTATCATGGCACTCTGTAAAGCCCCATCACATGACAGGCGTTGTGATGTATTTTCCACTTGAATATCCAAATGTGTCCACACAGACTGGTAACGAGCGTGTGGTATCTCCATATGTGTTGCCGAATCTGAACCGTCGCTCTGTAGAGTAAAGATGTAATGATTACAGGAGTAATGTCAAGGAGGAATTTGCCGATTTGTGGTCTTAAATGTTCTGACATTAGTGGTAGGGAACTTTTCACATGAAAAACATTATCTTTGGACATCTAAAGGAAGATATAACCTTTTTGGTTAGAAAAAAAAAATTGTTAAAAAAATTTTTTTTTTTTTTTTGAGGCGCGGGGGGAAAAAATAAAAAGTTAGCTCATTTTTTAGTTGCATCCCTTCCCCCCCTAGCCGTCCCCACCCAAACACGCTTGTAAAAATTTCAGTGCTTTAATATCGCAATTGTTAAAAAAAATAGACCATTATTTTTATCTTTTCTGCGTCACAAATAAAAATTTTGGCTGTTCAAAAAACTGTTTAACACGGTGACATAGTCTCTAAATAAATAAATAAATAACTAGCTACTTAATTTGTTAATGCACATCCATTGCAGCTTAAGGGGAATGTAAGCTAAAGGAAGCAAATGGTGTTCAAGAAGTTAGAGCGATTTTCACTTGAGTGTCCAAAACAATTCGCGTTTGCTTTGGTTTTGCCTTACTCCTATTGATTGGTTTAAAAAGCTTATGCCACTTTCTCAACCAATCATTAGTAAAACCAAAAACAATCGCGACTCGTTCGCGATTGGTTTTGGTTTTACTCGCGATAGGTTTTGGATTTGGTTTTGGAAAACGCAAAACGCGTTTTCCCGCGTTTTGCGCGGCTACACGTATTTGTTTCTAGCTTTTATTGGATCACTGTATTGTCTGTATCCTTTGTGATTGGCCAGAGTGTTTACTTTCGTTTTGGTTTCAGATCATTTAATCCGGCGAATTGTGTTCTGGTATATTAAGTCCCAAACGTGATGCACTAAGCTACCTTCAAATTGAACGAAACTGTACTGAAAATTAATGATTTACTAGGGTATAACATTAAAGGGGTAAATAAGCCAAAAAGTTAGAAAGGATATAGAGACGGATATGTAAGAATAAACTTGAGAAAAAAGATCCCAGAGCCGGGGGAGGTTTTGTTTGGAGCCCTTGGCCCTTCGAACGGACTTTTGGTCACTTTTTGAGTGTTAGTGCACTTCGTCAGCCACAGCGACATGAAGTGACAAGTGTTTACTTACGTGGTATATATCCTGTGTATTTTGGTTTCATTCCTAACTTCTTGTACAACGTTCCGTGCTCTGCGATCAGCGGTTTAACAGTCGCCTCTGGCAACCTGAAAAAAGAGATTTTTTAAGTTTATCATTGTCATTAAAGATGTGAATATTGTTCATCGTGGTGTAAGATAGGAATGAACGTTTATTTGTTTGTCTCACGGTAGAATCGCTTTGAGATGTTGATAGCGACGTTTCAACTGCAATACTGCTAGTCTTCATCAGGCGATGAGGTCGATTGTTTGCGCGTCGACGAACCAACGTGCATAAAAAAGCGACGCGCAAACAATCGATCTCATCGCCTGATGAAGACTAGCAGGTATTGCAGTCGAAACGTCGCGATCAACATCTCAAAGCGATCGTGAGACAAACGAATAAACGTTCATTCCTAAGTCAGTTATCGTTTTATCAAAGTACGCAAGCAACCTCAAATGTCCTTCCATTCCAACTACAAGGCATGGTGCATTTTCAGTGACGTTAAAAGTTATTACTATTCTAGCTGATTTAAACTTGCCTAGTGACGTCAATAGCCTGAGTAGCCAGGCCCTCCTGTTTATTGCGCATTTCAAGGGAGTCCGTGAAGCCGTCCTTTGTCCAGGTAGCGTATCTAGTACCCAGGTCATGTTCTCGTCTCCGCGGTACGTAACCCGTGTAGCCTGGTAAGGGTGCTTCACAGAATTCACGATGTTCACCTGTGTAACAATAAAAACATTCCATGTTTCAGCGAGTTTTCATTACAATTATATTGATGCTAATAAATAGTACGCGCAACATATCTTTACCATTCAACATCTTTTATAGCTAGAAGAGTATTTGGAAAGTCCAAAGAGATATTTGGAAATGCATTTTTTTTTTTTTTCCCCTTTATAAAAGAGTGGTAAAAAAAATATTATAAAATTTTTTAAAAAAAAAAAAATATTGTGGGAAAAAAAAAAAAATTTTTTAAATTTTTATACCCAAAAAAACAAAAAAAAAAAAAAAAAAATTTCCAAAAACCAAAAAAAAACATATTTATACCGTAGCTTGATTTCATCAGAAAATTAAGTTTTAATTATAATAGCATCCCACTATTTCAGAACAGTTTAGGCCAATCATCCGAAATCCCCGTGAAATACTCCCTTAATAACTGCATGTTTGTAATTTATACTTACTAGGGAAGTAGCCTTTGGAGTATTTTGGTGCTAGATCAGGGTAATTTGTGGGCTCTTTGTAACTCGGTACAGGCCTTAGTTTTGGATGACTGTAGACAGTTTTCTTCAGATCATCTTGTTCTGCTCTGTGAGTCTTGTCCTTTTTCCATAAGTTGCTAACGGCCTGTTCTGTTGCTTCTCTGTAGCGGGAACCGTACAGAAACCGCATTGTTGGAACATAACCTGATAAAAAGAAATGAAAAAACTATAAGTGAGTGACAATTTCTTCGTAATCATAGTTTTTTTATTTTGTTTGCTGTCGTACATCATAAAGAACTCGCCAAATGGTAACGAGAGTGGACGCAAGTAACTGCAAGTTGAACTTACGAACACTAGACTTTTGTTGGCTGGCCAAGCGGACTCTCAAGTCTACTTGCAAGTGCACGCAAGTTGTTAAAAAAACCATTTCAATGCTACTGCGCGCGCTGCAATTCAGTACTTGAAGTAAACAGCAAGACTTGCGTTGACTTGCGTTGGGTGACCAAACGGTGAAAACCTTGCTGGCGTTGACTTGCGTGCAAATTTGATCTCGACCAAAGTGATGCAAGTCAACGCAAGTGCACGCAAGTCCTGGCCAAACGGAGACGCAAGTAGACGCAAGTTTTCCTTTAAGCCGCAGAATAATATTCAAATTTTTAACCTGCCACGATTCGTTAGGTTCACAGATTATTCTAACTACTTTATGCACACATTTATTGGCCTGGGCAATGCTCATTATTTGTTTTCCGTTTTAAAATATTTGTAACTACGGAAAGAAACTAGCAGCTCTTGTCTAACATCTGCTCCCTTGCTTGTCGTTTTTACCAAATCGTTGTGAGTTTTTTTACTCCAACACAGACACTTCCGACTGCCCTCCCGACCTACCTCGTCCCCAGGCGCCGGTCGGCCGGACGGTAAAGGCGGTGAGGCGGGAAAACAGGGAGCGCGGAGGCTATGTTCCGAAAGTTGTCGACAGCATAACGCCAACACATTTCTAACAGCAACTTCGTTGATGAAAGCTGCGGGTTTAGTTTTTTCTCTCACGAAGAATCATCTACATACACACAGTGACCAATCACGTTCACGTGAAGATTAGAAGGGCAATTTTATGGAGTGTTATTTAATTCAAATAAGGATTTCAACTGCCAGACTTTAAAGCTTCGAATTGAGTTTACAAATCCTTATAAACACATGAGCGAATCTTTATTAGTTAAGGATCTATTAAAAATGGCAGAAATGTGTGCAGAACGATCTCAGGACGTGACTTACAATAAATTATTGAAATAATCAAGTTTGTCGAGGACTTATCTCTGTGGGGGTGACTCATAAGTTGGAAAACAAATTTCTATATCTAAGCTTAAAAATGTTATTTTTTATTAATTCATTCGCGGAAATTGGGGATTATTTTAAAGGGTAAACAGGGTCGAGAACGCTTATGTGAAAGCGTAACTGATAACAGCGAGGAGTTGGAAAACATTGTGTACTGAAGGAAATTCGAGAAAACAAACCGAGAAACTCAGATATTACTGAGCAACTCAAGTACCAACAATATCACGCAATGAAAATGCTACCAAAATGACCCTGTTTCTCCTTTAAAAACTGAGAAAAGAAAAACGGCAAATGAATACAAGAATTGCGTTTGAGAACTACTGAACTTCACTAGCTTTCAAATCTTTAACCAGTTTTAAAGCTCAAAGCCGAAATCTTTCATCTTGTAACACTTTAGGAAACTTTAAAACAGAATATCGGTCATAGGCTTCCATGAATTGAAAATACACTGAACGGAACGACCGAGCGGTACTAAGTCTATTTTCTGTGTTAAGGCTAAGTCTATTTTCTGTGTTAAGGCTGAAGACCAAACCAAAGCAACTTGATATACTTGGGGCCAAAGTGAGTTGTAAATGCCTTTTTGAAATAGTGGTTTTCAATAAACAATGGCTTAACAATGGAGAACGTGAACAAACGCAAAGCAGTACAAAAGAAATGCTCTGGGTTTTAATGAAGTTTTAAGTGTGTATAGAAATGATATTGTATTTGTATTGCAATACTCTACCTGTGTAATATGGAACCATGGCTGCCGTCAGCTTGTTGTCCCCATTGGGCTGTGGTAGATATGGTTCTCTTTCCCGCGGGTCAGGCAAAGTCATCGGAACAAGTTTTTCATTTCGCATGTGTCTCTGCGGTGAAATAAAGAATAAATAAGCTTCTAAACCAGTTGTGTATATATACTGAAATTAAAATAAGAGAACAAAGCTACCAAGCGGTATATGACACAATGAATGAACTAAACATGTGCTAAAAACGTGTTTGCATATTCAGTTAAGTCTTGAAACTTTATAAACTCATACCAAATACGTTTAGAGTAAAAAAAGTTGAATTGAACGGTGAAGCAATCAAAATAAACTGAGCTTTCTCCTCAGCGTCTACAAATTTAGCGATATCCACATTGACTGAAAAAGCGGCTCTTTTAAAATTTTATATTCGCGCGTCGGTGAAACAAAGGAAATGTACGTATGGCCGTATATAGGTTCTGCAAATGATGTTTATAGAAAACACTTTTGAAGTAAATATATACATGGCCACACAATAAATCAAGCTGTTTCTTTTGTTTCATACAGTTCGGAGAACTTTGTTAAAAGAAATCACTCCGATTTTATTTTACTTACTGTAGTGAGTTTGTCCGTTGCTATCCCATATGTATGACCACATTCATATTTTAACTGCGGACAGTAGCCTCGGTACCTAGAAGAATGCAACAAAAAATGTAAAAATTAAATTTGCCGGTAAGACTTCAGTCACTTTACAGGCTGCTGTGTGCAACCGATAGATGGCGTTTCCAAGGCACTTGAGAGCATTACTTTAAAGATTAACTAGCGCAAAAATTATCATTTGGTTATAACTTAGAGCGGCGCAAAAAAGGCCAGAAAGTTTGGCGCAAAATGTTTTTGATCTTCACAGTCAAATGTCGGCTTCAAACTCGGAACTTAATTATCACCTATCTCAGCCGGTGGTCCCATCTCAGCATCTCCCTGGTTTCTGATAAAAATTAACTGATTCGTCTCGGTCACTGTAAATGGGTTACTTATTAAAGAAGTGCTGGTTTTCGCCTTTCTAATTTTTGAATGCGTCTCTATTCTTCTCTTCCGAAACTTTTTTTTTCAAGACTAATGTGAAATATCATGCGACTTACTTCACCGAAGAATTAAATGTGACTCCTGCATAAAAGGCATACACTATCGAATCAATAATTTACCCCAAACGGTGATTAATTTTTTACGCTTCTTTATCAATTTATGCCGTGAACGTTCTCTTATTTGAGGCGCACAAATTCAATAGCTCTTGTTACCGACTGTTTTAAAGTTTAACATTTGTGTTGAACTTGTTGTACTTTCTATTTACAACACAAACTACCATTCAAAAGTGTCACCACTCTAAATGAGCCACTTTGTGCCGAAAGATCGTCCCAAACTAAGATAACATCGGCAATTAATGACTCCTACTAACCCGGGTAAATTACTGGCTTTGTGCGGATTCGTCAACTCCGTAAAACCCATTTCGGAAGCGCCAATCTTCGACCGCGATCTGTAGATTCTGTTGAATTGCTGTGCAAACTTTTCTGCTTTACTTCGTTGTCAAGGTACACAATGTCCCGTTGAGATGGAAAAAATCAACACCACAAAGGCGCTGTATACGTAATGTACTGTTTGGAGAAGTGTACAAAGAAAGACGCGTTCTCAGCCAATAGGATCGCTCGCCGCCCTGTTGATAGGTAAACTACACACAAAAGGTGTCATTTACTGTCAAAGTTGATTCGTTTAGTGTTAATGGTGACAGCTGAAGGGATTTATTAAGTGGCATTTTATGTAAATTTTGCCAACCACACGACACGTCAATTAACAATCGAGCCAGCCTTGCAGGGGGGGGGGGAGGAAAAAGAAAAAAAAAAAAAAAAAAAAAAAAAACCCCCCGGCTGTTGTTAAGTATTCTTCATTTCAACGTCAACTTATTTACAATGCGTGGGTTATTTCTCTCATTTGCGAAACTCGATTTCTGCGTTCATCGCAATGTGCCTTTCAGTAAAAAAGGAGTTAAATCAACTGGAAAATCAAGGAACTGACACAAGTGAAGCCCGTTAATTTTAGGACTCTTAAACTGAAGTGTTTTGATAAAGTCTTTCGAGCGAACTCCGATCAGATCAAAGGATAACAGTACTCGTAGTATTTTTAATGGATTTGTTTTGAATTCTTACGGTACAGATAATACTTTAACGTTCGGTGAAGTGACCGAAAAAGAACGGCCACCGAGTAATAAATGTAATGAACAATCAATCAACGATAAGGCATAATTTATGTTTCTAAGTAAATTTGGAACAGAACTACTGTTTTTAAAAGTTTCTAACTAAGACTCTCAAAGAATTTAGTAGATCAAAAGAATTGTTCCACCATAATACGCAAACACAGTCCAGAGTTAGTTAAAATAATTACAAAACAAACGGTTATTTGACATTTCTTGAAACTGATATGTTCAATGTACACTGTGGGATTCGGAAGGACGAAGAGAGGGCGAGGGATGGGGAGGGGGTTAAAGAAGGGCCTTTTCTGCTTAAGGGGGGAGTGAAGGTGCGCTTTCTTGCTCTTTCTTAATTTATAAGGGTCCTTTTTCACTCGGGCCTTACTTTTTTCAACGAAAAAGGAGGTGAATGACCAGGTCCTCTGGACTTAGCAAGGTTGGAAGAGCGATGAATTAAGACGATATCCACAAGAGAAGGTATTTTCGTAGCTTGGAAATGATACAAGAGGTAGTTGACGCGTCGATCGAGGGAAGACTGGGCAATAAGTTTTATTTCCGCCTGCGATTTTGTCAGCGGAATCGCCCATGCAAAAGTGTCATGGCGAAACTACATGTGGAATGATCGTAATTTTTAGCAAGAAAATATGTCGGTTACTCAATTAGTTAGAGCAAGATGCCTCTTTTGGAAAACGAACAGGCTTCTAGGCTCTTACGGTCTTCCTAGAACTCGACATTTGTCCAAGAATTTCACGTCACAATTGCGTTTTAATGTCGAACGCGAGGAGAGTTTCTGTCGCAGATATTTCAGAACCACGGCTCTTCTTTCTGACGACACAAGCTCTAAGAATACAGATTTGGAAGAAGGAAGTCGAGGTTTAGCGTCTTCTGAACACATTGGTGAAACACCAGCTGTAAGTACACCATATGAAGATGAACTGGACACTGAAGCTAGTCAGGAAACCTTACTTGTCGAGGAGTCCTTGAGCATCGAGCCTTACACGGATGTTTACGAACAACCTTCTCCCAAATGCCCAGGTTGCGGGGCTGCTTTTCAAAGCGAAGATCCCGAGAAGGCCGGTTACATAATACCTTCAAAGAATCCAACTACAGGTGAAAAACGCCCAGAATCTGACCTAGCTGTCAGAACACTGGTATGTCAAAAGTGTTTCAATTTGAAGCATTACAATAAGCCCTTTCCTATAACTGTAACCTCAAGCGAGATCATGGACTACTTGAGTCAAATACAGAGAAGAAAAGGGTTGATTCTTTATGTCGTAGACATGATGGATCTACCTGGAAGCCTTTTTCCGAATCTTCTTGAAACTGTTGGTGAGGCAAAGAGGATCATTATAGTTGGAAACAAGGTAGACATGCTTCCAGTAGAGGGTAACCATACTGGGAAGCAAGAAAAACATTTGAAAGAAATGCTTTTTACAACTTGCAAAGCTCATGGCCTCGAAGGGGCAAACATTAAAAGTATGTGCCTTGTCAGTGCTAAGACTGGCTTTGGTATTACTCAGCTGGCAAGTAAAATATTGGAACATTGGGATCACAAGGGTGATATTTACCTCATTGGTTGTAGCAACAGTGGAAAAACATCCTTGTTTAATCTACTGCTGGATTTGTTTAGTGTTCATAAGAAGGCTGATTTGTTGCAGAGGGCAACAGTCAGCTTGTGGCCAGGCACAACGCAAAGAATGTTAAGGTTTCCTATTGGTCAATGGATGTTACGGAAGCTGTGTTTGAGAATGCGACAAGGTGTCATAGAGGTGAGTGCGAATTATAAGTCTACACTGCCAGTATTTACATGTACATGGTATATGTACATGTTACTGCTTTTTTTTAATAAAAGAAACGGTTGCTCAAACAGTTCATTGGTAACAGTTTATAGTGGAAATCCCCATAGAAGAGCCTTAGAGCGGAGCCCCATAACCACAGAAATAGGAGAATCGTGCATGCACAGAAACAGGAGAACCATGCATTTGATTTTTCATGGTCATCATGGCTAGCCCGGGCAGGGGTCGCGGGTGCGTGTATGACGACATATGATGACATTGCACAACTTTAGATAGATGCTTTATTAAAACTAAATTGCAACCCAAGGCTTGAATAATATAGTTTTTACAAAAAAATTACAATGGTTAAAACTTGGCAGCCATACTCCAGAAATAGGTTAACGAGTCAGCTGTCAAAACAAGGTATCTGCTGACCAGTATTACATAACCATATCACAGGCTCAGGTATAGAACTCATCAAGGTCATTAGCCTGCAGAACAGGCGGTTTATTTTTTGCGGGGTTATTGTGAGGTCGCGCGCGAGGGAAAAATAAACCGCCTGTAGCCAGACCATTGTTCTTGCTCTACCGCCCACTTTTTTGATTGACATGAAAGACTGAGAAAGGACCAATCACTGAACGCTTAAATTTATTAACGCGAAAACACGTCTCAAGTATCAGTACTGCGAAAACAGTTGGTCGTCTCGTTTGACACCTCTAAATCTGTAATTTGCCATCATGTTTCGCTAGTTCAGTTAGTTTTGTTTCATTTCCATTAGTAAGATATCCTTAAGGTTTTGAAATTTTCGCTCTGGAAGTACAAGGTCTGACAAATATTCCGGCTGTGAAAATGCAGATTACTAATTGATGCCGGGCCTGGCTGATAATAAATATTGTTGCAAGATGTGATCTTATCACGGATGACACATTTATCTTTGTCCTGCTTCGTCAAAGGCTGTTGTAGCTTTACTCCGAGAAAGCTTAAAGTTGGTTTTAGAGAGACATTTTGTGTCGTAGATTCTTGCATTAGTTTGATCGAGCGCTTTGTCTCTTGAGCTAAATGATAAGGTTTTACTGTTTACCTCCTCTGTTGTTTGTGTTACGTTGGCACAACATGATTCAAATGTAGATACTTGAAATTACCGTTCGCTAACACGAGGATTCTCGGAAAGAGCTGATATAAAATCAAGTTTTTTCCGAAGCCTGTCGGTAGCAGACTCAAAACAACCTTCTTTTCTAATAATGCTTCGATACGCGTCTTGTGTTTCTCCTTTATAAAATCTTCAACACACTGATCGAACCGGAAACAAATTGAGGGCAGAAGCGAACACTTTGATCGCCTTTTTGTTTTTTCACACATTTAACATCATGTGGCTTAAAGCAGCCAATCACTGAAAACCGTTTGCCAGGCGAACGGTTGGAAGAGCATAAACAATGGTGTGTCTACAGGCGGTTTATTTTTCCTTTGCGCTTCGCGCTCGCCCCCACGCGACCCGCAAAATAAAAACTCGCACTTCGCGCTTCGACCCGCAAAATAAACTGCCTGTTCTGCAGGCTACAAGGTCATGTGTTTTTTAAAGTTGACCTGGAAATGGTTTTCCATTGGAATGCAGGCTCAAGTCCTAATTTTTTTTCTGTCTGTGGTCAGTAAATTCAGATTTAAGGGCAAAGCAAATAACTGGGGAGCTCCAATTTTAGGCTTGACTAAATCTATTTATACTCTGTAAACCAAGACTGTAAAAATAAAAATTTTAACAGAAGAACACAGTACAGTGGTGCTGCCCAAGCTCAAACCTGAAACTCTGTTTTAATACAATTCTGTAGTTTCATGTCCGATGCTTTTTACCATTAGACCACCACGTTTGAAGTGGAAGCCCTTCCTTGATAGGAAGCTAGTCCACTTCAGGTTACCCCCAGCATTTTTTAATTTGCCCTAATAGTTTGCCAGTACCCATTTACTTCTGGGTGAAGAGAGTTGCCAGAGAGTGGCTTGCCCAAAAAGACAACAAAGTGACTCTGACCAGAATCTATTGTGCTTACTGTTAGGCCATTGTCCCTTTTGACACAGTAGATGTGTAAATGTACGGTAAAAAGGTAGGGTAAAGCCTCCAGTCGAGCCAAGTGGCTCATCAGACCGGAGCTTATCCCAGTTTCTGTAGCATTAAGCAGCTAGGAGTATTGCTACTCCCCCCTGGATGGGATGCTAGTCCATGGCAGGGTTACCCCCAGCAGAAAATTCGTGGTACCCATTTAGACACCTGGGTGAAGAGAGGCACTATGAGAGTAGTGTCTTGTATGACATGGTACTTATTGATTTTTAAAATTCATTCTCCTCAACAGAAGCCAGATGACACTGAATTTCGAATTGACAGCGAAATAATTACCAAAGAAGAAACAAGCTACAAGGATAAATTACCAAGAAGAAAAGTTACCAGAAAAGGCAATCCAGTAGCTTTGGTTCCTACTCAGTCAGAGACAGGTCTTGATTTTCTTAAACCAAGCTTTGTGATGGAAGAACCCAACAAAAGTCAGACCTGGCTGTATGACACACCAGGAATTATCAATGAAAACCAGGTTTGACAAAAATGTGTTTGTTTCTAAGAAGGGTCAGTTGAGATACATAAATGTACATGTGTACATGTAGGAGTGAAAATTTAGGTTCTCTTTTATTGTTTAGTTCTTCAAAGTTCCAGTGAGTCCAACATGACCAGCCATAGTCTGACCCATAAGGGGACATCACTGGGGGTCAGAGCAAGTGTTCACCTAATGGGAGTAAAACTAAAGTTTGTGTCCGAGCCAAGTGGCCCCTACAGCCGGAGCTTAGTTTATTTTCTGTAGCATTAAGCCACTAGACGTATTGCTACTCCCCCCTGGATGGGATGCTAGTCTACCGCAGGGCTACCCCCCAGCATTACAATGTAAATTCGCTGGTACCTATTTAACACAAAGAGCCACTGTGAGAGTAAAGTGTCTTGCCCAAGAACACAACACAGTGCCCAGGCCAGGGCTCTAACCCAGGCCATTTGACTTGGAGTTGAGCGCGCTAACCATAAGGCCACCTCCCATTGAGTCGTTTTTACAGGCTGGTTTATTTCAAGATTCCCCTTACAGTTTACTAATAGCCGATTCCCTCTATAGCGCACGCCTGCAGGGAATCACGGTAGTTGTATTCATCAAACCATGCGCGAGACTCGGCAACGATACACGCTGCTGAGTCTCGCGCATGGTTTGATGAATACAACTACCGTGATTCCCTGCAGGCGCGCGCTATAGAGGGAATCAGCTATTACCTAACAGGAGATTCAACATGTATTGTTTGTGTGGCTGGTTCCATAAAATTAATTATGCCATACAAAATATGAAGGTTTGTGTACATGTATACATTCACAAAGAGTAACATAGCATTTGGATGTTAGATCTGGATCCAAACTGCATCAATCATGCACTCATTTTCAGTTTGATTATTTTGACAGATCACAAATCTGTTGACAATGGAGGAGATAAGACGTTTGAATCCAACTCTGTGGTTTGTACCTAGGACGTTTATTCTCAAACCGGGCAATTCTTTACTGTTGGGTGGTCTGGCCAGAGTGGACTATCTTGAGGTGTGGTAAAATGTAGTTTGTTTTAGTTTGTTAAGTCATATGGCAAGGCAAGGAAAGTAATAGGCTGGCATTGATTTCATGTATATTTCCCAAATTGAACCTATTATTTTAAGAAAAGCTGAATCTATATGTACTTTTCATTTTTTTTTTTCACTTGAAAAGCGACCTGTTACTTACCTTTGTCCAATTTTTCACAAGGTTGTCTTAACCCTGGCGAAGTTAACGAGTCTTTGCTTACTGTTGTTTGACAAGAATTTCTGTTTTTCTTCATTATAAAGATAAAGAGACAAAGCCAAGACAGTGACTGTGAGTGGGACACAATTCCAAAGGTGGGGCTTTTGTCTATAAAAAATACATGTACATGTTCATGTTCATGTACATGTATGTGTTGTTTTTTACCAATCAGCAACTACACCAGCACATTGCTGATACTGTTATCTGAAATCTACTGAACTGTAATATTGTTCAGTACTTTGAAATTGTCAGAATAAATAATATATTACAGAACCTTATTTATGAGATGCTTTTTGTACTTTGATATTGCATGTACAATCGATAATTGCACTTGTCATTTACCCTCCTTTGGACACTATATTTTTGTATTGTGCTTTTTCCTGTTTTGGTTTTGCTTATTGAGTGTTTTTCATTTCACTGTTCTAGGCAATTGAGTCTGTTTTCTTTACCGTGGTTGCGTCTCCCAATTTGCCAATACACATCTGCAGTGAAGAACGCGCTGATGAAGTGTACAACAAACATGCTGGGACAGAACTGCTAGGGGTAAGGTGTTCAATATCTTGCATCCGTAACGTACTCGTCTAAAATCAGTGGACTTAGTAAAAAAAACTGGTATATCAATCCAAGACAATTTTTTTGTTATTTGATCTTGGCTTACAGATACCTGTTGGTGGAAAAGAGCGCATGGAGACTTTTCCACCGTTCGGATCACAAGACTTTACTATCAAAGGAATCGGCTGGGATACCAGCGCTGCAGATGTCGTACTGTCCAGTGTTGGTTGGGTGTCGGTGACAGCAGGGAGTGGTTCGTTAGTAACACTGAAGGCGCACACTCCTAATGCAGTCGGGCTTCATGTCAGACAACCAGCTTTGCTACCGACTAGTGTCCAACGAAGAGGTTGGTAGCGGTGTCCTCTACTAAGAAAAGCTCATGCCCAATTTTTCCGTGTCCGCGAGTGGTCGTGCATTGTCTTGATTGGTAAAAAAGAATCAGAAGCCCTTTGGGTTTTCTTCGGAAGATTTACCGACAAAGACAGTAATAGACTTTATTTCTGTTTTCAGCAAAAGAATTACAACTGTATTACAAAAAAGTTAAAAAATAGTGAAAATGTTTTATACAAAAATATGAGAAATTATGATAGAAAAACCACATTTAAATTGACTGAATGTAAAGCTGTTCCTCTTACGATAAATGAAGTCTGGTGCTTCTTGTACGCGAAACGGGCACACGTATAGGGTTGGAAGATCTAAAATAATACACGTGCTCCTAAAATGGGTCAACGAAGCGCTTACAAGGGTGTATATCTGATTCAGCGATTTCCTTAAATTCCTTGACACCTGTTCTGGCGAACGTTAGTGTAGAATTTCCGCTTCTTATTTCTTGCTTTTTGCTTTTAGGCAAACGTGGAGTAAAATATCAGGGGCACGTCAGTGCGTCGCGATACGAAGCCACGCGGAGAAGGAATCCACAGTTTGTAAGCCAGGCGAGGGGCAAGATTGAAGGCGAGTACCAGTGGGTCAAGGAAATCACGAGAAAAAGGAAGGAACAGAGATTTTTACTCAAGGCTGAAAAGCGGAGTAAAGCCAAAGACAAGAACTTACTGCAGCGAAGTGCTGTCAGCGATCCGCCATATATACCCGGGGCCATGTGGCTTCCTCTACCCCGGGAAAAGTTAGAGCAGGGGGAGGAGAAAGAGAAACGGAAGTTAATTGAATAAATGGACGGCATACGTGCATTTTGATAGCTGACAGTGAGATGAAAGCCTGTGGCGAAATCCTAAAGGGGGATTATTTTGTTTATGAAATGAGGTGAAAGATATAGGAAATATTGACTGCTTCCAGACGAAGTTCTTGGATTGATAGCAGTCGATTTGGTGGAAATTCAACTTTTATTTCTAAACTTAAAATTCTTATTTCAAAACTACTGATCCCTAACCCTTTGTTTTCGTTCACAAACATCTTAAAATCAAATTTTTTTAGCAGTTGTGGAACCTTCTCCTGCACACCTTAATTAACGTGAAACTAAAGAGATAACAACTGTACGAGATAACTGGAAAATAGTGCTAAAACGTATGAACAAAAACATTCGAATCGTTCCTTTAACAATGTGCTGGGTCAACACCACAGATCTGCCAGACTGACAAACTGAATTTGCTGTACGGTCTCGTCCATATTTTGAGAGTCCTTGGAATTGTTATTGCCCAGTTACAGGAACTGGACGCTGGGCGCGTTATCTTATGACAATATGTAATTCAAAGCAAGATTGTTAAAACATTTGTCATTTAACTGATCAAACCAGAGTTTACAATGTTGCCAAAATTAAATAATTTTGCAGACGAATTTAATTTTCTTACGTATTCTTTAATATAACCCTCGCCGCTCTCACCAGTGACGGCCAAATAGCTAATGCGAGGGAGCCCAGTGTGCTGACTTTTTTACTTGGTCAAAAATTTACTGTTGCGGCAACGTGACAAAATGCAAGAGGCAACCTTGATCATTCCATTAAGGGCGCAGTAGCAGTACACCTATTCACTTGCTACGAATAACCGGAAGTAAGCACCAGCACCGACGAGCCCCATAGCCTTTCGTTTCTCTTAGCCGGCTTGGCACGAGAAAACGAAGGGCTCTGGGGACATAGGATTTTTGAATAAATTTGAATTTTTTTGATTGACTGTTTGGAACAAAGAATTCCTAAACGGAAGTCGAAAACGTAACGGCTCTCTCATACATTCTTTTGAAACGTCATGACTTAATACATGAAGACCGGAAGTCCTAGAATCTAGGACTAGAAATCCTGTGTCCCCAGAGCCCATCGTTTTCTCGTGCCAAGGCCCAGCCGGCTAAGAGAAACGAAAGGGTTATGGGGACGAGAATGCCTGATACCTAGAGCCAATCTCGTTCTCAGAGCCTGCTTCCCCCTTGAGAAAATCAAGAAAATCCTGGTTTTTGCTCTTTACTCAATCAAATTTACTTCAGTTGGAAAAATAAGAGAATCAGAGGGACCAGGGTAAAGGAAAACTAGAATCTAGAAAATAATAAAAAGAACGGGTGGTGAGACAAGATTGGACACAGCCGCTCCTCATTTAGCCGAGTACGACGCCGAGTACTGTGATGACGAGACTAAAACCACTTGTAACCAGTCTTCCACGTTCGAAGTCTTGAACCACGTGTTCACACGGCCGTCTGCTGTTGACGGGTTTTCTTGACTGCTACCAGAAAACAAACAATACAGTTAATAATTCAGCCACAAGGTGTGAGCGCAGATGACTTCAAAGCAGGTAGCGTGTATTGGCTGCTCTTAAACAAATAACTGACTTGTATCAAGCGTGAGACCGAATGACGCAAACCGGGGCGATAACGACGGCCATTTAACAATTCAATGTGGTTGAACCTGATTTTTTCTCAAAACTGGAACTCTGAGATCGCTCTTTCTGAAAATGCTGGCATTAAAAGGTAAGATAGTTTTTTTCAGCAAAGAATTTCGCGCTATTGTTTATCCGTACACAGATTCGATTAATTAGAGAGCGAAATGAATCTCGTGGAATCACTTAACCGTTAAAACGTTCGTTTTTAGAAGCTCGTAAAAATCTAAATCTCATACCATTTCTGCAGCAGCGGAAAGCAACTTAATGAAAGTGGATTACTATTAAGTCCAAAAAATTGATTTCAGTGAGATCAGTAAACTAGAAGAGATTTATTTTTAGGAACTTTGCTCATTGAATAAGTACCCGCAAACCACGATTTATCTCCTGCCGTCATATTAAGTTTTATCATTGGACTACGCTGCCCTTGTCGAAGTATGCAAATGTTTCAGAAGAAGATCATAAAAGCTTTGTATGAAACAAGATTATAGCTATACGATCATTTTTTCAAGTCAGTTTATAATTATTTGAACTAAAATTATAATTAACAACGAACAAAGACAACGTGAGAGCACTTTCAATATCATATCAACTTTACGAACTTTGGACAATTTTTCAAAAATCTGTTAACAAGCACAGACCCGACTGTAAAACGTACTGCACTTTTTGCACAAATCTGAGCTACAAAAGCTTAAGTTTTCATGTTTTGTTGTCGCGTGCAAATTAAATTGTCATATTTTCTTTCAAGTTCCAACCAGAGACCACGAGGTATCCAAGAAACGGACAATAACTTATAACTAAAATCAAAATTATGTTTATAAAGGATCGATTTCCTGCAAGCTGGTAATTAAAGTGATTATGATGATTTTGTTGCTTTGGTAGAAAGCAAGAGATTATTCCTGGGCTCGTTTTCACAGAATCGCAGACGGTTTTCAATCACGCGAAAGGTTAGAAATCAACTACCGGCCATCGCTTTTTAAAAGGGAACGATAGGACTCTGAGTGAAGGTTCACTTAGGCGTAGGCCTTGATCAGTGTATTTGTCGTGTTTTTATATTAGTTTTACAGAATTCAAGGATTCAATAATGTTCAATTTTCCAGCTAACAATCTTTAGTCTTCTTTCCTGTTGTCTAGATCGCTTTTGAAACTTCAAAATTTGTGGCCCTGACTATCCTAAATGCTTAAGCATCATCTCGCCTACTCTATTTTGACCTATTTTCACTTGCACGCTTTATGAAACAAATTTGCCGACGAAGGATTTTTAGAAATTTCCTTTTAAGTTGATCTTTATAGTTACTTCAAAACCAGGCCGACAAGTTGCCTAGCAACAAGATGAATGATTGACGTGATAACTTTTGGTGTAATCGCGCTATAATTTGATTGGACGAAAAGATCTGAAACTCTTCGGCGGTTGTACGTCAAGAAGGATTTACCGATTAGTTAATGTTCCTCTGAGGAAATTTTTCAGTTTTTTTAAAACAGGGTCCTGAAGGGGGATTATTACTCACATTTCGTAACCCAAATTTTGCCCAAATCCCATTTCCTAGCCTTTAGTTTTCCCGAATATTTCCAAATCCCAATCCCAGTTTTATTTTTTTTCGTGATTCTCAGTCCCAGTGGCCCGAATTCCATTTCCCAGTGAAAGTTTTCCCAAATCCCAGTTTCCATTTTACCCCTTCAGGCCCCTCTAAAGCAGTCCACTTTTTATGTAAAATTCTATCACTGCTCCGCAGTCCACATAAGCGACATTAGATGGGTGTGATACAGTAATCCTAAAGAATCCCCTTAATTAATTGGAAATTCGTAAATGGTCTGTATAGTCACCAACGTGATGTATAACCTTTCATTGGAGATTTATAAATGGATATTTATTTTCGACTCAGTCGACCAAGATAAATATGACATGGCCCTAAGCATTCCATGTCATGACCTTGCCCAATATAACTTCATTTTTTTAATATGTTAAAAAGAATTTGGTTGCTTGCGGACAGTGGTATTGTGATCAGAAAACAACTAGAGCTTGTAAACATCAGAGGCCCATAGAGCATAGACAATTTAAACCAGTTATGCTGTACATTTGCACAAGATCTACAAGTTCACCAGCTTGCTTTCGAGCAATAAATATATCCTCGGTGTGTTATGAAATTGGAAGACCAACGCGTTGAGACTAGTTGGAGTGAAAGGATTGTAAGTATAGTCTTTCAAATACTCAAATTTAAATGTATTTTAGATAGAAACAGGTTTCTTCTTGAAATGCTGAAACTATAGGGACAAAGTTTGTCCCTGTATTTCGTATATGTGTTGAAATTAGCTATTCTGCATAAATAGTTCTGCTCATTGCCGTCTTCGTTAAGTTAGTATTGGCTTCTTACGTAACTGATTTTCACAACAGAAAATCACGTGAACGTTCTAACAACCTCTTTCTAGTAGAATGGCCACGGAGCTGTAACAGTGAATAAAACAGCTGCTAAAGGCAGTACTAAAATACAACGCGTTACTCCCGCGTTGCTGAATGTAGCTTTTCAATGATGATAGTGGAATGTGAACACTTTGTTTTATTATTTATATTACAATTTTTTTTGCTGGTCGGCGTCGAGACAGTATTTATGTTATATTTGACGTTATGTTATGTAGCAAATCCGGCGACATAAAAACATGCAAAAAACGATTACCTTTCCGTGTTTCTGAAATCCAGCATTGTTAAGTGAAATGACTCGATCTGCTCTTTACTTAATTGAGTAGACTTTTGTTGAGCAAATTTGGTTTTTTTCTTAATTAACTACTTATTACTAGAGTTTTGAATCGTGAACTTGCGTCAAAGCAGGATATTGAATGTCAATACGGGCCACACACAAATTTTTTATTCTTTTGATACTCCAAATAATAGTCTAGACTACAATTAGTCTGTTTTCTCTGTGGAACGAGGAGAAAGTAAAGTGTGATAAAAAAATCAATGGGCGAGCGGTGAAACCGAGAGCCAGGAAAAGAGGGATTTGCACAATTATTATAATAGGAACTGTGGAAATAAAGGGCGACTACTTTAATATTTGTCTAGTACCAAATGAACCATATTTTAGATTTAGTTTTATGAGGGGGGGGGGGGGGGGAGGGGAGTAGAAATAGGAGTAGAAATACTCCTAGTCGCTTAATGCTACAGATATCGGAATAAGTTCGGTGCTATGGGCCACTTAGCTCGACGCAGACTTTATCTTACTTTAGAAAAAATAAATCCTGACTTTTCACTGATGAAGGGCTAAGCCCGAAACGTCTGGAACTTTTAACTATTTTAAAGGCACTTTCAACTCATTTAGTGAGAACTTATTATACGTTTGTACTTTTACAAGTGCCACGCAGCACAAGAAAATTTATTTTTCCATTTATCATTGATTATTTATCTTACTTTACCTACCAATCGATACCAAGGACATCTCGCGCGCTGTGTGCATGCCGTATCAGTTCCTCTTGAACTTCGCTATGACCACCATGTAGTTTAGCCCACTCCTTATAAAATTAATCTTTTGTACCCGTGCGGGGTATAATCTTAGTTGATTCCCATAAAAGATCGTTTCATTCGTATTAATTGGTACGATTTTATCCCTTTGTTTGACCTGAGTTATATGTTGTTAAGGTTTCCTTGTTGAGCTCTCGCGACGTGGAGGTCATTAAAAGAAACCCAAACAATGTTACAAAGTTATTTCTAAGTAGATTCCAGATCAACTTTCACGAAAAATAATACCGTCATTTTACAGCCTTCTCCTCGGGCGCTTCCCACTTCTTACCCTTCTTCAGTGCGAACCGCGAACGACCGGTTACGAGCGCAAAGCACAAGGAATCATGCAGAGGAAAAAGGCGCCATTCTTTCTCCTTTGCGCGCCCATTTTTTTTTTGAAGGGCAAGTTGTGATAGTGCCGTTTTCTAGTGTTAACACGTTTTCGTGTATCCTTATAAACCTTCGCTGTCAAAATCAAAGTTTCATTTCCACGCGTTTCACCATCATCGTGCTACAGGTAGAATCGCAAAAAAATTGCACGAGAGTACTCTTCGAGTATATATAATTGAAATGTCTGAAATGTATACTGCTATGTTTATCAGTATAAAGTGTAAAAACTTCAAAATTACAAAACTTGTTGTATTGTTATTACAGGATAATGCAGTTAGGCTTACTGTAGTAAACAAGCAAAGAGATCGCGTTTGAGCTTCGAAAAACGACTTAAAATGGACGTCAACATGGAGTCGAAAGAAAAATGGTGCCGTCCAGATGAAGAAATAGTTGCTTTCTATGTTGCTCAAGAAGCAGCCGTTGAGAAGAGAAGCGAGGTCAGTGGGAACTTGTAAATCACTTCTTATGTAATCCTGGATAATGTCCGGGTTGTCAAAATTTTAATATCTCATCATCATCATCATCATCATCATCATTCATTCATATATTAGCCACTTTAAGATTGAAATATTACAGTAATAATTATGGTAAGGCGAGAAGACCTCCAAGAAACCACCAGGCTTATTATTGTAAAGTTAGTATGATGTTGAAGCTGTTGATTTTTCTTTTTCAGGAAAATAACATCGTTCCTCTCATCAAATTCGTTTCTTTTCTTTGCTTTGTTCTTGGCCTTGCACTGTTCGCTATGCGGATGGAATATCAACCTTCTTTCACAAAGAGCTGGTTCAGTAGACCATTAGACCAACCATTAGATATGGAACCCTTTGACTGGGGGACCGAGTCAACAAAATCGACAAACACTAAACAAGAAGGGAATTCTGGTGAGTATCAAAAACAACGAAAAGACAAAAATTGCACTTCCTCTTCCCTGCAGCTCCCCATTTTTTCTCTTTTCGTCTGCAGCAATTTAACCCTTTATCCTTTATCCCTGCAAGACTGATTAAAGGAGCAACATTGATTTTTGGTCTAAACTGTTCTGAAATTAGTGGTAAGCAATTTTAATTTACGGATAGAAACAAAACTTTGATTTCTATCCGCAAATATTTACAGCCAAAGGCTTTGGCTGTAAATATCGACTTTTTTTGAAGACGCGCGGAAACAACTTGAAAAAGTTAGCCTCGCGTTTTCAAGTTGGTATCCGTTTCCATCCAAGCAAACAGCAGCCAAACACGCTTGTAAACGGTTTCAGTGCTCTTGTATAGCAATTGTTAATAAAAATGAACCATTATTGTTAAGTTTCCTACGACACAAATAGAAATTTTGGCTGTTTAAAAATCTGTTTAAATCCGTGACATAGTCCCTTAAAAAACAACCAACAAAAATAACCAAAACTGTGAAACAAATACTGAAATAATGGGCATGCAGGTGTAAAAAAGAGCGCATTTTCTCCTGTGCTGTCACATTTAAGAAATAGAGCAGTACTTTTGCATAATTTTTAAAACGCAATAACTGAAATATCTTTCAATCATTCAGAAACTTCAGACGTTATTCCCCGGGCCGTATGGGGTTTATGGGGTCCATGGAGTGTATGCAGTAAGAAAAAGTATTGCCAAGAAGGACAACAACATCGCCGCAGAGTCTGCCTGTCCTTTGAAGACTCCGCTCACTGTGTGGGTGTCTCTATGGAAGCGCGTGACTGTCCGGCAGCTGCCTGTGTACATTCATGTAAGTTGCAGTGCATATTTTAAGCCGGATTTTGTAGCTCAATTAATGATGCTGTTTGTTTGAACGAGGTATAGTCAAGGGATTCCTGAAGCTCTCTAATTTTTTACTCTTTTCTCAGGAGTGATTTTTATCTCGCCAGACCGTGCCAATTCATACTGAGCTTTGGGTAAAATACATGAATTGGGATCATGGACCCCAGTACAAATCTGTAGGGTCATCTTTCTCTAAGTGTAAAGCACGTTTGTTATGGGCTAATGTTTTAATTTGCTTTAAGAAGTTAAGAGCACCATAGTTTTTTGCATCGATATCATTTGCAAGGGGAAAATAGGTGTTGATCTCGGAGCTTAGGTGTTTTGAAAATAGCCAGTCTTCGCTGCAAACCTGCTATTTTTTAAAACAACAACAAAAACAACAACAAAACCGTTAGTTTCACTTTCAAGCAGGTGTTCCGCTCTTAAAATAGATAAAATGGAGGGAAGGCACCTGTCCCCTTCTCCTGTCTTTACCCAGGGTAGAGGGCCTGTGAGTAGGCTAATATTTCATCATGCTTTTCTCACCCAAAATAAGGGAAAGCGACTTAAACTTATTTTGCCCCATTTACCTTGTTTACTTAAAATCTGATGTGGTCTTTCACTTCTCTTGCAGATAGTTCCCCTCCCATTCTCGTAGATCAATCACCTGCGCCCGCGACATCGTTTCTCGCTCAGGAATGTAACGCTACTGTTAAATACGCAGCCAGCGGTAGATACAGAGATCTCGTCCCAAGTAGTGTGTATAATTTATATCCTTCAGCTAAAAAGATGTTAAAAAGCGGATTTTTTGCCGTGGAGGTGATTCCTAAAGTTCTGGAGAGGGAGTCCGCCATAACCAAGGTAAAAAATGTCAGTCAGTCAGTCAGTCAGTCAGAGTCAGTCAGTCAGTCAGTCAGTCAGTCAGTCAGTCAGTCAGTCAGTCAGTCAGTCAGTCAGTCAGTCAGTCAGTCAGTCAGTCAGTCAGAGTCAGTCAAGCAGGCAGGCAGTCAGTCAGTCAGTCAGTCAGTCAGAGTCAGGTAAGCAGGCAGGCAGGCAGGCAGGCAGGCAGGCAGGCAGGCAGGCAGGCAGGCAGGCAGGCAGGCAGGCAGGCAGGCAGGCAGGCAGGCAGGCGGCAGGCAGGCAGGCAGGCAGGCAGGCAGGCAGGCAGGCAGGCCCGGCAGGCAGTCAGTCAGTCAGTCAGTCAGGCAGTCAGTCAGTCAGTCAGTCAGTCAGAGTCAGGTAGGCAGGCAGGCAGGCAGGCAGGCAGGCAGGCAGGCAGGCAGTCACCTTATTAATTCAACATCCGAGTGTTCAGGAATTCGAGCCACAGTAAGACAGTCAATTTTAGTTAGCACGCAATCTAGCCATCTATCAACCATACTCAGCTTGCATTTAGACAGTAAGTTCAACAGACAGGCAGTCAAATAGACGGAGAAACAGACAGACAGACAGACAGACAGACAGACAATTAGTTACTTAAACAGTGCCTCTCGTAATCACATCTTATCCTCCAATCCGTAGGTGTGTTTTGAACCTTTTGGTTTATGGTCCCTATCAGCGGCTCGAAAAGTGTTCCACCTCAATAGATCAACAAGGGCCTCCCTCAAGGAGCTCAAGTCGAATCGTCTGGTTGGACTGGCCATAGCACTTCGACCGGACGGGACGTTATACGGGGTACTTTTAGCCACAGGAACCCCAGGAGGACTTTATAGCAACGTTTATTATAGGAGATTTCGAGGAAGAAGTTTTCACGAGGAAATATCATTCTAAGAAACGTCACTGCTCGAAAACTGAAAAGAGTGTTGATATTGGACATTTTTTACCTGAAAACGCCATAGCACATTGAATGATTTGCGCAGATATTTTACTATGATAGAGCGATCTTTTGTAATATTTTGAATAATATTTTTTATTGAGTCTTTAGCAATCGAAAATAATATTACGCTGGCACAGCCAAAGACTAGGTTGTATGTAAGAAATCGGATATTTTTACAGTGCATCAGATGACAAAACTTGCATAACTGTCGCCAAGAAGAAAGAAAGGCTTTGTGGTGGCTAGGTAAGCCTCGCGTTTGTTTGTTTTCTTCTATTATGAAAGGAACAAGTGCTCAGTTCTCAAATCAATTAGAGAGCTGTTTTTGCAAGCGGTTTTGCGTTTTTTTTTAAAGCAAGCATATTTCGTGCAGTCTTCAGCTACTTGGTCAACTGTACGGTACGAGACTGGTCGTGCTTCATTCTGATTAGCGAAGATCTAGAAGAATCGGAAAATCTTCGTCTATTTTGACTAAAATTTGCCGAACAACAGCAACCTGAGTCCCTGACAGTGCCGTAGAATGTTTAGAAGTAGCCTCGAATTAATGTATTACTTAGATAAGGCGACTGCAGTTATAAACAGTTACCCAAGACGCTTTTACTAGCTCTATGCTAAGTAAAGACGTAGTATTTAATATTTTTTACATCACACATTCTGAGAAATAAATTATGGTGAATGGTGGTAGATATTTAATAAGCAATGAAATGGTGGTGCAAACTAAATGTTTATAGACAAATATTAAAATTTTGGAATTGTTGGTTATGTTTGTAAATCTTTTAAAAATGAATCCTTAATTCCTATTGCTTCGGCGGCTAAATCAGAAAGGCATTTTATGTATACACATAAGTTTTCAAGTAAGACTAAGTAATTGTCCTGTTTTTCTAAAGTTTTAAGGCTTCTCTAGTTAAAGAGGTTTAGCTGGCTGTCAAAACAGGCTTACCTAAGCAGGTTAAATTAGTGTAAACAAGGCGGTTACATTCTCTTGGTTTTGGGTTACCATGACTACACGACATCTTCGTCTTCCAATGGTTCTTCCAAATGTCTTATGGGAATGATCAGGACAACTTCTCTACTGAAGCTCAAAATCTTGCGAAACACCTTGAAGCCAAACACAGTGAATGTGAGAGACGACGCAAAGAGAGCCATTGAGAAGATTAGCAGCAGTACCAAAAGGAGAGTGTAGACCCCTGAAGAAGTTTCCTGGCTTAGAATCCCTGTCATTTATATGTTCCAGAAAGTATGCTGCGTTGATTCTGATCACATAGTAAACAAAGGGGACCTCGAGTAGAAGAAGTATGAAGTTAACAAATCCAAGAACAAGGATTCCTTTTTCGTCGCTGCTCAGCATTTCCACGGCTTGGCCAAAGTGCCACTGAAATAATATGTAAAGAGTATAGTGAAGCGATTAAAAACCCCCCTCTGTTCAACTTGCCGTGATAAATTCTGACACTAGTTATGGTAATTCACTGGAATTTTAGAAATGTCCAATGAAGGGAGTGCTGTTAAAATTACAGATGAAATCTTCTTAGTTCTTTTAGCCTGTGAATACGGCACCTTTCATCGCTCCCCATATCTCGGTGGCTTGGGGCCCTCTCTTACTTTAGTCATTGTAAGCAGTTAGTACCCAGGAGTATCAGTAGGTCGTATAAAGGAATTAAATTTTATAAAAAAAAAAAATAAAAAAAATAAAAAAAAAATCAGATGAAAAAAATAAAAGTGTGGATATCATTTTTATCACACATGTGTGATACCATTTTTCTAGATTTGCTACCACTCGCTAAACCACTGCAGTTTATATAATAAAGTGTGATCGTCCGGATGTAAGTAGTTCTGAAAAGAACTGTTGTTGGTGACTGACGTTTCGACAACCTGAGAGGAAGTCATCCTCAGAGTGAAGTGAAAAGTTGTTGTCAATCGATGATTTTATATGTCTGGTCTGTTAAAGCTGATTGGTCAGTTTTGCCGCGATATATACGAACTATATTAATCAGTTTATCATTTGTCGAGTTCTATAGCTGATGGATTAAACTTTGTTATATGTACTCAACAGTTGAACAACATTTTGTTGGACACAAGTTAAATTTCTTATCACTGAAGCTGTTGTTTTTTCAACCAATCAGGTGATCTGGTATTTTCCCGCGCTTTCCACACTTTTCATGTTTATTCTTCTAGTTCCGATTGGTCATAACGGATGTTGCTAAGCAACGCGGTATATTATAATGGCGATTAACTGACGTGGTTTCTTTCGGAGTGTTCTTATTGTTTCTAATAGACATAAAAAGTAGAAACCCAGCCTACCTCGTGAAGTGGTTTGAATCTTCTTTTGGTCACAAATTTAAAATGACACAATTCACAGGTGTCTTGGTTGCGCACGCACAGCCATCTCTCCATGCATTGCTTGTGCACGAAGCCGAGGCTACCCCTGCAATCACAAGGACTGGGAAGCAGCTCTCCTACTTCCGGCTCAGAGTTCCCGGATGTCTGGCAGATCCGACAGCTTGGTGTAAAATGATCACTACCATTGATACTGAGGCATTCAATGGAGAAAGGCTGTTTTAAACGAAAAAAAATATAATTATTATTTATTGGTTAACCTTTAAGAGTTAATCAAGTGTCCAAAATAGTTCTAGTTTTAATTTACTACGCTCTATGAATGGTTAAAAAAAATCATGCCCATCTACTCAACCAATCAGATGCCAAGCCAAAACCAATGACTCCCCATGTGGTCATGCCCGATTTTCTTCGTTTGGCCTGGCTACCTCTATTTGCTTCGATTTTTTCGTTGGTTCACGTTTTATTGTTCACGCTTGTTGTATAGCAATTCGACATTGTAATTGCTTTGGTTTTGCCCTACGACCATTGAAAACCACTTTAAAGTCACTTTATTCCTTAGTTTGAACTACTTACTGATTCCAATACGTTTCTGATATTTCGTTTTATATTTTTTGTGTTATTTTCTCTAGTTGATTATTTTCGTAATTGTTATCATCTGTACGTAGGAACCTGTCTGTTTGACATCTCAATGGCATTTTCAAGAGAAATAAGAGCTATGCGTCAAGAACTTGAATTGCTTGTTTCCTTTAACCGGTAGGCCGGTTGTTATCATCAACGTTGACGGTATTCCGTCTTTCTCGCTGATGAAGAGCTATACAACAGTCTCGAAATGCCTGAGGAATGCGGTTTTTTCCTTTCAAGTGCGCAAACACTAAAAAAGAAATATCAAGAATATCTCCATCTGTATGCGCAACGCAGTTTTCGCGCGATTTTCTTATTCTTTATCATTATCTTCCCCTTTTTTCTATATTCATCTACAGTAATAAAATGAGTAACTCACCGAGTGCTCTCTGTCAGCATGCTGAAAATATTCAGATCGATTGCAATCTTGATCCATCCTTTCGTCTGAGTTCAGTTTCACAGTTAGAATTTATCTTTTATAATAACGCGAAGCTACAAAAAAAATCCGTTGAAATCCTAAAAACGCCATCATTTTCGATTTGATTGCACGCGTGACTGGCTTGCCTTTAAAAGCGAATCATATTTTATAACCTAAAAAATGGAAGTTGTCTATCTACAAGGGGCCAAAACAATAAATCCTCAGAGGCAATTATTGTTTTCAAAAAGAAATCACACAAGGAGAAACACTTGTTCGAGGACTCAGTTAGCGACATGATTTGAGTTCACACTATTGCGCGTATTCGCGCGCGCTGTAATTACATCAGCGCGCGAGAAACCAGTTCATGGACTAGTTATGAACTTCTGATAGGGTATTATTTGAAGGATTGAGGTAGTAACCTTTCGAATCTTTTGTTCGGCTTCAAAAGAATAGAAACCTGGGCCGCATCCAACGGAGACAGTTGAGGTAAAGACTTGTAGAACCGCAATGCGTATTTTTGAAACTATCTACACGAGCCCGCGATCACACCGCATTGTTCTGACGTGTCCATTTCCAAGATGGCGGACAGACAGGGTTCTGATTCATCGCAAAAACATACGCCTTTACACGGGATTTCTCTCGCACATTTTGGTGGGAATTTGAACTTTGGACCAACTCTTGTGCCAGCTTCCGATTCTACACCGATTTCGCTTGGAAATCAACCCACAGCAACCCCGACCACCGGTAGAGGTAATGTGTTAGTATGTGAAATATAAAATCCCCTTAGCGTAGATAAGCATGTTGAATGTTCTTCTTTATAGCTACAAAGCGAAATAATGAGAAGTTGGGTTTCTGTATTTCCTTCATGTGAAAATGTGAATTTATTTGTCGAATTCGTACAAGTAGATCGTCGATTTTATACTTTGATTGGAATTTTATTTTTGATTTGTTGCTTTCAGTTTTGGCTGGTTTTGGGCAAATCGAGATAATTGCATGTTTAGCTGTAAGCTTATGTTGATTATCTTTCCAAGTCTGATACATTGAAACTAAGTGAACATTCTGTTTGCTTCTTCTATGCCAAACTTAGTGAACTCTGTCAATTACGTGTGCATGTACACATATATATGTGGGCCATTCCATTTTATATCCACACCCCCTCTATAGATGAGATTTTCTGAAGGGGCTTTGAAAGACATTTTTGAGGGGTAGCCCTGTCAGTATTCTTTGTTCTTTCGAATACTTCTGAAGGGGTTTGGGAAAATTTGGCTTTTTCCTGAAGGTTTTTGAAAAAAACCGGGTTATTTCTGAAGGGGGTATCATGCTGGCCCTTTTTTCGTCTTAGGAGGTATATTTTGACTTACCTCATCAATGGGGGGGGGGGGGGGGGGGTGGATATAAAATGGAATGGACCTATAACACACTGATTCATTAGACTAAAGGATGGAGTAGCATGATTACTCTCAGAATTTTGTGAATAGAGGCCAAATAACAACTTTTGAAAATGATGTAGGTGCTGGCTTTTTCTAGGATTCCTATAGACAGCCACTTTTCAGAAAAAAATAATATGAATAATTGTATTTAGATTTTTTTTAGTAAATTAGGAAATCTTTAGATACCTTTGCACTCATAACTGCAGAAAAACATGTTGCATGCCCCTTAGGCCCTCCTATGGTCCCTATGGGGACAAAGTCAGGCCTTATAAAAATTTTGGACTCCCACTTTTACGAATCCGGCGCCCATTTGAAACCGTGTCGCTCCCGTGGAAAATGTTGTAGTGGGGTACCTTTACAGAGACCAGTTTATGCGGGCACCAGGCCTTGGAAAACGAGACTGCAAAAGCTGCCGACAGTTTTGGATTCCTTTAGATCCTGAAGTGACAAATTCCGCCAAAGGGAGTTGAACGCTATGCCCCTGAGTCCTTTAGAGGACAATGCCGATTGTTTGGAAGTGCCGGCAAGCTCTTTTTATCGCACAGTTTATGCAAAACCTCGTAAGTATTATTTCACGACCAAAATTCGAAGCACCGTACACTTCGTGCGAATTTTGGAAATCCAGTCTGTTTTCAGCAACTTTCCAAGTCAATCTTGTTGTTTAAAGCTCGGATTTCTGTGAAGAAGGCAGTTTTGTTATGTCAACAAGAGAAAGCGGTTCTAAACCGAATGAAATTTGCCACGCGATACGCAGGTCAAATTTTAACACGAGTTTTGCATAAAGTTGTTTATATTTTAGCGGCCGATTACGCGTGAATATTGTGAATGCACATTTCAAGTTTTGTTTGAGGTTTGCTCGCCAAAAGCCATGGAAATATCTTTGTTGTAGCGAAAATTTCGACGAGAATTATTGTTAAGTTTAAAGCGAAACACTTTGGAAAGAAGGCAACCGAATATTTCTTGGCTCTCGCCGCTTCGGCACGCGTTGTAAATAATTTGCCGCTTTAATTTGCTGCACGTGTTATCTACTTTCATTTTATCGGGAAACCTTATTTAAACCGATTAGAAATCATTTTCACAAGAAAGATAACAACTGTTTAGAGAAAGGGCAATCGACAGAGTGAAAATTTCACCGAGCAAAGGTGTAAACAACAAATTTCTAATCGCTAAATTGTCTAGTAGTGGCGACTGACAATTACGTTTGCCTCCCGGGACTAACCACAAATTACCGTCTATTATTTCCGCCGTCTTAGCAAAAACAATGGTTGAGAAATCGACCTACACAGGGGATTACTTGATCGACAGTACGTTACGCATGCTCTGTGTTTAATTTTAAGCTTATTTGCATTTTCCCGTGCGACGCTTTTCAATGGGCGCGTTTCCGTAATGACTCCCACTTTTAAATCCTGTTTAAAAGCCTGTGTAGGTCTCCCATTACAGGTATCTGACTAAAAATGTTGTAGTTGGAGACCTTTACAGAGACCCAGTTAATAGTGCACCAGTTACATTATAGTAATAAATAGGCAAGTAGAGAACCAATCAGAATCAAGTACAATAGATACAATTAAAGGAATAAAGTTACGGTTTCTGACTTTCATTAAAATGGATTTTTTTTTCTTTAGCCAGAGCAGATTTGGAACATGTTGGTGAGGTAGACAGTTTTCTTGGTCAGCAGCCATCTTCACAGCAGAAGACTCAAGCACCCTTTCAATCAACTCCAAAGGACTTGTCTGGGGTACCACAGGGAAAGAACCAAAGTTCTTCATTTTTTACAATGTCTTCCTCATCATCTGGTCATGAAGACTTTTTGACACCTGAAACTACAAGTCAAAGTGCAGCAGATAATTTTTCCAGTCCCCAGATTCCTGCCTCAAGGTCACCTTACCAGCCTCCCCCAGCTGTGGGGTCTGGGTCTCAGACTCCTCCAAGACCATCTGCTAATCTTCCCCAGACTTTTTCTCCATCAGCAGCGAGTTGGCACCAGTCTCCACCTCCACCTGTGAGCAGCTTGCCTCAGACTCCACCTATTCCTTCCAGCAGTCTGCCTCAGATGCCACCTCAGCCTCCAACCAGCTGGCCCCAGACTCCACCTCAGCCTGCTGCTGGTTGGCCCCAGACTCCACCAACCTCATCAAGTCTGTCCCAGTCCACATCACCACCTTTCGTACCACGTACTTCTCCTCAATCCTCATCACAGTATAACCACGCATCGCCTCAGCAAGTACAAAGTGGAATTCCAGCAAGTGTGACACCCCCCGCTACAGTTGAACCTGTTCAACCACATTGGTTTTACAGGAAAGAAAATTCTGTTTGGTTGCCATTCTCATATATGGATTCTGATAGCCTAGAGCAGGCTTTGAAAACATCGCCAGCCAACGGGGAAAGAATTATTGCCACTGATGGTGGACGTTATGATGTCAACCTTGACAAAAGGCTGCGATACCCTATCTACTGGGAGGAGGCTGTATCAGTGGTGCGGAGATGCACATGGTTTTACAAAGGAGATGCCGAGTCAAAACTTGTGCCTTATAAGGAAGATATGGCAGCTCGGCTTGAGGTACTTTTTTTGTCACTATACATCTACATGTAAAATTTTACTGTTCATACGGAAGAGTCTTTGCTTACACACACCTTTGCTACATGGACAGAGGACACTTCCTCTAGACAAACACTCTTACTTATACACCTAACTACAATGTACACTGTACATGCAAGCTTCAACATCATTGAATGTGATCATCTTACTTGGACCAGTCCAGAGCTTTGACATGCAAATTATTATTATTATTATTATTATTTTAATTCATTGCTTACAAACCAAAAAGCTTACGAATAGAAAACTACTTACAATGCTAAACAGAAAAGAAAAACTTAAGTTACAAAAGTTGCACTAAGTACGCTATAACTTTACTTACAATACCATTACACAATTCTTTTATTTAATTACCGTATTTTCTCAAATAAACGCCCCATGCGTTTATTTCAAACTTGGCTTCGCGAACCCAGCGTTTATTTGAAGCCGGCGTTTAATCGGGGCCCGGCGTTTATTAGCGGACTGCAATTTTCTGCCAATTTTTCAGATTGATTTATTGTTACCGATAATCGAGACCAAGGGGCAGTTTGTCAAGGCGGGACGATTTTTCTCTTCGTTCTGCCTTGATAAAGTGTCCCTGGGTATCCAAAGGTGATTATTTCCCAAAGGTGCACTATTACGGATTGGGTAGTTTATGTTGCAATCGAGATTTGTGACAAACAGAATATATTTACTTGTTAGCTTGACCTCAAATAATCGCTGGGACCTCGAACAAACGCCCCCGGCGTTTATTTAAAACTAGCAATTTTGACCCGGCGTTTATACGAGGCCGGCGTTTAATCGGGGTCCGGCGTTTAATCGAGAAAATACGGTACAATACAACGCATGCCACGGTACTACCACTACTTTCCCTAACATTTAAGGTTACACGCTCAAGGGCTCAGGAGACTTGATCCAGCGAGGATAGAAAAGGCTTCCATTTTTTTGTGTTACTTGGTATATTATTTTCTAATTGATGTATATGTTTTAGATAAAACAAGAAATTGCAAATTATTATAGCCAGCATCAGGTTGATGTTTGTGCAAGATTGGTATGGACACCAATCAAAAAGACAACTTCTATTGTGGGTTGTCCTGGTACATGTATGTTGTTAAATTTGAACACTGCTTTCATAAAATTTTAGAGGTATATGTACATTGTACATATAGCTTCTCAGTTTGCCCCCAAGAGAAAACCCAAGCCACAGCGCAAGCTGAGGGATCTATCTATCATCTTGAAGAAGGAAATGATGTAGCTATGATGTGTATCAGAATATGAAGACATAGAAACAGAGGTTTTATTCCTTTTATAAAATTGCAAGGGAGTGAGGCTAAGACAGCATTTTTTATTCACTCTCATCCAAAAGAGTCAGTTGACATTGACCGCTTACCTTTTATTCTTTACACTCTGGTACTGGTAAATAATAGCTTTTACTATGAGATAGATACCTGCAAGAATCCAAGCTATTTTATGAAGCATGTTTCCACTTATAAACACTTCTTGAACAGTTTATTTTTGGCACAAATGACTGCTCTTGGAATGTTTTTTAAGAGGCATCTTTTCATGTGTTTATTTCAGGCGGAATTTCTTTCGGCATTTCGTGCAAACAAGTGGCCTCGCAGGGTGGAATTATCAGATGGCGAGTACATTATGATGCATAATACAAACGTCATGGTGCACTTTATGCCAAACAATGAGTCAGAAAATTGGAGTGGAGAGGACACGGTAGCAAGGCCAAAGGTTGTCAGGCGAGGAGTGGCCGACATCGAAGATGAAATTGATGATGGTAGGTTAATTAGGCGCTATATATTAGAACATTTCTTTGTCAAAGTGATTGTTAATTAAATGCCCTGTACAACTAGGTGCATGATGAAATCTCTCTTCATGAACACCTAGGAGGGCAGGGTTGGCCCAGTGGTGAGAGTGCTCACCTCCCACCAATGTGGCCTGGTACCATACGTGGGTTGAGTTTGTTGTTGGTTCTCACCTTGCTCCAAAGTTTTTATCGGGTTCTCTGGTTTTCCTCCCTCTTCGACCTGGATAGAGTACCCGCATAAAAATCAGCTAGCACTGATGTGACATACTCTTCAAATAAGCCATTTTTAGTGCAGAATGCACTATTGTGATGGTTTGTTTGGGCTGTCGTCCGCTAACCCGCTAGTGCGCTAACGTGTAAACTTTAATAGTCAATTAATTAATTAATATCAATTAATTAATTATTCCTGTGGAGGGGGTTGGGGTGGGAGCACCTGACCATACCCCCCAAGTAAAACGTGGAGCACATCTACGTTACTTTTATATGAGGATCTCCAAGGTATATATTTGTTTCAATAAAACCTTTGCTCTCCTTGTGGTACTACTCAACATAATTTACACCAAACGCATTCGCAGATTAGTCTACGTTGTTTTCTGGAACTATCATGAACATCGCTTGTACTGCGTGTTTGCGGTAGGCTGCAGACTTCTTGGCGCCAAGTAAAAACCGCAAATTAATTAAATTAGATTTTGAGACTTTCACAGCGCTTTCGTAATTAGGTATGCAAAAACTTGCACCGGGATTTTTGGCGTGAACACCTGATAACCAGGAAACAAATATCCTAGCTGTACTGCGTTTTAAAAAACCTGTCGAAAAATATGTTTTTTGATTAGATTTGTTTCTTTAGTTTTTGAGAATCGTCTTTCGTGCAGTCTAAACCGTGACTTAATTAAATTAAACAAATGTCATCGATGCCGCCGTAAAACAAACAAAAAACAAAAGTTTCATGTTATCGCATTTTCAAGGAAGACAAAAGTATTTTGTTACAAACGAACAAAAGTGTCGTGTTACGGTTGCAAAGATTAGTGTAAGGAACACCTGGGAAAGTAGCCTGTGAACAGTTTTTCCGAAAGTAAAATAAAGCAAATAAACACGAACATATATAAAACATCATACTTTCAATTGTTCCATAGTGCATTCTGCACTTACCAAATCATCGAGATTTTTTACCTTGACAGAGATAGGTAGTCTCAAGGTAAAAAGGTGACAAGGTGACCACAACTACGTTGCGATTGGTATCCTTTTGGATGCCCAGGGGGGGTACTTGCAGTATACATGACGGGGGGGGGGGTCCGACGGAGCTTTATATTGCGAACCCAAAAAAATACATGAGCCTGAAATTTTACACCCAAAAAAATACCTGGCATCAAAATTTTCTACCCCAAAAAGTACAAGACCTAGCACCTCGATACTGATTTATCCAATCAAAAAGACTTTAAGACCTAAAAAAATACATGACATTCACCTAAAACTGAGATGACCTCCAAGAGACAGTCCTGTCAAATTATAAATTGATTACCTTGAAAGGATGTTTAACCGTCTAATCAGATCTTTTAAGCAAGTAAAAGCTGGAAGTTATCAAAATGTACATCTTTACTACTTAATCACACATTGCTAAATTATTTTTTCAGGTGAACCTGCTCAAATTGATCATCTGATTTTTGTTGTTCATGGCATTGGGCCAATTGCAGACTTGAACTTTAGAAGCATTATTGAATGTGGTAGGTACAAATGTACTGCTCCACCGCACTTAACTATACTCTCAAGTCATTTGAGCTACAGCTGTAAATAGACTTTAAATCATAAAATCTGCCTTGTTATAAATGGGGTAAACATGGCATGCACAGCAAAACACCAAGGTAAAATGATTTGAAACAGTAAAATTGGGTCTAAAAGTGTGTTTTAGTGGCCATAAAGTTAGTGATTACCTTATTATAGGAAATTAAGGCGTCATGAAATTAACGCGAATTTCCATTTTTCGCGTTAATTTAAGTCGCGTTAATTTTTGTTAACGTTAATTTCCGCGCCGTTAATTAAGTGGAGCGTTAATTTCCATTATTTTGGACCAAATTTTTCGTTACAGTCCAGATGTTCTGGACTTAAAGAAAAAGCATAATTTTATCTGCCACTATCATTGATACTGCGAAGAACGCTCAAAGTGGGAAAAGTACCACGAACATTGTTTTCTTTTAAGATTATACGCCTACAAGTGTTGAACAAACTTGTTCCTGTTGTGTACGTCGCGTTAATTTCCTTCATTTTGAAATGTTACCCCCTCTTTCGCGTTAATTTCCTTTATTGGGAAGTAATTTTTCCTTCAGTTCGCGTTAATTTAAGTCGCGTTAATTTCAAACACCTTAATTAACACAAGCGTTAATTTCCTATAATAAGGTAGTCAGTAAACTCTTGAAATTGTACGCATTGTACGTTAACTTTCTAGCCTGTATAACTTGTCTTAAGTTTGCTGTTGAACCATCACATTTAATGAGCAGTGATCGAAACGGTCATGTTTTTGCACTGTGAGTGTGTGGTGCGCCTAAGATGCAAACAACAAAATCATTAACAAGGATTTGCTTATGTGCTAATAAGCATGGAGTCGAAATTCGAAGTCTTAGAGAAAATTTGTGAGTCTATATCTGGAAATGTCAGAAGTAGATTGCTTATTTAGAGAGAAAATTTAGAGAGTTCATTGTTCATATTATTCACTACTTTCTTATTTTCATGCTTGCAGTTAACGATTTGCGGAAGGTGAGTCTTCAAATGTTGTTTGATCACCATGAGGAGCTGTCCAGGGGTCGAGCTATAGGAAGATTGGAGTTCCTTCCAGTGCAGTGGCACTCTAGACTTCACAACGACTCTACTGGAGTAGACGAGTAAGTTTATTAATAGGAGCTGTTAAAAAAAGAATGAGCCAAATTATTCTGCTGATAGGTCACCCCATTCAACAGACGAGGTTTGAGAGTGCAATAGAAGCAGAACATGCTGTTTGGTTTTGAAGGTTCTATAAACTGAAAACAGTGTGTATTTGGTCTTTCCCTGCAGAAGACTTCAGTCCATCTCTTTGAGCAGTATACGTCGCTTGAGAGAGTTTACAAACAGCACTCTTGTTGATATTCTGTTTTACACAAGTCCTACATATTGTCAAGTGAGTTGTGCTAATTTGTAATTTCTTAGGATACATCATCACCAAAGTTCTACGAAATACATGCGTTGGAATGATCGATGGCAGTAAAGTTGCTTGAAATTTAAAAGTTAAGGAAGCTTTGGCGTGTTTTCAGTGGCATTGCATTTGTTCCATCGTTATGTGACATTTAAACCCTTTTATTCTTAAAAGTGACCGACATTATATTTCTCCTTACATTTTTACTACATTGTCAAATAGACAAGTGACGAGGAGGGGGGGGAGGGGGGAGGGGGGTATTCTCTTGATGTGTCAGCAACTTCTCAAAACTTACATTAAAATAAACGTATGGCAAACCAAGGAATATATCTATTCAATTTTGACTTGGATCTGTTTTTCTTTTCCACAGAACATTGTTAACACAGTAGGTGACGACATAAAGCGACTGTTGGAAATCTTCAAGAAAAGGAATCCTGTGTTTAATGGAAAATATTCAGTCTGTGGACACAGTTTAGGTAAGACGAGAAATCCTTAAATTTTATGCAATAATTGTGGTGATTAGTTGGCTTCTACTTCCTGTTCGCCAGCTCGAGAATACCGCGCGTGGTATACACGCACCCACCCACCCAAAAGATAACAATCCCATGTCTTTCACTCCTTGTTGAAAAGACCAAAATGCGAACAAACAAGCTGAGGTTGTTCATTTCTGACACGTTTTTTTTTAATTTTTCTTTTAGGTTCAAGTATTTTGTTTGACATTCTGCAGCATCAGGTATTTGAATGTATTTAAAATTTTGATTTGTTGTGTTTTTCCCCTTTAGTTGAACAAGACGTTCATTTTGGTGAACAACATATTTGATGTTGTTCAAAACCTTTAATTAACAAAACTAGATGTTAGCCGCTGTGGTACATTACAGTCAAACCGGATGTTCTTTTGATGGGAACTTTGAAATGTTGCGGCGCAATGTTCCAATATTGATTGACAGTTTGCTGGTCGCAACTTACAACTTTCAATTCAAATTTGCCTGAGCAAGTTGCCAAGTTCCGGTTTTCATTTTTCCCGTATGAAACATAATAATTCGACCTCTGTCTCAAAGAAGGATGAAATAATTGTCCTATGGTCGACTGCTTATCATCAGACTGCGATAGATTAGCGACAGGCTTAGTTGAAATCGCCAAACTTTGAATTTCGCTTAAAAATTCAAATTTGCTCCGCAAGTTACGGCCTACGTTTGTAATTTTGAAGCGTAATTCCTAACTTAGCAATGTAAACTAAGCCTGTCGCTTATTTCTCGCATTCTGTTGATGAACAGTCGAATAAGGGACAATTATTTTCGGTTTCTTTGAAACAAAGGTGGTACAATCTCGTTTTATACGGCAAAATGAAAACCGGAACTTGGCAACTTGCTCGAGCAAATTTGAATTGAAAGTTGCAAGTTACGACGAGCAAACTGTCAATCAATATTGGAACATTGCGCCGAACATTGCAAAGTTCCCATCAAAAGAACATCCGGTTTGACTGTAAGTAAAACGTTTATCTTACGACTGTGGTCTCACATGATGACCTTATTTTCATTTTTACTTTAGAAAGATCAGCGCGGCTGCAAAATTCCTTTAACAAAGCAACCTCTTATGGAACAAGTGAAGTAAGTTTTATTCTGAATTGCTCTTTTCTTAGTTTTTTTTTTCTCTGTTAAATAGGCCATGTCCGAGTTACCCTTTGCCTCTGTTTCAAAACGAGTCTACAGGTATGTGCGAAACTTCATCTGAAAATAGTTTCACTTACAGGTCCATCTTCATGCAAATCAAACTTATTTTCATTTGAATGGTTTCGCACCTAGAATCATTTTGTTGTAGTTATTTCTCGATCGAATGATCGGCTAGAATATTTATAAGTTACAGTAAGCGTTTGTAAAATTGGTGTAATTGGTATCACGAATAGCGCCCTGAAATGATCCCAGCATCGTTATACTGCTGAATAGCGTGGAATTGTTAATTCATTTTGTTGTTTCCAGTGAAACGTTGAACACAGATGGCCCATCCCCCGACAATAACGACACGACACAGGCTGAGTTGGACGAGCAATCTGATGATGACGAAGATGAGTCGTACCCAGCTCTCGGAGATGCACTAACACAGCTCGGTCTACCTGAATATGTGGGGCTGTTCGAATCTGAAGAAATGGACATGGAGACATTTGTACGTTGATAAACAGTTAAAGGAACGAACTACACTACGATACTCAAAGCCCCCTATTTTTGGGAAGCACTTTTATCAATTCCATTCATCCGCTATCATTACTGACCCGTCTGTCCTCGGTTGTTCAAAGGGTGGATCACTCTGTCCACTGAGTAAATCGCTAAATAGTAAATAAGCGTTGACAAAACACGTTACCCTATCCACTGGATAGTGAATTGTTCGGTGAATAGCGTTATTTATCCTTTGAACAACTGGAACTTGTATTCCTAACAGACTCCTGATATTTGACAAGTGCTGTTTTTGTAATCTTTGCTGGCTTTTGAACTTTTTGAATTCGCATCAACAGTCAAATGTCAATTAAAGGGGCCAGTGTCACCGCCAAGATTTAGCACTACTTGAAAAACCAATGAAGGTGTTGGTATCAATTGGAAATCCACTTATAAAATGCACTGTGCTAGTCATAAAAATTGTTAAAAATTGGTGTGGCTGCAGGCGGATAGCAATGAAGTGGCCGAATGACTGTTTTCAAGAATGACAGTGTTACTGAATTGGATTAAAAGGAGAAGCCACGAGCCAAGTGGCCCATACAGCCGGAGCTTATCCCGGTTTCCGTAGCATTAAGCGGCTAGGAATATTTCTACTCCCCCCTGAATGGGATGCAGGGTTGGCATTGCAGGGTTCCCCCCCAGCATTATGTCGCCGGTACCCATTTATACACCTGGGTGGAGAGAGGCACTATGAGAGTAAAGTGTCTTGCCCAAGAACACAACACAAGTGACCCTGGCCGGATGCTCGAACTCGGACCGCTCGATCCGGAGTCCGGCGCACTAAACATTAGGCCACCGCGCCTCCCATGAAGGGAAAAAATCACTTAAAAATCGTTGATTTTGTTTTTCTCATATCTTGGACAATGGATTTGTTCCCTTCTTTTATTGTTCAGGGGTTACTTTGTTGATAAGTGAGTGCACCCTCGCGGTTCATAATTGTACGCTAAAACCTAGAAGACTTCTCGTGACACTGTCTCTTTAAGCAATCCAATTTTGTTGTTGTTGTGTATTCCAGTTGCTGTGTGGCGAGGAGGACATGAAAGAGATGGGTATTCCCATGGGACCGAGAAAGAAACTAATGGGTTACCTGAGAAATCAGAAACTAAATATGGTAGGTTTTACAAAACGGCTATCGATATTTTTTGCACTAGTCTTGCGTTTTGCTACTCAATATGTGACACCAATCGATTTAAACAAAGATAAAACTGTAATAATCACTTAGCTGAAAGGCTCTCTATCTTTATGTTGCAGGAAAAAAGAAAACTCGAGAGAGAAGAGATTAAAAAGGCTAGAGCGGAAGCGAAAGCTAAGGCAAAAGCTGAACGACAAAAGTCAAAAGACGCAGCAACAAAAGAACAAACCATTTCCAGCCCAGAAGTGACGTCATCCACAGTTTTAGCGAAGCCAGACCTAGGAATAGATTCATTATCTTTAGCTTCTGTTGCAAGTGTGGAAGTCGTTTATCAACAAGGATTAGCAGGGACCGGGCAGCCTTACGTGGAGTATCCACAGCTGGATCTGAAATTTTACGCTCTGTTTGCATTGGGCTCCCCTATAGGAATGTTTCAAACTGTAAGGTACGAAAATGTTGTTCATTTAGTACCAGCAACTACTCGGTACTGGGCAGTTTCTTGGTATAGCCCACTTGCAAAAAGAGTGGTGGCCTGGGGCAAGGGTAGACGCGCACTGAGTTGTGGGATCGTTTGGGGGCGCACGAAATTGTAAACAAAAGAAATTATGGCAGATCACGAAAGGTTTGAAAGATGCCAAAAGGTGTGGGTTGTTGTGTGCCCTTGTGCACAAACAACTCAAACAATTTTTCTGACGTGACGTTTTACAGAGTTCCAAGAGAAGAAAGCAGTTGTGCTCCCCCCAAACGATCCCACAACTCAGCGCGCGTCTACCCTTGCCCCAGGCTCCCACTCTTTTTGCAAGTGGGCTATTGCGTATGGTGCGAACGGTGGCATTTGGCAATGTAATATGAAAATTATGAAAGAGAACTCAGTTTCGATAATTAGCGTGGACACTATTCCTTTAATAGTTATTAAAATGAAAACTTACTGAAAATCCACAGATATTTGCTAAAAAGAAAAATTTTCTTGAAGTATTGTAGCTGATTGACAAAAAATGACTGAAAATCCACTGTAGGTTATTGTATAAAAAACAATCTGAAAATGTTTGTGACCTTTACAATGGATTGTGTTGTGGTACTTTGCGGAGAAATTTATATTTGATTAACTGCTAACGTACGGGCTATTACTTGAAGAATATCAGAAATGGAAAAAACTCGATGAAATTAGAAAACAGACAGTTTTGAGGCCACGCACGTTTAAGTTTGATTTATGTTAGTTTAGTGACAGTCTTGTACAGAGTATGTCGTAGGTGCGGTGGCCTAATGGTTGGTGCCCTGGACGTCGGAATGAGAGGCACAGGTTCGAGTCGGGGCCATTGTGTTGTGTTCTTGTTCAAGATACGTAACTCTGACAGTGTCTCTCAGCATCCAGGACAACTTGACAGAACCTAGCCCCCGTGATAAAATATTATTCCATAACTGAGCATTAGCAATACTCCTTGTTGTTTCATACGAATCTCTAAGCATGCTTTTGGCGTTCTTCATGGATAAGCTTGTCGTTGTTGCAAGGGCACAGACTAGGCTCAAATGTGGAAGAAGAGAACTTGAGAACACGCAAGGCCCCACTCCGTCACATACCGCAATTTTGCTACGGCTTTTAACCCCAGTGACTGATTTTGAAATAGGGGAAGCTACCACAGTTTATTTTCGTATACACAGTGGACATTAAAAAGCAGACTGTTCAAAGTGTCTTTAAATGACGTTTTTTTCATTCTGCAGAGGTGTCGATGAAATCGGCCTTAACTTTCAGCTTCCGACCTGTCCGCGACTATTCAACATCTTCCATCCATTTGATCCTGTAGTAAGTATTAATTCGTGCTGAAATGACTTTTTGTCGTACTCGAATTTTTTGGGCTAACGATGACTTACAAAACAATTATTATTCTTTATTCCAGGCGTATCGAATCGAACCTTTAGTAAATCCATCAATCACGGCCGGCCCTGTACTGATGCCGCATCACAAGGGAAGAAAACGAATGCATATAGGTAATGTTATGATAACAAAGCAATGTCTCCCCTCACAGTCTTGGAAAAGTATAGTTTAGAAACTCTACCATTAGTTATCGATATCAAACGGTGGGAAAATACATTGTCCCCGGTGGCTGATATATTGATAATCTTGCCATAGAAAGAAAAAAAAACACACCAAAATTTGGCGAAAGCAAAGAAATATCAACTAAAAAGGAAAAAAAAATATGATGAAAAGACTCAAAATTCCACCAGAATGGAACGTTTGATTTATTGATATCCTGTCACAAAATCAAATTTGGTAATATAATAACGAAATTATGAAAGAGAACTTTCGATAATCAGAAAAATCTTCTTGAAGTAGCTGATTGGCAAAAAATGTCTGAAAATCCCCATCCTCGGAGACCCAGAGGCAGTTAGTGGACGAAAAAAAAACACAAAACCAGAAAGAGTAGGCGACGGGCAGCTTATCGGCCAGACGACGTGATTTTCGGGCGAAAGTTTACAAGAGCAACAATTTTTAACAGCTCTTGTAAGCTTTCGCCCGAAAATCACGTCGTCCCGATAAGCTGCCCGTCGCCCCAACTAACTGCCCCTGGGTCTCCGAGGATGGAAAATCCCCTGTTAGCTATTGCAAAGGAAAAACATTCTGAAAATTCTTGAGACATTTCATAGTTGCTTTAGACCAAAACTTTTTTTTTCTCCTATCCACACCGGCACGTCAAACATGATTTCTCAGTTGTTTGTTATGACAACTTGACAAGAATGTTATTTAATTCCGGGCACTTGCTCGCTTTTATTCTCTTTCATAGAACTTCGTGAGAATCTGACGAGACTGGGCGCTAATCTCAAGCAGAGCCTTATCGAGTCTGCGCGGAAAACATGGGAGTCAATCAATGAGTTTGCACGAGCTCACTCGACCCAGGGCCCCGACGAACAAGACGGAGTTGTAGAGGAAGCTACGGAGGCGATAGGTAAATAAGAATATTATTGATAAGCTAAGTGAGTCCCTTGTGAAGGCAAAGCTATGACTTAAGTTAAATCTCTAGTCTAGCGACCAACTGTGTGTAAAGGCAATTTGTGTTTAAGTTTAGAACAGATTTCAGTCAAAGCTCTGTTATAAACTGGTCACTTTATCAGTCCCTCCTTACTCTAACTTGAGTCAGGTCTGGATAAAACCCTGTGTGTGGCCATGCAAATGAAGGCTGTTGAATAGATTAGTGCTCCCATGTGGTACTGTTTATTATGCTGTACGATGTGGTTGTAACTTTTGAGTCTGTGAATGAAACCTTTGTGTGTGACCATTTATAAATGAGCAATACTTTCATCAGTACTGTTTATTAGTAAGATTAGGTGTAATACTTTCTTGTGAGGTTATTTGGTTTTAAAAATGGGATTTGGGATTTTCTGTTTGTCGTAACTTTGGCTCTCTTGGGAGTAAAAGGGTAAAGAGGTCCGTTGGAGGTCCCAATCCTCTAAGTTGAGACCCTCGAATGACCTCTCAACAACGTTCCTTTAGAATAAACGCTCTTCTTTTCTTTTTTATCACTAGAGTCTCCCCCAGATCTCCCGGCAGAAGCGGTTCAAGTAGGACGACTGAATGGTGGTCAGCGGATTGATTACGTGCTTCAAGAGAAACCAATAGAAAGCTTGAATGAATACCTGTTCGCACTCAGCAGTCACGTGTGCTACTGGTAGGTGACGCCAGCTCCTTCTTTCTTATTAATGCACGTTTTTGAACAACTTCGTTTTCCCAGATTTTGTTTCATTGTAGGAAGAAAGAGGAACGCTAAAACGATGTTGGGTTTTGATAATTTATGTAATATACCTTACCTTTAATTTCTTGCAGGGTCTCCGAAGATACCGCTCTGTTCATGCTGAAGGAAATCTACAGAGATTAATAACAAGATCAAAGTTATGCGATCAAGAATTCTATTTCCCTCCATGTACTTGCGGCTTGTGGAGAACTGATCCTCACTTATAAGTTTGGAGCTTCAGATCAACTTGCCACAGTGCAAGCATTGTTGTGATTATGGGATTGCAATGAGACCTTTCTCATTGGATATGCAAGCCGGAACATTCAAACAAGTACTGACTGTTTTAATTTTGGAAACTAGGAAGACATTTGGAACAAGTTATCACTTCGCTGGAAGAAAATATAGACGCGTGAGAGAAATCAAAGGAAGGAACGCGCGCAAAGGAAATATATCGCGGCTGGTTGTTCTTCGCAAGACGAACGGCGAAGTGTAAAAAGCACTGAGTTCTCTTTATTAGATGAGAAAAGAACGTTTGTAGATAGCCTTGTCTTTAGTATGTATGAAAATAAGACAGAATTTGTTTGTCAGGAAGACAGAAAAGTATACAGAGCAATCACACAACGCGTATACATGTTCACCAATAGCAGATCTCTAAAGTCACATTTTTAAAAATTGCTTTCAAATTATTTTTTAAATATCGGCAACACGCAATACAAATCAGGAAAGTTGGGAAAGTGGCAGACATTATAAGTTTTGTAATTAATTTTATCACCGTTAATGTCTTTTACCGCGATCAAAACAAGTTGAACTTTTAATTTCAATAGATTTAAATTAAAGAAAAAAAATATTAGTTGGTGAGTAAAGAACAGGTTTCTAAAAGGAAAATAAATAAATTTTATATGTTGCTTTGTATTCTTTTTTCTGTTGTTCCTTTGATGCGTCACGCAACACATTTTCAATACGGTACTTGCGTTACGTCATCCTTTTCGTCACGCAACATAAGTAGCCACTGCATTGTGTTCATAGTGCCTCTCTTCACCCAGGTGTATAAATATGCACCGGCAGATTTAATGCAGGGGGTAACCCTGTGATGGACAAGCATCCCATCCAGCGGGAGTAGAAATACTCCTAGCTGCTTCATGCTACGGAAACCGGGATAAGCTCCGGCCTGGTTGGGCACTGGGCTCGAACGCACGCGTTTTTTACCATCTATCATAAGGAGGGAGGGCATGCCAGTAAATACTGCGTGTGAAGCAGAATACTTGTCATTTAAAGCAACGGATCCCAAAAACACTGTTTATTACAATTCACATTCGTCCGTGCAGGCATTATCCAATCAGAAGCTGAAGAAAGTTTATTCTGATTGAATAAAATCTTCACGAATGAAAAAAGAGTTCTCATTGCAACAAAAAATAAGTGATTCTGCTTGGCAGGGCATTTTGTCTTGCTTATTTTTTTTTTCCCAGAAAACGAGAGGCACGGAAAAGCTTGCGGCGCGTGAGTGAGCGAAACTTTCAGATGGGAGGGGAGGTAACGGGCGTTCCTCTTATCTCCCCCTTTATTTTCTTTGCCCTTTCTCGCTTCTCGAGTTTTCAGCACTCCTTTCTGATCTTAGCACGTGCAAATTTGACAGCGCTTTTGGCATCCCGTATATTTTTACGTAGCAATATTTGCATAAATTTCAAATGAATACCTTGTGTAAGGCCAGGAGAATTTTAGAAGAGCTTTCGCCGTGTGCCAACATGAGCATTTTCGCGTAGCGTCCACTCCGAAGGAAACTTCAATGGCCAAGAGTTTATAAAGGAGAGTCCTAGAATGAAATTACGGTAGGATCACCAAGATTGAAGTTATTTTGATTTTATTTTATTCCATGTTACATGACAAATTTATGCGGTAACATGTCAGTCCGTGCGAAGTAATTACCTTGGGACCTCCGAGGGCTTTCGAGAATCTTCGGAAGTCGTCGGGTGATCTTCGGAAAACTGAAGCACCTGACTGTCGACTCTGACTACCCTGTACATCGTAAGAGCATAATGTTGCAAATGTATCATGATTCATAAGGAATTTTTGTTTGCGATAAAAATCCAGTCACGGAGGTCACTTGAGAAATTTGTATAAAGAAACTCCTCGCATTGGTAAACATCGGAGCTGAACAAACTTGTGGAGTACGTTCTCTCATTTTCTCAAAACCGCACATGCAAGTGAAATGTCGGCCGCTAAGACATTTTTGACCAGCAACCAATCAGGCAACCCTATACAAGTGTTTTTGAGGCTGTCAACAACAACTTGAATCCGTATTCGTTATTTTTCAGTTTCAAGCACAAACCGACTTTTACTTATCTTTTTATTACAGAAATCAGTGCAACTTAAAATTGGTTTCATCGCGCAAAGACGAAAAGTGGGAAACAATTTTTTACCCTTAGATAGATGGTCGAGTAAAAATGAAAAGAGATCTTCTCCGCGATCTTGACCAATTAGTACTTTTTCCCCTTCCCTTCCCTCCCTTCCCTTCCAGCCCCTACACTTTACCATTTTTATTCATCTTGTTTTACATCGGAACCCACCTAAGAGAATCGAGAGAATCAGTGCTTCTTTTTCTTAAACCAAAATTAGAGATAAAGGGCTGACTATGTCGATTTGTTTTTGTTTTTATAAATAGTGTAATCCAGTTGACTGCAAGACAGAACGACATTCCACTAAAAAATCTAGCTACTCCGCGCGCAGCCGCGATGCGCGAGCGACGCGCTCGAAAACATCATAATGAAATTAAATTACATCACAAATAGCTAATGCGTAACGAGATTGCAAAGCGTTAGAAGATAAACGCACTTTCTCGAGAGACGTTATAATCGTTTACAGAGATTGTATTTGGACTGCGAACATTTTGCGTGCATTATGAATGCTGAGTTAAGCAGGAAGCGAAAACATTCCGTTAGCCACGAGGACGCGCAATCATCGCGTGGCCCGCAAAAAGGAGATTCTTTAAACGTGCGTGTGCCACCAAAAGTCAGGAAACTTGGAGTTGACTCAAAGGTAAGTTTTGTATCTTAAACACATCATTTTTAATATTTTCCCGTCGAAGTTACATTTCAGTTCATTTAAAAAGACTTTCCTTTTCAAAGTTGTCTTCTATTTTCGCTTTGTAGCCGTACAAGATCGAGAAACTTACTACGGGAAATGTTCTTAAAAGGTAAGTGTTCTTAGATTTTCGAGATGCTTAAAAATTATCAGCATGTAACTCAACGCTGTTTAAGCTTTATTTAAAATGTTTTTTTCCTTTCCCGCAGTTCCAAAAGATCACATAGCGATTCTGATCTGAACACAGAGAACACAGATACGCGAAGAAAAAAGTTCTGCCTCTCAGCTCCAGAACCAATTGTAAGTTGTTAAAAATGCTAAAACTTATAATTTGTTGTACTATATAATTAACCTAAACGATCGGGTGCCGAATAAATTTAACTCTTAACTGGTCAGTATTGTAATGTAGGTCCGTAAGCGTACATTGTAGTGGTCACAAGGCGTGAGTTTCTCATTTGCTTTCTAAATCCTATAAATAGTTTTAAGAAACACAATAATTATAGTATTTTTTCTCACCAAAAAAAGACTGAAGTTGTTAAAGAGGAGAAGGAGAAGGCAGTCCCTGAGCCAAATGTGCCGTCAGCAATGGGCAAATGTACCGCCAGCAATGGGCCTGTTCGCCGCAAAAAGACACGAAGAGGTATGAAATCTTCAGTTGGTTCTACTCAGCTCCAAAGTTAAATTTCCTTTATGATTATCATACACTTCTTGTCACGTGAATGCTAAAAAATTAGTGGTAACCAAAGTTTAAGGTAGCCCCGGCCCCTTCGTACAAAGCTTTTCAACCCCACCGGTATCCCCTCCCCCCCCGACACACACGCACGTAAAATTTCGCTTTACCGTTGCTATGAAACCAAGTCGCCATAGTTGCATGAAGCCGTGATTTATCGCGCGCAGTGTGTAGCCCACAAGTTCTAAAGTTATCTTCGACGTTTTAGGAAAGCGCGGGGGAAAGCGCCGGTTCAAGGGTCTCTCAGCATACGAGATGGGAAAACCTCTTGGATTTGGGGCCTTTGGAAATGTTTACGCTGCAAGACGAAAGAGAGACAATTTACCGGTATGCAATGACAAACATTTTAAAAATTCCTCAAAGTATATCTCGTGTAGTCTTATATGACACAATTTTCTAGACATACCCCGATCGTTGCAAGAAAGCAAAACCATATTTTTGCCATTAAAAAGCTATCAGTCTTTTACATGCAAGGAAGTTTTAGATATTCTTATTTCGAGTTCAAAAAATTTGCCATCAAAAAAATTATTAGCTAAAGAAAAAGAACAATTGAAGAATATCCTGTTAGTTACTGCGTTTTAGTAACAAGCGACAAAAGAAACATTATATAGGGGCCCTTACAATCTATCTTATGATCTTTGCCAGCTCATAATACTACCGTGGCCAATTGTTTAAGAATAGACAACATTAAAAGTAAAAAGGTGAAATTAATTTATTTCTTTTTTCTCTATTCTTTAATTTTGTAGGTGGCCATAAAATTTGTGAACAAAAGTAAGGTCACAAATTTAAAAGAGGTAAGTTTAAATTTTCTTTACTGGTATCCATACGTAGTTGATTTTTCTTGCCATTTTAGGAGAAATCAATCAAAATCTCTTAAGGCTTCAAAGGGTTCACACATACGAAAAGTTAAAAAGAAAATGTCCAAAAAAACTCAAAAAGCAAAGAAAACCCTCATCAATAAATTGAACTTAAGGTGTTACTCAACTAATAGAGATAAAACTCTGATTAAATTTTACATTAAATTTAATATTTTTCAGTTCTTCGCCGATTAAGAACTAAAATCGTTTAGTTTTGTATAAATCAGTCGGTATTGCCTTTGAACCGGTGCGGGACTGCTCGTATTGCCGCAGTGCAGTACACGAACAAATTAACGTTAAGATAGTTTCTTAAAAACCCGTTAGTTCTATTACGTTTTTATTTCAAAAATTGAAAGAGTTCTTCGTTTCTTTCCTTGTGTTTTTAAGAAACAGAAGTAATGGTAAAGTAAAAAACAATCTGAGTGATTATTGTTACCACCCCACTCTCCCTGGTAATGATAAACTGATGGCGTTGACTAACTTTAACAATCCTGTTCCTCCCCTCCCTTATTGCAGATTAATGGTCGACAGTGTCCAACCGAGGCTTACTATCAGCGCCATGTTCACCACCCGAACGTTATTGAGTTGTTGGATATTTTCAGCCACGAAGATAACTTCGTGTTCGTGCTCGAGCGTCCCGAGAATTCTTCGGACTTGTTCGACTACATCGACAGGCGCAATTTCTTGGCCGAAGATGAAGGTCGACAGCTCTTTACTAATATCCTCGACGCAGCAATTGAATGCGAGAAGCAAGGCGTAATTCATCGAGACATCAAGCCCGAGAATATCATCATTGATTTGTCCAAAATGGAGGCTAAGCTGACTGATTTTGGTCTGGCTTGTGACACACGGGAAGCACCCTTTAGATGCTTTGTAGGTAAGAGACCTACGACACATAATTTAACTATACGAAGCACCATTAAATGCTCTTTACAAGGCTTTAAAAAGAAGCCTCTCCAAAGCAATTACACAGGCTAATTACAGCAAACAGAAACAACACAATCAACCAACTTGAATCAAATATCTGAAACCGACGCGGGAAACGCGCGTGATCAAGTCTTGACTGGTTTTGGCTTTTGCACGCGATTGGATAAGCAGGTGACGCGAGCTTTAAGACCAATCATAGAGCTAAGTTTAAACCAATCACATAGCTTAGTTTAAACCAGTCATAGAGCTTAGTAAAGCGAGGGTGTCAGTAAGATTTCTCAGTATAGGGATCTAATTTTTCTATTAGTTTGTATTCCGTGATCTCTCAAATTTTCAGCGAGATATTTCACCACTATACTTTAAAAAAAAAGGGCCCGGAAGGGGGGGGGAGTGCCCTCCCCCCCCGCCCTCCCCCCTCCCCCCGACTTACTTACTCCCAACATACTACTCCCAACACTGGAAAAGGTTAAGCTAGGGTCTTCTCAGCTCTCATGATCATGCCCTCGCAACTCTCCTATGATCCTGTTTATTACCTTATTATAGGAAATTAACGCGAATTTCAAACATTCGCGTTAATTTAAGTCGCGTTAATCTTTGTTAAAGTTAATTTCCGCACCGTTAAGTAAGTGGAGCGTTAATTTCCATGACGTTAATTTCCGTTATTTTGGCCCCAATTTCTCGTTACAGTCCAGACGCTCTTGACTCCAAGGAAAAAGCATTATTTTATCTGCCACTATCACTGATACTGCGAAGAACGCTCAAAGTGGTAAAAGTACCACGAACATTGCTTTCGTTTAAGATTATAGGCCTACAAGTGTTGAAATATACTTGTTCCTGTTGTGTACGTCGCGTTAATTTCCTTCATTTTGAAATGTTACCCCATCTTTCGCGTTAATTTCCTTTATTGGAAAGTAATTTTTCCTTTAATTCGCGTTAATTTAAGTCGCGTTAATTTCAAATATCTTAATTAACACAAGCGTTTATTTCCTATAATAAGGTAACTAATACATTAACTGTTCACATTACTGCAGGCACCCAGCATTACTGTCCTCCTGAGTTCTATTCTCATCACAGTTTCCTTGGAACCCAAGCCACTGTGTGGCAGCTCGGCTTCCTATTGGCTGAAATGATAACTGGTGAGATGCCTTATGCCAAGCCACGCATGGCTCTGTACATGCGTCCATCCATCCCTAAACGTACCTCAACGGGTAAGAACTACAATAATAGTATTGTTGTAAAGAGAAAAATGTTTCCTAATAATTTTGAAGCAATTGTATATTTACACAGTCATGTGTTTGCTTTTTGGTACTACTATTGCTGAACTCTCAGTTGTTAGCAAACCAATCAAAGCTGTTTCTTCAACCAGTTCAAAGTAAAACCAAACTTGTCGTGTCTGGTTTAACCGTGATTTCGTACCCTTTGCACAGGTTTCACAGGTTGCAATTTTTTTGGTTGTAGTACTGATCGTTTCTAATAAGCTTTTTATTTATTTTGTATAATCACGGCAATCGATCAAAACTTTATTTAACTAGGGTGATACGTAATGGTTTTTCAACTAATAAATTTGTGGCCCTCTTTAATGTGCTTGTGAAATCCGTAAGTAAGCTGCTTTTTATCATTTTTTTCCATGGAAAACGTGAGATCGTGACTTGAGATCGAAGATTACTTCTCTTGCATCAAGCTCAGTGTTAATTCACTGTATCAAACATACCCAGAATGGTTTTTAGTTAGTGTGATTGTGAGAAAATAAACGAATAGAATCCATGTTTTTATTGTTTCTCCATACAAAGTTTTTTATTGTAAGAAACTACTGGGTGTTGAACAGATTGCATTGTTTTCTTTTTCACAGATGCTCGAAGTTTGCTCTCATGGATGCTGTCGAGAGATCCAGATGCGCGCCCGACCCTGGAGCAGGTCAGGCGCCATGCCTGGATCAACAAACCTCACCACTATTAAAGCGCATGCGCGTGGCGTACCATCAGCCGCGCATGCGCAGCAGGTCTGAGAGGCACCTGCCATGGAACAGACCATCTCCGTTCCAAGCCTCCAGAGCAGTCAACATCAGCGCCGTTTGCCAGCGGTTTCCATCAGCCGGGCATGTGCAGGTACAGGGAGGAACCTGCAGAAAGACGACTGAGAGACATCACAACTTGGTTTCGAGCCTCCAAGAAAGCAAAGATCAGCGCCGTTTAAGTGGATAACACAAGCCAGCGGCTTACCATCAGCCAAGTATGTGCAGGTACAGGCAGGCACCTGTTTTGGACATAAGAACGTAATTCCAAGCCTCCAAGAAAGTAAAGATCAGCGCCGCTTTGACGGCAAAAACATGTCAGCGATTAACGATCAGATGGACATGTGCAGGTACAGGAAGCACCTGTTGTGAAATATCAGAACTTGTTTCCAAGCTTCCAAGAAAGTAAAGGTCAGCGCCGTTTTGACACTGAACGCATGCCAGCGGTTACCATCAGCCGAGCATGTGGCATTAGAAGGTAGGCCTTGAGCCTGAAGTGGCGCAAAAGATCACCGAAGCCATTTGGATTTCTTTTTTACTGTAACACTCTTTAGAAAAAAGAGGATTTATTTATGATCATGGCATCTAGAACTCTTCTTACCGGACACTATAAAGTTGAAGCTGGTCATCACGAAGTTGCCACCTTTTTGCAGCTAATTAAGACGAAATAAGGCTCTATTTAAATTAACTGATCCAATGCTAAAGAAAACAGCCAGTTTACACAGCTTTTTACAAAATAAGGATTATTAAGACAAATTCTCAGAGTCAGGGAACAAGCACCACAGGAAATCTAGGCCTAGCAATCACTGACAAATTAAAAAAAAAACATTTACTAATGTGTCTTTTTTGTTCCTCCATTGTGTTTTCTCGTAAGGAGAGCATGCGTGACGTCCACGAGGACGGTTGTGTTTTTTGAGCGGGAGCCTCCCTCTTTCTTGGCCACTTCCTCAATCTTGCTTTAATGTCACCTTATCGAGAACTCTAAGAAGAACAAACGAGCCCGAGGCTCCACTGATGATGAGGTAAACGAAGCGAAGCGTCTTTATATGATGACAACCTCAAACAGACGCAACACTTCAACTTGAAGGCGATGCTATTGATTTGAGGGGTCGGTGAATGCGAGACAAAAAAGCCTTAAAACAAAATCTGCGTAACTTCATTTGATCTCCCCAAAACAAAAAGAGTCAGTCGACAAATAAATCACAATCACTCAGAGCAACTTCCACAAATAAAAACAAAAAGAAAAGAAACCTCCTTAGATGACTTAAGTACCAAAAACTCCTAGATTAGTCCAGAAACTTCTCAAATTGTAGCTACAGAAGTACACACTATATATCTAACCGAGCAAGTAGCACAACAATAATCAAAGTTCGATCAATTTCGTCGGCCAACATCATAGAACAAACTATTCTCTTAGCTAATGTCTTCTCACTCCATAAGACTCCCTAAGACTAAAATGACAACATATTCATCTCCCTTCCTTATTACATAAAAAGTTGGGATAGGTTAGAAGAGGGATCTATCTATTCTTCTTAGCTACTCTTTTCCTCCATCTATCAACTCTCTCGAATAGATGAATCCTCACTCATTTTTCCTTCAGCGGTGGCGATTTCTCGAGAAATCATGTGTTTCTCTTCCACTCTATTCTATTAATCTCTCATAGTGTATAAGTGGTGTACGCTCGTCCTACATCTAATTTTATCTCTCATTATCCGAATAGAAGACTATCCTACTTTTCTTTCTTCACTCTCCTCAACAACTTTCCTAACATGGAAAAAGGTCAATGATCTCACTTCCCATCTTACACATCTTGCTTCTAGAACTATTTTCTCAAAAACAAAAAAAGTCCGAACTCAGGTAAGACAACTGATGAGTAGGGAATTCTCATATAATATCCAAACTAATCGCTCTAAAAACAGAAAAACAAAGGAGAGGCAGCAATCAGACAATCCCTCTGGCGCTCAACTTTTTACTCAACACAGATCTCTGCGGAGGAAAACACGACAAATTCAGAACTTAGATCTATCCTCTCGGCGTGGAATAGAACCTCACTCTCTATGAGCGCGACCTCTACTAGGGGATCTCGATCTACAAGTCTCCTGGGGGGATGCCTCTTTTTTGCCTTCGGATACTCCCCAGGGTAAGCCAGCCATATTCACCGGTATCTCCCTCACTATCCACTCCTAATGAGGGAAACTAATCCGAGAGCACTTTACTCTCACTTCTTCCACTAGACACAAACAGTCATGGTCTCTTCAATCTTCTCAGACCCTCCTCTCATCGTAACCTCTTTCTCATGACTCTCCATCCAACATATCGTCAGCCCACCGTGTTCCCCTCCCTCCCTGCCGAGAGACACACAGGGAGTCCTCACTGAGGGACAGTACACGAGGTCGGGGACTCGATCATTTTTCTCCTACTTTCTCTTACAGGGGCCTTGGCCGTCAGACCTTAAGGGGTAAAGCCTCGGATTACATTTATTTCTCCTCTTCCACTCTCACAGAGACAGCGGAGGTCCTTCGTCACGAATTCTACCGCCAATATGCACACCGCAACGGGAAAAATCACTACTTCCGAACATCACTAGAACATTCAATCGGTCCACAACTGCTAAAAGTCGGATAAGTCATATTTTTTTGAACAAGCTTATAAGAGGAGAGAGTCCCGAGGGATCGGACATCGCTATGACTGTCCGTCTCATTCCGGTGTTGCAGTGGTTCATTCCCCAACTCGTCCTTTTCACTCTACTGAGAGTTATTCCTCCCATACACATTATAGAGCTAACTACACTCTTTACATTTAAAACTCAGAACGATTCATTTTATTCGGTTTATGTTCATTTATTTGCACTCTTTGTCATCGCTATCTACACTTCTTCCCTTCTCCTTGTGTGTTTGTTTCTTTATATTGTTTGTGGATTTCCACCGCTTCTTATATTATTTGTATATTTCTGTCCGTTGCCACTGTTTGTGAATTGTAATAGTATTTTGTAATGCGTTGTAATATTGTAGTATTTTTTTTTTTGTGTGTTATTTTCTAATGAATGAATAAAAAAAAAAAAAAAAAAAAAAAAAATGAGCATTTTTAGGCTAGTCGATGTTTCAGTGTATCAGAGAGGAACAAGGAGGCGAGTCCCTCGAGTGTTGGCATTCAATTCCTTTAGAAAATGACCCAAATTTTCCGTCCTCTGTAACAAGGACGCTATGGCAAATAGTGGAAGAAGCAATTTTTAAACTTTTTCTGCTCCCCATCCCAATTTGAAACTTTCCCCAATCCCCTCTCCCATTTTTCATTTCCATAACTTTTCTCCCCAAACACGCCTCTCTCCCTAATGATCTCCCCCTTTATTCCCTATTTTGTCAATCCCAATACACTCCCTTCCCCACTCCCCTCTTTTGCAGTTTTCGTCCTTCTCCCAAATTTAAAAAAAAAATGAATTTTCTAATGAAAGTCGAATGCCAGAACTCGAGCGATTCTCCTTCCTTATCCCTTTCTTATCACGGACGGATCTTCTGGCTTGAAATCGCTCAAATTGCGAGGGAACAGTGGTAGGATACAAAACAACACTTTAAGTTTTGTGTGAGAAATGATTGAGCCCGATATTTTCAGCGGGGATTTTTTACTAGGCAACATGACGTATTCCCTTGCGTCATATTTAGGAAAAGCTTTTGAAGTGCTCAGGAGTGCTTTGACCGTATTATGAATCATGAATTCTTTCTCTTTTTGGTTAGAATTTGCCAAAATGGGTGCTTGTTCCTCCCGTTTTAAAGTCAATTTTTATATTTATCAACTACCAGGAGTCCTTTTCCAGCTGCTTTGTAATAGATTCAGTCATTCCAGTGCTAAAACTGTAAAACAAAAGTTTCTTGACAGTTATAATATATTTTATAAAGCTTAATGTAATAAAAAGAAAGTCTTTAATTAAAATACTTTGCAGTATTCTTTATCTCGAGGAGAAACCCCCTACCACTGTGAAATAGGCCACAATATCTCCATCGCGTCATTGCAAACCTTAAATTGCAAAGTTCAAATTTTATCTTGCCAACAAATAAATCTTTCTTTGAGTGACCACAACAATACCAGAGCACCCCAGTTAACATTCTGTAACCTTTGAAAGGACAATTCGAAAAGAGTGCATTAACGCATTCGCTGATAAACCGTTATACGATAATGTGATAATACAACAACTGCATTCAAACAGTGCAGTTTTGCTTTCAGTGTTTCTAACAGGGGTGGAGTGTTTTTATTTTTTCACTTGTTTGTTTGTTTTTCCTGCTTTTTTGGCGCAAGTATTGCAGCCAACCACAGAAAGGTTTGGGAACATTATTGTGCCGACTACCTGAAATTATTGTACCGACTACCTGATTGCCGCAACATTTAAAATTGGGCCTTTATCTTTAATAATTCCTCTTTTAATATTAAGGGTTAGCTATTCGCCTGTATACTTTCCAGCGGTACAGCAAATATTATAATCCAGGTTTATACTAAAGGCAAAATTTTTTGAGAAACAAAACGTTAACAAAAAGCAAGATTCTCAAACTATTTTTTTATTCAAACTGGTTCGCGCGCTTCTTCATAATTTGCATTCAACCAATCGTAAACATTCTTCAAGCATCATGCTATGTTAATTTATTCAAAAGTTATTGCACGTGTGAAACTTCGTCAAACCAAGCTTCGCTGCAAGAGTCGTCGAAATTTTGCAACGGAAAAGTGTTTCTTGTTGGACGCAAAGTAAGAACATTTTAGAGCTATTTATAAGCCATGGAAGAACAAGAAATGGTTTTCGCTTTATCTGGGAAATACAAGCTTGAGGTAAGTTAAGAAAATGAATGACCTTCAGTTCAAACTCTTCATACCGCCAAAGTTCTACATTAACAGACTTAACAGTAACAGTCAACTTATATTTACCAACATGTGGATGGTTCCTTTCTTCGTAATGTGCCTGGAAGTTTGTCTTTTATTCATTTTGTGGTGTACATTGTTCTTCTTGAAGCTAGAAAATTTTGTTTGGGGGTTGTTTAAATGGAATACATACTTGAACGGAGCGAGAATACAAAAATGCACATTTACATTGAATAAGTGCAAAATTATGAACTTGTTACAAGTTATTTACTGCATGTCTTATTACATATACCGGCACAAAAGTATTGGATTAACAAAAAGCCTACTTCATTTCACAAAATATAACTGAACAAATTAAAACCTGACGGTAAATTTGAAAACAACAACAACAAACAAACAAACTTTATTCACTAAGAGCACTTTAGCAATGTATCGCAGTATTATTACACTTTAGCAGTGTAATAATTATCTGTACTCTTATTTGGATTACAAGGATTTCAGCAGGCCTTCTGCTGCCGTGATACTGACAGTTTCCTTAATTTAATCCTTCACTTTGCCACGATCTCCAATCACCAGCAAATGCACTTCTTAATTCACTTGCTTTCTTCAACAGTTTCTGGACGATTTCACTGACGATAAAAAAAACCTCATAAATGCTTGAAAAAGAACTTATCTGGGAAAGATTTCCGCACAGCCCCATACATTAATTATGTATGCAACTATTTCATACTATCAATATACACAAACAGCAATCATGAAAAGAACGAGTCAGTCAGAAGATTGTATGCATAATTAATGTATGGGGCTGTGCGGAAATCTTGCCCTTATCTGCATCTTGGCAGTTGGTGAGCGCAGTTTTTTTTTCTCCTAAATTACAGTAAAATGTCGTTATTTGAATCATCCTGGGTGATAGGTGCTTGAGGTGGGGTGCCTGTGGTACACGGAACAAACTTTTACTCATTTGAAACGGCGCTGTGGAGGAAATTAATCGTCCATTAGATCATATTTCAAAAATATGCACAGGCTTTTCCAAGAAGCATGTTTGTGCCAGACCTGTATAAACATTCACATAGTAAGTTCCCAGATAACTCCGGGCACAATATCGTTACACTGTCCATTTTCTGAATTTAACAATTACATTTTGATATCTCCAATAATGAGCAAGAAAGCATTGATTTATTTTGTTTTTCGAAAGGTTTCTGGGCGATTTCATTAAAGACGGATCAATCCATAAAGAGGAATTGGAAAAGAACTTCTTAGCATCTCATCAGCAGGTGAGTACAATGTTCCTTTTCAACAACGCTTTTAGTCGTGTCGTACTCCATGGTCTGTTTACATGCATGATCACGTTAACCAGTGACACTAGGGCCCCTCGTCCAAATCCCTTCAGACCCGACTACTGTTCAAACGTGCTGGGATAACATTTAACTGCATATGAACAGACACTAACTCGATTTAATTGGTCTTTAGTCCGTCACCGTTTGCTAGTAAGCAAGTGAATTAGGCTTTGGATGTTGTAGCACGTCTTGTAAAATTCGTATTTTTTTTCACGAATGGAAATACCGCACACCAGCTAGAACAGTGCAGTACAGTGTCCAACAAATACAAATATGTGTATCAACATATGATAATGATCATGATAACAACCAGAAACTCATCATGTGCTAGGCAACCCCTGTCTCGTGTGAATTTCAGATTAAAATAGAAAATAATTATTTCTCTTAGAAAAAAAATTCGTTCAAGGAGGGGGGGGGGGGGGGGTCGGAGGAGACGGAACCCCTCCCCTTATAACTGAAGACAGTTATAATTTCAATTGTGCATATTTTCAGACTCCCAAAACCACTGTATATCCAGATGTTCCAAAATAGAAGTGCAAGGGTGGAAAAACGGAGAGGGGGTAGGCTGGGCCGTTCCCTTAGTCCTGCCAATGGATTTCATTTTTGAAAAACAAGTTACAGAGTCTTTGATTAAATTCTGAGATAATTCGCCTTGTTCAAAATTAACTGGATGTCTGTATTGAGGTTTTTTTCGAAAGCAAATGAAATAAAACTAAAATGAAACAGTGACAATGTGAAAGAAAGAGGAAAATCGTAGCTCACCTTAAGCTTTCCGTTGAAATTTGCTGCAAAAATCTCAGTTGGAGCCAGTTTTCGCGTTTCTAATTTGCATTAAATCTCGTTCATTGAGCTTCGTGAACAAATTCAGGTTACAAGCTGTAATGTTTGGAAACCAACTTTAACCATCGGATTCAGTGTTATTTCCCAATTTTGGAAAAAAGAAATGTTTAAGATCGGTAATGGGATGAAGAAAATTATCAACTGCTAGATATTATGTTGATGTACCACGCGATTCTTAGAACAAATATTAGAAAAATACTGCGGTCAGTAAGGAGAATATATAAAAGCTTGAGACTGGCAAGTGTTCATTTTGTAAAAAAGAGAATTCTCTTGCCTCAACTTAACGAAAAAAAAATCTTTAGACGTGGTTAAAATTTAGTGCAAATCCAAGAAAAATTATTCGCTAGTTTACACGTGCGATTTGGAATCGCCGAAAAAATTGTCACAAAAATCAGCCTTAAGATTGGCACTTTATTATGAAGTGGTTTTAACCATATCAGCCATCATGAGCAATCTTAAGGTTACTTTGAGAAGTGCTACCAAACTAAGTATTTGCACGATAATTTAGTGGTTTGCTATTCACTAAGGATATTCATTAGGCAAACTAGGCGGCGCTATATTTCAGGGATTATTTTGCCTATAAAATGGTCTTGAAAAATAGACAAATTTTTAATTAAATAATGTTTTGCATATAATAGGATGGCGAACGTAAAAAGTATGAAATACTCCGGATAACTATTCCACTGGCTTGCAGTTAGAAAACCTTTGGGTCATGTAAAATCGCCTAGCTGATCCATTCGTGTTGTCATTTGGACAGTAAAGTACACAGAAAAATGCTTATATAATTGAGTAGAAAAACAACTCCAAAGAACATTTCTGGTGGTACTCAGTATTCGAATAATTAACACAAATAAATTCTTCAAACGGTGATATTTCGGCTTAAAACCACTGTGAGTACAAAAAGAAATGTTCTTCGGAGTTGTGTTCTTACTGTTTATCCTTTACTTGTCGGCTGGCTTATATGTTTGACAACAATCATTTCTCAGAAAGAGTAGTGTTTACAATTAAATTTATTTGTGATCTTTCCTCCTAGGTTCAAAAACAACACCAGAAAGTTCAGTGGAGTCACCAAAGAGCAATGCCAAGCAGATTGTAATAAAAGAACTTTTAGCAGGAATTGTTCGGTGTAAAAATCGAAAAAAGAAATGTCTTTTGACGGGAAAATTGCCTTGGCTTGAAAATTGTGCTCGAGAAAAAAAGTTGAAATAAAAAGCTGAGTCTTTTGGAGGGAAGATTTTCTTGGTTAAAAAATATTGCGCTTTTAAAAGGGACCAAAAAAAGTCGAAAAAAAAACTAAGTCTTTTGGCGGGAAAATTGTTCTTATAAAAAAAAGTCTGCGCTTTTGAATGGTGTCTGGTTTGAGTCAAAAATATACTAAGTCTTTTGGCGGGAAAAATCCAGCACTGTGCAAACGGATTTGTCCCATCAAAAGTCCAAGTATATGTTTGATTTCGGACTCTGTTCAAAATCGCAGATTTTTTTTTCTTTTCGGCAACCCTACATAGTCAAAATATAGTAAAAGAGATAGCCTACATTTCTCCTAGTTACCAGGCCCCTTTTAAAAGCGCAATTTTTTAAAAACTTCTTTTGCATATAATTAAAGACAAAATAGAAATAAAACAAACATTACTTGTAAAAGATTTTATTGTTTTGCACCATTAACTACTTTACAAGTTTTATTAAAGCAAACATTTTTACAACACTTGAGAGTATTTATACTACTGATAGAGAAGTTGTAAACAATAAATGACATTTCGAAGTATGAAAATTGTTTGTTGTAATTACAAGAGTCGATGAAATATAAACAGTACAAAAATGTAAGTCTGAAAAATATCTACAATGATTACAAAAATCACAAGAAATATTGGCTAGAATTAACTACGAAATGCTCAAATACATTTAGATAAAAAAAGTTTGAAAACTTTCCCCGATTTAAAATCGAGTAAGCACTTAGTGAAAAGAATTCTTAAACTGACTAATAATTTTTTTACTTCGGATTTAAGTAAATTTTTGCTGAGATCTTTGAAAATAATTTTCCGTTGACATGCTTGATAACTTCTTTGCAAAATTAAACTGTTGAAATTTTTCGGTGCGTTAAATAAAGTGCGGACCCATTTTATGCAACGAAACTACACGATGATAATTAAACATGTCAGGTTTTAGTGAAAAATTCGAGTTCTTTGCCGAGAAAATATCATCAATCTTTGCACAAATTTTACTGTTATTAAAAGCATTCAGTCGATTTCGTGGTACATACATTGTAGCAAATAAATAAACTGAGTTAAATTCGGCAAAAACTATCCATTTAGGTCTTTGGTTTCCATAATATGGGTCCGCGTATATCGACACCTTATAGCCAAAAGTTGAAAGTGTTGCTTCTCCTTTCTGACTCTCATAAGTTTTTCAAGCCATTACTTAGGAGAATTTGGCATTACATCAAGACAAATAAGTTGAAAATTTCCTTATCATCTATTTGCTTGACAGTGAACTGAATTTGTAAGAAGAAATTAGATCTTGATCAGTCTTCGGAATAGAAAAGCTTGAATAATTTGTACCTATACATTTGTCTCGATATATAGTGATTAAATTATTGTCCTTTACCTAACGAAGCACAATGTTCAGCGGGAACCAGCATGATCCAGAACTTGCTTCATGGCAGCAGGCATCTGTCGTCCACAAATATCCATGAAAATCAGTCATGAGAGTCCATCAGAATCCGCAGTCACTCTGAGAAAAATATGTGTCAACACTTTGCACAAAGTCTGAACTCAATAACAAATTATAACCCAAATCGAAAAAGAAATTGTTTTATTGTATTAGTACTTTCATGTAGCAAAATAACACAATATTTTGGTTGCGTAGTTCAATATAGGGCGCATTCACGAAAGATGTCCATGCTATAGAGCAACATTAAAATAGTAAACGGTCGTTTTGTAAAATCAATTCTTTCCCAATTTTCTGTGACAAAATCGTATTTTGGAGAGCAACACCATTTATAGACAATTGTTTAATAGTAGAATGGTTACTCTATATTCTGCTACAAAAGCGACGAAATTATTTTAAATTCGAGTCATCGAGTGCATATTCATAAAACTGCAAAGAAGAAGCAAGTGTAAAAAGATTTAATCAGAACGGAATTCGGTTGAAATCTCTCTAGACTACTCGATGTAAACTTGTTTACCTTTCAGAGACCACCGTGGCTAATTTGCATTATAATGTGAAAACAAACATGGCGGCTATCGCGAGGTGCGGACTATTGAAGGTCGTTCAAGGTCACCCAACTCTCGAAAGAAGAGCCAAAGGCCAGTGGCCTAAGTCAGCGAAAACATTTGCTTATGTTCATTAACCCTAGACGTGCAGGGGGGGGGGGGGGGGGCTGTTTATGCCACCCCCCATAAGGTTTTTTCCAAATTTTGAAAAAAGGATTTACTCTATAATGCTGAAACTTTCAGTAGCTGTTCATTCATCCTTTGCGGAAATTTTGATATGTCAACCATGTGTCCATGATTTTGACGTTGCCATAGCAACGTCAAATAACATTTTTCCAGTTTTTTGAAACAGAAGTGCAAGATTTGTTTATTTTAACATTCCATAAGCATTCTGGCTTGATTTTGCATCAATTTTTGTTATTTTGTGACTTTCTAAGAAAATGTTGAAATCCAAAATGGCGGTTCTAATGACGTCACGTGACGTCATATTACGTCACAGCAAATTAAAATTATGTCATCTTGTAGAGTAAGCTAAGGGCTTAAACTCCGGGGAGGGGTTCCAACACCTCCCCCTCCTGTATGATGGTGGGGGTATGAGTTTGCTTGTACATCCAAGGGTTAAAACGTTCAAGGCTATACCAGACCATACTACGACCAACGCCAGCGAGAAACAAAATTCACTTGTAGTTTAGTCATCTCGATAGTTGAGTTGTTGTTCTCGACAAATATTTTGCCTCAAATCCACTAACGGGGACAAATTTAAGTTTCCTCCAAGGAAATGTGTTAAAATATCCCACAAGATAGACACTTTTCAATTAAAACTAATTTTTAAATCCTTGTTGCTCCTTGTGTTCTTGTTCCAGTTAATTTTTTTCAAAAAAAGGTGGTCATCAAAGAATACATAAGTTTGCTCGGCGATTCGACGGTAACCTGCGATCAGGCGTTATTTTTCTCGCGGCGGAGGGGTCAACGGAAAAAAGCCTGATCGCAGGTTAATTCGACGGAGGTGTCCAGCAGCTGTCCGTGTCAAATCATGGAAATTTACGGCTATTCCGCGAATTTTTGGAAAAACCAGTTGAACGTGCTTAAATTAATTTCGTGTACAGTTCAATAAACAACAAAAATTGCGCCTTTAGAAATCGAAGTTTGTACAGTACGACCAGGTCTGGTTGTTAAATGCACGATAAAACTAATCCAGGATTAGACCTGGGACCGAGTAGCGATGCTCTCACAACTTGCAAAGCGATCAATTCACGATGTAGTCAGCGGTTTTTGGAGGATGATGCAACAGGCAATCTTTTCCCGCGAAATGGAAGCTGCTATGCCGTGGAATCACTTATTATAAAGGGGTTCAATTCTCTTAACTAAAAATCTAAAAGCAGCGTGTTTATCCGAAATTTCGTCATCGTCGTGTACTTTTAAGAACGCAGAATTTTGTGATGCCGTGTTACTTTTCAGTGCTAAAATGCAAATTTTTGTAGCACGATTTTTAACTGGCCCACATGGGGATTGTGAATGAAGTAAAACAAAGAAAGACCAAGTCAACAAACATCCTCGTTTTCATTATTATTCCCGTGATGGTTTTATTTCATAACAAACACCACATATTGACACCAAGAACCTTTCCGGAGATATTCGCTGCTTTAAAGACAAAACTTAGAAAGTCTTTTTTATTACTACATATATAAAAAAATCGAACTCTCTCACTGGTCCCATTTTGTTATTGTTTTGACAAGTTCACAAAGAAAGGAGCTGCTCATGCGCCTTAGAGACATCCGCTGACTAATCAGGCCCGATGATTGCTTTGCAAGTTGTGAAAGCATCGCTCAGATTTCATATAAGAGAATGTATGGGAAGTTGCTTCCCCCCCCCCACCCCCTGATAAAAACACTTTTTTTACAAGAGAAATTAAAACCATGATCGCTATTTAATCCTGGATTAATGTTAATCGCCATCCGAACAATCTGGCTGTAGTATTGCAAGATAAATGTAATGGTAAATAAAGATTTCTTAACTCACCATTGTCGTTAACCGAGCAAGGCATTTTCCGTCTTCTTTTCGTCAGTTTAACTGATCATGAGGCACCACAGCAATACCAATCTACAAAGCGATCAAGAAAACAACATAAGTATATCACTTAAAGTTTTTTTGTCCAAAGTCATTCTACATCCTGAAAAACAAATGTCTTATGTTATTGTTAGCCCGCACCTCTAGAAAAAAACTGTTTCGTACAATGCTTCGTTCGCCTTGCAGAAGCAAAAACAAACAATCATTTGCACTAGCAAGAACACGGCAACAAGAACGCCATAAACGATTGCAAAATGTGGACAGCCATAAATTGTGAAAATGTTTGAAGCAATTTTTCTAATTTGCAGGCCCTCCTCTTCTAATCATGGCCACTACCGTCCATTTTGATGTCAATACATCAAAGATAGGTAATGAGAGAACGTAAAATCATAAAATTAGGGGCCATAGAGAAATTAGATTTTGAGCTTGGAAAAGAAAGACTCGAGTTACCTGAAGAAATCGTGTCATGGATCACTCCACTGGAATCTCAGCGGTATCGCAATTTCTCAGTCCTGGAAAAGCGAAAAATAGTTTTAACGATTGATTTAAATTTATCTTATCAATCATATTTTGCTGGAAAAGGTTTCTTAAGTCGAACTACGCGCCCAACAGAAAGAAAGATACTACACTAAGGACAAGAAAGATATGTATTACACTAAGCTTTTTTTGTCACGGAATATTGCCATAGCTAGTATCAGTAAAGTGAATGCTTTGCTGGCCTGACGCACACGAACCGTATGCCTCGGTGAACGTGACAAAAACAACACTTGGCAACTGAGCGCCTTACAACGCCGTACGAGAAGGAAAAGCTCTTTGTAGTATTGTACAATTTTACCTTGGGAAGTCTGGAGAAACCATCTGCCTTGTGATGTATTCCCTTTCTTCGGAGCACGTGCTTGCAACGTTCCTTAAAGCCAAGTTCTTGTTGCAGGTATTTTTGCTTTGTTGCTGCTCCAAACGTAAGAACCGACTCTCAAACTGAAGCTTGGTAATTTTTACGTAGGCAAAGGCGAAGGTAATTGTTAATTTCTGCTGGCTGAAATCTTGAACGTGGATGGTAAACTTTGACCAAGAACACAACGCGACGATATGAATGTTTCAGCACATGTATAATTTACAATTTAAATTTTTAAACACTTGCGACCACGCACCGAATGGTTGTTTCAGTGCGATCATTTGATTGGTTTGTCTTCTCATTGTAATAAATATGAGCGGGACATTTAAATTGTATTTGAATGCGGAGAAATGTGGGCGAGGGAATTAATTCTTACACCTGTTTTCATCGTAAAACTGATATCTGGAGTGCACTAAGTAGTTTAGTTTAATTCAGAAAAAAAACACACAACAAAACTGACTTTCTTCCAGGATCATCAGTGAGTAACAGGTTGAGCTCAAATCGCTACTTTGTTGGGATCAGGAACTGCGCCTTGATTAAAAACGTAAGCTTCAGATTGCAAAGAAAAATTTTATTTTTAAGTAGGTTTCGACTGTCGCGTTATTCACGTACGTTAAGGACGTAAATATGATGACTTTTCGGGCGTGAAATTAATTGAACCAAATGTGGGTACAGCGTCTGCAGAAAAGTCGAACAACATTCAACTTTTGCCGCAGACGCCAGCCCTCAATACATTTCTGTCATTTTATTTTATGCACTTAAGGGGGGGGGGAGGGGTAAACGTGAATTTGAGTGAAATTTTAAGAGGTTTTAAGAAGGGATAAAAAATTAGAACACAGTTGACCCTCACGCAAGAGCACTCCAGGTTGTCAGGGGACTGTTTGGGGTCCGTCCACTAATTTTTAAAATCACATTAAATCTTCAATATTCCTTATTTCTCAAAACTTTACTAATCCCTTGAATCTCCTCCCAACCATCCCCAAAAATCACCAAAATATTTACAAAACACTGCAATATATAGGTTCGTGTAATGAGCAGAAAGTTTTTGAATTACTTAAAACGCGAACGAGATATTTCCATTTAACCCAAGTTAATCGGTGGATAAACGGCCTTCAGGTGTACCCCCGCCTTAAAGCTAGTAAACGTACGTTTAATAAAGCGACAAAGGACATAAATTTTTCCAGTGTAGAAAGCAATAACATAGAAAATGTCTTATAGCTTTGCCACGCCCTTGTGCGCAATGGTAGAAATGGTGGATAGACGGTATAATTGCTGTGTACAAAGTTAAAGAAACTAGAACGAGATTCTACTTCTAGCTGCAACATTGTACGCAACCGTGATTTTATGGGTGGAAACGAGATGCAATTGCGATCCTGAGACGCAATTAATGCAGGCTAGCACATTTTAACGATATCAGTGTTATGCTTCAAAAGAGGAAAGAGATAAGGAGCATTAGCTCTGTGTTCTCAGTTCAGGAGCTTGCTCATCAAGAGTTTGCTTCGCTAACCGGGGACTTTAGAGAGAGATTAAGCATGACGTTTGTTTTTCCCACGAACGACAAAAATTGAACTTCTAGCTGCCGTCAGCCATCTGGCGTTTGTACCCGGAAATGAGTAGTTTTGTGTTTGTCGTGAACGTGGGATTTTTCTTTTCCTATTTATATGAGGGATTAGTTTTATGACTCAATGAAAAGGTAACAAAATGAAAGGTAAACTCTCGTTTGCCGTTTGCCGTATAACGTCATGCTTAATCTCTCTATTGTTCGAGGGTTAACGGGTTCTTCCGGTTCAAGAAAAAGTGTTTGAAAAAAACACACAAGGCTTAGCTTGTTCAAACATGCGATCAAAACACAACAACAGGCGATGTTCACACTTCAAACAAACGCATTAAATGCCTTTTTAAGGTTCATTTGGGTTTACATTTGCATTTTTCACAGGTAATAACGCCCTACGAGTAAAGGCCCACATTCTTGTTTTATTTTAATAGCATCAACCTACTTAGCATTAAAGCTTATACTAACATACATCATGAAGTAATGGACGAACTAAACTACTAACAGAGTTCAGTTACTCGGAAGGGGTGGAAGCCGCTTCGGTAATAGCCTGTTCCAGGCGTTATACTTCGGTAACAGTAATCTGTCCCATGTGACGTCGGTTGGAGAAGTTGTTATTGCGCGTGCCCATGTAACAGTACTCCCCAGGCTTCGTGATGCGAAAACACGGCGGGTTGCAGGAGGCTGGGGCGTTGTTCAGCTGAGCCTGCAGTGGCTTCGATTTATCCGTGTAACACCCTTTGTTGAGGTGAAGATTCAATTGATCAGCGTTAAAATGATCAACATGGTCAACAACTTCAAGAGGCAAGCTGGAACAAGCTTTTGGTTTGAGAGAACTGCATCCTTCTTTTACCCAACACACGTTGGTGCGATCCGTACCTGAAATGAAGAGGGTTCTAATTAGGCCTTTAGGTTTATACAGTCATGTCCCATGCTACTTGAGATCAATAGGCGGAACAAAATTCGCACATTAATGTAAGCAATCAATGACTGAACATGTTCAATTCAATTAAACATTGATTGAAAAACAGTGACGCTTACTTTGTATGGCTAGCTTGAAGGTCAGTGAGTTAAATGACTGAGCAAGTAAAACTCTAGACTGCAAGCAGTCTTTTTTTCCAAGCGAGCGACGCAAAACCACGAATGCGAATCGAGATCGATTCCCCTTTCATTCCTCATTTAACTTAACCGATTGCTCGCAGTCTAGCTCAACTACATCTTAAACTTGTGTCGTAAAAACAGAACCTCAAGGGAGAGTATTTGCTAGTTTGACACGCAGTTGATCGTGGTATGACGAGACGAAAGTTTGTCCAGCTCTCACCCCATTAACTACTGAACACCTTTGCTCCAATCGTTTGAGCCGGTTGTATTATATTATTAAACTCTATTGTTTCCTCAGACTTACAAAAAAATAAAGCAATTTAACTTACGTGCTGTTCCTTGTCCATCATTGTTCGCATTGTTGTTTGAACCTAAAAAATTAAAATAACCGTAAGCCTTGTATTCACACTCAGTTAGTACGCATTTTCAAAGTATTCAGTCGCGAAATGTAAGAAGGTTTTTTGGGGGGGAGGGGCAGGGGTCTGGCCTATTGCACTACACCGCGCAAATCATTTTCTGACCCCCTCGCCCAAGGAGAACAAGGAAGGAAGCTTAATTCTAGGAAACAGTCTAGTAAGGTAGAAAATGACGAGCAATTGTAAATACTCTAAAGAGCGACAAGGAGAAGGAAGAACAAGCTGAATGAAAACTCAAATGGAATTTTCACTTAGAAGCTTGTTTTTTTTTTTCTGTTGATGATTTTATATCCTTTATAATGCAACATAAGCCATACCAATCTCACTAGCCATATTTACAAACAAATTAAGTTGTTCATCTCACCTGACCAGACGAAACACACCACATCATCTGTTGTAACTGAAATGCGTTCAGGAGTGAAGCGATATTCCATGGCTGGATAAGTCTGCACAATGTTTCCTCTCTTTCCCATTCCTCCGATGTAGTAGATGTTGGAATGCTGATATTTCAGAGGAAGGTGATTTCGTGGCTTGAGAATGATCACATGACTTCTGTCCTGGAATGTTCGACCGACTTGGGCAGTGTTCAAAGCGAGTTGCAGATCGGTTTTACCGTCAGTGGCTTTTGTTTTTGGGTTATTTGTGACGCTGTGAAGTCAATTATAACCGTGAGATTTTTCAATTAGAAACACAAGCTACTCGGATACTTGTAAAGTTTTCCCAAAAGAAAGCGAATCACGACGTTCCCGCGTACAGAGGCACAGACGCTCTACCCGGGGGAGGATAAAAGAGACAGGGACATACGTCGTCTCGCCTAGGGGTGTAAATTACAGATTTTGGTCTCACGTAGGGTGTTCAGGACAGAATTCCAATATTATTTACCGTCGGGGTCTCTTTTAGAGTTACACGTGCAGAAATAAAAAAACACCGTCATACTGTGTTTGCGGTTTAGACCTAATAGACAAGAAAATGGTCTCCTTTAGGGTTCAAAAAAGCTTAAGCCACTTTCAGATTGGTCTCAGTTAGGAGTTTTATTCAAATTTTCCAACGGGTATCCCCACCCCTTTCATAGTCTCTCCTGGGACGCTTTACCACGGCTAAAGGCCACTTGTGGAAGTTTCACATGAATAGTACAAGTTTCCTTCAAACTGCTAAGTTTAGTAATGTCGATATGTAAGAATGTGTGGAAAAAAGATGTTATAATGCCAAGCTCGGTAGAGATATGAGAAAGTTTTCTTTTCTCCGATCATTCGAACACAACCTATTCAGATGAAGATTTTGAATTTTTTTTTACATATATTGCGTATAGAAATGTGGAGGAGGCATGAGGGACAGTCATCGGTCGTCACCTACTTTTTATTATTACTGGCATCAAATTCACGTGGAACGTCATCAGTGGTGATGTTGTATCTGTGAAAAAAAAAAACGAAACGAAAGGTGTGAAAACATATTAAGCAATTAGGGAAATTATCAACACTTATTTCGTCTTTTATTTATGCCACACAAAAAAATGTTTGTCTTCACGTTTCCTTATTGTTGGATGCATATAACTGACTACTACGAATATTGTTCTGCTCATGCGCGTCACCATACAGTACGTGTTTTCTTCAAAATGATGATGACGATATTCTGATTATGCACAGTACAGCAAAAACCCCCTAGTAAGAACCTAATTTTTAAGAACCTGTTTGACATACTTATTTTCTTTGTTTAGCTTTTATATATTTTGCTATAGAATGTTTGTGTTAGCTATTAACGTTTTCCATTAACCGCTTTTTTTCTTTGCTTTATTGCCAACCACCTTCTTAGTATTAATTTAATTTAACTTCGCTCAGCTCGATAAGCTTTTTAGTTTTTCTGAGTGTTGTTACCAATATTCTGTTTTAATTATATAAATATATATATATTTTTCGAAGCAATGTATGTAAGTCTTTTTGGTAATAAAGTTGTTGTTGTTGTTGATACCCTCTTTATAAGAACCTCTTTAGCCTAAAATTTCGAAACAGGTTCTTATTTTCTAAAATTGATCGAAAATGTTTACTTAAAAATCGACATTCTGTCTTGTCTTCCTCAGTGAATAATAAAATGAGGTTTACTAAACAAAGAAAAAGAAATTGTCAAAACAAGGTCACTGGTCAATCGAGCAAACAATTATTTAACTCAGTAAGCATAAAACTTTATTTAAACACGAACATGCTTGTAGGATCGTGTATTCACCAACTTACCAAGAAACGTTATAATTAACTAACTAACTAACTAACTAACTAACTAACTAACTAACTAACTAACTAACTAACTAACTAACTAACTAACTAACTAACTAACTAACTAACTAACTAACTAACTAACTAACTAACTAACTAACTAACCAACAGGATTACAATAGAATAAATTAAAATAAGGGACAAAATTTAAATATGTCAAGGTGGACCCCCAAATCTTACAAAATTTAGCATTATTGCTTCTACTGTTGACAAATGTGCAGGTTAGTTGTTCTCGTCTTAAGTAACCAAGTCTAATTTCATCTTTATATGTCAATACATTAACAAGCAAGCATGTAAAGAATATAACAAAAATAATCAACTTATGAATACTGCTCTGATGTAAAACCAAACTCTCGAAACCAAAATAAAGAATTGTGAGAAAGTGAGTGAGGAGAATTTACATGTTGACTGATGAGGGTAACACTTTCACTCACCTTATCCGCAACACACAACGCTGAGTGGTGTTGCTTGGGAAACATGGCACCTTCCACTTGTAAGAAGAAAACTTGCCCTCCATGTTCATTCCATTGTGGTTAACGACAGTGGATGGCGCGTAGATCACATCAGGGGGTTTGTGAAGGAGAACATACTGTATCTTTCCGTCAGCTCCTTGTGACAGCTTATGTGGTTCGTATGGCAAACCTCTTGCCAGCTTCATTTCACCCACGTTATGGCAGGTGCTCAACACTCCAGCAGTTCTCTCCTGGTAGTTTGTGATGAATTTTGTCCAGGTTCCTCCAGCCGTTTTACACGACTCCGCGGTGATGTACTTGGCAACGCATTTGTCGGCGATAACATTATTGTTGTCTGGCGGACAGTTTGCGTTACCCGTTAGTTTGCTTGGCATAATACACATATCTAAGGAATAAAAGTACAAGGAGAAAATATTTTGTGTCTTTATTTAGTCGCAACCAATAACTTTAGCAAAGTCCAATCAGAACTCAGTGTTAAAACGTGTAACCGGTAGTAAGAGCGGGAAAAAATACGAAAACAACGCAGATCATCACGATTACGGTGGCCTTTCCCTGTAATTGGCTGATTAAACATAACATAACACAAAAACATGACATAAACTTTATTTCCTCTCGAATTTTAGAGTAGCTAATAGCTAATATTAATATTAGTAGCTAATATCTTCGAGAATACAATAAAATAGACTAAAATAGGTTACAAAAATACGTTACACACTTAGAAGAAACTAGTATTTACAAAAATATAACGAAAAAAATGTATATATAAACAAAAAGTGTCTAAACAAAAGTAATGCCCTGAATGTTCCTCTTAAACTCTGTAAAATTTATTAGCTGAGAAACTGACGAAAATTAATTAAGGCCATAGCAAGTTTTTCTAGGCTTACTGCGTGACAAAATGTAATTGCCTCGAATCATAAGAGGAGGACCGAAGAAAAAACATATTTTTCAAATAAGCAGGAAACTGTGGGAAAACAGGCCCTTATATAATAATATAAGGAAATTCTGAACACGCTTATAAGCTAAAGAAGTGGAGTTAACTTTGGTTAGAAGATCACTGTATGGGGACGCGCGTACGAGTAATCCCCCAAGTATAATTCTAAGTATTCTCTTATTTAGTGCTTCTAGCATATTATCTGCATCGCCCCCCCTCCCACAAAAAAAGCCAGAGAGCTCCTGGAATGTGGTTATTGGTTGGAAAAAAGGAATATAAAGCCGGTCAAATCATACAAAAAGAGGAGAGCTAAATCTTGGTTTGTTTGTTTTATTTATCGCACTTCTGGCCTTATTCTTCCCTCCTTCTGAGGGAGAGCAACAACGTTCAACTTTCTGTTGGTTTTTACAACTTATTTCATTTGTCTACCAGAAACAGAGGAAGAGGGTAAATAATGACTATATTCAGACGCAACAAAGATATTCGAATCGAAGAAATGTCGGTAGAATTTGAACGTACACAAAAAAGAGAATATAATTTATGATCAACAACAAAATAAAGCTCCAGAGTAACAAAAATATTAAATAAGATTTAAATGGCATCAAACTCGGAAAGTAAAGGCAACAACAAACAACACTGTTGACATATGACAAAAAGCTCAAATTTAAACTTACATTGATACCCATAATGAGAACTGTTGACGTATTTCTTCATTAAATCCTCGGTCTTTTTATTGCTGACCATGATAGCAATGTCCTTCCACGGGGTGGGGCCCCAGTAAGGATAGTAATCACGTTCCTCAGGGACTTCCAAGCCCCTCCTTGTTCCTGCAGCATTTTGTCGCGTGTAAATCGGCAGATCACCTTTGAGTTGTTGGTCAGCGGTAAACAAACCTGTGGCATGAGCAAATTAGCGCTTAAGTGCTATCCATAACGAGGCTGGAACTTTTATTTAGACAACGCTATGTACAAAACTGAGTATGTTGTTCCCCAGAAACCCATTGCCCCCATTGCGTCCGCTCTCACCTTTGTTTCTTTCTCTGCGGTAATACGCCTGATAGTAATTGGCTGGCTCGTGAAGTCCGCGGTCGTTTCTAATGTAGGAATTCTCCCTCCCTCCGTTCGTAAAAGCCTGTGTGGTGAGTGTCTGACCGTTACGAATTGTATGAATTTCAAATTCCCTGTTCACATCATTAGTAGCCATCTTGCCCTCGGGATAAGCCTGACACATGTACTGTAAGATAACTTGTGTTTCCACTCTGTCGTCTGTCTTTTGGCCGGTCCCGTGTTGATTTGTCCACATGATTTCTACTTCAGATTTGGCCTTGGCATCACATCCACTCATGTAGAACTCCTAACAAATCGAATTAATAACTTGATAAATGAACAAAAACAAACAAACAAACAAACATAACCAAATGAATAGCAACAAGTAAATGTGATATATACGAGCCAATCAAAAAGTATATATTATTAATATCTTGACTTGAACTCATACCATTGGTAGCTGATTGAACTCTGGAATATTGTCGCCAGGGTTGTTATAATGTTTGTCTCCAACGTTGTACCCAGCCTTGCCGTTATTCTAGAAAGAACGAAAATAAATCATTTATGAAAAAATTTGCAGCATATTGCTGTCTTGAAATTACATGATTGTATTGATAGCTAGGTTTTATTCTAATGAACTGGCGTCCACGTAGATCCGGTGACACACCAAGACATTGCCCTTACATCTCTAATGGATAAATTTCTACATTCTTGTTTTCTGTCTGGTTGAAAAAAAAAATGTTGATAATGTAATGAGAAAACTAATGTTGATCATTATTGAAAATTAAAAGTATCGGACAACACTATTCCGGTTAAACATATTCTTAAAAAACAAGCGGGTCTTTGGCATGTTGCTTGGGACAGATGTGAAGCAACTTTTGTAAAGATAAAGATGGCCGAATATATAAAAATTAACAACCCTTTTCTGTGAGCGCTCAGGTAAGAGGGCGGAATGTACAGGAAAAAAATGGGGGCAAATTGAACTGTAAGTACCTTTACCGCGATCACCCCTCTCTTGAACATTCGAAAAAAATTAGATTTTTTCAAATTAGAACAAATACCCTGCATGAGTTTTAAAAACAACTAACAGTCAACCAATTGCATAGAGAAAATAATATCTTTTCACCACCCACTTGTACCACAAATTCCTCCGCACATGTCATAGCACCGAGTGTGGATGTAATTGCGTCCTACCTGCGAATCAAATAACCTCGCTGCGTTCTTGACGTTATCTAGGTTCCCGTTTAAACGGTTGTTGGATCCTGGTGGAAAATGCATGTACATGTCTGACATGCAAGGCACAATAAGTACAGCCAGGAGGCAGCCCCAAACGAAAATGGTCTTCATGTCCTGTTCCAAACAAACGAGCAAACCATGAACCAACAAACTCAGTTTGAAGTTGTAGCAAGAAATGACAGACTTGATAACTGCCAGTAATTAATAAAGCTGCGAGTTCCTTCTTCGATTAAATCTTAGCAAACTAAATAAATCGCTTCATTTGGTTAAGCGTGGTTTCCAAATTTAATAATAACAAGTTTCGTACAATGCCGGCATGAGAGCTCATGAAAATCACTGGGCTAGTTAATTTGGTGATTTCTGGTTGATTTTGTTGAGGTAAAAACACCAAAAATAATAGACCAAAAACCGTGAAATAAAAAACGATAAAAAAATTTTACAATATTTCAAAACTATAATCGGGGCCACATGACACTTCAGTACCTTATCATACAAAGAATATCAAACATATCGTGACGCACTGACTGCCTGTATTTCAGTGTAATGTTTAATGGCAAACAAAAACTTTTTCGAGGTAAAACAGTGTTTGTATCGATTGCATTCTCATTTTACAGGCGCCTAAATTGTACAGAAGCGCCAAAAGTTTTGCGATTCCTTTTGGGAATTATTCCGATCATGACTTTCGCCTAGCCGTGACATTTTCACAACCAGCAATTATACATAATTTCAGCAATAATTTCCATCTGGCCGACCTTGAAACGAGAGTGGGCTTAAACAAAATTCTGCCAGCAGAAATTCGAGCGAGCAGAATAAGCGCTTTTTGAGGTGAGCAAGCATTATCTCAGCGGAATAGAAAACACTAATGATATGCATAACAATTGTAAGGAAAATTAAAAACTTAATACCAAAAAAAATGGAAAATACCTTGTGATTAAATGCGACTATTACCTCCGTGGATTATTAGCTAAAAGGTGCTCACATGATTCCATCACATACTTTGAAGTCAGCGGCATTACACAAAAGTGCCCACATAGCGTAAAGACACATTAAAGAATTAACTAGTAGTCAGTTGTAAACAGAAGTTGACGTCATTGGTGTAAAAAAGTACGAAGAAGAACAGAATTAAAAAAACTAGAGAAAAAGGCAAAAGCTGTGGAATTATTGTTGAAGTAGTTGAGCTGATTCCCTAAACGAAAACTACTACTTAAAATTGTTCGGGTACCGAGCAGAATTTCGAGCAGAATAAGAAATTTTTACGAGCATTGCCGACAGGCAGAAAAGCCATTTTACAAGCAGAAGTTATCCAAGCCGAAAAGAGAGTCTATTTTCCCGCGAAACTAATCACGCTGTGGACTCGACAAAAGGGAGTATAAATTTCTTTGCTGACTTAAGTTGACATTCTATGACGAAATTCATGATAAAAAAAAATCTCAATTTCAGCCTCTTCCTCCCACTGAGACGAAAATAGCCATAAACGACATCATGTCGGGCTTTGTTTTCAGACAGGTGATTGATTGCATTGAAATGGTCTCTTCTGAAACGCGATTTATGGCTAAAATATCACTTTTAAATTTTAATTTCTTATTTTTCACATCGACTCTTGATTATTTGCCTCAAGGCACTTAAAAAGTCAGGTAATTGATTGTATTGAATGTTTTCACAGGAACTACGATAACTATTGGATCAAGATATATTGAATATAACATGCTATATTTCGAACTTGCCGCCATTTAGATTCAAGTATAAAGTATAAAGTATAAAGTAAGGCTGATAGGATAGCTATTCGACCTATCCCAGTTTTCATTACTTTTTTATACGTTCGCCTAATAAATAGCAGTTCTTTTCCGTTAATTTAGTTAATTGTTTGTTTAGGACACGGGGGAGCTAGTTTGGAAATTTTCCTCTACATGTTGTATATTCCGTCAGTCGTCTTGGCTATGCTTGTCAAACGGATCAAAAGGGGATTTCGCTTTCCCCTTCCGTCATTTTTCCACTCACCTCGCTCGCTCTCGTCCCGCTCGGCCCCCTCCTGGCCCTTCCCCACGCGTCCGGACTGGGGGTGCGGTGATTCGCGGCCCGATCAGATTTGCGGTGGCGTGCGGCGCGTCTGGGCGCGGCTCGAGTGTGATGGGACAGGCTGCCGCTGGCAGGGGGGAGACGTTCTCACTCATCAGCCCCTCCTCTCCCCCTCGTCTTCCTTCCGGGCTTCAGCGGCCCCTCCGTCGCCTCTCCGAGCGCGGCCCGCGAGTTCTCTGTCGGTCGGCAGTCATGGATGTGGTCTTGCCTTGTTGACTCGTTCTCCTCCATCTGGCTTTGAAAACTGAATAAGCAATGGCGGCGCAAACAACTTGCTATTAATTAAATTGTGTTAGACATATTTCACTTTCAACAAGTTTATGAAAATTTCTTTGTTATCTATTAATAGGTTTTTGGTTTAACGGCCCTAAGCAAGGTTGAATCACGGAACTTAATGAGTCCTTAATTGGAAGTCTCCAGAAACGCATTTATGATAGCGGTAGCCATGATTCATTAAATTAAAATTGTAAAATAACCCAGCCCTTGAAACGAACCTTAAGGCTTAACGTAAATTTGAGTGAAATTTATAGTAATTTATAAAAGTAATAAAAGAAAGAAAATTATTTTTCACGCAAGAGCACTCCAGGTTGCCAGGGGGACTAACTGTTGTCCGTCTACCAATTTTAAACTTCAAATTCTAATTTTAAAATCACATTAAATCTCCAATATTCTTATTTCTCTAAATTTTAAGAATCCTTTTAAGAAAATTATCTACTCCCAAAAAATCTCCAAAATTCACCCAAATATTTACACAACACCCCTAAACATAGATTCATGGGACGATCATAGCGAACGAGATATTTTCAAAAAAACCCATGCAAAGCGGCAGAAAAAGAACTTAAGGTTAAGTCCCGCCTAAGTGTGGTACATGTTTCTGTTGGCATGTTTCTCACTGGGAAGGATATAGGCAGTAATTTTGACGCACGAATTTAAATCTGGTAGAAAAAGGGCAGAAATTGTCCTGGCTGGTACAGACAGACCATATCAAGAAAGCGAATTTGCGATCTAATTTGATATTCTAGCTAGCTATCCACGCACTTAATTAGACTTAAATAAGACCAGACTGTAGTTCGAAGACTTTTCTTTCGAGGACCGGGAGCCCAGACGAAAGCGAATCGAGGAAATAATTTGAAATTCAAGAGGCAGTACCAATTTGAACTTTGCCTTGTGTAAATTAAAACATGCAAGTCTCGGGATTGGTTTTCTTTCTTGGGCTTGGATTTTCTAAAATAATTCAAATCTCGGTCTCGGATTTTCGAACAAGGTACTCAGTTTCTCGGCTTGTCTCAGATTTTACCATTAGCAACCCCTTGCAGTAATAAGTAGACTACGTGCAGTCCGTCGAGCGTCAAGCGAAAAAGTAATAAGTCACATAACTGATATCCTACCATATCAACCATAGGCAATTTGAGAATAAAAAACGGTCTCCTCCAATTATTCCTGCATTTTCTCAATTTTTTTTTGCCAAATTACAATTACAATTACATTTTTAGTGTTTTAAAAAAACACTAAAATATGTCAAAAGAAGAACGTATTTCGTGCGCTGTTTACTAAGAAAAAGAAAGCCAATTTCCGCACCAAAAACACGACTTCAAGTACACCATGCGGGTCATGTCTAGTACGTATTCGCGGTTGTTTCAACAAATCGTCCTTAAAATAATTCAAACCGGACAAGTCGTCTGCCAGAAAGGAAGAACAGCATTAGGGGTAAGAATGGATGGGAATTCTTTGCTGAAACAGTGTTTCCGACCCATAAAGGATCAAGCTACGTGCTGCAAAATCTCATCGACATCGGCGAGAAAACCTGGGTGGAAAAGTTTGACTCGTAGAAAATCTTGCCTGCGAAAGGAAATTCTAGCGAATTTGGGTACATACGATGTTTGGAAGATAAGTCTCGCTTGGTCTCTTCATGGGAAATTTTTGTTTTACTGCTTCTTGTCTCGTATACACGCCGAAGCGTACCAAATTTGCACTTTTTTGGTGTACAAGAGGTTTTCTTTAATTGTTTTGCAAGTTTCAATTGCATTAAAGAAGAAAAGGCTGAACATTACCCTTCAAAATGGTCAGCGACCCAACGCAAAACTGGTGACCCACCGCGCCGAAGCATAGTAAAACGGCCTAGCAAGCACAGAAAGGTTGAATATAACATTTCATTTTAACGTCGAAATGCTCAGCGATCCAACGCAACGCCTAAAGATCGTTCGATTTGCTTTCACCACACAGCATGCGCCTTCGTAATGAAAAATCGCGTCGCTTGGTCTTTTGAATTTAACATCCTTATTGAATTTGTTTGCCAGAAATCTGCTGTAAAAGGGACAAAGCACATTTGATTCTATCTTCGAGCACAAATTGTGAAAAATACGGGCTTTGAGGCATCGTGATTCATCTAACCTTTCCGAAGCAACATAGTTCTAGCAAAGTTTCTTTAACATGCTAAGCTCACCAATAATTGAAAGTACAAAATATTGCTCTCAAAATGATCCTACCTGACTTTCTCTGGTACGAATTCAACCTGATTCACTTCAGGGCAGATATGAGATCCTTAAAGCCTATGAGCTGAAAATGGGGCCTTTTATTGCCTTGGTGATGGCATTTCGAGGTAGGTGAGTGACAAGATTGAAACGCCCACTTCTAAGTCTTTTCTGGCTGTATTTCTTTTGGTTGCTAATGGCATTTCCAGTTAGCTGATCGATTGCATTAAAATTATCATTTCTTATTTATGGTTTCTAATTAAAATACAATTCCCAAGTATCAATTTATAAGCTTTTGACGCAAATTTGTAATCATTTGTCTTAATTTGATTTTTTGTGTGGATTATTCGGGGTTTGAAGGCACTTTTGCTGATTAATTAGGTCAACATGCCCACAAGCAGTTTCTCTATACCCCTTAGCTTTTCAGCCTTTACAGCTTTTTAGGTACTAGCAGATCATTTGATAACATTTTACTTTTATAAAAGGCTTGTGTAGCAAGTACCGTTATATATTGATTATTGTATTTGTAACCTTGAGAATTCGAAATCTTTACCACTGAAGTAGAGTTTCGTGTTGTTGAACTTAAAAGTTGAGTGGTATGAATATCATTATCAGAATTTTGTTAGCGGGGGTTGTGAATCAAAACAAGACATCGAGTTTGAAAAGTAAAATGTTTGCTTTAAGAGTCCTTTTTCAACTTTTGCCTTGTAAACAAGAAAACCTTTCGAGAACGCGTTTTAACAATAATGTTTGCTATTGGTTTTAGTGATTCCCATCAAGAACTCCGAACTGAAAGCGGCCAAGGCCTGAAATTTCCATACATATAAGCTTAGCTAGAAATGAATGAAAGTTGTTTTCTATTTACTGAGGGGGTGAATAGGCTCGCGGATCGACGGATTTGGCATTAAAACGTGCCCGGATTGCGGGTACGTATCCGCTGTAAAATACAGCGGATCGCAAATAAGCTGAGAATTTTTTCGCGGATTCCGGACTCTTCATGTCAAGAAGCTCTGATCGTGGATATTAAAACGAAGTTCGGATCACTTTGGTCGGTTTTCGTCGGTAAGTTGGCGAAATTGTCGCGAAAAGAAGTAACAAAACGAGACTTTACTAAAAAAATTGCATTAAAAACAACATCTACTGTCCATTGCATGTGAAACTATATCACCCAAAGTTTTCAAGTTATGTGTACTCGGATTTGAATAATGGCGGATTTGGCGGATTTACGGATTTGGCCAAAAAAAATAGCACGGATCGACGGATTTGAGTACCATATTCACCCCCTCCCTTTACTGACCAACGTGAAATATGTTGTAGTTTAAGATCTTTCGTCCGTAGTTTTGTTGTGTTTAAGATTATGATAACCCAGTTACTGTTTGATCATTAGAAATTTTCTACATGATATTCCTGCAGTATACCTTGATTCGGTTAGTATATGTTAAACTCGCTTACGCCTAAGTAGACCACAACTGTAGACTACGGCCGTAGCGGCGAAGCTAACCTACGGGCAGGCTCGGGCCTACAAATTTTCAGCGTCATATTTTTGAACTCGTGTGTTTTTAAATGCACAACAAGACGATACAGTCTTCAGCACTTTTAAGATAACGGTATCGTAACTGGCAATATATATCAAGCAACTACCTTTTCTCGATGAGCTCAAGGCTTATCTATATAAACTAGCAAGTGAAAACTCGGGAACCTTCTGGAATAGCCAAGAGACTGGCAATCGCACAACGGGTGACTTTGAAGGTGCGTTCGTTTATTTAGGAATGAGTGAAATTAGCGCAGTTCTCTGTTATGAAATAATAGAATTTAGGTACTGCCAAAATACGATTAAAATTACCAAAAAGTTGAGGAGAAGGCGTTTTAGAGAAACTTTATCTGAAAAACTTCCTCAGGGAAGCAAATTCCCCTTCCCCCCCAACGATCACCGAAAAGCGGCCTTTATGGGTCATTTGATCAGGCTTACAGCTCTTCAAAAGCTGGCTATGCAACGCCCCTGATAGCATTTCGTGTGCCACTACACCTGCTGGGTCCGTTTCAAGGGAAAACGAACCCTAACTGGGCAAAAGCACGGGCCTGGCCGACTCACTGCTCTTCCTTTGCGACTAATGTTTTCTCATTTGGCATTTTTGATGAATGGAACTTAGTGTGCACGCAGTCAGGAGTAACATCATATATCTGTATGTCGTTATTGACCCTTGGAAAGATATTAATATAACGTTTAATTTTTACATTTTTTATATTTATTTTGCGTCGATTTAAGCTGATTTTTTTGCTATTCTTCTGCAAATTCAATTATATTCATGACCGGAGAAAATGTTAAGGTTGGAAAGTTCATACTGAAAAGGCTGATACTAAAGTTCAGTTTTAAACTTCCGGAAATATTGTTTTTCTATTCAGTGGTTGTTAATGACATTTCGAGTAGGTGGTTGGTTGCATTGAAATGGTCACTTCTAATTTATGGTTGTTGACTGTAATACCGCTTTAAGTGTCAATTTATCAGTTTCTGACGCCGATTCGTAACTATTCCCCCATTTTTAAACTTTGGAGTCCCATTTTTTAGTCTTCGATATAAGGCGCTTGACTATTTAGGTGACTGATTGCATTGAAATGGTCTCTTCTGTCAGGACTATGTTTTACGACTAAACAATCACTCTTTAAATAGTCTCGATTTATTTTTTTTCTGACGCGGACTCACGATTATTCGTCTCATTTTTGTGTGCCATTTTTTGGGGTTAGAAGGCACTTGACATCTTCTTGCTGACTAATTAATGTCGCATGCCAATTAGCAATTGTTGTATAAGAAAACGCATTTCCTGTCAATTAAAAAGTATGAAGAAATGTGTACTGAAATGAATAAAAAAAATTAAATAAAAAATAAAAAAAAGTATGAAGAATCATTTGGAATTTTCCAATCTTCTAAGGTAGTTAGGCAGATAAGTCTTACAACTTTGTAAGTGTAGTTTCGAGAATTTGAAATTTGTACCATTAATTCCGCCCTCATGTTTTTGAAAATTAAAAAGTTGAGTGGTATGAATAATTATCTGATTCTGTCTTGCGGGGGCTGTGAGTCAGAGCAAGAAAGTTGCGAAACTTAAAAGTTTCGCAACTTCCGCGTTGAAAACAAGAAACCCCTGAATTTTGAAAGCTGAATTTTGTGCCTTTTTGGAAAAAAACATTTTCATGACAGAAGAAAAGTGAAGGTTGTACGTGTACCTTGCATTTTAGCACTCGAACGGAACACTGGTAAATCACTGTACTAAAGTCTTGTCCGATCATAGAAACTGTTCTGATGGGTTGTGAAATTTCACTCAGTACTAGAGAAGTTTCGTCGGTGGAGTGCTTTCTAGACAAATTGTATCCTGATTCTGCCGAGACCAGTCCAGCTTACATAAAGAGCGCCAGAATAAGGATTATTGTGCTCTTTACTTTAATTTGAATGAAAACAATTCAGACAGCAAGAAATGACAAAATTCACTGCAATAATATCATATTTAGCTGCCGACACGGCAACAAGAGAGGAAAAATAGACCCAGAAAGTTTTTCAAAATCACCAGGAAGCGCACTAGAATAATATCATACGTAGCTGTCGACATAGCAACAAGAGAGGAAAAGTAGAGACAGGAAGTTTTTCAAAATCACCAGGAAGCTCAATAGAATAATGTCATACGTAGCTGTCGACATAGCAACAAGAGAGGAAAAGAAGTTTTTCAAAATCACCAGGAAGCTCAATAGAATAATGTCATACGTAGCTGTCGACATAGCAACAAGAAAGGAAAAGAAGTTTTTCAAAATCACCAGGAAGCTCAATAGAATAATGTCATACGTAGCTGTCGACATAGCAACAAGAGAAGAAAAGAAGAGACAGGAAGTTTTTCAAAATCACCAGGAAGCTCAATAGAATAATGTCATACGTAGCTGTCGACATAGCAACAAGAGAGGAAAAGTAGAGACAGGAAGATATTCAAAATCACCAGGAAGTGATATGTACAGTATACTATTTTGGTCGACTTAATTTGACATGTTATGTAGAAATTCGTGATTAAGTTAATTTAGCTTGAATTTCAGCCGCTTCTTTTGACTTCTACTGGTTGTTTACTTCCGCGGGAGGCAAATTTTTTTTGGGATCAATTTCTTGGTTGGCTTGGAAACCAGGCTTGATTTGGTAGCTGAGCCTTCTCATGTGAGCCCGTTACAGACAACAGCGGATGTTCAGTTGTCCTACGCTCTAGCTTGCGAGCTGTATCGATAAATGCCCAGCAGTCAGAAATTTTCACTGAATCTCCCCTGAAAGGTTATTTCAAATTTCTTGAGAGTATCAGATGTTTGTTTAGAAATGTCAAGCAATGACAAAAATTATGTCGGTTTTCTAGTTGACGAAATATCCGAACTTGGGAATACCATAAAATCGCTATGTTCAGAATGGCTCACGGCCCGGCAGTCAGAAATATTGACCGAATTCAAACAGAAAACTTCACGCAGACCTAACGAGAGTATTCGATGTTTGAGGAATTTTCCGAACCTGTGCATGCAAACTCATGCATACCCGGGCAGACCGACCACAAATGTTTTGTAAGTGTCGAGGACGTAGCGATTTTATCATGATGGTATGCACAAGCTCGGGAAATTCGTCCACTTAGACACCAAAATAATATTTATAATTGCTTGGCTGAGAAGGCTCAGCTACCAAATCAAGCCTGGTTTCCAAGCAAACCAAGAAAGTGATCGCAAAACAATTTTTGGTCGCAGGAGACGTAATAGACCATTTGCATTATGACGTAAAAGCGCAAAGACTTCTGGTAGTTGTAGTTAGGTTCGCGGGAAATTTTGAATCGTCATCAAGCCCGCTTGCCCAAGAAAATCGTGGTGGAGGTAAAGAAAATTACTCTCACCGAAGAAGACGTCCCTGTGGCTTCATTTAAAGGGCAAAAAGCAACCTCTCAGTTTAAAACCAAGTCCGTTAAAATGAAAAAAAGTTATGCAAGAAATTGTATATTTGCTGGGTTGCGTTTTGTAGTGAAGTTTCAACGAGTGTTTCCTCCAAGTCTCAGTCGCGCGGTTGTTTATTTAAATTCCTAAAACTTTTGCTTGCCAGGTATTTTCAAATAATACAGGAAGACGCAATATTTTACCCTTTCTAAACATAGGGGAGCACAGTACATGAGGCTCACCTTTCGAGTCGCACAAGTAATTAATCATTCATCAACAAGACTATGGAAATAAAATTATATTTGCTCGCACGGCCCTCGCTCGGATTGAAACCACAACTGCTACTGGACGAGTTGACATTTCCAGTACAAAAACAAAAAAAAATTCTTTGTTAAAGAATATTGCAATTACAGTTTTAATTTGACGAAAAAATACAATTTTAAGATAAAAACAAAATAATCTGTATTCACCTGCAGAAGTTTTGATTGATCAGCTTGAAAATCCTTTATGATTGACCCTTCATGATTCATCGATGAAGCTCGATTGAACGAGGAACATTATTTGACTCGTTTCTCTGTCTCACTGTAAAAATAAATTAAACTGACCGTCCCGCCGAGCAATCATGATAAATGGCAAATTTTCTAAGCTTTTCAGTGAAGAATTACTTAATTCACCTGCGATCGATGGAAGCGATCGTTTGTTGAACGTCTGAAAATAAGGACTAAAATAGATTAAGAACAAAGTGAATGGCTTGCCTTGCTTTCACTTGATTCCACACAAATTTAGTTATATCCTCGACTCGTCCTTTGAAGCAATCTGTTTCCAGTGTGATATTAGGCTAAAATTATTTACGAAGAGGGTCAGGGTCAAGTGCAAGTGCCGCATGGGATCCCCACTACGAGAAGGATATTCAAAAGCTGGAAAGAATTCAGAGAAAGGCAGCGCGATTCTGCGCGGGCAACTACAACCCCTATGCAAGCAGATATGCTTCAGGAACTTAATTGGGAAACCCTAGCCACCAGACGGAAAATCGCTAGACTATCTTTTATGTATAAACTCTCCCACAACCTGACCGACTTCTCAGTAGCTGCCCATCTTAAACCAAATTATGAAAGAAGAACCCGTGGGAGCCACGATTTTAAATTTTTAGTTCCTAGGTCAAAGAAAGATGTTTTTAAATTTTCTTTTTTCCCACGAACAATCTGTGAATGGAACTCCCTTCCAGATGATATTGTAAATATAACGTCTGTAAATAGTTTTAAATCTAAGTTAGTCAATAGTTTTTAATATTTTATTGTATTAGTTTTATTTAGTTTTTAACATTTTTAACATTCAATTTAGTTTTTAACGGTTGGTGTGATATCTTAAGATTTTTACCGACCTAATTATATGTAGATGTAGATGTAGAAGAGAAGTTGTCGGCCGCGATGAATGAATTTCTACCAAGTCAACTCCGCCACACAACGTACATATTAAACTTACTTGAACACGAACAACATTTGTCTGTCTTGGTTAAAACACAGAACTCAGTCAATTTCATTCCAAAGCTATCATCCTGTTTTCTATATTTATGACAGGTAACTGAAAAAATAAATGTATAAACAAATTTCGAAGCGACAAGTATTAAGAGCGTAAACTTCGCAGCTCAAACTTCTGATTAAATTAAAAGTCCTGGATGTCCACCTTCACGCTTGGCTGCCCTTAGCCAATCATAAGCCAGAAATGGTGTTTTCCCGCGAACCTAACTACAACTACCAGAAGTCTTTGCGCTTTTACGTCATAATGCAAATGGTCTATTAATGTCGTCCAATGACTGCTGTCAAAGCAAGGTATCCACTGACCATTACCAATTGACCATATCGCGGGCTTAGGTGTAGAACTCATCGAGGTCATGTGCTTTTGAAAGTTGACTGCTGACCAAATTGTGAATTTTCTTTGGATCGCGGGCTCAAGAAACAGAACAATACATGGCCGTTGAGGGATACGTATATTATCTTCTCGTGCTGATTCGTATACCCGCGCGGCCATACAATATCCTCTATTTATCAAACCGCCTACTTAGCCAATTTAACAAGACTGCTATGTTCCTTTTCATCTTGGACCGGTTTGCCATCGGTAGAACTAAAAATTTCCTTACCTCTTAACTATTAATTCAGTCATGGCAGCTTATTTAAAATTTTATTTCATTCTCGTTATATCTCATAATGAAGCTTCTCTTACCTGTCTTCCAGACTCCGCCATGTCCGCGGCTGGATGAGTTGTCGGTCCACTGCAGCTGATATCAGTTCTTTAAATGCAAAAGACTTGACATTTCCTTTTCATGTATGCGGCGTTTTCTATACTTTCTTCAAGTCCTTCTACAGGGAGCCCAGGCTCACTCGGTCAAAATGGCGGCATCAAAATTATAAGGATTTGTATGAAACTTTATAGGAAAAAATCATATCGAAAGAAAATATAATAAAGAGCTAGTAAAGTTCACATTTTACGTCATATGTTGTCTATGTGAGGCTTCTTGACTGTTCTAAGGCAGTTAAATTCTATTTAAACGATAGTTTTAATTTTAGTTTACTTTTACCCTGTTACCTAAACTAGTAATAGCTGTCACTAAAGTGCCCCTGCTAGCTTAGACATCTGTGATTGTACAAGTGTTCTGATTTATTGTTGTAGAATACATGGATGACTGGAAAACAATTTAGGGTATAAACTGAACGTTCAACTTTTATTGGTAATAGGTTATTCCAGAAAAAATACACACACACCCCGACGGATGGCAAAAGTTTTGATCCCCCCTCCCGCCCGGATTTGCCAGATCGCTGGACCCCCTCCCCTTTCCAAGCTCAAGGACCCCCCTCCCGCCCGGATTTCCATTTTATTTTACAGGCCCTAACTGGAAACAACAGGCAAAAGAAAAGACGGAACATTTCATCCAAAAGATCCTTGTTTTTATAATTTTCAAAACTGGGCTAATATCACGAATTTTTCGGGTCAAATTTCACATTTCAAATCAGATTATTTTGATCGCGCGTGTTACGTTTGAGTGATCTTCGGCACACTCTCCTCGAAAATGCCACTTGCTTTTTCCGAACCACGACAAAAGTACATGACAAGAAATTTGTAAGTCTTTAAAAATTATCTAAATGTAAGAAAAACACAGTGAAAAAAGTCCTTAATGCGCTAATAAAGAAAAACTATAATTTCAGTTGTCGGTGACGAGGCGGCCTCAGAGATTGGTGCATGTTTTTTACTGTTTTTACAAGATCGAGTTCTCGCTGTTTGGACTGTTAGTGTGACATTTACTTGGGCTAGATTGCAGAATACCCCGCCACCATTTTGCATGTCACTGAATCACAAAAGTGCCTATTGTGTCTTTCTTCGTTCTTAAAGCGTTCCAACACATGTAAATGAAAGGGGTTAAAAAAAAAAAAAAAACCAATAAAACAAAAACAAAACAAAAGAACTAACCGTGGGTGCCCCTGATGAAATGGCGGGGTATTCTGCAATCGCTCCTTTACTTGAGCTTATCAATAAAGCTTTTTAAACTACAATAATTTTAAATTTTGTTACCTATTTGGGTCTGTAGGTCAACTGGAACTCTTGCCTTTCTTTCAAGAATTCAAGTTATGTCCACGTTCTTGCTTCCCTAAACTGGTTCACATATATAAGTTATCGTATGGCATGGATTTATAAAGTGGAAGTAGCCAAATAATACACAAATTGTGTATACGCATGTTAGCCAGCAAAACGAGTTCTTGGGTGGCTAAAATAAACAGAAAAGTACAACCTGCAGTCGGCCCAATAGCCTTTCCTTCGCATTTTGTTGCAAAACACGGGCTCGGGTGGCCTGGGTACCGTAAAAATGTTCCAGGCATTGCGTGCTCGGTCGAACGATCGTAAAGTTGTTGTTGTCCATTTAACACGCTGGTTCTTCATGAATAAAAGGACCTATGAAAGGTTAACGTGAAGCATATGAGGTAAGAACACCATAAACTGGAAGACTACAAGATTTCCCAATGCAAACTTCTCCTTTTAAGTGCTAAAACAACTTACCTTCTTTCACACAAGATGGCGGATGAAAGCCAGGCGAGCCTTCCCATGACCACTTTGCGCGCTTTTTCCCATGACCACTTTGCGCTCCTCGATGTTCATTGTTGAGTCGAGATTTGACACGGTATACGGTATAATCTCACCAAAAATTGGACATCATAAAGAGGCATGGATATATACGCGGGGACTCCAAGGATGCCTCCAAGGATGCCTCTGGATGCTCCAAGGATACCCCAGAGTTTGGCCTTAATGCAAGGGTGTACACTTGCGACGCTCGATAAACACCACTGTTTGATAAAAAGTAGCCGAAAATTGCTTTTAATTTGATCCGCTTACATCAAAACTTCGCATGGGCATAGATTCGTAGACCAATTTTTTGACTGCAGCCTGCTTGTCTCCACGATTTAAGAATACGGAACCGAGAGAGAGTGGACGCATTTTTAATTCAGGAGCCTTGCCTTTCACGTGCAGCCTCACGCTATGATTGGGCGTTAGTTGTCAGGGCGACAATACTTTTTGCCCGTTGGGGAGGAAGGCAAACGAGACTGTCGAGGGTGCTCTGCATTACACATGTACACTGGCCCGAGCTCTCACAGGGTGATTTTGCCTCACCTACAAATCTAGACTCACAGGTGTACCATGACGGGATTTTGCGAAAGCACCACAGTTCGAGTCAAGATGGGTTTGTTGACTTGCGCGTCTAACATCGTATGAGTGCACTACGTATATGATGTATGATTTCATATTATAAACAACAAAGAATGACTTGGAGCAAATCTAGAAGTTGTCCTATGTTTGCTTACAGTTCCGACCACAAGAAACTAAAGAATCAAATGCAAATTAAAAACATGATCACTGCGTTTGCATGTGCAAAATGCGTAGCGTGGTTTCCTAAGGCCCGGTTTAGACGTCATATTTTACATGTGCCAAATTTAATTCGGGAATTAAATGCATGTAAAATTCGATGCTAAAATTCGGCAGATTTGAATTAAATGCGACTTCTGCCGCATCTTCGATTTGGGTAGTAGAATATTTGACAGAAGTTCGACAATCCAGTGCTTTATACGTCGAACATTACATGCGGCCGAATTGAATGCATAAGTTGTGCTAATGTAACTATAACAGGGTTTGTGACTGGCGAGTGAGCTTTCATCAGCCCTATGGCATGGACTGTGTTGCTCCAACGCTCAAGCTAAAACTCTCTACTATCGAAATGCATTCGCATCCTGTTTCTCCTTTTGTTTGTGATTGCATCTCTTAAATAAGAGGAATCAAAATCCCAAAACAAGAAACTAAAGGTAGTAGTTAAATTTACACTGAACTGATCGATACTGAAGAAATTTTACTGAAGCCTGGCGACTGTATATTTCAAATATCTACTCGTTTTCATATATATTTTATTTTACAAATACGAAGAGAAGGTGTTCATGATCTGCCATGTTTCTAATATTTTAAAATTAAGCATGAAAGGACTCGAAATGAATATTTTTTACTGTCGGTGTCAGAATTATTCTCTGAGTGCCAGCGCACGCGCACTCGAGCTCGATGTCGTAGTTCACGTTCTCCAAAAACCCAGAATTTGGTCTTTTCACCTGTATCAAGATTTATAACATGCATGCAAATCTATCTTCCTGTTCATTTAGCCTTTCTTTGGCAACGTTCTCATTGCTGAATTAATCGGTACTCAAATGAGTGAAATACATATATACCATGAATACAAGAATACTTCATGTTTTTTAATCCTGGGGTTACACAGCTTTTACACACGCCCACGAGCAGGTGATGAATCCGCACTTTTTGCTTTTCACGCAAAATTGCACTGACGAAGCAGTTTTGACGTAGTCCGCTCGAGCGTCAACATTTCCGCAACACAATCTTGTTTGAATGTAGCCGTGGGGCATGGCGCACATACTGGGTTTTTGTTTGCGTTTGCATTTTTTCACATGCTTTTCAAGCAAAGGTCCATATTCTTGTTTTATTTTAATAGCATCTGTACCTACTTAGCATTACAGCTTGTACAATCATACTGATAAATCACGAAGTAACGAACAAACTAAACTACTGAAAGAGTTCAATCACTCGGAAGGGGTGCCAGCCGCTTCGGTAACAGTAATCTGTCCCATGTGACGTCGGTTGGAGAAGTTGTTATTGCGCGTGCCCATGTAACAGTACTCCCCAGGCTTCGTGATGCGGAAACACGGCGGGTTGCAGGAGGCTGGGGCGTTGTTCAGCTGCGCCTGCAGTGGTTTTGATTTATCCGTGTAACATCCTTTGTTGAGGTGAAGATTCAACTCATCAGCGTTAAAATGATCAACATGGTCGACCACTTCAAGAGGCAAGCTGGAACAAGCTTTTGGTTTGAGAGAACTGCATCCTTCCTTTACCCAACACACGTTGGTGCGATCCGTACCTGAAATGAGATAATTCTAATTAGGCCTTAAGTTCTATACAGTCATGTCCTTAGCTTTAACATTAATTTGCTGAATAACGTGTACTTGAGACCAAGAGGCGGAACAGAATTCGAACATCAATGTATACAATCAATGATTGAATACGTTTAATTTCAGTTAAATATTGATTGAATAAGAGTTACGTTTATGGTTAGGTGAAAGTCAGTGAGTTAAATGGGTGAGCAAGTAAAACTCTAGTCAGCGAGCAGTCTGTTTCGATAACGCCCCCATTCCCTCCTCGTTTTTGTCTACTTACATAATGTTAACTTTTCCGGTCGCGCGAAGGATTTCAGAAACCAAAAAACCGGCCACTCGCAGTCTTGTAAAACTCGACTCAATCTTGAACTTGTTTCGTAAAAAATAGAACCTGTGTTAATTTTATAGTGAGAGCAATGGAGAGTTTTTGACAGGTAGTTGATCATATGACGAGTCGGAATTTTGTCCAGCTCTCACTCCATTAACTATGTACACCTTCGCTCCAATCATTTGAGCTGGTTCTAATATTTTTAAACTCTATTGTTTCCTCAGACTAATAAAAAATAGAGCAATTTAACTTACGTGCTGTTCCTTGTCCATCGTTGTTCGCATTGTTGTTTGAACCTAAAAAATTAAAATAACCGTAAGCCTTGTATTCACACTTTTAGTACGCATTTTCAAAGTATTCAGTCGCGAAATGTAAGAAGGTTTTTTTTGGGGGGAAGGGCAGGGGTCTGGCCTATTGTACTACACCGCGCAAATCATTTTCTGACCCCCTCACCCAAGGAGAACAAGGAAGGAAGCTTAATTCTAGGAAACAGTCTAGTAAGGTAGAAAATGACGAACAATTGTAAATACTCTAAAGAGCGACAAGAAGAAGGAACAACAAGCTGAATGAAAACTCAAATGGAATTTTCACTTAGAAGCTTGGTTTTTTTTCTATTGATGGTTTTATATCCTTTATAATGCAACATAAGCCATACCAATCTCACTAGTCATATTTACAAACAAATGAAGTTGTTCATCTCACCTGACCAGACGAAACACACCACATCATCTGTTGTAACTGAAATGCGTTCAGGAGTGAAGCGATATTCCATGGCTGGATAGGCCTGCACAATGTTTCCTCTCTTTCCCATTCCTCCGATGTAGTAGATGTTGGAATGCTGATATTTCAGAGGAAGGTGATTTCGTGGCTTGAGAATGATAACATGACTTCTGTCCTGGAATGTTCGGCCGACTTGCGCAGTGTTCAAAGCGAGTTGCAGATCAATTTTACCATCAACGGCTTTTGTTTTCGGGTTATTCGTGACGCTGCGAAGGCAAATATAGCCGTATTTTTTTTAAACAAAGGAAAATATGAATAACCATCAATTAGAAACACAAGCTACTCGGATACTTGTGAAGTTTTTGCAACAGAAGACGAATCATGACGTTCCCGCGCACAGAGGCACGGACCCAACTTCGTTCCCAGGGTCTCTGTCTCCCCGCCCCCAAGAGCCCCTTCTCTCGCAGAGAGAAAGACCCTGCGAACGAGGTTGGCACAGACGCTCTACCCGGGGGGGAGGGGGGGGGGTGACTCCCATATTTAAGAGACTGGGGTGGTTGTCGTCACGCTTAGGGGTAGAAATTACAGATTTTAGTCTCACTTAGGGTGTTCAGAATTCCAACATCATGATTTGCCGTCGAGGTCTCTTTTAGGGTTGATATAAAAAAGCCGCCGTCACACTGGGTTGGTGGTCTAGACCGAATAGACAAGAAAATGGTCTCTTTTAGGGGTCAAAAAAGCTTGAACCACTCTCAGATTGGTTTCCTTTAGGGGTTTAATTCAAATTTTCCTTCGGATATCCCCGCCCCTTTCATAGTCTCTCCTGGGACGCTCTACCACGGCTACGGGCCACTTGTGGAAGATTTACATGAATATTACAAGTTTCCCACAGACTGCTAGAATAAGTTATGTCGACATGTAAGAATGTGTGGAAAGAAAAGTTGTTATTTGCTAAGCTCGGTAGTGATATGAAATATATATATATATATTTTTTTACCTATATTACGTACAGCAAGTTGAAGGGGACATGCAAAGTACAGACAGGGAGAGTCATCGGTTTTCGCTTACTTTTTATTATTGCTGGCATCAAATTCACGTGGAACGTCATCAGTGGTGATGTTGTATCTGCACAGAAAAAAAAAATAATGTTTTACGTGTTTTTTTCAAAGTAATGATGCATTCTCGTACCTCGAGTCTTCGTCCCTTGACCGCGGGTCAAAGGGAACGAAGACCCTGGGTACGAGGATGGACGCCATCTTTCTTTTTAGCGGTCAGGCATGCGCAATTAAACCGGAAGTCTGATATTTTCAGACTTCCAATCGGAACATTCCAGGCTCGCTCGTTTCCTGACCGCGGGTAAAAGGGAACGAATACCCTGGGTACGAGGATGAGTAATGATGATGACGGTATTCTGATCATGCGCAGTATTGTCTACCTCAGTTAATCATAAACTGAAGTTTAGCAAACAAAGAAAAAATGTCGGAAAACAAGATCACTGGTCAGTTGAGCAATTATTGAAACGGTTAGCACAAAAGATTGTTATTTAACTTACAGGTCAATAGCTTGCATGCTTCTACCTTAGGCTTCCGCGAAGGCTTGATGAATTGCCATATTTTGTTTTACCTCGTCTAATAGTCGCTTAGTAAGATTGGCTTTAAGATTGACTTTGGCTTACGTGACTCCCGACACGAGGAGAAATTTAAACATGTCAGGGTGGACCACCAAACTCTTACAAAATTAAGCAGTTTATAGCTTCTACTGTTGACCGAATCTGCAGGTAAGTTGCAGTTCTCATCTTAAATAACCAAATTTAGTATATACTACACGAGTGAATAGTGGATTTCGCGCGTGCTGATTGGTTAACTCGGAGGTGATTAGCAAAGTACTATTCATCTCCGACCAGCTAAAGAGAAACAAACTGCCTTCGCACGTCGCATTGTTTACCGAAAGTGACGTTTTAGTTCGCTATTTATTCAACTTGTGTGGTATATACTAAATCAATTATTCACCTCAGTGTCGGTAAATGTGGTGCATATTTACCTCCACTTCGGTGAATAATTGTTAACTAATTTTACCTTAACAAACACATTAACAAGCGCACATTTGACGAGAATTAAAAAAATAATCAACTTATGTACACTGCGATGTAAAACCAAACTCTCGAAACCAAAATGACAAGCACTGGGAAGAAGTGAGTGAGGAGATTTAATATGTTGATGAGAGTAAACACTTTCACTAACCTTATCCGCAACACGCAACGTTGAGTGGTGTTGGTTGGGAAACAAGGAACCTTCCACTTGTACGACGAAAACTTGCCCTCCATGTTCATTCCGTTGTGGTTAACGACAGTGGATGGTGCGTAGATTATATCAGGGGGTTTGTGAAGGAGAACAAACTGTACCTTTCCGTCAGCTCCTTGTGATAGCTTGTGTGGCTCGTATGGTAAGCCTCTTGCCAGCTTCATCTCACCCACGTTGTGACATGTGCTCAACACTCCAGCGGTTTTCTCTACATAGTTAGTGATGAATTTGGTCCACCTCCCTCCAGCGGCTCTACAAGACTCCGCGGTGATGTGTTTAGCAACGCATTTGTCGGCGAGAACGTTTTGGTTGTTTAGTGGACAGTTTGCATGACCTGCTAGTTTGCTTGGCATAATACACATGTCTAAATATAAAAATACAAGAGAAAATTGTTTAGTCGCAGACAATAGAGCGGTTTTCACTTGAGTATCGAAAGCAATTCGCATTTGCTTTGGTTTTCTATTACTGCACTCAATGATTGCTCTAAAAAATTGCGCCACTTTCTCAATCATCCAATCAAATTAAAACCAAAACCAATTGTGACTCGCTCACGCACGTTTTCCGCCTTTCGAACCGGCTAAATTCATTTTCTCTGCGTTTGGATTGGATCACTGGATTGTGTGTGTCCTTTGTGATTTACCAGAGTGGTTACTTTGGTTTTGGTTTTTCGATACTCGATTGAAAACTGTTTTAACATCAGTCCAATCAGAACTCAACCTAAGAACGTAACGGTACGTAGTAAGCGCAGAAAAAATTAACGCAAACAATGCAAATCACGATTGCATTGTCTTATCAGACTCGTTCCCAGTCCCTACTTATTCGGTCTCAAAGGTGATGAAAGACTGGGGAGAAATGAAATGGAGGTTGCGGGGCAGGGTGGGAAGGGCGTCCGGCCTTCCCTTGATGCAATGCGTTCTAGTCAAAACCGTCTCGGGAGCGACTGGGAAGGAGTCTGAGAAACAACACTGTTGACATATGACAAAAAGCTCAAATTTAAACTTACATTGATACCCATAATGAGGACTGTTGACGTGTTTTTTCATTAAATCCTCGGTCTTTTTATTACTGACCATGATAGCAATGTCTTTCCACGGAGAGGGGCCCCAGTAAGGATAGTAATCGCGTTCCTCGGGGACTTCCAAGCCCCTCCTTGTTCCTGCAGGGTTTTGTCGCGTGTAAATCGGCAGATCGCCTTTGAGTTGTTGATCAGCGGTAAATAAACCTGTGGCATCAATCAATTAATCAATCAATCAATCAATCAATCAATCAATCAAATTAATTTACCCTCGGTGCTGACGGGGGGACTGACTAGGCCCCTGAAAAAAATATGCTAATATCGGCGAGAAAATAAATCATAAATATATAAATATAAAAAGAAAAATAAATTTATTTTTACATGAGCAAAATGCGTTGAGTTGGAGCTGAAGTTGCATTACAAAGAGTGCGATCCATAAAGAGCCTGCAACGTTTATTTAGACAATGCTATACGCGTAAATTTATTTTGTCCACACGTACCCCATTGCCTCTACTCTCACCTTTATTTCTTTCTCTGCGGAAATACGCCTGATAGTAGTTGGCTGGCTCGTGAAGTCCACGGTCGTGTCTAATGTAGGCATTCTCCCTCGCTCCGTTTGCAAAAGCCTGGGTGGTAAGCGTCTGACCGTTACGAATCGTATGATATTCAAACTCGTTGAACACATTATTGGTAGCCATCTTGCCTTCGGGATACGGCTGACACATGTACTGTAAGATAACTTGTGTTTCCACTCTGTCGTCTGTCTTTGGGCCGGTCCCGTGTTGATTTGTCCACATGATTTCTACTTCAGATTTGGCCTTTGCGTCGCATCCACTCATGTAAAACTCCTAACAAATTGCAAATAATACAATTACTAAATGAACAAAAATAAAGAAACAAACAAACAAGCAAGCAATCAATCAACTAACATAAACAAATGAATAGCGACAAGTAAATGTGATATATAGAGCAGTTTTCACTTAAGTGTCAAAAGTAATTTGTGTTTGCTTTGGTTTTGCATTGCTACGCTTAGTGATTGGTTTAAAAATCTCGCGCCAGTTTCTCAGCCAATCAGAAGTAAAACGAAAACCAATCGTGACTCGCTTGCGCACGTTTTCCCGTATTTTGTGCCAGCTACACCTATTTGCTTTGAGTTTTGATTGGTTTACTGGATTGGTTAGAGTGATTACTTTGCTTTTGGTTTTACGACACTCTAGAAAACTGATTTATAAGCAAATCAAAAAGAAGGTATTAACAATATCTCGGCTTACCATTGGTAGCTGATTGAACTCCGGAATATTGTCGCCAGGGTTATAATAATGTTTGTCTCCAACGTTGTACCCAGCCTTGCCGTTGTTCTAGAAGGAAAGAAAAGGAATCAATTATGGGAACATTTGCAGCATATTGCTGTCTCGAAAGTCGCTGCAACATGTCGCGGGGACAAGTTGCAGCAACATGTTGTCTCGTGCAACATGGTGCATTTCTGTGACAATCTTTGCTGCTGCAACAGAATTTTGCCCTGCGATCAGTCGCACGAATTCAAACCAGTTTGAAATTGTGCGACTGATCGCAGCGACAAAATGAGCGAAAGCAGCGTTGTCGCAGTGTGTGCACACTTCTGCGACAATTCGCTTCGACAAAATATGAATTAACCAATGATAGAGCGTCATTTATTTTCGCCATATTGAATTGGAAAACTAGTGCCCCCTGTGCACCGCACAAGCGCCTTGTCGCAGCGACTTGTTTTGAAGCAGTACACACGGCGCGTGTTGTCGCACTGGAGATCTTCGCTGCGACTTGTCGCCTAGTGTGTGTCGACCTGTATTGTATTGATTGCGCGCCCGTGGTCGTGTAATTCCGGTGGCACACCAAGACATTGCAAAAACAAAGATTTCTTCCAACCCAGCCCGTGCCATAAATTTTTTCGCACTTTTTAGATGGGGTATGAAATTGCTCCGAGTGTGTATGTAATGGCTTCATACCTGCGAATCAAACAACCTCGCTGCGTTCTTGACGTTGTCTAGGTTCCCGTTCAAACGGTTATTGGATCCATGTGGAAAATGCATGTACATATCTGACATGCAAGACTTTATAAGTACAGCCAGGAGACAGCTCCAAACGAAAATGGTCCTCATGTTCTGTTTCAACACAAAAGAACAAACTGTAAGCTAATTTACGAAAAAAGCTTTGCGGGCAAGTGCACAAAGGTCTGATGTAGCACACTTAATGACATTGACTGTAGGAAAGCGAAGCTGTGGGTTTCGTGATAACCTCACCTTTTCTTACCGGCCTAACTTACCCTTCCTCTAACTTCAGAGCTTTAAATTTAGGAAACTATATTGTAATTAACGTGGAACCTATCAAATCAACACGACATTCGTACATATGCAAGAGAGCCCTTTTAAATATACTACTTACCTCTGTGAAGCCTTTTTGCTCGCCACTCGGATAGCAAAAGCTTGGATAATAAAAACTTAGAAAACTGCAACCTATAAGCTGGTGGGTTGATCTCGCGTCAAGTTGATCCTTAAATGGCTATAAAGGGCTTTTATAGCAAGTTCCGCATAATTATATTCCGACACTCTGTGAAGGAATTTGAAAGCAGACAAAAGTGATAATTGACACATATTCATCGAAGTGGCGGTAAATGTCTGAGGTTATTTACCAAACCGAAAACCAGCAGGTAAATATATCCATTGCTCTTTACTCATACCAAAGATGAATTGAAAATTGACTTCAGCTTTTATGCATCTGTCCTGTTATCGATGACAAATTGCGTCATAATATTATCAAAATAGCTACTTTGACAATATAATGACGCAATTCACCTTCGATAAAAAATAAACGGAAAAGGAAAGGCAATATGTTTTTTTGCAATGTCAAAAAAATACAAAAAGACAAAGAACAAACAAACAAAATTTTCATTGAACAAGCGTACGTGGACGTCTGATGAGAGCAAAGGCCAGGGTACGTGGGAACCTGAATTTCATTTTCCTAAAACGATTCAGAGAACGTGACGACTTAAAATAAGTACAATAACTCGCAAGTAAATGACGTTAGTAGAATGTCTTTGACCAACCCCTGCCAATTAAATAGCAGAGCTGCACGTAGGACTGAAATATCTGATCTCAAGTCCGCTAAGTTTACCAACATAAATTCAAAAACTACTGTAAATTCGCTCGTTTAGTTCATTACTATTCTAAGTAGTTTTTTGCCTATTTAATAATTTGTTCTTTTGTTTTGTGCTGTAAATATCCTGTTCGTTTTCTTTATCAGGCAAAATAAAATGGTTGTTGTTGTTTTCAACCTTGGGTTTTCTCGATTAAATACGAATTTTTTGGCATTGTTGTTCAGCTAGACGCAGTTGCCCTCTCTGTATATTTACACTGATAGCGTTCGATCAAACATTAGTTATACCACACAGTTATATGAACACACGTGCCATTATCACAGACGGGAAGTTCTAACACACTCATGGTAAACAAGACATGCCAGTATCACACACGGGAAGTTCTAAGCGGGTATGTGCATGTTTCTGCATGGATTCGTGGTTTTCGGGGTTTCCAGCTCTTTTTACAGTAATAGGGTACAAGTACTTATGCCGAATTTGTTATATCTTTCTAAGTGACATGATCGTAAAGAGTGTAAAAACGTACGCGAATCTGACACCCTTCTTATCCTCTCTATAACATTCTGCTCGCAAAGAATTCGTTCAAACATTAGTTAAATATGACATCATGCTCTTTGTAAAGAAGGCACGTATATTGATAAAACTGTCTTCATTTAGTCAGCAAATTAAACATATCACCTAATTAACAGTGCCGTAGCAACTGACGGTAAAATAAGTGAAGGGGCACGCGAGCGCCAGAAGCGCGAGCCGCTATTGGGGTCTGGGGGCATGCCCCCTCAGAAAATTTTGAAATCTAGAAGCTTGGAAATGCTATTTCCAGCGTTCTCCAAGAGCTATTTGTGATTTACGCATATCGCGAATTATTTACTTCCTACACTGTCTCAGCAAGCCACTGAAGAGAGTATAACACTTGCAACGTTAATTGCAAAAATAGAAAATCGACTAGCCCTGTCTCTGATCTTGAAACCAGCAAATGTTTCACCTTTCAGAGTCATCATAGTACGTTCTGGCCTTAATTTCTGGTTTGTTTTAGTTTTTGGCCGTTTAACATTGTTGTGCATCACCCTACGTACGTTAAAAAAAAAATGAAAAGAACTACAAATGTTATTGTTTCAAACCTTTCGGGAGATAAAATTTTATTTTCAACATTTTATACAGGTCTGTTTTTCCTTTTTGGGAAAAAAACTGGGGGGGCACGGCCCCCCCCCGGCCCCTCCCCTTGCTACGGCACTGATTAATGAAGGGAGAACACACATATGGTCCATACGGCTTAAATGAAAAGATGGAGGGTGGAAGATAAAAAATAACATGGCTAAGACTAAATTTTGTATTACATTATACCTGGAAAAAAGTGGAGCAACCAAACTTAAAGGGACGTCGTCACGAGAAGCCTTCTAAGTTTTTTGTGTTAACTATGCTAGAACATGTTAGGGTACACTTACTGATCAACAAAACTATCTTTCATTATTCAAAATTATAAGAAAGCCATAAATGCATTCTCTGAGATGTGAATAAACTAATCAATGGTTTTAATGTGATTTCCTTCCAAGGAAGTACTGTCAAACTTGAAAACGTTGGCCCGACACTTTCAAGATTTAGGCAGCTTCTTTCTATCCTTCCATGGCCACACCACATTTTCATGACTAGTACAGTACAGTACGTTTTAGCAAGACCAGGCCACTATTAGTAAATTTCTTATTAATACAAACACCTCCACTGGATTTTTAAGTAGCATCAAATCACGGTGTCACTGCCCCTTAAAGTTTATGTTAGGAAGAATTGTCTAGAGTAGCCGCCATATTCGAAAAAACAAAACTCTGCATAATATCATGGGGAGGGTTACACGAACAGATCAATAAGCTACTGAGGGTGTATTTCGCGCGATGGCATCACAACAAAGGGGAAACTGCGGCAAAGAATTGAACGAGGGCGGGGCTTTACTTAACATTATTACCGCATACAATCACGCAACAAAAAACTACTAGCTTCACAAGCTGGCAAATCTAAATCAATGAGTCCGCTGAATGGCGAGATTCAGAGAAATAACAAGAGGCCAGGCAATAAAGAGCGAAGTTCTTGGGAAGAGGAATATCAATTAGTGTATATAGTAGTCTGTTTAGCTAGATTTAAGTTCTTAGAACTGTGTTGAAATGAGCCATGTAAAAACGCAAACCAAAAATCGAAAAAAGGAACGAAAGACGACAGTGAACAAGGGAAAGCCTGTCAACTTTTTGCTCAACAATTCTCTACCACACACTTCACTGCCCAAAGACAACAATGATAAAATAAATCTGATTATCATGTACGCAAAAATGAAGGCAACTTCAAGCAAGAGTACAGATTTCATCTTTTATTTAGTAGGAGTAGCCAAATGTAAACACGGTTATACACGCGTATAGTATCTTCTACAACATCAAACATTAAAGTGATTTAATGCCTCGCATGTAAAGTTATCTTACACGTAACCTAGGTAACAGTAACATTTTGAATCCAAACACCTCGAAGTTTGCCAAAAATACTGCACCGCGTGTCGTCATTTGAACTATCTTCTTGTGCGGTGATTGGAAATGTAAAAAATGTAATTATATTTCCGAGCCAGAAATACGGCTGCTTCACAGACTAGAAACAAACTTTAAGTTTTTTATATTTCCAGATAAAAACTACAACAACAAAATGTCGTTTCTTTGTTTCTTGTTTTATTTTCAAAGCAAGAGCCCATAGTATTACAACTTATACTACATACACCATCAAGTAATGAACGAATTCAACTCCTAACATGCAGCGCTAACGTTTGGCTGACTGAGCCTGAGAAGCCTGGGTAACAGTGATCTGTCCCATGTGACGTCGGTTGGAGAAGTTGTTATTGCGCGTGCTCATGTAACAGTACTCCCCAGGCTTCGTGATGCGGAAACACGGCGGGTTGCAGGAGGCTGGGGCGTTGTTCAGCTGAGCCTGCAGGTTGGTAACGTTACCGCTGTAACATCCTGTGTTCAGGTGAAGATTCAACTTCTCAGCATTGAAAACATCAGCCTGGTCAACCACTTCAAGAGGCAAGCTGGAACAAGCTTTTGGTTTGAGAGAACTGCATCCTTCCTTTACCCAACACACGTTTGTTCTGTCCGAGCCTGACAAATTATAAAAAAAAATCAGGGAAAATGTTAACTGTATATCAAGGGGGCAGCAAAATTGTTTTTTTTTACTATACTTTATATTTTGCCTGTGAAGTTAACATTAAAATCTCGTACAAAGGCGCAAAACTGAGCCTGCGGTTCTCTCTGTTTGGTCAGAGGAATTCTAACTGAGGTTGATGCATTCGTGGTAACTTCTGTGAGCAGGGTTTTCTATGAAGTCCATGGAAAGCAGCGCAGATCCTGTACACAAAATCATACTTTTCAATCGTCTTATCCCCTTCCCGGGGGGTAAGACGATCAACAGAAGAAAACTACTTATAGAAAAGAACGTCTTTTTAATTACGTTCTTTTTATCTTAAAAGATTAAAAATACTTACGCGCTTGACCTTCTCCAGCATAATTTGGATTATTGTTTGAACCTGTGGAGATGAAAATACGTTTTTAAACTGAGTTCCTATCGCTATTATGCTGCTTGCAATAAGTCTTAAGTTGTTCAAAATTGTTGAAATCAGTTGTCTTATACGTAAAAGCAAAGTTATTTTAGGTGTCTGGAGTTAGATTTTTGTGCTGTTTTCTGAAATGACTGTTTTGAAGGCTCGTGTAAATAAATGGGTGTATGAACGTTAAAATGTTCGGTTAGGAACAAGGATTCGTGACTTGTTATATCAGTGTTTAGTTTTGTTTCTAAAAGGATTGTCAGTGTCTTTAGAAATGCCAAGTTCCACAGAGTTCGTTACTAATACGGGATAAAATTTATAGTCAGCTGTTGCCACAAGGCCTGTTTGTTTATATAGAAGTTTTTTTGGCACTGTAACATAACATGGCCGCGCACTGATACCCAGAGTGCCACAGACTCACCAGACCAGGCGAAGCACAGGACATCATCTGTTGTAACTGAAATGCGTTCAGGAGTGAAGCGATATTCCATGGCTGGATAAGTCTGCACAATATTTCCTCTCTTTCCCATTCCTCCAATGTAAATGATTTTGGAATTCTTGAATCGGCTAGGCAGTAAGGTTCTTGGCTTCAAGTAGAACACGTGAGTTCTGTCCTGGAATGTACGAGCAAGTTGAGCTGTGTTCAATGCCAGTTGAAGCTTGGTTTTACCATCCGTGGCCAGTGTTGTTGGGTCGTTCTTCACACTGAGAAAGCAATTATTTAAGGTAGCTCTCATTAATTCAGATAGGACAATTCTGTCCAATTTGTCGTTTTAGCTATATCCGTGTATAAAAGCGACATCTACATTAAAAAAGTTAGGTCTCTCTATCTATCTGCCTAATATTTTGTCTTTATCATGGATGTATAGTTGTTAAAGGCCTGATCCCCTCCATTCCCCTCCCCGGGAATAGAAGAGGATATTTTCGGCTTGGTAAATATCCTTTGATCGCTAAGTAACATGCCTGCTTCACATCTTTGTTTTGTTCCCAGTGTCGTTCCCAAAAGCGTCTGCAAGAGAGTCTCGCCCCAGTTTTCTTCTCGCTTCAAAGTGGCGAATGAGCGAATGAGAGTTGAAAACATTTGTGTTTCTTCTCTCAGTTTCTCGGCACATATTTACAAAATACACTTAGTTTCTACCTTCAATACTTACGCGTCATTATCTGAGGCATCAAAACTCCTTGGTGCATCGTCTGTTGTAATGTTGTATCTAGGAATAAAATAACAAGCAGGATTTAGTCATGAGACAGTAAGCTACCGCATGATTGGTTAATTTAACGTGTGACATCATTAATTAGGACACACATAACCGCTAAATACAGTTTGACCTTTGGCGGTTTAAAAATGGCTAACCCCTTGTGAAGAAATTTTTGAATACAAAGCTTCATCAACAACAGTGGGAAAGAATTCCACGACCATATATAACGATTCGAATTCACAAAACACTAAAAATTTAGAGAAGAATTGTTTGTTTACCTGCAAAAAATCTAGGAAGTTGTTTATAACCCTTTCAGTCCTTCAACTCGCTAACTCCCGAGCTCCCTAAAGGTTTCTTTTCCATGACGTAAAGTATTACTTGGCAACATTATTTTGTTCATACGTGATCGTTTAACGTGGCACAGCCACACGAACCTTTCCGGAGGGGACTAGAGCCCAGACTTCTAATCTTCTAAACTCACCTTATTCTCAATACGCATCGCTGAATGATGTTGGAGGGAAAGTAAGGAATCTTCCATGTGTACGAGGAGAACTTGCCTTCCATGTTCATTCCATTATGATTGACAACAGTAGAAGGTGCATAGATTACCTCAGGAGGGTCTGCTACGACAAGATCTTCTTCGCTCCCTTCTGTACCTTGTGTGATGAGATGGGGCTCGTATGCCACGCCTCTGACAGTCTGAAATTTGTTGGCACATGCGCTATCTGAGATATCCAAGAGCTTTTCCTTGAAGTCTGTTTTCACTTTCACCCAGCTTCCTCCGCCAATTTCGCAAGATTCCTTGGTGATGAAGCTGGCCACACATTTTTGAGCTCGCCTGCTGCGGGCAGGTATTTTTGGACAGCGTTGTTGTCCAGCGAGACCATTGTTCATGATGCAGAACCCTTCAATGAAACGAGATCGCATTTAATCTGCTGCCCTGTAGGACATGATTCTAGCTACTTGGCTGAGGAAAGTCTTTCTTGTCCCTTCGCGTGTGGGATTTTCGAGCGATACGTGAAATCCACACGCGAAAGAGTTCGACTGAAATACACGGGTGAGAACAACCTCGTTCCCAGGGTCTCTCCCCCTCAGAGCGGTGGGGCAGGGAGAGAGAGAGACCCTGGGATCGAGGTTGGGGTGGGAACTCGAGACGAGACTGGAATGAAAGAGGAAATCTTTCTTTCCCCTTTCTCACCCTGGACTTCCACACGTAGACATCGTTCATAGGAAAATAGAGAATGCTCGTTCATTGGCAAACTTACCCTTTTCGGAGTGATCAGTACTGTTCACATGATCCTTCATCAGTTTCTCTGTATCGTTATTACTGACCATAATAGCAATGTCCTTCCACGGGGTGGGTCCCCAGTAGGGATAGTAATCGCGCTCCTCTGGTACTTCTAAGCCCCTTCTGTTACCGTTTGCATTCTGTCTTGTGTGCCTCGTGGAGCCTCCCGTAAGATTTTGATCAGCGGTGAACAAACCTATGTAATGGTTGAATTACAGGGAAGCAGTGTTAAAATGAAACATAAGACCAAAGATACTAATCGATATGTCCACTGAGGATCGAAAGTCGAACGAGGTTCTAATTTCTTTTTCACAAAATTGTTTTTCATTGCTGTTGTTTTGTGGAGTTTGAGATTAGTCGAGTAAGTCGACTCTAAAACTTCGAGGACGGAAATTGCAAACCTAAAACCTCACTAAAAACTAAATTTACGCTTATCCCGGATTAACTATAATAATCGTCCTTTGCACAACTGGGCCCTGTTCTATATACAGTTTTTGAAATATCTGAAATCTCTGTAACCGCGGAGTTGGCTGTAGACAGACATTTAGACCTGTTCTAACAATAATTGGTTAGACCAAACACCAACACTGTTCTGCGGCGTCGTAATGATTGTTGTAATTGCTGTAGGGTATGTGTGTTTGCTTTGAGATTTTAAAACTGTAAAACGTTTATAGGCACAGTAAAGATCAGCTCAGTGATTGCGTTCGTTAAAGATTCACCAGAATAACTAATAAACCTTGAAATTATTTTGATATTTTTCTACTGTCACTCTTAAAGCTGATTTCCAGTCCGTACTGCGCAGACTCGGTAGTTGTTTTCGTTTTTGTTTTGAATTCGTTGAAACGTGACACTTCGGTGACAGCATTACGGTTCGTTTCGTTCAAGAATTCCCGATGAGCTGAAACGTCGGTATGAAATAGCGTCAAGGTATTTCTACTCGTTATTATTTGTTCTGCAAGGATATCTGGCGTTAATAATGAAGAAAAAGGTAAGTTAATTTGTCACGCAATTTTTAGTTTTGCTTGTAAACATTCCTTCGTGTGAGGCTCACATTAACATTGCAGCCGAGATTGCGCAGTTCGGACTGGAAATTATCTTTAATCTGATATTCTGTTTCTAGCTGTCACCCTATCTTACCTTTGTTTCGTTCTCTGCGCATGTAAGCGTTGTAGTATTCCTTGGGCTCGTGCAGTCCGCGATCTTTTTTAATTAACCGATCCTCTCGTTCGTTTAACCTGAAAGGCTGTGTGTTGCGGTTTCCTCCATTACGTATAGTATGCAGAAGAAAGTCTTGATTGACATCTGTCACTTTACCGCTAGGGTAAGCCTGGCACATGTACTGTAAGATAACTTGTGATTCCACTCTGTCGTCTGTCTTTGGGCCGGTCCCGTGTTGATTTGTCCACATGATTTCCAATTCAGTTTGGGCATCTTTCTCACAGCCGCTCATGAAAAATTCCTTTGAATCAAGAAATAAACCATTTTCATTTGAATTTGGCGGGGAGTAGTTTGTTCTCTTCCCCCTTGGTTTCGGGTTTGCTCTGCTCTCTGAATTGTTAAAAAACCCCTCGGAGATATCGATTTTAACCAATCAGGAACAAGGTTTATGTACGTTTTCCCTTTATTGCTTCGAATTCTGATTAGTTCAGCAAATTATTTGTATTGGTTGTGATCATGTAATGTATCAACCACGAGCGACAGTGTTTCACCGGGATATCCAAACACCGAGAAGAGAGTTGAAAATACTACGCGCACTAAGTGGAGCATTTTTGACGATTGAAAATTGAGGTGCTTGCAAATGGATAGCCGATGAAAAACTGTCTCGAGAGTTCGATATATTTACTCAATCGAAACAAAAACTACGGAGTAAACGGATAAATATAATCATCGTAAAAAACTGAATCTATGCTAATTAAGGTTGAGTATCCAAACCTCCTTCGCGGTTATGATTTTCTTTGTTTTAACTTGATGAATTATTTTAATAATAATTTAAAATAAAAATAAAAAGCAAAATAAGTTCGAGAATCACTATACCTGACTGGGCTGACTGCCTCGATTTTAGTTTGGCGAAACTCATTCAGCCAAAAAGGTAATAAATAGTTATTACCGACCAAGTGCATAAGGTCAAGACATTAAAATATTGGCTGAGTTTTTTTCCCTTTGTTCAAAGTGAACCGTGACTTAGTCGATTTCCACATGTGAACAAAGAAAAAAGAACACAAGGGCAATATTGGCCGGAAAAAGGTTGGTCAAAAAGATTTTTATAATTTTCCACACACGCTTGAAAAGGTTGTCTTACGCCGGAGATTTGTCCGCAAAAAAAGAAAAGGTCTCGATCGGCGTCTCCGGCAAGCAACAAGTGATTCAGATTGCACTTAAACTTCATCTGAACTTCAGTCGGAGCAGAACTGATAGATAACAAAAATTATGTATGACCGCGCCGAGGCTGTTCTTGCTTTGCAAGGGCACAGAAAACGTAAGTCTTGTATTATCTTAAAGAGGCTTACCAGCGGGCGTTGCCTTGTTTCCGGTATATTTTCTCCAGTATTGTTACTGCCGCTGTCTCCAACATTGTACCCGGCTTTACCATTGTTCTACGGAATATAGGAATAAATTTGGTTTAACCCCACTGAATAGCCGCAACAACAGCAATAACAGAAATAGCAACAACAGAAACAACAGCAGCAGTAACAGCAAAAATAACAACAACAACAACAACAACAACAACAAAAAACAACAAAAGCGCAACAATAAGAACAACAACAACGACAAGCTAACAACACAACGACGGCAACGGCAGCAGCAGCAACAACAAAAACCACAACAACAACAACAACAACAACAACAACAACAACAACAACAACAACAGCAACACTGAATAGCAGCAACCGACAAAAGCAAGAAGTTACAACCGGACAGCAACAACAAACTTTCTTTTATTTTACTGAAGAGGAAATAGAATGCAAAACAAAAATGTGGTTCGAACGTACCTGAGAGTCGAAGAGCCTTCTAGCATTTCTCACATTAACCCGGTTCCCGTTCAGTCTGTTGTTGCTACCCGGTGGGTAGTGGAAGTATATGTCCGCAGCACAGAGATGAAACAGAACTGACAACAAGCCCAAAGTAAATATGGCCTTCATATCTCTATGTGTACAAAAGTTAAATAAAGATATAGGAAGATATATTAGTTCACTGCGACTTATACCTTTTAAAAAGAGTTATGAATGGCAAATGAACCCCGTGTTACGGCCTCTTCATTTTTGCGGCCACATTTTTTGGCCCCAAGAACGGCTAAGTCAGTCACTTTCTTTATTTTTAAAAACCCTCTCTAATACTGGTTATGTGGACCGAATCTATCAACGATGTCCAAATTTTTATTTCCAGTTTAAATTGCGGTGAAACTAGGCCCTAGAATGCGCTGCTGTCCGCATCAAGTACATTTGCCCGTCTTGCACTGAACACGAACGAGGTTATTGCAAAATTTGGAGATCTCTAAAAAGGGCCATCCGAAAATAGAAGATTTTTAATACAAATATATCAATATATATCAATCAAAATCATACTACTATTTCCCGATTCAAAATAACTATAATACATTTTTAACAATCCTACACTCAATAGACCAGCAGGCATGTATAAGAAAAAAGTTTTGATAGCGACGCATGGTGGGCATTAAAACCCCGAGTTATGAAATCTTAAGCTTATAATCATACCGATTTTTCTCCTTTAGTCGATATGTGGTAACTTATAATTATTTCTCAACAGTATAGAATGATAAATTCAGAATTTTATACTTGCCTTTCCCTCTTCAGTGACTGAAAGTGATTTTCACTCTTCACTGGCCGTGCAAACAAATCTACCGCCGCAGTGTGGCAAGAGGTTTATAATGCAACCGTACTTATTTCCAATTCACTTACAGATCGTGACAGCAAAGCGGGAATGAGTTTTTCATCTCAACTGATAAAATATCATTGACACTTGTCGAGAAGATTCCGCGGTTTTAATTTATAAATTCATGAGTTTTTCCCACAGAACTGTGCGGCAGAATAAGTCGGAGCTCTTAATACAAGATTCACGTCAACAGAATTTCCGGTTACTAAAGTTTGAGTTACGGTAACTTTGTTTCTGAATTCGTTTTATTGAACCGTGCGACCAAAGATAATATAAGGTTATTTTAACAATCTTCTTTCCGTTTCTTGTGCCGGCTTAAGGTATATCACGATTTGAACGCAAAACTAAAGGATTTTTTTCACGATGAGCAAACTTTGCCGGTCTTGTATTTGCCTTTCTGTCGCTAACCACGCAAAAGCGCCTTTGCAATGCTTCCCGATATCGGATTCAATACAAGTGGTTCAGTATTACCGGTACATATTGACGCTTTTATATATTCTGTCTTGTCGTGTTAGCAACGTCATAACTCAACCAACCGGAAGGGCGCCAAACCTAACACGATACTGAGGAGAGAATTATAGGAAGCGTAGGCTCCATTTCCGCCGCTCTCTCAAGTCCGGTGCCCGTACCTTCTCGAGACTACTTTTGGGGATAAGCGTAGGCTCATTTTAACGAACAGCGGCTGCTTGTTATCGAGAGTGATAGGAAGCGTGGAAAAGAAAGTAAGTAGGCAAGCAAGCAAACAAGCAAGGAAAAAAGAAAGAAAGTAAGTAGGCAAGCAAGCAAGAAAGCAAGAAAGAAAGAAAGAAAGAAAGAAAGAAAGAAAGAAAGAAAGAAAGAAAGTGCTGATAAATTACACTCTAGCTTCATGTAAAATAGCCACTGTGTCCTTCAGTGTAAATTTAGAGCGCCCAACCGGTATCTGGGAGGTCATGGGTTCGATTTCTGTCAGACTCAGATTTTTCCTTTGTCCCACGCTCGTGATAAACGAACATTTCATCTTTACTTTTAGGAATAAATCAAGCAGTTGTAAGTTAAATGGTCTTTCACGACATATATGAATTTTAATTTGCATGCAGCTTCTTGTACTTTCCTTGCCCACGCTTATCATAGGCGGCGGTTAACTCGGGCGGGACCATCGGTAAACTGAAAGAAATTCCCGGTACTGGACTCAGTGCCTAAATAGGAGAAAAAAGGTTTCCCTTATAGCTAGAAGGACGTTTTTGACCGTCTGGGATTTTAAAAGATTCTTGAAGAATGAGCTAAACTCCCTAGAAAGATGAATCTTTAGTTCTATCAGTGTCTTGTTATTGCTTGTTAGCTAAGTTGTGTGTCTCATAGCGTTCAGATGGAATGCAAGAGTAATTTAAAAGCACGAACAACAACAACAACAACAAAAAAAAACACGAAAGAACAACGAAATACGTTAGAGAGCGAGAGAAAGCTTGTGAAAGTTTGTTGGGCAATTTAGAATTTTATTCCGTTCAAAAGACTTCGCAGAGACAGCCTCGGTAAAACAAGTTCACTTACTAACCAACTTCAAGCGAAAGTTACCAGTTTTATTTCAATAACTACAACCCATAATATTACGGTTTATCACGCTACAGCATCAGGTAGTGAAATAATTCAATTCCTGACATGCCGAGTTCTATTACTAAGTAGCCGGCCTAGGTAACAGTGATCTGTCCCATGTGACGTCGGTTGGAGAAGTTGTTATTGCGCGTGCTCATGTAACAGTACTCCCCAGGCTTCGTGATGCGGAAACACGGCGGGTTGCAGGAGGCTGGGGCGTTGTTCAGCTGAGCCTGCAGGTTAGTAGCGTTTCCACTGGGACCACTGAAGCATCCTGTGCTCAGGTGAAGATTCAACTTATTAACATCGAAAACATCAGCCTGGTCAACCACTTCAAGAGGCAAGCTGGAACAAGCTGCTGGTTTGAGAGAGCTGCATCCTTCCTTTACCCAACACACGTTTGTTCTGTCTGAGCCTAAAAAAAATTGGAGAAAAGATGATTAGTTGACATCCCTTATGGGTTTCTGTTGACATCTAGAGGACATTTGAAAATTTGTTTCCCGATTGGACTTCAGGCGGGCGACAGAGCCTGTGGTTTTCGATGTTTGTTCAGAGGATTTCTGATTGAGACCACTTAATTTCTGTATGTCGGATTCATGCTAAGTTTTGCGACCATTTGCTGAAGCGATTAATGTTTCTGCGACTTGAAAGAACGTCTAGAAATCGAGAAATCACCCTTTCCCGTTACCCCGGGTCTTGTTTGTGATCCGATGGTTCACGTCACGTTGATTTGGAAGTGTTTCCCTTGCCAAAGTTAAACTTGTTATACTTTGTCCTGAAGCGTTGAAAAACTATTAGCCATTTTCTGGGATTTCAACTTGCAGCTTAATTCCAGTACTTCTTCGTTCGCACAATAAAATCACTTCTCAAAGAGGGGCGTGTTGCATGATATTGCTAACTGCCAAGAAAGTCGTTCAAAATTGAACTCAGTCTAAAATGTCAATTATAACGGAACTTTATCATACGTTTTGGCGGAGGAATAAGTTACATAATATCAATTCTGCCCCGTTCTCAGTCCCGTCACGTAAAGTACACAGTTGAAATTTAAAAGTAGGCGTACGTGCGACTTTTCTGCGAAGAAACTTGCCATGTGTTACTACTTGTTGCCAAGAATACGGCAGGAAGCTTCAGAGTTGATTAACATCTCCGACCGTTATTCGACACAAAAGAAAAAGTATTTATTTTGTACTGTTTGCTTTACAGTAGCCAAAGATTGTTTTAACCCCCCTTATTTTATCAGATGTACAATTCTCGCGCTTCTCACTAACCACGCCTTCTACATCATTGTGCTACTATAATGGTAACGTTTCGAAATTTGCATCATACAACGCATTAAAAAATTGCTGCATCCGGCGTGGTCACAATCAATGCAAAAAGTATCAGCAATTAAGCTGCGTGCTCACCAAACACTTCGTGATCTTGGTCGTTGAAAGGGTAAAAACTTTACCTAGTACCGGACCAATTCTAGTGGACAAGCGTTAAACGAACAAACAAACCACTAACTGATAGCGTCATCCATTTTCTGAATACACTCTTTTTTTTTTTTATAAGAATACAGTTTTTTCGACCCAGGCTGAATATATTCTTATTTTTCTGCCAATTTCAGGCTGAAAATATTCTTATGAACATTCTTAGAAATACCGTTTGACATTACCGTTTTAGCAAGTAATAGGTAATTTAAAGTGTTTGGTGCCCAGATCTGTATCGTGTTACATTGTGCACATGTACCATTACTTTTCGTTGCAGCCTGGCCGTTTTGGCTTCACAGAGATAAACTGACGGAAATGAAAATACCTGATTTTGTTTAAACTAAAAACTATATTCTTTTCAAAATCACAACCTCGGGTTTATTCTTAAAATATTCTTAAAAATTCGCAAATTTCAGCCTAAATATTCTTATAAACTAGATTCTTATAAAATAAAAAGAGTGTAACCGGGCTCATGACTTTGTAATATCCAAGAAATAAAGCGGCGAAAAACATTACGATAACTGCCTAGAAACCTCTGAAAAACGTTCAGGCGGGACCCGAAACCTTTTTTTAACCAAGATTGAGAAGCCCTCTTAATTGATGAACAATGGTAAAACTGAAGCCCAAAATTCGAGTTATACTGAATTATAAATCTTACCATATTGCCGCTTCTTAGTATTCAGTAACTTGGTATCATTAATTTGAAATTAATTAAAAACCTTGCCTTCTTCTCTTGCCAGTATCAAAGCGGTTTACATAGCAGGAGGGCATTTTGCGTGCGCATGCGTCGATATGGGCTAGTGCGCACGACAGAGAAGTTCAGCTATCGATTGTTTACATATTTTTCACAATTTATGGCCTAATTTTTAGCTCAAAATAAAAGGTGTTTTAAGTTTTATTTGCTGTATACGATACTAAGAGTCCTTGCTTTATCTTCTGACAACAACAAGCATACTTTGGTGTCGGCGTGCCGTTTATCTGATCGACTTTGGTTATTTGTATTAAACATTGCGCGTGGACAAAATGGCGACCGAATGTCGAGAACCTAAATACCTTGCCCATGATTTTAATAGCCGGGAGATCTAAACCGACAAAGCGCTTCGGCTACTTAGTACTAAAATATAAAACAGCAGTTTTAACTATACGATGTTATAATCAAGTATCCCGGGTTTGAACGAGTGGTCATGATTTTGTTCAGATTTTTCATAAAACTGCAATTTCATCGTTCTCACGATGCGAAAATCTCAAAATCTAACCTTGATCTCCAGCGTCTACCGATGATATATAGAGCCTGAAGTACTTGAACTATCGTCTAATGCTGCGAAGGTAGCGTTAAAAAATAGTCTATTGTGGTAATTTTTAGCTTTCTTTAACGTACGTTCTCGCTGGTTAATTATAAGAGAGAAACTATCGTTTGTGATTATTTCCTTAAACTTAAGCATTGGTCAAAATAACTTCACATTTCGATGTACCACAATTATTCCGTTGAACAAGAAAAGAATTACTGCGATCGGTCTTAATTTTAAAGTGTTATGGTAATTCTTTGCTGGTAGACTATTTGTTTACATTTTACTATGTTAATTAGTACATTTTTGGCTCCTTTATCAAAATCTAGCCTTGATCACCAGTCAAAAAATAGCATGAAACGAACAAGCGATATATATATTTTTCAGAAACGTTCTAATAACTGCTGCATAAAATGTCTTAAGAAATAATTTTTAACTATAAACAACGTTATTTTCAATTTTTCATTCAATGTTTATTTCTTTAAGATTGATGTTCGTTCTGTTCTAACGACTGTTTTACTTCTGTGTCGCCTAAATGTGATTTAACTGCAGTTCTCGTTCCAGGAAACCCTGTTTGCCAGTCGAGGGCAAGGTGGCTTTGCTTTAGAGTCATCAGTGAGCTGCATTATCATGTGCAGAACACCCAAACATGTCTTTCCCCTCAGGGAAAACCCTTTTCTTTGGTGGCCGTCCCTTTAGGCAAAAAATCTCCCGACAAGCTATAATTTTGCTCGCACTCTGCCTGTATTACAGCAATTGATTTGATGTGAAGTTTTGATCCTAATATATCACACTCCAGCACACGAATAAATGTTTTCCTCTTTTTACGGCCTGTTTGATTTTTGTCGGTGAAGGCTTTCCTACCTGTCCCACATATTTTCCCATTATTTGCAACAACGATCCCGAAGCAGGCCAGAAAATCTGCTTTATAAGAGCCTTGCCACACACATAACACTTTTTCTTAGCGAAATTTACGGCTATATTAAATTATGTGACGATAAACAGTACAAAAAACAAAGTTTGAATCTTCCGCGCCATTTTTATTCCCTAGATCACGCGGTCTTTGTACAGCGGTTGCACGCATGCGCCCGCAAAATGCCCTCCTGCTGGTTTACATTAGGTTTCTTCACCAGCCGTGGAAACAAGGAGGAATATTCAATACACGCCTTGCTAAAACCGCTGTGCGCTGATTTCCATTCACTGAGCGATCAGTCAAAAGAAAACTGACTAAATAAGGTGAGAGTGAGTTTAACACGTTTTCAGAACATTTTCCGCGTTTTAGCACGTAAAAGTATAATTTTCAACATATCCACAAACTAGCTGAAAAAAAAAAGCGGAGCTCTTGAAGCACAATTCGCGTCAGCAGAATTTCCGGACACGTTTATTTTTACAGCAAGAATTTGTTTTGTTACAAGTGGCAAATTAAAGCTATTCAAAGTCAAGCAAGCGGTATTGTTACTTGTGACTATGTAGATTCAGATTTAAGTGTAATACTCCATATTTTCGGCTTTTTCCCCCCCCTCCCTCCCCCCCCTCCCCCCCCCCCCCCCCCCCTCCCTCCCCCCTCCCCCTCCCCCCCCCCCCCCCCCGCCTCTCGCCCCTCCCACCCCCTCCCCCTCCCCTCTCCCCCCCCCCCCCCCCCACCCCTCCCCCCCCCCCCCCCCCCCCCCCCCCCCCCCCCCCCTCCCCCCCCCCTCTCCCCTCCACCTCGCCCCCCCCCCCCTCCCCCTCCCCGGGCCCCCCCCCCCCCCCTCCCCCCCCCCTCCCCCCCCCCCTCCTCTTCCCCCCCCCCCCTCTCCCCTCCCCCTCCGGTTTTTTTGGCGGGTCTGCTACTGGGGTGGGGGTTTTTTGGTGTGTTTTTTTTGGGGGGCTCGGGGGGGGGGGGGGGGGGTGTGGGTGGTTTCTTCGTTCTCTTTTTCTGTGGCCTGTTGGACAGTTCGGGGGTTTCCTCTTCTTCTGTCCCCCTTGTGGCGCCGCGCCTCTTCCGTTTCCGCCGGTCCATTTTGTTCTCCGCCAGTCTCTCGCGGTTACGCCGGCCCTCCGCCGGGCTCGCGGGCGCCGATTTTTTACTCCACCGGATGGGATGCTTCCATCGCGGGTTACCTCCTCCCCTGGTCTTTTCCTGGGAGGAGACTCTGGGGGGGCTTTCCTACGCATTGTCCCCCAAACTCTTCCAGGACTGTTTGGTCGTCGCGGACCATTGTGGCCATCCGCTCCCCAACCTGGTGCAATCTGCTTGTTAGGCCCTGGGGTTGTAAGTGGTGGGGCTTGGTAGGTCTTCCGTGGTTGGGGCGCGGTGGCTTAGCGATTTTTCGTTTCTGATGTTTGAGGGACAGTGTCCGATAATACTCTCGGTCTGGTGGGTGGCACTTGGGACTTGGATGGGCCTTGATTGGGAGGGCTTGGGGGAGGGATTGTCTGCTCACAGCGTACTCTCGAAGCTTTCTTTCTCCCATTCTTTTTCTCTCCGTTTTAGTGGCAGACCGCTATGGTGGATTACTTCTTTCACTTTTTTGGTTTTTTCGGTTCGGCTTTGGGGGGATTTGCGTGGTCCTCGCCTTCTCTCGCGCCCCCCGATCCGCCCTCGTAGCGCCCCCCGGCGCCGCAGTCCCGACGCGCTTCTCTGTGCTGCAACTCTACCTTGGATTTTTCCTCGCGACGTCTAGTCGTCTTGCTTTCTTGCTCTTCGGCTGCTGGGGACCTGGTCTTTGTGGCGTCCTTTTTTGCGCCGCCCTCAATGCGCCGCACTGAGGCGTTGCGCCGGGCGCTTCCGTGTCCCGGGTCGTGGGTGTCCGCTCGGCCCGGCCTTCCTCTTGTTCTACGTCCCCCCGCGCCGGCCTCTGTGTCTCACTTTCGGTGGTTCGGCACCTTCCCCCCTCCCCCCTCCCCCCACTCCACTCGCGCGGCCGAGTTCGCCGTTCCCCCGGTCGCTCTCCTTGTTCCGCCGGGGCGGGCTCCTCGCTCTGTCCTGGCTTGGGCCCTCTCCTCCCCTGCAGTCTCCTCGGCTCGTCCCGCCCGGGCACCCCTGGGCGGACCGCGCGCCTTTCGGGGGCGCGGCGCTACGGGCGGGCTCCCGACGTCCACTGTGGGGTGGGCACCACTTCCCCCCCCCCCCCCCCCCCCCCCCTCCCTTCTCTCCCCTCCGGCTCGGCGCTCCTCGCTCACGTCGCTCGGCTTCTGTTCTCTTCGCTCGCCCTGGCGCGGTGGCGGGGCGGGTGGCACTCTTCTGGCGAGTTTTGTCTGGGTGCTTTTCTTCTTGCGGTGGGCTTCTGTGGTGCGGCAAGAGTCTGTGCGATTGGCGTTCTCGACGACAGGGTCGTCGCTCTCGCTTCTGCAGATCGTTGCACATCTTCGACTGTCCTTCTTCCCGTTTTTCTGTTTGGGGCTGTTGGCGCTGAATGGCCATGGTTCCATAATTTTTTTTCTTCGGTTACATTTCCCAATTTTTTTCGTGGAATCATTTCATGGCTGTTCTGGTGGTCTTCTTCGGATACAGTGGAGTATTAGCCTTTCATTTTGTAGTATTGGACTGTTCACATCGTTAACATACCTTCGAACTTCTTGGCCGTTGATCATCCAAACTCAACATTTGCCAAATCTATTTTGATATAAGAGAAGAGATGTTCTTTTAACTATCGTATGATGAGAAACTGTGCGGCAGGTTCGTGTCGAACTACAACACCTTCGTCCGCCATGTTGGGGCCGTCACGGACGCTTCAATCGGCCTTCTCGATATTTTCCAAAATAAAAAGATTGAACTTTTTATATCCATTTGGTAGTTAGGACCCTAAAACAAGACTGCATGCCAAATTTCAGCGAAATCGGTGAGGTACAGTGTCCGACCAAATTCGAATCTTATAGACTATGACAATTAAGTGTGCAACAATGATTAAAAGGACTTTTTTACGTAAGAGAAATATTTCCAATAATAAACGCAGAAGCGCGTCTTATTTGAAAATCAGCCCAATACTTGATCAGAGTGATTCAATATTATCGGAAATTGGCTACCAAAGTATTTATATTCACTTCAATATGTAATTCACAAAGGATCATATCACTGCTATAATCAATGATCGAGGAAAACAAGCAAGACACTTTAATCCAAACACCCTCCGCCCCTACCCCCTAGGATGGAAATTAAAGCTCCGCTGCTCCCGACTCTCGCTCTTTCGAAATATATCAACTTTGAGAGTTAATACGGATACATTTTGCGTGCCTTGATATATTTTGCGCTGCTATCGTAAATCTACAAACGCTTCCTTAGTCGATTTGCAGCACCACACTGCATGGTTGTTGATCATGTCTGCTGAGAAATGTTAGAAGTAGAAAAAAGAAGGAAAAGCATATATGGCTGAGGTGAATAGGTTCTCAAAATCCGCACACTAGCCCCAGCTTGCATATGTATTCGATTAAGCGGTTAACGTCGAATAAGCGCCCACTCCCAGCCCCCTAAAATGAGAGCACAAGAGTAATTTTATATATTGTTGAAGTTGAGATTAAAATTAACTAAGTACTACTAAGAGACTATCCCGAAGACTGAGTTTTTTCGTTTTGCTTTAATGAAATAATATAAAAAGCTTTCAATGAACATTTAAAATTCAGCTCAGTTCGTACACCTTTTAGGCATGTATAGAGTGTGCTAGTAAATTCAGAAAGAGTTGCTTCACAATATACCCAAAAGTTGCTCTAAAGTTGCTCAAATATCAAAAAGTTGCCACCAAAATGTAGAAAAGTTGCTTGCTCTAGAGTCGTTTTGTTTTAGATAAATACTCAAAACGTGTTTGTTTGTTAGTTGCCAGTAAACATTTTCATGAAATATTCTTACAATCGTTAAAAGGGGCCAAAAAGCCATTGTTATATAAGAAATATTAATACTTTGTTGTAATCAATATACTCTTTAAACTCAACATAACTTCAATACTAGATACGTATTTTCTAGTTAAAGTTTCTAACTAGTCAACCTTGCAAAGTTTACTTGGATAAGCATCATAATGTTTACTATAACCAAAGTTTTAATAAAATCCTTCGAAATAAAACGACCCTTTATGGTTTGGATCGGTTTTATATCAACTTGTTGCTCAAAAGTTGCCAACTGAAGGAAGGCAGAAGTTGTCCTTGCTGGTACTACAAAAAGTTGCTCAAAACGCAAAAAGTTGCTCAAAAGTTGCCGAGCACAATCGATTTATGCCTAAAAACTTTTGCGTTTGGTTTTTATACATTGTTTTTTTGCAAAATAAACGTACTACTTGCTAAAGATGGTGAAAATTAAATAAGCGCTCAGCCTCGAATAAGCGCCCACCCTCAGGGCGAAAAATTTAATAAGCGCCTAGGGCGCTTAATCGAATAAATACGGTACTTGATAAGAAATTTACCTTTAGACACAGATGATAGTAGAATCTTGGAAAGCCTCTCTTGTAATCACCGTCGAAGGCGAATGAATCTGCGAAACACGGTCTGTTTTTAAAAGTAGCATCTAACAAATTAGCATACCGTATTTATTCATGTCATGGTTAGTAACTTCAGCTCTATCACGTATCCAATGCACACCTCAGGAAACGCATAGAAACAATCACTCGAACATGAAAAGCAACTTTATGCATGAAACCATGGTGAATGATTGTTATGCTTTTAAGCACAATCACTGAACATTCTTTTACGTAATGATATAGTTTTTATTTTCGCAAGAATGCTCGTTTTTGCGCCTGTTCATACTGTTTATTTCCATTATTCTTCATTAAGCCTCAAGTAAAGTACTACCTCGCTGGGACCTCTATTTTCATTCGTCACGTCGTTTTCAATTGGTCGAGACATTAAAAACATTAATTGCCTCATTGAAATACTGGAGAAAGTTCTGCTTTGTGTAGGTCAAGGTGGATTTCCACTGACGCGTAAATTTTTACGTGCGTTTACGTGCGTGAAAAAATTTAGAGACAATGCATGAACGGCTTGCGTAAACGTGTGCGGAAGTCGTTTATACATTAGCGACCTTCAGATTGGACTACGAGTACGAGATTGAGTACGAGTACGAGTTTTCAAACCAAATTCGTGTGTCTCCTATAATCACTTATCATACCAATCTTACCCCTAACGTTTATTTATGTATTTGTCAGCAACAGGGAAGAGTTATAGTTTGGGGGATATAATTGTGTCGAAATTTCAAACTCATACTCGTACTCAATCTCGTACTCGTAGTCCAATCTGAAGGTCGCTATTGTCTCTAAGAGGGGGACATGGGGCGACCCTGGACACCGCAACACCGCAAAAATAATAAATACATAAACACCGCATCACCGCAAGAAAATTTGATGAAACACCGTCACCGCAATATAATCAAGTTACTTATCAATAAAAACGTATTAGGATTGGGTTAAAGATTAAATAGACGATATTTAACTGTATTTTGTTATAAATTTAACATATAAGGACGGATCAACGAAGAAAACAGAGATAAATGTAGTTCTGCAAGTGTTAGACAAGAACCGTAATACCGCTAATAATTTCGTTTCACCGAACAACGTAGGTTAAAAATCACAAACATCGCACACCGCAGGGTTTGAGATCACCGCAACACCGCAAGATTTGATTTTATTCACCGCAACACCGCACAGAAAAATAAGCAACACCGCAAACCCTCATGTCCCCCTCCTCTAAATTTTTTCACGCGCGTAAAAAATTACGCGTCAGTGGAAATCCAGCATTACTCACGTCTATCGTGTTCTAAAGTTAGACACGTCGAGTTTTAAGCTGTCCTGAATAATTAAATTAATCTTAACGGCTCTGTCAAAAAGCCTAGAAACTTCTGCTCCGTTTACTTACTAGTTCAGAGTCACAATATATATTTAAAACACCGTTTTGAAAGAAAATCCTGCTCGTCGAGTCATTAAAAAAATTAACTGCCTTTTTACCGAATGGTAATGAGGTTATGTTATTGGCCTCATTTGCTCACTCAAACACTTACTCACTCGATTCTGATATCAAACCGCAATTAATTTAGCATTAAACGAGAAACGTGCTGACAGAAAGGTCCTTTAAACACATTCAGCACATGTCAATCAGAAACAAATTATTCTTCAACCTCGTTCCAGGGTCTCTCTCTTTCAGGGAACTAAATTGAATTTCACAAAACAAATCGAAAGAGGATCACTTACACTTATCCTCTGGTGATAAAAGAGAATAGAATTCGCTCAACGAAGCCTCAGAGCATAGGCTATCAATTACCCATTCACGTAAGAAAACATTCAAAGACGCGTTTTAGTAAACACAACATCCATGCACGTTTTTGTTTCGCGTCACATTATCTTCGCGTCACGTCATCCGTTCTTCATCTTTTTGAGTCGTGCAGAAACTCAAATTTTATTCGCTGCTTAAAATAACGCTATACGTGCTGGCAGAAAAGTAAACATATTCGCAAAACAAATTTACTTAATGCTAAACTGATAGGATGAGCGGTCACACTTAAATATTTTTGTGATAAAATAGAATTCGCACTACGAAGCCTAAAAGCACGAACCATCAATGACGTAATTCCCATGGAAAAATAAAACATTCACAGGGAAATAAAGTGAGATTGTGTTACATTATTGAACGCTTATTTGAAGAAAAAAACTATCAATGACCCATTCACGCAAGAAAACATTCGAAGAAGACTAGCCACCAACATTTTTCTTACCAAAATAAACCTCAGGGATAGCGAGCAGTGCACTTTTTGTAAAAAAATATAGAGACCCTCATCCACTTATTTTGGACTTGCGATATTTCCAAATTCCAACCTTTTCTGGCAAGAATTTAAACAATGGATAATTAATCGTGCAGAACTTTCGGAAGCTTTCAATTTGTCGGCATATATTGCACTAGGGCTTAAGCCAAACGATGACAATAAACTAAACTTCTACTTTTTGGTCGCTAGATATTTTGTATGGATGTGCAAAACACGCAACACCTCTCCGGAGATAAAAAGCTTTCCCCTCTTCCTCTCACATTATAACACAGCGATCCTTTCCCCGTAAATTAAAAAATAACATGCTAAAATCACTTTATGTATTTGCTTTATATTTTATTTAACTTAGTTTACCTATTTTGCGATGTTTGTCTCTTTTTTCTTGATTTTTTTTTCGTGTATTTATTTAATTTTTTGTGTCCTTCTAAACTAACGCATTTCAAAAGTTTGTAAGCACTGCACTGTAATAATTATTGTACTATAAACGTCTTGTAAGTCTTGTAGGTACTGTCTCCTTGTAAATATTGTAAGTAAATGTTTTGCAATATCAATAAAAAATAAATAAAATAAAAAAAACATTCGAAGGCAAATTAAGTGAGATTGTGACATTACTGATAGCACCAATGAACTGCATATAGTTACGCTGAAACTGTTATAAAAGATTATAACGCTCGCCTTGTGACGTGTTTTTAATAGTCAACACAACATCCACGGCACGTTTTTGTTTCGCGTCACGTCACCTCGTGTCACGTCATCCGTTTTTCATCTTTTTGAGTCGAGCAGATACACGAAGTGCTCGGGCGTATATTTTCTCTCACATTTTTTCCGCTGCTCAAAAATAACGCTATACGTGCTGACAGAAAAGTAAACATATTCACAAAACAAATTTACTTAATGCTTAAAAGGATCAAAGGAAATACACTAACCGGTAAATATTTTGGTTGTGAAAACTGAATAGCGCTACGACCCCTGAGAGCACGAGCCATCAATGACGCAACTCACGTGGAAAAATAAAGCAAAGTGAGATTGCTTTACTTTATTGGACACTTATTTAGAAAAAGTGCACAGGTCGGCACTTCATCCATCGAATTACCATGAGGTTGCTCGAAGAGCCTTTGATTAAAATACCAGAGAAACTCCTGCTCTGTGTACATGAGATTACTCACGTATTTTACTAATCGGTTGAGAAATTAAAATATTTGAGAAACTTCTGCTCTGTTACTCGCGTCCGTCTTAATTCCGACAGCGACATACGGACCATATTTAGTTGCGTCATGACAAGATTTGAAATTGAGACGGGAGACTTACTACAACTAACCTATTACCTACCCTAACAGGGCCTCATAAATGGATACCAAGGATTCAAAAGCTGGGGGTAACTCCGGTTTCGGTAGCATCAAGTGACTAGTCTATCGCAGGCACCCCTCCCCCCCCCCCCCCGCCAACTTTCGCCACCTCAGCATTTTCTCAAGTTGCCCTAACAGTTGCTGGATGCATTGCATTCCTATGGCCGCGATTAGCGTCAGCGCCGAAAAAAAGCGCCTTTGCGCTGCTCGCTACTCTCATCCCTATAGCCCTTTCGTTTCTCTTAGCCTGCTGGGCCTTTCTCGTGCCAAGCCGGCTAAGAGAAACGAAAGGGCTTTAGGCATGAATAGTGTGCTAGTAAACTCAGGAAAAGTTGCTTCACAATATACCCAAAAGTTGCTCTAAAGTTGCTCAAATATCAAAGCGTTGCCACCAAAATGTAGAAAAGTTGCTTGCTCTAGAGTCGTTTTGTTTTAGATAAATACTCAAAACGTGTTTGTGTGTTAGTTGCCATTTAAACATTTTCATGAAATATTCTTACCATCATTAAAAGAGGCCAAAAAGCCATTGTTATATAAGAAATATTAATACTTTGTTGTAATCAATATACTCTTTAAACTCAACATAACTTCAATGCTAGATACGTATTTTCTAGTTAAAATTTCTAACTAGTCAACCTTGCAAAGTTTACTTGGATGGGCATCATAATGTTTACTATAACCAAAGTTTTAATAAAATCCTTCGAAATAAAACGACCTTTTATGGTTTGGATCCGTTTTATATCAACTTGTTGCTCAAAAGTTGCCAAGGAAGGCAGAAGTTGCCCTAGGTTGCTGGTACTACAAAAAGTTGCTCAAAACGCAAAAAGTTGCTCAAACTGAGTTGCCGAGCACAATCGATTTATGCCTACTATGGGGACGAGAATGACTCGAGGCTTGTCCGCTCGTATATTGGGCTCGCACGCTACTTTCGCGTTCGTCCCCACGGATTTTAGCAAAAGAGAGATTGTTCGTATCCTCGGATGGAAAGGGGCAATGTGAAATCGGGTCAATCCTTTTTTGATTGATCAATTATATTTGCTCTAATTTGGTGCTGTTGTTCATGGTGAACAATGATGCATATAATATATAAAGATAATAACATGAATAAAAAAATCGGTCTAAAAAAGTATAAAAGGCAAATAACAAGGAAGCTCCGCTTTTAGGCTTGCCTAAATCTATATATTAGGTCTATTAGGGTTTATGGAATGCATGGGCAATATTATCGCGCAAACGAAAGAAAATGAGAAAGGGCAACGAAAGAGGCTTGTGAGCGGGAGATAGCGTGTGAAAGTTTGTTGGATTATTTCCTTCCGTCCACAAGACTTTGTAAGGATCTAGACAGCCTGGGAAAAACAAGGTGACGTACAAACGAACTGTTCAAGCAAAAGTTCCCAGTTTTATTTCAATAACAGCAACCCATGATATCACGGTATATCCGCTACAACTTCAGGTAGTGAAATAACTAAATTCCTAACATGCCGAGTCGACTCATGACTAAGTAACCTAGGTAACCGTGATCTGTCCCATGTGACGTCGGTTGGAGAAGTTGTTATTGCGCGTGCTCATATAACAGTACTCCCCAGGCTTCTTGATGCGGAAGCACGGCGGGTTGCAGGAGGCTGGGGCGTTGTTCAGCTGAGCCTGCAGGTTATTAGCGTTACCACTGGGACCACTGAAGCATCCTGTGTTCAGGTGAAGGTTCAACTTCTCAGCATTGAAAACGTCATCCTGGTCAACCACCTCAAGAGGTAAGCTGGAACAAGCTTTTGGTTTGAGAGAGCTGCATCCTTCCTTTACCCAACACACGTTTGTTCTGTCTGAGCCTAAAAAAAATTGGAGAAAAGATGATTAGTTGACATCCCTTATGGGTTTCTGTTGACATCTAGAGGACATTTGAAAATTTGTTTCCCGATTGGACCTCAGGCGGGCGACTGAGCCTGTGGTTTTCGATGTTTGTTAAGAGGGTTTCTAACTCAGACCACTTAATTTCTGCAAGTCTGATTCATGCTCAGCTTTGAGACCATTTAATGAAGCGATACTGAGTGTTTCTGCGGCTAAATAGAACGTTGAGAAATCAAGAATCCAGGGTCGGGTATGCAGACCGTTAGTAGGTACTCTTGCATAGCAACAAATGTAACACGAACATGAACTTGTGCTTGGCATGTCAAAATTAGCCAGGGAAGAGGGAGTGGAAGGGGCGGGGGGGGGGGGGGGGCAGGTAGAGGCAGGGATGGTCATCGTACCTTTTAGGGGTGTTTTAAAAACTCCGACGGGGGTTCACGTCACTTTGATTTGAAAGTGTTTCCCTTGCCAAAGTCCAAGCAAGAATTGGATAAGTCGGCCAAGGATAATCTTATCAAATAGGTTGTGGCAAATAATTAAAAAGAAAAAAAAAAGGTTTTAAAATAAAAGAACACTTACGCGCTTGTCCTTCTCCAGCATTATCTGGGTTATTGTTTGAACCTGAAGACAAAAACATGAAGACAAAACGTTGCTAACTGAATCCATATCGCTATATAGAGCAGTTTTCAATTGAGTGTCGTAAAACCAAATCTAAAGTAATCACTCTAGCCAATCTGACAAAGAACACAGACAATCCAGTGGACCAATCAAAACTCAAAGCGAATACATGTAGCCGGCACGAAGAGCGGGAAAACGTGCCCAAGCAAGTCACGATTGTTTTGGTTTTTCTTCAGGTTGGCTGAGAAATTAAGGTATCACGGAAGGAAAATTGGCATTTTCGTTCCAAGTGAAATTGTGAGCAAACTATCCGTGTTAACCCCAATAAAGTATATATTTTCTGAAAGCTTATTGAATAAAGATTTTGTTTTAATCATATAGACCATAATACGCAACGTCAGCAGTTTGTTTGCAATTATGATGTTGCGCAACATTAGGCTTATTTGAGAACACATTTATGTGTGAGCCTAAACTTTTATGTGGAATTTGATCTACATATATTGGTCTAAAAAACGAAAAACGGTGTCTCAGATTTTTCTTTTCTTGCTCCATTAATTTTTTATGAGTTTTTAATCCTAAAGAAGCCCTAAAAACGTCATTTTAAAGTTTAAAAATTTATAAAAAATTAATGGAGCAAGAAAAGAAAAATCTGAGACACCGCTTTTTAGACCAATATATGTAGATCAAATTCCACATAAAAGTTTAGGCTCTCACATAAATGTGTTCTCAAATAAGCCTAATGTTGCGCAACATCATAATCGCAAACAAACTGCTGACGTTGCTTATTATGGTCTATATGATTAAAACAAAATTCAAAATTACAATCTTTATTCAATAAGCTTTCAGAAAATATATACTTTATTGGGGTTGACATGGATAGTTTGCTCACAATTTCACTTGTAACGAAAATGCCAATTTTCCTTCCGTGATACCTTTAAAAAGTGGCGCGAGAGTTTTAAACCAATCACTGAGCGCAGTAATGCAAACTAATGCAAACGCGAATTACTTTCGACATTCAAGTGAAAACTGCTCTAACGTTCCTTCCAATTGCAAACAAGAACAAGTATGAGAGTGATAAATGATCGTCGCAGTGAATTTCCAATTTAAGCAATTGAAAATGGTCTTCTTTGAAACGCCTTTTTTTGAATGTTATTTATACGGAGGTGGGATCAATTTTTTTGAGTTAAAGATCAAGAAAAGAAATGATTGAACCAACAACAGGAAAAAAATATTCCTAATCTCAAAAACAATAGCAGCAGCTACACTAGGAGACCGGTAGATTTTAAAATCTTACGAGAGGTACAACACCAATAAAACGAAACAACATTGCCCTCTTCCGGGAAGCTTGATTCTACGACTCTGTAGAGCTAGCTTGTATTGTTATATGTTATATTCTGTTAAAACATAATGCTGTATATAAAAACCTTGTCAGTAAGAGTCTATATTAGTGGACAGTTCTGTCAGCTTGTGACACAAGGTTTGTTTCGAGTTTGCTCGATATTTCGTAGTTTCAGAATTTTTTTTAGCACTGTGTTAAAATATCGCCAGGCGTATGCTGTCACTTAGACTTGCTCCAAGTCGCTCGTGATCGTCGCTCGTTAGATTCGCAGGCGACCGCTGGATACGGAAACGGAGGGCGCGCGCGGACATGTGAAACAAAATGGCGGAGGATCGTGACGGAACAAGCGACTTGTCTCACCTGCAGCGCGCCAATGATGCATATTTTCGCGGCAATAAACGTCAGCTAGAATCGATTTCCTGCAAGTGACACAAGTCGCTCGTTCCGAGCCATTCCTCGGCCATGCCCGGCAAGTGTCATTTGTTTTCCTTGGCGCGCGCGTTCACAGAAATGAATCCCGCGCGAACTCTCACGCGCGATTTCAAAGGCGATTTTACTCAAGTGGTTTTTCGCGCTTGATTTCAAAGCGATTTTATTTAAGTAACTATAGATGCAAAGAAAAAACGAGCGACTTGGGGCAAGTCTAGCTGTCACTGTGATATAGAGTGCCACAGACTCACCAGACCAGGCGAAGCACAGGACATCATTTGTAGTAACTGAGATGCGTTCAGGAGTGAAGCGATATTCCATGGCTGGATAAGTCTGTACAATGTTTCCTCTCTTTCCCATTCCCCCGATGTAAATGACTTTGGAATTCTTGAATCGGTTAGGCAGCAAGCTTCTTGGCTTCAAGTAGAACACGTGAGTTCTGTCCTGGAATGTACGAGCCAGTTGAGCTGTGTTCAATGCCAGTTGAAGCTTAGTTTTACCATCCATGGCCAGTGTTGTTGGGTCGTTCTTTACACTGACAAAGCAATTATTTAAGGAAGCTCTCATTAATTCAGACGTTACAGCTATATCAGTATATAAAAGCGACATCTACAATGAAAAAGTTAGCTCTCTCTCTCAATCTGCCTAATATCTTGTCTTTATAGTTTTATCTTGATTGAAACATTTGCCTAACGAGTGAATTTTTCAAGTTTGCGAATGGTCCCTTATCTTCTCTAATCTTAACAGCCCCATTTCATTCTTGCATTGTTAATGATAACCTATCTGGTGTTTTTCTATCTCATTCAAATATAATTGAGGTTTGCTTTAATTTGAAGATACTGTGCATCGCAAAAAAAAACATTTAAGAGATTGTGACATAAATACTCTGTAAAAGTGAGTTTCAATAGTACAGGATCCTTCCAGTATTATATTTTTATGACCTTCTACTGATGTACTATTGTCTTTAGTTAGTTCTTACACAAACATTAATGTTCATTAATAATAAAAAAATTAACATTAACATTTAATTGACGACTCTCCAAATAGGATATTCAGGATCAAATACTCAAACAGTGCGCAGGTGAGGGGAGGAAAATAACCAGAAAAGAGCTACTTCACTCCTTAAAGCTAAATAAACTGACATCTCTGTTAATTAACGAGAGTTCAAGGACATCTTTTTGCTTCTTGTCTCAGTTCAATTGCACATATCACAATAAAGGTGATTTTTTGACACTTACGCATTGTTATCTGAGGCATCAAAACTCCTTGGTGCATCGTCTGTTGTAATGTTGTATCTGTGAACAAAGTAACCAACGAGGTTTACTAAGGAGGAAGTAAGGTATACTTTTTTATGCATGCAGAAATGACGTTAATTCGATCTACATATGTACATGCAGTGTTTTGCGTTAACTGAACTAAAATGCCGAAACCAGTAGAGAAACGTTTAATAACTTGATAGTATAACGCTTTCAGGTAAACAGCAGTGGGAAAAAGATCTTGATCCTCAGTTCGAATTCTCTAAACGCTGCAAGTTTAGAATCGATGTCATCTCTAACAGTAATAATTCTAGCAAGTCTTTTGTATGAGCTACCAGCCTTTCCTTTGGCAAGATAACTCTCCATCTCCCTAAAGATTTTCTTATCGTTATTCAGTCAATGCGAGAAGAGTGTTAATACATAATCGTGTCAGTTGAAACATTCAAACAACGCTCATCTGTGATATGAATGATCCCAGACTGCACTCACCTTATTCTCAACACGCATCGCTGAATGGTGTTGGAGGGAAAGTAAGGAATCTTCCATGTGTACGAGGAGAACTTGCCTTCCATGTTCATTCCATTATGATTGACAACAGTGGAAGGTGCGTAGATTACCTCAGGTGGGTCTGCTACGACAAGATCTTCTTCGATCCCTTCTGTACCCTGTGTTATTAGATGAGGCTCGTACGCCACGCCTTTGACCGTCTGAAATTTGTTGGCACATGCGCTCTCTGAGTTATCCGAGAGCTTTTCTTTAAAGTGTGTTGTCACTTTTCTCCAGCTTCCTTGGCCTTTTTCACACGATTCCTTGGTGATGAAGCTGGCCACACATTTCGCAGCTGGCCTGCTGCGAGGAGGGATTCTTGGACAAGCTTGTTGTTTATCGAGACCATTGTTCATGTTGCATAACCCTTGAATTAAATGATATCGTATCAGTGAGTTTCTGCGTACTGGACTACCGAGTTACAGCGTCTTTTGTCTTTTGTAGCATGGGAGGAGCGGTGGCCTTATGGTTAGTGCGCCGGACTCCGGATCGAGCGGTCTGGGTTCGAGCCCTGGCCGGGGTCACTGTGTTGTGTTCTTGGGCAAGACACTTTACTCTCATAGTGCCTTTCTCCACCCGGGTGTTTAAATGGGTACCGACGAAATAATGCCGGGAGGGTACCCCGCGATGGACGAGCATCCCATTTAGGGGGGAATATACATATTCCTAGCCGCTTAATGCTACGGAAATCGGGATAGGCTCCGGCAGTATGGGTCCCATGGCTCGAGGCTTCCCCTTTTTTGTCTTTTGTGGGATATTTGAGTGATACACGAAACCCGCGCGTGAACGAGTGGAACAAATACTCGCGTGGAACAAATACCCACGTGGAAACTCGAGACAAGGCTGGAAAGAAAGATGGACAACTCTCTCTGACTCCTTCCTCGTCTCGAGAGTCCACTCGGGGCACGCGAGGGTACCAGTCTCTATGATCCACGCAAAATGCCCGTCCACCTAACGTTTCATTGACTATTAAATTCTAATCAAAACTTACACTTTTCGGAGTGTTCAGAACTCTTCACATGTTTCTTCATCAATTTCTCTGTATCTTTGTTACTGACCATGATAGCAATGTCCTTCCAAGGGGTGGGTCCCCAGTAAGGATAGTAATCGCGCTCCTCTGGTACTTCTAAGCCCCTCCTGTTACCGTTTGCATTCTGTCTTGTGTACTGCGTTGTGTCTCCCTTCAGGTTTTGATCAGCGGTGAACAAACCTATGTGATGGTTGTATAACAGTTACACGGCTACAAGCTTGACATTTTTTTAAACACCATTGTATTACTATGACGTGCCTTGGGTCTGTTTACTACATTTGTTTTGTTAATCTTCCTACAGCTTATTTCTAGAACAACAGCTTACGCCCTTTTGATTTTTCTAGGAAAAATGTTTCTAACAAAGAGTGGAGTTCTGGGCCAGGTTGTTCGAAAGCCGATACTGACACTAGTCTACGAAGAATTGAAAGTTGATCGTGGTTTTTTCTCTTGTATACAAGTGTTTTTTATTGCTTATGTTTTGTGGAGTTTGAGATAAGTCGATGTCTAAATGTGGAGGACAGAAAAAAACAAAATAAAACCTCACTAAAAAAGTACAGCACTGTATTAAAAAGAAATCAATTTTTTTGCAAATTTTGCAATCCCTAGCCTGTAACCGCATGAAGGGGCATCAGACATTCAGACCTGTTCTAAAGAAAATAGCTAAGCCTTTCAGTAAGACACTACCTCCCTAGAACCTCTATTTTCATTCGCCCGCTGTAAACACTACCTCTATTGTTATTCAGGGCTAGGGGAATTGTTGTCACCTGTTATCTATTGTTTTAAGAACCAATGAATTAACTCGTTCCGAGAGGTAGTGGGCGACCCAAGACTTTGGAAGACGAAATGCCACGCACAAAGACAGTTTCATACAAATATAACAGTGACTGTTTCTGCACTTCTAATCACTGAAGGGTGTGCTTGTTTTTTGTTTGAGTTTAATTTCGATTGTGGTCAATAAAGATCTGGTCTGAGAACATGCTGTTTTTGGCTAGATTTACAAGAGTTATTAATGAACCTCGAAACCTTCTCCCTTTCCAACGTGAAATCGCACCCTATATATCTTACCTTTGTTTCGTTCTCTTCGCATGTAAGCGTTGTAGTATTCCTTGGGCTCGTGCAGTCCGCGATCTTTTCTAATCGTCCTATCCTCTCGATCGTTTAACCTGAATGTCTGTGTGTTGCGGTTTCCTCCATTACGAATGGTATGCAGCAGAAAGTCTTTATTGATATCTGTCACTTTACCACTTGGATAAGCCTGACACATGTACTGTAAGATAACTTGTGTTTCCACTCTGTCGTCTGTCTTTGGGCCGGTCCCGTGTTGATTTGTCCACATGATTTCCAGTTCAGTTTTGGCGTCTTTCTCACAGCCGCTCATGAAAAATTCCTTTGGATTAAAACGTAAGGGGTTTACAGAAATGTTTCGTTCGCTTTTGTTTTGTGTTCAATTTATTGTGAATGAGCTCTCTAATTGACTAAGAACTCGTTTTTGAACCAATAACTGAGAAATACATGCTTTCTAGCGTTTTTTCTGCTTTTGGCGCCAGCTTTACTTCGAGCTGTATCAGTTGTTGTGGATTGCTAGATCTAATTGCCTCGATTTCAGTTTACATTAAGGCCTGGTAAAACAGTAAAAAATTTGAATTCTTTCAATTTGTCTTGCAACATTAAAACTGAACTAACAATATTCCATATGACGAATGTATTCTTGCTATTTATAGGCACAGAAAAGTGTAAACTAAGTTAAATGTCATACCAGAGGGCGTTGCCTTTTTTCCTGTATGTTTTCTCCTGGATTGTTGCTGCCACTGTCTCCCACGTTGTACCCGGCTTTACTATTGTTCTATGGAATAGCCATGAATAGTCACAGTCTTAATTAATAGGACTTAGAAGTTCTGTAGGCATTGTGATTCTGTCATTTGAATGATTAAATTTGAGGGCAATGTCTGACTGAGGTCCTTTAAATTAAACGGATTATAGGGATTTTCTAGTTTTCGTAGGGGCTGAGAAATGATGAGAGATGAAAAGTACATAAGCGCGCGGAGCCTGGGGAGAATCGAAACTAAAATGCGTGGGGGACACCGCGTCGCCTTTCCCGTCGTCCCCCGCGCTCTCCCTATTTTTCATTTTTCGTTTTTTTTTTTCACCTTCCCCCACGGAGCCTCTGCGGAGGAGAGAGACCCTTGAGAGCGTAAAATGGGGGTAATTTTAACCATCACAGAGCTGCGCTGTAACCAAGTCGTGAGGTTGTAAATTTAAACGTACCTGAGAGTCGAAGAGTCTGTTGGCATTTCTCACATTGGCCTGGTTCCCGTTCAGTCTGTTGTTGCTTCCATGCGGGAAATGTAGGTAGATGTCCGCCGCACAGAGATAAAACAGAGTCGACAACAAGAAGCCCAAGGCAAATATGGCCTTCATATTTCTATGGAGAAAATACTCGTCAACTGATACACCTTATTCGATGGTTTAACATATGATACGCGCGGATATTTTGCGAGTTGAGCGAAGGCTGGTTTTCACTAGCGACGCAAACATATGCGCATGCACAAGCGCAAGGATAACAGCTCTTATTTCACCATGAAAACGGCTTCGACGCAAGCAAAAACACAATCACATTGGATTTTAATGCTTGTGCTTGAGCTTGCCGCAAGCACAAGCAGAAAGGTCAATTTTTTTCCTTTTCTCGTGCTTGCGCTTGTGCTTGCGTCGCTAGTAAAAACCAGGCTTAAGAGCAACGAGCACGGATTTTTCTAATCATCGGAAAGGTCGAATCTTCTAATAAAGAATAGTAGCAAAACCAAATTTGACTGCATGCGAGCGAGCAACCTTCCTTATTTCTTCGAATTTCACAGAAGTGGCGAGCCAAACCATTTTCAACGGTAAAGCGGCGACTTATCGACGGAGACTAATTATATAAACGCGGTGCTGAGAACGAAATTTGCATGTGAATTACTCGTTGTTTCAAGTGCTGCGGACGGAGTGGAAACAAGAAAGCGCTATTGTTCGGGTTAAAGCAAGAAAAACGACGCTTCCAAAAAATGCACGGAAGCTTGTATACTTATTGTGGTCAACTTACGGTTAAAATAAATTAAAACGTCGACCGTTTTTTTAACTCTATAAAAGGATCTAAGAATGCTTAATTCTGGTCACTAATTGCATATGCTTGAACAGGTCAATAGAACACTTTGAATACCAATTATACGAGACTCTACTTGGCTATTATACAAATCGTGCATCATCATTTCCCGATCCAGAACCATGGTTTAGTTTCTAAATTCAGTGTAAGCCGTCAAGAGATCAAATAAGTATATGAAAGTTTCGATCTTTATCTCAAGTCCCTATATCGATCGATACTCTTAAAAAGATAACAACTCTAAAATTTGGGTACTCAGTTAAGAATCAAACTGCTTCGATCCGGTTCAATAAAATGTTGATATCATTTCCAGGGCGATTTTATTCCAACTCGATCTTGATCGATCGATCTCATCCGTTTTTTTTAACACAATACTGATAAAAAAAAACTGATAAAAAAAACTTAAATTGCTGTTAAAGAGAAACGTCGAAAGCTAAGAATACTCACGTGTTTTGATTGGGTCCCTTGCTCTTCAAATTCTGCAATCGTAGATCTTAAATTTAACCCTTACGTCCTCTTCTATACCTTGGTAAAGTAAATTATTTGTGCCACGTTTTATCTAACCCGATACTGTTTGTTCCGAGCATAACAAAAACGGAGAATGATTTCTTTCGAATTCGTTACCAATCTGAGAAAACGGTCAGCTGAGTAAATGATCATTTCAATTGAAATGTATCGACACTGGACAGTGAGTAAACTTTAAACAGTTACAAGTGTAATGCCTATTCTAGCATCACTTTGTTTTGTATAGATACAAGAGCAGTCTGTTCAAACAGGCTGTGGTTACAATGCAAATGAATAAAGTTAAGGATTTAAGACTGATTTCGTTTTTATTTTGTAATGCCTATTCTAGCATCATTTTGTTTTGTATAGATACAAGAGCAGTCTGTTCAAACAGGCTGTGGTTACAATGCAAATGAATAAAGTTAACGATTTAAGATTTCGTTTTTAAAATTATATAGCAATAGAAAGAGTACCTAAAGTGAGAAGTGAGCAACAAGTCAGGAAATTTTCGTATTTTAGGCTGTTTTAGTCCGAAAGACTCGCGCCTGGTAATTGTATTTTTTACTCTTATTTAAAAAAGAAAGCTGTTTCAATAAAAGGTTTTGTCTATCAACTAGTTTATTTAAGTTCTTTATTTAAGCAAAATTTTTTCAACAAAGCTGTACGGTATTTTTGGCCCGGCAAAATGTAAATTCTTTGTTGTGCCGAAAGTTTGTACAGAGGTTTAAATGTAAGAAAGACTTTTTCATAATTTACAATACCGAAGAAAAATATTTATTATCAGTTCTATTGAGAATTAATTCGGCACTGTTCCGTTAACAATGCCAGGTTGGAAGCCTTTTAATAACTTGCAGGTCAGCTTAATACATGGGCTTACATTTAATTAGTAGAACATTTTGTTTTCGTCTTACTACAGTTGTTTTTGTTAAGGGAGAAACTTCAACTCTTCGAAACTCTTCTCATGCTAAAATGAACTGATCAACGTATTTTGAGAGCGCTCGGAGCATAGAAAAAATTAAAATGTTGGGCAAAATGTTGACACTTATTAGAAACTTGTTATAAAATAATTTGTCTTGTAAATTTGTTGTAACGTGGATGTTTAATTTTACAAGAAGATTTTCCTCGTACTTTGTCCTGAAGCGTCGCAAAACTATTCGGCAGCCATTTTCTGATGTTTCAACTTGCAGCTTAGTTCCAGTACCTCGTTCGCACAGTAAAATAAATTCTACATTAAACAGGGGCGTGTTAGATGATATGGTTGTTAGTTGAAATTGCCAAAATGTCAATTTAACGGAACTTTCAGTCAGTACGTTTTCGCGGAGGAACAATTCTGCCCGTTCTTTGTCCTGCCACAATCACAGTTCAGATTTAAAAGTAGGCGTGAGACTTTTCTGCAAAGAAACTTGCCATGTGTTATTTATTTTTCTACGAATACGACAGAAAGCTACAGAGTTGATTAAAAGTCACAAATTAAAAAGTGACATTTCAACCGTTATTCGATACAAAAAAAAACAATATTTATCGCCAGTTCTATTGAAAATTAATTTGTACTGTTCCCTTTACAATAGCCTAAGATCTTTTTAACCCCCCTTATTTTATCAGATGTACAGTTCTCGCGCTTTTCTCAGTAAGACACTACATGTACCTCTAACCACGCCTTCCACATCATTGCGCCTTCCACATCATTTTAAGGCGATGTTTCGAAATTTGCAATATACGTCAAGTTGTTATTGTTACACCTCTGCAATGTTTTGCACAACACATTAGAAAAATCGCTGCATCGATCGTTGTCGCAATCAATTCGAAAAGAAGAACTGAATTTTACATCGCACAACGCTTTCATTACCGAAAAACATTGCAAGGCATGTCAATTTCAGGAATACACTAGGCAATTGCAAGGTTTTCCTACAATTTATGTCGCAACAAAATTGCGAGACATATTGCAAAAAAATTGTGACTGTCAGAAGAATTAATTCACAAGAACAACACAGGCAATACAACATGTAACAGGATGTTTAACAACTTGAGTTTTCGCAAGATAGCTGTCGGTTTCTTATTTCTTGGAAGTGAAGAAACTTGTTTCACGGTGTAACCAGCGATTAAGCTGCGTGCTCGCTACGAGTTCCTCACCAAACACTACGAGTTCTTGGTCATTGAAAAGGTAAAAACGTTATCTACCTGACCAATCCCGTTGGACAAGCGCTAAACGAAAAAAAATTAACCACTAATTATAACTGATAGTGTTATCCATTCTCTGAATAACCGGGCTCATTACGTTTTGTTCACTTACTTTGTAATATCCAAGGAACAAGGCGGCAAAAACATTAAGATAACTGCCTAGAAGCCTCTAAAAATTGTTCAGGCGAGACCCGAAAAGTTTTTTTCTAACCAAGAGGCCCTCGCAATTGACGAACATGATAAAACTGAAGCCCGAAAGTCGATTTGTGAATCTTACCATGTTGCTACTTCCCAGTATTTAGTAACTAAGAATTTTTTTTTATTAAAAAAGCCGAGAATCAGTTCATACTTGCCTTCTCTTCTTGCCAGTATCAAAGCGGTTTACATTTGGTTTCTTTACCGGCCGTTAAAACAAATGTACCGTCGCAGATTAATCAAGGACGAATATACAATACACGCCTTGCTGAAACTGCTGTGCGTTGATTTCCAATTCAGTAAAGTAAACTGTAAACTGACTTAATAAGGTGAGAGTCACGTTTTTAGAACATTTTGCGCGTTTTAGCACGTAAAAGTATTTTCAACGTACGGAATATCATTGTCACGTATCAAGGTGTTTCTGCGGTTTTCAACAGGCTGATACCTGATCAGAGTGCTAAGTTGTTCAATATTATCGTAACAAATGACGCTTTATATTTTCCTTGTAGTGGTAGCAGCGTCATTAAAATCCGGAGTAAAATCCGCTTGGATAAACCGGAGGGCGCTTACTATACTGAAAAGAAAATAATTGTAGGAAACCGTGGAAAAAAAAAATAGGAATTGAAAACCTTTATATCTTCTCTCAATCGTAACTAAAAATGCAATTGGTCCCTTCAATTTTAACATGCATGTTGTTTTCGTTGACCAACAACAACAACAATTAAAACTGCTAGACTGCCTTTGACGAGGGAGACTGCTCAGAATCAAGAACTTATAAGTTTATTTCCCCTCAAAACATTACTCGTAATTTACTCAAACTTCATTTTTAGATTTCAAACTCAACAAGTGATATATAGTTTAAACTTGCGTACAACTTCGAGTAATTTTATTCGGCCTGCTGGTTAACTTGGGCGGGACCATTGGCGGACTAAAGAGAGATCTTAGGTAATAGTTGCCAGAATTGGCTATATGCGAGGCACCTTTCAAAGGGAGGAATATAAAAAATGAAAGTAAATTAATAAAATTTAATTTAAGCCTCCAGTGAAGTCAGTTAATTGAAAATCGAACTAAAAATCAAAGTGAGAGAGAGCTTACAGCTGTAACTTTTCCCTAAGCTAAAGTACATTTTTGACCTTCTGGGATTTTAAAAGATTATATTCTTGAAGAATGATGAATGCATTAATAATATCCCTTGTCTGTACAAACAAAGCAACTACAATGAAGTATGCGACTGAACCTGAGTTTACCTTTTTGTCGGCAAGTACACTGTCTTCAGTTTAGTGTGCTGTTTTCTTGGGCATTGCCTCTCTCCACCCAGGTGCATAAATGACTACCGGAGATATAAAAGCCGGTGGAAACACCAGTTTCTGTAGCACAAAATGACTAGTCTATTGCAGGCCCTCCCTCTCAGTTCGTAAGATCCATTCATATTCCTGGAATCCGTGAGTAGCGAGTAGCATGGGCGCCAAAGAAGAGCGTCTTTGCCCTACTTTCGACTTGCGCCGCTCGTTTGTCGGGCTCGCACGCTACTTTCGCGTTCGTCCCCACGAATTTTAGAGCAAAAGAGAGACTGTTTGTATTCTTAGGTGGAGATGGGCAATGCGAAAATCAGGTCACTAAGTGGGCGTGACGTAAGCGTGACTACATTTCTTCTCTCTCGTGGTTAGAAATTGACGGGGGTCCTTTTAACTACAGATCTAGAGCAGTTGCTATAAAGGAATTTCTCAAGATGTTTTTGGTGGCAAGCCCAAACCGCGCGCTAGAATTCGAAATCCCTATTGAGAGAAAAGTAAAGTTCCGATTTTTTTCAAAGAATTAGAGAAAACATATCTTTTTTTCATAATCCTTCGTAAGGAATTACCATTTACATGTAAAAAGGAACGCTACTGAAGAAAGTTCAAAAATACGGTCTTTATTGTGCCATAACTTTAATAATAATGCGAATTTACTAAAAACCATACGAAGCATTAAGCACATGGACGTTCTTTATCTGTTGACACTGATTTTAATTCTTATATTCAGTTTTAAGGGTTTTTCTATTCTGGTCACGTGACTTGTCAAATATGGCCGTGTTTTGAACTTTTGAAGGACTCTTCATTAGAACTAAGTTGTGCAAAAATCTCCGAGTGATCCATAGGAGGTTCGGTTTCCAAAATTTGACGGTCAGAAATCTTTCTTAGCAACAAATTGGTAGTTAATGAGTCACACAAACGTATTAAAATACATGAAGGTGCTTGCATTGGTAAACTAAGGATGCTGTCTTTAATTGATTCCTAACCAGTGGAGATATCCCTTCTATCTCAGCTCCAGTCAATATTTCTTATTATACGTTAGAATTACTTTGAAACATGTGATTGGTCGAGAGCATTCAGTCAATATACAGTAGCATGTGAACTTGACATGATAACCCAATATCTGCAGCAGATATTGAGTTATCATGTCGAGTTCAAAGTCCGCCTATAGACTCTTGGTTTTAGGCCATCGTAACTTGATTAAAAATATAACACAAACAGCGGTGATAAACATTATGAGAAATCGCATTTTTATAAACTTGACGTTTCGTATGCTGAGCTACATACATTTTCAAAAGTATGCCTAGTTTCCAAGCCCCCCTTCTGTGTAGTCCTTTTGATCGATGCTATTAGTGAAAATTGCCTAAGGCACAAACCGCCCTTTCTGTGGTATGCATATTGCATCTTAATAACCAAAAAACTTGAAAATGTTTAGCGACCACTAAACAGAAATAATTCAAAATGCTAAAACACTTTAGTCATTTTTTTCTTTCATGAAAAGTCGCACGTCTTCTGTTGAGAATTTTTTTTGCAAAGATTTAAGTATAACTAGAAGTAGCTTTTACTTGAGTGGTTAAGCAAATATAGAAAATGGGGGTGAACAATAGTTAGAACGTATCGGCTCATTCCAAGAAGTGATAAGTGGATGTGTGGTCATGGATGAGAGCTTAAACAGTGGAAAAACAAACAAAAAGTATTTCAATCCTTTGACGGAGTTATGAAGCAAATGTAAAACGCGAAGATCAGAAAAAAATGCTCCTACGCCACAATGTTGGAGTCAAGTACATTATCTAAACATTCATTATTTAAACAATTCTATAACAAACTCCTTGTAAAAAAGCCACTGATTTCACTTCAGTTGATGGTCAATTGATTCTGTGGTAAACTCAGCAGGAATTTTTTTGGACCGTCAACGTAACACAAAAAACATTTGCATTTAGTTCAAGTAATAATTGGAAACATAGCAAGACATCTTAGCCCGTCAATATTTAACTATTCAAAAAATGAAATGCATAAAGCTAAACTGCGTCAGTGTTCCACTGGATTCACTTGGTTGAATGCCACTCCCTTTCAAATTTTTTGAACGTAAAAGTTACAGCACATTGTTTTGTTTCATTGCACCTGTAATCCGCAGTTCACCCCGAGGGAAAAAGGTGCCTGGCCTATCTTTTACGCAAAACAGCACTATCAGCACAAAAGTCCCTGTTGAACATTTTTGTATTATTTGAAATCCGTTTTCTCAAGATTTCAAAGTTTGTTCGAGCGCTAATATCTAAACCACGTTCAATATTGATAAAACAGTAGTACCGTTTTTACACCCCTCTGTAACAGACCTGGTGACACATGATTTTCTACCAGGTTTTCAACACAAAATCGACCAGGGCAGTCACAAACCCACCAGGTTGATTAATTCTTTCACCACGGAGGCGATGATTTATTAAATCTAACCATGTATGTATATACATGTAAAACTCTGTGACCCAATATGCAATAAACTTAGCGAGGCAGTTGTGCAAAAACTTTCCGGAGGCTGTAGATGACACCGTCGTTTTTCGCATTGTACGTAAACAACTGAAGTAACGTTCGTTTTGTATCCTGCTCTTACATGAAGAAAAGTAGCAAAGGAGAAACAGATCTAGAATCGAATAATTTAAAAAAGGCATCAGACTTAATTTCTTGCCTTCGCGTTATTCTTGGCTTGTAACGACGTGATAAGGCGGCCATGTTGGTGAACAAAACAATGAAAAATGTTTTCGCGGAATTTGCATGAAAAAAGAGTTACCGGTAAGTTCCCGGCGGAAGGAAACGCTTTGTTCTTGTCCATCAGCATGGCCGCCGTGACATCAGCTGCAAACCAGCAATACGGAAAACGGGCCGATTTCGCGATCTCCGAGCGTTCGTTGTATCGCACAGTGCATTACCGCCGCTAGATCCGCAATGGGTCAAATTAAGCAAATCATTGTCACAATGAGCCATGCAATGAGTCACCCTACTATTGACAGCGTCAGTTCGCACTTGGACTTGTAGCAGTCGCCGGGGTTAATTTCCTGAAATCCTTTGAAATTCTCGTTAACGGCACGCAATGCATGCAGAAGCGATGATGAACAGAAGTACAAATTTCGCAGAGCGCCTAATGATATAAGGCGATGGACTGACGTCATATGATTAAACTTCCTTTAGATGCATGTTACTTCTCCAGTGCTAAGCAGGCTGTAAGCAGGATTTAAAACGACGGTTCTTCAGAGCGCCAACGATCTGAAAGATGCAATCGCGTGAACGCCGAAGGTGTAAGCTACTGGGGGTCCAGGGGCATGCCTCCCCGGGAAATGTTTTGAAAGATTAGACAGCCCGAGATCACATTTCGTGCATTTTGAAGGGAGTTTCATATGCAACCATGCAGTTTAAAGTAAACGTAAAAAAATCCGATTATTTCTAGAACTTCTCAGTTAAATTCAAAGTTCCTTATTTTTAGAAGGGGAACGCACTTCACCAGGCAACCAACCTTGCGCTTGACGGATTATACCCGCCAAAACAAAATTTGCGACCTAAAATTAACTTAAGGTTAACGTAATACAGCCAGATATTCGATACTGTTTCAAGGAAATTGGGAGAACTTTTCGTGAGATCATTTTCTCGACTCAGGCTAGTTTAAACATCTCTCAAGCCCTGCTAATCTGAATACAAGTTTAATCACTTTTCCAGAAGGTAACTAACATAAAGATTTATTATCAAAAGAGACGTGCACCAAGAGACAGATCCATAGGTTGTCTAGCACGCGCACGCCTAAATGTAAACTGTGTCGTCCGTTTGCCGTTACAGTTGCAAAATGTTCATAATGCCGGCCCTTATTGGCTGATCCATTTTTGGAAGGTCAATGCATTAAGAATCAAAATAAGAAACCGTCTGCTTATATCTTTAACAGGTCGAATGAATTGTCCCTTTTATGCATTTAGCGAGCAATGAAAAAATACGTGTTTAATATTAAATGACCAGAATGACTGCTGTCATCTGTTGCTAGGCAATATTAGTTTCATGCAGGTGAAAGCTACACAAAGTGCTATTTACACTGTACTTACAATTTAAGGCAACAATTTAAGGCAACTTAATTCAAATTTGCCGGCGGGCTGCAAAATTAATCACGATATTTACATCAAACGCCGCTCAAATTGCTCAAGACTGCTTAATCGATGGAAAAAGCCACTTAATACTCACCAAGAATTATATCGGTCAAGCTGATTATCCTCTGCGTACTTACTCTATAAAACGCTGTAGATAGCCTAGTCGAAAATACTTCCACACATTCGCTTTGGGCCGCGCGCGTTGTTCAAATCGAAATCATTCACAAGTTCATATTACATACAGAAAAGGAAACAGATCTGTTTTGTCTCAGTCAGTGATTAGACTTGCCTGCAAGTCGAGCTCACAGAGCGCGAGGAGAGCACACACAGAGAGTGCGAGAGCTCAATTATTAAATTGTCTTTTTGCCGCGCGCCGTTTTCTTCTGTCAAGCCAGCAGAAAGATTTTGGTTGATTTTTCCTGACCAGGTAAACCAAATTCTTCACTGGGGAGAAATAAAATTGACCAGGAATTTTTCAAATAATCACCAGGGACCAGGGAGGTTAAATTTCCACCAGGGAGGGCAAAATAACCCACCAGGTCGGGTTTCACCAGGTCTGTTACAGAGAGGTGTGTTTTTTCCTTTTCTTGTTGACGTTCAAAAATAAAATTTGCTATGTGTTTCTGTATTTTGAAGCTCAACTTTTGACAAACGGCTTTGCGTTTGCGCTATGAAAGTATGAAAGAATTGCTGTTGAAAAATACACTATAATGCCAATACAATGTTCAACTTACCAAAGACTGAAACTACTTTGCACAGGAAACTCGGCTCTGGAAACTATGCAAGGACAGCTTTCCACATAAAAGAAAGAAACAAGTTAAAATCTTATATAGAAACTTGCAGTAAACTCGCATCCAAAAATGATGTTGTCACCTCTCTCTAAGCTCCGCTGCGAAATGAACTAATATCTGCTTTGCTTATTAGTTAAGTGTATCCTGAATGTCAACTAGACCTGTAAAGAGACGTGCATAGCCAAGTTGAAACGTCATTACACACTTGCATGCGTAGGAGTTAAGTATTTTATTGTGTAAATGCTTTCATCAAAGAATTCTAGAAAAATATTTCTAATCAGATTTTCAATCGATGGAATGAATGTTCAACGTTTTTCAAGCGACTTACGAGCCAGACAGGGTATAAGCGATTTGGTTTCTGATCATGTCAACAACAATAATTAACCACGAACACATAGGGTGGTCTGCCTGTGGTTTTCCGTATTGCTGGTTTGCAGCTGACGTCACGTACGGCGGCCATGCTGATGGACAAGAACAAAGCGTTTCCTTCCGCCGGGAACTTACCGGTAACTCTTTTTTCATGCAAATTCCGCGAAAACATTTTTCATTGTTTTGTTCACCAACATGACCGCCTTATCACGTGGTTACAAGCCAAGAATAACGCGAAGGCAAGAAATTAAGTCTGATCGATGCCTTTTTTAAATGATTCGATTCTAGATCTGTTTCTCCTTTGCTACTTTTCTTCGTGTAAGAGCAGGATACAAAACGAACGTTACTTCAGTTGTTTACGTACAATGCGAAAAACGACGGTGTCATCTACAGCCGTTACAAGTTAGGCGACATCGTTGCGGAAAGTTTTTGCACAACTGCCCCGCTTAGTTTATTGCATATTGGGTCACAGAGTTTTACATGTATATACATACATGGTTAGATTGAATAAATCATCGACCTCCGTGGTGAAAGAATTAATCAACCTGGCGGGTTTGTGACTGCCCTGGTCGATTTTGTGTTGAAAACCTGGTGGAAAATCATGTGTCACCAGGTCTGTTACAGAGGGGTGTTCGAAATAAATGACGCGCTGTATGCCTGTCAAAAATTTCTGATAACTTCCGGCCATTTCTGACTCGATTTCCCTGAAACTTTCGCATTTTACTCGAAATTTATCAAAGATTAATACGCACGTCAATATGTCTATGTAATGATTGCGAGATTTGCGCAATGTTACTTTTATTGAACACACCTATTTGGATAAAACTGCTATTTACAGAAAACTGAGCGCTAAGATTTCGTTTAAACTACTGCAATTAGCTCATTTTAACATCTTATTATGACTCTCTAAGTTTCCCAAAAATTGTCGGATCAGAAACCTCGATACAATTTGATCATCAACATATTATTCTCGGGCAAACTTCGAGGCTTGGAACGCTCCAGCGCTTCCACATTTCGCCCAAAAGTACCATACCGAAAACAAAGAAATATCAATGCATCCCCATTCAGTTTTGACAGCTCCAAATCACATTCGGCTATTTGCAACGATGAAAAGGTTTGAGCAAATATCATAAACTCACCATTTTCGCGTCAAAATGTAGGAAGGTCGCCAAATTTACGTTTTTTTCTGAACTACACGAAAACTAACCGTACGAATTGATTAAAACTACTGGAACATTAAATTGAACATCTAACACAAACTTTGTGCTACTTTACGTTTCTGGAGCTGTCTTGATTTGGATGAAATAATGTTTTAAAGTGAAGCACTACTCCAACTCTCTTTTGAACACGGCCAAAGTAGAGCAATTGTGTTGTCAAAATGCTTCAGTTCGTAATCAATTTTATTATATATATAGCGAGAATTTTGGGCAATAAACCTTGCAAATAGATTTCTATATTCTATATTTTCACATGTGAGAAAAGCGATACGTCCAATCAGCTTCGCGTATAGCTTTCTTCACATGTGAAAAATATAACCAATCAGCATTTAGAGTGGAACGACCCAACCAATCAGAGCGCGCGAACTCAAATGGTTTCCAAAATGGTTGAACAGCGAGCGGCAAGTTTGCTCCCGACGGCAGTTTATCCTTGAAAACATGGCTACACGATTTGTTCCTGAATAAATTAAACCTTGGTCTTTGGAGAACTTTATGGAAAGGCAAGCAAACAGGAACTCGCTAACCAAAACCGAAAGGATACAGTGAGGAGATGATAACGATAAAAATCATTCTTCAAAGGCGGAGCGAAGACAAGCGAACTGTCGATAAATGAAAGCGAAGCCGGCGGACAAGAATTTCTTTCAAACTGCAACGCATCCGCAGACTTTCTAAGAATATCCAAGCACTCTTGGAAACACCATGGTAAAGTAGATTGTATTTCTGAATGTCGATTTACGTTGCTATTATTGCTTAATTAACCGACTCCTTGTGTTATCACAATTTTGTTCAAAATTCGCCTGCGTGTTTAGTCGATTCGCCTGTAGCAACGCTTACTCGATGCGATACCAAAAGTTTTGCTTTCAAAAATTAACGCAATGTGTTTAATTAAATAAATTTTTTTCAGGAGATTTTGTTGGCAGTAATTTTTCGAATTTGGTCAAAAGTGATTTCGCTTGGATAGCGATGTGCATTTAGCTGCTTTGTTTTTCCTCCCTCTACGGTCAAACTATAATAAGCTTATGTCAAAGGTTTATGAATTAACTTACGAGAAAAATCGCGTCAAGTTTACAATGGTTGAATTCTCGTTATATATATAATAAACAAATTACAGCATAGAAAGTGCTTTGTACGGATTTTTTATTCACTCGTTGCAAAACTTTGGAAAACTCACTCGTTCGCTTCGCTCACTCGTTCGTTTTTCCAAAGTTTTGCAACTCGTGAATAAAAATCCGTACGTCGTACTTTCTATGAAGTAATCTATATTTAATCCATTTACGTATAGACAATGGTTTGGCTTGACGGATTTGGCCTAGACAGCGAATACAACCCATCTCATTGCAACTAGAACTGGTAGACCTGGAACCAAATACAGCAGTAATCGCAGCCGAATGCAGCAGTATTCGCAGGCAAAATAACAGAATTTCCCTGATTTTTTTTTTCAAAATTGGGTGTCATGTTTGGGTTTTGCGACCATTATGGTTGCTGTGGTTTCATTTTGTTAGAAAAAAGGTTAGATATAAAAGTAAGAAAAACATTTAATGTGAGTATAGTTTTAGGAAATTAAATTTAATAATTATAATAAATGGCATTTTAATTAATACAGTATTTTATTTGAAAATACTTCTCATCATTAAACAATGTATAGATTAAAATAATCTTTTTCCCGTTTTTGGAATAAAAAAATCCCTTTAGAGTTAACTTATTATGTTTTAGGTTCATCACGTTTACTCATTAACACTGATAAACTATTAAGTATTCTTTTCCCCAGAGGTACTTTAAAGTTAACTTGTTGAAAAATTAACTCATTGAGTTTACGTCGTAACTTAGGACGTAAAACAATAATCGACACATCATAGATTAACTTATTATGTTCACGTCGTAATTTAATTTACGGCGTAAAGTGAGTGACATGTTAAGTTTACATCGTAATTTCAAACTTAACTTACTACAGTAGTTGTACCTATCGGTAAGTGCCAACGAGCGAAATACTCATGTTTGTTCATAAGAACAGATATTGAATGGTTTTTGATAGAACTATATTTGAAATGACCAAAATATGGTAAATTGTATTTTAGGTAATATGCGAAAAAAGTACTATTTCTCTGGTGTTCATAAATGACACAGGCTTGATAGCCTGCGTAGCAGGCGCCGTAGTTTCCAGCGAGCGTATTCTCGCGATCGCGCACTCTTTTAAACACACTAAAAAACGTACACAGATGTCTGCTACGCAGGCTACGGGTTTGACAGATTGATAACTCCTGAATTGGAGAGAAAATTTTTATTCAAGTTAACATTACTACATTATTAACATTATTACATTTGCCGTTAGAAGCAAAAAAACGTTTGACTTTCTTGTGTGTATGACATGCAGTAATTTTAGTGATCGAGAATAAAGATTCTAAAAACACCAAGAGAACAACAAAAAAAGTGTAAAAATTCTGAATGATTATTTGAGGGAGAAGAACCTGGAGGAACCACAAACCGCCTTGGCTAATGTTCTGACGAAGTTTACGCCGGCGCTAGAAAAAGTGATGGCAAATTGTTTGAAAACATATAATAAAACAATTATTGAATTCGGTTTTCGCATGATATCGTGAATTAATATACAATCTTCGTTCACTGTCCAAAATCCACGCGCGCAATTGGTTAAAATAGATCACGTGATTTTGCTTTACCTGTCGTCAGCAAACTCAGACAGTGCAGTATTGACAATAATGCACGAAAATCGTGCATTATTGAAGGTGTGTTCAGCTTCAAAGCTTGTAGAAGTGGAAGAAAAGTATATTCCTCAAATTATCAACGATCCAATACCAAACAAAATCGAAGAGGATAACAACTTGAAGCGCTTTCATGTTCAAAGGTAAACTGCAGCTCAATAAATACATTTTTGTGTGCGATTGACTTGCTTGTAGTTGCTTGATTGTGAAAGCCATCGACTTGCATTGAACAAGCTTCTCGCTGACTGTATTTATGAACGACCACAGCTGATGAACGATTTTATGAACCATTTTAAGTTTTATTTCTGTACGGCTAATTTGTGATTTTTATATTATTGATGTAATCCCGTGTAATTATGTACTACTACACTTCTTATTTTTAAACATTAAGTTTGTTGTTTGAAGTTCGTTAAGTCGATGATCGCTTGCAGTTCGATGCAGTGTACTCAGATTGTATATTAAAAGGGTTAGAGTCTGTTCGTTCGTGTTTTGTTGACAAATACACGCACTTGCTGGCCTCACAATGAACTCAAAATTTTCAATACTGCACTCGGCTACGCCTCGTGCAGTATTGAAAATTTCTCGTTCATTGTGCGGCCAGCGCGTGCGTGTATTTGTCAACAAAACACTCACAACAGTCTCTAACCCATAATTATCAAAACCTCGTGTCTGAGTTATCTGCCTCAGCCTTCGCCTTCGGCAGAAAACACATACCTCGGCTTTGATAATTCACGATATCATGCTCAACCTCATCCAATAATTGCTTAGTGTCTCGTGACTTTTCTATGATCTCGTTATCTCCTCTTGAAACGAGCCAATCGCATGCCAGTGTCCTTGTGTGACCCTCATCCGGTCCTGGGCCAGTACCCTTGAGTGAACTTCACGAACATAAATGAAAACATAAGTATGTTATCTGAGTTTGAGGCTTTTAATTCCTGAAACAAAGCGAAAAGAAAGTGTTTGAAGAAGATAGGAATACAAGCTGGTAATATTTTACAAAGGACTTTGACGCAATAGCCTCGTTCTCATTTCTAAACGATCTGGGAACGAGGAACGAGGACAAATATCAAAACAACATGGCGGCCTCCGACACGCGACTTTGCAAGCAGGTGGTCACGATTTTTACGTGAATGCCGGCAAAAAGATGGCACCTTTTACAAAGAAACACGCGAAAATCACAGGAGTAGCTGCTCTTACTGTCGCCAGTTTTTACATTTTAAAGAAATACGGGCCTTGTGTCGGTAGAAGGATCTTAAACAAACTACAAAATCAAAGCAATAAGACAAGATTGACCTTAGTACCTTCCAATACCGGGTCAAAGGCAAACCGAAGAACTGCGGCATTGGACTATGTATTCCTTTCACAAGCATGGAAGCTGTTAAAGATTCTTTTTCCTGGTATTTGGACAAAGCAAGTTGCGTTGTTGTTTCTCCATTCAGTTTGCCTTTTCGTCAGAACATTCTTGTCTATATACGTGGCAACCCTTGATGGCCGGATAATCAGATCAGTCGTGCAGAAAAATGTCTTGAAATTCGTTTTGTTACTAGCTAACTGGATTGGCGTGGCCATTCCTGCGACCTTCATAAACAGCATGATTCGGTATCTTGAAAGCAAACTGTCGCTTGCTTTTCGCACAGAGCTTGTAAACCATGCCTACGAGAAGTACTTTTCAAATCAAACGTACTATCGAGTTGGCAACTTGGATGGGAGATTAGCAAACGCGGATGAGTGTCTTACAGAGGATATTCGCATGTTCTGTAGCTCAGTAGCTCATCTTTACTCTCATCTAACCAAACCCTGCCTGGATATTTTTGTGATTTGTTGGACTCTGGATGCAATGGCTCGAAAAAGAGGCACCTCGTGGAAGCTACCTGTGTCAATAGCTGCTGTGGTGATTTATTTTACTGCCGAGATCTTGAGAAAGCTGAGTCCCAGGTTTGGCAAGATTGTCGCTGAAGAGTCGCAGAGGAGGGGGCAACTGAGATTCCTTCACTCCAGGGTGATCACCAATGCCGAGGAGATTGCCTTTTATGGTGGACACAAAGTAGGTGTCTTAATTTTACTACATGTGCCAGTACTTACACTTTTGAGGTTATCAATGACAGAAGACTGGGAATAAGGGGAAGAAACAACAACAAAAAAAATTAACAATGTGATAAGTATGGGATTGTCCTGTTCAGAAAACAAACAAACAAACAAAACAAGAAATGTTTTTTCTTGGTTAAAATAATGGTGGGTAGCTCAAATAAATGCTGGGTCCACAGATTAAGGTTAAATGCTAGTGGTGTTTATAGTTATTGTGTGGTTCCAGAAAATATCCATACCCACTGCATTTTAAGGTACAGTAATTGGAAATCCCAATGGGATGGCAGTTCTCAAAAGCCAAAATTTTTAAAGGAACGTATTGCGATAAACTTGAAAGTCTGGCTCCAGGGGCTGGAGTGGAGGGCGATTCAAACCCAGAAACCTTCCATGCCTCGGGGGAGGCATGGATATTTTCTAAAATACATTACGTCTCCGCGCCGGTTTAAATGTGTACCTCAAATTTTGAGGTTATTAAGCATTCATATATTCAAGCTATTGTTTTAACTCATTGCTTATTCATTCTGATCTATTTGCCGACAAGCCGGCATTCCTCCGAAGATCGTGAAAAGCGCAACGTCTTTGATGTAGGTGAGATGTATTTCTTTTGTTACCAGACTGAATAAAATCTCCTGGGAATCTGCTTCACTGATTTTATTTTCTATGCCTCTTTTAATGCGTGGAATGATTGATTAACTTAAAAACCGCAAACTTTTTTAAAGCCAGTGCCGGGAGTGGACGTACGGGCGTAAAGCAAGCTCCGGTATAATTTCTGTTAACCGCATGTAAATATCTTCGATGCAACCAAAGCGAAAAATCGTTTAAAAAGGAATACCACTTAGAAATAAAACAGAACTCTTTAATCACTATAAACTTGCCTTGGTTTCTGAGATATTTTTTTTCAAGGAAATAATTGAAAAGGGATGTTATTGTGCCGGCCGGGTTTGTATACGCCATGACACGTGTAAGCTAATAAACAAAGCCAGGAAAGTGTTGAAACGCGACTTCAAAGTCGATAACCGGTCCTTCAGTAGTAGTTTATTTAAGTGCACTCGGTCGAATCAAAACCTTAACAAATGCGTTTCTTTTCAATTAGAAAATAATTGTTTAATGCAAATCAAAAGCTTGGCGTGACACACGATAAAGCTAAGCAAAGGTTATATTTGGTAAACTTGGCGAAAATTAGAAAAGCTCAGCTAAAAGCTTACTCGCCCGTAGCACGGTTTCACATTAAACATCGTTTAAATCGTCACCGAAGGCTAGGTAAATAAAGCTTATAGAGTTCCCCGTGTTCACAATATTATAAATCAAGGTTTCATTCGCTTTGTTGTGCGGAAAAATAAAAATTTAGTTTTTATTCTGCGGTGAACAGAACAATGTAACAGACGACAACGCTTTGACACATAAAACATGGCGGGTTACAAAAACAAAGCACTCACTTACGGTAGCTTATTGCTTTGTTAGACTAAATTAAAGTGAATTCTCGATTAATATATCTCTTTATGTGCACTTAGAAAGCTAGAATAAAATTTCAGCAACAAAAGGAAGAGTTTAAATTTATACAAATAAAACACGGGTCGGAATGTGGCTACCTGCAGGGTTACGCATAATTAACTCTGTAAATTGAGACCGCCGCTCCGCGCTTGGAGGAAACAAAACTAATTTCGCCTCCAACGATCAAAACAACTCGTTCAAGATCTCTTTTTAAAGCTCTCAACACGCTCTTTACTAATATATAAAGATAAAAGCTAAAAATACAGTGCGAAAGACTTAAATCTACAAAATGTCTGCAGTGGTTATCAGACGTTCAATCACACTTCAAGAACAAAAGGATACGTTCACAACTCTGTTCGCTCAAGGTAGGTTAATTGCTCTATTGTTCCGTCTTTTGAAGTCACTTGGGCGGCTTCTTTCAAAATATCTCACCTTTTTAGAAACGAATAAAACCAAAGTTGTGCGACACGTTTTCGGTGGCTGCCGAAACTTATACCCAAAGGAATAAATGGAGCCTTCAGGCTACAATTTCCAGCGGTATTGCCCATTTCAGAAAGACACATTTAAACTAGCGCGGAGACGTAATGAACACATTCAAGGGAGGGCCAGTGGCCTACTGTGAAGTACATTGAACTCCAGATCAAATGATCTGGGTCTTAGTGCAGGCTAGGATCCTGTTCTTGGGCAAGACACTTTTCTCTCACAGTGCCTCCCTGACCCTTCACTCAGTAGTATAAATGGATACCCACAGACTGTTAGGGCAAAATAACAAAGTACCGTGGTACACTGTATGTGTAGGCTAGCATTCCATCCAGGGGGAGAAGCAAAACTCATTCATGAAACTATTATGTAGTTGCTTTGTGCTTCAGAAACCGAGGTAAACTAGCTTTAGGGAGGCCCTGCCAGGGTAAATTCCGACAAGCGACATGGCCCAAAAAGTAGCAACAGCACATGAAATAAAATCCCGACAAACAACAAACCATGTGGAAAAACTTAAATTCCGACAAGGACAAGCAATTTTCCTTCAATTTTACTACCGACAGCGACGCGAAGTTTAATAAAACAGCGACATGGCGCATTTTTAAATTTAGACAAGCGACACGGGAACCCCCCCTGGCAGGGCCTCTTTAGGGGCATGAGCCACTGCAACCCAAGCATAGATTTTTTTATTTTGAGGAACTACGTTTTTTGTATCATACATGTACAGTATGCAAGTCTTGAGAGGTACTTTTCAATATAAGCCAACAACTCTAGTACACACAGCCAGATTTCTCAAACCTTCAATTTTTCGAACCACTTGATTACTCATATCAAAAGCTGTTTTCTTTGTTTGCTTCACTAAATCAAACATTGCACTTGTACATGTACATGTACCTACATGTACCCAACCCTCCAAGTTTATTTTTTTTCTTAGTGGCCATTTGGCCACCAACTACTCAAGTTTTGGTCGCCAGTGAAACACTTTAGTCACCAAATTAAGCTGATGCTTTCAATCATTCCTTTCAATTTTAGTCGCCAGGCTAAATTTAGTTGCCAGCTCCAAAATGTTAGTCGCCATGGCGACATAAATGGTCTTAACTTGGAGGGTTGGTACCTCAAATTTCTTGAACCAATTTTTATTGCCCTTGGAGGTTGGAAAATGGGATTGCACTGTACACCATGTATTTTTACATTTTGCAAATCACAGCAAAATGACCTTCACAGTTGAAAGTCTTAAAATTGCTTTCTTTTAACAGGTTGAACTGTCTTTACTGAAACAAAGTTTTCAATCACTGGCACAGCAAATGGAGCTGCTCTTTAGCAAGCGCCTGTGGTTCATTATGCTGGAACAGTTCTTAATGAAGTATGTGTGGAGTGCATCTGGTCTTGTTATGGTGGGATCAAGCATTTTGTTAGGAAAAGGTACTAAAATATTATTGTTTTGTCTTCACCTACAACTGAAGGTAGGAACTTCCATGCAGGGCTTGTAAAAAGCCCCTCCAGTCATCTGGAACAAGTAAAGTTTCCTGTTGGACAAGCAACTCAGTTTTATTCTCACTTTCCTGATGGGTAAGGGCACAAGCAAGCCCTTCTGCTGACTAAATTGGTATAATTTTATAGGACGAAACAAGTCTTTGCTTGAAGCAACACTCAGTGTTGAAATCAAAACAAGTCCCCGCTGGAAGGCCGACTACATCAGCCATCAAGCACGAATTCCGGAGTGCCGTACCTTTTGACAAATAAATGTACAATACACTTGTATTGATTCAGTGTTATCTACAGTGTACATGTATTATAAGTTGGATAGGGTTGGCATTCTGTTACCTGAGTCTTGTAGATGTACAATTTTATAATGGTCATTGTTTTCAAGATATCTGCTATAATTATATCTTTTAACGTTAAATTTTATTTTAAACTGCTAAGAACGATGTGGCCATTGTTGTTAATTCTTATCCAGGCACTGCAAAAGAACAGCTGGGACTCCCAGATCAAGCTGTCAGTGAAAGAACAGAACATGTCACAACATCACGCTCACTCATGGTTTCTGCCGCAGATGCTATAGAAAGGATCATGTCTTCTTACAAGGAGGTAATTGTACTACGTTGTTAATGTTGTGCTAAATTTAGGTAAGGGTTTTGAATTATTTTCTCCGTTTAATACACTACCAATACAGTATATGTTATCAAAAAAAGATGGCAAAAGTTTAGATCATCCACTGGTGGATGTGGTCTTGTGATACATCTATACTAAAACTTTGTCTTAGCTCATGTATTAATTTGTAGTTAAAATGTATAACAAAATCAAAATTACTACAGGGTTAATTGAGGAAAATTAATAAAGAGTTTTTCAAGTGAAATAGGTTATTTACATGTAAGTACAGGGATGGTGAATGGTCCTTTAAAAAATGCATGTTTTGCAGAATTTTAGCCAAATTTCAGGGGTTCTTGTTGTCTCAATTCTTTCTGGGAGGCATTTTTGGAGTCTTGAATTTTTTTGTGCAAAGCTAAAGAGGTCTCAGGCTCGCAGAAATCAGTCTTGCCATCTTGCAAAGTTTTGAATTTACCATTCGTCACCCCAAAGTTAATTATGTTATTTAATTAAATGTACATGTAATCATTCAATGTTCAGTAGTTAATTAAGTTAGTTACGGTACATGTTGTTATTAATGAAGTTGGTTATTGGAACTAAACATGACCTTTCACTTATAAATGTAACAAAACATCACTTGTTGCTACAAGGGTGCTTGTTACACTAGACCGTTTTTGAATGCAATTTTCAAAAACATTAAGTTGCAAAAGGTTTTTGCTGCAGCAAGTATTGGACTAAGTAGGATCAAGTTTTACTTTTCACAGTGATTACTGTAACATTGCAAAACATTTTTCTGTGCCTGCCTGTTAATCAATGTTTTTTTGTGCCAGATCATAGAGCTGAGTGGTTACACAACTCGAGTGTCAGAGATGTTTGAGGTCTTTGAAGAAGTTCAACAGGGACACTGCCAGCGCCAAGCTGCTAGGGAGCCAGTGATTGAGAGGAGAGACTCTATTGACGAAGCTGAGGAGCCATGCAATGAAAGGGTTGGTGCCCATGGAGAAGTAGTTGATTTGAGTCAGATGTCTGGTGGTGAGGTAGTCGACACTGAGGGAAGCATTGCCTTGAAGGATGTTGCTATTATCACACCATGTGGTGATGTTGTTGTATCAAGTTTATCTTTTGAGGTGAGCAGGTACATGTACATTATAATTATCAATAATGACCTCCCTTTTCCCATCCTGCCTAAAAATTCTCTTAAATTTGGCTCTGATACCCCGGGGGGGGGGGGGGGGTACTCCCATAAATTTTGAATAGGGGTGTGCCGCCAAGGTTCTTAAACCCTGACCCTGTTTAAGGATAAAGAAAGCGAAAATTGATACCCTTTTTAAGGCCCAAAACCGAAAAATTACACCTTATTCAAGGGGAGGAGAAACGTTCCATGACGACCTAAATAACGGCTAACCAGGCACGGCAAGACACAAATCTTTTTAAAATCGCTTTTCTAATACCTGAACAGAAAATTCAGTTTTCAGATATCTTTTTTTTCGCTTAGCTGGGCCTTTATTTTTGCTAATAGAATTTAGGTACCCTATCTAAGGATCACACCGGGAACACATTGCCAAAAGGAGCAAAAATGATACCCTATTAAAGGACCGAGAACCTCAAAAACCATACCCTATCGGGCGACACATACCTATATAAGCCACATATGGGAGTACCCCCCCCCCCCCGGGCTCTGATATCACATACAGGTTAGTTTTGGCATGCTTAACTTTGAACCATAGCAGTACATGCCTTATTTTTTTACAGATTAATTTCAAGTTATTTGTGTGATAACTTTAAAGTGTACAATATATTTAAAAGTTAAGAAAAGAGATTTACATGTACATGTACAAGTAATTGAGGACTATTGATCAATGCTATGTAAGTTACAGTAACAACAGTGAAATCTCAATTTCTCAAACCTTCGGGGGAAGCAAAAACTGGTTGGAGAAATTAAGAGTTTGAGAAATCAGGGGAAAATTGTGTGCAGTGTTTAACTTAGTGAAATAAATCCATGGGAAATGACTTTTGGTTTGTAGTATTGGGAGGTTCAAGAAAGCGGTAAACATGTCATTATAAATTTAAAAAAAAAAAAGAAAGCGGCAAAGATTTGAAAAATTGTTTTTCATACATGCTCTATAATTTGGTTTAAGATGGAGCCAGGAATGCATCTGTTGATAACTGGTCCAAATGGTTGTGGTAAAAGCTCACTGTTTCGTATTCTTGGTGGACTGTGGCCAGTTTACAAAGGGTTCCTGGCCAAACCACCGCCTAGTCACATGTTCTACATTCCTCAAAGGTGAGATAAACAAATTACATGTAAAAATGCACACTGCATACACATTGCCATATTGTTGAGCCTTGTTGAGTGCGACACATTTCTACAAAACAAGGAAAGATTTTGTAGAGCCACATTGATTGATACAAGTAGGCAGAGGTAACGTCTGCATTCAAACCTATTGGACCATCAGGCTGGAGGTTATCCTGGTTTCAGTAGCATTTAGCATCTAGGAGTATTTCTACTCCCCCCTGGATGGGGTGCTAGTCCATCGCAGGGTTACCCCCAGCATTAAATTGCCAGTACCCATTTATACGCCTGGGTGAAGAGAGGCACTGCATGGGTTTGAAGTGTCTTGCACACCAACACAACACCAGGGCTTGAACCTCTACCGCTCGTTCCAGAGTCCAGCACACTAACAATAATATTAGGCTACCGTGCATATCAAAATTGATTGATACTTGACCTTTATCTACTACGTGTACTACACCAGCAGTTTTTTATGCACTAAAATTAATCATAAATTATCTGTCTTGTACAGTAAAAAGGAATGCTAAAACTGCAGTATTACAATTTACATGTATTACTTTACAGACTAACAGTGAACATGCCTGTACATGTAGTGCATTGTACACTGTAGACCATATCCATGAAGTACCACAATAGAGGCTGTAAGTTCACAGTCCAACATTGTTTTCCATTGTCATGGCAACAAGCTAAACTGAGCTGTAGTGATTGGAGGATAAGAAATAATTTGTATACTCCTAAAAAGATTTTCCTCAAACAGTACATGTATTATTTTGTTTCACAGACCGTACATGCCCATTGGTTCTCTGCGTGACCAAGTGATTTATCCCCATACATATCAAGACATGCAATCCCAGGGGATTACAGATGATGACCTAGAAGCTATTTTGGCCACTGTTTACCTACAGTATATCATCAAAAGAGAAGGAGGTAATGTTTTGCATTACTTTTTATCAGTAACAGCTTTACAGAGAGAACCATTAAAATCTGGCCATCAGGAAGAGGAGGCAATTATTACAATTTTTTGGAGGGGTTGTGGAGCAGGGATGACGCAGTTGTGAGAATGCACACCGCCCACCAGTGTGGCCCAGTGCCGTACATGGGTTGAGTTTGTGGTTGGCTCTTGCCTTGCTTCGAGGGTTTTTCTCTGGGTTGCCCGGTCTTCCTCTTTTAACAAAAACCAGCATTTGCAAATTCCAATTCGACCTGAATAGAGGACCTGCATGAAAACCAGCAAGACCTGATGTGGATTCCTCTTTAAATATAGCCATATATATACATGTATTTAATATTTATTTATTTTTATTAATTATTGATCTGCCTAGTTTTCGTACTAAATTCCTTTCCCTTTGCTGGTAGGTTGGGACGTGGTTAAGGAATGGAAGGATGTGTTCTCTGGTGGAGAGAAACAGAGAATGGGGATGGCACGTCTCTTCTATCACAGGTCTCGTCCTCTTTTACCTGTTTCTAGTTAACATATAAAATAATGTGCATGTATTAAACCAAATCTCAAGTGGTGGTTTTGTGCCTGATTTCTTAATTTCCTGATGTAAAGTTAGCTAGACAAACGAGACGAGACAGAGCTGAATACAACAACAACAGGTTTAATTCAGCAATATGGCTGAGAGCACATGGCATGTCACAAGGGCCTCTGGGAAACAACTGCCTATGTAACAGCTTACATGATCACACCTGACAGCTAACTCAGAGGGAACTTCAAGTTTGCACGAGTTCCAAGAACCATTATATAACAAAGTGTAGTCAACTACATACAGCAAACAGTTCCTTTACATAAAACAGTTCTTTCTGATATTCTTTTATGATTGATTTCTAGGCCCCAGTTTGCCTTGCTGGATGAGTGTACTAGTGCTGTGAGCATTGACGTCGAAGGAAGTATCTTCCAGGCTGCTAAGGATGATGGGATCAGTCTTTTAAGCATCTCGCACAGACCTTCCCTCTGGTTTGTACTTATCATGTAGATTTAGATAAAGTACTGGCCTCAGTAAACTAAGCTGACGCTTGTATTTTATTTTTAAGATTTGCACTAAAACTCGCAAAATATCATTTATTTATTTTTTATGTAAATTGTACTGATGGACTGTCTCATAAGCAGCAACAAAAAAAAAAAATTCTTCCTAATTATGTGTACATCCGCAGCTTACAACTTTACAAGCTTCTGTCCATTTGTCTTGTTGTCATTGCAGTACAAGGCCATATAACACATAACTGCATGTAGAGGCACATTTTCATCAAGTCGATCTCTGCCATTTTTGTTTTAGGAAATTTCACACACATCTCCTTCAGTTTGATGGAGAGGGAGGCTGGCGCTGGGAGGAGCTGAACACTGCGACAAGACTTACACTTAATGAAGAGAAACAGAAACTGGAATCACAGCTGGCTGGTGTTCCCAAGATGCAACAGAGGCTGCATGAGTTGTGTTCTCTGCTTGGAGAAGACTCTGTTTTATGTGTGAAGAAATAATTTGTCAGGATGGTTGAGCAGAAATTCACACTGTTTTAAAACAGATCCAGTTCTTCTTTTGTTTTACAAGTCATGCATCCCAGACGCCTTTCTAAATTTGCAAAATATAATTCATGCAATGAAAATTTTGATTTTGTTTATTACCCTTTGCTTAACCATTTCTCCTTTCATTGACCTTTGAATGTATTAGCTCTTTTTGTTGTTTTTATTGTTTATGTTTCCCCTGATTGAATTTTCATTTATTCATTTATTTATGATACATGTATTATCAACTTAATACGCTGGGCTTATTCATACATGTAGCTCCTATCTGCCTCCTTTCATGGAAAGACATCAGTTTGTGCAGTGCATCCAAAATAGCTTTTTTTTGTCAAAGGTATTGATATTTCATTTTCTTATTTTGGATAATAATTATATGCCTGCCTGTCCAAAAAAAAAACAACAACAAAAATATAAGTTTTATTGTTTTATTTGAATATCTTTTTAGTATGATTGTTTTATTGTTTGTCTTATATTTTAGTTATACTTATCTTACTTTAGCTACCCATGCTTTACTAAGACTTTCTAAAAGTCCGACGTTCGCTTCTTGTTTCCGGTTTGGCAATAATAGACCCTGGTGCTCGACTTGTAAGCAAGTCCACCCATGCTTAAATAAACTGTAATTTTACTGTGCCAAAAATATATAGTAAGCCCTCAAGGGCTTAAAACACCAAAGGAGAAACATTCTACACTTGAACCTAAACTGCTTGCTATTAAGCCAATGTGCTTTCTCCTCAAAAGAGAGGGAGGGACTTATTAGAACTTAATTGTACCTACTACATTTGGATAACTTGACATTTCAAAATTGTTCTGATGTATTTCATGAAAAGCCATTAGTACTTGGTAATTGTGTCCCCATGAACAAGTTAAACAAGCATACATTACAAAACTTAAGAACACTGAATACAGTTTGCATCCTGATAGTGTAGATGTCTCCACTGACTGGTTTGCATCCCTGTACCCATTACAAAAGTTAAATTTCTTCATATAATTTAATTTTTAACTAGTCACAAGAATGGTTTTAACCTTTTGTCTGAAATCTGTGTGGGGACTCTAGCCTCTGTCCTACACCGTCTCTCCCATTTAGTCTGATTAGTTTAAGCAAGTATTTGGGTGCTGGCCTTGTGACTCAAAGATGATAAGTCATGAGGTTCTATCACTGTTAAATATTTGCTATTTTATTTAATTAAGTTAAAACATTGATTCCGTCGGTACGTTCGGAAATTGGAGTTTTAGAGCAAATAAAGGAACTGTGCTCTGGTGTTATAATTAAAATTGATGAATAATTAATTTATTTGTATCTCTATGTTATAATATTGCGGGATCTAAAGTAAAATATTACTTGGAATATGATACATTTTTTGCGCTTTTAAAAATTTTAAATGTACGTTAAAATAATTCAGTTTTTAACATTACAACATAATGGATGTCAGAGTAAAAATGGTTTTTAAATGCATAAATGTATCATTGGTTGCTTATCATGTCCTCAGGGCTCAAGGTTTAATTTCAGAATAAGTAACCATACACTTTCAGACACTACCTGGAAAAAACCCAAGTGGAACCATGTGGCTTGACTGGCCTGATTTAATCATCAAAAAATATAAACGTGCCTAGACTGTTCACAGTCCCCTATTTTTCCGTCGTATCAAGAAATGGTCTATTGTTGTGTTTCAACTTTTTGGATTAAGCACTAAACAATAGTCCCTTTGTTCTTGTTTGCGCTAAGGAACTTTGGTCGAAGCTAACCGGAAAAGCTCGTGGCTAATCGGGAGATTGTCGGTATGACAATTTAGCTACACTGGGGGAGTAGGTAGCGTCATATTTGTACTCGTCAGGACAGGTTTCCGCGCCTGAAACTAACCAACGCTTTGAACGTGAAATTAAACCACGCATAACTTATTATTCATACTTATAAACTGACGCAAACCAACGATTCAAAATGAGACCTTATTAAACGTTTTATTCATACTTATGTAGAGACGAACCGACGCTTTCATCGTAGAGATCGATCGTTCAGTCCGACGGGCCGCCATCTATTTTTGCACTCTCCCCAGTTTTCGCTCGCGTTTGTAAACCAAGATGACGGCCCGTCGGACTGAACGATCGATCTCTACGACTTCACGGAAAAATAGGGGATTGTGAACAGTCTAAAACGTGCCAAACTACTAAACCACATTACAACAGTGCCAAAAAGCGAGGGTCTGTTATAGGGGGTCATACATTCCGCAAACCGCTACATTTTGTTCTTCCTAGACCGCAAAAAGCTTTCGTTTTCTCCTAAAAACCGAATTCGCCAACCCGCAAACCGACACTCAAATCTGGCATAAACCGCCAAACCAGAGTTTCATAGACCGTCAAAAGTGGCTAATGGTAATTGAGAAAGAAAAACCGATGGAAAACAAAAGGACAAAAGTGCTCTTAACGTGGTTCAGCATAATTTAATCCCGTAAAAAACTTTCTATGGTCCAGTTCGAAGGGTTGGTGGGCGGGGCAACCAGGACCTTAACTCAGAGAAGTTGTGTAAAAAAAGCTTCACGCTCTGTTTTATCCAAAGCCAACTTTCAGTTCCTTTATCTTACCTTAATTACGTCAATTGCGTGTTAGGCAGGCAACTAAAAAGATCGTTTTAAGTGTTTGCTTGCTCTAAACTGTAATTCCGAGGCTCTTATCAAGTCTAAGCAATTAACGGTTTGTTTTGCCGTGCGCTCTTATTTTAAAGCATCGAGAACAAATCCGGGGTTTATCCTTAAAGATGTCCAGTTGCGAAAGTAAGCAAAATCAAATTGTTTTGTCAATTGTTTTGCTCGCGCTTGAGTGACGTTCTGAATCTAAACTGATTAAGGGCCTGATTACATGAGCCGGGCTGGCCCGGTTAGCCGGGCTGGCTCGGTTTGCCGAGATCTCGGCACGTCTGTTAAACGCAACAAAAATCAACTTCGCGATTACATGACAACCGGGCAAGCCCGGTTAGCCGAGATCCCGGTATCGACGGTATCGCGATGCCGGGATCTCGGCTAGCCGGGCTGAAAATTTTCCATGTAATCGCGTTCACCGGGCCAGCCCGGCTAAGCGGGCCAGCATTAAATTTCTCTTCCGAGCACAATATCCGACGAAAAAATCAATGCTACTCCTTCTAAATAAGATGTACAGGTGAAGTAACCCATCCAGCTGCATAAGTGCAAAAATTTAACCACCAAATTGCCGGAAAAAGGCGATCAAGATCATTCGTGCTCTGATCATTCATGCTGAAACCGGGCTGAAAGTCATCTCGGCAAACCGGGCCAGCCCGGCTAACCGGGCTCATGTAATACCGGGCTGAAAGTCATCTCGGCAAACCGAGCCAGCCCGGCTCATGTAATCAGGCCCTCTGATTGATTTATGTTAACAGCGCGCGCGTTTTACGCTCCTTTGTTACGGCACAATGAAAAACGTTAATGTTTGATTCGGGAAGAAAAATAGCCTCAGGTTAGAGGTGTGTGTAAAGTGTCCTGGTTTCGGTTGAAATAAACGTGCGAACTTCAAGACTAAATTGGAGCTAGCAAAGAAAAAAAGGTAGGCGTATTTTATGTGGTAATGAAAAGTCCCCTCATTTTACTTTTGCCAAAAGGAAGGTAGCGCGCTGCTTCATCGACATTGGTTGTGCGTTTGTCCATGACACTGCTATCCCTGTATCCAACCAAGCGGTAGGTCGATTATTTTTACCCGAAAAATGGTCAAATGTAAGACAGGAAAAACACTAGTACTGTAAAGGAATCGGCTCGTAATAATTGGGGAATGTTGTATCTCATTATTTCAGCACTAATCTTCCATTACCTCTTCTTATCTCTTTGTGGTTTCGTGCGCTAAAAATACCGTCATAGCTTTGGAGTGGAAGGTCGTAAAAAGATGTCAGTCAATTTTTGGTGATGATTTTTAAGATGTTTACAAAAATCCAAAAAGGTATAGGGGATTAGTGAATTTTAAAGGGAAATGTTAAACGCGGACTGCCCTCAGCCCGAAGTCCTCTCGTCTAGCATGTTTTAAGAGCAAATGTCTACAAAAACCAAACAAAATCGAATTTCCGCGATAAGGCTTAAAGAATCAAATTCGCTCTTCTTTTGCAAATGGGTAGCCCTAAGTAACAATAGTAACGCTATTCTAATTAAGGCTTAATGCAAAAGGAGAGCGAATTTGATATTTTAAGGCCGTTTTTTTCTCTTTTATGTTATTTCTTCCTTAACTCCCCTTAAAGTAGAAGAAATGGCATCTCCAAACAAAGACGCGTTCAAACAAATATGAGCAATGCTGCATCTTTTTAATGTAAGGAGATTTTTTTCAGTTAAGTATCACGGTCTATGTTGATCATCGTAATTTAGTCACAGAGTCCAAATTAGTCGGCGTTAGCCTTGGAAACAGTGATCTGTCCCATGTGACGTCGGTTGGAGAAGTTGTTATTGCGCGTGCCCATGTAACAGTACTTCCCAGGCTTCGTGATGCGGAAACACGGCGGGTTGCAGGAGGCTGGGGCGTTGTCAAGCTGAGCCTGAAGGTTGTCACCCTTGTAACAACCTTTGACGAGCTGAAGATTCAACTGGGCAGGTGATAAATCGGAAGGATCGACTACTTCGAGAGGAATGTTGCTGCAAGTTTTTGGCTTAAGAGACAAGTTGGAGCGACCTAAGAACATGAGATTAAAATAGGGTGTAAGGAAAGCGTCATAATAACAAGTGTACAGGGATAAACGAAACAGTGCATATCTGATCAACCTAATAAACCCTCTTTGCTGGTGTAAAATTTTAAGGTAAGACATAATTAATACTGTTTGCATGAAACTTTCACTACTCCGGCAAAAACGCCAACACAAAAAGGTTTGAAGCTTGTTCCCAAGTCCTTTCAAGATAGTGCACTGGACTTGCGGAGGGGGAAGGGGAGGGGGTTGGGGTTAAAAGAGATCACCGCCTTTTTCTGCTACATGGGTCATGTCCTAGTACAATGATTTTGACTGCTTCCCTAAGTCAACTGGCTGTATTCAGAACAATAATACAGTCTTTTATCTTGGGCGAATCATTTAATTTTTATTATTTTTTACTTATACTAGTTTCTATTGTTTTTATAATGTATTTTAATTATTGTCATGCGCTTTTAACATGATCCTCTGGCTCGGACATGACATTAATAAATTGATTGATTGATCGATTGATCGATACGTCAACGAAATACGAAAAAAAGAGACATACAAAACGTAAGACAAAATCAACAGCAGACGATTAATGAGGTAATTTTAGTCTAAATGACACATTTCCTCGATCCAGTACCTTTGAGACAACCATAGAGTTCCACCCTCATTGATATGTGTCCAACCCAAGCCTTTGGTCGAAAACGAATGTAACGTGCCTTGATTGGTGGGTTTAGTTCATGGTAAACAACGCTGTCCCTGTCTTTATTTCCAGTAAAATCCTTAAGAGATAAGGTGAGCAATTGTTACAGAAAGAAAATAGTTGTAAAACCTTATTCAATGTTTTGCATTTAAATTTTGAATACACGGCATCCATGTAAAGCAGGTTTTTGTTTGTTTGTTTTTACTAGTAGTTAGCCTCTCTTAGTTAATGTTTTATCCTTTGTTTTTTATTCTGTACCTGGATGGAATTTACCGTGTTGAAATAAAGTATTACCTACCTAAAGAATTCGTATCATTGTGTGTTGTGTCAATAGATTGAGCTTATGTCTTACGGCAAGTTAAACCGCCTCGGTATACAGAGAATTGGCTTCAAATTGAAAGGATGCCACAAAATTATCGTTTGCTTTGGCCGAAAAACACCCGAAGCGATAAACACAGACAGAAAACAGAGAAAATAACAAGGATGATTAATATAAGCCATAACTAAGCAAGTGACGCGCAGCATTCAGTGTAAGTGATATTTGTATTTAAATAACATACCGTACTATTAGTTGGCAATGCAATGCATTGTAAGTGAATTTAAAAAGTGTAATGTATTGTAAGTAGAATGCAACGTAATGAATTGTAAGCCGGATTTTATGTAATCAGTGTAACTGTAAGTAAGGTAACGTATTGTAAGTGATATTGTACGTAGTTTAATTGTAAGTATGTGGTGTAATGGATTGTAAGCAATGTGAGTAAGGTAGCTAGCATCGAGGTATCTTGTAGGTAGCTAGCATCGTAAGTAATAAATCTGATAACATTAAAAAAATGGATTTGAAAAGTTTAGACTTAATTCCCGAAAGAGGGGGATGTACGTACTCGGCGGCCCAAGTCAAAACCCAGCTAGAAGCAGAAGCTTTTACAACTGAAAGACGATATAGAAATCAGCTACATCAATCAACCAATAGTCAACTATACCTTGTCTTCGACGGCTCCTCCTTGTCCTTTGCCGTAGTCCTGGAAGTTCACTCCATCGTCGCTGTACTGCAGTCGGTATTGCGTGACCCACTGGTTGTAATCACTCCTTCCTTGTGTCGCTACACCTGTCACGCCAGTATGGCGAGGACCCAAATCAATCTGCAGCCACTGATTGCCGTCATTTTTGCGAGATGACCAAGATCCTGATTTGGGTCCAGTTCTTGTAAAGAAAAGTCTTCCCTGGACAGCGGCATGGTTGCTATTCCATTGCGAAGAGGCAGTAATTTGTCCGTCAGAGATGGCACCGGTTGACATGCCGAGAGGTTTTTGACACACTACAAAGTTTTATGAAAGCAAGAACTTATGCAAGCTGAATTAAGCCGATACACTAACGTCACCTAGACAAACGTACCTATTCTATTCTATAGGCTTTATGCGCTTACTGGTGAAAGAGCGTTGATGATCATAATGACGACCGTGAAATCCTGGTAATAAGCCTTAAATTGGTCTTATCAAATTAGGAGAAGCCACCAAAAACTTCAGTGAAGTTTTTGGTGGCTTAAAAATATGTCGAGCGGCAGAAAAATATGTTTTCAAGCGAGCTGCAAAGAAACGACGTTAGGGACCGTAAGTTGGTGTCTTTATTTATGGAGGGTAACACATGACAGTAAAAACTAGTGGCCCTCTATCTAAAACTAAAATATAAAATAGTCTGCAACATAATTTGCAAAATTTAAAAAAAAAAAATACTTCTCCAAAATATGTTGCACTGTAGAAAAAAATAAAAAATGGCTTAGTATTCGGTTGAAAATGGCTAATAGGTAAGCAATAATTAGCCAGGAAGGAGGAGGATGGGAGGGGTGGAGGAACAAAGTGAGCCAAGCCAAATGCAAGTTATGAGGGCTCAGAGGAATTGTAATTAAAGTTCACCAGTTAAACACATTGAGATTAGTAAGGTTAAACCCGACTAAATTAAACATGCACTATGTAAGAGCACTTTGCGTCTTCTTTAAAATAATATATGGAGTTATAAGCTTTCTATTATTAAATACGTTGTAAACGGCCACTTGAAAAATAAACTTGCCACCTTTAGAAATGTCCCCGCTACAAAAGGTTCTACTGTCAGTGATTGTCTAAATTAAAGATCAAGTCATCTCATCCAGTACCTTTCACTGGACAGCCATAGAGTTCCACCCTCATTGATATGTGTCCATGCCAAGCCACTGGTCGGAAACGGATGTATCGTGCTGTGATTGGTGGGTTTAGTTCATGGTAAACAACACTGTCCTTGTCTGTATTCCCAGCAAAATCCTTAATCAAAATCAGACGATAGGCATATTCAGTTAGAAAAAAGGCCTGTTTAAAAGCCAACTTTAACAACCCAACATTATTGATGACCCTAGACAAAAGTTCATCCAGTTCTCAAACACTGCATACTGAAAACTAATACGGCAGCTACCAGAAGTTGATCATCTTCATTGCCTAGGCCTACGCTTGTAGCGAGCTTCTAAACTGTTCAAACTGCACTGAATTTCTTTGCGCCCTCGTTTCAATAAGCGTCGCTCTAAAGTAATAATTTTGTACTAGTATGCGCTCTTCTCTTTCAATTGATGTCTCCATTCCGACAACGCAGTGCCGAGTCTACCGTACTAAGGTACTATTTAAATCAGTCTAAAGTGAATTTATATCCATTAGAGCAGATTTAACCAACTGAAGTTTACGGTTTGGCAGAACCGTAAAAAGTGCCCCGTCCCCACAAAATAACTGCTCTCTCTTCAGCTACCAAAAGTTCATAAGCACCCCTTTCTCCAGCAGAGTGCTACCTTATTATGGGAAATTAACGCTCGTGTTAATTAAGGTATTTGAAATCGAACGGGACTTAAATTAACGCGAATTGAAGGGAAAATTACTTCCCAATAAAGGAAATTATCGCGAAAGACGGGGTAACTTTTTTAAAATGAAGGAAATTAACGCAACGTAAACAACAAGAACAAGTTTATTTTAACACTTGTATGCGTATAATCTTAAACGAAAACAATGTTCGTGGTACTTTTCCCACTTTGTGCGTTCTTCGCAGTATCAATGATAGTGGCAGGTAAAACAATGCTTTTTTCTTGGAGTCAAGAACGTCTGGACTGTAACGAGAAATTGGGGCCAAAATAATGGAAATTAACGTCATGGAAATTAACGCTCCACTTAATTAATAGTGCGGAAATTAACGTTAACAAAAATTAACGCTAATTAAATTAACGCGAATGTTTGAAATTCGCGTTAATTTCCTATAATAAGGTAAATTAAATCGAAGTTTTACGGTTATTAAATTTTGGTGGATAAAGTTTCTTTCACCTTGTTTCCGGCTTCTCCTTGTCCATAGTCCTGGAAGTTGACTCCATCGTCACTGTACTGCAGTTGGTATTTTGTCACCCACTGGTCGTACCGGCCATTTCTTCCCTGGCTTGCTACACCGGTTACTTTGTATTGATTAACCAAATAAATCTGGAGCCATTGATTAGCATTATTTTTGCCAGAAGACCAGGCTCCTTGTTTACTTCCAGCAGCCGTAAACTGCAGTCTGGCCTGTTCAGGGGCATGATTGTTATCCCATCGCGAAGAGGAACTAATTTGTACGTCAGAGATAGCGCGGTTTTCCATGCCAATGGCGTCATGACATCCTAAGGCTGTATGAAATGGAGAGAGTTATCACGTTTTAGTCAGGATTAACTGTAGGAGAAGCGTGCCGGCGAAGGTTGGCCCATGACACTTTCATGCCAGTTCGTTAAATAAGCGTAATACCCACACGAAATACCGATGTGATGTTTCACATTATTCGACAAAAAAATACGGTAAAAAAGTTCTCAGAACACACTTTCCTGGTCTCAACATATAAACTGAAGATTTAAGCGCTCAGGCCATTTTGCTCGACAGAGATTAAAGTGGTACAGCTCACTGGCCAGAGTGAAGTACCCGGGGGAATTCGCATAAGAAAAGAACGGGGATGGGGCCCAATATGAGCGTGGCTTAAGCTTTTTTCACCCCTTTTAAAAGAGACCCTTTTTCATGTCCGGGACATTGTTTGGATAACACAGACCTACGTTGCTCAAGATATAGTCTTATCGAGAGAGAAACGGAAAACTCACACACATCGCCATACAACTCCACTCTAAGACAGTTCCATTCATGTTGCTTGGTTGGATGAAAGCGAAAGTATCTTGCTGAAACTGACACTGGTAACTTGTGTTGGTCAACCGTGTTGCTGTCGCCTTGTCTGTGAAACTCCTTTGAATAAAAACAGAATCTAGTTAGACGATGCATTAAACCCTGTATGTAGCACGAAGGTGAAGATTGCGTTCGAGCCTAGTGGCCCATCAGGCCGGAGCTTATCCCGGTTTCGGTAGCATGAAGCGACTAGGAGTATTTTTACTCCCTTTGGATGGGATGCTAGTCCATCACAGGGTTACCCCCTCCCCCCTCCCCAGCATTAAATTCGCCGGTATACCCAATTTGGGTTAGAGACTGTTGTGAGTGTTTTGTTGACAAATACACGCACGCGCTGGCCGCACAATGAACGAGAAATTTTCAATACTGCACGAGGCGTAGCCGAGTGCAGTATTGAAAATTTTGAGTTCATTGTGAGGCCAGCAAGTGCGTGTATTTGTCAACAAAACACGAACGAACAGACTCTAACCCTTTTAATATACAATCTGAGTACACTGCATCGAACTGCAAGCGATCATCGACTTAACGAACTTCAAACAACAAACTTAATGTTTAAAAATAAGAAGTGTAGTAGTACATAATTACACGGGATTACATCAATAATATAAAAATCACAAATTAGCCGTACAGAAATAAAACTTAAAATGGTTCATAAAATCGTTCATCAGCTGTGGTCGTTCATAAATACAGTCAGCGAGAAGCTTGTTCAATGCAAGTCGATGGCTTTCACAATCAAGCAACTACAAGCAAGTCAATCGCACACAAAAATGTATTTATTGAGCTGCAGTTTACCTTTGAACATGAAAGCGCTTCAAGTTGTTATCCTCTTCGATTTTGTTTGGTATTGGATCGTTGATAATTTGAGGAATATACTTTTCTTCCACTTCTACAAGCTTTGAAGCTGAAGACACCTTCAATAATGCACGATTTTCGTGCATTATTGTCAATACTGCACTGTCTGAGTTTGCTGACGACAGGTAAAGCAAAATCACGTGATCTATTTTAACCAATTGCGCGCGTGGATTTTGGACAGTGAACGAAGATTGTATATTAATATTCAACTGGGTGGAGAGAGGTACTGTGAGAGTAAAGTGTTGTGCCCTACATTAACAATTAGAGTTAACAATAAAAGTTAAGCGGTGTAGCCCTCACCACTTCTGTGCCATCTGCATCTTTATAAGCAGTCCATGTGTTTCCATCCGATGAATAAGACAGCTTGAAGTCTGTGACCCATTCATTGCCATTCCTGTCTCCCTGAGTACTAACACCACACACTCGCATCTCTCTTCCAAGATCAACCTGCAGCCAGTCGTTACTCCTGTTAGATTCCTTGGCACACCAGCCATCGCCTCTGTCTCCGTTGAGTCGACCGTAAGCAGGCTGGAAACCATTGCCAAATTGAGAGGAAGCTGACATGTGACTATCAAGAATTTTTGCTGGGTCAGAAATTCCTACAGGCTTCTTGAAGCAATCACCCGCCGGCTCTGAAGGCAAACAGTTATTCATATGAAATATATACGGTTGATGTCACTAAAAGTTACCGAAAGTAATAAAATTCCTCGGGCGTTTTTTGTTCGTTTTCCATTTAACAATTTGTTGAACGGATATTGGGATGCCGTTGTTGGTGCTTTTGTTTTCGATAACAATTTGTCAACGCCTCGTGATGCAAATTTGGATTTAAGGTATTTTACAACTCTGGAAAGGCGTTCAATAATACTTCAGCAAAACGTTAGGAAAACACTTGTGCAATGTTATTTCTCGTAATACTTCTCTCGCGTTGTCGGCAAATGTTCGTCGCGTTTTGCTACAGTGCCATCAATGCATGATGCGCACTCAATACGCAGCAGTTATATTTCAATTTCGTATCCTTTAGTGCATGTAGTGCACGACCTTTACAAACGTAATAACCTGCCTCACCTGAGTTGCATCCTTCTGTAACCCAACACACGTTGGTGCGATCCGAACCTGGGAAAAAGAAACACTAGCGCTGTAAACGATATGACCCGAACTCATCACTTCTCATAGTTCTGAAAGCCTTGTTAGCATATGATCGATCGCACGCTTATTTACTGGCAGGTGTTACTTGGTTTTCTTGAATAATGTGGAGTTAAATTTATATAAAACCAGAGATCAACCGGACTAAGACTGAACATTTGCAGTCAAGGGATTGAAAAGCTTTTCACAGAGCCACCAAGAAATCATGCTGATCATGGACAACCGAGGTTTGCTTTCGCTTCCCCCCGGGGGTAGTGTTAAAAAGAAGACAGTTTTCTTACGTGCTCTTCCTTCTCCGTCGTTGTTCTGATTGTTGTTTGAACCTACAAATATATAAAAGATCGTTACAAATTGAAACCTCCGTCAAAAGAGATGCTTTTCTAGACTTGCAACTTAGCCATGTCGATTCAAAAGGTTTTTACCCCGGCCAGCATGATAGATAAATAAATCAGATAGATAAATCGTTTGTTTAAAATCACAACTAGCAGCTATAAGATGAATTACTTGTGTTATGTACATTTGGTGAAAGTTCAAACTTATAAAAATTTCTAACTATAAATTATCATAAAAAAAATCATACAATGATAAAATACTTCAAAATTCTTACCTGACCAGACGAAACACACCACATCATTTGTTGTAACTGAAATGCGTTCAGGAGTGAAGCGATATTCCATGGCTGGATAAGCCTGCACAATGTTTCCTCTCTTTCCCATTCCTCCGATGTAGTAGATGTTAGAATGCTGATATTTTGGAGGTAGGTCGCTTCTTGGTTTGAGAATGATCACGTGACTTCTGTCCTGGAATGTTCGGCCGAGCTGCGCGGTGTTCAGAGCGAGTTGTAGATCAGTTTTATCGTCAACGGCTTTTGTTGTTGGATCATTCGTAACGCTGCAAAGAAAAAGATAACGCATTATTTGAGTCTAGAACATTACAGCGGAGGGGTATGGGTCAGTATCCAAACGAGAAATTGTCCGTTTCACGTTTTAAAAAATAATTTTACCATTACTTACTCTTTATTATTGCTCGCATCAAACTCGCGTGGGACGTCGTTAGTGGTGATGTTATATCTACAAAAAATATATGTAAACTATTCAAATAATGTCGTTTAACGTGTAGATGATTTGTACTTAGAGTAAGCACATCGCTTTATGGCGTATAAATAAACTGCGCCACGCTTATCTTAAATTAAACAGTTTTATATGCGCAGCGTGTTAAGTTCTGGTTGGTCTTTATTCAAATTGGCCGTGGTCCTGTGACAGTCTGCCTGGCCTGCTACCTGTCCCCGTTCTTTTGTGTTTGGCCTCCTTCTCATCAAGTCCCGCTCTCAACAGACAAAATGTAACGGCTTGAAGTGACGAAGCAGACCCATATGCATGGCATCACAGTAAACATTGTCTGACTGCCTGCTTAAATTTTACAGCTAGTAGCTGTTACTGTACTGTGAGAATTAGGGTTTAATTGGAGAAATAAGGTTTTAAAGGGCCGTGTGCATTAATGGCAGTCATTTGCCTCACCTCAATCGTAACCTGAAACATACCCTCCCTCCCTCCCTCCCTGTGGGGGGGGAGTTCTTTTTCCTTCTCGCTTTCGTCGCCTGTCGCAGGTTACCTCAATCGTAACACGCAACGCTGAGTAGTGTTGGTAGGAAAGCATGGAACCTTCCACTTGTACGACGAAAACTTGCCTTCCATGTTCATTCCGTTGTGGTTAACGACAGTTGATGGCGCGTAGATCACATCAGGGGGTTTGTGAAGGAGAACATACTGTTCCATTTCATCCGATCCCTGTGAGAGCTTGTTTGGTTCGTACGGTAGACCTTTTGTCACCTTTAAACCACCCTGGGCCTCACAGCTGCTCAAGATGCCAGCAGTTTTCTCCAAGTAGTTAGTGATGAATTTTGTCCAGGTTCCTCCAGCCGCTTTACACGACTCCGCGGTGATGTATTTGGCAACACATTTGTCGGCGATATCATTATTGTTTTCTGGCGGACAGTTTGCGTTACCCGTCAGTTTGCTTGGCATTATGCACATATCTAATGTGGAAATGAAGTTCAAGGAAAAATTAAGTTTAAACGGCTGAACTCTTTTCTAGAGGGGAATACGTTACTTGGGTTTCGACGGTATAGATAGGGGCAATTTAATCGACTGGATAATCAGTCTGAGAATACTTGGTGCTGACAAAAGGTATTTGAGACTTAGGGACAACAGTACAATACTATATTAAAAAAAAAAAAAAAAAAAAAAAAAAAAAAAAAAAAAAAAAAAAAAAAAAAAAAAAAAAACAAAAAACACCAAAACGTTATAACTATAATATTTAACAATTAGACTACGAGCCCCTAGTCAACGAGGCGCAGTTTTAGTAGAATCTCTTAATAATTCCAGTCCAAAACCTACAATTTTATGAACCTTTAAGCCAAAAATCAAGAATTATTGTCTTTTTAAAGTGCAACGCGTGCACGATTGTGCTCTATCGGGGAATAAAAAACAGTGGGAGAACCAATCAGATTCACGGATTTCCAATAGAATACAACTGAGGTTCTACTAATTACATCATAGATTCAGACTTGTAACATAAAAAATAACTTTTACACTTACATTTGTATCCATATTCTGGACTGTTGACGTAATTCTTCATCAAATCCTCGGTCTTTTTATTGCTAACCATGATAGCAATGTCCTTCCACGGAGAGGGGCCCCAGTAAGGATAGTAATCGCGTTCCTCGGGGACCTCCAAGCCTCTCCTTGTTCCTGCAGCATTTTGTCGTGTGTAAATCGGCAGATCACCTTTAAGTTGTTGGTCAGCGGTAAACAAACCTGTTGCAACAACAAAATACGGGTGGGAGAACATGTGAAATTTTTCTTTGTTTTAAAGCTATTGTTTTCCTTCTCTTTATTGTTTCAAAGTTTTTTTGTTGTCTTGGTCGTGCTTTGGTTTACGTCACTAGTTAGTTTCTCAGGTTCTTACACCGAGGATGAGCCAGAAATACTTACCCAGTTGTAAGTATACCCAGTTGTAACTAAAGTTAACGATTATTCCACGAGCGTGCGTTGGATATGAGATGGTAGATAGCGATCATCTCATATCCAACTAGCGCGAGTGGAATAATTGTTTTATTAAAAACACCCGAAGAATTGCAATATTTTAGCTCCGCAGCTGTTTTCGTTGACGCGTATCGGCTACCATTTTTGTGGTCGATGGTATATGAGCTCATATACCATTGGCTGTCAACCAATCAAAACGCAGGAATGGCAATATACCATTGCTAGTTTTTAATAACATATTTTAGACAATCTGGTTTTATCAGCGTGCTTATACATCAATGCCATTTTTTTACTGGTTTGAACCAATAAATATTTCTTTGACAATTTCAGTGCAGAATATGATACTCCTACCTTTGTTCCTTTCTCTGCGGAAATACGCCTGATAGTAATTGGCTGGCTCGTGAAGTCCACGGTCTCTTCTGATGTAGGTATTCTCCTTCCCTCCGTTTCCAAAACCCTGAGTGTTGAGTGTCTGACCGTTGCGAATCGTATGATATTCAAACTCTCTGTCCACAACATTGGTAGCCATCTTGCCCTCGGGATATGCCTGGCACATGTACTGTAAGATAACTTGTGTTTCCACTCTGTCGTCTGTCTTTGGGCCGGTCCCGTGTTGATTTGTCCACATGATTTCTACTTCAGATTTGGCCTTGGCATCGCATCTGCTCATGTAGAACTCCTGAAAAGTGAATGAATGAACAACTTGAATGACTGAACGAACGAACGAACGCACGAATGAGCGAACGAACTAATCAACCAAGGCAGGAAGCGAACAAAAGTGTAGATTGATGGATTGATGGATATGTGGATGAATGAATAGTAAAATGAATGAATGAATGAATGGTATTCTTTGACTCTACTAAATAAATTACCATTGGTAGCTGTCTAAATTCCTGAATATTATCTCCAGGGTTACTGTCCAAACTGTCTCCAACATTGTATCCAGCTTTGCCGTTATTCTATAAATTAGAAAGAAAGCATTAATCAAAATCGTTTTACTATTGAAAACTTAAAACTATGATTTTCTTTAAAGTATTAAAGGATTTTTAAGACAAAAATATTAAAGGATTTTTAAGACCAAGAGCAAGAGACCGTAGGCTGTCAGTAAATGTGAGAATCGATTAGATTTCCGAGTCTGCACTAGACCAAGACAACCATCTTCTAGCCTGTTCCAGGCGTTCAAGGCCTGGAACAGGCTTACCATCTGCTAATATATCGTAACATTTCGGTTATAAGCCCCCCCCCTCCAGGCTTATAAGCCCCCCGGTTATAGGCCCATCTACCTGTAAACAAAAAATTACATATGCATCAAGCCCCCCTCTGCTGGATGATAGTACGGAACAGGGCTAAATGTTGCTTTATTATGCGTTTTTAGCTTAAAAATGTAATTCGATCAACGCTGCCGTGGCTCCTTTCGAAACGTTTTTTTTTTATTCCGCTAATAAGTCCTCCCGTATATTAGCCCCTCCGCTTATAAGCCCACACAGAAGCCCTTACGAAGTTGTATCAGGGCTTACAGCCGGAATTTTAAGGTAGGTCTATTACAGTTCCGCGAATTTAATTGGTTTGCGCCTTGTTGCAAATTGACACTGATAGAAGACTCGTGATGGTAGTCTAATTGATAGATATTTTATACTTAGCCAGCATAATAATTGTAGATGTCGTGAAGTCTAACCTGTGAATCAAACAATCTGTTTGCGTTCCTGACGTTATCTTGGTTGCCGTTCAAACGGTTGTTGGATCCTGGTGGAAAATGCATGTACATGTCTGACATGCAAGGTACCATAAGTACAGCCAGGAGGCAGCCCCAAACGAAAATGGTCCTCATTGCCTGTTTCAATACAATAGAACAAACCATAATTAACGAAGAAAATTTGAAATTTAGCTAAGCTTAATTAGCTAACTATCAGTAAATGAAGAAAAAAATGAATAAAAAATTATCCCAGCTGTCTCTAACTTCAAAATAGACGTAAAGAGTTTTCGGTTTTGAAGTTTTAGAAACTTCGTTGCAACTCATTAATTAGTTCTTCTTTAACAAGATAGTACAGTACTCTTGAAAAATTAAGCTAAATAAATTCCGTACAATGCACGACAGCCCCTTTAACCTTCAATTGATTACCTGAAGCTTTCTTCCTTTTCACTTGGACGGTAAGCTCAGCTTAAAAGTTAAAATAGTTGACAAGCTGGAATCGTAGCGCTGTTGCAGGCGAAGAGTGATTTCAGCTGCATTGAAATAATTCTTATAGCACTCTTGTATAATTATATGCAAACACACTGAAGGAATGCGGAGACAGAAAAGTGTTAATTGACGTTTGTTTATCAGTTTGGTGTGAACTGCGGAAATTAGTTACCAAACCACGGCAGAGAGCAGCAATGGAAATATCATTTCCTCGCTGACACACACAGAAACGAAATAACAAACCGACTTCAGATTATCGATGTTGCATTGCCAGAGTAGCTAGCAAAATTTCAATTTCCGGTGTAACGCTGAGCGCCTCAGTGTCACATAGCTGCTTGTGTTCTTATTAATAATAAAGATTAGCCAAAGATTGCGCGAAAAATGACAATTACGCAAAAATACATTTTTTTACCAAAAAAATTCCAGCAGAGGTAAAAAAACATAGATTTCTGTTAATATAAATGTACTTAAGAAAGTTCACACATGGTTTGTAAGCCCCTACAACGCAGGACATCTTGAGTTTAAGTAGCCAATCAGAGCTCGCAAAAATGCCAATCATTGGTTTGCGTATACTGATTTGTTATGATATTTAGTTATGATAGTTTAGTTGCTTAGATAGTTATGATAAACAAAATATAACTTAACAATACACAGGTGTATAAATAGAGTGTATCCCAGTGATAAGTTATGTAATTGTAGCGTTTTCTGCATTCAGTATTTTAGGACGCCATATTCTGTCAGTGAAGGCATTTTATTTAGTTTTAGTTTTGCTTTCGATATTGTTCGCTTCTTCAGTACACAAACGTTTTACCCAGGGAGTTTTAAACAGACCAGGTTATAATAAGCTCTTTTGTTTATTGTACCTCGCTTGCTAGGTACCTTAAAGAAAAAGAATGTTTTCCGCATTCAGACGATTCAGACGAAGGCAGGGAGGTTTGGGTCTCGTTCGATATCAGAATAGCATTTGGATATCTTCAGACCAAAATTAACTGGGAGAAACGCGTTGCCGTTGATAAAATACATCTTTTTTGGTAAGACTGATTGTAATAGTTTAATTTAAAAAAACCCACGCGTTGCAAAATAAAATTAAACGTGCGGAAATGTTTTACTTAAATAAAATTTTTATGCGAAATTGGGAGCATTAGTGGCGTTAAAAGAAACTCATAAAAGTTATCACTTAAATACGTACCTCTTAATTGCTAACGTTTCTCTTGGTAAGCAATCAGCTACAATGCAAAGTTTTCGAACTTGCTTAGGTCTTGCAAGCTCGATCCGTTGAGTTTTCAACTGAACTAAGTAAAACTACCTTGCCGTCTTTTAATGGCATCTTTTTTGCATAAGTATGCAAGCGACAATTAAGCGCTTGCTGTGCAGTACTTAAGCATATCGCGCGTACAAAAGTTCTAAACAAAACAAATCAAAACACAATGTTAATTAAATTATGAAGTTAAATGCTTTTAGCTTCCTATTTTTGAAGGAAATATTTCTTCAATTTTCATTCTGATGTTTTACACTTAACTTTAAAGCAACATACAAAATGTTTGTAGCCTCCAACAAATACGCAACCTTCACATGTTGCTCAGTGCCAGATGCCTTAGCCACGAATGGTTCTCGTAATTTCATAACAGGGGTAAACACGGAGGTTTCTTGGTGTTGTTTAATAAATTTTCACTTATAAATGTTTTGTTCATGCTGTTAAGCTACACAAAAGTTTTTCCGCATTCAGTACGCGGCGTATCCAGTATGATATCATAAAGAACACAGCAATATTTTGGGGAGGCCATAAATATCCTTACTTCTTTGTTCGCGCCGAAATAAGATAATTGGGAATTGTTAAGTTCAGTGATAAACAAAATATAACTGAACAATACGCAGGTGTATAAATAGAGTGTATCCCAATGATAAGTTACATTTTTTACCAAAAAAAAATTATCAGAGGTAAAAAAAACATAGATTTCTGTTAAAATAAATGTTAAACGTAGGAAAATTTACGCACGATTTGTAAGCCAATAATTACAATGCAGAACATCCCGACTTTAACCTTCGGACGTACAAGCAAATTCATACTCACACCATCGTACAAGGGGAGGAGATGAATGGAACCCCTCCCCGGAGTTTTCGTTCTATTAAGGCGCAGCGAAATTATTTTACTCTGAGTAGAAAGCTCTACAAGAACACATAATTTTTAATTTGTTGGCTGATACGTCACATGACGTCATTAGAGCCGCCATCTTGGATCCGCCATCATGGATTTCACCATTTTCTTAGAAAGTCGCAAAATAACGGAAATTGATGCAAAATCAGGCCAGATAAACAAATCGTTGGAAACAATAATGAAAAATGTTAAAAATGACGAGTTTTGGCCAGACCTGCTTGTAATTATGACGTTGCCATGGCACCGTCAAATATCATGGGCACGTGGTTGACATACAGTATCAAAATTTCGGCAAGGGATGAATGAACAGCTACTGACAACAACAACAACAACAAGCTTTATTTGCATGACTGTAAATTTGTTACAATATTGCAAAAGCGTAAACTTATTTAGTAATAATAATAATAAAAATAATAAAATAATAATATATAGTAAAAAACAAAAATGATTCATATAAAATTAATTACATTGATAGTATTTTGTTACGTAAATCAAAACAAGATGATATAAATTTAATCAATTGCATGGTCACAAAATGATCGGGAGAATTCATTAATTCTAAAATCAAGTCAGGCACTGGTAGTTGGCTGACATTTAAGATGATAGGCTGTATTGTCTTGTAAAAGTTATCTCTTATTGTTGCATATTTGGAACAATAAAAGAGAAAATGAATTTCATCTTCAGTTTTATTACAATCACAGACCGGGCAGAGCCTATTATGTCTGGGCGTATTGTTATATCTGCCTAGTTCGATCATTAACTTATGATTGCTAATACGTAATTTAGCTAATGTTCTCCTACCAGAAACTCTCCTAGTTAACTCTAGATAATTGGAGGTAGCATATTCGTTCTTAAAAGATCTATAAAATTCTAGTTTTTGAGAATGCTGTAGAGTATGCTGCCAATACGAAATATATTTCTGTTTCATTAACTGCAGAAACATTGTCACTTTTGCGGTGTCTACTAAATCAGGATTAAAATTACCAAAATTAAAATATTCGGATATCTTCATAAGATTAGAGTAAAAACTATTTTTACCAGCGGTGTGAAGTTCTAATGAAATTAAAAAAGACTGTCTAACAAAAGAATCCGGTTGCCTTTTCTTGGAGATATATCAAATAGTTGAGGATTCTTTGATTAATGGTGATAAGGAGAGGAAATCGACCAAGCTCAGCTCTACATGCAACATTAGAAGCCTTATTACTGACTTCAAGATAGCGTTTACAAAACTGTAGATGTGTTCTTTCAATTTGTGAACCATCCCAGGCCTTAAAATCAGATTTTACATAACCACCCCAAATTTCACTATTATAGAGCAGAATTGGAGATATCATTGCATCAAAGATTTTACAGGCAAGAGAAGGTTTCAATCTACTAAAATTTGTGTGTCGTCTCAAACTAAAAAGTGCATGAAGGCCTTTCTCTTTTAGGTGATCAAGTGAGATTTTAAAATTTCCTGTAGAAGATATTTTGGTTCCTAAATAAGTGTAATCTTGTACAACATCAATTGTTTGATTTCCTATGTAAAATACATGTTCAGTACATTTTTTCGCACGTTATTGAAAAACCATTATCTTGGTTTTTTTGGGATTTACGCTCAACATCCACGTGTTGCAGTATGTGTCTAATGTGTTAAGACAGTTTTGCAAACCTGTTTTGGAACGTGATAAAATAATTAAATCGTCGGCATAGAGTAGAGCGTTTAATTTTGTACCGTTTGGTAGGACAAAAGGATCAGACAGAATATTTTCAAATGAGAACGGTAAATCGTTAATATAAAGGTTGAAAAGTAGTGGACTTAAAACGCAACCTTGTCGTACACCTCTCATATATTGAAAGGGTCGTGTCTGATACTGATCAATTTTTATTGAACAAGAAGACTTAGAATAAAGGCTTTTAATTAAATTGTAGAAGGATCCCCCTAAATTAATTTGCAATAACTTACTTAAAAGCCTATTATGCCAGACTGAGTCGAAAGCTTTTCTAAAATCGACAAAGCAGGCATAAATTTTGCCATTGTGATTATGGACGTACTTGTCTATCAAAGTTCGGAGTGTAAAAACATGGTCTGCTGTTCGATTGTTAGGCATGAAGCCGATCTGTGACTTGTGTAATATATGATTGGTGTTGAAATACTCGAGAAGCCTTTGATTTAAAATAGAACAAAACAGTTTACCCAGACAACTCGAAACGCAGATACCACGGTAATTTGACGGATCACTTCTTCCACCCGATTTATCATAAATTGGCGTTATGAGACCACCACACCATGTTTGAGGCATGGAACCTGAATTTAGAACTCCATTGAAAAGTTTGTAATATACGGGCATAAGGTCGTTGATACTTGCTTTAATCATTTCATTTTTAATTTTATCTGAATAAGAAGATTTGTTGTTCTTTAACTTTTTGGCAGCTTTTCGTATTTCAATTTCGGTAATCAAGTGATCTAATGGCCGAAATTGTTTTTTCCGGACTTCTTCTTCTTGAAGTTCGTTACAGATTTTCTCTTGAATGGGATTAAGTCGATCATTGGAGTGAAGAGATTCAAAATATCGCAGCCAATTTTCTTCTGACACTAAAGGAGTATCTTCTTTTTTAATAGTGTCATCCATTGATTTTAAACATTTCCAAAAGTTAGCCGCATCTGAATTGTTAACGGCTTCCTCCAAGTTATGAAGCTTGCTATTACAATAGTCGTTCTTTTTAGATTTAAGTAAACTTTTGTATTGCATTAGAACGACGTGGTAAGTTTCACGTAAAATTGAGTTCAGGGGGTCTCTGTGTTTTTGGTTTGCCAATTTCCTCAATTCATGTCTTTTTAATCTACATTCCCGATCAAACCATTTTTTGTTTGACGATGACTGGATACGCTTACGCTGTTTTGTGGTTTTAATCTTTAAACATTGTCTTGCAGTTGTGTTGAAAATATTTTCTACTTTATCAAGGGAAGTGTTAACATCGTTAATATGTGCTCTTTCGTCTATGTAATCTTGTATGAGAGTTTGGATGACTGGAGAGCGTAAAGCATCTTTGAATTTCTGTGTAGAATCGCTTTCCCAAACAAACTGTTTTGATATGCGCGTTAAAGAGTTGATGTTATTATGCGATCCTTTTGGAATACATGTATCAGAATTGGTCGAATTAATATTTAGCCAAGTCACTATAGGGCTATGATCGGATAATGAAGTGGGCTGTTTTACTATAAAATTTGAAACATTTAAGAATAAATCTTGATCGCACAGTGCGTAATCAATTACACTTATACCATTTCTCCCGTGAAAAGTAGCTCTCCCCAAAGAGTCACCACTGACTCTTCCATTCAATATTCTGAGATTGGCGCTTTTACATATTTCAAGAAGTCTTTTTCCGTGATTGTTCACTTCATTGTCAAAGCTATTTCGCTGAGTTGGATTAAGCGAAAGTTCAGATCGGTCATTTGGAATAACTTTCGACCCTTCTTGACAGATACTATCCGAATATTTCCCTGTTCTTGAATTAAAGTCGCCCATAAGAAGAACCGATCCATGGGAGGAAAAAAGTGCAATGCCCGTTTCAGTTTCGGCATTGTAGAGTAAATCCTCTTTTCAAAATTTAGAAAAAACCTTACCGGGGGTGGCATCCACCCCCCCCCCCCCACCCCCTGTACGTCCGAGGGTTAAGTAGCCAATAAGATCTCGCAAAAATACCGTTCATTGTTTTGGTGTGTACTAATTATGTAAAACTACATGCAGTTGATCACACCTGAACTGAAAAGATTACTTTTTGCTCTTCAATAAAACAAAGTTTAACAAAGTATAAATCTCCCGTTATCTTTCGCGTGGTCACATTTCCGTCTAACTCCAAACGTAGGGCAATAATTGAAAAAAAACGAGGCAGCCCCAAACGTAGATGGTCCTCATGACTTGCATGCGTTTCAACGTAACACAAAGGAGCACCAATAAGCTAAATGACTGAAGTGCGGTCTTGCGTCACTCTGGCTTCTTAGTATCACTGGAGTTTTAATATTTTGGGAAACAACTTTAAACTGGTGACCCTCGAGCTCCTTAATTTTATAAAATTAAGATTTAGCAGTATTTTCTTTCTTGTTTTATTTTAGCAGAGGATGTACAGCCCTCGAAATGATCCTGACCCCGAAAATGATCCCCAATAATCCCGAACTGATCTCCAAATTGACTCTGAAATGATCTCTACCCTGAAATGGTCTTGAAATGTTTTCACCTGACCCCGAAGTAATTCGCAAGTAATTTTTGGAATGGCGCCAGTAAAAATGGTGTAAAATTTTTACTTGCAATACAAAAAAAGATAAAACCTTAACAGGACTAAGCAAATTAATATCCAGAATGGTGTCGTTTACCATGCGTTAAAAATAAAACTTTTAAATTTTACTGCATGGGATAATCCGGCATTTCCAAACTCAGTGATGCATCTGAAAGGAGGACTATAAAGTTGATGCATGCAAATGGCAGTGGTTTACTATGTTGGTCATAGGGTTCTGATGAAATCTATTTAACTCATTCATGTCCGGCCTTTAAAATATCAGTCGCTGAAGTCTGATGACCGAAAAAATTCGCATTTATTCGCGTTACATCCGATTTTCACCACACTTCGCAAAAAGCGTGACTAGATAATTACCCAGTCCCTCCGCAAATTTTAGCTGAAACACTTCAATGTGGCATACACGACGAATAAGCCCGCTCAGTCAAAAGTTCGAAATCACACGCGGTGGAAGTTATCGATCGCGGTCGATCGCTACTAGCCCAGAGAGAGTTCTCTAGCTCCTGGAACAAAAAGATTACACCAAAGATGGCATTCCAAGTGATGAAGAAAGTGATTTGGATCGACAGCTGCAAATTTAAGCGACGAATCGGGGTAAGAATTGAGTAAACATTCGCGAAGTGAAAACTGAGTCGCACGTGTCAATACACACGCGTGGTCTGAAACGCGACGAAATGCTGTATTTAGTCGACTTCTTACGTTCAAAACCTTGCTGATACTTTGAAATAAATGTCTTGGTTATATTTGAGCTTTGTGAGATCGATATTTTTGGAGGAAAGGGGGTTTTGAGACAACAGATGTGAAGATAATTTAGTGTAATTTATGCACGGCGTCACTGCAAACAAATATTGAAATAACTCGAATATTGCACAATCTGAAACGCAATGTATGCTTTATATAGTTCACTTTTTACGTTCAAAACCTTCCTGATACTTTGAAATAAATGTCTTAGTTATATTTGAGCTTTGTAAGATCGATATTTTAGGAGGAAAAGGGTTTTAGGACAACAGATCAAAAGATAATTTGAGTTGAAGCTTTGTGTCAACAAGAAGCTCGAATTTCACCTATCACGTTTCATCTGCGTCAATTCAAAAAATTGCCAAAAATTTCAGAATTAATCTTTTTTAACCAAAATTGCTGCATAGGTTGGCAATATAATATGAAACATTTTTGTTTTTAAGCTTTTCTTGCAAACTTTTACCATTTTTAGGTTTGTTTATTTTTGTCCATTATCTTTTGCAAATTTATGCTAATTTATGTGAATTAAATTAATGTAATCAAAAGTATTATGGGTTGTTTCGGACAAAAATTTTTTTTCCTGAAAGCCCATTTCATAGGCTTTCAAATGAGGTATGGCTCTTATCTCAATTCTAAATCCCAGCTGAGAAATAAAATCAAAGGCCCTTTGGGCTGTCTCGTGTCACTCTCTTTTCAATATGTGTAATTTGCGATTTAAACTTTCGCTTCTCGCCTCGCCCCGCCTCCTCGCCCCGCGCGTAATTTTTTTTCGCTATAAGCTCGACGAACTCTTCGAAAAAAAAATTTGCTTCAAGCTCGACGGACTCTGCGAAAAAATAGGGACTGCTCGTAGTCTATGTTAAACCACGAGGTATAGCCTCGTTTTGGTGCTAAGCTTGTTTTCGTTCTATAAATTCATATAGTGATTGTTCGTTTATAATTATTTTTGATGTATTGAGGTCTTGTTTCTTTTTTTTGTAAAGTTCTCAGGCTCAAAGGCTAGTTTTCTACCAGGTAGTTCTGTTTCGTCTTAAAGGCAACTTCACAGTTTCAATTCGCTAAGGGTGCAGAGGATTATAAAGAAGGGGCATTCCAAATTACCTTATTCTTACTAATTTTGCGCGTACTTAATTAAATTTCGCGAGTATTAATTTGCGCGATTGCAAAAAAAAATTAAGGCAAAAGTGTATTAAATTTTGCGATTTTGTCAGTGTTTTATAGCACAGTGGTCAAAGACTAAGAAACTACTAGACATATACAAAGATCTGGTTCAAGGAGTCTCGGCAAACGGAAACTTTGGTGACTGTACTAAAGAGGTTTTGGCCGATTTACAAATTGAAGAAAACAATAATCAGATGAAGGGTGCTAGTCGAAAACAAGACGGAAATGTATTTTCCAGGATAAATAGCTACTGTTTCAAACATTTAAAATTTTTTACTGTTTTGATATAATATGGTATTCGTCGCTATTCAGGACTATTCGTCACTATTCGCAACTCTTCGTTAGTATTTGAAACTATTTGTCATTATTTGTTACTATTCGTCACTATATATCCAACTACTATTCGCTTCTATTGGCCATTATTCACGACTTATCACATACTATTCGCGACTATTCGGGAGTATTCGTACTATTCGCGACTATTCGCTATTCGGTTTTTCCAGACATCTATTTAGATCAAGCCGCCATTCAACACAGGAGAGGGGACTGCTCAGAAGCTTTTAAGTGTAATACTCCATAATTTTCGAGCTTTTTTAAAAGTTCGCGGACACCGTACCTCACCGATTTCGCTGAAATTTGTCATGCAGTCTTGTTTTAGGGTCCTAACTACCAAATGGATATTAAAAAGTTTCAATTCTTTTTATTTTGGAAAATATCGAGAAGGCCGATTTGAAGCGTCCGTGACGGCCCGCCAACATGGCGGATCAAAGGTGTTCTTGTTACTTCGACACTGAACCTGCCGTCACAGTTTCTCGATCATACTTGGTATGTTTATAAAGAACTATCTTTCTTCTTTCTTTATATCAAAATAGATTCGGCAAATGTTGAGTTTGAATGATCAACGGCCAAGAAGTTCGAAGGTATGTTAACGATGTTTTGAACAGTCTCAAATTTACTACAAAATGAAAGGCTTATAACTCCACTGTTATCTCGATTTAGAACAAGCCATTTACCATGAACAAAGCTTGTTCATTGGTGAATTGATTCCATTAATAAAAAAATTGGGGAAATGTAACCGTTAAGAATAAAAAATTATGGAACCTCTAGTAAATTGGCCATTTCAGCGCCATTTCAGCGGATCAGCTCATTTAACAGCAAATAATCGGGAGAAACATGAAAGAGTTACAGTCGTTTATCATAAGCAGTTTTCAGGTATTCTTTGCTTATCTTAAACAAATACATAATCTTTGCCAAAGATATGGCGATTTTTGAGCGTACGATCGTTTCTCCAAATTTTTATGTCGGCAACTTTATTTTCTTTGTTGTCGAGATTATACGCTGTTGTTATTCAATATTCGTTTCACAAGAACTTCTGTTGCTCGCATTTCCCAAATCACTGTTTAAGAAATTGCCCATTCCGTAACAGGGTCATTCTTACTTTTTCTTTAAAAATTACTAGGAAAGCGAGAATGTCATAGAACGGTTTTATACTAATGAAAATACCTGTCAGACATAACTTAAACTGTTTGTGTTATCTGGCTGTTTTCACAAATATGCAAATTAAGGAATTCTTTAAGTGCCTATCTTTAACTATTTCACGCTTAAAGATTCCTTTAAATCTTTTCGCCTACCTTTTGGCCAAACGAAGTTTTGTGTCTCCAGGCAGAATGCTCGTTATCAGCAATGAAAGTCGAAGAGATACAGAAGCTCGAGTAAAATTCTAACTGCTGTGAAATGAACATCGTTTGAGCTTGACGTGTATTTATAGATTGCTCATTTAACAGCAAATAATCGGGAGAAACATGAAAGTGTTACAGTCGTTTATAATAAGCAGTTTTCAGGTATTCTTTGCTTATCTTAAACAAATACATGATCTTTGCCAAAGATATGGCGATTTTTGAGCGTACGATCGTTTCTCCAAATTTTTAGGTCGGCAACTTTATTTTATTTGTTGTCGAGATTATACGTTGTTGTTCGTTATTCAAGTATTCGTTTCACAAGAACTTCTGTTGCTCGCATTTCCCAAATCATTGTTTAAGAAATTGCCCATTCCGTAACAGGGTCATTCTTACTTTTTCTTTAAAAATTACTAGGAAAGCAAGAATGTCATAGAACGGTTTTATACTAGTGAAAATACTTGTCAGACATAACTTAAACTGTTTGTGTTATCTGGCTGTTTTCACAAATATGCAAATTAAGGAATTCTTTTAAAAAGTGCCTATCTTTAACTATTTCACGCTTAAAGATTCCTCTAAATCTTTTCGCCTACCTTTTGGCGTGTCTCCAGGCAGAATGCTCGTTATCAGCAATGAAAGTCGAAGAGATACAGAAGCTCGAGTAAAATTCTAACTGCTGTGAAATGAACATCGTTTGAGCTTGACGTGTATTTATAGATTGCGCTCGAGCTCCGTTAATTAAGTTTATTCATTTGGCGATCAGATAAAAATCAATGAATGATCAGAGTTATTTCTAAGTCCATTTCTAAGCACGAGAAACACGGAAGTTTGTTTCAGAAGCATTTATGCATAGAAATACCGGTTTATTTTTGAGCGGTAAATCTGCATTTATAATAGCTAGGAGTTTGGGGTGTTTTTTGGTGTTTTTTTTTTTTTTGAGGGGACTCGGGGGGGGGGGGGAGGGGGGTGTGGAAGTGGTGCCTTCGTATCCTCTTTTGTTCTTTTACACAGTGGCCTGAATTTGGAACAGTTCGGGGAATGGATTATCAATTACTCTTCGTTATGCCATGTCACCCCTTAATGTGGGAGCGCCGCGCCTCAATTCACGATAAAAAATTTATGGCCGCCCGGTCCATTTATTTAGTTCTCCGCCAGGTCTCTCAATAGACAGGTTACGAGCCTAGTGGCCCATCCGGCCGGAGCTCATACCGGTTTCCGCAACGTGAAGCGACAACGAGTATTTTTTACTCCACCCGGATGGGATGCTATTCCATCGCAGGGTTACCTCCCTTCCCGAAAAGCTAAAGATTGACTGGTAATCATTTTTACACCTGGGTAAAGAAAGGGACTCTGGGAGTTGAGAGGCTTTCCAAAGAACTTTTAAACGCATTGTCCCCCAAAAGCTCTATCCAGGACTGTTTGGTCCAGAGTCCAGCGCAGTGACCATTATTAGGCCATCACGCTCCCCAACCGTGTAAGAAAGTGCAAAAATCTGCTTGGGGTAAGCCCTGGGGTTGTACAGTTTGGTACGAAATGTGGGCTTTTAAATGTGTTAATTAAGTTTATTCATTTGGCGATCAGATAAAAATCAATGAATGATCAGAGTTATTAAAGTCCATTTCTAAGCACGAGGGACACGGAAGTTTGTTTCAGAAGCATTTATGCATAGAAATACCGGTTTATTATTGACTGACGCGGTTAAAAAATACTCGGCTTCTAGCGGTAAATCTGCATTTATAATAGCTGGGAGTTTGGGTTTTTTTTTGGTGTTGTTGTAGGAAGGCGGGGGAGGGGGGCGGAAGTGGTGCCTCCGAATCCTCTTTAGTTCTCTGACACAGTGGTCTGAATGTTGAACAAAAGAGCTCATCTGTTAATAAGCATAATGCGAGCTGATTTTGAAATGAACATGACTTTACGTTTGTGTCATCAGTAATTATCGTGTTCGAAGAAGGCGTGGCTTACTCGCGGCAAGAACAACATAATAACAGTGAAGCTAACACATTTTCCTCATTGATTTGAAATGAATTTCGAATCAATTATTTTTAGGGCAAGTTAAAAGATAGAAATGTTTTTCGTCCAGATTTTTACAAAAAAAAAAGCAGGTGAGAACTTAGCTGTTTTTGTTATCTCGGACTTTTTTTTTTTATTAAAGTCGAACCTCTCCATAAGGACATCTCTCGTGATGCGTCATGACTTACATCACGTATGTCCTTATCGCCGACCTAGGTGTAGAAAGGGACTACCGTAATTACTCGAATAAGCGCCGCGGCGCTTATTAAATTATTTACGCCTCCAGTGCGGCGCTTATTAGAGGGCGGCGCTTATTTGACGGCGGCGCTTATTAAAAAGTTTGACGCCACAAAGAATCTAATCCTTTACATTTATTAAAATAGGGTCCCCTGATTGCCAAAAGTCGTCTCTTGCTGAAGATTGTACTGAAGAATGTTCAATAGACAACCTAAGCGGTAAAACAAGCACTTTGAACTGCAGAACGTCGCTTTTGATGGAAAGAAATATCCAAGTTTGTTTAAGAGTTGCTTTGTAGTTCTGTTTCTAGTTAAACAGATTTCCTTGAATAAGCGCCGCATCGGGACTGCGGCGCCGGGGGCGGCGCTTATTAACTTTTTTTGTCCGAAATGCGGCGCTTATTCGAGGGCGGCGCATATTCGGGGACGGCGCTTATTCGAGTAAATACGGTATGATATTACAGAGGCTTTCCGAAGAACTCAACGCAATATCCCCACAATTCAAAGCCCGTACCGGGATTTAAAAATCTCAAAAAAGTGTTAATATGAATTGTAAATCCACTCATAGCGGTCTGGCCTTACCAAAACCTGGAGAGAGAAAAAGACAGTGGGTAGATAAATTCGAGAGTACGCTGTTGAGCAGATTCTGTGAAATTCCCCTTTTTCTCCTTTTCTCTCATAAGCCCTCCCAATTCAAGGCCCATATGTTTCTTCCAAGTCAACTGTCAAAGTTTAAGGCCACTTTTTTCCTACCAGGTTACCGTCTTGAGAGTTTTAAATTTTATTAAATCTTGGTGACACTGTCCCTTTAATTCATTAATGTAATTCAAATCAGTTTATGAAAACGTTTTTTAATGTCGCTTTAAGCCACCGCACCCCAACCACGGATATAAGACCTACCACATTTAAAAGCCCACATTTCGTACCAAACTGTACAACCCCAGGGCTTACCCCAAGCAGATTTTTGCACTTTCTTACACGGTTGGGGAGCGTGATGGCCTAATAATGGTCACTGCGCTGGACTCTGGACCAAACAGTCCTGGATAGAGCTTTTGGGGGGCAATGCGTTAAGTTCTTTGGAAAGCCTCTCAACTCCCAGAGTCCCTTTCCTTACCCAGGTGTAAAAATGATTACCAGTCAATCTTTAGCTTTTCGGGAAGGGAGGTAACCCTGCGATGGAATAGCATCCCATCCGGGTGGAGTAAAAATACTCGTTGTCGCTTCACGTTGCGGAAACCGGTATGAGCTCCGGCCTGATGGGTTACTAGGCTCGTAACCTGCCTATTGAGAGACCTGGGGGAGAACTAAATAAATGGACCGGGCGGCCATAAATTTTTTATCGTGAATTGAGGCGCGGCGCTCCCACATTAAGGGGTGACATGGCATAACGAAGAGTAATTGATAATCCATTCCCCGAACTGTTCCAAATTCAGGCCACTGTGTAAAAGAACAAAAGAGGATACGAAGGCACCACTTCCACACCCCCCTCCCCCCCCCCCGAGCCCCCCTAAAAAAAAAAAAACAACACCAAAAAACACCCCAAACTCCCAGCTATTATTAATGCAGATTTACCGCTCAAAAATAAACCGGTATTTCTATGCATAAATGCTTCTGAAACAAACTTCCGTGTTTCTCGTGCTTAGAAATGGACTTAGAAATAACTCTGATCATTCATTGATTTTTATCTGATCGCCAAATGAATAAACTTAATTAACGGAGCTCGAGCGCAATCTATAAATACACGTCAAGCTCAAACGATGTTCATTTCACAGCAGTTAGAATTTTACTCGAGCTTCTGTATCTCTTCGACTTTCATTGCTGATAACGAGCATTCTGCCTGGAGACACAAAACTTCGTTTGGCCAAAAGGTAGGCGAAAAGATTTAAAGGAATCTTTAAGCGTGAAATAGTTAAAGATAGGCACTTTAAGAATTCCTTAATTTGCATATTTGTGAAAACAGCCAGATAACACAAACAGTTTAAGTTATGTCTGACAGGTATTTTCATTAGTATAAAACCGTTCTATGACATTCTTGCTTTCCTAGTAATTTTTAAAGAAAAAGTAAGAATGACCCTGTTACGGAATGGGCAATTTCTTAAACAATGATTTGGGAAATGCGAGCAACAGAAGTTCTTGTGAAACGAATACTTGAATAACAACAACGTATAATCTCGACAACAAATAAAATAAAGTTGCCGACCTAAAAATTTGGAGAAACGATCGTACGCTCAAAAATCGCCATATCTTTGGCAAAGATCATGTATTTGTTTAAGATAAGCAAAGAATACCTGAAAACTGCTTATTATAAACGACTGTAACACTTTCATGTTTCTCCCGATTATTTGCTGTTAAATGAGCAATCTATAAATACACGTCAAGCTCAAACGATGTTCATTTCACAGCAGTTAGAATTTTACTCGAGCTTCTGTATCTCTTCGACTTTCATTGCTGATAGCGAGCATTCTGCCTGGAGACACAAAACTTCGTTTGGCCAAAAGGTAGGCGAAAAGATTTAGAGGAATCTTTAAGCGTGAAATAGTTAAAGATAGGCACTTTAAGAATTCCTTAATTTGCATATTTGTGAAAACAGCCAGATAACACAAACAGTTTAAGTTATGTCTGACAAGTATTTTCACTAGTATAAAACCGTTCTATGACATTCTTGCTTTCCTAGTAATTTTTAAAGAAAAAGTAAGAATGACCCTGTTACGGAATGGGCAATTTCTTAAACAATGATTTGGGAAATGCGAGCAACAGAAGTTCTTGTGAAACGAATACTTGAATAACAACAACGTATAATCTCGACAACAAATAAAATAAAGTTGCCGACCTAAAAATTTGGAGAAACGATCGTACGCTCAAAAATCGCCATATCTTTGGCAAAGATCATGTATTTGTTTAAGATAAGCAAAGAATACATGGAAACTGCTTATTATAAACGACTGTAACCCTTTCATGCTTCTCCCGATTATTTGCTGTTAAATGAGCTAAACCGCTGAAATGGCGCTGAAATGGCCAATTTACTAGAGGTTCCATAATTTTTTATTCTTAACGGTTACATTTCCCCAATTTTTTTATTAATGGAATCAATTCACCAATGAACAAGCTTTGTTCATGGTAAATGGCTAGTTCTAAATCGAGATAACAGTGGAGTTATTAGCCTTTCATTTTGTAGTAAATTTGAGACTGTTCAAAACATCGTTAACATACCTTCGAACTTCTTGGCCGTTGATCATCCAAACTCAACATTTGCCGAATCTATTTTGATATATAGAAAGAAGAAAGATAGTTCTTTATAACTATGCCAAGTATGATCGAGAAACTGTGACGGCAGGTTCAGTGTCGAAGTAACAAGAACACCTTCGATCCGCCATGTTGGCGAGCCGTCACGGACGCTTCAAATCGGCCTTCTCGATATTTCCCAAAATAAAAAGAATTGAAACTTTTTAATATACATTTGGTAGTTAGGACCCTAAAACAAGACTGCATGCCAAATTTCAGCGAAATCGGTGAGGTACGGTGTCCGTCCAAAGTTCGAATCTTATAGACTATGACAATTAAGTCAGAGAAGCGTGTACTCGACATCAGACTGAGGCTGTTTGGGGCAGGGGTTACACAACATTCACTAGGCGACTACATCTTCGTTCTTGAGCCCAAGAAGCATATCAGACGGAAACTGTTTGGTGAAGAACATTCAGAGACTGCTGACAGTTATCTTTCAGTGGGGGCTACACAACATCCAGTTGGAGACTACAACTCTGCTATCGAGTTTAAGAAGGGTGCACTTGAAATAAGACGGAAACTGTTTGGTGAGCATCCATTGACCACTAACAACAACCATGAAGTGAGGGTTACACAACATTCACTAGGAGACTACACCTCTGCTCTCTACGTCACCTTGCGCCGACCGTTTTGCGCTGTTTTCGATTTCTTTTGCGATTCATTGCCCGCTTTTAACGATCAAAGAACAATATTAGAAAATAGAGTACTGTCGAACCCCTATTAAGCGGCCACCCATTAAGCGGCCACCTCCTGTTTAGCGGCCAGTTACTAAAGTCCCGAAACTACTGTCAGTAAAATACTGTTAATAAAACCCCTCTTAAGCGGCCAATCCTATTAAGCGGCCGCGGCCACCTTTTTGCCGTCCCGATGAGCGTTTTTCTATTGCTTTTGCCCCTATTTAGCGGCCAGTAAGAATGTAATTTACGATGTTTGGTTTTGTTTTCAACAAAAATGAGAGTGGCGGCTGATAAAATCCTTCAAACACAGGTTTATTGTCGTCTTCATGTGATTCCGTTAATGCTAATAAGCGGCCAACCCCTATTAAGCGGCCAGTTGCAATTCCCCGAGGATGGCCGCATAATAGGGGTTCTACTGTATTTCATACATGTTTTTTGTGACGAAAACGCTGAAAATAGAAATGCCGGTATGTTTGTAACGAACGTTTTACACATACATTCCCCCAGGTACGTTACCGAGGTGTTTGCGGTCACACACACACACTTAACACTTTACCAAGGTCAATCTTTCATACTGTTTTCGGCGCGAAATGCGAAAGTGGATAATTCGAGGGTGCTTGCTAGCATCATCTCGCATTTATTATTCATGCTGTTTCAACAGTCCTCTACTGCTTTGTTATGTCAGTGTTTCAGACACCGAAGAATTAGAAAGCGAAGACTCCGTTTATAAATCGAAATACATATAAGAAAATGCACTATAGATCTTCCTTGACTTGTGTTGTGTTCATTAAAACGCCAAATTTCCAAAAAGAAATAAATCAGCAAGCCATTTAGCTTTCCACATTTTAAGAAAGACCACGTTTTTGCTGCCTTGAACACGCAAAGGAGTGTAGCTAATTGTCGAGGGTCGAGAGTCGAGCGTAAAATGTCGAGAGCCGAGGGTAACATGTCGAGGGTCGAGGGTAACTTAAAAAAATATAAAAATAAATTTAAAAAAATAAGAATATAGAAATAACTAATAAAATGAAGAGAGAATTTTCTTTCGCCAGTTTTTCTCTTTTTCAATAAAGCGTTGCGTGACACGCCGGGCCAAATGACGTTCGGCTCCTTGTATTCTTGGCTTTTTAAGAGATGACTACCAACTGCGCTCTCTGTTCTGTCACGCAAACGTGGTACTAAAAGAATTGATTGATAAACTCTTATCAGTGGAGTGCCCGGAAACATGCACGCTAACTTTCATTTTTCGGTATTCACGCTTATTGTTACCATTTAGGACTGTAGAACATTTTAAATTCTCACCAATCAAACAAACTAAATGTAAAACCAACGGAATGAATTTACGTTTGGTGGCAAACTAATGAACAGCAAGCCATTTAGCTTCAATGAAGATCATTGAAGGTTTTCCATTATGGCCATACCTTTCCGATAATTTCGGGAGATAATATGTAAAAGAAATGTCATCTCCGATCCTGTTCATTAGTTTGTCACCAAACTTAAATTCATTCCATTGGTTTTACATTTAGTTTGTTTGATTGGTGAGAATTGAAAATGTTCTACAGTCCAAATGGTAATAATAAGCGTGAATACCGAAAAATGAAAGTTAGCGTGCATGTTTCCGGGCACTCCACTGTTAAGAGTTTATCAATCAATTTTTTTTAGTTGACCTCCGGAAATCTTAACCTCGCGCCATCATTTATTTAATTATAAATTTCTCTGTTTATTTTATTTGCTTATCTTTGAGTTTGCCTCGCATTCGGTAATTTTATCTTGGGGTACTTGAAAAACCTACCTCTTTACCTCGGTAACTTCATGGATAGTATCCATGGTAACTTTCATGGGCAATTCGTTTGTTCTTTTTTATGTATCCAGGGAAAAACACCGCGGTAAATTTACCTTGGGAAATGTCGGTCACACACGATTTGTGAGTTTCCCGAAGTAAAGAGCCCTTTTACCACGGTAAAAGGACGATGCGTAATCGCATCTGTATAAGTTTGACACACTACACTAAGCTATTCTTTTCTTGAAACGCTACACTGCTACACAATGTTCATGGCAAAGCCACTGCCCGGCTACTTTTCGAACAGAAATCAAGTTATCGCCGCGTAGAACACAAAGCACATGAAAGCAAACTACTCTCTGGCAGTTAGAAAGAACTAATGCAAAGTATAAACGAAAGAGATAACTTATATTTGACGAGTTCTATTAGGTAGACAGAAATTCTTACATTCGATGTAAACAACTGACAAGACACCGTTTGACCTTGTATCGTATATCAACTTTTGTTGAACAATCATTCAACACCGCATTTGTCAGCCTCTTTTATTTGTTAATTTTTTGAAAAATTTCCTTAAAAGTAGTTGGGTTAATACGCTCGGTTAATACTCTAGCTTAGTAAAAAATACTTCAGATGTGAACAGGTCTAATTTCAACTTTTAGAAAACAGTTAAAAAGTAGCCTACTTTGTAGCCGTGGCAACGTATCGTGTTCAAAAGAACCGAAGTGCACTTCCAAAACAATTATTCGCCTCAGGCTCAGTGAATCACGGCAGATATATCTTACGCGCTATCAAAACAATTTCAGGAAATCGCGGAATGTCAATCAAATGCGTTATCAGAACACGCAAGACTTGTATGACACGCTCATTTCTTTTTGTACAAAGAAAATTCACACAATCACAAATCACGCATTTTGTTCCTTTTGCGATAACTTAAATCGACGGTTTGCAAGAGGAGCAAATTCAGATCAGCCAATGAACGGCGGCCAATATTGGCCATTTCCATTGAAAAGCGCCACATTTTATAATCCAGCTGAACTGCGAAGCCTGCCAGCAGGTCCAGAGCCTGCACATGATCCAATTCGCTTGCAATCACTAATTCTACTGGCAAGAAGCACGCCATCGCTGCCATCGCCTCAGTCTTCAGTTGCAAGTGATGTCGAAGTACTTGCTACGGCAAACACAAAACGAAAAAACCTCGCGTTAAGTCTGCTGATAGGACTGAGAAAGAAACGCACGAACTTCTTGAAGCGTGGGCCCCCAAATTCAGTAAGCTGTGGGGAGTTTCACAAAGAGGAAAAAATCAAAATCTGGAACGATATCTATTCTTTGTATAAAGAAAGGTGTCCAGAAAGCCAGAGAATGCTACAGCAGGTGAAGAATCTAGAGTACGAGTTCAAGCAGTTCAAGCAGCGATCTCGCTCGACTGGAGAAGATGGAATTCAGAAAATTAAAGAAGGCTTCCCTATTTCGACATCTTTGTTGAGGTGATGGGACACCGCCACATCATCGATCCCTCTAAAATGGCCGATTCCTATGGCCGATTATTAAAATGGAAATGAGTTCTACCTTTATACCTCAGAGCCGAGTGTAAACGAGGGTTCGCAAATCGAAAGTGTAAATGTTTCTCTCGATGAATCAGAACCGCCTGAGAAAAGAAAGGCAATAAAGTACTACTCCAGACTGGCAGAGTTCTTTTATTGAAATGTGGGAAAAAAGTATGGAACAGCACAACGCAAGTTTTGAACGATCGGCTGAAATGTTCCATGACGCAGCAGGCAAATGGAACAAACAAACGCCACAGTTGACATTTTTAAGATTTAGCATCAAAATAATTGTCTTTATCTAATCGTTTATCTTCTGTTATTGAATCGTTGTTATCGTTGTCACCCCTTTTAATACTGCAAAACTCACGTAGCAATCATAGTCTATTTTAGGATGCTCGTTTTTTGTTCAACCTATTTAAACGCAATTCTCCAGCGTACTTTAATTTCAACATGCCAAATGCTACAGATCGTAGCTCACCGAACTTTAGGTTTAACTTTCTCTGCTCCTGAGTCAGGCGTCCTCTGTCCGGGTAGGGTTTCACTAGCCAGTTCGTTAGTGGATAGGCAATGTCGCCAGCTAAAAGGGGCCTTATTTCTGTTCCATTTATATTGCCTGTTGGACCACTACTACACTAACATGTTTTTGGCGCGTGCGTTCACAGGTAGATGCAATCGACAGTAATAATTTGCTCGTTTGCTGCAAGTTCAGAAAAAAACGTCATCTCTTCTGCCTGCATTGTGTGTCGTTTAATAACAGAAAAGGTCAACGCTTAATATCATCGTGGGAGTGCACCGATCAGAAAACCCGAAGAGGACTGTGAACTAACTACAGCAATAAACGAAAAAAAGAAAAAAAAAATTAAGAACAGTAACGCGTGCCTGTATTTTTACATAAAAAGCCTTTTACAATAAATACTCCTAATCTAGTTTGATAAACCAGCGCGTTAATTGCGACCTTTGTTAAGAAACATTATCTGTTCTTTGATTACGAAATTCCGGCGGCCTCAGATCACAAAGCAAATGTTGACATGGCGGGAAAATTCCGCGGCCTCTCAAAGCAAATGTTGACATGGCGGGAAAAATGTTGACATGGCGGGAAAAATATTGACATGGCGGGAAAATATCCCCCTGTACAATTATCTCGTGTCGTCATGACAACGTCATACGACACGAGACAATTAAGGAGGACAAAGGTCAATTTTGGCTGTAATTTGATCGGACAAGATAGAGTTAAAAATGTATAAAATGGCTTCGAAGTTGTTGTTTTACAAAGTTCTACCCTCGCTGCAGGAATAAAAGACTGGGGATTATTTCCCGCTCGGTATCATTTCGGGGCCACTATAGGGTCGCTAATTTCGCCGGGTAATTTCGTGTAGGTATAAGCAGTTTGCTCGGTTCTACTGTTTTGTCGTTAACCGCAGTGAGCTAAAAAGTAACTTAACAAGCTGCCCATGAAAAATGTTCTTAATAGGCTCAAGTATATTATGATTTCCTGTTTTTCTAATCTTTCCATGACGGAGGTACTTTTGTCATTTACAAATACCAATAATCTTCCAATAAAATAAATACTCTAGCTAGAAAATAGAAATTTAAGCTTAAAGTAGTAGAATGAGATTGAAGCAATTAAGTTTTATACTTACAAGTTTGGTCAGAAAGTGGTCTCTAGATCTTCCGCCTCTTTCACAGCTTTTTCACAGTTTCAATGAATTTATATTGTTTCTTTAAGTATCGGGGCCCTTCAACTAAAATAAATGGGATTTTTGTTTAACATACAAAGGAAAAATCAAAGGAAAAATCATTGTTTACATACAAAAGGAAAACTATTGTATTTATTTAATTCTCGTCATTTTGCATGAGAACCTTTCAGCTGTATTAACTTTGATAAACTGACTTTGAACTAACAAGGGAAGCTAAAACTCAATACATGTGTGCTTAACAAACATGTTTCTTTTTGGTGTTGTTCACATTTTTCTGTGTAAAGTTTGTTTTCATTCCAACCCCCTCTTTACAGTAACATTGTGTTCATCTGAAAGGAACTGTTTTTTCAGTAACAACTGAACACATAGGAAGATCAACGAGGCTAATTGGGATTCAATCTTCGCCAGCTGTCAAGCTACACACCGAAAATATTTTACGCAAATTATCGTGAAAAAAAAACAAGGGCAGTTATATGTAGTTATCAAAACATGCTCACTTAACCGGTATGGACATGTACAGGATGCAAGGTTACGGTACAAGTGTTCATTGATTATATTTATTTCATCTTCTAGTGCAGCTTCAAATATTGTCATTGGTAGAACAAGCAAACATGTTATTTTATTTTTCCTTCGCACGCTTTGTTATTACTAGTTTCAATTTTATTCAAACCGTTATTTAACGTCAACCGGTAAAGAAACAACCTTGTTTTGCACCTGACATCACTCAGCGTAACCCTGAACACATGACCTTTTCGCTCGCCCTCGCGCGACCCGAAAAATAAACCGTCTGTTCTGCAGGCTAATGAACTGCACGAGCCAATTTCCACCGTGATAATACTACTCGGCGGCAGTGGTGCCTCTAAGAGATGAAAATAAATTCTAACACGCCCAAAAGTATGATTCTGCATGATACCTTTTAGGGATGACTCCTTAAATTCCCGACGAGCATCCCTTTCAAGTTCAAATTCAGCACGGGAGTAAGTGGGGCTTCCATCTATCGCATTTGTACACTAAACGGGGCTTCCTAAATAAAAGCGGTGGTATTTTACAAATTGCGAGTCGAAGTGTAGGAAAGGGCCTTTAATATATATTAAAAATATCTCAGAGATAACCGAGATATTCGAGAGAGATCCGAGTGAAAAATTTAGAAAAGGGAAGCAGTATATCTGCTGTAGGTGCGTTAAAGGGTTACATTTTTTCTTAGAAGCTATATGAAGGGTTACCTTTTCTCCCAAAAATGATGTATAAAAGGGTAACAGTTTGGACCTCTGGGAGTTATCTCGCCGTATAAAGCTTTGTTGTGTGTCCCATCTGATGCCCCGGGTATATAGGGTAGGGTAGGGAGAGTTCAGGGACTGGACTGATCATAGTAACCTTTTTGATGAAATTAATAAATTTGGTAGTCTTTGGACATATCCCAAAAGAAACTGAAAACTGAACAGTAGGCAGCAAGTTCAGAATAGCCCTTTAACTGCACGCTGAGGTAATTAGAAAGGCTGAAATTTTTAGAGCATGCTAAGAACGGTATCCAAGGAGTAAATTTGGATAAGAACTTTTGCTTTGTCTCATTTCTTGTGAAAATAACAAATACATGATATGTGCAGTCCGGTGCAGAATGAATGAAGATTTTTATATTCGACCGAAATCCAACATTGATATCACGCGATAGTGACGTGAACATACACTTTTCTGGTGTCATTTACTGCAATTCCTATTTGTTTATAAAACTGAAATAACAAGAACATTTTAAGAACATTTTCAACCTCAACTTTTTTATTATATAAAATATTGGATTACTATTATGCTTCCCACTCCAAAAAAAAACATTCTCCCACACTGTGTACCTAGTTGCCACTGATTTTCAGGGAATGACACCAGAATCACAGGATGGGCTACCAGCTGTATATACTTTGATTTCAAAAACTGATGATTTTTACAGGTGTTCAAATTTCGGACAAAAAGTGAAAGTTGTAAAATTCTACACGTCCGAACAAATGATAATCCGGCTGAAAGTCGAAATGCCTAAATGTTTCACTTTGAACAGCGAATCTTTCACTCATTTGAACGGAATGAAATGAGTCACCGTAATTCTTGGCTGCTTTCAGAGTTGATACTTTTTCGACTTTTTTCCACTTCCGAATGACTAAAGAATAGGCATGCGTTAATACGTTCGACTGATGTTGGACAAAGTTACAGAAAGTTTTAAATCGCTTATCAACAAATGTTAAAATGACTGATTAACTCTCTTTAGGTAGTTTCAGTGTTTATCTCCGTAATTTGCTGAAAAAACATCTGATGTTTTTTTTTGTCCAAAAGAAAATGGTCAACGGTCCGAAATTAGTTGCGTGGCCGCCCGCGTGGCCGCGCGTGACTCACATCGGAAGTCCTTTCCCGGAACGTCATTTTCCATTTTGACACCCGGAAGTGAAGACTCCATGACCAAATTTGGTAACGATAACATCTGCGGCTTTTCGTGCCTGGTGCAAGTGGAAAGTTCTGCAAAGCTGGTTTCGAAATCACACTTTTTCGGGAAGTCCTTCTTCTAGAATACTGTGGACTTCGCAGTGAGGCTTCTCGAGCTCAGTCGCTATGAAACCTTGGAATATCGCAGTACTTGCCTTTCTCTTGTCCTGCTGTCATGCAGACATCTACATGCACAATCCTAGAGGAACGAATAATCGACTGAACGAGAGATCGGCCCAGCGAAAAAATGCCAACAGACTGTTTGATTCTCAGGTATATAGCAAATTGTTTGCACATAGTAGTTTATTACCTTAAGTTTTTAAATGAGTTCTTTTAATTAACACTAAATTAACTTCTCAAGCTTAATGATTTTGACAAGCGTGAATAATGAATCAGGACCTCTGCGCCATGTTTGATTTCTCATCGACAGCAAAACTAGTTTAGTTTTATCTACGAGTTAAAATAATGCGAAAAGTGTTGCCTGAGGGACCATGTAGCGCTGAAAAAGTTACCCCTTTGATAATAACAAAGCTGGCCCATTTAAAACTACTCTTAATTCCAACCAACCCTTGGGGCGGAGGAAAGTGCATGCAGAAGCGGGGGAGGGGGAGGGAGGTTTAGGAGAGTCAACCTCAGGGGGATTAAGCTGCTGCAGACATAAACTATATTCAGTGTAAAACACATTTCTTTACAAGAATCAAAATACACTCATAAATAATAATTTGCAAGGTTAGTGACTACTTACATAATTTACTTGAAGTCCTTTTCTTTCACAGAACAATAACCGTGGTGGATACAATGTTGGAGACAGGACAAACAAAGCTGCTAATAATGCAAAGGATCAGTATAACATGGTATGACTCATAGCCATTTTATCGTCTTTACCCTAGCTCTCCTCTGGGAGAATAGGGCCATAGCCATAATTTTTTTTATCTGTTATTTAAATACCACATGTACATAGGATTTTTTTTAAGTATTACAGTATTTCGTATTGTAATGAGTCATTTTGTGTCATTTTTTTTAGAATTTTTTCCAAAGTGGAGGCAAGGGCAAAACATTTCTCACATTTGAGTGGACCAACCAGCATGGATCTGGTGGAAATGACATCACAAATCCTCACAAGATGAACGGTAACGTCGTGCTGCAGTATATGTGTCAGTGGGTGCCTGGACAAGACAAACCAAATGGTGATGTCAACACTTTGCGCAATGGTTTAAATACAAATACCCCGAAGTTCACCGCAACCAATAAGAAGGACAAAGAGACTCAAGCTGAATATAAAGCACGGAAAAAAGGAAATGATGATGTGTCTAGAGGCTTGCATGAATCATGGGAGTGGTATGATAAGTGCAAGAGACGAGAAAGGAACAAAGGTGAAGGTCTAGCTAGGCTAAATAATGAGAACGAGAGAAAAGTTGGTCATTTAAAACTCTTAAATTTGCTCCTGTTGTCTCACTCTAATTGAATGAGAAGGAGACCAGAGTTGACGTGAGGGGAGTAGGGATGGCTCAGTGGTGAGAGTGCTCGCCTCCCACCATTGTGGCCTAGGTCGAATTTCAGCAGGCATGCGGCCATGGGTTGAATGTGTTGTTGGTTCTCACCTTGCTCCGAGGGATTTTTTTCAATACCCCACTTTTCCTCCCTATTGTAAAACAAACATTTTAAAAATTTATAATATAAACTAAGTTAGCTACCAATAATTTAGTTAGTTTGTTTGTTACGTGGCACAAAGTCACGAAATAAATAAAAATAATAAGCTGGAAAATTAAACGTTATTCATAGTTTCATAGTTAATTTTATTCTTAAGGGCTTTCCTAAAAAAGCAAAATAATTGAATTACATGTAGCGTTGACAATTTCATTTTTATGTCAAATGCACACAGGTTTGTTTACGGCTGACCAAAAGCTAGCTGGCGAGGAGAGTATCTACACAAGACAGAACCCTACAGGCACACGGCGAGGATATGAGTGTCCAGAGGAGAGGGATTATTATCCATACTGGCATCCAACAGATTGGAAAGACATTGCAGTTTTAACCAGTGATACGTCAAAGTGTGAATATTATCAGAAGCACAGCTTTAATGTTGAACCCAAAGGTAATTATAAAATTATTTTTTGGTTCAATTTGGTATTTTTCTTAATTGTTCTAGTGTGTGGTAATATATTATATTGAATGTAACACATTAAGGAAAATACTAGAATTAATGTACCATGGGCAAAATTGAACCATGACATATAAACTGTACATGTACAGAGGCCCCATTAGGGGTTTTAGGGATACAGGATATTTGGGGAGAAAATTATAGGGATACGGGATATTTCAGGGGGAAATTATAGGGATACGGGATATTTCAGGGGAAAATTATAGGGATAAGGATATTAAGAGAAGAGATTGTGGGATATTGAACTAACAGGAACTAATGGGATACAGGATATTAAGGCCAAAAATTAATGGGATACGGGATACTCGGACCCCCCCTAATGGGGCCTCTGTACTGTGTTAAGTAAAATCTTTGTTTTTGTTTTTTGGTGTTGTGCCCAGGCTGGCCAGAGGTTGTCATCTAGCCAAGCACACGCACATGCAAGGATCAATTAATTTTAATGAAAGTTTGTTTAGATTTTTAAATGATATAGATCTGCTGGGTAGTTAAAAAATTATTACATTTTTAGTAAGCTTGGTTTTTGCATGTACATCATGTCGTACTTTGATCTATATGCGATGCACATTATTATTCTGTACAGTGGAATCCCACTGTACTAATCCCTTGTACATGGTGTTGCCCTCAGCAAGTAAATGCATTTCATATGAATATAATCCACCTTTAACTGGCGTTGATGTTTGACCCTCAAATAGGCGAGTGTGTAGAGTATTACCCTGGTGGGAAAGTACGCAAACACTGGTCAAAGTACAACAATGCCACAGATTGCTCAGATAATGGTGGGAAATGGATGATATTTACAAACTTCCTGGATAAGATGTCTTCTGGCCAGTACAATAGTGAAAAGAGCTGTCTTGCAGCAGGGGATCGTTATGTTTGGGGCATCCCTCATGGCTCTGATAAGCCACAGTGTTTAGTGAAGCTTGATGCACCGTACTGTGGCCAGGCTCCCTGGACACGAGACAATCACCTTGGCAACACCCCAGATGGTGTGACGCCAAACTTTACATGGACAATTCCTAACTTTCCATCTGCTCAAGCTCAGCTTTGTGTGTTTAGAATAAGGTAAGTACATGAACATAATTCCTGAACATTAATTTAATACAGTGTAATCATTTTTGATGCTTTGAAAGTTAACAGTGCTTAGGAGTAGAGTAGACTGCATTTTTTACTTATTTGCTTCCAGATATATTTAATGCTGTATATTAATATAATTCATGTACTAGACTGAATGCCTATAGACACTCAGTCAGTCAGTCAGTCAGTCAGTGAGTGAGTGAGTGAGTCAGTCAGTCAGTCATATCTTTATTCAGTACGTCATAATTTCAGCCAGCCAACCAACCTCATTTATAAAATTGTGAATTTACGTTCTACTCTGGCTTTCAGGTACAACATATCAACTGATGATTATGATGGCTGGAACACAAATGCGACTTCTAACAACAAGTAAGTTTAAAATTAATACAGCTCTGTTTAAGTTTCAACTTTAGAGGCTCCGTCCACAGTAATCTGGATAAATTTATAAAAACGAATTGTCGGCCCAAAAATAGACAAAATGTTTTTGTCCACACTTGGATTCCTGTCATTGCTGTGTAAATAACTTTGATACATGTGTTTGCCAGACGTGTTCTCAAATGTACATGTACCTTTGAACACTGTATCAGAGTTGGTAAGGTGCAGCTTTTTCCTCACCTGTGATGCAAATCAAAGGTAGTCAAAAGCAACACTATCTTGCAGTGCAATGTAATCACTGATCGAGATCACATTGTTCTGACACAGAGGTCTGTCATTGTAGCAATTGAATAAATCATAATATGGTCATGTCTATTGACTATACAATAATATTGCATTCATTTGGTGAATTATTTTCAGGTTGATTCAGCAGAATCCAGCAATTGACATTGGTGCTACATCACCTCTGAAACTTGCCATAAATACAGCACAATATGGAAGGACATTCCAGGACAGATCACACATTATACGTTTGAGCCAACGAATAACAGAAGGAGTGCCACTTGATAAAAACATCTACAATTTGAATGTTCGCGGAAAGAGAGGAAACATTGTTCAGGTACTGTAACATAATGAGGTCAAAAGACTAGAAAGCTAAGTTCATAACGTGATCCTAATATACATGTATTTTTTTATGTACATCAATCATTATAAACAAAATACCATGACGTTATCTGACAGTGTGCAACTTCACAGGCCAGGTGGTTTGATAACTGTACAGTCTCGTGCCCCCGGGGTCGCCCACTACCACTCTGAATGAGTTACTTCATTGGTTCTTGAAACAATAGATAACAAGTCATAACAATACCCCTGGCCCTGAAAAACAATAGAGGTAGTGTATACAGCAAGAAAACGAAAATAGAGGTGTAGGTTCCAGAGAGGTAGTGTCTTAATGCACCCCAGAGCTGCCCAAAATAAAATGTTTTTGACAGTACATGACTGTATGTACATGAGAAAAAGTTTGCCAAATATAAAGCCCCGAATATGAGCAAAAGGATCACCGAATATAAATTTGTACCATTAACATAGTTACAGTGTACAAACTGTATGTCAAGTTACATGTGTGCTGCATACTTGTAAGGTTACAAAGTTTACAGTACATTGAAGTACATTAAATGTACACATTTTTCCTTTTAAACTGGACCTGAAGATGTTAACTTGAAAGCTGTAATACAAGAACACATACCTCTGAAAACAATTGAAATTGCTGCCTTCACTTGTAGGAAAACCTACTATCAGTGTTTTTTCTTTAGTTATCAATTAATTAATTAACTATTTTTTAATACAAATGTTTTTTTTTTTTTGCTAGGTTTATCCAGCTGTTGAATATGACTTTGTTCCCAACAAATTAAACATCCGAAAAGAAACTGATGTGGTTCACATTCAGTGGACAGGTATGATATTTGATACTGTAAAAGTAACTTGTGTAGCTGGCTGTGGGTTTTCAGCTTTGCCCTTATTTTGCCTTTGCATAAGAAGCGTCTTGCACTTCAGCAGAATCTCCATTTGTCGAACCTCCAAGGAAACAAAAATTAAAGAATTGGGGTTAAATTGGGGTATTTGACTGAATGAAGTAAATGGAATGGAAACACCTTCTGGTTCTGTACTTGGAAGGTCCAAGAAAGCAAGGGTTTGAGAAATCAGGATTTCACCGTGTGTGTAGGCTAGTGAAACTAGTGCAGTGATCTTGTGTCAAGTTTTTGCTGTTACATGTATAATTTGCAAGGATTTTTTGCCTGGGTTTAATTGTTGAAAAAGTTTAAACAGTGGGAGCTAGGCGCAGTGGCTAAATGGTTGGCGCACTGGACACTGGATCGAGCATTCTGGGTTTAAGCCACTGCATTGTGTTCTTGAGCAGGACATTGTGCCTCTCTCCACCAAGGTGTATAAATGAGTACCTTGGAAACCAGGATACCCTCCATCCTAATGGGTCACTAGGCTAAAATGCAGACTTTTTTACCTTGTCCAAAACTAAATCTTCCCATTTACAATTAATTTGGCAATTTATAATAATCAGTATGTGTATGAGAGTGAACTGAACTAAAAAGCTTGGTTGTATTTTCTAGGCTCCAACTCTCATAACAACAACAGCCCTGCTGGTGATGGGCAAGCTGGTGATGCAGGAGAAGGGAACAGTGGTAAGATCTTTATTTACTGTAAACACCTGCGGATAAGCCGCACCTGCAGATAAGCCGCACCCTGAGTTTAACAACTCAAATGTTGGAAAAAAGTTTCTTGAAAGTAAATCAAAGAAAATCCAAAGTCGAGTCAAAAATCCAAAGTTGAGCTTTAGGAAGTCTATTTCATCGAACGTAAACTCAGTGAACATTGCATTGAAACAGAAAATACTTCAGTCTTACCCACAATTTGAGCTCTTTAATATAATGAAATCCAACTTTGACATATTATGGGTGATCTTTTTCTGGCATTTCTTCATTCAACATAGTTTTTCCATAGATTTTTGTGTGACAACAACAAGAACTTGCGTTTGCCGAACGTTCGTAGCTTAGTAACCAGGCATTTGATCGGACGCAAAATATGGGACTAGGGCGAGAACGTAAAGGAAAACAAGATGGCGATGGAGGCGTTTTTCGTAAAGAGATTTGGGAGCCATCTATTGGAGATAAACTCATTGCATGAAGAGAGTTTGGTAATCAGTTCGACAAATTTTCCATCAAAGTGCAAAATGAGAAAGAAACAATAGACCATCTTACACATGTACTCGTGAATACTCGTGGTATTTTCTCGCTCGTAAAGTATCAATATTACTGTTAAAGTTACAGGCCATTGTCGACACTGCAGTATAGGAGCTGTCAAACTTGCAAAAGTAATGACCGGTACTCTCTTGTAGTTTTATGTTAAACTAATTTACATAATTTTCCATAAATTAGTGTCAGTTCACGAAAATTTACAGCACCTTTTCCGAATGTTGCCGCAGATAAGCCGCACCCCCAATTTCGAGGGAAATTTTTTGGAAAAAAGGTGCGGCTTATCTGCGGGTTTTTACGGTAGTTTAATTAGCACTATTTTTTAATTTACAGTCAACGCGCTTCACGCATGAACGCTCGGCGACGTAAGGTTCCAATATTCACGTGAACATTTCATGATTCAATTTGATTGACATGCCTTCACCGCAAGATTGAAAGATAAAGATCACGTTTCGAATAATCAAATCATTCATTTGTAAATTTTGCGCGAAAGCGACCGAGAAATTGAAAATGTCGGAAATTCTAGCAAAGATAAAGAGCAATGACCTCGCTCTTGCGTTTGTCGAACGAACAGCAGCTTTTCTAAGCAAAACGCTCAAAGAAATTAGACACGACATCATCTCCGAAGTAGGAGAATTGTTGCCTCAAAATTTTGTTTGTTCGAATGGGAATTCCAGTAAGCGCCATCCAAGAGGAGAAATTGCAGCTTCAAAGGTGTGGTGTAGAAGAAGAGAGCGGCACAGCATTTAGTTTGTCGATTCAAGTGCACAATAGCTTGGAAAAGAACAATTCAATCGAACGAGCGCATAACTGCGTGAATGCGGCGGTGACACAGTCGCTCATTTACATGTAATTTGTTCCCGCGCGAAAAAAAAAACGAGCACACAGCCGAAATTATTTTAAAAAAAATTATCAATTGCCATAACGTCAGATGTCTTATTTTCAATTTTACCATGGGCTTTTAAATACTTTCAATTTGATTTACAATTGTTCAATTGAAGTTTCGAAGAATGATTTCATTAACTGAAAATGAAATCGGTGAATGAAATATTTTATGAATGTTTGAAGTCGTGCGTTCATGCGTGAAGCGCGTTGACTGTAATAAACACATTTACTTGTATGGTGATCACAAGTTTGTAAGAGCTCAACTATTGTTAAATGTCCACAGAGGTGTTTGAAATGATAGAGAAAAATAATATGAAGGGGCAATAAAATTTAGACTAAATTGAGTCAAGAAATAAATGGCAAGTCCAGATAAGTCAAAACCAGACACGTTAAAAACCGATTGTGCAGAATCGCACTAACTTACTTTCTGTTTGATTGTGCGAGAAATCAAGTTATCATAAGTTTGTGTCCATTTTTGCGAGAACCTCTTGTAACTAAAATAAACAAAAGTTGTCATAAAGCCTGCTTGTGTGCTCAGTCCAGACTCTAGTTTATGTAGTATGAGGTGATTGACCGTGTTGCTACAATGACCCCCCCCCCCTACCCTTGAAGAAAAGAGTTGTTCAGTCTATATTTCTGTTGGTTTTCTTAGTCGTTCAATGGTACCCTGTTCCATTTCTTTTCTTTCTTTTTTTTTTTGGGGGGGGGGGGTGGAGGTGGAGACTTGGCAAAGAACACAACAATGAGGGCAAAACTTGACTCAAACTCTCAACCTACATAGCTTAATATCCACATACAGGGTAACCAAGTTCATCCACTATGTCAATGCCTAAAGTAAGAGAAAAAAGGAAGGAAAACATGTACAAGTATAAACTACATACAGTGAAGTAAAATAAAGATTATATTCCACAGGTACAGACAGAAATAACATGGTGGAAACAGACAATCCGTTGGACAACTACCCCGTCCCATTTGAAATGTCCAAACTGTTCCAGGGTGCCACAGCTGTTTGGTCAAGCCAGGGTTTATCAAGTCCCAAACCAGAAGACATTGTTGTGAACTTGGCAAGTGCAGGTACACATTTCACTGTCACAATGGACTTGGTTTAACTAAATTCCCAGATTATTTAGTGTTAACGTTTGAAAACAAACCCTGCCCCGCCCATTCCCCCTCCAAAAAAATACACCGCAAAGCCTAAGGGTCACTCAGGTGGTAGCTCTCACAACGTCTCTCATAAATGGCTGGCTAAACTTTAACAGGAAAAATGCCCGTGGCCTTAAAATATAATAATAATAATAATAATAATAATAATAATAATAATAATAATAAGAACTTTATTTAAGTGTCTGGTCTTCTAGCTAGCCTTAAGCTTACTAATCGGGGACACTGTTTAAACTAAAATATAATATAAGTACAAAAACGATTCTGGTCTATTTACATTAAATTATGCTACATTTTCCAACACTCTTTGTATTTACATCTAATTCCTACAATTAAGATACTACTTTAAAATACGGAATATCGAACCTATATTTAATACTTATAGGGTGTTTTCGGCTCAAGAGTTGCAAAGGTGACACCCTTTGCATGTGTCTCCTCCGACAAGTCCACTGAGTTCCCTTCCCCTGATGAAGGGAACTCAGTGGACACAATAGCAACTTCTACAGAGAGGACTGACGAGAGCTGCTACACTTAAGAAACAAAATGTTGACCCCTTCTGGGACAGCTTGCGGTTTTGAAATGTGCAATCCCTTATGATAATAATTACCGAAGAAAGTAAGCCGGCCCAAAAAACCTTTTAAACAAAAATGAAAAATGTGGGGCTTCTTTTCGTGAAGGTTACAATTGACAACTTTTTCAAAAAGTACAAAAGAAAAAAAAAACCTAAACCTTCGTGATGATGGCATTAAGTTGAAAACATTCGGTTTTTCAGAACTTTTTCTTATTTTAACCTTTAAATCTTGGTAAAAAAAATAGTGAACTTCAGCAAGCTACGCTATCAACTGGATAGTGATTTATCCAGTGCAGAGCGTTATCCATCCTTTGAACAACCATGGCCTGATAAAAATTACATGTATTATCAATTTTTATTTTTTTCATTTTTAAAGGGTATTATTCTTGCCTTCGGAAAAAGAAATGCGATACAGAGTCTGTGGAAGCAAAAACACCAAAAATGGATTCTCTTCTGAACAATGCGCCCGCATCTTATGGAGGCATCATGCTGAAATTCAGCAACACAGGGTGTTACTATTACATCTGCTCACGAAATAACAACTTCTCAAACCGAAGCCAGAAAGGAGTACTGTGCATCAGTTAAATTGCTAATCTTGTACTTTATTGAGGATCAATAATTAGTGATTAACTACCGTAATGTTCCGAAAGTAACGACACCCACCCCAAAAGTAAGGACCCCCACTCGCTGAAAGCAGCGACCCCACTCCCTGAAAGTGGCGACGCCCACCTACCCCAAAAGTAGCAACCCCACCCCACCTCCGAACGTAACGATAAAATTTCACGGTTGTTAGTAAATACCGAAAGAAACGATTGATCGACCCTCCAAAATTAATGTAGCGACCTCAAATGCAATTTGACTTGTTGCAGCAAGAAACGATGGAAATTACTGATACAACAAGTAGTATCAAAATGATATGATATTTGTTTTAGATGACCCTTTTTCAGAGGGAATGTATTACTCTGTTTGGATGTAATGTCAGTTGTTTTTAACTTGTTCACTTTGTTAAGATGGAACGGCTCACATACGGTACTCGTTAGCTACCCAAAAGTAGCCCCCCTTCCCTCCAAAAAAGTTGCGACCAATAGGAAAAGCCTGCCAAGTCCATCCTCGTTACTTTGGGAACTTTATGGTACTTTTGTTGAGAATAATGACAGTTTTTGTACCCAAAAGAGAGAGAATTTATACAATCTTAAAACTAAAGCAAAATGTATATAATAATATAATTTGGAATATGTACAACTGTAGATAGGTTGGAAAGAATTTTATCTTAGAAGTGACAAAAACAATCAACACACTATATAGCTTAAATCAAATTAAATTATCTTAAGTTACATGTATGATACAGTCCCAAGTAAACCTAGCCTGCGTAGCTGGCGATATGGTTGGGTTTTAAAGTGCGTGCAAGCAAGCAGCGAAGCCGCGACAACGAGCCGCGCAGCTGCGAGTGTAAAACCCCAAACCCCAACAAAACCGCCAGCAGGCTAAAGTAAACCACCACATGAGATAAACGTCATGTACATCCGGGTACTTGACTACTTGAATTGAGTGGCATATTTGTAATTGCAATGCACGCAAGGGACAGACCACTTGACTACTTGAATTGAGTGGCATATTTGTAATTGCAATGCACGCAAGGGACAGACCACTACTAAAGTAATTAGGGGGGGGGGGGATGAAAGTTTTTCTAACCTTTAACTTTCGCACGACTTTTGCAGCCTTCACAAATTATTGGGGAATTGATTCCTCCTCCCGTAATGGTTCATCCCTTTATAAAAGAATTAATTGTAAAATAATGGTAAAAAGATAAAAGTGCTTGCCACTTTCCATTTTACTCAAATCATATTTCTCAGTAATGGAATTTCTACTGCAGTTCTTAATTTTTTGATAAGATTTTTTTTATTTGTAGAATGTAGGTATGAATCGCAAGTGCCTGCGTATCCTTTTTGTTAATTATTCACTTTATAAAGCAGCTCAGTGTGATGTTGTCTACCAAAAAAAAAAATATAACTGCATTTTTACACTGTTTTCATAACAAACAAATAAACTTTTTTCCAGGTATTAATGTCTGTATATTAACAGACTGTTGGATACCGGATTTGTACTCCTTTACCAGAATACAAATGCTGAAAAATTTCAATTTCCCGGCCAAAATCATTCTCGTCCCCATAGCCCTTTTCGTTTCTCTTAGCCGGCGGGGCCTTGGCACGAGAAACGAAGGGCTCTGGCGACATAGGATTTTTGAATTAATTCAATTTTTTTAGATTGCCTGTTCAAAACAAAGGAGTCTTGAACGGAAGTAAAAAACGCAACGACTCTCATACATTCTGTTGAAACACCATGACTGCATACATGAAGGTCGGAAGTCCGAGAATCTAGTACTGGAAATCCTGTGTCCCCAGTTCCCTTCCTTTTTCGTGCCAAGGCATCGTCGGCTAAGAGAAGCGATAAGGGCTATGGAGGAGGAGAATGGGTCGAAATCATCAAGCTCGTTCCAGTCCCTTTTAGGGCACCGCGTTACGCCCAAAGAAATCGCGTGAAGATACAGGATGTGTTGCACTCTGAGAATGACGGTAAAACGGGTCGGTTTATTTGCGTCTCTGTATATTTACAAAGTATTTGATCAAATAGTTGCACAACACTAACATGCTCTTGGTAAATAAGACGTGCTCGGATAACAGATGGGAAGTTTCACTTGTGCCACAAATAAAACAGTGTATTTGTAAAAAATAAAGAAAGCCCGAAAACCATACCACAGTCAACGGCAAGTACCCGCTTAACTGTTCAGTTACTTTTCATACTGTTTATCGTTTTGCACAAGAATTTGGAAGTTTTTCTCTTTTTTACACGGTAAAAATACGTCCTGCTAGTTCTGAGCCCTTTTGTCCTCCCTTTATTACAATGCAAGTGAACAAACACGGTACAACGCAACACTCTTGGTAAATAAGACGTGCAGTGTGCCAACATAAATGGAGGGTGGTGGTTGCATGCCGTTTAAGGTGGCTCGATATAGTTTTTTCTGGGCCATACCTACAATTTGCAATTGGCCTTTAAACGATCTTCCCTGACTCGGATCGATATGAAAATTACACCATATATTGGTTTTAGATTGAAATTTGATTTAATATACTTTTTAAGGTAATTTTTAAGACTTTCAGCACGCGTACTTGATTATGTAAACTATTTAGTCGCAAAGTTTTATTGTCATTGATTCACTGGAACGTTTTCAAATTAAACAATAAAGGAGGCCTTTGAATGGACGAAAAACTGGCGTTACAATTCACGGTTTATAAAATCGTTTTTGAGATTAATTCGTCTACGCAGTGTTTGTGTCTCGGCTCATTTATCCTCGCTATGCAAAAACTACGATTTGAAACATTTTTGCGATTTATTCGAAATCAAACATACAGAATCTTTTAATTCTTGAATATTTTATTTGCAGTACATCATGGTTTGAGATGCTGGTATTAGTTTTTATGCGGCAAATCTGATTCACGCAAAAATCAGGTTTTACTGATTTAGCGGTTTTCTGTTTATCGTTGCCATGGAAATATCGATTACCTTAAAATATATATTAAAGTAAACTTCAATCTAAAACCAATATATGGTATAATTTTCATATCGATCCGAGTCAGGGAAGATCGTTTAAAGGCCAATTGCAAATTGTAGGTATGGCCCATAAAAAACTGTATCGAGCCACCTTAAATTTACGACTTTAAAGGACGGGCAACGCCTATTTCTGTTTTGACCAACCACAAGTAACCTTTCTATTTTTGAAAAGCTGTGATTCTCACCTGGTGTCACTTTTTGCCTTTTTAGTGCTTTAGAAAGCTTTTTGCACTAGAAAGACGAAAACGTAAGATGACGTAACAGGCGAGATTTATTATAGCTTTTTTAAAAGGTAGAAAGGGATATTTTCAACTTTATTTCAAATCCATACAAACTCTTATAATACGCTTTAGTTACCTGTTGTTCAACTGGTATAAAATTTAAGAAAACGCCATGTTAGGGCTTGTATATAGCCACTGCTTTTCTAAGAACATTATCTTGAAAGAAAGTAATATTATCAACTCGATGCTTCGAGGTTAATCGTTATAGTCCGTGCGATAATTTCACACGCGCCAAATAAATCCTCTTTAAACTTACAATGTGAAGTGAAGTGTGCTTTGTCGCGCCTAACCTGCGATCAAGCGTTTTCTCAGGTTATGTCGCGCCCATAGTTTTGACTTATAATGCCCCATGCTTAGTTAATCTTCAGAATTGTTCTCATTGTGTTCTCCGCCCTCATCTTTTAGAGGGTGTTATTTATATAAAGGCGTTGTGCTTGACGCGTGAATTGAACAAAAATTAGCAGGTGACACGTGAAAACAGCTGAAATACGTTCGTGAACGGTGAAAGTTAGGTCTAGTAAGACGCGTGATCTGCTTATTTTGAGGACTGTGATTCGTGATTCCGGCTAAACACGTTCGTAAAAACCGAATATAAGTTCAATTTACGGCAGTGAAGCAAATTTGACAAATGGCGGCACAAATCGTGCAGCCAAAGACTGAATTTTTTAGTTCGGCCCGAATTAAGAGTTTAAGGACCATGTCTTGCAGTTTATTTATTTATTTATTTTTTTATTTTGCCACACAAACAGTTAGTTCGGCTAAAAGAGATCGATGCAGCTCATTTTCTTCGATAACGTATTCAAAATACGTGATTCGTGAAATGGTCTAAAAAATGTACGTGATTCGTGATTGGGACCTTGGCGGTTTTCAACAAGCTTTGATGTTTGGACAAGACGATGCTTTTCTCAGTTCCGTTGTTTAACCGGCTGTGATTACAACTTGAAACAGTTATAACATTGTAATTAAAATGCTGTATGTACAATAAGTTAGTGTAAATAGCGGTTGATAACACTGAAAACCAAGAGAACAATAGAAAATTACAATTTTCTTGGAAGAGGATCTTGTTTGCTCAGCTGTAAGATGTCACCACCTTTGACACCGGGAAGTTTGAACTTGTTTATCGATTGATACGCCCTCGTTAAAGTTTAATTTCTCCATTTGTAGCCTCCTTTTTTTCTTGACTTCGACGATATTAGCTGAAAACTGAAATATGCTTGATTTCGTGGTCATATACTGATCTTTTTACCGATAAATGGTTGGACAATGGTTGGTTGAACTCCTAAATATTTTCGAACAACCGATAGTTTTTGTTTCCTTGCTTATCAACTGACAAAAGATAGTCTTTTACACGTTTCTTGTCGTTTGTGTAAACAAGGCTTTGAAAAACTGACAACAAAGATTGTACCAAAAGAGAAACATTTATACAGCTTCGGTTGTATTGTGCTTTGCACAGCTAAAAACAGCTGTAGCTTTCTCAGAACAACGAAAAAGAAAGGATTTTTTCTTTGTGATGGAAGAGCAAACATCATGTCTTCAATACTCGATTCATTGTCTAATTTAGCTGAAGGGTCCTGATAAGAGGTCTTATAAATTGTTGATTCGTACTCAGTTGATTTTCAGTACATTGTGACACGAAGCGGATTGAAGCTGTGACTACTGACTGAACTTAGCCCGTAAGTAGAAAACTTCTATGTTTCATTTTGCTTCTTTCACGGGTTTTTTTGCAAAGAAAAAATAACAATAATTCACACTAAATCAAACTGCTTTATTATGGAAAACCGTTTTTAATCTCAGACCATTTTCAGCACTTTTTTGGTGGATTTTCACTTGTTTTTTTTTTCGTTTGATATAGAACTGAAATGCTGTTTACAATACCTTGTAAATTTGACTTTCTTTAAAATTTATTTATTGTGACCATAAAAGGCTCCGTTAGGTACGAACTTTAATGTCCAATATTGTTGCAGTTTACTAAATTAGAATGACTGAATATTTAAAAGATCGTTGATAAGGGATTGATACTTTTCCGTTAAGTGGCAGTACCTACTGAGATTTACTCAAGATTTATTTGACGAAGGACTGTAAAGGACCACTTTTTTTGTAAACACACCCCGTGGTTTTCACATATTGGACAAAACAGTCTAATGCTGATATTTACGTAAATTGTTTGCGTTACCGTATTGACATGCCGGCATATCACGTCCGAAAACTGGCCTCGCAGCATCAGAGGTTTTAAATATTTCTAGTCGATTTCCCACAAGATACTCAATCGCTATTTTCGGGTGAGAAGTTTTCAATATTTCTTCAGCCACAGTGTTTGCTATTCATTTACGATTTTAGCTGAAGCCAATATTCAATACCCAGCCCTCAGCCCTCATTGTCGCGAACTTCTGCCTGGAAACCAATTCCGGCCGAAAATTGTCCGCTTGTGTAGGACAAATTAGTGCATTGGAAAGAAAAGTTAGGCAAGTTTACAAACCAAAGTCAATTGTAGATAAACCAATTTTCAGTCGTTTCTTTCTTCAGTTGCCTTTCTAATGATGAAACGAGAACTATCAAAGATAGAAAGTAACAATTTTGTTAATTAGAATTTTATATTGACAAATGTCAAAAATCTCCTCCCCTTGCTACATCTCAAACAAACTGACATTCTAGAATAATGCTTTATCAATGCTTTAACAAGCTACAACGTAATGACGTTATTGATCAATGTCTGTCCCATCCACTTATCTTAGTCACGTTCGGCAAATCCACCTACACCAAACACTTGATTTTTTTTTAAAGTACAGTGGAACCCCGATGTAACGATATGCCAAGGGAGCAGTAAAATTATATCGTTATATCGAGGTATCGTTATATCGAAACTCCCGATATAACGATATGGCCGTAAAATAACCGAAAATATCGTTATATCGGGGTAAACCTAGTCAAAGATAATGAAACAAAGAGAACTATTGAATGACAAGGAGGATAAGGAGGATAAAGTTGATAAAGAGGCTAAGAACACTGAATATTATTTTCGTATATAATCGTACAAAGCTGCGATAAAAACGTTAGAGGTTACTCGATTACTGTAAGGGTATTGTGTTAAATTCAGTGTTTCGCTTAAATTGTGACTGAGAACTGATAATATCGTTATATCGGGAAAGATTTTACGTTCGGTACGCTAAATTCTCATCGTTGTATCGGGGATATCGTTATATCGAAGATCGTTATATCGGGTACTGTCCCATACATTTTACAGTAACTTTTGCCGGGACATGGAATATTCATCGTTATATCGGGAATATCGTTATATCGAGGATCGTTATATCGGGGTTCCACTGTAGCGGCTTTTGGCAAAGAAACGATTTTTCATATCTTGATATTTTTTCTTTTTCAATTAATGCCTTACGTTTTGAGTTAGAGGGAATGTGACCACGCCAAAGACAACGGGAGATTTGTACCATGTTTAAGTTTGTTTTATCGAAGAGTAAAAGATAATCTTTTCAGTTTAGGTGTGATCAACTGCTTGTAGTGTTATCCATAATTAGTATATACACTAAACCGATGAATGGGATTTTTCGCGAGGTCTGATTGGCTCCTTAAACTCGGGTTGTCCTGCATTGTATTGGCTTACAAACCATGTGTGAACTTTCCTTTATAATTAACATCTATATTGTACTTTGCAACAAAAAATATATGATTCTTTTTACCTCGGCTAGGTTTTTCACTGTTTTGATAAAAAACGTATTTTGCATAACTGTCAATTTCTCGCGCAATTATTGGCTAATCCTCAGTAATTGCCAATAAGAATGCATAATAAAAGACAGATTCAGTCGTGAATCGTGACTGACGTCATTTCATTACTTCGTTCCCGCGCGTGACAGCGAGGAAATGATATTAAACTTTCTTCTCTCTGCCGTGGTTTGGTAACTAATTTCCGCAGTTTACACCACACTGATAAACAAACGTCAAACACTTGTCCGTCTCAGCATTCCTTCAATGTGGTTGCATTTAATTATACAAGAGTGCTATAAAAAGTATTTCAATGTGCAGCTGAATTCACTCTTCTCCTGCAACAGCCCTACGATTCCAGCTTGTCAAGGGATTTTACTTTTCTTTATAGCTGCGCTTACTGCCCGTACGTCCTTAAGTGAGAAGGAAGATAGCTTCAGGTAATGAATTAATAGTTATAAAAGGCTAAAAGGGGCTGTCGTGCATCGGTGCATGGTACAAAATTTGTATAGCTAATTTGTTAAGCGGTGTAGACAATTGTTCAAAGAAGACGTAATTAATCAATTGTAATTATGTTAAAACGCAGTTTCTAAAAACAATTCAACACTGAAATCTCTAATCATCTATTTTGAAGTTCAAGAGGAGCAAGGATAATTAATATTCTTGAAATAGATCGCAACCTCATTTACCGATCAGTAGTAAACTAAACTTAGTCGCTAAGCTAAAACTCAAGTTTTATTCGTTAATTATGTTTTTTTTCTTTGTGTTGAAACAGGACATGAGGACCATTTTCGTTTGGGGCTGCCTCCTGGCTGTACTTATGGTGCCTTGCATGTCAGACATGTACATGCATTTTCCACCAGGATCCAACAACCGTTTAAACGGCAACCAAGATAACGTCAGGAACGCAAACAGATTGTTTGATTCACAGGTAGGACGCTTTTATATTCACAAAATAATTCTACTTTAGACGCACTTTACCCTATCACAGGGAAAACTAGAAATAATTTGTTTGGTATGCAATTTAACTTTCATATTAAGTTCAATTGCGAGTCGTATTGTGATATTTTTGCATGGGTGATGGGGATTGTTAAAAATACACTTATTCTCAGAAGTAATTTTTACTTGTTTTAGAATAACGGCAAAGCTGGATACAATGTTGGAGACAGTTTGAGCAGTAACCCTGGAGATAATATTCGGGAATTTAGACAGCTACCAATGGTAATTAACCATTTTTTCATTCATTCATTCATTCATTCGTTTATTCATTCATTCATTCATTCATTCATTCATTATTCATTCATTCATTCATTCATTCAAACATTCTTTCGTTTGTTCATTTATTCCTTTTTTCATTTATTAACTCACTCACTTTTCAGGAGTTCTACATGAGTGGATGTGATGACAAGGCCAAATCTGAAGTAGAAATCATGTGGACAAATCAACACGGGACCGGCCCAAAGACAGACGACAGAGTGGAAACACAAGTTATCTTACAGTACATGTGTCAGCCGTATCCCGAGGGCAAGATGGCTAAAGATGATGTGAACGGGGAGTTTAAATATATTACGATTCGTAACGGTCAGACGCTTACCACCCAGGCTTTTGCAAACGGAGCGAGGGAGAATGCCTACATCAGAAAAGACCGCGGACTTCACGAGCCCGCCAACTACTATCAGGCGTATTTCCGCAGAGAAAGAAACAAAGGTATGAGTGCTGTAAAGCGCTTCCAGAAGCGGGGTGGTGAGAATTAAACAAAGTTTTATACAGGAAAGCCACACGCCGAGGCCCAAACCCCTTTCCACTTAGGTACCAATTTTCACAAAAGAGGCAACCCTTTTATTACCTAATTTAACACAAAATGGTACGGCCCCTTTCATATATCTACAGTAGACAAAGGAAAGGTAAAAAAACGTTTTGAAGAAAAAGTAACTTGATTTACCGAAGACATAAGAAACGTCTGCTTTTTCCCCTAAGCTGTGGAAGACGGTATAAAGCTCGACTTGACTAACCCCATACTGTGGTTTCAACAAAATGGGATTTCAGCAAATCCGGATAACTATCAGGCTCTGGTGCTGGGAAACACGTTTCACGATTTCGATATAAAATGCAAAGAAGAACCCATACCTGCTTCCAGCGAGATACAGCTACTAGGCGGACTCTAGGCGTAACATTAGATAATAAGCTGAAATTCGATTCTCATATCGCATCTATCTGCCGAAAGGTAGCAGGACAAATAAATTCCTTAAAAAGGCTTAAGAATGTCCTGCCTTGCAAAACCAAGGAAACACTATATCGTGCTTTCATTCTTCCTCACTTCGATTATTGTAGCCAGATCGATATGGCACAATTGTGAAGCCAGAAACACTAAGAAATTGGAGAGAGTAAACGAACGTGCACTCAGATTTGTATACACCCATACGAAAAATTACTAAAACGAATCGGCTTGCAAAGCACACTAGAAGTACGTCTTATCCAGGACACGTTAATCACAATAAATAACTGCTTTCACAAGAAAGCACCCATCCCCATTGTGAATTTTTTTTTTTAAAGTTAAGGACACAAATTATAATTTAAGGGGCACAAACATGCTCTCATTGCCCAAAGTAAGTAGCGCGAAGCATGGTGTTACGCCTTTTCGCTACTTCGCTGCAAAGACATGGAATGCGCTGCCGGATTCGATTCGCGCTATGGCCGCCACAAAAGAATTTTTAAGAATCATTAATTCGTCATGTAACATTTTAATATTGTAATTATTGTAGTAATGTAGCTTTTAAAATTGTAATTTTTAAATTTTTAAGTTGTAATTATACATGCACTAATATATAGATAATTAATAATCTTATCTTATCTTATCTAGTTAATAAACAAATAAGCATGAATTGATTTGTAAGCCTTCATTTAATCTATATATTTTTACGTGTACGAAGGCAGTTTAACTTCGAAGGGGTCATTTAGTTGCCTTTGTTTGAGAAGATGAGTTCATTCGTGCATTCATTTGAAACGGATCTAAAAGGCAACTCCAGGCGTCGTAATAAAAGTTGACTCAAAATGCAATGTGCTTTGCGAGCGAAACTAACGCATTTTGCTCATGCCATAGGTTTGTTTACCGCTGACCAACAACTCAAAGGTGATCTGCCGATCTACACGCGACAAAACGCTGCAGGAACAAGGAGGGGCTTGGAAGTCCCCGAGGAACGCGATTACTATCCTTACTGGGGCCCCTCTCCGTGGAAAGACATTGCTATCATGGTCAGCAATAAAAAGACCGAGGATTTAATGAAAAAACACGTCAACAGTCCTCATTATGGTCATAAATGTAAGTATAAGTTTTTATTTGTTTGTCGTTTGCTGTCGCCTCTATTTTTATCGCTTACTCTGTTTTCAGCTGATATATCAAATGAATGCAACGCTCGCCCTTACTGAATTGAACTGAAACTGGATATAATACAGAAATAAGTTGTTTGACATAACAAAGCATTTTTCTTCTGATGGCTTGACTTCAACCTTAGTTTCCATAAGACCACTCAAGTCATGTCAATTCTGCGCGCTCCGACCAATCCCATAATGCAGATTTCGTTTTCAGCTAATCAGAAAAACATTCAGAGGATCTCATTAATGATGGTTTGCTTCACTTTTCCCGCGTTTGTCACCGGGTACACGCTGTAATAATGACTTCTGATTGGTCGATCCGTTACATTAGCTGCGCTATCGTGATTGGCTGTGTACGTTGATGTTAGTTTCAGTTATATTCACAGCGGGAAAAAAACTTGTTAATTTTTCTTCGAACTTTCTATCTTAGACATGTGTATCATGCCAGGCAAGCTAACCGGTCAGCCGAACTGTCCGCCAGAAAACAATAATATTCTCGCTGAAAAGTGCGTTGCTAAGTTCATCACCGCGGAGTCGTGTAAAGCAGCTGGAGGTACCTGGACAAAATTCATCACAAACTACGTGGAGAGAACCGCTGGAGTGTTGAGCACCTGCCATAACGTGGGTGAAATGAAGCTGGCAAGAGGCTTACCATACGAGCCACACAAGCTGTCACAAGGAGCTGATAATAAGGCGCAGTTTGTTCTCCTTCACAAACCCCCTGATGTGATCTACGCACCATCTACTGTCGTTAACCACAACGGAATGAACATGGAGGGCAAGTTTTCGTCCTACAAGTGGAAGGTTCCATGCTTCCCAACCAACACTACTCAACGTTGCGTGTTACGGTTGAGGTGAGGTAGATTGTTGTCAACTGAAGTTCAGTACCCTTTTCAGTTTGCAGTCCCAGCGCATCAACAAGAAAATTCTCCCCACTCACTGCCTTACAGTTCTTTTTATTTTACGTTTGAAAATTTAGTTCTACATCAAGGCAATATATAGGTTACTCCGTCAAAGGAGCATAAACATTTTTCAAACATTTTTCTTGGTAACTGGGACATGTTTGATAGACATGGTGATTTCATAATTTCCATGGGTTTGGGAAGATGACCACAGGGTGGGGGGGTGGGGTCCCACCGGGGAGAAATAAGCTGGTCAGGGAATTTATATTATTACATTCTACCAGGGCAAGGGAGGTCTGAATTTCACCAGAGAGGACAAAAGAAAAAAAAACTTCAGGTTAGCTTTTACCTGGGTGAAGTATAGATTCGCTTGTCTTTCTTTTCTGAATATATTTACATCAAGGGCTTTCCACAAGTTGCTCGAGATTTCCCAAAAAAATTGCCCATAACTATTCTAAAAGTTGCTCGAAAGTTGCTGCAAAAATCCAAAAAAGTTACTTCTGATAATAAAAGCTGCTCGAAAGTTGCTCCAAAAAATCCAAAACGCTGCTTCTTATCAAGATAATTTCTCTAAATACATGCTAATTTCCCTTTGAGGGTTAGATTTCTAAGCGGTTTTCTGCAATTTTACAGCAAAAGAAGTATCTAAATAACAATTAAGGGGGAAATTTGTTAATTAACAAGGTTTTTTTTCTAGTGAAGATATCGATGACGTCATGTTTCCTGACGAGTTTTGTAATGGTTTAATGCAGAATGAGCCGAAAGTTGAAACGTCTTCAGACGGTCCTCGAAAATCTTCGGCAAACTTCGTAAAACTCCGGAAACGTTCGTCTGCCCGTTGAACAACACTCGGATAATCTTTGGAGATCTTCGGTCTGGAAATTGCTCAAAATGCAGCAAGTTGTTCGAGAGAAAAAAGTTGCTCGAAGGGGAAACGTTGCTCGAAATATGAAAAGTTGCCAAAAAGTTGCCGAGCAACTTGTGGAAAGCCCTATTTACATCTCTTCTTTTTTTCCGCAGATACAACATCACCACTGATGACGTTCCACGCGAGTTCAATGCCAGCAATAATAAAGAGTAAGTGACATTATCAGTTTTTTAAAACTTTATTATTGAAGACAAAATAAAATTTCTTAAACATTATATACTATAACTGGCGTTTTCTGTTATCATTTTCCTACAAGTAAATCTGCTTTTGCGAGAAAACTGACGACTAAGCTATCCCGCTTAGTAGTCTTAATATCCCCGTGAAAACTATTCATTAAACCTGACAACTACCTGCGCCTCCCCTCCTTTCCAAGTTTCTAGACCTCGATTTCTATTTTCGTTTTTTAAATACCCCAGCCATTTTGCTTTTGCAGGGTTGCGAATGATCCGACAACAAAAGCCGTTGATGGTAAAACTGATCTACAAATCGCTTTGAACACCGCCCAGCTCGGCCGAACATTCCAGGACAGAAGTCATGTGATTATTCTAAAACCACGAAGCAGTCTGCCTCTAAAATTTCAGCATTCTAACATCTACTACATCGGAGGAATGGGAAAGAGAGGAAACATTGTGCAGGCTTATCCAGCCATGGAATATCGCTTCACTCCTGAACGCATTTCAGTTACAACAAATGATGTGGTGTGTTTCGTCTGGTCAGGTGAGAAAAAAAAAACTTCTGTAGATTGCAATTTTAATTACAATTCACCGGAGTTGAGCACCTCTCCATATTAAGCCCCTTTCTAGCTTATAACACGTTATAAGATCACTCTCCTTTAGAACTCTGTGGAAACTTAGTCTAATGCAAACTTTAATATACTCCCACCCTCTATTTTAGCCTCAAACCTTTCCTAAGATTATAAGCCAAGACAATTTTTGAACCGTTGAACAAAAATAGTTATGTTTCTTTTTTAGGTTCCAACAACAATCAGAACAACGCTGGAGAAGGAACAGCACGTAAGAATTATTATCAACTCTGTTATTTGCGTTACTTTGAGAAACGATGGAACAGTCATCTGTTAGCAAAGATTTCCGTATGAATATGATGAACGAAGACCTTTAGGCCTACTCTGGGACCCAAAGTCGCCGTAACTTTGGGCGACTTAAGGCGATTTTAGCTCATTTTGTCCAAAATAACGGGCGATTTTGGGCGACTTTAGGCGACTTTGGGCGATTTTGAGCGACCTTAGGCAATTTTAGGTGACCCGGCTTTTAGGCAATTTTAGGTGACCGACCTAAGTACAGTTGTTGTACACATGAACATGGGAATCATCCTGGTATTCGTTTGTACTGGAACGCTTGCTACGCAGGCTAGTCATATGTCGTTATTAGCGGTTCATGTGAAAAAGCTAACAAAAAACACAAATAAGGTTTGAAAATGAGTTTGTTTTCATTTTAGGTACGGATCGCACCAACGTGTGTTGGGTAAAGGAAGGATGCAGCTCTCTCAAACCAGCAGCTTGTTCCAGCTTGCCTCTTGAAGTGGTTGACCATGTTAACGATTTTGGTCCTCAGAAGTTGAATCTTCAACTGAACACAGGATGCTTCAGTGGTCCCAGTGGTAACGCTACTAACCTGCAGGCTCAACTGAACAACGCCCCAGCCTCCTGCAACCCGCCGTGTTTCCGCATCACGAAGCCTGGGGAGTACTGTTACATGAGCACGCGCAATAACAACTTCTCCAACCGACGTCACATGGGACAGATTACTGTTACCCAAGCTTCCCCGCCCCAGTGATCAAGCGTTGCATGGCAGGAGTTGAATTCGTTCATTGCTTAACGGTGTATGTAGTTTAGGTTGTAATATTATGGGTTGTTGCTATGAAAATAAAATTAACAAGGAAACGACATTTGGTTGTTTGACTTTTCATCTGGAAATATAGAAAACTTACAGTTTGTTTCTTGCCTGCGAACGCAGCCGCATTTCGGGTGTCGCCTGGTGACAAGCGACAGCCGGAAATTCGTGTGCGTTCGCAGGCTAGTTTGTTTCACGCGCGCACTATATCGTGGTCATATACTGATCTTTTTACCGATAAATGGTTGGACAAAACCAACTTCTAAATATTTTCGAACATCCGATAGTTTCGTTTCCTTGTTTATGAACTGACAAAAGATAGTCTTTTACACGTTTCTTGTCGTTTGTGTAAACAAGGCTTTAAAACACTGATAACAAAGATTGTACCGAAAGAGAAACATGTTACTTTGTTTAACTAACAACAAAGCATTTTATACAGCTTCGGTTGTATTGTGCTTTGCACAGCTGTGGCTTTCTCAGAACAACGAAAAAGAAAGGATTTTTTTCTTTGTGATGGAAGAGCAAACATCATGTCTTCAATACTCGATTCATTGTTTAATTTAGCTGAAGGGTCCTGATTAGAGGTCTTATAAATTGTTGATTCGTACTCAGTTGATTTTCAGTACATTGTGACACGAAGCGGGTTGAAGCTGTGACTACTGACTGAACTTAGCCCGTAAGTAGAAAACTTCTATGTTTCAATTTGCTTCTTACACAGTTTTTTTTTTTGCAAAGAAAAAATAACAATAATTCACACTAAATCAAACTGCTATATTATGGAAAACCGTTTTTAATCTCAGACCATTTTCAGCACTTTTCTGGTGGGTTTTCCTAGCTGGTGGGCTGTAACCTTAGGTTTTGCTAAGCAGTCGCTTTAATTGCGGAATTTAGTTACTAAAAAGTTTGAAATGAAAGCTAAAGAGCAGTACTTTCATGTGGTACTGTTTGTTTTTCGATATTTCTATAAACTATCGAAATATGGGATTTTTTTTCAAAGTTAATTTAGAGGAAGGGCGGTAGTTGCTGTAATCAGTACTACAACAAACATTCTGGATTGAAGAAGATGCATTTCTTAAGGATTTTATTGACCACACGAGTGCCACTTACATACGGCAATTCAACATTTTGTATTTTCGGTGCCAATATTAAGAAAACACTTTCATTTGCTAATTATTCAGTTTGAATTTTGTCTCTCTTCGACTGATGTTCTTAAAAATACATCAGTATCTCAATGATATTTTTTCTGTGCTGTTAAAACCGAAAAGTGTGTAAAGTTGAATGTAAAAAATGTAGTTTTATTTACCCTCGTAACACGGAATAGCTCTCAGGAGCTTGTTTAAAGTGGACGTGCTTTGATTTCTACATATGTTTACTGCCACTTCAGAATTTTGTTCTTTGGTTGATTGTATAAGAGAGTTTTGTTGTAAGTGGCTCTTTTTCTAACAACTTCTTAAACACATTCATAATTCATCTAGTTAAACAAAAAAAAACATAACCGTAAAGAAGGATTGGATACCCGGTCTTAATTAGCACAGATTTTTACTTTTTAACTTCTCCTTTTACTCCCTATCCATTCGAATTTTGAAATTCTCCGCTGCGCGTCGTATTTTGAATTTTAACTCTCTTCGCGGCGTTGGGTATCCCGATGAAACACTGTCTCCGTCTTGTGTTTGATATAATACATAACAACCTCAGTTTATAACCGTTCACTGACTCTTTAGACAATATTACTGTTTTCTAGCAATAAAAAGAGTGATAGAAACTTATAAATAGACGGTCAAGACCGAAGCATACAGCTCAGTAAAACAGTTCAAGTTGTTATGCATAATATTCATCAGTAGGTGCTGCCACTTAACGGAAAAGTTAATAAAAGCGGTGGAATATCAATCCCTTATCAACGATCTTTTAAATATTCATTTATTTCAGTAAACTGCAACAATATTGGACATTAAAGTTCGTACCTAACGGAGCCTTTTATGGTCACAGTTTTAAAGAAAGTCAAATTAACAACTGAGGTATGGTAAACAGCATTTCAGTTCTACAACAAACCAAAAAAAAAAACAAGAAAAAAAGTCACTGATAATGCTTCTGTTTCGAAAGACTAAAAGGACAAAAGCAGGGATACTTTTATTTAAACATCAAGATTTATTTGATGAAGGACTATAAAGACTTTTTTTGTAAACACAGCCTGTGGTTTTCATATATTGGACAAAACAGTCTAATGCTGATATTTACGTAAATTGTTTGCGTTACCGTATTGACATGCCGGCATATCACGTCCGAAAACCGGCCTCGCAGCATCAGAGGTTTTAAATATTTCTAGTCGATTTCCCACAAGATATTCAATCGCTATTTTCAGGTGAGAAGTTTTCAATATTTCTCCGGCCACAGTGTTTGCTATTCATTTACAATTTTAACTGAAGCCAATATTCAATACCCAGCCCTCAGCCCTCATTGTCCCAAACTTCTGTCTGGAAACCAATTCCGGCCGAAAATTGTCCGCTTGTGTAGGACAAATTAGTGTATTGGAAAGAAAAGCTAGGCAAGTTTACAAACCAAAGTTTGTAGACAAACGAATTTTCAGTCGTTTCTTTAATTTCTTCAGTCGCCTTTCTAATAATGAAACGAGAACAATCAAAGATAGAAAGTAACAATTGCAATTTTGTTAATTGGAATTTTATATTGACAAATTGTCAAAAATCTCCTCCCCTTGCTAGATCTCAAACAAACTGACATTCTAGAATAATGCTTTATCAATGCTTAAACAAGCTACAGCGTAATGACGTTATTGATCAATGTCGGTCCCATCCACTTATCTTAGTCACGTTCGGCAAATCCACCTACACCAAACACTTGATTTTTTTTAAGTTGCGGCTTTTGGCAAAGAAACGATTTTGCTGGGGTTTTTTCCATTTTAAATTAATGCCTTACGTTTTGAGTAATGTTAGAGGGAATGTGACCACGCCAAATACAACGGGAGATTTATACCATTTTTAAGTTTGTTTTATCAGAGAATAAAAAATAATCTTTTCAGTTTAGCTGTGATCAACTGCATGTTATGTTATACCGTAAAATTCCGGTTATAAGCCCCCCCCGCTTATAAGCCCCCCGGTTATAGGCCCATCAACCTGAAAACAAAAAAATACATCCGGTTATAAGCCCCCCGGATATAAGCCCCCCTCTACCGGATGACAGTACTGAACAGGGCTAAATGTTGCTTTTTTGTGCGTTTTTAACTTAAAAACGTATTTCGTTCAACACTCCCGAGGCTCGTTTCGAAACGTTTTTTTCCTCCCGCTTATAAGCCCTCCCGAATATAAGCCCCTCCGCTTTTAAGCCCACCCAAAAACCCTTACGAAGTTGTATAAGCCCAGGGCTTATAACTAGGCCTTTCTCGATTATGCTAGCATTTTTTCGGCATTTTTTGGGAAAACGAGCATTTTTTTCGTTTTTTCTTCAAAAAAGAATTGCTAGCATTTTCTGTCACTTTTCATGACTGTGATCCAGATTTTCAGCACTCAGAACTCAGAAGGATAAATAATCCTAAAGTTTCACAATTTTGATTACATTATTTGATTGTTTTATGTCTGTTTCGACTGTTTGTGCGTTGTGTTACTTGTGTACTTGTGTTGTGTTACTTGTGTGTGTGTTTTTTTATTTTTATTTTTTTGGTAAATAATTTTTTTATATTTTTTTTATAAACAAACAATTATTAAGTATCACCTGTTGTTGATATGAGCATATAATGTGAGAGTTTGTACGTTTTGTTTGAAATAAAACAAAGCATTTTTTGAAATTCAAGTGGCATTTTTTAAGGAAATCAGGCATTATTTTAGCATTTTTTTGGCTTTATGCGAGAATTTCTAGTAGCATTAAATGCCAGTTTTACTAGCATAATCGAGAAAGGCCTACTTATAACCGGAATTCTACGGTATACACTAAACCAATGAATGGTATTTCTCGCGAGCTCTGATTGGCTACTTAAACTCGAGGTGTCCTGCATTGTATTGGCTTACAATTCGTGTGAACTTTCCAACGTATAACATTTATATTGAACTTTGCAACAGAAATATATGATTCTTTTTACCTCGGCTAGATTTTTCACTGTTTTGATAAAAAAAAACATGTATTTTGCATAACTGTCAATTTCTCGCGCAATCATTGGCTAATGATTATTGCCGATAAGAAAGCAGGCACATATGTAACGCTGAGGCGCTCAGCTTTGGCAACTACAGCATCCATAATAAAAGACAAATTCCATCATGAATCGTGACTGACGTCATTTCATTATTCCGTTCCCGCGCGTGACAGCGAGTGATATTAAGCTTTCTTCTCTCTGCCGTTGTTTGGTAACTAATTTCCGCAGTTCACACCACACTGATAAACAAACGTCAATTAACACTTGTCCGTCTCCGCATTCCTTCAGTGTGGTTGCATATAATTATACAAGAGGGCTATAAGAATGATTTCAATGCAGCTGAAATCACCCTTTGCCTGCAACAGCCCTACGATTCTAGCTTGTCAACTTATTTTACTTTAAAGCTGAGTTTACCGTCTAAGTGAGAAGGAAGAAAGAATCAGGTAATGAATTGATAGTTAAAAGGACAGTCCTGCGTTGTACGGAATTTATATAGCTTAACTGCCTAGCGCACTAGACAATCTTGTTCAAAGGAGACCTAATTAATCAGTTGTAATTGTGTTAAAAACGCAGTTTCTAAAACTTCAACACTAAAAACTATAGCTAAATCTCTAATCATCTATTTTGAAGTTGGAGAGGAGGAGGGATAATTCTTGAAAAAGATTGTGATATTCGCAGCTCCATTTACCGTTAGTAAGCTAAGCTAAACTAATCTAAAAGTTGAGTTTTCTTCGTCAGTTAGTTGATGGTTTGTTCTATTGTGTGAAACAGAACATGAGGACCATTTTCGTTTGGGGCTGTCTCCTGGCTGTACTTATCGTGCCTTGCATGTCGGACATGTACATGCATTTTCCACCAGGATCCAACAACCGTTTAAACGGCAACCAAGATAACGTCAGGAACGCAAACAGACTGTTTGATTCACAGGTAGGATGCCGTTGTATCCACACTTTCTGTTCAAGGTACTATATTTCCACTTTAGACGCACTTAAAGCGATCACAGGGGAAACTAGAAAGAATTTGTTTTGTATGGAATTGAAGTTTCAAAAGACCAATTGTGTGTCGCATTTTTCAAGATATTTTTGCGTGTGTGCCGTGGCGGGGATTGGTAAAAATACACTAATTCTCATACGTAATTATTTTCTTGTTTTAGAATAACGGAAAAGCTGGATACAATGTTGGAGACAGTTTGGACAGTAACCCTGGAGATAATATTCAGGAATTTAGACAGCTACCAATGGTAATTTATCATTTTTCTGTTATTCATTCATTTCATTCATTTCATTCATTTCATTCATTTCATTCATTTCATTCATTTCATTCATTTCATTCATTTCATTCATTTCATTCATTTCATTCATTCGTTTATTCAAACGTTCCTTCGTTCGTTCATTGATTCCTTTATTCATTTATTAACTCATTCACTTTTCAGGAGTTCTACATGAGTGGATGTGATGCCAAGGCCAAATCTGAAGTAGAAATCATGTGGACAAATCAACACGGGACCGGCCCAAAGACAGACGACAGAGTGGAAACACAAGTTATCTTACAGTACATGTGTCAGCCGTATCCCGAGGGCAAGATGGCTACCAATGTTGTGGACAGAGAGTTTGAATATCATACGATTCGTAACGGTCAGACACTCAACACTCAGGGTTTTGCAAACGGAGCGAGAGAGAATGCCTACATCAGAAGAGACCGCGGACTTCACGAGCCAGCCAATTACTATCAGGCGTATTTCCGCAGAGAAAGAAACAAAGGTAGGAGTATTATAAAGGGCTCCTAAGGGCGGCGTAGGGGAGAATGATACAAAGTTCTATACAGGAAGTCTCCATCCGATGCCCAAACCCTTTTCCACTTATGTACCATTTTTCACAGAAGAGGCAACCCTTTCATTACCTTCTATACAAAATGGCACCCCTTTCACATAACTACAGTAGACAAAGGAAAGGTAAAGAGACGTTTTGAAGAAAAAGTAACTTGATTTACAGAAGGCATAAGAAACGTCTTTTTATTTAGTTAATAAACAAATTAGCATGAGTTTATTTATAAGCCTTCATTTATCCGCCTTTGTTTGAAAAGATGAGTTTATTCATGCATTCATTTGAAATGGATCTAAAAGGCAACTCCAGGCGTCGTAATAAAAGTAAAAGTTGATTCAAAATGCAATGTGTTTTGAGAGCGAATCTAACGCGTTTTGCTCATGCCACAGGTTTGTTTACCGCTGACCAACAACTCAAAGGTGATCTGCCGATCTACACGCGACAAAATGCTGCAGGAACAAGGAGGGGCTTGGAAGTCCCCGAGGAACGCGATTACTACCCTTACTGGGGACCCTCTCCGTGGAAGGACGTTGCTATCATGGTCAGCAATAAAAAGACTGAAGATTTGATGAAGAAACACGTCAACAGTCCTCATTATGGGCATAAATGTGAGTATAAGTTTGATTTGTTTGTTGTTTGCTGTCGCCTCTATTTTTATCGTTTACTCTGTTTTCAGCTGATATATCAGTGCAACAAAACAATGGATAAAATACAGAGAGAAGTTGTTTAACATAACAAAGCCTTTTTCTTCTTATGGCTTGACTTCAGTCTTAGTTTCCTTAAGACCACTCGAGTCATGTCAATTCTGCGCGCCCCGACCAATCCCACATTGCAAATTTCGCCGTTTTCAGCCAATCAGAAAAACATTCAGAGGGATCTTATTAATGATGGTTTGCGTAATGTTTAATAAATGAGCAGCAGTGTTTTATCAAGTTTAAAACACGAGGCGCAGCCGAGTGTTTCAGACTTGATAAAACACGAACTGCAAACTTCAAAATCTTCTGATGTAGATCAACTCATTATTGCACTAATATTTAGATTTGGGGTTATTTTGGCCTAGAAAATTAGACGTGAAGTTTAGCCGTGTCTTTATCAGATATAAAGACACTCATTAAACATTAATTTCTTTTGTATTTTCTTTATGAATTATTAATGAGTTTTTGAATTCACTTTTCCCGCACTTGTCACCGGCTACACGCTGTAACATTGAGTCCTGATTGGTCTGTTACAGTAGCTGCGCTATCGTGATTGGCTATGAAGGTTGAAGTTTCAGTTATATTGACAGCGGGAAAAAAATTTTTTAATTTTTCCTCGATTAACTTTCTATCTTAGACATGTGTATGATGCCAAGCAAGCTAACCGGTCAGCCGAACTGTCCGCCAGACAACCATAATATTGTCGCCGAAAAATGCGTTGCCAAGTACATCACCGCGGAGTCGTGTAAAGCGGCTGGAGGAACCTGGACAAAATTCATCACAAACTACGTGGAGAGAACCGCTGGAGTGTTGAGCACCTGCCATAACGTTGGTGACATGAAGCTGGCAAGGGGTATACCATACGAGCCACACAAGCTCTCGCAAGGGGCTGATAATAAGGCGCAGTTTGTTCTCCTTCACAAAACCCCGGAAGTGATTTACGCCCCATCCACTGTTGTTAACCACAATGGAATGAACATGGAGGGCAAGTTTTCGTCATACAAGTGGAAGGTGCCATGTTTCCCAACCAATACCACTCAACGTTGCGTGTTGCGGTTGAGGTGAGGCAGGATGTTATTTTTACCCTTTTTTAGTGTGCAGTGTGCAGTCTTCATCAACATCGAAATACTCCCCGCTCACTGCCTTAAAGCTCTTATTTTATTTTTGAGAATACAGCTTACTCCGCCAAAGGAACTTAAGATGGTTTCCGCCCAACATTCGAGCAATACAGGCAAAAATAAAGTTACCAAAGAAGAGACCTCTTAGCATGGTAACAGTTTAAGTAAAGCTAACAAAAATCTGCCAAAACTTTAGCACTCGAGCTGACCCCGGAAGAGAAAAATGGATTTGGTATTATCTATATTTCAGTTAAAACGGACGTTTCACGCCAGTTCAAAACAAAATGGCGTGCATTGTAAACATTTTTACGAGGTTTGACTTTAATTTTCTCGAGAATGTTTTAGAATTTAATTACGGGGTCACTAAATCAAATGAATTTCAATAAGATGTTTTAAATAGTATACAAAATGTTGCCGTGCTATGAGTAGATTTTTGATACTTAATTTCTGCACTCATTGCTCGAACTTTCAGCGGAATCCCTCTTAAATCTTTTCGGTGGCTAGGGCATGTTTGATAAACACACTGACTTCATAATTTCCCTGGGTTTTGCAAGATGACCACTGGGCTGACCGGGCTGGGGGGGGGGGGGGGTGGAGATCCACCGGGGAGAAACGAGCTGGTCAGAGAATTTGTTAGAATCTACCAAGACAAGGGAGGTCTGAATTTCAACTGAATATATTTACATCTCTTCTTTTTTTCGCAGATACAACATCACCACTGATGACGTTCCACGCGAGTTTAATGCCAGCAATAACAAAGAGTAAGTAATGATACATATATATAAAAATATATATTTTTTTGAAGAAAAAGTAAAATGTTTTTTAACATTACATAACATAACTGGCGTTATTTATAACCTTTTCCCCACAATTAAATCTACATTTGTGAGCAAACTGTCGACTAAACTATCCCGACTTATTTTAATAGGTTATCAAAATTCCCCAGGAGAACCATTCATTAATTTAGTTCTTGGCCAATTACCTACGCCTCCTTCTCCTTCCGAGTTTCTAGAACTTGATATCCTTTTTGGTTTAAAATACCACGGCTATTTTTACTTTTTTAGGGTTACGAATGACCCGAAAACAAAAGCCGTTGACGGTAAAACCGATCTACAACTCGCTTTGAACACCGCCCAGCTCGGCCGAACATTCCAGGACAGAAGTCACGTAATTCTTCTAAAACCACGAAGCAGTCTGCCTCTAAAATTTCAGCATTCCAACATCTACTACATCGGAGGAATGGGAAAGAGAGGAAACATTGTGCAGGCTTATCCAGCCATGGAATATCGCTTCACTCCTGAACGCATTTCAGTTACAACAGATGATGTGGTGTGTTTCGTCTGGTCAGGTGAGAAAGAAACTTCATTTATATGTAGATTGTAGTTTAAATTACTGATTGTAGTGAAAGCACCCCTTCCTTATTAATCACCCTTTCATCTACACTTCTTTTCAGCCCTTTTCTAGCTCATATGATCTTCTTTAGAATTCCGTGGAAAATTTAGTCTAATGTGAATTTTGCATGTAATATGCTGCCCCCTCCTCTTTCTATTTTATGAGCCACAACACCCTTCCAAAAACCAAAAGCCAAGGCAATTTTTGAGCCGCTGAAGACAAGTTGTTATGTTCCTTTTTTAGGTTCCAACAACAATCAGAACAACGATGGAGAAGGAACAGCACGTAAGAATTATCAACTCTAATTTCTTTATTACTTTATCGATATTTTTAACAACCTCGATACAAATATTTAGTGCGGACGAAACAATACGAGAGTTAAAAAATGAGTATTGACCCCCTTGTTCAGGATTTAGAAAGTATTGTTTAATTAGTACTTCTGGGTTATTTGACATTTTTATATTACTTCGTATTTGACAGAATTATTTGTGTCTTGGTGAAATTTTATCCATGAGGACATTTGGTGATTTCTACCATAAAGAGCATGCATCTTATTAGCGTTCAGTCTTAGACATATCTGCTCGCAAAATATAGGTGCTGAGAACACTCTTATAAAATATGTGATTGCTAAAACGCTGGAAAAGTGCCTGCCGTGTAAACTGTTAGCAGTCACCTTAAAAAGAAAAAAATGATCTGTCGTTATTAGCGACTCATGAGGAAAAGCCAAGAGAAACACCAGCTTTAATAAAACATGGTTTAATAATGAATTTGTTTTACATTTTAGGTACGGATCGTACCAACGTGTGTTGGGTAAAGGAAGGATGCAGCTCTCTCAAACCAGCAGCTTGTTCCAGCTTGCCTCTTGAAGTGGTTGACCATGTTAACGATTTCACTCCTGAGAAGTTGAATCTTCACCTCAACAAGGGCTGTTACACAGATGAGAAGAAACCTCTGCAGAATCAACTCAACAACGCCCCAGCCTCCTGCAACCCGCCGTGTTTTCGCATCACGAAGCCTGGGGAGTACTGTTACATGAGCACGCGCAATAACAACTTCTCCAACCGACGTCACATGGGACAGATTACTGTTACCCAGTCTTCCCCGCCCCAGTGATCAAACTCTAGCGCTGAATGTTAGGAGTTGAATTCGTTCATTACATGTTGGTGTATGTAGTATAGGCTGAAATATGTTGGGTTGTTGCTGTGCAAATAAAAAAGGAAACGACATTTGGTTATGTACTTTTTATCTGGAAATATAGAAAACTTAGAGTTTGTTTCTAGCCTGCGAACGCAGCCGTATTTCCGGGTGTCGCCTGGAGACAAGCGACAGCCGGAAATACGTCTGTGTTCGCCGGCTAGTTTGTTTCACTCAATATTTAAAAAAAAAAGAGACATTTTTTTCATTACAAGGTTTTTTTTTTTACATTTTCAATTACCACACTAGAAAAGTGTTCGAATTACGACGCGCAGTGCAGTATTTTTGGCAAACTTCGAGGTGTTTGGATTGAAAATGAGATAAACACTGTCTCTCGTGGTAAATGGAGAAATAAAATCGTAAAAATCCGTGAGATATTCAAATTATGACTTCCCATTTTTTAAATGAATTATTAAATAATTTCCAGTAGACTTTTCGTTTCCTCTACTCCTGAGTTTCCCGGGCTTCTGCCCCCTCTCCCCCACCCCCCTACCACAGACTTAATCAAGTTTTTCAAACTTCGGTTACAAGGTTTTTTAAGCTCGGACAGAACTCCTGTTTCCTGTTTCCTCTTGCTCTCCTGTTTTTCATGTAGTGACTAGCAGTATTCGTTTCTTAAAATAACAAATAATGAATTTTCCTTGCAGCGGGAGATAATTTCTTATTTAATTCTCATAATTGGGTGAAATAAATTTATTTTTATTGGACGGGGGGATTGTCAGATGGTTGGGCGCACTGTTATGAGCGCGTTCAACCAACCGTTTGTTCAGTTGCTTGCGATTCAGCTTCACTAGAGATTTAAGAGTATTTCATAGGTGAGAGAGATTTGTGCGCTTACGGAAAATTAAACGACCGCGCCCAGGTAGCCTGCGAATAAAGCCGCCTCACTTCGCTCCCTGCCGATAAAAAGGCGGCTGTATTCGCAGGCTAACACCCAAGCAACTCGGGGTACATGCAGTCTTCAAGATACTGAAGAGAGAGTGTAGTCACGTGGAGTTCAATCGGACTCGCGAGACGCGCAAGATTCGCTCGTGAATTGATCAGCAACTCGCGCCTCCCAATCCCACGATACTTGCCGCCCCAGCTGCAATGTTTTGGAAGAAAGATAAACTAATTTTGTTGCAATCGCCTGCGATTGTATGGATATACCAGGCTGATAAGCAATTCTATAAATAGATACTAATAGACTGTTATGCCCTGGCTAGACGGCGGCGCAAGTAGGTCGTGAGTAGTCGCAAGTTGAACTTGCACTGCCTTGCGTTGGGTGGCCACAAAACGGTGAAAAACTTGCGCCGACTTGCGTGCAAGTTTGATCCCGACTAAAGTGAACGCAAATCATCGCAAGTAACGCAAGTGCCCTCAAGTCCTGGCCAATAATAATATAGTATTTTCATTATACGTATGTACATGCACATTGCTGTTCTTTGCACTTCGTTGTCACAGGGTCTGATTATAAATTCCTCCTTTTTAGGGGCGGGGGAGCTTTTTGGAGCCCAAAGCCATGGAGCCCTGGGAGCCCTGAACATTGAGATCTTGGGAGCAACCCTATCTTGAAGGTTTTTCCTTACCATGTCGTTAATTCTACTAATGCTACTCTGATTAAGAAAAGCTGAAAGAATTGTTTTTTGGGAGACTTTTCCAAATTAATTCAACTCAGCAAAATACTCAGGAACCTTGCCATGCAACTCTCACATGCAAATATCGAGGTGTGATTTTCTTCGGCAATTCATTTGCATTTATTTCTTTGGTTCCTCGTGGTCGAGACAGTTTGACTTCTTCGACGGAAGAAAATTGTTAACAAATAGAGGACAATGCCGTGAAAGTCGTCAGCAGCATTTGAAGGGAAATGTACTCTTTTGTACTTGTACTTTTGTACTTGTAGACCTGATATTAGGACCGACAAGTCAGTACAGAACTTATTTGACTATGGAGCCCGAAAGCAAGGTGAGTGCAGCACTGAGTAGTGCGGCATCGTTAGTATGAAATAAGAGCTGGTTACTGTATATTAGTTGAAAGGAAACAAATGCTTAATAAGTGCCACCAGCTCAAATAATGTGAAAGGATGAAAGGATTAGTTAAGTAGTGGCTTTGAATTTTTTCAAGGAAGCATTTCCAGAGCAGATTACTCTTACACTTGTTTGTATTAATGACTCGAAAGTTGTTCCTTTGAGTTAAGCGCGGCGTAAAAATCTCTCGTTGTGTAGTAACGTGGCACCAATTCAAATATAAATTAAAGGAGCTAAAAATTACAGTTTGCTGAGTATTTTAAAAGTTCTGGTAGGATTCCAAACGGAAATAAATCGCTTTCTTGAATTATTTTATGCAATGAGTCGGCGAGCGTTCACGTCGACAACATCAGTGTCGAATCTGTAAACAAAAAAGTTAATTTATTGATGAGTGCGCAGTACAGCTGCTTTGGACACTTTAAAGCAGTTCTCTGTAACACAGCAACATGATATAACAAAATTCTTGAAGGAAGTAACGAACGTGGCGAATACCGTATTTATTTGATTAAGCGCCCTGGACGCTTACCGTAATGATTCGATTTAGCGCCCGGGGCGCTTATTTACTTTTGGCATCTCAAGGGAGGGCGCTTATTCGAGACAGGGCGCTAATTTAATTTTTTTGAGAAACAACCAAATGTTCAAAACAAAACTTCAATAAATATTGAATAAGCTAACAATAACAGAAACTGTAACCGTAACAAATTGCTGAAGGTCACTTACTTCAAAAAGAATTGTTTATTTAAGCAGTAAATATATACATGTATGGTACGGTGAATGTTCATGAGTTTATCTATTCGACGTTGATGACTTCAGTAGTGGCAGTTATCTACAATGGGGGCCTTATTAGAATAGGGGCGCTTATAAGAATGGGGCGTTTGTTAAATTAGAATGGGGGTGCTTATTGACAAAAACACATTCGAAGGGGGGCGCTTATTTGGAAGGGGGCGCTTATTGGAAGGAGGGCGCTAAATTGAATCATTACGGTATTAAATTTTTGGACCTTGAGAGGGGGCGCTTATTTAAGGCTGGGCGCTTAATAAATTTTCACCATTTTTAACAAGTAGTAAGTTTATTTTGCAACAAAACAATAAATTATAACAAAACGTTAAGGTGTACCAAAGCAAAATTTTAACTCTTCTTCGAAAGTTTATGTAAAATTCTAAGAAAGCTCGGTCTTCGGGGAAGTCTCTTAGTAGTACTTAGTCAATTTCATCTTATTGTGCACTGATCAACACTCCTCTTGTGCACTTACGGGGGAGGGGGGAGGGTGGGCGCTTATTCGAGGCTGGGCGCTTTTTAACTTTTCCTACCCTCGAGGTGGGCGCTAAATCGAATAAATACGGTATTCTAAGTTCTTGTTTATACCTGTACATTTGCTCCATGGATGATATTTACTCATGCCAGCATTCCTTTTCTCTTTTTCAGGTGAATTATAATTAAAGAATCACCTTGAAAACGATTGGCTAAAAGGAGAGACCCGTGAAGACTTGGACCAAGGTAAGTTTCCCGATAACATAATAAAAATAGGTCCATAATATGTACTTGTGACTACTGCATATCTACCAGAACAAATAAGATGTCGCAAGATGTCCAAGCCATTAAAAGATCAATTCATATTTTATTCCTCGCTAAAAGATTTAAAACCAATTTTTAGTTGCGCATGTTTTTGTGTTTCTATGACAACCACGTTTTGACGGACTGCTCCACCTAAATTTGTAGGATTGATTTAAATACGGATTCTTTTAGCTTCTGCCAGCATCTTTACAGTTTTAGGAACCTTATTATTTTCGAAGTATTGCAATCTATTTCGACGAATTTCTTATGTTATAAAAAAATCTTACAATCTTAGATAACGGAACTAAGCTGGCTGATTTTGGAATCGATGACGTCAAATCAATACGTGTGACCCGAAATTTTCTCGTGTCGGGTTTTGACGAATTTTTAATGGAGAATAACTGCGATTAAGTAACATACGCAATTTTTAGAGGAACATAATTAGGTTATTGCAAATTTCGCAAAATATTTATTCTTAGTAACGGTAACAATCGACAACGTCTTGAAGATAAATAAAATTTTTAAACTTCACAGTGAAACCACCGGGCCCAGTAAATAGAACTGGTCCAGACACGATAATTATACAAACTGTATGTACGCGTTCCGATAAAATAGCGTTAAGATAAAAATAGTTGTAAGAAAAGGCATATGGTTCCAGTACAGCATCCTGAACATTAAGGTCCGCCATCTTGTCAAGTGACGTCATTTTGTTAAATAATATTATAAAATTAATGATAATCGTTTACTTGTTTTTGTTTTGATAAATTGTTTTCGTGACGTGAACGAATCAAATTTTAATAAACAAAATTCGGTAAATCACTGAAACCAGTTCCAAAGTTAAAAAAAAATTTGCCCAATAATGGAATAACACTCTTAAGACCATTTGCATAAAATTAAGACTTGCATGTACCACGTGATTTGACCTTAAAATTTCAGTGGTATGATAGGAATGTAAACAAAACAAAACGGAAGAACCTTATCCTTGCAATCAGCTGAATTTCTTCTCAAATAAAATGTTAGCATCTTGGTGAAATCCGATACACACGTTTTTGAGCGTCTACACTGGTCTTATAATCGGCGCATGAAGTGCAAGAGGATCGCTGCTACAAAATTGTTATTTTTCTCTAAATTTAATCTGTCCAGTTTACACATTGGGTTTTTATTCTTGCTCTTAAATCGTGAAAGACGCGAATGGGTGTCGAGACATGCACACTTGCCATAATTAAAATTATCTTCGTAATTCGTGAAGATGCTATTTCGGGCCGTACGTTCGTAAACCCTCATTTTTATTTAGCCCAGGTGCAGCGGTAAAGTTAACTTTTTGAAATATTGGAAGCTTTCGTTGTTATTCATCATCCAGTAATTTGTATTCAAATTATTTATTTCGGATTACATGATCTCTCTAGAGAATCGTTCCTTTATCCATCAAATCATGCATTCAATGTGCATGTAAATTGATTAAATTCAAAAGAAATAATTCTCCAAAGTAATGTACATCATCACTTGAGATCACAAAATAAATCAAGCTAAATGAATCTACAATGTATATTCTCGGCCGCTCTCGTAATTTGTGTGCCAAATCCAACTGTTTCTAAAATTTGAAAATCGAAATGTAGCATTTTTAAAACTACTCTACAAACTTATTTCTTCAGTTTGCTTTGTTATTAATCATTATTATTAACCCTGAAATTCCAAGGAGTGTCTTGCCTCATCTGTAATTTTAAATTGGTGAAACCTTTGACTGATCAACATCGAGTTTCTTCTTACAATATCAATACATTTTTTAAGAGAACTGTTGGGAGAATAAAGATTATCATCCACTTCTTGCATAGGAATATTATCTTGATGTACCAGCAAATTCTTCGAGCTGGCATTTCAAAAAGGAAATTTTTCATTTTCAAGATGTACGATGAGTGTCATGTTGAGTTATTTGTCCTTAGATGCGTTTTCGCGCGGTTTAACCGAAATGTCGGAGATATGTCCAGGATTGAACGCTAATGAGATGCACGTTCCTCATGACAGCCATCACAAAGTGTCCTCATTAATAAAAGTTCACCAAAACACACCAACATTTGTCAAATATGAAGTAATATGGAAATGTGGAATAACACAGTCAAACATGAAGTACTCATTTAACAATACTTGCGTTCAATCCTGGACATAAGTGATTTAGTCTGCGAGAAGTTTTGTTTAGGGTGAAAACACAGACTCAGCCGAACACAGTTAAACGAATTGTTTAAAATTATTACTGCGGTATAGCCGCATGCAATAAATTATTGTAGATAGCCTTGTTAATAAAATTCCTTTAAATTGGAAATTTTCGTATATTTACCTCGTACGTTTGTGCTTGCTTTCAGGAACTACAAGAAAGCTTGCTGAATGATGTAGATCACAGTCCAGGAGAGACAAGACAAGTGAAGAGGTCAAGCATACAAGACAAGATAGTCAGAGATTTTTCGTAGAGGTAATTTTTCAACCTACAGAGAGAATATCGCCTAACGCGTAGATCAGCAATTTCGCAAATCCGCAAAACAAAATTTAATAGGAGTCAAAATCCAGTTTTCACAATTAAATAACAGCAAAACAAGACCAAAAAGAATGGGTCTGTTCTGGAAATATGTCTAAATCATTAATAGGCAAATGTTGAAAGAAAAGTCACAAGCGTTTTAGAAAAACCACTTTCCATCGACCGTTAAGAGATCAGTCGTTTAGTTAAAATTTATTTTAAGCTTCACAGTTGTCAAAAAATTCGCGAAAAATGCTTCGACTTAAAAAAATAGCTCAGTATACGCTAAATTTTTCAATGTAATCATAGAGCCGAATTATTGCCGCCATAAAATAATGTAAAAGAAGATGTCATTGAAGCATGTAAGCACATGCGTTGATCACATGTTCTGTTGCTTTATTTTATAGCGGCAGTGATGCGTTCTGTGATCATAATAACTTCAGTTTCCGTTTTTGTCAGAAAACTGATCCAAAAACTTGTCGTTATAAGGTCTTATAAGCTTAATCTTGCAATTTAGTCGTCTGTTTCGCCAAATTAAATATTTGATAAAGAGTTCTAAGGGGTTTTCTAAATACTTGTTTAGAAAGAAAGTATTCAACAAACTTAAAAGTTTGTTTTTCAAGTTTTTGAATTATTTATCTACTGAAGTAACAGTATTCATTATAATTCTTGGCAAGTTTTGTCTTAGTTTTTTCCTATTGATAATTTTGTACGATCAAAAGTTTTATGCTTTAAATTAAAGTGCTATGTAATAATCATGTATTCGAGTGTTGTAAATAACTTAATTGTTTACTTGTAATTAGTCAATAAAACAAAGCAATCAATAAAATGTTTTTAACTTTAATTGTCTTTTATTTATTGTCTATTTCACTTTATTGAGTAACCAATTAGTTTAAAAAAAATCGCGCTTTTAAAAGGGACCTGGTAACTAGAAGAAATGTAGGCTATCTCTTTTACTATATTTTGACTATGTAGGGTTGCCAAAAAGAAAAAAAATTCTGCGATTTTGAACAGAGTCTAGTCCGAAATCAAACATATACTTGGTATTTTGATGGGACGAATCCGTTTGCACAGTGCTGGATTTTTCCCGCCAAAAGACTTAGTATATTTTTGACTCAAAACCAGACACCATTCAAAAGAGCAGACTTTTTTTCCTAAGGGTAACTTTCCCGCCAAAAGACTTAGTTTTTTTCGACATTTTTTCTGGTCCCTTTCAAAAGCGCGAAAATTTTTCCCGCCAAAAGACTTAGTTTTTTTTTCGACTTTTTATGCGGTCCCTTGATAAAACTGCTTGACCTAGAACAACAACTCGAAACGAGATTTGGTATCTTTCCAGAAGCTGTCACTAGCCAAAGCAATTCAAGACATCTTATTTTAATAGAGCTGTGCTTTGCTGTGGTTTTCTTCGCTTGAACTCGTTGATTACAACAAGCTTTCTGGTGTCGTCTTAGAACCTGAAAGAAAAAGCACATAACGTCAAATGAGAGGTAAATACCTAAAGGAGTAGTTTGTGTAGCTTCAGTTTTCAGTCACAATTACCGCCAAACTATATAAAGCTACTTGTTTTTGCTGCTGATTGCATTCCGGGATTTCATGAAAAATGACTATAAAGGATTTAAAAATTCGCTGAAAGTTTTCAGTTTTGATCGTTATCTTAAAAAATGGAAGGAGTCAGTAGTCAGTTAAGGCATATGTGACATTTTAATGCGCAACAGGTTCTTGCAGCAAGTTGAGTGAACATTCATCAGTTCATCGAGCAGACGAAGGAAAGTAAAACCAATTCCTAGCCAGAATAGTCTGTTACTGTGATTAGATTCACACTTTAGGCTTAACTCTTGTAGTCCAAATTGCTAATTCTCCTTACTTTCTGTCATAGAGTCTTAAAAAGTACGTTTTGAGAATTTGGCGCCGTCCCCTATTACTCCCGACTGTAAGTTCTGCTACTTGTTTGAAATCTTCAGTATCGTGTTCTACAGACGGTACAGTTTTCAAAAAATAAAAATATATAGATAAATGAAACAAACAACCAAGCCGCTCAGTATAAAAATTAGAAAAGCTGGGGAAATTAGCAAATGTGTTTTCAATACTATTCGGGTACACTACTTCATCAGTAGAACATACGAGCCTCGTGTCTCTCTGATCTTTTTAAAATATTACCACATTTCATTTAACCGATGCTTTCCAATATTTGAACCGGTAATATCCTGATTTTAGATCAATAAATTCACGAACATAAATTTTAGGACGATTTAGGTTAAATAATTATATTTTTAGTCCACAGTGTTAAGTTATCGTATAAGAGACAGGCCAATACTTAATCAAGTGTCAAGTTCGATCTCGATATTGAAATTCTCCAAACTGTTGCCTTACATTTCTTCGAATGGTAGCTTTAGGAATTTAGTGGCACATCAAGAGAATATTAATGTTTATTCTCATCACTTATCTACTTGAGCGTACATGAATATTGCACGCAGCGAGAAATTTAGTTTTAATAACACTTGTTATAATCAAATTAAAGTCACATACGAAACACTGAGAAAAAACGACAGAAAAATCGCCACTGCCTCTGCCACTTTTAGTATTTTCTTAACAGCACAGCATACTAAACAGAGAAGCAAAAAAATCGTTTTACTATATCGTTAGATCGTGTGTTTAGTTAATAATGTTCAAAATTTCAAGAGATTGTTCACCTTTTCAAAAAATTATAAGATAAAAAAAGAAATAATCAACTGAACGGGTTGAAGTTATTCTCCGATTTTTTTACTTAAGGAGGCTCAAAACAGTTTTCAGTACTTTCCAGCTCTCTTATAACTTTGATAGGTCAGTGCTACAAATATTTTTTAGTTACCTTATTGTTACTTATTTTCGCGGGAACGTTATTTCGCGAAAATGGAACGGGCATATTTTGCAGGACTTAATTTTCGCCATTTGGCTAAAAAGACGTAATTACCATAAAAAATATAATAAAAAACGTTAAAAAAGGCATAAATTTTCGCCCGGGTCTGAATAGGGTTAATTTCGGGATTTTTTGAAAATATGTGAAAATTTCTCGCGAAAATATGTAGACAATAAGGTACCACTACAAAATGTTATCAAACAAATGCCCAATCATTGATAAACAATTGCAAATTGTTGTTATTTTCTTGATGTCACTGGAAACCATAGCAACGGTATAACCTGTTAAAAAATACCCTTTACTTTACCTTAAACTTTCAAAAATTTAAGGTGGCTCTGAAACCGCTCCGGAGAATTCTTTTTTTACTTTGCAAAATGTTGTATCTTGACATGCTTGACATGCTGATCATTATTCAATAATAAAAAATAGGGTCACCGGACTCTTAATGCTAAAATTGCAATAATAAGCTCTTAATGCTAAAATTGAAATGAACTGAATTCGGTTGGAAAGCATGCAGCCTAGCTTTATTGTATTCTTATTGGTTAAGGCCATTTTTAAAATCTTAGAAAAGTCTTATTGGTTTCCAAGCGACAGAAGTAACCATAGCAACAAAAAGGATATCTGTTTAACTCTGAACAAGGCTCAAAATATGTACTGCCTGAAATTCTTGGTTCGCGGATTACAAAATCTGTTCAAACAAGCTCAAATGAGCTCCCCAGCTGTTCTCGTTAACGCGTATCTGCTACCTATATTTCTGGTCAATGGCATATGTGCTCATATACCATTGATCATTTCAGTGGTTGTCAGAAAATGTAAATTCAAAACAGTCAAAACAGTCTTTTAGTAACCAATCCGCGCCGTACCCGTCGTGCGCCACAGTCCAGTCTTTCGCGCCCGAGTTTAAATTGGTAGGTGTTCGCGCGTTTGATATAAATCTTGAAAAGTTCATTGATTGATGGTCTACGTGAAGCTCTGTTGCAATCTATGCTTGTTGTCTCCGTATCCCAATCGGCAGGTATATGTCCTTTCTTTATCGTTTGTTTTCTCATTTTACCTTTGTTGTGCGCCTTTGCTTCCGTTCCTCTTGTAGTTTAATTTAACTGTTTGTATTTAATTAAATTTTGTCCTAAAAACGACCGGTGATTATGTCATTTGTTGTGAGTGGAATAAAAATCATTTAACGTCGTTAAGTTATTTGCTGGCGCGTTCGCTACAAGCCTCATTTATAATCCCAATAACTCCATCAAACGCCTTGCTATCAACAACGCAAACGCCGTTTTTGTAGAAAGTGTAAATTGCGCTAATTTAGTCTTACTCAAAGTTGGGGGATAATGTTTTGTCTAACGTCGTCTACAGATGGACAATTAACCCAGTGAACTTTGAAATATATCAGTATAAAAAAATGAATTAAATGAATTAAGACTCTGAGATGCACGATCGTATTCGAAATAACTAGACACCGTCAGTTGACATGGAAACCTTTGTTGCTTAGCAACCAAAACCTAAACTATGGTAATATTTTACAAAGTGCTATAAAAAAATAGAATTATCTTTGTATGAAAAAACTGAATCCACCTTCTATTATGATCCTTTGAATATACGGGGATGACGAAACATCTGCTTTGTTCGTTAATTAACCAGGCTATCGAACTGATTAATTCCTATTGAATTGATTAGATCCTCTCGTCTCTCGTTTAAAGGAGCTACATTGCATTCAGTTTATTTCAATTTTAGCTTTTAGTGCTACGGATCGCACATCTTGAAAAAATTGGCAAGGTTTTTCAAGCTTGTTTGTTGTTATCTGTCTTAATCTTTGTCAGTCGAAACCACCCTTTGTTATTTTCTCAATTTTAATTACGTCCTTAATTTGGTGTTTTTCTTTGTTAGAAAACTGTTATTTTGAGTTTTCTTTCAATTTGGAAGAAATCAGACAAATGATTTTAAATATAGTGACATTGCTCCTTTAAGTCAACTGACCGCCCGACCCCCACCCCCCAACTCCCACAGTGTAGTTTGAATAATGGGTTTTCCAGAGCGAAAAGGGGACAAAAGTGCCTTGATACGAACGACCCTGATACATAAACAGAACGACAGTGGAAAACTGTACTTACCGAATGCTAAGCTGCAGATGATGGTCTTTACCACTAGTTTGCAAGCAAGTTGTTCCCGGCATCTTCAGTGAAATAAGACTACATATAGTCCGTCTAACGCTGCAGAACAAAAGAAAAATAAATTATTAGATAAATGAGGACTTATCAGTCATCGTTAATAAAAGGACTGTACCAGGAGCCCATCAACCTGGCTGTACTTAATGAAGTAAATGTGGGAATGGACAGAACCACGGGGAAATCAGGCCACCATATACAGTATACAATTTTTCAGATAAAATTCAACTACTATCTCACCTATTGCAATATCACAAAGAATTTCTTTTCTTTTCTTTCAGGTTTCGAGTTCTTCCAGAGAATCGTCCCAGAAACGAAGCTGTTTGGAAAAGACAGATAATAGTTAAATTTATTCTAATAGGTTTTTGACGGTCAGTTGTTAAATCGTAGATTGGGAAAGAAATTGCTGGTGATAAAAAGAGAAGAAGATTGGTTCAGCATCATTTAGAGTCCATTTCACATGGAATAATTTAATTTTCTGTTGCCTTGGTAATAATAAAGTTTATTAATTTAAAAAAAATACAGGGTGCTAAAGACAGACCCCTTATAATACAGCTCGCAGCAACCAAGACAAGGTTTAATCGTTGACTAATCTAGAGTGATTCATAGATTAGAACAGGGCTCCTCGGATCCCCACTTGTAAGAGATATAACTTTTGAACACTACACTCACCTTTACATTACTTTGTTACAGAGAGTAAGCTCAGTTTTCTTTTCTAATCTTTGATGAGTTCTCTCTCGGCTCGGTTCCATCAACAGAGAAACTGTCGGAAAAATTAAAACAAATATAAATGCATCTATGACTTGTAGTCTTAGTTGATTTGCCCATGGTGATTTGCGTAAGAGTGTGTCTCAAGTCTTTAGAAAGCGGCTTAGCGTGTCAATATATAATTACCTGTACTAAGAAATGTACATTTTAATTTGAAAGGAAAACTGAACTCACCTGTTACAAATCAATGACGTAGAGATGTTACTTTCCAATCCTTTGCAAACTGTTCCATCGCTAGTAAGATCACTGAGAAACTATTTAAAAAGAGAAAAATAATTAAATATTTTATGCTGGTAATCGGAGGAGACACCGTGATGGTTGTGCGAGGCGCGGTAGCCTAATGGTTAGCGCGGTCGACTCCAAGTCGAACGGCCCGGGTTCGAGGCCTGGCCGGGGCGCTGCGTTGTGTTCTTGGGCAGACACTTTACTTCCAGTGCCTCTCTCCACCCAGGTGTATAATGGGTACCGGCGAATTTACTGCTGGGGGTACCCTGCGTGGCTGCATCCCATCCAGGGGGGGGGGTGCATCTCCTAGTCGCTTATGCTCGGCCGGGATAGCTCCGGCCTGTATGAGCTACTTGGCTGGACACAGACTTTCTTACTTTTACTACTACCGTGATGGTAACGTTCGCACTATAGTGCGCAGAGATGTTCCATGCAGACGAAACAGATTGGACGTTTTGTGACGTTTTACATGCAATAAACAATAGCGTGAAAAGCCGGGCAACTCGGCTGAATGACACGATGCAGAATAATTCATATAAAAAGAACCAAGTGTCTTGTCTCAACAGTCTCGTTTCTGGGGTCTACGTATCCTTTAAGGAATTCAAGGAGAAGGCTTAGTGATAACGTGCTAAGGAGCCAATGAAGAAAAAAGAAAGAAATGTAATAGTGCTCACCTATTGCAATGATATAGAAATGACTCTTTACAATTATTGTTCTGAAGAGTTTCGTCAACAGTTTCACACGTCTGGGCACCTGCATGTGAAAACGAAACGAAGTTAATCGGTTAACTTGCAGATAAATAAATAAATATTAAAAAAAAAAAATAAATAAGTGATGAACAGAGTCAAGACAAAATACCGGTGGGTCATTTTAATTCTTAACTCGAAATATAAATTCTTCTCTTTATTCCAGGGTCCATGATTTCTACAGCTACAATGCAGTTTGAGGGGAAAATTGTCAGCACTATCGATTTAAAATTACGTGCGATGAATTAAGAAGATGAGTAATTTTGACGAGTGATCAGGAAATTATTCGCCAATCTACAAGGACATGTGATACAATGTGTCAGAAGCCAAGAGATAATAATTAGTATAAATATGCACAAGAGCCCACAACTTCTTGTCGACTTTTCATAATATTTTAACTAGCCATATGTAAACAAAAACATTCGACTGTAACTTCGCTCAAGCAATATTCTTAGTCTTAAAAAAGGCCATACACGAACTACATTTCTTAACGATTTGAGGCCATTTCGAAAAGTGGAAACAATCCAGGCCTAGCAAATTAACTGAATTGTTTGTTGTAAACTTCAGGTGCCAGTTAACGAGAGTTAGTGCGGGCCATTTGCTTGAAAAACTTTCCTCAAGTTTGTGTCTTACGAACCTTCTTAAACAAAGCGAGAAGTATTTTTCATTCTACCGTACCTTCTAAGTCGTTCCAAGTTTCCAACTCTGTATACAGCAGAAAAACGCTTTCCCAATCCATAACTTTAGCGTCCTTTGAAGTGAAACGTGGCTTGACGAAGGAAAAGGTTTCTCACGTGCAATATACTTTGAATAAATTAATTTTGCATAAGGTGTATGTTGCGATTGGTCAGATGCAAATTAGGACTGGAAAAGCACGAACTTGTTTGAAATGCAAAAGAGATAATTTTGTTTTTAAAAAATACATCTTGCAGCGTTTTATCCGTTTTTCTTCCCGAAACAAATACCGATTTTCTCCCCTTAAAATGCAGATGATTAAGTAATGCCCCCGACAGGAACTAAAAGAAAAGTTAACTATCCTCCCTCGAAACGCAAACCATCCGCCGGCCAGCCTCCCTCCCTCCCTCCTTCTCTTCCTCGTCACATCAGAACAAGTACTATAAACACAGAACCCTCTATTTGAAAACATACGTTCGCCTGATCGTATTCAGACAAAATGAAAGAAACTCAAATTGAACGCATTGTGATAAGCAGTGATACTGTATACAAGTCGCACTAACGAGATTTCATTTGCTTGTTTCTCAGTTGGTCATGAAGGGGACCGGGTATATTTTGACAAATGTTAGTCGATCCATTTGGCGTATTCCTGCCACGAGATTTTAATTTCATTATTAGGGCTTATGTTTTTCTAATCCATGCATGTGAAAGAAAAGACTTAAAGTTTATTTTTTCACAAAACTATTACAACTATTTGACTCTTTTAAAGTTTAAACTGACTAGAACCCCCAACCTTTTCAGCAGCAAGACTGTTCTTGTTTTTGTCCCTAGGACACTGAGTAAAAATTGCGGAAAAACCTTTAATTAGATATTTATTATAACAACAGTAAGCAAAAACAAACAAAAAAGACTGATTTATTGGAGTGCAGTGGGGCTTTATGACGCAAACGGTGGGATACTACGAACATAACTCAAACCTCCCTGTCCTCGTATGAATGCGGAAAAAATATCTTTTGCCTTAAAGGTGTCTAGCAAGCGAAGTACAATAGACAAAAGAGCTCGTTATATAATAAAAATCCAGTCTGTTTAAAACTCCCTGGGTAAAACGTTTGTGTCAGAGACGAGCGACATCGGAAGCAAAACTAAGACAAAATATAAAAAAACTAAACGCATAAAATTCCTGCACTAATTTGAATATGGAGTCCTAAAACACTGAATGCAGTAAAACGCCGCAATTACGGCAATTACGTAACTTATCACTGGGATACACTCTATTTAAACACCTGTGTATTGTTAAGTTATATTTTGTTTATCATAACGTAATATTGTCTACAATGGCCATTGTAATGCTGACAACAGTTCCTCGTTATTTTATTTCGACGCGAACAAAGAAGTTAGGATATTTATGGACTCAACCAAATATTGCTGTGTTCTTTATTATATCATACTGGATACGCCGGGTACTGAATGCGGAAAAACTTTTGTGTAGCCTAACAGCATGAACAAAACAATAAAGTGAAAATTTATTAAACATCACCAAGAAACCTCCGTGTTTACCCCTGTTATGAAAATTACGAGAAATATTCGTGGCTAAGGCATCTGTCAGCAACATGCGAAGATTACGTATTTGTTGGAAGCTACAAAATTTTTGTACGTTGCTATAAAGTCAAGTGTAAAACCACTGAATGAAAATTAAAGAAATATTTTATTCAAAAAAGGGAAACCAGAAGCATTTAATTTCATAATTTAATTAACATTGTGTTTTGTTTTGTTTTGTTTTGTTTAGACCTTTTGTACACGCGATATGCCTAAGTACCGCACAGCAAGCGCTTAATTGTCGCTTGCATACCTATGCAAAAAAGATGCCATTAAAAGGCTGGCAAGGTAGTTTTACTTAGTTCAGTTGAAAACTCAACGGATTGAGCTTGCAAGACCTAAGCAAGTTCGAAAACTTTGCATTGTAGCCGATTGCTATCCAAGAGAAACGTTATTAATTAAGAGGTACGTATTTAAATGATATTTTTTATGAGTTTCATTTAACGCCACTTGCTTCCACGTTAAGAACATTAATTTTTGTCAAAGATTTCTGTACATTTAATTATATTTAATTTTCTAAAATTTGATGGAAGTTCGCGACAGTTCAGTTAAGTTTTAAGAGGTTCAAAAGTTTGTTTTTTGTCAATTTTTTATATGATTGGCAAACTTTACTGCGAATTTAGAAAGGAACTTATTAAGAATGGAACCTATCCCCACGAAGGTACTTTGCTACGTGAAATTCAATTCCCCCATTACGCAATCGGGAAAACTTGAATGAAAACTTCGTCATGGTACCTTTCGGCTACAAGAGTTATTCTCGTAACTTGTTACAGTGCATTTCTTTTACTGTCATGCACTTGTAAGAATTTGGAGACATCGAGAAAATATCTTTTTTCTAATATTTTTTTCGTCGATTGCACGTTGATATCATAAGGCCTAGAAAGAAAAAGATAATTAAGTCTTGTAATTATCTTTTTTTATGCAGTTTTAAGTTTAAGAAGTGTTTTAACACTTCTTCTCGGCTCACGGTTATATCTTTGAAACGTCTAATGCGTTTTTTTCCTTTCTATAAGAACAGGCCATGAGGACCATTTTCGTTTGGGGCTGCCTCCTGGCTGTACTTATCGAGCCTTGCATGTCGGACATATACATGCATTCTCCGCCAGGATCCAACAATCGCTTGAATGGCAACCAAGAAAACGTCAGGAACGCAAACAGATTGTTTGATTCACAGGTAGGGTGAATAACAAAAAAATCCTCATTGGGACGGCGTCTTTACTGCCTCCCTTAGCTTGCTATTTTCTATTTGAAGTTGAAAACAAAAACTAACTTTTAACAAATAATCATTCCTTTCCTTTTCTTTTTTTCTTCCCTTCCCTTCCTTTTCTTGCTTTGCTTTGCTTTGCGTTGACTTTGCCTTGCTTTGATTTGCTGTGCTTTGCTTTGCTTTGCTTCGCTTCGCTATTCTTTCCTTTCCTTCCTGAACTAAATGAACTGAATCATGATTGAATTGAGTAACCATTACTGATGTAAACCGATTGCATTTTATAATTTCCTTTCCTTTCTTTTGTTTTCTTTCCAGAATAATGGCAAGGCTGGATACAATGTCGGTGATTCCTTGCATAACAACCCTGGAGATAATATTCACGAGATCAGGCAATTACCTCAAGTATGAATTGTACAAGTTTAACTGATTTGTTATAAAGCATACATGGCGCAAAAGTCGCTGTTTCTCTGCCAGTCTCTCACCAACCCCTTTTGTTACCATTTCACTTCTTTTAAAATTTGAGAGCCTCCCCGAAGGTTTTCGTTCGATGAATGATTAATGCTTGCTTGTGCACCTATTGCAAACCCATAATCTTGCACAACGAAGGTTTTTAATCTCTTTTCACTCCCAGTCAGGTTTCTAGTTCAAGCTTTTATAAACTAGATAGTATACTCCATGAAAATAGCGTACTCAATAATCTTCATTTGAATGGTCAAATTGGGTTTCATCATGTACAGGACTAGTCTGAAAATTAAGACCCCTCTATTTTCATTATTGCACTGCCTTTGCCTCCAAGTTTGTGTTGTTATTTATTAATTGTTTTGTAAATTTGGTCATGATCTACTTCAGGAGTACTACATGAGTGGATGCCATGAAAACGCTAAAACTGAAGTAGAAATCATGTGGACAAATCAACACGGGACCGGCCCAAAGACAGACGACAGAGTGGAAACACAAGTTATCTTACAGTACATGTGTCAGGCATTTCCAGAAGAGAGGTACCCCTACGGCAAGCTTCAGCACATTGATGTGAACAAAGAGTTTGAATATGATACGATTCGTAACGGTCAAACACTCAATACACAGGATTTCAGACACGGAAGCAGGGAGAGGGATTACATTAGAAAAGACCGCGGACTTCACGAGCCGGCTTATTACTATCAGGCGTATTTCCGCAGAGAAAGAAACAAAGGTAGAAGTATTTTACTTATATTAAAATGTAAATTCTATGTTTCTAGGTTTCTAGAAGTCTTGTGCCTGTTTCGAGGAACAGACGACAAAATAAAGATTCAGAAATAGTAGAAATCGGGAGCATTTGGAAAGGAAACTACGATAAACACTGTCATACAGTGAAATTGACAACCTGTCAGTCATCTAAAGTTTTACTGCCAACATCAGCGATCTTTGGCCCGCCATTCTTATCACTAATGATTGGAAGAATACCTTCATATGAAATATTGGCTGTGCAATTAACATAATGCGGATGCCTGAGGGACGTTATATGCCACACTTATAGTCAAAACTGTTATGCGAAGAGCCCCATCCTTTTAAATTCAATCGATCGGTAAAGGATCGTAAAGGACTTGAAATATCGCATTCAGATATCATGGACATTTTTGGTGTGCCTGAGTTTCAAAAGTTACACACAATTAGCAGTAAACGGTGAATTCTAACTTGGTACTGACATTTTGCTTTTTGGAATCTTAAGGTTGCAAAATGAGCTTTGCACTAGTTATGATTCCTGCTCAAAACATCATGCGCTGAAATTATTACTGGCTCTTTTGGTCACAACATGAGTGTATCTTTGAAACAAAATTTCAACAAAATTGAAGCGATGCCTTTAGCTATGTCCTAGGTTTGTTTACCGCTTTATAAGCTTTTATTTATCCGATATATTTTTTACGGCACGAAGGCAGTTTCAAACGGGTCATTTAATTGCTTTTGTCCTTTCTTTCAAAAATGGAGCCAGGCGCCAAAACAGATGAGTTCATTCATGCATTCATTTAAAACGGTAAAAGCAATGCAATGCGTCTTGAGCATGAACCTAACGCCTTTTGCTCATGCCATAGGTTTGTTTACCGCTGACCAACAGCTCAAAGGCGATCTGCCGATTCACACGCGACAAAACCCTGCAGGAACAAGAAGGGGCTTGGAGGTCCCCGAGGAACGCGATTACTATCCCTACTGGGGGCCCACCCCGTGGAAGGACATTGCAATCATGGTCAGCAATCAAAAGACTGAAGATTTGATGAAGAAATACGTCAACAGTTCTGAATATGGATTCAAATGTAAGTTTTTGTTAAGCAGTTCACCTCATGCTTTAGAAACGAATAGGGGCCTTTGCGTAATGGTTAGCACGCCTGATTTCGCAACGAGCAGTCCGAGTTCGTCAAGACACTCACCTCTTACAAAGCCTCTCTCCACCCAGGAGTATAAATGGCTACCAGCAAATTATTGAGGTAACCTGACAGAATGCTGGGGAGTAACCTGCAATGTACTAGCATCCCATCCAGGGAACAGTAGCAATAATCCTAGGTGCTCCATACATTGTCTTTCTTCCAACCTGATGATCTGGAGGATAAGTTTATATCCAGGCCTTTGTTTTCTTACATTTACTTTTGAAGGAACTGTGTCACGAATTTTAGCTTAGTATAGGCATGGAATAAGGCCATGGCAAATTTGGTGAAATAAAACGATAATCGATTTAAACAGTGGAGGAACATCTTAATAACACAGCAAATACAAAAGAAGGAACGGATGGCCAAAAGTGAAGACGATTGAAATGGATTGCGATATGAGTTTGCTGAAACACTGTTAAGCTGAACAGTTTTCAAAGTGATCTCGTGTGCTTGTAACTTTAAATTATAACGCCTGGGAGACACATGTAATTGTTATGAAGTAATTGGTTTGTCATTTAGTTCCAAAGACGTTATTTTTTGCAAACATTACGTTTCATGGCGAGTATTTGGCAAAACTTAATAAAATAAACTAAACTCAGCTGTGACACAGTCCCTTTATTTTCTTAATAATTTTCTTGTTAGATATGTGTATCATGCCAACTAAGCTAGCAGGCAATCATGACTGTCCAAGAGACGAAGACAATCACCCGGCTGCTAGCTGCGTTGCCAAGTACATTACCGCCGCGTCGTGTAAAGCCGCTGGGGCGACGTGGACGAAATTCATCACCAACTACTTGGAAAAAACCGAGGGAGTCTTGAGCACTTGCGGGGAAGGTATAGAAATCGCTAGAGGCTTACCTTATGAGCCACAAAAACATTCGCAAGGCTCTGATGGAAAGAAACAGTACGTTGTCTTGCACAAACCCCCTGATGTGATCTACGCCCCATCCACTGTCGTTAACCACAACGGAATGAACATGGAGGGCAAGTTTTCGTCCTACAAGTGGAAGGTGCCATGTTTTCCAACCAACACCACTCAGCGTTGCGTGTTACGTATTAGGTGAGAAAAAAGAATTCAGCTTGCGTTTTGTCGATGTCAGTACGTTCCTTCAAACGCAAAATAAGATACAGTGAAGATAATTACCCTGTAGCTTCATTTATTAGAACCTTCTTAAGGAGGCTCGATGTAGTTTTTTTAGCCGAAGGGTGGTTGTTTTGAAAATTAAAATTATCTAGGAAGCCAACGTTCGATTTTTGCCAAAATAGACTACAATGATCAAATATGGCCAAATTTTAATTTTTTGCCCGTCACTTAGTCACAAAGGTTACTATAGCAACGATTGACGTTTTCTTTAAAAACCCAAAAATGTATGGAAACCTATAAATTGTGGTGCAGTTTTGTTAAAAAAATTACTATGCCAGTGTACTGAAGCTATAAGCAAGTGATATTATTGTGATGGCATCAGGAAAGTTAGGCTTGCTTTTTTTTTTAAGTTCTGCCCTTGGGACCTGGAAAAAACAGCTAAAAACTAATAACGGCTCCCCACTTCCTTCAACAAAAATTTCCTTTATATCGTCATCTTGATGCTCTAGGCACATTTCGTGTACGAGCGAGAGGACTTCGCTGATTTTAGTACTTTTTATTGAAAAGCAGAAACTTTCTCTTGAAAGTGTCTTTTTAAGTTTGACCAAAACCCCGTCTGGCCAATGACTTTTTTTGGACGAAAACTATTAAACTTAACTTGCCCGAGTATTGCCAACTTAATCTGTTCCCGCATAAAAATAGCTTTTATTTGAGATAACACTGCTTCATTTACAGGCTCCGATAGTGTGTAAATTCTTCTCTGTATAGACCTTCTGCTCGTTAGATAACAGATGTCTCTTTTTCCACAGGTACAACATTACAACTGCTGACGTTCCGCGAGAGTTTGATGCCAGTAAAAATGACAAGTTAGTAATATTTGCTTCACATTTTAAAATACTAGGACTATGTCAATTGATCATCTTCCAAATTATTAACTGTTATTTTGGTAATTTTAACTCTTAAGTATCTCAACTCATCTTCATTTTGCATCTCATCTCATCTCATCGATCTCAATTCCATCTGATCTCATCTCATCTCATCACATCTACTTCTTCTTCCACGTAACTCACCTCCTTCAATGCTGAAGATTCTCGTGATTTTCATCTCAAATCCATCTTATCTCATCTCATCTCATCTCATCTCATCTTAATTCCATCCATCTCATCTCATGGTAATTACATAATAAACAAACAAACAAGTGATAAATCGCTTTTGTTTTTCAATATTTGTTACTCCCACAAGCCTAGTAAACAGCGTAACGGAAAAGGACTTTCTTTGACTTTGCAGAGTTAAGAATAACCCGACAACAAAAACAGTTGATGGTCAAACCGATCTACAACTCGCTTTGAACACCGCTCAGCTCGGCCGAACCTTCGAGGATAGAAGCCACGTGTTTCTCCTGAAACCGAGAATTTACCTTCCTCCGAAATTTCAGCATTCCAACATCTACTACATCGGAGGAATGGGAAAGAGAGGAAACATTGTGCAGACTTATCCAGCCATGGAATATCGCTTTAATCCTGAGCGCATCACAGTTACAACAGATGATGTGGTGTGCTTCGTTTGGTCTGGTGAGAATACATTGTTACTTCTAAGAGAAAAATTAAAAGAGGCAAAGTATGACATGGCAAATTCACGATCGGAGCAACATTGGTTTTAGGAAAGCACTTTTCTGTAAGAAGTATTTTTTCTGCTTGCATGAGTTTGTTTGAACTATTTGGAAGAATCGGAATAAACGTAATAAAAATTCGAAATCCCTTTTTTTTACTTTTGGGCAGCAACAGATCTTTTTCGCTGCGTATGTAAATTGCCCATTTTAGATAATGTGATACTCTCCAGAGAGTTGTTATTTTGTCCATCTGGAAATTATTCAATCATTTCCACGTGAAGAAGAAAGCAGAAAGGTCTCTGAAGAGTCCCTTGGCAGGGACGAAACGCGGCGTCAGACTAGCGACGAACATTCGTAATAGACCATTTCCGAGTTACCCTTCGCCTCTCTAAGTGCGAAACCATTTATATGAAAATGAGTTTTAACTACAGGTCCATTTTCATGCAAATCAAATCAAACAATCAATGACAATTAAGTTAAAAACTAATTTTACCAAATAATGGAAGGAAATGCTCGTTTGTCGTTTGGATTGATGCCTGAATACTCATCAAAACTCGGGATTTAAGACTAACAGCCGTTATTCATTTTTAGGTTCAAACAACAATCCAGCGAACAACGCCGGAGAAGGACAAAGAGGTAATAAAAAGAAACTGCTTCAATCACTTTCATGCATTCTCCGCAAACAATTGTTACAGCCATCAACTGTATCTTAAGCGCTATCGTAACTGTTTTAATGTAAGTCATGTAACCGTATCTCTTGGTGGCCATTCTTGGCAGTCCTAAACAATGCAACCGACTCTTATTCATCATATTGTTAATCTAATAATCATCTGAAAAAGTGATGAATAGGTACTGTAACAATTGATCTTTGCCAGTGAACAATCACTGTGCATCCGCTGTTCGAAAGGTTATTTAAAACCCGGGGCTGGGTTAAAAACTAGTATCTTTAAGCCTAAATTCATACCGTTTCTGTTTCTTTTTTAGGCTCGGACCGCACCAATGTGTGTTGGGTAAAGGAAGGATGCAGCTCTCTCAAACCAAAAGCTTGTTACAGCTTGCCCCTTGATGTGGTTGACTATCCTGATTTCAACGCTAAAGAACTGAATCTCCACCTTAACCAAGCGTGTCACACTGGTGCTGACAAACTACAGGCTCAGCTCAACAACGCCCCAGCCTCCTGCAACCCGCCGTGTTTCCGCATCAAGAAAACTGGGGAGTACTGTTACATGGGAACGCGCAATAACAACTTCTCCAACCGACGTCACATTGGACAGATCACTGTCATTGATGCTAACGTGGCCTCGCAATCGTGATTGGACTCTGCTCATTAATTAACCACTCCAAAAAGAACACTGGTATATTTACTAGCGCACTTAGCTTGCACCGAGTCGCACTGACGTTTCTTGTATCGAGGGATTTAGAGTTCGTTTCGCAATGATTTCCACAGCAGCTAATGATAATAATCTATGTAATAACGTACTATTCGAGTTTCTAGGAATTAGAGAAAATAAACAAGGTAAAAGTCCTTTTTGAGTTTTTATTTAGGACCATCGCTTTTTACCAGTGATTCTTGGTGCGCCCCAGTTGCCAATATCTCGTTTACATTTTTTAAGTTTCTAGCTAGAGCTGGTATCAAATTTGGTCTCACAGGGAACGCACCAAAAAGAAAATGAAAATTTTTGCATGCACATCTAATATTCCTATACTACTTTCAACGCGCTAATTAGCGCATGGCGCATTTTGAACTTGCAATTTCGTCGTTGTTCCTGTCATAGTTCATTATTACATCGTTAGTATTTTTCTACCTTAGCGGCGAAAACTATTTTGAGCTTTCCCTTGACTTGATGTATTAACGCCAACTGTTTAGACGTAATTGCAAAGAAATTTGAAAAAACTCTTTTAAGCGTCAAAAAACTTAAAAATGAACAGACGTTTCGGACTTGGCCCTTCTTCAGTGTTATGCGCCAGAAAACTTTACACATTCTACTGTTAAAATGTAAACCAGCTCTGACGCTCTCTGCTTTACAAAACTCAAGCATAACCTTCACTATGCTACTATTAAGCGTACTCAAGTGAACAATTTTCGCAAACAACTTGGCACGCTTTTCGGTTATACTATTTTAGAGTTTTAGCCGCTAATTGCAATCTGACTTAGAATTAAGTCCAGCAAAAAAGGCAACGAACAACTTAAATGATTAAACTCACGTCTGAAAATATAGACATATCTTAACTTGCTATGACACGCAACCTTTCGGAATTTCTAGGCTGTGACAATGCTAGTACATTCACTTTGAAAAAAAAAATAGAAAAACAATTTTGCCCCAAGTGTTGCTAGTTGCAACGAAGACAGGCAATAACTTCAAACAAACTAAAAGAAAAAAGTTCCTCACCTTTGGCTATCCTTTGTTCAATTCATTAACTAAGAGCTGCTAAGCAATTCATCCCACCTTAGCTGCGGATAGTTGGTACCCTACTTGCAAAAAACTTCAAAATTTTAGTCCACATAAAGCCACAACGGCCGTCAAAATTATCGGAGAATAAATCGTACGAGAACTTGGCGTCATCTATGGCGCCAACCAGCTAGTTGATTGCTCATGATTGCTAATTGTGGCCACCGACTCATTTCAGACATTCTGGGCATTTACTTTCTTCCGTCGTTCCACTACACTCTGTGATGCAATAGATGTGACCTTTAGGGAAAGGAAACAAAAACAAGCAGTTTAATTAGTGAATATTAATTTAACTTTCCCCCGTCTCTCCAAGATCATCATCAGACCAGAACTGATCCAGGAAGTCGATCCCTAAATCTTTGTACTTTTCCAGAGAATTTGTAGAAAATCTAGAAGTTTGAAGTAGATCTTTAAATCCCACTCACCGTTTGGACATTTGAACCAGTGTCCCTGTGTCAGCTTTATGGCCTTCACGAGTCAGATCTTTCTCGTCTCTTGTTGCCGCCTGGTAAACCGCTTGAAGGTTTTGTTCGCGCCTGATCCGTTCAATACTAGCCCTGTATCGCTCTCGTCGTTTTTTGTCTAAAAATGTTGCAAAAAAACGTTATAAATGTCAGTTACTTTTCAAAACGTTGCGCAAGGGTGAAGAGATAAGTTGCCAATAGCCACCAAACAAATAAGCTTATAAAAAAGGCAACACATGCATTTCTTCACTAGCGAACCTTGTAAAAATGCGTGAAATGTGTGGCCTTGCATAAAGATACACGTATCTCGAACGATGGATCTGACGCACATACTGCGAGACCCCTTTCCACGGGGGGGGGGGGGGGGGGGGGGGGGCCCCCCCCCCCCCCCCCCCCCCCCTCCCGTTTCCCCTTTTTCTCCATTGCACGTGTTAAACAAACATGAATTCAATTCGAAATCGTGCGACTGTCTGCGTGTAAGAGATTTTGCCAGTCAAAGTCTCTTTAGCCTGTGAATAAGTTTCTGTTTGGTGGATAGGGCAAAAAGACTGAAAGGTCGCGAGCAAAGTGAGCCGAGGGGTGATTGGTTTTCTAGAAAAACTCTACTCAGTGCTTTTCATCCAAACGAAGTTTTCCACTTTCTCAGAGCACGGACTTGCAAAGGTACTTCCTAGTGGCGATGCCTCACTTTCCTTCATTTAAACCGTTTCTCAGACGTATCTGCTCCCAAATCGTAATATCGAGTCTTTTTTCACTCTTTTCTTTACTCTTACCAATCTTTTTCTCTGAATCCAATGCTTCTTCAACAAAATTAACTTCCACGGTGTCAGTGACTCCAAGCTTAATACCCCGGATGTCAAGCTGCATCTTCAGCATTCTGAAGTCGACAAAAAGCTGTGTTCTGTGCATTTCTTCGTTGAGTTCTTCCAGTTCTTGGTCGCTGAATCGAATTCGATACCCCTCACACGCGGTTACCTGAAGTTGTTCCACTTTACTCTCGAGTTCTTTCTTTGCTTCCTGAAGCAGTTCTTTGGTTTCAAAATTGTCAATGTTAGCTTCAAGTGCCTGAATGAAATACAAAAAACTGATCTGGTTCTCAATCAAATTGACGTGGTCATCCGTCAGATGGCCACGATCAAGCCACTTTTTCATGTTTATCTTTGTCTTTGGAGAAGTGGCCAATCTTTTGCCCCTCTAACTTCAGCCTCGCTACCTTTTGGTCACGCTGTCCTTTTTCAAGCAAAATCTTCTGTTTTATTTGTCCAAGGTCTGCAAGGATCTTCTTGACAACGTTACCGTACCTCAAACTTTTGCGGATGGGAGTCTTGCACTTTGGACAGCGCTTGAGTTGAACAACAACAGGCTTTCCATCAGGCGTTGCTTCAGCCTGGTCCATCCACTGATCCATCATTTCAACTTCAAACACGTGACCACAGTCTGTCAGCTCCACGAATCTTGCATTTGCCATACCTTCCGTTCCAAAAACAGCAAACCCGTCCCTGTCCTTGTGGCATTCGCCGCACACCTTTGGGCATCGTTCCCCACAGAGTCCAATACAGGGATGCCCGCACCGAAGTAGCTCTGTACACGGCATGTTGCATCTTGGTCGATCGCACAGCTCCCAACACAGCTTCTCGCATTTGTGATGTTGGCACTGCCAGATGCACTTCTCGTTACACGGTTCATAAGGGTCACCACATTCCTTTTTGCATTTCCTGTGCTTGCAGTATTTGCCACACTTTTCCTTGCATGGAGGGCAGTTTTTGGTGCATGGTCCAGAGCAGATGTGACCACAGACCAGTGTGCGGTCACACTTTGCCTTGCATGGCACATGGACTCGACCATGAAGACAACTACTGCAGTCACCTGTAGTAGACATATAACACAAAACACATGAGTAGTTAAAAACTAAAACCTTCCTTCTATAGAAAATTATTAACAGACATTTTCTTCATTCAAGAAAGGTCAAGTGGAATTAAAACACAAACTTTAATTTGAAATAAATATTTAGATATATTTTTATCTCTAAGCGGGCCGGAACCCAGAACTTCGAATCTAATCACGTTGAAGTACCTTTAAATACCGAAATCATTCGATTCAGCGCCCGGGACGCTATTTTATCACTTTTCGTAACTTAAGGAGGGGCGCTTATTAAAAGAGGGGGTGTATGTTTAGGACGGGGTGCTTAACTTATTTCTTTTTCTCGACACAAACATTCAAACTACGTATACAACGGATACTGTAACTCAGTGAAAAGAACTGTTACAATAAGAGTTCGCATACTCATAACACCATTGGCGTGTTCAATATCTTTCCGATATTGCACTCAAACGAGAAAGCAGACAACGTAATTCACTCGTCTATTCTATGGCGGTGTCTTCAAAGTTACTCTTGCAATGGGGGCGCTTATTGGAAAAAAAGCACTTATTGGAATAGGGGTGCTTATTAAGAAGGTGACACTCAAGGGGAAGCGCTTTTTAGAATGAGGGCGATTACTTGACTCAATACGGCGGAAATACTCCCAAAAAATATGATATAAAAATGGAAAGTCAGTACCGAGAGGAGTTAAAATTCTCGTTGTACAAGTTTAAATGAGTGACCTGTGACATTATTACAGTTCCCGACAGACCTACCAGTGCAAGGGTGTTCACACTTTAACGTCACGCCACAAGGTACTTTACATGGAGTGTGCAGTGGATCCACGTGACATTTTGTCGCGTGTTCATGTCCACACGACCAGGTTTTTGAACAGGGTGTTTGACACTTTACTTTAGAAAGATCTTCGCACTTGTAGCAAGGAACCTTCTGAAGATGGCCACAAAGTGGGAGGATCTTTTCTAGGGGCTCCATACAAGGACCGCAGCGTTGGAAGCATCTCTTGGGGCACTTATGGTTCAACGCACACAGCGTCTTAGCGCATGGCTTAATACACCTGTATTCCTTGTGCTCTGGGTCTATTGGATGACACATCATTTCACATACGTGACCGCACTCGAGTCGCGTAGCACATGGTACGGTACACCCTCCCTCTGGCGCCTTCTTGAAGTCCTCGGCACGTGACGCGTGGATCACGTTTTGCGGGTGGTTTTGGCACGTGAGCATCAATGCACTTCCCACGTTCCCACGCTCTTGCATGTCGTTGATTATCCCCCTCCACAGTTCACTCTTTGTCTTCAAAAGGCTGATGTTACCAATGCAGAAAAAGCCTTTTTTAGCGCGAGACAGCGCCACGCACACCCGGTTTTCTATCTGCAGGAAACCAATTTTGCCTTCTTCATTACTTCTAACAAGTGACAGGAGAATGATGTCATTTTCCTCTCCTTGGAAATTGTCCACTGCGCAGACCCGAACTCCGCTGTAAAACGGTTTAGGCATTTCGTTTTGTAGCTGTGTTAACTGGCCAACGTAGGCTGTCAAGACTGTAATTTGCTCTCTTTTGTAGCCTTGCAGGATGAAGTAGCGACAGAGAGCGGCCATGAATTTGGCTTCGTGTTTATTTGACTTGCTCTTTCCTTCCTTGGTAGGAGGGGCTTGTAATGACAATCAGTAAAATAGCAGGTTGCAACAACTATATCAGCAGCAGCAGCCTTCGTTAAAAAATAAAAGGAGGAAAAACAAGGAAAGGAGGTAACCAGTACTTTAATCCGTCGGAACAATGTCTTTGAGATTTGACCGATATCCCCAGGGGTTTTGGTAGAGAAGTTACTTAAGCCTAGTTCACAAACATAGCACATCCAACTTCAAGGACATGTGACCCGGGGGGGGGGGGGACTCCCTGTAATGGCCTATACGGGGAGGCTCCGCCCGAAAGGGGTACCTTTTTCAGGCTTCAGGTATATAAAAGGGTAGGGATTTCACAAGTTTAGGTATATCAAAGGGTAGGTAAATCTGCCATTATAATATTTAAAAAGGCCTTTACATTTAATATTTCGAGCAGACGCAACTTTTGGCTGTATCGTCTTAATTTATTAAGCGCTTTATAAAAATGACAAGAAAACTTTCCGTTTTAGATATATGTCATGTCGTGTAGGTATATGAAAGGGGTATCTTTTTCGAATAAAAGGTATACGAAAGGGTTCCTTTTCTATTAAAAATGGTTTATAAAAAAGGGTAAGGGGTTGGACCTCTGGGCGGAGCCTCCCCGTATAAAGATTTTCGAGTACCCCCCCCCCCGGGACTTGTGAGGAATTAGCACGTGTACAAGCGACGTTCATATGTCACACACTGCACTGCTTTTGAAACTACAGTCAACAACGAGAGCTAGATCACCAATCATACCCAGGAAAAGGACACAATTTTGGATGCACGCCAAAAGAAAATGGAAATTTGCACTTCGGACGTACCAACATTCTTGTAATTTATTTAATAGAATTTTCCAATACAGAGGAATTGCTTTGACCGATGTATTTTTATTGAATATTTACTTGGCACGTTTGTCAAACAACCACAACTTGTATTATACTATAATTGTTTTTACATCTATCAAGAGAGGATGAATATTCTCTTTTATCCATATATAAAAATAACATGTGCCTGGGTTAACTCACCTCGCTTTCCTTGTGGTCCACAAAAAATACATTACTCGCAACGCCTTTGATGTTCTCAAAATTCATCACTGATTCGTGGTTTTCCAACTTTGGATTGACGTAAATGTGGTCCAACATCTTAGAGATTTCCGGTCGCATGCGATGCTGCAATCGTAGTCTTGTATATGGTAATTCATTCTTTACCATTCTCTCGAATAACGACACGTCGAGGTTGTAGTGTTTGGCGAGTTCGTAGACTGTGGGATTGGGGCGGAGTTGCTGATGATCACCAATCAGAATCAAGTGTTGACATCCGGAAGTTAGCGATGTAACAATGTGCGACTCCAGTACTTCAGCGGCCTCTTCCACAATCGTTATTCGGGGTTGCAGCTCGCCCAAAAGTTCGCGGTACTTTGCGGCACCTATATAAAAAAAATCTTCATTTCAAATAAATCAATCAATCAATAGATTAAGAAAGGCAAGCTGTGAATATCGGAAGCCTGCGAGAAGGTTACTTTTGCCGATAATACAACTGAACTAATCGTGGAACTTAAATATAACAACTCCCTTTATTTCCTCGCGGCCTAGAGAACTTTAAACTGGCGGCAAAAGACGAAAATTGCCATAACATCCTATAAGATGATAACCAAACAAAAGATCACGAAGACAAAAATATTTACGCAGTAATCTAGGCATGGTTAAGCGTATTTACCCCTGCTGGGGCTATCCAAACGGATTTTATTCCACAAATCTTGCAAGTTTAAGACCTAACAAAGCACGTACATTCTTTGCCTTTTGTAGGGAGCCAAAAGGGAGGTTCATGTGCAAGAGCAAGGCACCTTTACCACACCTACCAGTCGTAGTCATACCAATGACATCGGCTTTCCTGAGTATTTGCAGGTCTACCAGGTTTTTCGCTTCTTTCAGTCGCTCCGCATTCCAATGAAAATCATATTGGAGGAACTCAATAGTTTGACGGTAATGCTTGCGCGCGTCCATCAGCCATCGCCTGTACAAAGTCCAGCGATCTTTCAGACTCCTTAAATTCCAAACATCCGTCACCTCAAATTAAAAATGACAAAATGCCACATCGCTTTAATTTATGCCGGTAGTGGCATTAGCGGGGAGGGTGTTCTTTATACCACTTAATTTTTTTTAGGCTTTTTTAAGGTTGAACGAAACCCATCCACCTCTAAAACATTGAATACTGTTGTACTCTAATTCTAATTAGCATGCACAGGTACGTTACTTTGTTAACGCCTAGCCATTCCCTTTTCCTCCAACATAATCTTTCTTACCATTTTTGCTTCCTCATATGGCATGACATCTTTTTTGCTCAGTTCCCGAGTAACGATCCTCTGAATCTTCTTTTTACGACGATAAGCTTTCTGCACTTGCCATTCACCGTCGCCTTCCCCGCAAATAGCAGAAGGATTTACAACTTTCAGTTCCTTGCTTTTCCCCACTGACTTCGAAGTGTACACTGTGACGTCATCGTTATCCAGGATTCTCTGGTCCTGCATAGCAAAAGCTTCGTACAGCACATCGGGGCTCTCATTATCATATTCCTCTTCCGCCTCCTCTTTCTGTTCTTCTTCTTCCTCTTTCTGTTTTTCTTCCTCTTTCTCTTCTTCTTCCTCCGGTTCCTCTTTCTCTTCCTTTTGCTCTTCACTTTCTGCTTTTACTTCTTCTACTTCCGCTTTTGGTCCTGCTTCCGCTCCTGTATCAGCTTCCCCTTGAGAAAAACGTAATAAAGATGTATTGTTGATGAAGGTTGTTCGGTCAAGGTGGTCGGCTGGATATATTTCCTTTTTTCTTTTTTTCTTTCTTTTTTGTCTGTTTATAGACTGATTCCCAGTCGAGGTCCATAATCACTTAAAAAAAAAAAAAAAAACGTGGCTCTCGACATCCAGATGACCCAGGTATTTTGTCCGAACAGCCTGGACAATAAAAGATTTATTACTTGGCATAAGCCATTGGATCATCTTAGGCGCTCTCGGTGCTAGCAGTAGTTACGCGCTCTCGGTGCTCTCGGTACATGTAATTAATCTTGTTGTTAATATCGTATGAACTTCGCCGGTAAAAATATATACGGTATTTTCGAACTCATGCAGTTGTGTATCCGCATCTTGTCTAAATACAGTTCTAAATTTGTTCTTAACATTTGGGTTCGATCCCATAAACTGTATTTGTTTTACCATTTCCCAAAGTTGAGGTGATACTATTCAAATTTTCCAATTTATCTAGGGTGAAGTCTCCACACTATATTCTTGCTTTTAAAAGGAGAAGATGTTAAAAACGGACTTCTTTGTCTATGGATTCCGAAACCGGGGGTCAATTCGAATTTCTTAGTTGCTCGAGCTTTGCTTGAAATAAATGTTCCTATTTGTTTGTCCTTTCTTGTTAATAACAAGCCGAATGTGTTTACTTAACGGCAAAAGAGTAAACAGTGAAATTCGTTTTTTACAGAGCCACGGTCATTCATTCGAAATATATAACGGTTTAATACCTTCTTGACTGGGATTTACCGAGTTCACAAACAGCTGTAGCCAGTGCATTAAAGCACTCCCTTTAGGTGCATTTTTATCGACAAATGGCCGCTTCAAAGACTCGTACTGAGCGGCAGACATACTGAAGGCGTTATAACGCAACTTGTCTTCATGAAGAACGTCTTCATCGCATCTCTTCAAATCTTCGGCTGCAGTTTCTAACGCTTTCCTTGTTCGGTCTATTGCCTCATGTGCTTCGTAAACATCCTTTCTGATGTGATGAGGAACTAATCTGTTTTGTAGAGCAAAGATTGAGAAACATGAGTCTATTTCATGACATTATAACCAAATGGGAGGTTCTCCTTTTTTCCTTGCCCCTCCTATAAGGTTACGAGAACACTCGAAAAATTTGACAGAAATCGAAACAGCTAGGCTCGCTTTTTTAAAGTCAATTTTTCTCGCTTCTCTAAAACAGCCATTCGTGGCGCCATACGGCTTTAAATATCGAGTCTTTGCAAACGCGTGGAAACAACGTGAAAAATTTAGCCTTAATTTTTCATGTTGTAATCCATTTTCATCTTAAGACGCTTTCTAACAGTGTCAGGGCTGTAATTGCCCCCGCAGGGTTTTGGCCCAGAGGCCAAAACCCGAGGAGGAATCATTGTAATCCGCGCGTATATACACTATATAAATATATAGTATATACAGGAAAAATCTCGATTAGACCAAAATGGGCGCGAAAATAGTATCGGGGTTGTGCAGAATGCCGACAGAATGCCCGCAAGTGGGTATCGGGAGGTGTGATAAATGCCTGTAAGGTGATTGGGTGATGATGACAACCCATCAGCGAAAACAAGTGCACACTCGACAACAACACTTTAACGATTTCTTGCTTGGAGTAAAGATAATTATTTGAGGTGTATTCGAGGCCTATTCATTTCACAATGTCTAAAAGCCAAAAGCAATGCAATTATTGAAAAGAGCTCGCGATAATTAACTCGCAGAAAAGTAAGAAAATCCACATTTTTACTTTCACTTTTACTTTTCATTTTACAAAGCCCCGAAGACGGAATTTGTATCTTCAAATTTGTCCGCGATTTACGATAAGCAAGCCTTAGTCCAATACAGCGATTTACCAAGCGCAAACTACTTGAACGGAGAAAAGTCTTGATCAGTCTACCTCCGGACGAGATTTACAAGATGATATGCAGCATCAAGAAAAGAAATTCGAAAGAGATCTCGAGATAATTATGTAAGACTCGCGGCACGCCAAACCGGAAACGGGAAGCGAACGACTTATAGAAAGTCTAGCGTTTGCATTGACAAAGGTGAGAAATTCTTTTGGTATCCTTTCCTTTTTAAAAGTTGATCGTTCTCATGAAGACAAAGACGAAATTTGTCTAGGAACGCGTACGAACATATTTATCTTGTGACCGCGATTTACGATAAGAAAGCCTTTGTCCAATACCGATTTACCAAGCGCAAACTACTTGAACAAAAAAGTCTTGATCAGTCCACCTCCGGACGAGATTAACAAGATGATAGCGGCATCAAGAAAAGAAATTCAAAAGAGATCTCGAGGTGCATTGTGATTATTTAAAACTCGCGGCAGGCGTTTGCATTGACAGAGGTGAAAAATTGTTTCGGCATCCTTTTCATTTTAAAGGTTGATCATTCTCATGTCATTCTTCATGCTCGGGCTCTCAGCCCAAATATATAGAAAACAATTGGACCGGCTCAACAACGTTTTTCTGTTTCTAAAGTTTATCCTCGCTGAGATCTAGACTTGCCACAGTGAAGCGATTTCGAGCCCGCAAAAAGTCGCGAAAACGATCGACGCAAGTCGCGATAGGTCGACCTTCGTCCCGGCGTGTCATATTAATAAAGACGAAGGAATTTTTCTAAAGTCTAGCTTGAGTCTTACTCTAGCTGAGATCACTCACCACAGCAAAACATGACAAAATGATGTCAAGATGCTGCTGTCGCGTTCTTGTAATTAAATTTATCGTATCATAAATCTTTCCGATTTTTTGCTTAATTTCGTGTTGTTTTGTTTATTCACTTGACTTTAACTAAAACGTACGTCCTCTTTCCATCTTTATGAAGGAAAGTCCAGAAACCATTAGAAAACACAAGCCAACAGGGAGCGTTTTCTTCATAAACATCCCAAACAAAAAATTAATTTCCAATCAAATGTAGAAAAAGATGAATAGAAAAGAAAAACTGATTAACATCGGGGGCAACCTAGTGTCAATTATTTCTAGTGTAGTAATTGGTAATAAAAATATATAAATTTTGGCTGTTCAGAAATCTGGTAAATTCCTTGACAGAGCCCCTTTAATTTAACCCCCATTCAGACCTTCTCTCATAGCAATACTCTCAGTTGCCTCATGCATGCTACGAAAAACCCTCGCATTGACTTTCTTTATCATGCGTCAGTTCAACTTCGCAAAATTCACCAGTGGAACCTCACCTTGCCATACCAGCTGCTCTCGCGGGCTATCGCCTTCTTCATTTTGTGCTTCAATTCCGACAGACTGCATTCCTTCAAAATCTTACTTTGACTCCTCCCTCCAACTCGTACAATTCCTTTAGGATGAAACTGATGAATTCCTTCCAGGAACTGATCGAGCGCATGGTTTGTATAACAGACAACCAGGATTGGGCGATTCTTAGAGCCATAACGATAGTCTCTATCACTTTCCCACTTCCCCTTGTTATGTAACAATACATTAGCAATCTGTAAGAAACAAGGTTCGTCCTCTGAAGGTATGCAGCTTCAGTTCTAGCCTGCGAGCAGGCTGATGTTTAGGTCACCTGCGCGAGCAACCAAGCTGCAAGAATGAGTCAGCGAAACACAACTCCACGCGCCTCGCCGCCGTGCGCTTCGCTCGCCGACTCGCTTTCACGGCTTCGATGTTCGCGTCTGTGACCCAAACGCATGTCTTTATAAAGGCTTTTTAATTATCTCTTTCTTACAGAAATTCTCAATCTGTCGAGTAGAACTGAATTTTTTTAATGTCTTAAAAATTAAACTCGACTGTTAGAAATGTTTCTTCGCACACGAGTTAAATTGTACCAGGCGTCCTTTGGGCGTTGTTTTGTTCATCTTGGCTTTGTGAAAGTCGATGAAGGTGAGCTTTTTATGGAAAAGACTACTTAAAATCTTACCTAAATGCCTTCTCGTTCCTTCATTTCTGTTCCAGGTTAAATTTGTTGATTAGGACCGTCCAAACCACAAGTGAAGCAGACTGGGAACGAGTTTGTGACAGTGGTGAAGCCGCGTTTTTTGGCGCGAAACTGATACAATATGTCAATTGTTCAGCTAGCGATACACTTTGTTCTGCTATATATCAACCATTCAGATGCACTACTCGTGGAAATTACTAAAATGTCCGATCTGTTCACTCGTGCAATTAATCCCTTATTGTTTTTCCTTTATTAATTTTATGCTAATTTACCTTCAGCCCAATGTACGTCTTTCCAGTCCCCGGCGGTCCTTGAATGACTGCGAATTCCTTGGTCAGCGCCATCTGTAGTGCCCTGAACTGAGAGTCATCAAGACCCAGATCGTCCGCAGAGGGCCAGGAGGCCAGGTTCAGAAGTGGAACATTATATGCTTAAAGAGCAAATAAAGTCTAAATGATTCAGCGAGATCTTAAAGTTCCAGCAATAAGAACATAAAGTACCACTTACCAACCTTTGGAAGCTTATGGGAATAATGCAGTTAATGTATGTATGTTAGTGGATTTAGCAATGCTGTGTTAGATGGGGATACTTTAAATCAACAAAACACTAACAAGATCTTGGCCATGGGATGGAGTGACGTTTCCCCATTTAGCTTCATACTAATGACTTTATAATTACCAGTAAGCAACGCCAAGCTGGAAGTGCACGAGGCAGAACTACACTTTATAATACGAATGGTTATATCAAAACAGAAACAGCGTCTTCGGCATGTTGTTATGTTCTTATGGTGCAGAAATTGTCACTCAGTGGACATTGGTCTTACCTCTGCGATCTCTGACGTTTAAGGCAGCAAACCATGACCTTAAAGATGAAAGAAAAAGAGGATAGCAATATTTCAAACCATTTTAATTAGTATGAAAATCTTCCACAAAGTTTGCCAGTTCTCATTGCTATCCTAAAAGACACCAATTTCAGCGAATCTCGCGCACTACCCATTCACACAATACTTGATTACCAAAACTGATCTTATTTCCAAACCAATAATTTAACACCCCTCTGTAACAGACCTGGTGAAACCCGACCTGGTGGGTTATTTTGCCCTCCCTGGTGGAAATTTAACTTCCCTGGTCCCTGGTGATTATCTTAAAAATCCCTGGTCAATTTTATTTCTCCCCGGTGAAGAATTTTGTTAACCTGGTCAGGAAAAATCAACCAAAATCTTTATGCTATCTACTATCTACGGAAGAAAACGACGCGCGGCAAAAAGATAATTTAATAATTGACTATAACTTAATGTTAATAGCAAAAAGTAATTGTTAACTTTTTTCTATTCTTTTTGTCGCTTGTTCTGCTGTCATGCACGTCACTGAAGAGACAAAACAGATCTGTTTTCTTTTCTGTATAATACGACCTTGTGAATGTTTCAGAGCGATTTGAACAGCGCGCGCGGCCCAAAGCGAATGTGTGGAAGTATTTTCGACCCGGCTATCTACAGCGTTTTATAGAATAAATACGCAGAGGATAATCAGCTTGACCGATATAATTCTTGGTGAGTATTAAGTGCCTTTTTTCCGTCGATTAAGCAGCTTTGGGCAGTTTGAGCGGCGTTTGATGTAAATATCGTGTTTAACTTTGCAGCCCGCCGTCACAATGTGATGTAAAAAATACTCAAGTTATTCAAGTGCATTCAAGATAATTCAAGTGGCGTATTACGGTAAACTTTAATTAAGCTGCCTCAAATTGTAAGTACAGTGTAAATAGTTCTTTGTGTAGCTTTCAACTGCATGAAACTAATAATGTCTAGCTGGAGGACAGCGGTCATTAACACGTATTTTTCATTGTTCGCTAAATCCGAAAAAAGAATAATTCACTCGACCTGTAAAAGATATAAGCAGACGGTTTTCTTAGTTTGATTCTTTATGCATTGACCTTCCAAAAATTGATTAACGAATGAGAGCCGGCATTTTGAACATATTGCAACTGTAACGGTAAACGGACAACACAGTTTAAATTTAAGCGCGCGCGTGCTAGACAACCACTGGATCTGTCTCTTGGTGCACGTCTCTTTTGATAATAAATCTTTATGTCAGTTACCTTCTGGAAAAGTAATTAAACTTGTATTCAGGTTAGCAGGGCTTGAGAGACGCTCAAACTAGGGAGTCGAAAAAATTATCTCACGAAAAGTTCTCCCAATTTCTTTGAAACAAAATCGAATATCGGAATTTGTTCTTCTGTTCGTCATCGCTTCTGCATGCATTGCGTGCCGTTTACTCTGATGGGCAAAGACTTGCGAGAATTTCAGTGGATTTCAGAAATATAACCCCCGCGACTGCTTCAAGTCCTAGTGCGAACTGAAAGTGTCAATAGTATGGTGACTCATCGGCTCATTGTGGCAATGATTTGTTAAATTTGACCAATTGCGGATCTAGTGGCGGTAATGCGCTATGCGATACAAAGAACGCTCGGGGATAGCAAAATCGGCCCGTTTGCCGTATAACGCGAAGGCAGAAAAGGACGTCTTATACAAGAAATTTAGTCCGACGCCTTTATTTGATTCCGTTTCTCCTTTGCCACTTTTCTTCGTGTAAGAGCAGGATACAAACAGTACGTTACTTCAGTTGTTTACGTGCATTGCGAAAAAACGACGGTGTCATCTACAGCCGTTAGTTAGGCGACATCGGTGCGGAAAGTTTTTGCACAACTGCCCCGCTAAGTTTATTGCATATTGGGTCACAGAGTTTTACATGTATATACATACATACATGGTTAGATTTAATAAATGATCGACCTCCGTTGTGAAAAAAGTAATCAACCTGGTGGATTTTTGACTTCCCTGGTCGATTTTGTGTTGAAAACCTGGTGGAAAATTAGGTGTCACCAGGTCTGTTACAGAGGGGTGTAATTTACATCACAACACACTGACTATCCCATCTACAAAGCCTGCTCCGGGCTCTTTGATCATGGGAGTAGCAATACCTTAGGGAAAATGATGTTGATGTTTTCCTAAACTTTACATTTTTTATTTAAACTTAGCAAGCATGACGGCGTGTCTTATATTCATTTATTTGTTCTGACCATGGGCTAACACTCAAAATGAAGCATCAATTGAAATCGAAAAGGGGTAATGAGCCAACTGTTTTCACCCACCAGCAAACTCAACAATACATATTTTGTCGATTTTCGCCTGTTATACCTTGCAGTAGTATCCCAGCTCGCCTTCTTCATGATAGGCGTGAGATCAAAGGTCACTTGTTGCTGGTTCCGGTTCCTTAAGTAAGCGGGAGGTTCGACTTCTTTCTGGCATTTTACGATGTAATTCTGTTTTGACAAAGGAATGAAACACTGTTATTTAAAACAGAAGAGATAAGAAAAAAGTGTTCTCTATATGGTTTACATCTAACTGGAGGCTGGCCAAAATTAGAGTGTCACAATTTTTTTATCCCACTCGTATGCAATAGAAAAAAAAACAGGTTGAAGCACTGTCAGAGTGAAATAGTCAAATTAATGTATTTTTAACATTATACATCACATGTACAATTCAACCACAGTTTTAAGTACCAGATCAAGGCTCATCTTGCAAGTAAAAACTTTAGACTGGTGAGCGCACAATTCTTTTTATCAAATGTTAGGATGTAAGTGCTGTCGAAATAAACATAAAATTACCAGAAAGTAAAAGACGAAGTATTTTTGATGGTCTTTATCTGATAAACTTCAAAAGGTTTCCGACGAACCAAGCCTGAAGGAAAAAAAATAGCCCGGCCAAGCCTACAACTTTTCAAAATCGGGCTATTTCCCCTGCATACCTTTGATTAGCAACCGGCGGTGCTCGTACTGATGTCAGCAAACAAAACAATTTTTTCGTCCCGTTTATCCTAATCAGTGATTTAATAACTTGAAAATAAGCCATGAGGAATCAGCCAAGCAACATTTCGCAAAGATCAACTCAAACCTTTTTAATTTTGTGTGGTTTAGTTCAAGAACGATTTAATTGAGGAACGATTTCTGAAGATGAAATGACCGATTATCGTCTAAAAGTAAGTTGTAAAAGTATCCGAAAAGTAAGGGTGAAGTATGCTCATATGAGGACGTCAGAGTTAACCTGCGATAGCAGGAGGGCATTTTGCGTGCGCATGCGTGCAACCGCTGTACAAAGACCGCGTGATCTTGGGAATAAAAATGGCGCGGAAGATTCAAACTTTGCTTTTTGTACTGTTTATCGTCACATAATTTAATATAGACGTAAATTTCGCTAAAAAAGTGTTTTGTGTGTTGCAAGGCTCTTATAAAGCAGATTTTCTGGCCTGCTTCGGGATCGTTGTTGCAAATAATGGGAAAATATGTGGGACAGGTAGGAAAGCCTTCACCGACAAAAATCAAACAGGCCGTAAAAAGAGGAAAACATTTATCCGTGTGCTGGAGTGTGATATATTAGGATCAAAACTTCACATCGAAGCAATTGCTGTAATACAGGCAGAGTGCGAGCTTGTCGGGAGATTTTTTGCCTAAAGGGACGGCCACCAAAGAAAAGGGTTTTCCCTGAGGGGAACGACATGTTTGGGTGTTCTGCACATGATAATGCAGCTCTCTGATGACTCCAAAGCAAAGCCAACTTGCCCTCGACTGGCAAACAGGGTTTCCTGGAACAAGAACTGCAGTTCTTTAAAACACATTTAGGCGACACAGAAGTAAAACAGCCGTTATAACAGAATGAACATCAAACTTAAAGAAATAAACGTTGAATGAAAAATTGAAAATAACATTGTTTATAGTTAAAAATTATTTCTTAAGACATTTTATACAGCAGTTATTAGAACGTTTCTGAAAAATATATATATCGCTTGTTCGTTTCATGCTATTTTTTGACTGGTGATCAAGGCTAGATTTTGATAAAGGAGCCAAAAATGTACTAATTAACATAGTAAAATGTAAACAAATAGTCTACCAGCAAAGAATTACCATAACACTTTAAAATTAAGACCGATCGCAGTAATTCTTTTCTTGTTCAACAGAATAATTGTGGTATCATCGAAATGTGAAGTTATTTTGACCAATGCTCACGTTTAAGGAAATAATCACAAACGATAGTTTCTCTGTTAGGATAAACCAGCGAGAACGTACGTTAAAGAAAGCTAAAAATTTCCGCAATTGACCATTTTTTAACGCTACCTTCGCAGCATTAGACGATAGTTTAAGTACTTCAGGCTCCATATATCATCGGTAGACGCTGGAGATCAAGGCTAGATTTTGAGATTTTTGCATTGTGAGAACGACTAAATTGTAGTTTTATGACAAATCTGAACAAAATCATGACCACTCGCTCAAACCCGGGATACTTGATTATAACATCGTATAGTTAAAACTGCTGTTTTATACTTTAGTACTAAGTAGCCGTAGCGCTTTGTCCGTTTAGATCTTCCGGCTATTAACAGAGATTCCAACCCTCCCGATTTGATCGGGAGTCTCCCGATTTGATGCGTTGCCTCCCGCTCTCCCGATTTATATCAGATTCTCCCGATTTATCATGAAATTCTGAAAACAAGAGAAAAATTGCTAATTTTTAGTACTTTTTGCGGTCTGAGTGTAGCAAAAGTAGAGAAAAGTACCAAAAATGTTTGTGAAAAGAATAAAGACCTTATAGAATAACTCAGAAACGATGTCAAAATGCCGGAAATGGCACTTGAGAGAACCTAAATTTGCAAAAATTTCCCCGTGGAACATGCTTCTAAACCCCCCTAGAGGCGCACACCTTTAGCGCTAAAAATACTCCCTTTTTTCCTTCAAAAAGGGTTGGAATCTCTGTATTAAAAACATGGGCAAGGTATTTAGGTTCTCGACATTCGGTCGCCATTTTGTCCACGTGCAATGTTTAATACACATAGCCAAAGTCGATCAGATAAACAGCACGCCGACACCAAACTTTGCTTGTTGTTGTCAGAAGATAAAGCAAGGACTCTTAGTATTGTATACAGCAAGTAAAACTTAAAACACGTTTCATTTTGAGCTAGAAATTAGGCCATAAATTGTGGAAAATATGTAAACAATCGATAGCAGAACTTCTCTGTCGTGCGCACTAGTCCATATCCACGCATGCGCACGCAAAATGCCCTCCTGCTACCTGCGATCATGTTTATTTTCTTTCGCGGCGGGACGAAAGAGAAAAAAGAACGCCTGATCGTAGGTTACGTCAGAGTACTCTGAGGGTCCTGAAAAGGTAAAATGGGATCTGAGATTTGGGCACAATTTCACTGGGAAAATGGGTTTTGGGTCACTGGGACTGGAAATCACAAAAAATAAACAATAGAACTGGAAATGGGATTTGGAAAATCGGTAAAACAATAGGCTGGGAAATGGTATTTGGACAAAATTTGGGCTGGGAAACAGGATTTTATTTCCCCCCCCCCCCCCCCCTTAGAACCATCTACTAAAAAGAAAAAAAAGAAAAAAGAGGAGTAGATAATCCGTCACCTGCATAGGTAGTTCTGCTGAATAAATTTCTTTCAGTCCCTCAAGCACGTGACGATAAGCTTCAAAGAAGGCGGTACTCTCCACCATCTGATACACATCGCCTTCCTCGACACTTACGTGATCGGATACGTGAATGAACTGTATGTCCACTACACCCTGCAGCAAAGAGGAATAATTATTGCTACTCTACACCTAGTTACTAGTGTGTTATAGCTATGTAAACATTTTAGTATTAAAGAAACCCTTCGTTAAAACAGAAGAAAAATATCCTGTTTACAACAAACGAGAAACTACTCCATGTATATGCGATGCAAGGCTGGCTAAAACGCTTTGGCGTTCGCGGGAAGAAACGTGATACTTTAAAATCTCTCTATTGCACTGGCATGAATTGAGACCCATAATAATTCAATAATTTAAATAAATTCTCTCCCTCTCTAAATATATAATAGAACACTGATGAAACGCTATCAAAAAAAAGTACAACAAATACTTTGAATTGTTTAGAAGTTCACTTTATTTTGTTATATGAACACTTACTCGTCTTATGTCTGGGAGAGCCCGGTCGGCCACTGTAGCGAGCATAAAACTATCAAACTTGTCTTTGGATAAACACAACAGCGAACCAAAGATTAGCCTCTTGCTGTTCTCCCAGCGTACATAACTCAGTTTTGTGTTGTCAAACTTGATTCTGTACCGGAGACCGTTGGACGTACATATGGAATACAACAACCGAACGTTATTGTACACACGTATGTCCTGAAGGTCATTAATCTTGTTACGCTCCAACAACTGCGCGATTCCTTCACGAAGGGGCCGCACGAAGTCCTCGTGAAGAAGTCGAAATTGCACGTCCAAATAATGCTCGGCGTCGTTGTAGCTCCCATCAATTTTGTTCCTTCTGAGAAAGGGCCGCTCTCCTGTCAAGATGTCCTCCTCAGTTGGATAAACGCCTAGCAAGCGAAAATTCTCCGGAGGATTTACGTCATCGTTCTCCTCAGCTACAAAATACAAGATTTGTTTATGATCAGCGTACATATGGAAATTCATTAACTGATTAACTAATAAGGAACACTGCAAAGAGACACACAAAGTCAACGAAGACTTAAGAATTAGAAAAACGGCGGCGTTGGTCAACATTCACGGGTAACAGTGCACTGTTACCCTCTGACTGTTAAGGTCGGGACACACTATGCGACAAGTCGCAGCAACCGGTCGCTGCGACAAGTCGCGCCGTGTGTACTGCTTACAAACAAGTCGCTGCGACAAGGTGTTTGTTTGGTGCACAAACAGCGAATTTGGAAGAGTGGGAATGCGAACTAGTTTTCCATATTCAATCATGATGGCGAAAATACATGACGCGTTCTCAGTGGTTAATTCATATTTTGTCGCAGCGACTTGTCGCAGATGAGTACACACGTTGCGACAACGCTGCTATCGCTTATTTTGTCGCTGCGATGTGTCGCACAAATTCAAACCAGTTTGAATTCATGCGACACGTCGCGGCGACAAAATTCTGTCGCAGCGACATAGTTTGTCGCATGTCACACGAGGCGAGCAGTTGTCCTGCACCGATTCAAAGCGGCTCTCTGATTGGCTGATTTTGGCTCTTTTTTTAAATTCTGTACCGAGACGTACCGAACCAATCACACGCGAGCTTTGGTTGTGCAGCCAGAGTTGGTCTGCGAAACGGTTGGTGTCATTTAGCTATGTTCGTCTGTTCGACGAGATGCCCCGTTTTGTACAATATTTCAGTTGAGATTGTCAGTTTTGTAAGCTTTGGACGTTTTATTTTTATTGTGTTTGAACTGTTTGAGTTATATCGTGTTGTTTATGGTACACTCGGTACACCCGGTACACTCGGTACGGCCGGTACAGTCGGTACAGTCGGTACGGCCGAATGCACCGAGCGTACCGGGCGTACCGAGTGTACCGGGCGTACCGGGTGTACCGGGTGTACCGGGTGTACCGGGTGTACCGGGCGTACCGAGTGTACCGGGCGTACCGGGTGTACCGGGTGTACCGGGTGTACCGGGTGTACCGGGTGTACCGAGTGTACCGGGCGTACCAGGCGTACTGGGTGTACGGAAAAGTGTCACGAAAATTATATGTAATAAGGTACTTTGCAACAAATAAGCGCACACTCTGGTTGCACGAAGAAAATTACTAGAAAATTAAATTTATAGTTTATATGCAACTCCTTGTCTCGAACATCAGTAACGGTACGATCCTGAGGAGAACGCCCGATCCTGAGGAGATAATTTAAAAAGTCCACAAAACCGGGTCATTCGATTGCAATCTATGTAAAGAGCATTTCAGTTGATTGCCAGTATTTAACATCATTACAAGACAGCAGCGTAAATTCAGCAAACGGTGGTGCCGGGTCAGCAACAGCAGCGCATTAAGTTTTCTACATGTGAAAAAGCAGGATCCGTGTCAAGCCGACTTCGGATCGTTTCAATCATCTGCACAAAGTATTTCCTAAAGTCGTTAGTGAAAGCGCATATGGCTCCAATAAGACTAAAACATTATTGGACATATTTTTTTTAATGTTTTAACGTACTTTTTGTCCAAATTGCGAAAATAAATTCCCACGAAATACTGTCACGCCGAAAGATGGAATAAGAGGGAGTCCGCCAGACTTTGGTGGACAAAATTATGCACCAGAATTATTTTCAGTCTATTGCCAACTTCTGTGCTACTCTCTTGTTAAAATAAATATTTTCAAATAACACCAAACATCAAAAAGCAGGTTTCACGTTAAACAGAATTACACTGAATCGCCGTGAGCTTTTGCGTAAAGCTTGTGAACTTTGTGAACCAGAATTGCTGTACCATGATTTTTTACATCTTATTGCAAACTTTTGTGCTACTCCTTCTTATCTTCTTATAACATGGAAAAAAATCTGAATTCCACTGAATCGCTAAAGATGATTTTACAAAATGGCTACAGGTTTTCAGGTTTTAGCAGGTTTCTGCAAGTTTTGGCAGGGCACGGTTTTACCCGTACGAACAAAGTAGTGGTAAAGGGGACATGCGTGACGCGTAATTTAAAAAAAAACTTACTCGAAGAAATTACACACACACACACCCCCCCCCCGGAATCATGAAGCAAAAGATTGAACTCAATAAGTTGTGTAAAAGACGCGTTCCCTCTGCTTTATTAATTCTTTTTTGGGTTTGTGTTGCTGTTATAAACTCAACGGCACATTTCGGTGAACATCGCTTAAAAGATCATATTAATCGTAGTGCAGGTATGAAAAACGGCATCTAAGCCGGATATAAACTCTGGAAATGGAAATTTAAAGATTTTGTTCGTTGGGTGCTCACACCCGGTTCACTCGGTACGCTCGGTACACTCGGTACGCTCAGTACACCCGGTACGCCCGGTACACTCGGTACGCCCGGTACACTCGGTACGCCCGGTACGCCCGGTACACTCGGTACACTCGGTACACTCGGTACACTCGGTACGCTCGGTACACTCGGTACACCCGGTACACCCGGTACGCCCGGTACACCCGGTACGCCCGGTACACTCGGTACGCCCGGTACGCTCGGTACACCCGGTACACTCGGTACACTCGGTACACTCGGTACCCTCGGTACACTCGGTACCCTCGGTACACTCGGTACACTCGGTACACTCGGTACACTCGGTACACTCGGTACACTCGGTACACTCGGTACGCCCGGTACACCCGGTACGCCCGGTACGCTCGGTACACCCGGTACACTCGGTACACTCGGTACACTTACAGCCGGTACAGCCGGTACAGCCGGTACAGCCGGTACACTCGGTACAGCCGGTACGGCCGGTACACTCGGTACGCCCGATACGCTCGGTACACCCGGTACGGCCGGTACTTTCGATACGGCCGGTACAGTAGGTACAGTCGGTACGGCCGGTACAGTCGGTACGGCCGGTACAGTCGGTACAGTCGGTACGGCCGGTACGGCCGGTACAGTCGGTACAGTCGGTACAGTCGGTACGTCCGGTACAGTCGGTACGGCCGGTACAGTCGGTACGGCCGGTACGGCCGGTACGGCCGGTACGGCCGGTACGGCCGGTACCGTCGGTACAGTCAGTACAGTCGGTACAGTCGGAACGACCGGCTATGGCCGGTATGGCCATAGTACGGTCATAGCCGTGCTTACCCATCCTTACCCATGTTTGCCCTTGCTATTATGAATCCTTATGATAAGCCATAAAGGTTCTTTAGATGGGATGTAAATTAGAGGAACTACTAACGAAGAAAGAAATCACCACAGACATATAAAGTCTCTATTTTAATAACTAATTTTCTATTGTTCTCGTGAATCAGCCAATCAGAGAGCCGCTTTGAACCCGTGCGGGACTGCTCTGTGTCCCGACCTTTAGTTGCCATGTGACCTTGAAGTAGAGAGCGCGCGCTGTTGGGGAAATATTTCCAGCTATAAAACGATACTTCACATATATTTTTTAATATTCCACTTACCAGCTTTGCGAGGCTTCCTTCTTTTTTGCCTTTCTTCTTCCCTTTCTCTTTAGTTCCTCGGCCTTTTCAATTCTCAGTTTCATTATTTCATCCACCTCTGTCACGAGAGCACCATCTGCCAATTGTCCCTTGTCATACAACATCCTTGTTCCACAGTACAGGTCGGACACCGGAAGGTCCGCGTAACAGCTCGGGAATCTTCGGAGCAATTCATTCATTATTTTTACAACATTTCTCAAAAATACTGCGACCTCAGATGGAGGCAGGCCGCTAGAAGATAGCTTGTTGAGATACTTTCTAAGGTGCGAATTGAGAAATGATGACTTCAGAAGCAGGTTTAGAAGCTTTAACAGGTTTTCGTTCGAGAGCTGCTGCAGTCACAGGCTTTGCTTACAATGCTGACGATCAACAAAATCCAGTCATCTTTCATGACTGTTTGCTGGGTTAACAAAGTTTCAGTGGCTTGGAAGCATCGACTCGATGTTAAATCCAGGATGATTTCGTCAGGAGATTTGTGTCTCCAGATCTTTAAGTTCCGTGAACCCGAGTTTAACCTTCTTAGGTCCGTCTCCACCACGCCCCAATGTTTCACCTCCCCTATTCGACCTCCTCTTCTGCCGCCTCTCCCAATTCCTCTTCCACCTCCCCTTCCACTTCCTCTACCACCTTCCCTTCCACCTTCCATCCCAGCTCCCCTTCCACAGCCTCCTCCAATTCCTCTTCCACCTTCAATTCCACCACTCCTTCTAGCTCCTCTTCCACCATCGATTCCACCTCCCCTTCCACTTTCTCTTCGATCTCCCCTTCCACCATTCATGCCACCGCCCCTTCCAGCTCCACTTCCACCTCCCATTCCACCACCTCTTCGACCTACTCTTCCGCTGCCTCTTCCACCTCCTCTTCCTCTGCCCCTTTGGCCTCGACAATTTTTATTTGTTTGTTCCATCTACAACACCTATGAAACAAAATGGAGCTGATGCAATTAAAAACTTGATTATAAGAATTTGTCACAACTGGATGTGAAGCCTAAAGGCCTGGCCAAATGGACTTGCAAGTAGACACAAGTTGAACTTGTGTACAGACATGCGTTGTGTGGCCAAAGTTTATTCGCAAGGGCACACCAACTGCCAAAAAATCAACTGGCCAATCACAAAGGTCGCAAACAATACAGTATTCAAATCAAAAATAGAAGCAAATACATATAGCCGGGACGAATCGCGGGAAAACGTGCGTGAACGAGTCACAATTAACTAGTTTTCAGTTTTGCTTATGATTGGCTGAGAAAGTGGCGCGAGTTTCTTTAGACCAATCGCTAAGCGTAGCAACGCATGTGCACGCAAGTCCTGGCCAAGCTTTAAAACTGTATTTGTCATATGTGAACTTAATATAAAAAAGCATATATAGTAAATAAACTATAATTATACAAATTCATAAAAATTTATTGACGGCAATAAAAAACATTTTTTAAGTCATTCCGCAGACAAGCTTTGTTCACATTAAACAAAACGTTTTAAATCAGAGTCCAGGGCCCCCGAAAAGAATTCTCTTGTTAGGAAAATCGAACCTCTTTTCTTCGTCACAAAGCTGAAGTGGGGGTTGCTCACTCGCAATACATAGAGACACATAGTGAAACATAATTAATGCAATTAAGGGCTAGTATTGTAGCTATAGCCATTAAAAAAATCAAAATCCATTGCTATCTAACTGCCCGTGACCTTTGTTTTGAGCACAAAAAACATCAGTTTGATTCGTTCAAATGCAACCTATGGTGATTTAGTCCTTAAATGTCCTTCATTCGCTCTGTTCAAAAGGAATCGTTCTAGGAATCAGTTTTACGAAGACGAAGCTTTCTAAATAGGAATATTCATGAAGATCTGAAGAAGCTGGAAGAGCTTTCGTTACCCAAATTATGTATTTTACTAATTGGCGAGACAATCAAGAATGCAGGGGCATCACCTCGTTTGCATTACAGGAATGAATACATTATTAAGCCTTGCGTTAAGCGGAAGTGGCCAAAATCGCGTCTCTCATTTCAGAATAGATTGCAAAAAAGGTCCAAAAAATCATCTATAATTGAATATAGGTCTATAACAAACCAATCACCGCAATTCTTATGCACTGTCAGCGGGCATAAATTTATTGTTCAAATCCGTAAATTAATGCTGGTACACACGAGACGACTTGACCCTCCAATCCCTTGGAGTGTTTTAACGAGGAAACTGGTTGCTTGGACACTGTAAATCGCTCTTGGATTGGTTTATATTTTTCATTCGGTGACAGGGACTTGTCACATGAGGGAACTTGCACCCTAAGTTCAAACAGGGACTAACCCATTTTCCCCACAAGAAATGTGTCGAAAATGGAAAGTTCACATGAGGATATGTTATCAGTTCGTGCCGGGACTTGTCCCTTAGTTATGGTGGAATGTCCCGTTAATAATCCCTTACGAGTTTTATTCTTCAACAATTTTATAATAATCCAGGACTAATGACATCCAAAAAAGTAACCTCGTCTCCATCTTAGGCTCGTATCTCACACTGTCATCTTCTCTTTATATATAGGATCGTTTCTAAAAATTCACGATCAAATCACAATTGTTGTTCCTTCTGTTGTACTGGTTTTCTTTATAACTTATTCCAGAAATCTAGCGTTAAAATCAATGACAATTTTTGTTTCTTTGATCCCAAAACACGATGTTCGAGGGCCCTAAGAAGGCTATGTAATACACGGTAAATTTCATACAACATTCATTGCATCTCTCAAGCAGGAAAACAGCGCAACAAGTTTCATGAAACTATAGACCATATAGACTATAGTCGATACCCAATGTGTGGCAAACTGCACAGGTTGCTCAAACGGATACAATATTAACTATAAATGTAATGGTTTTAGTCTGTTTCTCGCAGCAACAGTTGCATGGTGCAAGAACTTGTTTCATAATGATTTTATCTGCCGTATACGTTGAACAGAACACTTCAGTAAGAAGATCAAAGATCGCCCAACATGTATAGAAACGCCGTAAAGTTTCAGAAACATAATGTTTACTTTAATTCTCGGCAGCGTGTTAGCTGCACGGACTGTTTTTAATAAAGAATCGTCCTTTAAGTAAAAGATATATAACTGCGATGCAGTCATGTAGGACATGTAGGGCAACAGGTAAAATAAGCTGAATGATTAAAGTTACTCGAATACCTCATATAATTAGACAACATTTACCTCACTATGTCTGGAGCGGTACGGGTGGAGTCACTTCTGCTTGCAAGGACTTGTCGACTTCTCCATTATAATCAATCATCATATTCATCATATAATTGCTCCATATAAGCTAAATAGCTAGTTTTGACGCGCAAAGAGTGACACTTCTAACCGAGTAAAGGTAGACTTGCTGGAGCAAGAATAAATACTTCAGACTTTAATTCGGACCGTGAGCCAATCAAATCGCAGCAGAATTTCTTAGAAACCGAAAGATCACTTCCGGGAAATCGGGGGCTTTTAAGGAAGCTGTAAACAAAATTAAGTCGTACATTAAATAAAATGGCCCTTTCATTTTCGCTTGGGCTAAAATTCAACGCAATGATAGGAAGCCAGAGTAGTTGTTCCTTTAACTTATTTTTCTTTCTTTCTTTTTTTGTGGGATGGGGTGGGGAGGGGGTGACTCGCGACCTATGCGAAATAGCCCGAGAGATAGTCCGCAGATTTCAACCAGCTTTCAAAACAGAAGAAAAGACATCAGGTTTACTATTTTGCACTTACTTCGTTTATTATTAAAACAATGGATTAAAGAAATCAAAACTAGTTTACACTGTATCGGGCGTTTGCAGAGATTATAAGTCACAGCGGAAATTGTCAATATTTTCGGAAAGATCGGAATTGTTTCCGGGAAATTAAAGTTCCCGTGACGTCACAACAAGCGAAAAGCAACCTCCTCCCCAGGATCTTCTCGACTTTGCTTTCATTCAAAACCAACGAGGAAGAACTCGGGGATGAAGTATTATAAATTGAAACCTTTCCGCAAAATTGTAGGAGAAACCCAGCTATCATTATATATCTAACATCAACCTAGTATCAGGATAGTACCGTAAAATCCTGAAAATACCCCACTCGCAATAAAAATGGTTATAATAACAACCCCTCCCCCCACCAATTTCAGAGAAAAATTCCTTACGAAATAAGCTCTCCCAAATATAAGCCCATGGGCTTACATTTAGTTATAGCTCTTAGAAAAATATGTAACTTTTCCGATTACAAGGCCCCTATGGTAGAGTCTGTGTTGTTGTATGTTTTAACGACTGTTCAGCAACATTAAACCGTTTATCAGTCAAAGGCGGCGGAGCAGGGGGGGCAGGGGGGTTTGTAGTCCCCACAAACAAACATTTGGGGGGAGTCAGCCCCACCCCCCCTTCCCAGGAGAGGTCCGCAATCTGTAAAGATTGAATTTGACTGGCATCGGCGACTTCAGAGCGTACATTTTCTGCCCTCTGACAAAAACAACTTTATAAAAGGCACCATGAAGCTGGATCGTCTGAACTGCCTTGTTATGCATTATTAAAAATCGATTTAAATTTGAGTAGGAAGGTGTGCCCCTCCAGGGGGGTATGTGCTTGGCTTGGAGTGCGATGGGGCCCCCCACCTTTCAAAACGCTCCGCCGCCTCTGTCAGTTAAGGTTCAGTTTACTCGCGAGCCTAGTGACCCATGAGATAAACATCAAGGGGAGCTTCGCCCGAGCTTATCACGGTTTCTGTAGCATAACGCGACTTGACATTTTGACAGGTTGCTACAGCAACTCGCTGTTACTCAGTTCACCTGGCTTGCGAGAGGCACTGGGTATTTCCTAAGAGCTTATGACCTCAACTATCCCCTCTTGCCACAACACAGTGACCCCGGCCAGGGCTCGAACACGGACCTCCAGAGTCCGGCAAACTTTATCATTAAGCCACTGCACCTGCCTTTAAACAAACTTAATGGCGGTCCCGCGTAGTGAAGTTAAGCTTCACAATGTATTACAAGGTAAAATGATAAATGTTCTTTGAGGACGTTCACCTCATCCACACCCTCAATTTAAACTTGCAGAAAAAGAAAAGAAATACTTAATCGTTAACAATTCTAGTCTAAAAAAAGAAGAAAAATATTGGCTTTACCCCCTGCCGTAACTGAAACAGCCTTTTTAGATACTTCCCTGAATTTGAAAAAGCTACGACATTAACCACTCACTTCGATTTTCTAGGCGATTAACATCACTGCATGAAACCAAATGGTCATAGTCCATTTAGGGGTGCAGGGGGTGGCGCAGTGGTGAGAGCGCTCGCCTCCCACCAATGTGGCCCGGGTTCGATTCCAGCCTGGTGCCATATGTGGGTTGAGTTTGTTGTTGGTTCTCGTTCCTGCTCCGAGGGTTTTTCTCCGGGCTCTCCGGTTTTCCTCCCTCCACAAAAACCAACACTCCAAATTCCAATTCGATCTTGGATGCACGTACACGTCTTTACGAGCTTCCGAGCTCTTCCGTGTCACGTGGGTAAATAAATTACAATTACATTACATTACATAGTCCAGTTATCATTGCTTCCATTTTTAGCCCGAACAAAAGCTTAGTCAGTCATTTTCTTATTTGGGTCTTTTGTTTTAATTTACGCATTATTCGCTCAGTTTTGCATGACCCGTTTACCCTGGCCTTGCGCGGCATGCTTACACATCGGGAGGGAAAAAACTCCCCCTTAAAGCAATCATCTCTCTTAGCAGAGAAGGACACGTATTGAGCACCATCCATTTCACTGGCAAACCGATTACCAGCCCACAGCTGGTGATTATGGCCGCCAATTCTTGAGCCACATTCTGGACATTTGCTTTCTTCCATCGCTCCACCGCACTTTGTGATGCAATAGATGTGACCTGGAAGGATGGACAGGGAAAAAAGTTAAATAGAGGTCGAAGACCCAGATGCAAAGGTTTAGGAAGAGGAAACAAAGATACAGAGAGGAGTGAAATATGCCTTGATTATTTTCGCTTCTAATTTCACAGATTTTCCCCGTAACAACTCTGGCACAAGTTGTTCGGTTTTGGCATCTGGTATATTCACGGCTTCACAGGAATACAACAATCTTCGTTTTCACAGCTTTCGATCTGTGCATGTTTTACAACTTCGAGCACAGCGAACACGATGTGAAAATCACGTGATACTACAGGGCACCCACGGGGGTACTGTCACAAGTCAAGAATCTCTGGTTTCTTACACAGCCTACCCCTGCGGGTGTTGCGGGCTGTAACAACTACTTAAACATGTATTATACGCCTGGACAGAGCTGTGACTTGTACATGAAAGTAATCTATTGAAGTATAAAGTATGTCCCAAAACACCCTTTCCATACGCGATTACAAGAGTTAAAATTAACTATATTCTTCCAGGGGAAAATGAAAATGAAATAAAAACTTTTACCCTCGGTATTACATAAGGGTTGTTAGGCCTCTAGCATGTAGTGCTAATAAAGCCGAGAAAATAAATACATGAAAGGACAGAAAGCCCCTAAAATAAATTTAAAGTATAATAACATTTTATATAATATAATATAAATTAAATATCTTATATGACCTTGATAATCAATGAATCGCACTAAGAAGGGTTCTGTCAATTTCTAAATCGCTTAAAGCATTAAATTCACCTTTTGGACACTTCAACCAGCGTCCCTGTGTCAGCCCCTTCGCCTTCACAATCAGATTTTTCCCTTCTCTTGTTACCGCCAGGTAGGAAACTTGAAGATTTTGTTCGCGTCTGATCCGTTTAATACAAGCGTTGTATCGATCATCTCGACGATCTTTGCCTGAAAACATTGCAGAGAACTAATTAATTAATGTATTTAGTTACCTACTATTCACACAATCTTGCACAATACTGAAAGGAGCTTTATGGATACAGCTAAAAATTAACACAAAATCTAAAATCTATTTTTCCTATTATTATTGTCCAAACAAAGAAGAACATGGGCACCTGAAATCTGACACACTTAATAGTACTTGTACTATATGCACTGGACAAAACCAGGTATGAGCAATGGGAAAGAGAGAGAACTATAAAAACTAAACTGTATTTTAAACTATCTATAGTTTTCAACCCAAGCTATTTGGTACTCTTACCAATTGCCTTTTCTGACTTAAGTGCTCTTTCAATATAATCAACTTTCTTGGTGTCAGTGGCTCCCAACTTAATACCCCGGATATCAAGCTGGGTCTTCAGCATTCTGAAGTCGACAAGGAGCTGTGTTCTGTGCATTTCTTCGTTGAGTTCTTCCAGTTCTTGGTCGCTGAAACGAACTCGAACGTTCATCACACGGTCTCTGAGTTGTTCCACTTTACTCTTAAGATCTTCCTTCGTCTTCTGCAGCAGAAATCTTGAATCAAAGCTTTTTGGCTTTCCCTCCTTCTCCTTCTCCTCCTCCTCTTGTTGTTGTTGTTCTTTTTCTTCTTCTTCTTCTTCTTTTTCTTCTGCTTCTTCTTTTTCGTCGTCCTCGTCCTCGTCGTAGTCGTCGTCGTCGTCAACGTCGTCGTCGTAGTCGTCGTCGTCCTCGTCGTCGTCGTCTCCTTCAATATTCTCCTTGAGATCCTGAAGGAAAGTCAAGAAGTTGATCTGGTTTTCGTACATGTTGACTAGTCCACCTGTGAGATCTTTACTTTCAAGCGACTTGATGAGTGCTTCCTTGTCTTCGGGGAACTCATAGATGTTCTTCACCTTTAATTTGAGCCTCGCGGCCTCTTGGTCACACTGTCCTTTACTAAGTAAAATTTTCTCTTTTATTTGTTCGAAGTCAGCCAGGATCTTCTTGACAATGTTTCCGTACCTCAAGCTATTGCGGATTGGAACGCTGCACTTTGGACAGCGCTTGAGTTGAACAACAACAGCCTGCTTCCCATCACGCGTTGCTGCATCCTGGTCCATCCACTGATCCATCACTTTAACTTCAAACACGTGACCACAGTCTTGAAGCTGCACGAATCTTGCATCTGGCCTGTTGCCCGTTCCGAAAACAGTAACCTCGTCCTTGTGACATTCTCGGCACTTCTGCGGACATGGTTCCCCGCAGATTCCAATACAGGGATGCCCGCATGGAAGTTGCTTTCTGCATGGCATGTTACATCTTGGGCGGTTGCAAAGCTCCCCACACAGTTTTGTGCATAGGTAATGCCGGCACTGCCAGATGCACCTCTCCTCACAAGGATCACAAGGTTTGCCACATTTCTTTTTACACTGACCGTGCTTGCAGTAGTTGCCACAGTTTTCCCTGCAGGAAGGACAGTTTTGGGCGCACGGTTTAGTGCAGATATGACCACAGAACAGTGTGCGGTCACAGCTTTCATTACATGGCACATGGACTCGACCACGGAGGCAACCACTGCAGTTACCTGTAGTATACAAGAAAAAATAAAGCACATATTGATACAAGTAGTCATTAACTAAAACCACTTTTAGAAAGGTATTTTCAAACACTTTCCTCGTTCAAGAACTTTAAATTAGAACACAAAAAATTTGAACTATCAAGAATATCAAACTTTAATTCGAAGTATCAAGACAAAATATCTTCACATCTCATCTGTGGGCCAAAACATCATATGCAGTCACAAAAACAAAAAAACCCCACATGAAAGTAAACTTAAGTCGTTTATAGTTCCAAGATGAGTTAATTTTTTCATAACACAAATTTTGGTGAGTGACATTATTAAGGTCCCGAAAGACTTACCAACACAAGGGTGTCCACACTTTAGGGTCACACCACAAGGTACCTTACATAGAGTGTACAGTGGATCCACGTGACATTTTGTATCATGTTCATGTCCACACGGCCAGGTCTTTGAACAGGGTGTTTGACACTTTACTTTAGAAAGATCCTCGCACATGTAGCAAGGAACCTCCTGAAGATGGCCACAAAGTGGAAGGACCTTTTCTAGGGGCTCCATACAAGGCCCACAGTCTTGGTAGCATCTCTTGGGGCATTTATGATTCAGTGCACAAAGCGTCTTAGTGCATGGCTTATGGCACTCGTATTCTTTGTGCTCCGGGTCTATTGGATGACACATCATGTGACAAACGTGACCGCACTCGAGCCACGTGGCACATGGTTCAATGCAGCCTCCATCTGGTGCCTTCTTGAAGTCATCAGCACATGACGCTTGGATCACTTTTTGCGGGTGGTTTTGGCACGTAAGCGTCAATGCTTTTCCCACATTCCCACGCTCTCGCATGTCGTTGATTATTTTGCTCCACAATGGACTCTTTGTTTCCAAAAGGCTGATGTTACCAATACAGATAAAGCCTTTCTTAGCGCGAGACAGCGCGACACAAACCCGGTTTTCTATCTGTAGGAAACCGATTTTGCCTTCTTCGTTGCTACGAACAAGCGACAGGAGAATGATATCATTTTCTTCTCCTTGAAAATTATCTACAGCGCAAACTCGAACTCCGTGGAAGACGTCTTTGGGCATCTCCTTTTTGAGTTGTGTTAACTGGCCAACGTAGGCTGTTAGGACTGTAATTTGCTCTCTTTCGTAACCTTGAAGGATGAAGTAGCGACAGAGAGCGGCCATGAATTTGGCTTCATGTTTGTTTGACCTGCTCATTCCTTCCTCGTTAAAATCCTGTAATAACGAACAGTAAAAAAAAAGTGTGATATACCAAAAAACGAAAAGAAGGAAGAACATGGAGTGAATGTCGACCGTGCAGGAACCAGTGCATTTTTCGGTCGGAATCCTGTCTGCAAGATTAGAACAAACCCCGTCCAATTATTGTCCGTTTTGCAAGTTACAACGCCAAGAACAAGTTATATAAAGCCAGATTGTATCTTAGAAATGTGACCTCGCAAGACCTAGGACCGGGCAAGATTTACATTAATGAGAATTTAACATCATGGAGAGCTGATCTTTTCAAAGAGGTAAGAAAAGTTAGAAAAAAATACCACAACGGCAAGGCTTGGACTATAGATGGGAAAATTTTTTTCAAAGCGGAATTCACTTCCAAAGCTCAAAGGATTGACTCTTATGAAGATCTAAAGGCTTTATAATTCTAAAACGATGTAAACAATCTTCAGCCTTGTCAGTTTTGCATACTTAAATATATCAAACTGTTGACCTCTCTTGTAAGCACTTGGGATTTCGGGGCTTAGATAGCCGGTTAGTTTTGTTAATTCCCAGAAGTGAGAAGTCGAATTTTTCTTTTGTTGTTGGTGTTATTTAGCTGTGCCAAAACTTTTTTGTTGAGCTAGTTAGGTATTGTTCTGTTTTTGCTAATTAATCTTTAACTTTAATCTGTTTTGCATTTTTTTCCCTTAATTGTGCAGTGTTTAGAATCAGTGTACTGCAGTGTCATCGCTAGTCTAATTGTTAGTTAATTGCTTTATTTCTTTTTTTTTTTCTCAGAATAATTATTAGATAAGGTGTTAGCTTTTTGTTTTTGTTTTTTCGTCTCTTTTTATGCATTGTTTTACAGCTTTGGGGTCATGCATTTCTTTATCAATACAGTTTATACAATCAACTTTTTCACACAGCAATGGCAAGTAAATTAAAAATTATCTCGCTAAATGTGCGAGGTATAAGAAATCCAAACAAAAGGAGAGCAATATTTTGTTATTTAAAACAGCAAAAAGCTACTATTTTTTGCCTACAGGAAACATATTCGCAACCGGATGATGAGAAAATATGGCAGGCGGAATGGGGCGGAAAAATTTTCTTTTGCCACGGAACTGCACATTCCAAGGGCGTATGTATTCTATTGAATCCAAATTCATCCTCTAACTTCGACGTCGTTCAATCGGATCAACAAGGCAGAATTCTGATTTCAAAACTTAAAATTTTCGAAGAAACATTTTTCATTGTAAATATTTATGCACCAACTGATTATCGAGAACAAAACGAATTTATAAAGAATTTAAGTGAACTTCTCGTGAGAAAAACGGATACCTCCAGGTTAATTATCGCGGGTGATTGGAATTGTACACTTTCTAAAGCAGATAAAAGTGGTGGTGTAGTTTGGAAATCCACAAACTACAGAGACGCTGTAAGCAACCTTATGAACGAATTGAATCTCATCGATATCTATCGAAAATTGCACCCATACACAAGATCCTTTACCTACGAATCCAAAACTAATAAATTGAAATCGAGAATAGATTTCATCCTTGTCTCCCGTCCGATCTCTATTGAAGTCCAAACAGCTGAGATTCGAATGTCAGTTGCACCAGATCACAAGGCTACCTTTTTAAAGATTAACATTAGAAACGAGCTCAACAGAGGTCCGGGTACGTGGAAATTCAACAATTCTCTGCTAGAAGATGATGATTTTAAAGAACGTATTGCATTTTTTTATCCCCAGATACACGAGAAATACACCGATGTTAAAGATAAACAACTATTGTGGGAATTAATTAAAATGGAATTACGAATGAAAACAATTAAATATTCCAAAGAAAAAAGATTGGAACTTAGAAAAAGGGAATCAACACTTCAAAAAGAAATACAAGACCTTGACTATAAAATTTGTAATACGGATTTTGAAACTTTAGATCGAAACATTTTTGTGGAGTATGAGGCCGCCAAAGAAGAATTGAAAAAGATATATGAACACAAAGGGAAAGAGGCTATCTTTAGATCTAAAGTGAAATGGTTGGAACAGGGAGAAAAACCCACAAAATACTTTTTTAACTTGGAAAAGACGAATTATGAAAAAAAGCTTATACGCGAGGTGAAATTAGAGAATGGGGATAAAACAACACAACCAAAACAGATTGAGAAAGAACTGAAAAAATTTTATAGTAATATGTACACATCCAAAAACAATCTTAATAGTGAACCTCTAGGTGAAAATAAGAGTTTTGAGTCTTTTGTTGAAGGTATTGAAATCCCTCAACTGAATGCCGAGGAACGAGATTCACTAGAATATGATTTTACATTTGAGGAATTAAAAGAGGCGCTGGGCTCTTTCTCGGACAACAAAACCCCTGGTGAGGATGGATTCACTAAGGAATTTTATGAGTCTTTCTATGATCTCATTTGGAGAGATCTGTTGAATTCTTATAATGCAGCTTTTCAAAGCGGGTCCCAATCTATTTCTCAAAGGAGGGGAATAATAACGTTAATACCAAAAGCTGATGGGGATCTGTCTGAACTTTCCAACTGGCGTCCAATATCTTTACTTAATATCGATTATAAAATTCTGACTAAAGCTTTGGCAAAAAGAATAGAACAATTCCTACCAAAATTAATTAATTCAGATCAAACCGGATTTGTTAAGGGAAGGTACATAGGCCAGAACATAAGACTTTTAAGTGATGTAATGGAATATCTAAATGCTAACAAGACCTCGGGACTCCTTCTTTTTATAGATTTTGAGAAGGCCTTTGATAGCCTTGAATGGGATTTTATTGTTAAAGCCCTGAACGTTTTCAATTTTGGCCCAAATGTTAAAAGGTGGATTTCAATTTTTTATAACGGTGTGCAAAGCGCAGTAATAAATGGTGGATTTTTGACCAATTATTTTAATATATCTAGAGGAGTTCGTCAAGGTTGTCCGCTAAGTCCTCTTTTATTCATCCTTGCTGCGGAACTGCTAGCAGCAAAGATACGCCAAGAACCAAACTGCAGGGGCCTGTCCCTCCCAGATGACCAGGAGGTCAAAATATCACAGTTTGCTGACGACACTACTATAATAACGAAAAGTGTTGAATCTCTCAAACCCTATTTACAGATCTTGGATTGTTTTGGAATCATCTCTGGATTAAAATTAAATAAGAAGAAAACTAAAGCTATGTGGATCGGTTCTATGAAAGACAGCAATTTGAAAGTACTTGACTTTAAAACAATTAAAGAACCTATTAAAGTTCTTGGAATCCATCTATCCTACAACAAAAACAAATGTACTGAGGAAAACTTTTATGTCAAGATCAACAAAATGAAAACAAAATTAAATTTATGGCTTTCAAGAGACCTCACGATATATGGTAAGTCTTTATTGGCGAAAGCTTTAGGTATATCACAGCTAGTGTACGCAGCATCGATGCTGACCGTTCCAGAATCGGTTATCAAGACTGTACAAGAGAATCTGTTCGCATTTCTATGGAAAAACAGGAAAGACAAAATAAAAAGATTGGTTATGTATCAACCAATAGCAAAAGGAGGAATCAATTTTGTTAATTTTTGCACGGTCGTTAAATCTTTACGCTTGGCTTGGATTGGTAGATTACTAGGCGAGTCTGACGATAAATGGAAGGTAATCCCCAATTACTACCTTCGAAATTATGGTGGTTTATTATTTTTCCTTAAATGCAATTATGATGTAAAATCCTTGAAAACAGGTCTACCCCTCTTTTATCGAGAACTTCTTCAGTATTTTCAGGATCTCAAAAATACAACAAACATCTTTCCAAATGGCGAACTCATTCTTTGGAATAACAATTTGATAACTATAGACAATGCAACCCTGTTTTGGAAATCATGGTTGGAACGCGGAATCGTGTCAGTAAAGGATGTGTTAAACTCTGAGGGCAAATTTTTATCGTACGAAGAGTTTAGCAACAAATTTAACATCACCACAAATTATTTGCACTACTTTCAGCTAATTTCAGCCATTCCATCGGAGTTGAAAAGGAGAGCAGCTCAAACTTCTATACCTGCAGCTGATCTTTCCTCGACCTCCGCATCCATTCTTTCAAAACAAAACTTCAATTAATCTGGCTGAAGCACGTTGCAAAAATTATTACCAATTGTTCAACAACCATGATCCTATTGTCCCGAGTGGTGTAAAAAAGTGGCAGAGTAAATTCCCTGAAAAACTTGGTGAATGGACTAGAAGTTTTCAAGATATATATCGCTTCACAAAGGACAATAAACTTCGTCAATTTTGTTTTCGTTTTCTGCATAGAACAATTGTAACGAAGAAAGAACTCAAACTATATCACCTAGCCGAAGACGATAAATGTATATATTGTTTTAATGCGGATTCAATAGAACATACGTTTATCGACTGCAAGGAATCTGTAAAACTTTATTTACAAATTATATCATGGTTCAATCATCGTCAAGGTACTGAGGTAACACTCTCAAAAGAGCAAATTGCTTTTCATGACACAGGTCACGCGACTAATGTGCTTTCGGAACCCATAAAACGCAGGCTAGATTTGCTCATCATCTTGGTCAAATATTATATCTATTCTTCAAAATATCTTCAGAAAGAAATGTCTCTAGATGAACTCGCCAATAAACTAATGGTACAATGGAAACTAGAAAGATGTGCTCAAACGTAAAGCTGTTTTAAATAATAATAATAATAATAATAATACAAGGTCACTGTAGCGAATTTATTTAAAAAAAAAAATTGCTCTCAATAACGAAGTGTATTTTTTAAAAAAAAAAAACCGTAATACTATAAGTTAATGCATGGACTCTTTTTTGTACTTTTGTCGTGTTTTTTTTTTTATCAAGTAAAAGAAAAGTAACATTGTATAACATTGTATAATCTCCAATAGTGTATTTAATTGTAAGTAATGTACGTGTTTTTAAGTGTATCAATAAAGTGTGTTTATCTTTAAAAAAAAAAAAAAAAAAAAAAAAAAAAAAAAAAGATTTGACCAATCTTATTGCTTTTCGGCACAATAGTAACTAGCTACATCCTGGCTCGCACAAATGGTTTGGAATAACAATAATGATGTTCACACGCCATTCTTGCAAAAACACACTCATGCATTTGCATCGCTGAATGTAAACACAAACATGCTTGTCCGCCAAAAAATCACAGCATTTTCATCACCACTTGCCGAAGAAATGCTAATTTGGGGCGAGTCTCCTCTTGCAATCGCTTGTGGGACCGTCACTGGAAACAATACGACTTCTTATTTTTTGTTTTGTCTCATTTAACGGTCCCACAATCGACTACACAGCCTGCGTAGCTGGCGGTTTTGTTGGGGTTAATGCGCGTGTGAGCAAGCGGCAAAAGAGCGGCAACGAGTGGCGAAGTCACAACTAGCTCCTCGCGGTTTCGCCGCTTGCCCGTGCGCCCGTCAACCCCAACAAAACCGCCTGCTACGCAGGCTATCAACTACAAGATGAGACTGGCCTTAGATTTCTTCTCGTTTCTACAGTGTTGAATATGTGTGTGCCTGGGTTAACTCACCTCACTTTCCTCGTGGTCCACAAAGAATACATTACGCACCACACCCTTGATGTTCTCAAAATTCATCACTGATTCGTGATTTTCCAACTTAGGATTGACGTAAATGTGTTCCAGCATTTTGGAGATTTCTGGTCGCATGCGATGCTGTAAACGGAGTCTTGTAAACGGCATTCCATTCTTCACCATTCTCTCGAATAAAGACACGTCAAGGTTGTAGTGTTTGGCGAGCTCATAGACTGTGGGATTGGGGCGGAGTTGCTGATGATCACCAATCAGAATCACGTGCTGACATCCGGGAGTTAGAGATGTTACAATGTGCGACTCCAGTACTTCAGCGGCTTCTTCCACAATCGTGATTCGTGGACGCAGTTTATGCAAAAGCTTGCGGTATTTTGCAGCACCTAAATGAAGTCGAGTTTAAAGAAAGATTAATAAGGTGAAGCTCCTGAAAATTATCTGCACGGCGGAATAAAACAAGCATCATGGGAAACAAAAACAAAAAGGAACAACCAATTAAATGAAACATTGTAAAATCCCTGTGTTTTACAAGAGTTTAAAACCGTTGATTTGATTGGCTAGATTTACAGTGCGGACACTCGAACCATGAACGCCACGGCTTTATTTTCACTTTATTTGTACTTTATTTTCACTTATTTTGTAGTTATTTTTGACATTTTTCCAGAACTAACCAATCACAGCCGCGAGTCGAACAACGGTTTTTCCGTATGATTGACAGCTTATCTCCACATGAATCTCTTGCACGCAAGCTATTTATAGCCCCATCGTGGGAAAACACGACTGTTGCTGTTAAATGAAGATGGCTACATCGAGACTCTTCCGAACTGGAACCTTCAGAGGTTCACTTATGGTTTAAGTATCGATCTATAGGTCTTAAACTGGAACTTCTCTCGACATAATTCGGAAATACTAGAGGCCGGCTTAGGCCATGTTCGCTGTAGCCTATGTGAAATCCCCGGGTAAAATCCAAAGACATCGAAGCCTTCTTTCCGTCTACAGACTGTAAGCCGAAAACGCGTGAGTATTATATTGGAAGCCGGCATATGATTTGCCAGACTCATACTTTAAGTACTAAACTGTACTGAGTGATTTGTATAACTCATCTCTCTGATGATTTCCATTACAAAGCAGATTTAAACAGTATAAATCTAATCGTACGGTTACGTTGTGTACGAAATGTTGTTTGACGTTTACCGTCGAAATAAATATTAAATAGCTTGCGTTTCATTTGTTTCTTGTCCTTTATTGAATAAGGAAGAAATATTTCCGTCAGAAACCGCCATTATGATAGTTTCACTGGTTGAATATCCCGCTGTATATTGTAAGAAGCAGACCGCGGAAAATTCTGGATTAATGTACCGCCGTTGTGTAAAAACACACGCCAGTTTGAAAATAATGTTGAAAAAATGTCTCGGCTGTTTCTTCGACTTGCAGCTGTGATTGGCTAGTTCTGGAAAAATGTAAAAAATTACTACAAAATAAGTGAAAATAAAGTACAAATAGAGCGAAAATAAAGTACAAATAAAGCGAAAATAAAGCCATGGCGTTCATGGTTCGAGTGCCCTTACTGTAAAGCTCCCTTTATTAATATCTCCTTCCCCGGAGTGATAAGTAGGGAGGGCATGACTTCAGGTTACCAAATGAGTTATGAAGCCACACATTGCACACTGGGTCATTTAAAATGACCGTGCTTACCTGTTGTAGTCATACCAATGACATCAGCACGCTCAAGTATCTCCAAATCAAGCGCGTTGTTTATTTTCTTTATCTGCTCGACCCCCTCTTGAAATTCATACTGGAAGAACGATATAGTTCTGCGACAGCGCTCGCGAACGTCCATCAGCCATCGGCGATACAAACTCCAGCGGTCTTTAAGGGTCAAATTCCAAACATTTGTAACCTGCAGTGGACGAGGTGAAAAATAAGATTAGACATTTTTTATAAAAAAGCGAAAATTTTGGCTGAGCCTGAGGATGCTTTTATTTTAGCTCATACATTTTCTTAAATTGTGATGCAAAACCCAGCCTCAACGTTCTTACAAAAATGTTTCTTATAAAAAAGAGTGTAGTCGCATTCAATACTTTAACGCATTGACTCCTGCCTTTTACAGCTTCTTATAATTGTTTTTCTTGTTCTTTTTTCAGTAGGTAAATAAGTTGAATTAAAATTGTTCTAAATTGTGGTGGCTGTAAATTTTTAACGATACTCAAGCATAACCACCAAAACAAAATTTCCGTTCAGTTGTACCCAAATAAACGTTTATAGGTACATTAGTAAATGAATTAGCTATTTCCTTTTTTCTGCCTTAGTCATAACATTGCTTACCATTTTTGCTTTGTCATCTTGCATGACATCTGTTTTGCTCAGTTCTTGAGTCATTATCCTCTTTAACTTCCATTTAAGTCGATCAGCTTTTTGTATTTGCCATTCATCATCGCCTTCCCCGCTCAAAACAAAAGGACTCACAACTTTCATTTTCTTCTTTTTCTTCACTGACTTCGAGCCGAGCACTTTGCCGTCATCGTCGTCCAGGATTCTCTGGTCTTGAATAACATTCGCCTCGTACAGCACATCCGGGTTCTCATTATCATCTTCCTCAAGTTTTTCTTCTTCTGCTTCTAGTTCCGCTTCCGTTTCTTCTTGACAGAAAACAAAATAAATCTTGTTAGTATTGTCTTATAAACTTCGTAAAAATAACCTTCTAGCACTGAATTGTGTATCTGTATACATTTTTCTCCCAGCCTCACCCTTCCCCCCTCGCCCCGATCACCCCATTCCCGCCAAGAGAGTAGTCGTTGGATGTGTGGGTAGACTTCTTCAAGTTATCGAGGCCGTTGAGGACCACAAAATCAACAAAATATCTAAATCACCATTCAAATAGATGTATAGAGGAAATTTTATTGGAAAGTGGATTCCAATGAACAAAAGTTCTTGTTCACCGACCATTTGAGTTAAAAGAACGAAAAAGAAAGAGATCCTACAATCCATTGTTCTATAACTGAGTTTATTACCTCCTTGACTGGCCTGATTAGCCAAGTTCACATACAGTTGTAGCCAGTGCAGCATAGCACTACCTCTATGTCCACCTTTTCCATCAAACGGCTGTTTTAAAGACGCGTAATGCGCAGCGGTCATGCTCGGAGCACGATGACGTAACTCGTCTTCATGAAGAATGTTTTCATGGCATTTCTTTAAACGTTCTGTTGCAGTTTCTAATGCTTCCGTAATGTGGTCCATTTCCACATGAGCTTCGTAAAAAGCCTGTCTGATGTATTGGGGAACTGATTTGCTCTGTAGGGAAAATAGAAAGAAACAGCTCATGGCGTCAACATACACTAGCGTCTATTTTATGAGCAAAATCATTGGAAAAATTGTCTTCATAAAATGGTTTTCATCAATAAACAACTAAAAAAATTTAACGAGTTATAGAGCAGCGAAAGAAACGTGTTTTTTAATTAATAGCTTTGTAGCGTTTTCTATAACCAGCTTATTAAAAAAAAAAATTTCAGAAAATTATAGTATTAAGTATGCAGCCGCTACATTGGTATCCTACTTTGGGACACCAACGTGGCTATACCACTAAACTGTAGATTACTAAAGTAATGATTCGAGTTACTGTTGTAGACTAGTAAATTAGATTCTACCATCTATGTCATTCGCTTTCACTTTAAAGCTCTTAAGACTGCTCTCACTTCAAAATAATTTTCAATTCAGAAAATTAAAAATTACATAAAAATATCGGTTGTACCTGCAAAATTAAAAATAGGCTTCCGTGTTAGTTTGCAGATTAAGCTGGAAAATAGGAGCATGAATGGGGTAACCAAGCAAAACTTGCCATGGTCTTATATCCCATCCGGGGGGCAGGAGCAGCATTACTTCCAGCTGCTTCATGTACGGGAAACCGGGGTAAAAAGCTGGCATCAACGAGCTTTCTTGCTCCTCTATTGGAAATAACTTAAGTTTACCAGTCTTTTTTCATTTCTCGTTCGTAATCATCGATACAGTAAACACCCGAGTGTAAGAACCTAGTGGTTTAAGAACCTGCTGGCAGAAATTTGCCATTTTAATACCCCAAAATATAAGAACCTGTTTAGCCAAGCAAGGGTTATAGAACATTTTTATGAACATTTTTAACAGAACATCCCAAACTGTATTTTTGCATGAGGCTTGAAGCAATACAGTTATGAATACTGAAATGCTGAATAATGAAGGACCAAACCCATTCTTTTTCTTCTCGTACAATCAAAAACTATGGCTCCTCCTTAGAAATTAAGAACCTTATTAAGAACCTACCTAGCCTAAATTACCAATAATTACACCCAAATACAAGAACCTATTTTGCCAAACTTAGAAAATTGTAGGTTCTTACACGCGGGTGTTTACTGTAATCAAAATTTACCAGTGGAGCCTCACCTGGTGCATTTGGTGCTTCAATTCTGACAAACTGCATGCCTTCATAATCTCACTCTGACTCCGTCCTCCAATCCGAACAATCCCCTGGGGATGAAACTGATGAATTCCTTCCAGAAACTGATCAAGGGCATGGTTTGTGTAACAGACAACCAGGATTGGGCGATGGCCAGAAAGTCGCCTTAAGTGGCCGCCAAGAAGCGCTCTATCATTTTCATCTCTATCAGTGTCCCACTTTTTCTTGTTATGCAACAAAACATTGGCAATCTGCAAGGACAATATTGGTCTTGTATTGCTAATATGCTTAGTTTAATCATCTATTGAACACATACTCCAGCAGCTTCAGTAACGAAAAATCCGTAGAAATACTCAAAACGGTGCTGAATTGAGATTTCTCGTTTTCAAAATTTTAAATACTTAACTGTTATCGATTTGAATCTAGGTACCTTCAGCCCAATGTAGGTCTTTCCAGTCCCCGGAGGTCCTTGAATGACTGCAAATTCTTTGGTCAGCGCCATCTGTAGAGCCTTGAACTGAGAGTCATCAAGACCCAGTTCTTCCGCAGAAGGCCAGGAGGCCAGGTTCAGAAGTGAAACATTAGCTCCTTTGGTAGAAATAAAGCCGGTGTAAAAGGTGTTGTAAAAATAATAAGGGATCTATAGCGGTGACGACAGCGGCGCGCCGAGGACATCGCCTAATAAAAAAATTATTTATCTATAGGTGTTTTATTCTCGCAATCATTGCGGGCCCAAGAGAGGCCCGCAACCCTTATCTTGACAGTGACCAGCGGATTGCGTATTACGCGTGCGCGCCACGTTTATAAAGGCTATCTACAAACCGGAAGTTGAAAATTTTGTTCTTCCACTAAGAACGATCGGAATGCGAAAATTGTGTCAATCACGACAGTTTGTCGTAACACCGGAAGAGAAAATCTGTTCTCCAAGAACGATTGTCACATAAGATCTAGGCTTCTGTCACATGGAAGATTGCAAACATTACAATTTGCAGACTTGTTTTACGGGTGTTGCTTTTGCGAAAATTTGCTCTGATTGTATCACGCATAAGCCACAGCAAAGCGAATGATTCCAACAACGGTTATTGTCGAGAAATTCGTTATAACACTGATCACATAGTGAGTTTATCGACCGAGGAAAATCACATCTCAATTCACACCGCGTGCTCGACTACAGTTCACTAAACTGTCAATCCGACAAAAAACAACTCTGACTGGTTCGCGGCCGGTTAGCGGCAATTAAGCGTGATTTATCATTAATCGCGCCACGTTAATAAAAGGCGAGCACAACATAGCGAGTTTACCGACTGAGAAAAATCACATCTCAATTCACACCGCGTGCTCGATTACACTTCCCAAAACGATAAAAACGTGCATTCCTTGCGTGACGCGCTACTCGGGATAATTGTCTTTTGTCCATTTAATCATTCATCGACACTGCCATCTAAAATTACGCACTTTCGTACCAGTACCTTTTCTAAGTGCGTCAAGGCCCGCACTTTCTAACCTGTGGTTACCACTAGTTTAGACTTATTTAGTGTATCTATCGGTTAAGGATCTAGCATCTGCTAAATGTACCAAGACTGTGTTCAATTCCAATTAGAAGTGCATGTTCCCGGATGCATATTGCTTTGCACAGTACCAACACCAGAAAAGAGAATACTGTAATATAATCGTGTGAATGGTTAAAAAAAAATTTTCGATTCTAAAAGTTAATAAACCCTAATAGAATAGCTAACCTGTAAAAGAACTCTTAAGACTTACCCTTTCGAACTTCATCTTTGACTCCTAAGAGTGAACGCCGTAATCTTAACTTCCTTAGTGTATCAGTGCTGAATAAAGAAATGAACAATACCATTTCGGAATCATAAAAATGGCTTTGAAGAAAGGCTAGCGCTCAAAACGTCAGCTGTTAATTTGGCGGATGTATTACCTAACGTATCTGTTGAAACAATCTATTGATATAAAGCTTAGCATTCTCCTTTTCCAAGAACACAACGATATCAGGTTCTTCGATTTTCGCTTGTAAATACCTCTGATACCTTGCAGCAGTTGTATCGCAGCTCCCCTTCTTCATGATGGGCGTGAGATCAAAGGTCACTTGTTCCTGCAACTCGTTCTTCAAGTAGGCGGGTGGTTCAACTTCTTTCTGACAATTTACAATGTAATTCTGATTTGATAAAAGAAGAAAAATAGCAGTTAAAACAATTGAGACCAGAAAAAAGATATTTCGATGCGGAGTACATTTAAGTAAGATTTGAAGAGTGTGACAGCATCTTTCAAGTTTGCAGTTCATTGCTGGTGCAGATGTTAGACAGGCCTTATGTGTTGCATAGCTCGAGGACAACCGACGACGATAATCCGGACAGAACAGGTTAGACAAGAAATCCATTAAACATAGGCTACATAACATTTTAAATAAATAATGACAAAAGGGATAATCCATCACCTGAAAAGGTAGTTCTGCTGGATCAGTTTCTTTTATTCCCTCTAGCACGTGACGATAAGCTTCAAAGAAGGCAGTACTCTCCACCATCTGATACACGTCACCTTCTTTAAGCCCCGCTTGATCATAGACGTGGATGAACTGTATGTCCAGTATACCCTAGAGAGAATCAAGTTAGTAATATACATTATCATTTTGTAGTATTTAATAAATCCGTAAAAAAGAAGAAGAATTCTCGTGTTAACAGCAAAGGTGAAACTACTTCCCTCAAGTTGAATGCACATGTAAACGCTTTGCAGACGTTCGCCGACCGAATAACGACCAATGAGAAATCCGTTTATTCTGAACAATTGCTTAACATCTAAACATCTTAAACTGGTCTTGCGAGATATTCACGAGAGGGGCCTGAAGGGATAAAATTGGAACTTGGATTTACCTATTTTTTCACCGGTAAATTGGTTTGGGTCACTGGGAATGGGAATCACAATCAAAAATGGCAATGGGACTAGGATGTGGGCAAAAATAGACTGGGAAATCAATTTGGGCACAATTTGGGCTGGGAAATGAATCGATACCCTCTCACCCCTTCAGGACCCTCTCACAAGTTGCAAGTAAACGTCAGCTACTGTCTTGCCAAGGACGCATGTGACACGGTGGCACACGAAAAAGGTCAATTCACGAGCGGTCATTTGAAACTAATAACACTGTAAGTTATTAGCCATACTGTTGATAGAATGATTTTACGAAAAATCGGCGCATGATGAGGCCAGTGAGATCCTATTAGGACATTAAATAAGTGCATTGGTTATTTACACTTACATTTCACAGGATTTATGAACTTATTCTAAACAAACCTCGGGATGCAATATGCTCAGCGAGGTCACTGTCACTCAATAAAATTCTTATTAACGAGCACTCATTATCACATATGTTTAACTTACTCGCGTTATGTCTGAGAGCTCTCGGTTGGCCACGGTGGCAAACACAAAACTATCAAACTTGTCCTTAGATAAACACATCAGCGAACCATAGATGAGCCGCTTGCTGTTCTCCCAGCGTACATGCCTGAGCTTGGTGTTGTCAAACCTGATCCTGTGACGGATACCGTTGGACGTACATACGGGGTGCAAGAACTGGACATTATTGTACACACGTATGTCCTGAAGGGCACCAATATTAGGGGAGCCAATACGCTCCAACAACTGCGCGATCCCTTCACGAAGAGGCCGCACGAAGTCCTCACGAAGGAGTCGAAATTGCACGTCCAAATAATGCTCCGCGTCGTGGTAGCTCCCGTCAACTTTGTTTCTTCTAAGGAAGGGCCTTCCTCTTGACAAGATGTCCTCTTGAGTTGGAACAACTCTTAGCCGACGAAAATCTTCGGGTGGATTTACGTCATCGTTCTTCCCAGCTACAAAGTACATTTTTTTATGATCAGTGCACGTATGGAAATTCATTTATGCTTTTAACTGATAGGTAACATAGACAAAAATAATACTTCTTATACATTTTTTTTAATATTCCGCTTACCATCTCTGCGAGGCTTCCTGCTTTTTTGTCTTTCTTCTTCTTCCTTTCTCTTAAGTTCCTCGGCCTTTTCGATTCTCAGTTTCATTATTTCATCTACGTCGGTCACCAGAGCACCATCTGCTAACTGTCCTGTGTCAGACAGCATCACCGTCCCACAGTAGAGATCAGACACCGGAAGGTCAGCGTAACAGCTCGGGAATCTTCGGAGCAACTCATTCATTATTTTTGCAACATTTTTCAAAAACACTGCGACATCAGATGGAGGCAAACCGATAGTAGATAGCTTGTTGAGATATGGTCTGAGGTGCAAATTGAGAAATGATGACCTTGGAAGCAGGTTTAGAAGCTTTAGCAAGCTTTCGTTCTAATAGAGTTGATGCAGTCACAGGCTTTGCTTACAATGCTCACAATCAGCGCAATCCAGTCATCTTTCATGACTTTTTGCTGTGTCAATAAAGTTTCAGTAGCTGGAAAGCATAGCCTCGATGTTAAAGCAAGGATGATTTCGTCAGGGGTTTTGGTCTCCAGGTCGTCGAGTTCCCTAATCCCGAGTTTAACCTCAAGCCGGTTTTCAGGAGGTCCGTCGCCACCACGTCCCAATGTCCAATCTCCTTCTCTTCCACCAAATCTTCCACCGCCTCTACCACCGGCTCTTTTGTCCTCTCTTCCATCGCGTCTTCCACCTTCCCTTTCACCTACTCTTCCGGTTTCCATCCCCTCATCTCTTCCACCTTCCCTTCCACCTAGGCCTCCTCTTCCACGTTCCATCTCCCAACCTCTTTCAACTTCCTTTCTACTGCCTCTTTCAGCACCTCCACTTCCACTACTTCCACTTCTAACGCCTCTTTCACTTTCCCTTCCACCTATTCTTTTGACTTTCATTTCCCCACACCTTCCACCTTCCTTTTCACTTAGGCCTCCTCTTCCACCTTCCATCCCCCAGCCTCTACCAACTTCCTTTCTACTGCCTCTTTCAGCACCTCCACGACTTCCACTTCCATCGCCTCCTCCACCTTCCCTTCCACTTATTCTTCTGGCTTCCCCCCTCTTTCACCTAGGCCCCCTTTTCCACCTTCCCAACCTCTTCCGATTTCCTTTCCACTGCCTCTTTCAGAACCTCCACCTTTCCTTCCCCGCCTCTTCCACCTCCTCTTTCTCTGCCTCTTTGATCTCGACAAACTTTATTTGTTTGTTCCATCGACAGCCCCTCTGCAACAACATGGAATTTATTTAATAAAACACTTAATTATAAAAATTTGTCACTGTTGGATCCGAAATCTAAAACTCTATTTTTTAATAGAATATTGGAATTTGAGGAGACAAAATCATGTCAAATCAAAGTCTTGGCCTTTATTTTGAGCACGAAAACATTATCAGTTTCGATCAAATGTAACTTAAAAGGCTCATTTCAGAACCCTTCGTATACGCTCGTTGGAATCTTTTACCTGGTATTGATTTCCTAGGTTCCCAGGTCTGACTGGCGATTTAAACAAGCTGAACAAGTTGAACCTTAAATGTGTCACATTTCTAAGAGAAATTAAGTCTACAGCTACGATTTAGTTAATTTTATGAAGTTTTCTAGACCATAATTATCAATGGAGATTTACTAAAAAGCGCCTTATTAGCACTGCCGAAATTCTGATTTGAACTGGAGAGACAACCATGCAAGAATACAGGTCATGCAGGGCCGGGAAAAAAAAAAAAAAACCAAACCCCCCCAATTACCTCGTTTGCCTTTCCGGGTTGAATACTCGAAATCTGTGTAACGCAGAGGAGGCAAGATTTTTTTAGAAAACAAACAAGATCCAGAAACATCTTTTAAATTGACTAAAGGAATATAAAAAATAACCACCGCAGTTCGCATCTATTTTTACCGGGCATCTATTGTTCAAGTCGGCAAACACGACAGGTCTTGGCACAAATCCCGTCGAGTGTTTCAACGAACGGAACTGGTTGCTGTCACACTATAAATAGCATTGTCATCGGTTTTGGATCTGGATGATTCGATTGGGGAAGTCGTAGAGATTCAATTTTCCCCGCGAAAATTATTATTATTATTATTTTTTTTTTAAAAAATGGGAATTTCCATGAGCAGACTTCCGAAGTTCAAGTCCAGGGACTTTTCCCTTAGTACTGGTGGAATTTTCCGTTAATAATCACTTACAAATTTCATTGTTTTACAATTTCAGAGTATCATCCGAGACTAATAACTTCCAAAACGTAAGCCAGTCCATATTGGGCTATCAACACACCATCACTCCCTTTCCCGTAGGATCCTGCATGTCCTAACATTAGTGTTTACAAAATCGAACTATAATTGTCGGCAGATTATCTACGTTGCACTAGTTTTCTTAGCCCTAGAAATCTAGGCTTTCACAGTGTCCCGATACCCGAAAAACAATTATGCTCGGGCTAATGAGAGCTAGTCGAAGGTAAGAAATAATTCCTGCGACGGCGAAATCAGTTGCATGAATAATGAATGCACCCTGCAACACGTACACACGATAGTCAAACTGCAGAAGTCGCTCCAACGTTTAAAATAAGCAGACCAGTGAAAAAAAAGTTCTAGTTAGTCCTGTCAGCAAGCATTATAGGAACCCGTCTCGCCGTGACATGTTTTTATCGTACGTTGGCATGCATGGACAGTGCGTTTAGGTAGACAACAAGTTTCATGCAACGTTATTAAAACAGTGTTATTAAACTTGTCTCGAATCGGCGTGAAGTTTATGAAACGTCTGCTTAAATGTATTTTTCTTATTGGCCTTGGCTCTACAGAGAGCGTTGCAAGTTGTACGGGCGAACGAATCTTCGCTTTATTAAAACGATATAAAACTGCAGTATAAATGCAGTTAAAAGTGAGAGCAATTTCGAGTATAGTTGCCGGCTAACATTTACCTGAAATATCCGGTGAAGAAGTCAGTAACGGTACCCTGACGTCGAAAACTTTCAAGGACTCATTCCACAGTTATTCCTCGAGCATCATATTATACAACTGCTACATTAATAATCCACGATAACGCTAGTTTTAAGGTGAAGAACGGGACATTTTAAGCGAGAGAGTGTAGATTTACTGGGAGAATTAAAATACTTCAAGCTTTAATGCAGATCGAGCCAATCAAATCGCGGCAGAATTTCTGAGAAACCACAGGATCACTTCCGGGAAATTGGGGACTTTTAAATTGATGGCATGAGGAAGTTGCAGATAAAATTGGCTACTGTTCGTACAAAATACGTAATAATTTAGATTTTTCTTTGATTTTCGCTTGCTCGAAGCAAGTAAGCAAGAGTTGCTGTTCTGTCATTTGCTGTTTTTTTCTTTTGGCGGGGGAGGGGAGGGTAAAATCGTGTAAAATGGTCTGAGAGAGTTCAAAACAGAAGAGAAGACTTTTTCATTCACGTTTATTCCTAAAACGATAAGATCAAAGAAATTAAAGCTAGTTTATACTGTATCGGGAGTTATTCACAAGTTTTAAGTCGTGACGGAAATTATCAATATTCTCAGAAAGATCGCAATCGTTTCAGGGAAATCAGGTTCCTATGATGTCATAAAAAAAAGCCAAAAACAACTCGTCCCAGGATCTACTCGACTTTTATTGTAAATTAGAAGGAACAGCAAATAATAGTTCCTAGTGTAAACCCAGCTAACATTAAAGTGATTTTATTTAACCCGTTTCCCTCTCTGATTTCTTCACTCCTTTAGGGAGCATACTAGCAGAGCGTCCATGATTCTCCACCGAAAACGTACTTGGCGCAAGTTTCTAAAACCGGATTTACACGGGCAGTTTTTATGTAACTACATTTATGTGACAATTATATTTGATCGTGTAGATGACACAACAATTATTTGTCAGCAATTTAAAAATTAGAGCGCCAGTTATGACCTTGGACAGCAGAGAACGCACGGAGATACGCGCACACAGTGCTCAGTGGGAGTTTGGGAGATTGGGGACCACATCTGCTGATGCAATATTTGCCACACCTTATGTGACGAGTTGTCTACACGAGCAATTTTCGTGTGTGACAACTTTTATTTGTCACATAAAAGCTAACTCGCCAGCTTGTCAACAAATATACTTGTCACATAAAAATTTTAAAATGTTGGCAATCAATTTAAACCGAGAGCAACGATAAAAAAATACATACATCTTAGGTGATACATGTTTTACAGTAAAACCCTACAGTCACTATCACCTCATTATTACTACATTTTTTGCCCAAACAAATGCTTAATTAGTCAGTCTTTTTTAATTTAAATCTCTTATTGAATTAACGTTTAATTCCGTCAGATCTGCCTGAGGCGTTGGTTTCCCTGGCTATGTTTAGAGATTGTGAGGAAAGCAACTTCCTCTTAAAGCAAATTTCACCCTGAGCTGCTACAGTAGCTGGTTCTTCAATCACGAAATTCGCGAGGGTCAAAGTTATGGATGTTAGCCATATCAGAGAAGGCAGCATATCGAGCACCATCCATTTCACGAGCTAGCTGATTGTCAGCTAGCAGCTGGTGATTATGGCCACCGATTCTTGAGCCACATTCTGGACATTTGCTTTCTTCCATCGCTCCACCGCACTCTGTGATACAGTAGATGTGACCTGGAAGATTGGAAGTGAAAAGAAAAAATTAACAGCCGTCGGAGACAAGACTAAAGGTTATATGCCTTTTTTACCTTATTGTTACTTATTTTCGCGGGAACTTAATTTCGCGAAAATGGAACGGGCATATTTCGCGGGACTTAAATTTCACGATTTGGCCAAAAAAATACGTATAAAGGAACTAAATTTCGCGAAAACAGTCAAAATACTGGTCTGCATAAACAAAGAGTAAGTCCCAAAATTGGCCAATTGACTAATTTTCCACAGCAATAGTTTCCAATGACACTGAAAAAGACCAAGAATAAACGAAACTTAAAACAGTTTGACATGTTCTTTTGCAACAAAGTAGAGCTAGTTTAACGACTGTACCAAGATAATTCTGTAGCAGACTGACCGTAAATTAATTATAAAAAATATATAAAAGGGTATTAAATTTCGCGTCGTTATTTTTCGCGAGAACCTTTCTTCGCGGGTCTTTAATTTCGCGATTTTTTGAAAATCGCGAAAATTGAGTCCCGCGAAAATAAGTACCAAAAAGGTAATATCTTAGGCTATTGTCCCTACTACTACTTGTTTCTTTCTGCATAACTATCTTGTTTAAGGCCTGGTTCACACTAGCGACATAACGACATAACGGCAAGGTCACGCAAATGCAAAAAACACCTCATATTGATGTTCTATGTCACCAGTGTGAACAACATAACATAACGACATAGTTGGAACATAATGACATAAGCATAACGACATAAGGAAAGAACTGAACTTTTCTTTATGTCGTTATGTCCATGTCGTTATGTCGTTATGTCGCTAGTGTGAACCAGGCCTAACAGACTTTAATTTGGTGACCGTGCAACGCCAGCAAAGATGACTGTGTTGTTTGAGACGGTTATGAGTGAAGAATCTTTCCGTATTAATTGATGACATTTCAAAGGTAAAATGCGCAAGCCCCTAAAACACATTCCGATATAAATCGAAACCAAATACTCTCCACACTGAGTCATTATTTGAAATAACTAGAAATTAGTGAGGGGAATTTTCACGACCATCAAATCGCATTTAAAAGAGTGAAATGTCTTAATCACGTGAAGCAATTTAACTCACCCTTTGGACATTTGAACCAGTGTCCCTGTGTCAGTCCCATGGCCTTCACAATCAGATCTTTCTCGTCTCTTGTTACTTCCTGGTAGAACACTTGAAGGTTTTGCTCGCGTCTGATTCGTTTAATGCGAGCAGTGTACATCTCTCGACGATGTTTGTCTGAAAATGTTGAAAAGTACTTTACTTACATTATTGAATGCAGTTGTGCAGTAAAAGCTTGTCAGCGTCTAGCATATTCTACATATTCTTGTATAAGAGTAAAGAAAACACTTCTTACCGCGCGTCACGATAAAATACATGAGCCAAATCATGCGTTCCTCAGTCCTCTTTAGCTGGCACAAAAACATGATACTCGAATTTGAGCGAGAGGAAGTCCCTCGTGTTTCGTTTTCGTAAAGCGCAAACCTCGAAGACTTTCAGGAGCGGCTCCGGGAAGCGCTCACTTTACCTCATTACGTGCCGCTCAATATTAAGTATTTCGTTAATCAGTTCGAAATCTGTTCGTAATCTGTTCGTAAATCAGAAGAATTTATCGCTTTTACAGCTTTATCTATATCTTACCAATTTTCTTCTGCATATCTAGGGCTCTTTTAATGAAATCGAACTCCACGGTGTCGGTGGCTCCCAGGTGAATACCCCGGACATCAAGCTGCATCCTAAGCATTCTGTAGTCGACAAGGAGCTGAGTTCTGTACATTTCTTCGTTGAGTTCTTCCAGTTCTTGGTCGCTGAATCGAACTCGAATCCCCATCACGCGGTGCCTGAGTTGTTCTACTGCACTCTCAAGATCGTCCTTCGTATCCTGCAACAGAAGTCTTGAATCAAAGCTTTTTGCTCTTCCCTCTTCCGCCTCTTCCCCTTTTCTTATCTTTGCCTTGAGACCTTGAAGGAAAGTCAGAAAACTGATCTGGTTCTCGTACACGTTAACTTGTTCATCTGTGAAGTTCTTGCGATCAAGCCACCTGATGAGTGTTTCCATGTCTTCGGGGAAGTCATCAATCTTCTGCACCTTTAATTTGAGCCTCGCTGCTTCTTGGTCACGCTGTCCTTTGCCAAGTATAATCTTCCGCTTTATTTGTTCGAAGTCTGCGAGGATCTTCTTAACGATGTTGCCGTACCTCAAACTGGTGCGGATGGGAATCCTACACTTAGGGCAGAGCTTGAGTTGTACATCAACTGGCTTCCCGTCGTGTGTTGTCTCAGCCTGGTCCATCCACTGATCCATCATGTCAACTTCAAACACGTGACCACAATCTGCCAGCTCCACGAATCTTGCATCAGGATCGTCTTCAGTTCCGAAAAAGATCTCCGTCACCTCGTCCTTGTGACACTCTCGGCACTTCTTCGGGCATATTTCCCCGCAGAGACCAATACATGGATGCCCGCACGACCGAAGTCGCTTTGTACACGGCACGTTGCATCGCGGACGATCGCACAGCTTCCCACACAGTTTCTTGCACTCATGATGCCGGCACTTCCAGGTACATGGTTCGTTACAAGGATCACAAGGGTCACCACATTTCTTTTTACATTTGCTGTGTTTGCAGGAGTTGCCACACTTTTCCTTGCATGGAGGGCAGTTTTTGGTGCACGGTTCGCTGCAGTTGTGGCCACAGAACAGTGTACGGTCGCACTTCGCCTTGCACGGCGCATGGACTCGACCACGCAGGCAACGACTACAGTCACCTATAAGTAAACCAGCAAGAGTTAGGGTTACTGAGAGAAATATGATATTTCCTTCTTATCTGATTCCTCCCTTAAACAAATTGTCAGTTGCGTAGCTTACTAAAATAAAAAACAATATTATCAAAGAGAAGATATTGCGTTGAGGTTACACTACAAGACACCTTAGGCAATCAGTTAGAATAATTAATTTTCGTCACAAGCAGAGAACTTATATTAAAGAGTTTAAAAATCGGGCCTTCATGTATCCCGGCATCCCTCTATTGCTTCTAGAACTTGTATTTGAACTTGAATTGCCACGAGATTTGAATTTCGAATTTTAAAGGTTCTGTCCCTTACACATTTCACAACGGACAGATATCCACTAATGAAGGGCCAAGCCCGAATGGTCTGGGTTTTTGTGTCATTTTTTGTGCTTGTGTGTGTGAGAGAGAATATTGGCACTAGTATTTAACATTTATCTTGTAAATTATTTATACAAACAAGCACCACGCAGCCTACGAATTTTTTACCTTTGATAACTAGTATCTGGTACAGAATACTCTACTTTGTCTGTTTAAACAATGCACAGAAACCTAAGATTCCAATTTGGGAACTTCAGACACCTGTGGCAGTATTCCCCCCTCCCCTCCCTTGTCAATTGGAATGGCACTTAGTGGAACACAGACTTACCAGCACAAGGGTGTCCACAATTTAAGGTGACACCACAAGGTGCATTACATGGACTTTGCAGTGGATTCACGTGACATTCCGTCTGGTTTTCATGTCCACAAGGCCAGGATTTTGTTGTGATGGTGGTGCAATTCACGCTACACTCTTCATGGCACCTATTCTTGCACTGATGGCCACAGCTGGGTAAAATCTTTGAACAAGGTGACAAGCATTTCACTTCTGAAGGATTCTTGGAGCAAGGGACTTTCTGAATATGGCCACAACCAGGAAGGATCTTTGCCACGAGTTCCATACAAGGCCCGCAATCTTGGTAGCATCTCCTGGAGCACTTATGCTTCCTAGCGCAGAGCGTCTTAGCACACGGCTTATTGCACTTGTATTCTTTGTGCTCTGGGTCTGTGGGATGACACACCATGTCACACACGTGACCACAATCAAGTCTCGTGGCACATGGTACGGTGCAGCCTCCCTCTGGCGCCTTCTTGAAGTCCTCAGCACGTGACGCGTTGATCACGTTTTGCGGATGGTTTTGGCACGTGAGCATCAATGCATCTCCTACGCTTCCACGCTCTCGCATGTCGTTGATGATCCCACTCCACAATGGACTTTTTGTTTCCAAAAGGCTGATGTTACCAATACAATAAAATCCTTTCTTAGCGCGGGACAGCGCGACACATACCCGGTTTTCTGTCTGCAGGAAACCGATTTTGCCTTCTTCGTTGCTTCGAACGAGCGACAGGAGAATGATGTCATTTTCCTCTCCTTGAAAATTATCCACTGCGCAGACGCGAACTCCGCGGAAGAAATCTTTAGGCATTTCTTTTTTGAGCTGGATGAGTTGTCCGGTGTAGGCTGTCAAGACTGTAATTTGCTCTCTTTTGTAGCCTTGAAGGATGAAGTAGCGACAGAGAGCGGCCATGAATTTGGCTTCGTGTTCATTTGACCTGCTCTTTCCTTCCTCGGTATAATCCTGTAACGGAGAGAAGAGAGCGTGTTTTATTTCAATGTAAGTGGTTCAAAAGAGGAAAGAAAGGATTAGTTTTGCTAAAATATCCGAGGAATAGGCGATTTTAGAACACTTGAAGAGGCTTTGTCACGGACAGCCTCAAACAGTTTATATTTGTGACCCAGAAGACCTAAAAATAATGGTCCATTTTTATTAAAAATTGCTATATTAGAGCACTGAAACTGTTAATGAGTGTCTTTGGCTGTGGATGGCTGGGATGGAAATGGATTGCCACTTGAAAAATTAAGGCTTTACTTATAGCCGTAGCTTGATTTCTATCCGCAAATTAAGGTTATATCTTCCTTTACATGTTCAAAGATAATGTTTTTCATGGATTAAGTTGCCTACCACTAATTTCAGGACAGTTTAGACCAAAAATCTGCGAAATCCCCGTGACGTAGACTTTCTCAAAGTCCTTTTTTTTTTTTTGGTTGACCGTGCTCGCTGTCATATCATACGAGGTTTTGCGAGGTTTTGCTATCATATCGCTTGCTATCATTTATACGAAGTCGAATGGAGCACGTCTACCCGTGACGTAGCTCCTTTAAAAGTGCTATAAAGTTGAGACTATTTCTAGGAGGCTCGTACGTTGAAACATCGCAAGCATTTGAAAAGACTTTAAACGTATCAGCCTCGACTAGCTCTAGATTCACCGTGAGAATATCCTCTCGCAGTAACTGAAGTGTTTGTCAGCGCAGTCGTCATTATAAGTTCTGGGTTTGGAACATTTTCACGTGTTTGCAAAGAGTCAACTCTTTTCTCTTCTGAATAGGTAGATTAAGTCAAATGTTTGTGTGATCCGAACATAGAGTGACTGATTAATTCCAAACTGCGAGGATCATTTCATTCATTTCATCATTTATCCGCAGTTCACACAAATGTCTTTCATAAATTCACTTTGTCATCTACTCCACATGCAGGACATTGGGAGCCACAATTGACCTGCTTCCAACGTGTCAAAGCTTCGTAGCTCAGTTGGTAGAGAAACGCACCGGTATTGAGGAGGTCATGGGTTCAAATCCAGTTGCAGCCTTAACATTTTTTCAGGCTAAAAAAACGCAATTGCTATAAATTGCTTACACACTGCGAGGATCACTTTATTCATTTCATCATTTATCCGCAGTTCACATATGTTTTTCATAATATTTCATATATCCGCACAATTTTCATATATATATGTCTTTCATATATTCGCATTTCACATATATGTCTTTCATATCTGATCCGCAGTTCACATATGTGTCTTTCATGTATTCACTTTATTCGAATGTTCTCCCTTTCACAACTTGCTTCGTTTGTATCAAGAAATTTAAACCAAAGCACACTTTTCGACCAATCAGACCTCGTATCATACCAATGTCACTTAACTTATAAATTTATTCTTTGGTACTCACCTCACTCTCAGCGTGGTCCACAAAGAACATGTTACGAGCCACGCCCTTGATGTTCTCAAAATTCATCACTGATTCGTGGTTTTCCAACTTTGGGTTGAAGTAAATGTGGTCCAGCATTTTGGAGATTTCTGGTCGCATGCGATGCTGCAAACGCAACCGTTCAAAAGGCATTCCATTCGTCACCATTCTCTCGAATAGCGACACGTCCAGGTTGTAGTGTTTGGCGAGTTCAAAGACTGTGGGATTGGGGCGGAGTTGCTGATGGTCGCCAATCAGAATCAAGTGCTGACATCCGGGAGTTAGCGATGTAACAATGTGCGACTCCAGTACTTCAGCGGCTTCTTCCACAATTGTTATTCTTGGCCGCAGTCTTTGCAAAAGCTTGCGGTATTTTGCAGCACCTAAGTTTAAAAGAATTATTTCATATAACTAACTAAAGGAACTTCAGGGCGAAAGTCCCTAAAAATAATCTGTACTTATTGGAAATGGCCCACAAGCTTTTCAAAGGCTGCGCATCGATAAAGCTGCTTTGTCTTTTTTGCAAGACAGCGGTGAAAAGGCAACTGATGTTTAATGGACGTTGGACGAAAGACAATGAATTTTACAAGTAATTAATTCATTTGATAATGTCCTTGTGGACCTTTAGTATTTTACAGTTTCCTGCCTGTCTTTTGCTAGAGTTTTCTCAATACAAAGTTTTTAATGATCTCTTGTATCTGGACACGAGAGAATTCATTAGTTTTAATCATTATGTTGTACGTTAAAATAGTTGTGTAATTCCTTTTGTTTCTTTTGTTTTTCTACCGGCATAGTTCCGTTCGTTTCTTTGCTTTAGTTATTTATGTAAATTTAGGCCTTTTTTCGTTTTCAAGTTGCATGTCAAGTAGATTTCATTTTTTCGGGTTTCAACGTTGGATTAAGCAAGATCGTTAGGACATTTTTCGAGGACATAAGGACAACTTCGTTTAAGTAGATCATTGGACGTGTATATAGTGTTTTGAATTAATCGAGTGCATCGTAATCGGACATCGTAGAACGTACAATAAATGTTTCTTGTGAACAGTATCTGTTGATTTGTGTTACACGGCCAAGCCAAAAACAAAAAAAAACTACGCTAACTATGCCGCTTACCTGTCGTAGTCATGCCAACGACATCGGCTTTCTTGAGTATCTCGAAGTCTTCCATGTTTTTGATGTCCTTCAGACGCTTAGCTCCCGCTTCAAACTGCTCTTGGAATAACGATATAGTGCGACGGTACCCCTCAGCCACGTCCGCCAACCAACGACGATACAAACGCCAGCGGTCTTTAAGGCTCAAATTCCACACATTTCTGACCTACAGTGAATGAAAAACAAACCAAAGTAAGACTGTTTTTGTTCTCATAGACTAACGGACAAGTAAAGTTTAATTTTCAGCTTCGTTTCCAGATTTTTTTCCTGCGGTGGTATTAAGAACGTGCTACACCCGAATTCATTCTTATTACATTTTTATGGCCTGTAAGTACAGCCTTCTCGTTTCTCGTTTCTTCCCCGTGTCGGCCTGGACCATAGATACAGCGTGCAATATAATGCGGCTGTATTCGCAGGAGAACTTGATATAATTAGGGCAACTCTACTTCCTATTTCTGGTGGGTGGTTGATAGAATCCTTAAACCTCGGACCTACAACATCCCCCTCCCCCCCCCCCCCCCCCCCCATGAGGAAATTTTGAAAAGAGGATTTACTGTACAATGCTGAAACTTTCAGTAGCTGGTCATTCATCCCTTGCGGAAATTTTGATATACCAACCATGTGTCCGTTATTTAAAAAAAAATTACAAGCAGGTCTGACCAAAAATCGTCATTTTTAACATTTTTTTTATTTTTTCTAGTTTTTTGAAACAGAATTGTACGATTTGTTTATTTCTCCATAAGAATTCTTCTCCTTCTGTTTCACACGAAAATCCATCTCCATTTGTAAGCTACTAGTAAGTCTGCTATGCAATAACTCGCTACAAATAGGTGTCTGAAGCAGCCATTTCTTTTTTCCTTCACAATCATTCTCTTGCTTACCGCTTTCGCTCTCTCGTCAGGCAAGGTGTCTTTTCTACTCAGTTCGAGAATTATGGTCCTCTTTAACTTCTTTTTAAGTCGTTCAGGGTTCTGAATTTGCCATCCGTCTTCAGTTGTTCCGCTAAAAGCGAAAGGATTCACGACTCTCAGTTTCCCGCCTTTTCCTGCAGCCACCGCTCTTGAGCCGAACACTGTGACGTCATCAATGTCCAGGATTCTCTGGTCCTGCATAACATCAGCTTCGTACAGCACATCCGGGTTCTCTTCGTCTTCTTCTTCCTCTTCTGCGTCTTGTAATTCAGCCTCCGCTCCATCTTCAAGAAAAATAGAAATCGTCATTGCACTGAAATTATTCCCTCTGTCTATTGCACTTGTCTTCACTTGCCTTCTTTTTTGGTGGTTTCTTGGTGGTTAATCATGCATTAATACCAGTGCCCGTTTCCGAAAAAGTTGGGTCACTGCTTACGAGGGTTATTTTAAAAAAGACCTGCAATCTTGCCTTCCAGGAACTTTTATCTACACAGATCATCTCGATTTTAAAACTTTCAAACTTCATTAAAGGGGCTTTGTCACGGGTTTTCACAGATTTTTTGAACAGCGAAAATATATATTTGTGTCATAGGAAATCTGAAAATACAAATACTTTATTAGAGCCCTGAAACTGTTAACAAGCATCTTTGGCTGTGGACGGCTTCGGTGGAAATGGATAACAACGTGAAAAATAAAGGATAAACGTTTTGAAGTTTTTTCGGCGCGTCTTCAATATTACAATTAAAAAACAATGGTCTCTTGCTAATGTAAAAAACCGGATAAAAACGAAGCCCTTAACAACGAACAATATTCTTCAGACCGACCAAAGTTACTAATATTAAAATGTATTGGGACAGAATCCGATAAAAAAGAAAAAAAACCTACTCACCTTGCGAGACAATTCCGCCAACAGCTCTTATAGTTTCCTTTCCAAGAGATTCAGCAAAAATATGAAGATCGGTGACCCTTCCTTGAAAGCAGCGCTGTGCAGCGACTGCTAAAGCACCAATCCTGATAGAAAACTGAGTCGCTAGCTCCAGCTTCTGACCGATATACTTTGCTTCCACTTCATTCCCATCATGCCACAGACGCGCAATCCCGGAGTCAGGGTCATAAGAGGCCCCAATGAAGTTCCAGGCATTCATCTTCAGCACGGCCTTCGACAAAGCGGGGGGCTGGGTAAAATCTCTTCGTGCAAAGCGCGCTGTTAAAACTCCTTTTCCATCTACTACACCATCGTGACAAATTTGGAGCCCTAGGCCCATCTCGTGAAAGCTCAGGATTGACCCCCTGTTTCCGGTTGGGAACACGTCCATCAAAAGGGTGATTGACGTTCTGGTGTCCATGTCACTTCCGGGATGGTTGGGAATTTCAACGAATGAGTCAGGTGTTCCTTGCAGTTGCAGGGGGTTGATGTGTATCCCGTCAGATTCGGCGGCCCATGTAACACCACGAGACATAATGGCAAGATTGGCTCGTGAAACTCGTTCCAGTCCACCGAAACGGTGGCTGAGTGGAAAGACGGCAACAGGTTGCACGGAAACTAATAAAAGAAGTAATGAAGTCTGTTACTGAGCTTGCTTGTATCGCATTTTGATAGACACGTATCGTGTTTTACTGCAAATCCACGAATCTGATTGGTTGTCTTATCGTTAACTACTCGCTGCAATCACCGTGGCAAAATCATGAGCACAATAAAAGCACAACTTTTATACCTAATTGTACATTTTGGTACGCTTCGGCGGCATATCAGGCGAGTTTGGTCGAGCCATGGCTCGTATTTTGGCGAGTCGCAGTCGAGCCAAAATATCCATGGCGAGTCGCAGTCGAGCCAAAATACCCATGGCGAGACCAAACGAGCCTGATATGCCGCCAAAGCGTACCAAAAAGGTACGATTAGGTATTTGCCGTGCCCACATTTAGCCAGAACTCCGGTAATATAAATCGCTCTGTTGAAGCCTTGCCTGCCACGTTCGTAGTGCAAATTGTGTTGACCGGCTTGTACTGATACTTTTTTGGTCTTCAACGCTTTATCAAGTAACTCTTCTGACATTTTTTTACTCGTTTGTTGGAGTTTCATTTTCTAAAATTTTAAAATCATAATTTAGCTTGAAAAACTCCGACTCCATTGTTTTAGTCTGAATGTTTCAGTACTCGTCGGCAAACATCGCATTTGGCGAGCGGGCCCAAGTTTAGTGACTGCAGAAAAGTTTTTCTCCTTTTATGACTGGTAAAACCAGCTAAATTTAAATTACGGGATTCTGCTTTATTGGTAAAACCTCTTTCAATTCATCGTACGGTAACACTATTTTACTTCAAAGTGACCATGATATCGTGCCATATCAGGTCAGTGACTTCATATCGTAGGATATCAGGACAGTAAATCGCGCTTCTGATTGGCTACTTGCGAATTTGGGTACGGTAATTCCTTGTACATGTGCTCATGGTTATATGCTGCAGTGATTGCAAGTGAGGGCAGCATAAAAAGAACGAGTGTGCTCGTTCTTTTTACGCTTTTGCTTATTCCCTAGATCATGCCGTTGCTGCTCTCATAAACTTATGCTTATGCTTGTCTTTGTGCTTATGGTTAAGTCGCTAGTGAAAACCAGCTTATACCAACGGAAAATTGCAGATGTTTTCTTAACCTATTACTGACTTACAATCTCTAACTATTCATTACCTTGACCAGGAATTGCCGAGTCCATAGACAGCTGTAGCCAGTGTAGTATTGCACTTTCTTTATGACCAACTCTTCCAACCAACACCTGCTTCAAAGACTGATAATGAGCATCGGTCATGCTCGCTGCGCGATTTTGCAAGTCGTCCTCGTGAAGTACATTTTCAAGGCATTTCTTTAAGTCTTCGGCTGCAGCTTGCAGTTTTGTCGTTGTGTGGTCCATTTCCGAATGTGCGTCATAGAAAGCCCTTCTGATGTGCACGGGAGCTGCTTTTTCCTGCCGAGTTTATATTAGAAAAAAAACTTAAAACAAATATAAACGGACAGTAACAAACAAACAGGGATAACCAGATTATTTCAAGAAAGCGGAGGGGCTGTGCGCTTTGCAACTTGTTTGGAGGCGCGGTGGCCTAATGGATAGCGCGCTGGACTCCGAATCGAGCCGTCCGGGTTCGACCCTCTATAACAATAGAGCTGGAAAAAATGTTAAGCTTTCAATTAATCCTCACCTGGTGCATTTTGTGTTTTAACTCTGACAAACTGCATTCCTTCATAATCTCACTCTGACTCCGTCCTCCAATCCGAACAATCCCCTGGGGATGGAACTGATGAATTCCTTCTAAGAACTGATCGAGCGCGTGGTTTGTGTAACAGACAACCAGGATTGGGCGACGTTCAGATACTAGTGGGGCATCGTCACCATCGTCGTCAAGAAACTCGGTACCAGTGTCCCACTTCAACTTGTTATGCAACAGAACATTGGCAATCTAAAGCAAACGAAATTGGATCGTTTTTCCATCTGCCTTTCTTTAGTCTTAACATAACTATGGTCTTGACTAGCAATAGATTTCCATACAAATCATTACATCTTGCCGTCGACTAGTCTAGTTGAATGGTTTGGCTCCCTTCAACTTTGTAATGGGCATTACTAACTTATTAGAGCTGATAATAGTCCATTTCCAGAATGCCCCTTTGTCTGCTCGTCCAAGATGAACATTAATTAATGAAACAAAACTTGCACATAAAAATGTTAAACAAACTTTAAATGCAGGGCTGATCAAACAGCTAGGAACTGATGTTATAAATTTATTTTGGCCCAATATTTCGGTTGAACAAAACCAACCTTTATCAGGGGCATACAATGCTAAGTGAGTATGGAAACAAACGGTTACAAAATTTTAATACACTAAGACAAAAAACCGGTACGTGATAGGCTGATAATAAGAAAACAAAACAAATAACGGCAGAAGATAGCAATAGCATACAACTGACAAACATAATATTTATCAAGATTCATCACGTCTATTCGTGCCATAAGGTTTAAGTGTTTCCCTTTGGAGATTAAGAACGCTTCTGTAGTTTTGCACTGATAAAAATGTTAGGCGCACTCATTTTGTGCACATAAAAGGCAGCATTTTGTTTTGCACCAGAACATGCCTTTACAAGGCAACTCAGAAATGCCTAATTAGTTTTTGTCAAAAACGAAAAGGAAAAAAACGCTAAAAATGTTTTGCCGAATTGACGTTTTTTTAATCTACCGATACCTTCAGCCCAATGTAAGTCTTTCCAGTTCCTGGAGGTCCTTGGATGACCGCGAACTCTTTGGTCAGCGCCATCTGTAGCGCCCTGAACTGAGAATCATCCAGTTCCAGATCTTCCGCAGACGGCCAGGAGGCCAGGCTTAGAAGTGGAACATCAGTTCCTGGTCGACAGAAAGTAAAGTAAAAGCGGTGTTTAGATTACATGTAGTTACATGCAAACAGATAAGCAAAAACACAACTACTTCTCACAAAGATGTAGAAGGAAAATTTTGAGACAACGTGCGGTACAACAAGGTGTTGCATGCAAATGAGGCGTGAGTGAAAGGCTTCTAGCTCTACAGATTTTCAAAATGAGCAGTACGTGTGATTAATAACTGCCTCCTTTAAATATACGGCATATAGAATTAACTTGGACTTACCCTTTCTTGCGTCATCCCTGAGGTTTAAGCCTGCAAGTCGCAATCTCATTTCCCTTAGAGTATTAGTGCTGTAAAATCAATTTTAACTCATTGAGTATGGGAATAAATGTGCTATTCAGTCTCTTCGTATAATATGTCAGATATGTGCTAGTGTATTCTACTAGTTTTGCTATCACGGAGTTGCACTCCATTATAAACAATCGATGTTAAGGTGGCTCAACTGGATTTTTTAGGGGTAACACCGCTCAAGTTTGAGAATTGACGACGTCGCCAATAACAATGCTATCGAAAACCGATCACCACAGTTGTATTAGATAAAGATGAAATTTTTTTATGACCAGTGTTATATTGACATCGGAGTTGCCATAGCGACGAAATGACGTCATTACGTTTTTTACTTTCGATCGTATTGCTCGGCACCAGGAGATTTTTTCGAAAATCGCTCAAAGGAGCTTGTACCACACATAGCTGCCTCGATGTTGGCAAAGTTTGAACAAATTCTATGAGAGCGTTTTCGAAATATTTGGGGATGAAGTTTTCGGGCCTATAAATACAGTCAAAAACATACTTACGAGAAAATGGGATAATATCTAAAGAAAATGACGCGCCTGTGAATTGAAATTTCATCTTATAGTAGTTTGATTCCATTTAAAATCGTGTGTAAAACAGTGGTGGGAATTGCTTTGGTCGATTGCGAGAAAAAAGAATTTGATGAGCGTGCGTTTAGGTGCTCTTGTTGCCATTTTTGTTTATAATTTGGTCTATGCCTACAAAAAAGACAATAAATTAAAAACCGCTCGATGAATTTTTTTAAAATTTGACAAACAAGAGGTTTGTCATCAATTGATATAGCTTGCAAGTTTCAAGCTCATTGAAAACATTTAAGGCAGTAAAATTGGGCCTCCAATGTACTGATTTTTTCTCGAAGATTTCGTGTTTACAAGCGAGTGTCCTCATTATTCACGGGTATTGTTTTCAAGTGTCATATCTACGTGCACCACTCCAGGAAAAAGATTCATTTGCATTAAACAGGACGCTCGATTGCTTTCCGAAAATTTTTCCGAAGCATGCTAATCTGCCTTGGGGTGAGAATAGCAATGACAATATATGCAGAATAATAGCTTTCGTTTTCTGGACAGAGGCTCTTGATATCAATATCCCTACAAATGCTGTTACAATTTTTTAAGCAATATAAGCATGTTTCGGAAAATTGTTCGGAAAGCAGTCGAGCGTCCTATTTAATGCACATGAATTTTTTTTGTGAAGTCGTGCACGTGGATATGAAACTTAAAAACAATACCCGTGAATAATGAGGACACTCGCTTGTAAACACAAGATCTGGGAGAAAAAATCAGTACATTGGAGGCCCAATTTTATTGCCTTAAATGTTTTCAATGAGCTTGAAACTTGTAAGCTATATCAATTGATGACAAACCTTAAGTTTGTTAAATTTTTAAAAAAATTCATCGAGTGGTTTTTAATGTATTATCACTTTTGTAGGTATAGACCAAATTATAAACAAAAATGGCAACAAGAGCACCTGAACGCACGCTCATAAAATTCTTTTTTCTCGCAATCGACCAAAGCAATCCCCACCACTGTTTCATACACGATTTTAAATGGAATCAAACTACTATAAGATGAAATTTCAATTCACCGGCGCGTCATTTTCTTTAGATATTACCCCATTTTCTCGTTAGTATGTTTTTGACTGTATTTATAGGCCCGAAAACTTCATACCCAAATATTTCGAAAACGCTCTCATATAATTTGTTCAAACTTTGCCAACATCGATGCAGTTATGTGTGGTACAAGCTCGTTTGAGCGATTTTCGAAAAAATCTCCTGGTGCCGAGTAATACGAGCGAAAGTAAAAAACGTAATGACGTCATTTCGTCGCTATGGCAACTCCGATGTCATTATAACACTGGTCATAAAAAAATTTCATCTTTATCTCATACAACTGTGGTAATCGTTTTTCGATAGCATTGTTATTGGCGACGTAGTTTATTTTCAAACTTGAGCGGTGTTACCCCTTGAAAATCCAGTTGAGCCACCTTAAGACAATAAGGTATTAAAATCGATATTAACGTCCGTGGAAATCCATTTTTTTAGTAAACTATCTCATTAAAAAAGTAGCTGGCAATACAAAACAGTGGTTATTCAGTGGAAAACTGTAAATTACGTCTGGGTAATCTAAGGAGTAAGTTTGTTTCGAAGATAGAAAATGTACTGTATAAAGTGCGAAGCCTATCTCGATGTTTTATCATCCTCGGAGACCGGGGCAGTGGTGGGAAGTCGAGGGAAACGCGAAAAGGCAGGGAAAAAATAGCGCGAAACCACTTACTGCCCCTAGGTCCCTAGGATGATGTTTTATGTAATATAGTTACCTTGAAGTACCATTTTTGTTTCCTTTTCTCATGATAGGCGTGAGATCAAACGTAACTCGTCCACGAAGCCTGTTCCTCAAGTAAGCAGGAGGTTGAACATGTTTCTGGCAGTTTACGATGTAATTCTGTTTTGATAAAAGCGAGAAAACGGTAATTTACCAAACATCAGGAAATTAATTTTGGGTAAGTTTAAAAAAAACAAAGTTTTGCTCAACTGAACTTTGGTCAACTTTGGTCTAAAGGGGGTCCAATCGATCAAATAAACTGATAATGGTAGAAAAACCTTCATCTCGGGCGTGTGGAAGAGATCAGCTAGTAAATGTTTTAGAAAGAATTCGAAATAGAATTCGAATGCTGAAACGTTTTCGTGGGTGTTTCTTAAACCAAAAAACGGTGTGTGTGAAACAAAAAAGGTATGTATGCTAAAGGAGGTTTCCGATGCATAATGCGACTACAAGTATTGTTTCTCCTCTTGACCGGGACGCTAGTCCATCGCAGGCTTCCTTCGTATCATTTGATCTGGTTGCCGGAACAGTTCATACCACCTATTTGTATAATCACGCCCTCGGAGCCTACTATTTTTTTGGCCAGCACCAAGAACGCGGACAGAGTCTGACCAGGTTCGACTTCATGGTCACGTGCAAAGTTGGGCAGAGAGAACTCTAAATCTGCGCACAACGACCAGAAGCCGTGAATAGCGGACTTTCAAATCGGACCTTGCTAGAGACTGCGTCCTTGATGCTGACCAAAAACACTTGATGAAAGCGAGCTCTGGGGACGGTATTGCTTTTTATTCTAAGTGACTTGCCCTAGAACAATGCACTTTGGATCTCGTAATTTTATCAAAAGGTCAGAAAGCACTCATCGCTAAATTGTTCAACATATAAGAATGAAGTGCCCGAAAATATTTTTTATTTTATTTTATTTTTTATATATAATAAATATTATAAAAAATTTTAAATTATTTTATAAATTATTAGAAATTTTTATTTTTTTTTTTTTTTTTTTTTTTAAAATGTCCCCCTTTAATGGGTTTAATAACTCTAATTTAATTTTTGACACTCAAATAAAGGTTTTATTATTTATTATTATTATTAATCTCCAACAACAGATAAGCAGATCACACGTTACCTGCAAAGGTAGTTTTTGTGGTTCAACTTCTTTCAGTCCCTCTAACACGTGACGATAAGCTTCAAAGTAGACAGTACTTTCCACCATTTGATACACGTCACCTTCTTCAAGTCTCACATTATCAGAAAGCTTGATAAATTGTATGTCCACTACACCCTATAGATGCAACAGAAATCGCAATTTGACACTTAGTTCTGGTTCATTATATACCCTCTGCTTATTTAAAAACAGTACTGATGCTCTATGCATGGAGAGAGAGCTTTCCCTCTGTCAGCAAAGAGACTTCGCTGGGAGGAAGGAGACCTTTTGGATTTTATGGTAGGGTGTGCTTTTCGGTTCTCCTAATCCTGACCTTTTTCAAACCAAACTAAGCCATTTTCCATTCCCGTTTTCAGAGCTGGTGGCGTATTTGCAGCGTTAAATCGCGCTCTATTGCATCGATGGATATTTTTTTTACTCTTTTCTCTCTTTTTCGTTTGAAGTTAAGTTAAAAGCCTGATAAAAAGGGATGAAAATAAAATGCTTTCCAGGTTCCTTTTAAAAACCATACTCAAGTTCTGACCAAAATAGCAAAATCCACGACCCAATTTTAGACCAGAGCCATAACCTTTGGGTGGCAAAAAACTATATAGCAAATGTAGAGGAGTACATTCCCTCCCCCCTCTTCCCCGCCCGCATCCACAGATAAACAATCATGTGCAGTTGCCGTTAGTATCTTTGAATTCTTCACGATATAGGATGTCTCGCCTCGCTAAGACCGTGCACGTGACTAAAACTATTTTTCTTCTGCCGTCCAACCCAGTGGAGCAAGCAATCTCAATATTGTGATTAGATTCTTTAGTGACGTACTAATGGACTTGCCTGTTTTAACTCTTTAAGATCGCGGTTGGCCACGGAAGCAAACACAAAACTATCAAACTTGTCCTTAGATAAACACATTAGTGAGCCATAGATGAGCCGCTTGCTGTTCTCCCAGCGTACATGCCTGAGCTTGGTATTGTCAAACTTGATTCTGTAATGAAGACCGTTAGACGTGCATACAGGGTACAACAACCTTACGTCTTTGTACACGCGTACGTCCTGAAGGGCACCGATCTTAGCAGAGCCAATGCGCTCCAACAACTGCGCGATCCCCTCGCGAAGGGGCCGCACGAAGTCCTCGCGAAGAAGTCGAAACTGTACGTCTAAATAATGCTCCGCGTCGTGGTAGCTCCCATCAACTTTGTTCCTTCGTAGGAAGGGCCTTTCCCCTGTCAAGATGTCCTCCTGAGTTGGAATTACACTGAGCTCACGGAAGTCGTTCGGTGGGTTAAGTTCATCGTTTTCGCCAGCTACAAATTGTAAATATTTTTCATCAGTACACGTACTAAATTAATCCACTCAAATTTACAGAGGCGGCGGAGCGTTTTGGAACGTGGGGGGGCCAAGACTGTCCTAAAACCTACTCGGCAAGTTTTCATATTAGGTGCAACTTTTTTCCGTTCTAGCAACTTCTTGTTTTCCGAAAAGTTTCTAAACCGAAGATTTCTGAAGATTCTCCTATTGTTGTTTGAAAGCCATACGATCGTTTTCCGATCATTTTTCAAACTTTTCCGAAGTCAAACGAAGTTTCCCGAAGACTTCTAAGGACGTTTCGAAGATGTTTGAACTCACTCACGAAACGGAATATCTTGACCAGCCAATTTTACGCTGCGCTCACAATATTTCTGGTACCAAAACGTGGGGGGGGGGGGGGGGCTGAGTACCCCAAATTTTCGTCTGAGGGGGGTTTCAGTCCCCCTGCTCCGCTGCCTATGAAAAAGAACACGGACAGACAAAACACTGCCTAAATCTTCTTACCATTTCTGCGAGGTTTCCGTCTATGTTGCTTTTCTTCTTCCTTCTTCTTCAACTCTTCAGCCTTTTCGCTTCTCAGTTTCATCAATTCATCCACATCTTTCATGAGCGCTTCATCGTCAAGCTGTCCTGTATCAGACAGCATTCTTGTTCCACAGAACAGATCGGACACTGGCAAATCTGCGTAAGAGTTCGGGAATCTTCGTAGCAATTCGTTCATTATTTTTACCACATTTCTCAAGAACACTGCCACGTCCGAAGGAGACATCCTGCTAGCGGTTAACCTGTTCAGATGCGGCCTCAGGTGCAAATTGAGAAAAATCGAGTTTGGAAGCAGGTTTAGTAGCTTGATCAGGTACTCCTTAGAGCTGCAGTCACAGGCTTTGCTTACAATGCTGACGATCAACACAATCCAGTCATCTCTCATGACTGTTTGCTGCGTTAATAAAGATTCAGTGGCCGGGAAGCATCGACTCGATGTTAAATCAAGGATGATTTCATCAGGCGTTTTGGTTTCCACGTCTTGAAGTGCTTTGAATCCAAGCCTAACCTGACGCGGGTTTTCAGAAGATCCGCCACCACGTCCCCCTCTTCCCCCTCCCCTGTCACCCCCTCTTCCCCCTCCCCTCCCGCCACCCCTTCCCCCTCCTCTTGCTCCCCCTCTTCCACGAAAGCCTCCTCTTCCTCTTCCACCCCTCTCCTGCTGATAGCTGTACATGTCTTCTTCTCCGTTATCAGGGAACTTCTTCAGTCAAAATGCGGCTCTATTCCTTTCATTCATTTACAGCTTCCCTGAAACAAGATGACTGAAGATGACACAACTGCATATTATGTATATTGAGGTGCCATTAGGGGTTTTAGGGATACGGGATATTTAGGGAGAAAATTATATGGATACGGGATATTTCGGGGAAAAATTATAGGGATATGGGATATAAAGAAAATAGATTGTGGGATATCGAACTAATGGAAATTAATGGTAATTAATGGGATACGGGATATTTAGGCCAAAAATTAATGGGATACGCGATACTCGGACCCCCCTTAATGGGCCTCTATATTACGAGGTTTTTCCCTTTTCTACCAGCGACGATTTTAAATTTCAATTCTCTTAGGGTATTCATGTATTGAATGGTCTTTGCGAGCATGAGCATGCGAGCAGAGCGTTTTTCTTTGCAAGCACGAGCATTGACAAAAGTTAGTCTTGCGATCGAGCAACGGGTCACTTTTCAACAAGCTACCTCCACTAAAAACCGAGCATGTGAGCACTTAGACTTGTAAAAACTGAATATGCGACCACGAGTAAACGCTAAAATTTTGCGAGCATTCCGAGCAGAATCCTAATTTTGCGAGCACTGCAAAATTCCCGCAGGAAATTTTGATGAACCATTCATGACCCCTTCTTTTCCGCTTTAATCTCTGTGTAAATTAATTTTATTACAACTGAGGCGCCAGTGTTATAATTGTAAGGCCGATTTACACGGTACGATTTAATCGCATGCGACATGCTTACGACAGCGGTCGGTATAAAACGCAGACCATGCAGACTGCAGACGACGCAGACCGTGCAGACGGTGCAGACCGTGCAGACTGAGTAATTTTTTTTTTCTTCTCTTTACATTGTGTTTCACAAAACTTTTCACGAACGGTTTCCGAAGTTCGTTTGAAATTCGCGAAGTTCGCTACGAACTTTAGGGGGAATTTCATTATGTAGTTGTCAATCAAATTACGAACTTCGAAACGAAATTGTGAATTTCACGTGCACCAAAATTGAAAGGTTGAGGAGTTCGCAAGTTGAGAAGAAGTTCGTCCAGTTTGTTAAATTTGGTGAAATGAATCCGTTCACATCTAAAGCTGGCTTCAAGGTCAAGAATTATTTTATTTAGCTTCCAGCTTGTTGAGGTTTCTTCTACTGTCAGAGAGCGCGTTACACTGTAAACATTGGAACATTTTAAGTTATAGGTAAAACGAACTGGTCGGATATAGCAGTTTATTTGTTAAGTTCAGGTTTCTACTGTAGTTCAATTTTATAACGTAAACAAATGCTTCGGTTGGTAGTTATGCTTTGGGAATACAGGGTTTTCTTGAGAAATCCCCCAAATTTTTTTACACTGTCCTTAATAATAAAATATAAGTAATTCGTAAATAAAAACACATTTCAATTGTTCCAAAGCAAGTGTTGTTTATTAGTAAAAAAAAATTTAATCAAAGCTTATTTTTTTGCAAATATAAATTATTTCAGAGGAACAGAGTTTATCACGAACAGACAGATGGCGTGACTTGCATGTTGTGTAAACACAGAAGTATAACAACACGGAATTGAAAAGTTCTGGTTTTCCGCAGATTTTCCAAACTGATGTGTATTCAAGAAGGAAAACGTTTTTTCTCTTTAGAAGATTTTTACGGCACACACGAACAGTATTTTTATATGTAAACCGGTTCATCTGTTGAAATTTTTCCTTCGAAGCTGCACACGGCAGAACTTGTAATCTATTTTTAGTCGGGTGTCGGGTGACATTGAGAAAACTCAGTTGTAACATTCACAAACCATTTTCAGGGCAGCCTTGCTTTTAAGTCCGTTGATGTCCTGCCTTACTGGACTTAGGATTGCTTTTTGCTGTACTGGGAACGGATTCATTTCACCAAATTAAACAAACTGGACGAACTTCTTCTCAACTTGCGAACTCCTCAACCTTTCAACTTCGCTGCACGTGAAATTCACAATTTCGTTTCGAAGTTCGTAATTTGATTGACAACTACATAATGAAATTCCCCCTAAAGTTCGTAGCGAACTTCGCGAATTTCAAACGAACTTCGGAAACCGTTCGTGAAAAGTTTTGTGAAACACAATGTAAAAAAAGAAGAAAAAAAATTACTCAGTCTGCACGGTCTGCACCGTCTGCACGGTCTGCACGGTCTGCAGTCTGCAGTCTGCAGTCTGCATGGTCTGCGTTTTATACCGACCGTTACGACAGGCCTTCGACACGACTTTTTAATTAGGAGTTGAAGGTTTGATTTACACGAAACAATTCATGTCGTAGACCTGTCGTAAGCATGTCGCAGGCAAGTCGCATGCGACAAAATCGTACCGTGTAAATCGGCCTCCTTTGCTACAGAAAAACAGGCTTAGTTCTGCTGACATTCAATATTCTTCGTTTTATCATTATTATTCTGACCTGTTTAGACAAAAACATTTGTTATATGCAAATCAGCAGAAACCATCTTCTCGTTTTGCACTAAGCGCTAGGCGGAAGTGACAAGAAACCTTATTTATAGTCTTGAATGTAAGACTATTCTGAAACAATAGTTAGTTCTAAATTCTTCAAGTTCTGTTGTAGTAGCCTGCCTTGCAGCAAAATTGTCCGCTGTGTAGCATTTAATTAGAAGTGTTTTTCATGCAAGTTTCATCGCAACGGCGATAGGCTGCGTGAAACATTGCAAACGCAGCGTTTATGTAAGAACATAATTTTTACGTTTTTCTTCCTAGCCGCCGTGTGAGCCGAACACATTGATGCTTCAGCGAATCTTCTTTCATATATAAAAAATATTGAAGCAGGATAATACATATAAAGTAATAACAGCTCAGTTAATCGATTTGACTAAACATTACCGTACCTCATATGTCCGTCGATGGAGGCATCTTATATCGGCATCCAGAGCTTGCCAAAGATTTAGTACTGAAGCGATTATTTCTCAACCACCAAAAACCACCGCTATAATGATAAATCCTCGAGAAAACCGTGTTATTAAAAGTAAAACTTGCTTCTTTGAGCGAGCAAAGCAATTTTTCTGAGAAATTTTGCTGGTTTTTTTTTTATAACATATAGAGCGCGAGCCAATCAAATTGCATCAAAATTTTCTCAGAAACCGAAAGAGCGCTTCCGGGAAACCGGGAATTAACCCGTTGCATGTTTAAAGAGCCGTGATTTGCATTATGACATCGCTAACAAACTCCTTCTATTTTCCTCTTCCTTATCAAAAATTTCAACAAAAACGAAACCGTCTCTGTAACATTAGAACCTACAATAAATACCCATTGGATAAAATAGCTTTTTCATTTTCGAGGGGAAAATTTCGCGGTCTTGAAATGGGTAGTTATGATTTGGGTTTTTTAAGGGAAAATCTGCCATCCGGTGCGACTGAAGGGGTTTTTCCCAAAATGTCTCTATCTTTTATTTATAGTCAACGATATGCACCTCTCCATAAACACGTTTTTATATCACAGTTTAATAAATTTTTAGAGGCACATAAAGTTGATAATTTAAATTTAAGGGATATAGAAGCCGGCCCGATGTTTACAGCGGATACTGTCGAGAAAATGTCGGGGAAATTTCCCATTGCGTCATGCACACTTATTTTCTTGCTGGGAACGTTCAGCAAATAAATAGGTGGGTTCAAACCTACTAAGAAATCCCAGTGTAAACCCAGCTAATGTTGTCTGTAAAGTACATTTTCACAAATTCTTTCCCAGGAGAAAGAAGTCACCTTCTTATACTGAATTTAAATAGAATAAACCTTGTCGCAGTTTTGGCATCAATTGCAATTGTGACGGGAAGAGGGAGCAAACATAACATTATCTAGCCATTTTACTGCGTGGCGTCGTTGTATATTTTTGAAAGTTCTCTGAATATTTTAACGGCAGGCCTGGGATAGAACACAAATGACCTACTGGAACATAAATAGAGTATCCCATGTTTTGTTATGATAATTTGGCTTCTCTACCAACATAAATCACAACATACCGAGGCGATCATTGGCATTAGGCCAAATTCAATATTAACCTGTTATTCTAGGCCCTGTTGTCCAAAGAATGATTAAGCTTATCTAGGCTTAGTATCAACTGTGACTTATCAATAATTATTAATGTTATTTTGTTATAACTATTATCTTTTAGTTCTTCATTTTTTACTTTTACTAATCTCAAATTGTTGCTTTAAATTCCCCTTTTTTTTTTTTTTTTTTTTTTTTTTTTTTTTTTTTTTTTTTTTTTTTTTTCGCGGGGAAAAAAAAAAAATTTTTTTTTTTTTTTGTTTTTTTTTTTTTTTTTATAAATTTTTTTTTTTTTTTTTATTATTTAATATAAAAAAAAAAAAATTTTAATTTTTTTCGAAGTTTAAAAAAAAAAAAAAGGGAAAAAAAATGTCACCCCAAACAAAAAAAATTTTTTTTTTAAATTTTTTTTTTAAAAATTTTTTTTTGTGTGGGGCCGTGCCCTTAAACCAAAAGAACGAAGAAGGCAGGAGACAAACAATACCCCCACGAATAAAAAATGCTTGCAGTTCTTGTTTTCCATGAGATGAGTATGGTAAACTGATTTCACTTTTCGAACAACCTGACATCAAATCAGCAAAATGTACAAAATAGCATGTCTTGTTATATTGAATTGCTTTGCGCAGCATGTGGACTTCTTTCGGTTGTCAAATTATTGTCTGTGTTCAAGTTTTGTAATGTATCCTTTGTAATGTTGTGTTGTGGAACATCAGATGTTGATTTTGTTTCCTGGGGGGTAGGCTGAGTAGTCCCCTGCACTGAAGAGGCACTGCTTGGATGTCTTGGTTGTCTTGCACCAAATATGGTACTGCCTACTCGTACATTTGTACTGCCCATTAAAATCTAACAAAAAAAGAAAATGCCTTGTTAAGCATATGCTTTTTTGGAACTACTTAGCAAGTGAAAGGGGAGGGGAAAGATGCAGCACAACTAACCAAACACAAGAAATGTAAATAATGGTATGAACCAGTTAAAACTCTGAGCAAAATCATGCAACTGGTGCTAAGTGTGGGAAATCGCAGTTGTGTTTATTTGTTATTAGTTGAAAAGCAGAAGGTTTGAGCATAGAAAAAGCAAGACCAAAGAAATTTTATACATTTTTTTACTTTCAACAGTCAATTGAAAACCATTCTATTATAAGGATATGAAGAAATCTCTCTTGATAGCAAGTGTTTTTCCCATCACTTCAAAGTCTGTTCTCTATTACAAGTACAGGTAAAGAGTGTTTAAAGGTACAAGTTGCATGATTCAAGCTTATAAATCACTTTAAGGTTGCTCCTGTTGTCCACTGATGCATTGCAATACCACTCTCAATCCTTAGATAGAGTTAAAAACCTATATCTTGCAAGTTGACTGGGCAGATCTTTAAAATAATAATTAAGCACCTACCGCTTTGTCAAAATCATTTGACATTCCCATGCTCAATTCCACATCTTCCAGACTAAGGCCTAGTTTTTCACAGACCTTTTTCCGGCACTCAACTAAACACTGAAAACAAAGTGTAACACTAAATTGAGACAAGTTTATTCTGGTCAAATCTTTATTTAATATGTATGTTACTGGTTGGAAACTAACAAAACAGCCTCCCACTACATGTACTTCATTTTGACCATTTGTTGATTTTAGCTAAGGTTTTTTGGTATGGTGCATTTTGGTCACATTTGTGGCTGCACTGGGTCGGTCTTTTTGGTTTTGTGTCTTCTGGGCCCTGCTTCTGTATCTCCCTCCTCCCTCTTCTTGTGTCTATCCGGATCTGGGTCTTTCCTCTGTTTACGCTACGTTCCTTTGTTGTTCATACCTAAAATTCCGGTTATAACCCCCCCCCCCCCCTGCTTATAAGCCCCTCCGGTTATAGGCCCATCTATCTGGAAACAAAGAAATACATCCGATTATAAGCCCCCTGGATATAAGCTCCCCTCTGCCGGATGACAGTACTGAACAGGAATAAATGTTGCTTTGTTATACGTTTTTAACATAAAAACGCATTTCGATCAACACTCCCGCGGCCCGTTCAAAACGTTTTTTTTTTATTCCGCTTATAAGCCCTTCCGGACATAAGCTACTCCACTTATGAGCCCACACAAAACCCCTTACGAAGTTGCATAAGCCCAGGTCTTCTAACCGGAATTTCGCGGTATCTCTGGACACTGGATCAGGTGGTCCCATTTGTGCAGGCTGAAGGAACACTTTCATTTGATAGTTCCTTTTTCCACCCTGATTAGTGTAAAATTAATGAGCTCTGCAAGGGCAACCTGACAAAAATGCAGGGGGGGGGGGGGTACCTATGGTGGACTAGCATCCCACCCAGGCAGAGTAGTACTGCTTTTTGCTTCATGCTGAAAAATCAAAATTGTGGCTTAATTATTTAACAATTTTAAAGAAAACCTTTGTGCTTACGACAAAATCGGGATTAGCTCCTTGACTCCAGTCGTAATTCATTTCGCCGATGGTCATTAGTCCAGAAAACTTTAAGTGAGGACAGTGCTGGATAACGTGTTCCACAAGCTCTACACAGTGATCACTTGAACATCCACTCTTGCCTTACATAAACAAAACTATCATTAATATGTGAAAATAAACATTAACTAGCAATCAAATGAGCTTGTATGTACCTTCAGGATATCAAAAGTTTTTAACACTTAAAGGAGAAGTTCACTCCACAATGGCCATTTATTTTCTTTACGCCAATAAAAAGTTTATACAAAGATATGTTATAACCCTACGAAATCTTTCCGAAAACTCACAACTGAACCCCCATCTTGGGCTGGTATGTGTGTGCGTCAGGCTCGCCTGGTTTGGCGTGGTGTCTCCTTTTGTTGCTCTGTTGGCATGGGCACAACAGGCATCCATCCACTCGGAGGTTCGAGTACATTATTCCCTATATTTTCCGCCAAACTTCAGGCTGAGCTCTTTGATGTCACGCACACATTACCAGCTCCAAGATGGCGGCATTCAGTAGTCGAGTTTTCAGAAAGATTTCGTAGGGTTACAGCGAACGTTGGAGGCTTATTTTGGTGAATAACTTCTTGTGTCTTTTGGCGTGTGGCCTTCTGGGTGCTCTCCTGTTCGGTCGCTGTTCCCCGCTGCGGTGTCCTTTTGGCGTCGTGCTTTTCACGCTGACGGGGGGCTGGGCCCCCCTCCCGCGCCCTCTCTGCCCTCCCCCTCTCTCTTCGTGTGGTTTTGGTTACCTACAGCAGTTGACTGTAATGACCGTCACCCATGTAACTTGTCTCTTTAAAAACAAGAAACTTCACGTGCAGTTTATAATTGGGCGGTTAGTGTTTGACCACTTCTTTTCAGTTCTTTTTTAAAGTAGGCTAGAAAGGCATGGTACAGCACCCCAAAAAGATCTTTAGAAAACCAGTCATTTGAGAAACACACAAGTCGTGTTTGCATGAGTCACTGAGTGTGCGTGAGCTGAATTTCCTTCATCGCATCATCTCTTGCCTTAAACCACATGCCTGGCCAGATAAATTCCTGCTTATGCATGCAAATATTTATTTTGTTCCAAATGTTGAATAAAATAAACCCAAACCAATTGAATGACATTAAAAGGGAGTCCATTTTAGGCCAAAATAAAAAGTAGACTGAGGCCATCCCGTTGTATTTCTCCATTTAGTGTCGTCCGACGACTCAAGTCCGAGTTTTGCACCAGTCAAGAAGTTTGCGTGAGTTGGAGTATTGAACCGAAATTTCCCTGATTACGTTGTCTCTTTTTTGATCCAGGAGCATAAACAAATTCCTGTCTGGGCTTGCAAATATTTATTTTTTTCCGAATCTTACATAAAATACACTCAAACCACTTGAATGGCATAAATTTTGGTTAAAATAAAAGAAGTTTAAAAATCAAGTTCTTGAAGTTTAACTGTTATTTTGCTAGAAAAACACAGTTTTCAGACATAAATAGAGAACACATGACTGCATGACTCAGCCATTAGTTTCCCCTTTTAGTGATGACGTGTGTCCCGTGACCTGACAAATTTTGCTGGGTTTGCAATTTTCCTTTCGATTCCAATAATTAACTCAAAACACTTGCATAACAAACAAAAAATAATTCTTTTTTCATTAATTTTATACATGTAAATAGTTCGGACATGTCAAATTGCAACGTGAATATTCACTGCTCGGTTCGAGCCATACCCTTCAATAACATTTAAAAAATAAATGTTTCCCCCCCCAAAAAAAACACAGAGAATTCGTAAATATTTTTAAAATAGAAGTATGATTATTTATAATTACAGGCAAGCAATCGCCAATAAACATCAAAACTTGCGTGACCAAGGAGTCACCTGGGCCTGTGGGTAATGGTTTCAACTTTTAATTAGCTTGGACATGTCAAAACACTTTTCGGCTTTGCAAATGTATATGTAAACATTCAGTGCCCGCTGAATCAAACGCTCGAACGACACAAACATACACTTCACACTGAACAGAGTGTTCCTAATACTAGCGATCGCTAACCCAAACATCAAAATTTGCGTGACCATGACCAAGGAGTCGGCTGGGCCGTGTGCGTCTGGAACAATTTACCGACCAAAAAAAAATTCCGGGTAGATTATAAATCGGGTCCAGGCCCAGCCTAATTTTTTTAAAGGGAGCACGCTTGACTGTGGCAATTACAGGCCTATTTCTCTTCTCAGTGTTCCTGGCAAACTATTGGAGAATGTTATCAGTCAGCAACTTGACAACTTTCTGTATGACAACAATCTAATAACTTTGAATCAGTAGGGCTTTAGAAAGGGAGGTTCACCAGAACTCCTACTGCTCTCAATGGCAGAACAATGGCGTTTAGCCCTGGATGAAAGTAAAGTTATCGGCGTCATCTTCGTCGATTTTCAAAAAGCATTTGATTGCGTAAATCATGCAGTTCTAGCAGGAAAACTTCCCTCTACAGGCATAGGGGGCCCTTTTAAGAATTTATTTTAAAATATTTTTATAATTATAAAAAATTTTTTTTTTTAAATGGTTTAAAATAAAAAAAAAAGGAAAAAGATACTGGTGTGCCCCAAGGAACGTTACTTGGACCTAGACTTTAAAATATCTACTCAAATGATTTACCCAGAAATACAGAAAATGCTTCTGTTGAAATGTTTGCAGACGACACCACAGCCTTCTGCATTGGAAACACTGTTGATGAAGTATTAATAAGCATTCATAAGTCGATCACTGACTTAAACGAATGGGCCAAGAATAACTTCATGACTATTCATCCCGCAAAAACTGACTTAATGTTGTTATCCAAAACAACTTTTATTGGACCCTTACAAAAAATTTGTTTAGACCGTATAACAACGATCTGTCCTTTGTCTCCAAAACTACATGTCTAGGAGTTCAATTAGACAACAAGTTACGTTGGTCACCTCACGTAAAATCTCTGAGCAAGCGTTTCTCGGCAAGAGTAAAAAAACTTAAGCGTTTAAAAGGTCTCAACAAATGCATCTTGGAATCAATTTATTTCAAAGGTATAATTCCAAGTGTTACTTATTCAATTGCACTGTGGGGATCTTCAAAGTCACTTCAGTCCCTTGAACAAATCCACATTAGAGCAGCGAGATTTATCTTCAACATAAAGGAAACCATTCTCGACACAGAAGTACTAAAAATGGCAAATTGGAAATCGTTAGATCACCTTTACAAGAAAAGAATGGCAAATATTACCTATCAAGCGTTTTACAAGAAAGCTCCAGCTGGCATTAACTCTCTATTTACAAGACACTTTTTATTAAGAAATCATAGAGACAACCTGAAACTCTTAATTAAACGTCCTAATACTGACTTTCTCCGTAATTCATTCTCACACTGTGCGTCAATTCTTTGGAATAATCTGCCCCTGCACTTAAAAAACAAACCCAATATAGGTTCTTTTAAATCTGCTCTTAAAGAAAACTCTAATATTTTAGACAAAATTACTTTTAATGGACAATCTGGATCAAATAAAGACACTGCCAACTATGTTTATTACAGTGCGAAACTCTAACAGTTTACAGTACATCGCAGCGAATGAAAATGGATGGCACCTTTTCGAGCGAAATGACGTGGAAATAATTTATAATAAATTTTTAAAACCCAGCAACGTCAAAGATGCGGACCTCTCGGAAACTCTTATTTCTTTTTTGGTTAGGGTTATTTCTCACGCTATTGTAAATTTTAATATATATATTTTTTTATTTTGTTAGGTTTTAGATTTAGATTTATTATTGATTGTTATTTAGAATTTAATGTAGGTCCACATCAGCTTTTAGCTGCCTCTAATTTTAGACCTACTTATTATTATTATATTAAATAAATGAAGTATGTATGTATGTATTAATAATAAACAAATTAAGAATAAAAACAAACTAAGATCCCACTTTGGAGAGAAAACTTACTTTCTTCCTTGCTTGTGTTAACTTGAACCATCACATTAAGGGGTTGGGGTTTGTTCTGTTTACTCCAAGAGGAGTTAAGTGTGCTGGCAAGCTTTGCACTATCCACTGTCTCTATCATGAAAAGGTTTGGCACACCTGTGATGAAGGTAAATCAAAATAAATTTGGTTGCAATCATTACTTTTAATTGACAAGACTCACAGAAATTAACAATGATTTTTCCTCAGTTCATACCAACAAATGATACTACCGTATTTACTCGAATAAGCCCTGCCCCCTCCAATAAGTGCTGCCCTCAAAAATGCCACTTTCAGGACAAAAAAGTTAATAAGCGCCGTCCCGAATAAGCACTGCGATGCTGATGCAGCACTTATTCAAGACATTCCGTTTAAACTGCACTACAAATCAACTCAAAAACAAATTTCTTTCCATCAAAAGCGAATTTTTGTTTTGCAGTTCTTTCTAACAATACATTGTTCTGTAAATGTTTTGAAGGCTGTGAACTTTGCCAGGATTCTTTGTGGCGTCCAAATTTTAAATAAGCACGGCCCTCAAATAAGCACCACCCTCGAATAAGCGTCGCACTTAAGGCATGAATACGGTATTCAGTTCTTACCTACAATATTGTTGCATTTGTTAGTCTGTAAATGGCCAATGAAATGCCATCTTATGTCCTTAAGTTCCTGAACCTGAAATGAGTAAATATAAAAAACTTTTAACAAAATAAATCATTGTAATCGTACATCTCAGTGTATTATAATATTAATCATTTTACTGACAAACCAGTGAAGTGTTCCTCCTAAATTATTTACAAAATTAATTAGTCTAAATACAATGGAACTAAGATCTTCTTCTCTGTGTCAAAATATGGTATGAAGCTCAAATAAGTACAGTGGAACCCCGATATACGTCTTCGATTCGTTTCCCGATTCGTGATGTGTCCCGGCATGTGTTGGGAGGCCCCGATCGATTCCTCGATCGATATCGCCCCCTGCACATGTTTTCGGTCACTGTAGTTCACCATGACTTGATCTAAAACTTGTTATGGCTGGCAGCACAGAGATTAAGTGTGCACACAAAAAATATGATCATAATCTTGTGTTCATGTGACATACTTTCCAGACTGAAGAAATGATTTGCACCATACCTTAGGATTATTTGACTTCTCAATCAGTTCTTGCACCTGGAAATTATTCAAATGATTAGAATTCAGGGAGTAATCGGTTGAGTGATTTCAATAATAATGATAACAACAAAAGCAAATAACAATAACAACAACAAAAACAATAAAAATATTAGACAATTACAAAACACTTGAGTTTAAACACGGCATAACAAGCCTGTGAATGCTAGCATCATTTCTTTTATCGATATTTGAAGTTAGCAATCGATAGGCAGAAAATATTAAGGGACCAGTCATTATTTATGTAGAGGGGGGGACGGAAAAAAGAAGGGGGGGTCAAGGCTATTTCAGAGTGGCAAGAGGGGGGGCTAAAATTTTTTATAAAGAAGTTTAGGGGGGGATCAGCAGTTTGAGGTGGGTAAAACAGTTAAATAGAAGAGTGCAAACACTATAAGTGAAACAGTGACGCTAAATTGTACAATTTTATGCTATTTCTATTGTTTTCTTTTGTTTAAACTCCACTAATTATGTACAACTTTTATAGTGATTTGTATTTTACAGAAATACTGTTTGCACTCTAAACTCCATTGTTATCTCAAATTTTAGTTAAATATTAAAAGAATCCAGACCTATCTGCTTTAATATCTGGTTTGACTGAAATTATTTCTTTTTACAAAATGATTATCACTACAATAGCCCAAGAAGTAATAAAACATGATATAACAACAAGAAAGTAGTTCTTTTACACTTAAGGAAAATCATTGGAAAAGATTATATTTTGCATGGTTATTACATTTGTGTTCACCATGAGAGCATAATTTGTAAAAACTATAACTTTTCCAAAGTTGAGGAGTTAATAATTGAGGTATGTTTACTATACACATAACTCGTCCAAAATTTGCCCTACTGCTGGAAGAGTATCCATAGCAAAGAAGCCTTGGCTGACTAAGTGTTGATCCAGCCTTTGTGCATCAGAACAAGTGTGCAATTAAGATTGTATGTAACATGCATTTAATAATTACTTAAGGCATATAAAGAAGATATGAGGTGAGGGGGGGGGGGGTCATAATGTAAATATTGAATAAAGAAGGGGGGGGGTCACTTGCTACTTACATGGCCTGGAGGGGGGCCTTACAGAAATTTTGACATTTCCAATATATTTTTCCCTCCCCCCCCTCTTCATAAATAATGACCGGTCCCTAATCTCAATATTCATTGTATATTTGATCGGCTGTCGATGGTGTAATGTTATGTAAGCTTACAATACAAGTTATATAACAGCTCACTTACATAGTTTTCTCCAAAATGTCGTTGTCCATGCTCATAGGCTTCAATAATGCAGTCTGCTGGCTTTAACTTGCTCACGGCAACAAGACGGGGGGCTGTTCTAGGGAGCTCCTGAAATAAAAGTGAACAGTGACAATTTTTAAGCCAATTGTCTCAATTACCAATCAAGGGTTTCCGAAAATGATTTAGACTAAACACATTAATTCTACACTCACACTTGACCGCTTAGCCGTTGCATCTTTTACTCGGGTAATGACACTCCGAAGAGCAAGACCTAATCCTTCCATGGACAAATTTCTGACTCGCTTCATACAAAAACAGAGAAGAGAGCGGACATAACCGCCCCTATGGCAGCAGGGGTGAAAAACAACTACGCATGTCCGCCGCGCGCGCAAGGAAACTGGGGATGACAACTCAAAACCATGGCAACAGCATACGTAAAATGGCGGATTTTTCAAAAAATTGAAACACCCGGGATTATTTCGCCCTGAATAAGAGTTTGACAACGAGTTTAAGTTCCCTAAGCTTAGAGCGAGTCCGCCTTGAACTTATTGACAACCTATCTGCTGAACACCAGGGTGTTTTTTCTGAACACCTAACAAAAACTCTCCACGAAGTCGGAGTCCGCGAAAATGCATTTCGCGCGGGCCGCGCGAGCTGCTATGCTAATTACCCTAATTAGCGTGACATTTAAAACTTCCGGTGGACATACCTGTTGGTTCTCGAAAAAGACCAGAGCTGGAGAGGAGTGCAGAGGAAAAATTAGACGTTTTAACAACGATATTGCTCGTTATGTTGGAACATCGACAGATGCTTGGGCCTGCACAAGACACTGGACGCGCATCAATCGGGAAGCGAACAGTTTTTGTGCATGTCCTCTTAGTCAACACTCTAAAGACCTTTTCTCTCAACGAATCCCTCTAAGACTTCTTGGGATGTTTGACCGAATTGGATTAGCCATTCCTGGATACCGACGTGGAACTCGATGGTGTATTAAGTGCTACAAGACCGCAGACAGTATATTCCAAAATGAAGTAGATTTCAAACCTCCCAATCAGGTAATTGTTTATTTACGCGCCTTAAAATACATACAAAAAAACCCACTGAAATGCTTCTGTACTTCTGAACGCTCACTTAGATTTATCGTTTACTTAGTTTGTAACAATGCATTATTTAAACAATTTCAGAGAGCAAGTTCTCCATTAGAGTTGCAACCAACTGGAGCCTTGGCGTCCATAATTGCTGAACAGGTAACAAAACAAGCACATTTTTTTCTGTTTGTTAAAATGAATAACCTTTTTTCTGCTCCCTTCTAGCAAACTACAGAACAGCTAGCAAAACAGCTAAGTGAGACAAACCAAAAAGCTAAATTACTGGAGATGGAGCTAACAAAAGCAAAGGAGCAAATAAGTTCTTTATCAGGTAATTTAATAACTGGAGCAAAACTCAGGGCTTCCTCTAACACTTTTATTATCATTTTGAAATAATTTCTTTTAAGAAACATTAGTATCAGTGTGAAGTGAGTAACAGGGGTCCTCAAGTAGACCTTAACTATCAGATAAAAGATAAAAACAACTACAGAAAATATGTAATGAATATAAATTATTACATTAGAATGTTATTAGGGTAAGTCCTATTCTGTTTTATTGTATATGAACAATTTGATACACACTGTAGATTAGATTAGACAAACACAGCCCTGGTATCACAGACTTTTATAATATAACCATGTCTGGCTCAATGGATAATTTGTTAAATAAAAGTGAGATAGATGTGAATTAGACAATGCTTCCTGTCTGGAAACTAATAGAACACTTTTACCTGTAGAGTCAACAATAGAAAAACTGGTACCAAGCTTCCAAGCTGCCCTTTACAGACAACAACAGGCACACCCAGACAAGAAGTTATATAGTTCAGAGGAAATGGAGAAATTTAGTGACCTACACAGCCCAGGACTGTATCAGCAGATATTAAATTCCATAAGTAATAAAAAAACATCCACAAAAAGGAGGAATCTACAACAGCAACGAGCAGTGTCATTAATGCACCTAATTGCTTACTTCAGGTAAAATACTGTTGAGTATCATGCTGCTGCATATTAAATTTAAGGCTAAATCATTGTTCGAAGTTCATGATAATTATACAAAAATGTGTTGTTATTTATAACAGATCTCAAAAAACATCCTCTCTCCAAAAGGACAGTGGCCTCCATGCAGCAAGCTGTGGTTTGTCACTGCGTGGGTTGTCCGCTGGCCAGACACTTGGCTACAGTACAACACCAAGAAATGTACAGCTTATAAAAGCAAATCTCAACAAGGCACATGCAAATTATATTGCTGAGCAGCTGCAGAGAGCAAATGAGGTAAGAATAGTATATTAAAAAATACACCAAAATGAATCCTTTCAAAGTCTTTGTACAACAAAAATCATAGGATGTCTTTGTGCTATCAAAGTGATATAGTCCTCCTCAAAGGAATAACACACAATTGATTTCAGAGAATTAATTCATGATGGTTTACATGTAGCTTCTTTCTTGCAGTTGTCGTGTTTTATTGTCTTGATGGTTGACGACTTCCACAATATCCACACTCGTCACACGCCAGCAACCCTCGAAGCAACCAGTGTAGTACATATGGCATCCTGTTTGCTTGATGTCCACCCTTCAATTTATGCAGTTCCACGAACAAATTCAGTTTCTTTGCACAGAGAAGTTCTCCTTGACAAAGATGGAAGACAAACAACCTGTCTTGGTGGAATTGACAAAGATGCCATAAATGAAGCTTTACAGAATGCTTTAGTTTACATGCAGCATCAGTTTCTGGATCAACTGCCGCCTCACATGAAGAATTTGGATCCAGGAAAACTACAAACAGCACTACAGGAACTGAGGTACCATGTACAGTAGCTAAAAAGCACTGCAAAGTAAAAAACACAAGCTTAGTCTTAAAACTAAGTCTAAATGAAATGAAGTATTAAACAATTATTGTGGTTTACAAAACTACTGATTTCTGAGCAGACAAGACTCTATTAAAGAGAAGAAAGGCTGCTTAGATTGAGGTGAGAGAGAAAAGAAAGATTAAAGGTTTCAAATCAATTTGAAAAGAAACTTACTTTGAACATTTATATAGACCCTCTTACATGTAGGTGTCTCACTCTTGTAATAACTTATGTTCTTTACTTATTTCTTAGAGTTTACTCAGATCCTCTACAAGATGACCTTGAGACCCTGGAGACTTGTATGTTAATAGATGAATTTGAACAGGACCTTAAAAGCATGGACAATTACAAAGCAGCACTTAACCACATCCTGAACAAGTACCCTGGACTAGAAGTTTACAGCAAAAAGTTTGTAGTGCCCCTTCCTGCAGATTGGCCTGGATGGTATTATCCAAAGAAACTAATTGCAAGTGGTTGGAACCCCAACATTAACATTGTCCCTGAGCAAGGCCCATTCCACGTTTGTTTAAATGCCTTTGAAGATCTGGTTTTACATTTCAAATTTTTTTTTAACAAATTGTATTCAAGTGTTTTTGGAGGAGTTTTGGCTAACAAACCAAAGCCATTCAGGACATCATTATGTGTTACTGCTGCATTGCTTGGGTGGCAACTAATAAGACCCAAAGTTGTTGGAAAATTTGGCATGTGCAAGAAACCAGAGTATGTCACAATCTTACATTTACTGGACCATGTTGTTCCCCTGGTATTTTACCAGTACAACATTTTTAGAAGTGGAGACATGGAATTGTATGAGAAAGTCATGGCTGAATTTGCTATTTTATTTATTTGCTGGAGAAGAAGGCATTATGACAAATCCACTTTGTCATTTTTAAGTGATTGTGCTTACCAGCGTCAGCACCTCCCAGAATACTGGCGAAAGAAAACTGGCTTCCTCAAACTGATCACTGAAAAAAAGGTAGAAGTTTGGCACTCAATTTTAAGAAGGAACACTGAGAAACACAACACAGCAACAGAAATTGAACAAACGGCCAAAGCAATTTCGTCATCAGGTTTCCTGAGTGACTTTATTCAGAATTTTGTCCCTCAGTTTTTTCCAGGACAGAGTGAGCCAAACTTGTGGCTGGTTGCTGGCAAGACTGCAGAATTTCTTCTGGATCTTTTTCATGACATTTCCCAAAAATGCCACAATTCACAACAGGTAACATTCCTTAAAGATGCTATGATAAATTGCCCCCATCATAAGGGATTACTCAACTTAATTTCCTAAAAAGCACTTTTTTGAGTGGAAAACCTCTTTAAATGTCAAGAGCTGGATTTTTTTTACTCAGACCATGCTTATCAGGGCGCGACAAAAGTGCTGTCCGATAGCCCGGGGCTAGTAGAATTATCCGTCGGGCTAGCGTATTCTGATCACGGGTTGCCCGACGGGCAAGCAAAACACGGGCAAGAAACATTGTTTTTTTTTTTTGACAACCTCCAGAAATAAATGTGCATCAGACAAATTAGACTAGAGGGAAAATTTTGGGGCTCAAAAATGTGACTTACTGCATCCTTGGAGACAAAACTCCTGGTTTTATAGTCGCCAACTTGAACGTGGCGACTATATTTCTCTCTGTTAAGATGAGTAACGACCATTTTCTGAGGAATTGTGTCTTTCCAGAAAATTATATTGGAAGATCTTTGCTTCTATAGCATTCACAATAAGAAAAGAAGTCATAGTTCTCCAATCCATGGTATTGCTTTGCCGTAAAGTACTCCATCACTTTGTAAAACTTGCAAATGGCTGACCGTTTTTGAAAACGCCCCGAAATGCATTGCAGGCATTGGGTACGTCATGTATGCATATGAATTATGTCCCTTGAAATGTATCCTTCAGGATCCTTCATATTTGCAATCCTCTACATTAAGCTTCAAAGTTAGTTGCCACAAAATCGTTGTGTTTGTTTTAATTCTTGTGGAAGATTATTTTCTTTTTCTTTTTGAATATTTATGTATTTATTGTCTCCAAAGGAAGAACAATTTTAAATTTGCATATAATTAATTATGCAAATTACCTTCGGGCTAGGTTCTCAGAGCTTTGGGCTAGTAAGATAAAATAACAGCTTGCCCAAAGGGCAAGCTCCCTTTTTATTTTTGTCTCACCCTGGCTTATAAACAAACCAGACCTTGTTAGAAACAAAAAAAACTTTTCTCTGTATCTTCATTGTAACTATATTCTGAAAAAGCCTAATCACTTTAAACAATGTTCCTTTGAAATATGAAAATTTAATTGAGAACTACTTTTTCAAAGAGAGGGGCCTGGGGGGACAACCTTCTATGTACCCCTCTTTTCACAAAAAGAGGCATCAAAGCAAACTACAGTTTGTACAGTTAAGATTAATCAGTGTTCTTACTTCCTCTTGACTTCAGACTGAGCGCACATTCACAGCAGGGGGACGTCCCAAAGGAAGACCAACTTACTTCCTACCAACGTTTGATACCACGGTCGATACTACATGCTTCCCGTTAAGCTACAATCTTGATGATGTTGAACCTGGCCTAGAGCCAGACCCGTCCACTTTCTGCGACTACCCAACATGTTCCAATTCAGATGTCACCAGCATTAAAAGACTAGCCTGCTTTCACTGTTTTCACGAGGCATGTTTGCCTAATGGATCCTGTCCAATCTGTTTAATTCCTTTGAAAAAAAAAGCACAGAAGTTAGCAGACACCTTTAACACTGGCCTCCTTAAAAAACCAAATGAAGAAAATGATTCAGAAGACCTATGTTCTGAGAATGATGACGAGGACACAAACACAAACATCACAGCAATGACTCCATCAGAGGCAGAAACTTATTACACCTCCAATGAATGGTCAGAGAAAGTTGACAGCGTTGTGAATAGTTACACAGCAATTCCTCTGCCATCCAAGGTTAATCATTCTGCCACCAATGCTTCAAGAGAAAACACAACTGGCTGTGCCACTGAAAGCAGCAGGAGGGTACACACACTTCAACCAATCATAATACCACCAACAAATGATGGAAATGTTACAATCTGGTCTTTCCCAGCAAACATTTCCCAGTCAACAATTCTCGGAAGAATGGGCAGTAATGCATGTACCTTTATTGCACTTTTATTCAGCAAATTGTTTTTTTCAGATAATGTGGATGTCCCTAACAGAAATTTACCACTGACCCAAACATGGGTGTACCAAGTGATCGTCCAAGGAATAATACTTGGCAATAATGTTTATGACTCTATTTCAAGAAATGTCCCTACAACATATGGGGTGTCAGCCGCTTCAGTTCTTCTAAAGAACATCATCGGCTCCGTTGTCCTTGGGCCAGAGCTTCCAGTTAGCATAACTCAAGAGGCCAATCCAGCCGCAAGTTTACCATTTTACTGGAGAAGTGCTTTGAATAAAGGGAAAACTATCTCGCTGTTTATTTTAGGAGGCAATACAGTGGTATTTATACCTACTCCAAGCGGAATTTTACTCCTTGATAGTCATCTCCACGGGAACGTTGGCGCTGTTATCGCTTTTGCTGAATGGCAAAATTCCTTCGAACTTCTCTCTTGGTTCAAGAGGATTAATAATTTTCCGTTCACTCTTGGTACCGTTACAAATGTCACATTCCTATAGGAAAATGTACAATGAAGAGAGAATGAGATTGAATGATATTTTAAACGTGGCGCACAGTTGACTTGGCGTGCAAACCATGTGATCGAGTTTTGTCTTGTACGGAAGCTTGCTATACATTGCTTTACTTTTGTTATTTAAGAGAGATATTTGCTTTTTTCGAGTTCTAAATTGTACTATTTAAATCAATGAAGCAATTTTAAAAGGTATTGTTAAAAACTACAACACAAACAAAGCAAACCAAGTTGTCTTGCCTTACCTGTTAGTTTAAACTCGTCATCCCTTCGGCTCGCAGAAATGTTTGGCGGTTGAGTACAAACGTTCAATCCATTTTGTTTGGTTCTGAGTCTTTAAAAAACTTATTCCAACAAAAATCTATTTACTGCCCAGATGATATACCTTAGCAGTAGCACTTACCATCTTTGAACGCGTTTCATTTCAGTATTTTTCAAAGGAGAAAACTGAAATCAACGAACTAACACAATCGCGCGTACATCGTGCAACCAGTCGAATAACTCGATCAAATTTTCGATCAGTGCGCGCCTTGACCCGCGCATGCGTAGTTGTTTTTCACCCCTGCTCCCTATGGCCGCCATTGATCAACTGGCGTGACAGCGATCAGTAACGGTCAGCGGTAATTGTTACTAAGGCGTCTTAGCAACCGGGGAATTGATACTCACTCAAAACAAACTACTTGACAATTTTGTAGGTCAAACCGTGCAAAATCTACCGCCTGCAGATTTCTGAGATGTAACGATTACGAACAAGTATAAAGCGAAGTCTTTTGTGTACAGGCAGTATGGCAAAAGGGCGAACATTTGTTCCATCGAAAGAGAAAGAAGGAAATTGGGTAAGTACTTCAGTGCCGGTGAAGATTTAAATGAACGTCGCGAAATTGGCATTCAAGTGAATCCAACTGAAGAGGTCATTAATGGTTAAACAAGTGAAGACGAAATAGATGACTTGATAAATTTAGCAGCCAAGTACAGATCAGTTTTAATACGAATAGAGTCATGAGAAGAAAGAAATTTGGTTTGCTACAAGACATTGCCGAGAATCTTTCGACTCATTGATTTCGCCATTTTCAGGCCAGAGAAGCTGTCACCCTGTCACCCCGGGCAGTAAAAGGTTTTTAATTTTTAAACTAACATTTACAGGCATTCAAGTCAATCATTGAAAGGGAGTTTTGTTGTATGTTGACCTGTGTTGGAAGCAAGCTTTATTTTGAGAGCCAACATTTGCCAACGCTCACCAGAAAAGTTGGCGATTTGTATGGAACTTTCTTTTCTAAAGACAGGCTAATTAAGAATACAAAGTCTCATTTTGGCGTCAAATTATTAAAACAAAAGGCAATGAAAAGTTTTTGTTTTTATGGAAATCTATGGCTAACACAATTTTCACAATAGCAGCTGAACAAATTTACCATGAAAACCTAAAAGCTAGGATCGTGCTACCTAACCAAGCGCAGACAACGGTACTTTTATTATACGAGGGTACAGTCTGAGAATGCGGGGATGGGAAAAAAACTCATAATGATGAAAACAGTTTAAATGATCCAGATGGTCTTGAAGAATATTTTCAAATAGGTTAAAAATGCTATTAAAAGTTATATTCAATATAAAAACTGCATTAAAAAACACGTGTGTTCTTTTTTTTTTTTACCAAAATTTTTATCTTTTTTTTTTCGACGAACACGTCTTTTTCTTTTCAACTTGTTTACTACCGCACGAAAATACACTGACCTATTTTCCTAAGCAAAATAGCTTGAAATATGTATAATGGCTAAAAAACTGCTTACTATGCTATCACTTCATGAGTTGTCCCTTTTTCTCTTTTTTTTCTTTCGGAAAACGACTGACTACAGAGGTATAGGTTGTTTACCATTTCGGTTTGGATGTAAACTGGAAAGTCTATTTTGGTTTGCCCAAATAAAAATTTCTAAAATAAACGACACGTCTTGAAAGGTAGTCCAAAATTCCCAACCGGAATAGCCGAACGGAAGATGTGCTTACCGCCCCCGAATAAGCGCCACATTTCGGACACAAAAGTTAATAAGCGCCGCAGTCGCGATGCACTTATTTAAGGAAATCCTTTTTAACTAAAAACTGCACTACAAAGCAACACTAAAACAAGCCTTGGATATTTCTTTCCATAAAATGCGATGTTTTGCAGATTGTTTTACTGCTATTCCATTAGTTTTTCTGTCCAACATTCTTACATTATACATAGTTCTGTAAATGTTGTGAAGGCCGCCAACTTTGCCAGGACAGCTACCGCCACTTCTCTCTTCGGCAAGAGGCGAATACTGACAATCAAAAGACTATATTTCAATTAATTAATGTAAAAGATTATTCTTTGTGGCGTCAAAACAGACTCGTACCCAGTCGCTTCTCTTGCTTTTTTAGCGGCGCGCAAGGCATTAAGGGAAGGACGAACTTATTTTGCGAAGCGACGTTACATTTTTCTACGTCCTTCCCATCATCCTCTGCGACCGTAGCGAAAACGAAAAAATGAGTAACGACTGGGTACGAGTCTGGCGTCAAAATTCTTAATAAGCTCCGCCCTCAAATAAGCGCCGCACTTGAGGCGGTTTTTGCTTACCATTTGCCCAAACTGTGAACCAACCGGTTTCCCCATGTAAATGGTAAACAACCATAATGTACCTCTCTATACCCCATTCAGTTTCCACAAACACCAATCTAAAATGCTTTGTAATCACAGGAGAAGAAAAAAAAATTTTCTCAATATTTTTTTCAGTTTTCTACACGCGGTTGGCCGAGGACGCTTGATGTCACCAAACCACAAGAGAAGCGAGTGGCACCTCCACCTACCAACTTTAATGACAAACACGAGGTAAAACTCTAACATCAGTCTGTTAAACATGCACGCTGTTATTTTAATACATTCATACTGTATGTTGATTATTTGTTCCCAGGTTCCATTCAGAAGATTCGCTTTTTCCACACACGACAACAGACACGCATTTCAAGATCAGGGAGAGTACTTTGGAAATGTAAGCGATAACTATTTGTGTTTAGGAAAAGCCAACAAAACGAAGCAAGACGTCGTTAATCACTTTATTTAAGACTAATCCCCGCCTCTGCTGTCCGACTTCGTAGAAGAACGCGAATCCTGTACTCCTTCAGTCTAAGGCTAGGCTCACTATCAGTTCCTTACAAAAACGCCCGTCCTGTAAACTAGTAAATGAGGCATCCCCAATAATCACGCTTTCCAGTAGGTCGTTTCTTATGTTTGAGCTTATTAATATCTAGGTAGTCGAAACATAACAGCGCAGTGATTCTGCCAGCGTAAGCACGAAGCAGTGTTTTGGTAAAGTGGTGATTATCAATCTCAGTTTAATTTAGGGATGGGGGGGGGGGGGAACTGGTCTCTTCAACGTCCCGGAAAAAGCCTCCTTGATTTCGTCATCGAAGACCTGGTCGAATCACCAGCATAACTAAGCACTTTTTTATTCTATATTACATCTTTTAATTCTTTTATCCTTCTTTCAGGGACTTGGGCGAAGAACATTTCCCGACCGATGTCAACACTACTCCAGTAATTTGATTACATGGAATGCAAATAACGACGCACGCTCGTGCTATATGGCTTCTTATCAAGGTGTCCCAGGGAAAGATAACAGCCAGCATAGACGGTTCCCGCGGATACACCCCGAAGGAAAACCCGGGTCTGCCCCGTTAGAAACAACAACGACCGAATGGTTTAGGAAACCGGACATTCCGTACAATACACCTCTCCATGTGCTGGCTATAACGCAGGAACCGTTTTTGACTCCTAATAAATGGGCGTACTCGTACAGACCGATATGGCACTAGGAATAATTGATGATGTGTTCCGATCTTTCAGTTTTATTTTTTGCCGCCAAGGTGTGCAATACATGCAGTGAATAACATCGAATGCGCAATGTTGACTTGGAAAGAATCACTAAGAACAGATTTATCGCAATATTTGCGATGTTAATTGTGTTTGAACGCTACAGGATTGATATTTTTGGACAACTTAATCTTGTCAGAATTTGTTGTGACAATGTTGAATGATTCTTTCAATTTATTTAATAGGAACTTTTTATAACTTTGAACTTTTTAACTTGGTGTGGTTTTGACGTCCATGATTCATCATGCGATCATTTCACGTTTTCTTCCGAAAGTCGGTTTTCTCGGTTGAAACATACCTTATCGCCTTCTCCTATACTTTTCTTACATCCTCAAAATAACCCGTTGCCTGTACCTTCTTATGTACATACAAGAGAGTGGTCTTATTTAATTATGAACATTTGAAATAAATTTGATTGAAGTTTTACTCATGTTGACTGCCTAGTAAATTAAAATAAACTCAATAGGTAAGCTTTTTCTCCGCCCTTAATTGATCCATCTAAGGCTCTTGGGGCCAGTGAGATGATCGTGGTAGGACTGGTAAAAAGTTATTTTTGTATAAACTATTGAAGGAATTTTGGGAATTCGGAGCCAAAGGACTTTGTAATAAGCTTAACAGGAATTCTAGGAGAGAGGGAGGCACAGTTGGGTTGGAGGCATTTGAGGGTAGCGCAATTTTGGGAACATGGCCAATGCGGGAAAACTGAGAGAAAGAGACGGGTAAAGACAAGGGGGAAGTTAATGGATCATCGAAGTTAAATGAAAACTTGATCATACCTTCAGGGCTACCTTCTAACGTTACGGAAGGTAGTGGTTGACTTAAAGCGATCTTGTAAACATGGAATAATGGACAAGCGCATTCGAAGAAAAATCCATTTTCTTGAAATCCAAAAGAAAATTAAAATAAAATTAACCGGTAGTCTGCCACAAAGTTGACCCTTTTTCTGGCTTGCAAATAAATATGTATTGTTCTTTCTATATAGGAAATACAAAAATGTGAATATGGAGTATGGGGGGGAGGGGGGTTGGGGGGCTTTAGCCCCCCCCCCCCAGAATTTCCAAAAAAAATACTAAGAGACTTAATAAAAGAAGAGTCTTTTAAGCCCCCCCACTTCAAGTCACTAGTCAGCGCCCCCACTTGGAAAATTGCTCCGCCGTCCCTGACACCTCCTTTACTTCAAACAAAGGCAGAAACTCTATATATGATAGTCTTTATACAGCTTCCTGTTACTGGGTCTGTTGCTTCATGCAATTATAGTCAATCCCGTTCCAAGAGCGTTAATTGAACGGCTTGTATCGAATCTCTACGTACTATAAACTTCCCTACGAGATCTATCGTCTATAAGCTATCCGGCAGCTACATCGGTCGTCCACGTGACCACGAAAAAAATCTCAGGTTATTATCGACCATTATATACAGTATATACAACGCAAAGGGCCAGGCTGTTCGAAAGCCGATTAACACTAATCCAGGATTAGAAGTTGACCCAAGTTTCAAGTTCTCTTGTAAAGTTTTCATTGCTAATGTTTTGTGGAGTTTACGATGGGTCGATGTCAAAACTGGAGGACAGAAAATATAAAAGGAGTTATGAAACCGAAATCAAAAATTTACGCTTATCCTGGATTAGCTAAATCGTCCTTTCAACAACATGGCCCTCAGTATAAATAAAGCTATAAATACCTACTTCTTAATAAAGCTATTAATAACTACTTCTTAATAAAGCTATAATTAACTACTACTTAATAAAGCTATAAATAACTACTTATAAAGAACAAGAACTACCCATCCCAGTTAAGAGCATTTTAAGCGCTTTTAGATTTTTTGGTTTTGATTTTACGTAAATTGATAAGAAAACTGCAGCTCGTGAATGGCACTGGGGTGTTCCAGAGCGAAAGGACGGACCGTAATCTTTTTCAGTTTAACTTAGTTTGAACCATATATCTTCGCGATTGATTGCCAGATTGAGACTAAAAAAAATACTTAAGAAGCAAAGCAGCCACTTTGAAGCCAATTTTTTAAATAAGCGGACTTTGGACGAAAAGGACCAAAGCGAGAAGTACTGATTACTAAAACCAGCGAGCAAAACCTACACCAATTTTGAATCTCCGTTCTACTCAAGAAGACTAACTTGAGACGTTATAATCAAAGGAGTTCTTTTGAGTTGGTCTTTGAATTCAGCCCAGCTTAACGGGAAGAATTCTTCGTAACCCCACCCAGACCCCTCCCTGTCAAACACGTCAGCTTCGTTGATGACTCGAGTGGCCTTGGGAAAGTTTGACGTCAGAGAGTAAGCCAGCTTAACGAACCCCTTGCTGCTATGGCGGAAGTCACGTGTGCTTATGGTCAGATAGAGGCCTTGACAACCGGAAGTCCTCAGCTTAAGCTCTAGGAACCTGAAAAGGCGAAAATGATGGTAATTATATGCTATACACAAAACAATTTTCCAGTGTGCAACTCTCATTTAGACTGTTCGACCAATCTGAAATATAATAATAATAAACTATGGCGTAAACAGCGACGAAGCAGACTATTACTCCCATTGTAGCTTACTCGCTGGCAATTAATGTCCTGTTGGGAGACGCTGGGGCCCAAAGTTTAAGGCTATGACCAGTCTAGTCCTGGCCGGGGTCATTGGGTTGTGTTCTCGGGCAAGACACTTGCCCGAGTGCTTTTCTCCACCCAGGTGTAAAATGGGTACCGGCGATAATAATGCTGGGGATAACCCTGTGACCCTGGCATCCCATTTAGGGGGGGGGGGGGTAGAAATGCTCCTAATCGCTTATGGGTGTATGGGCCACATGGCTCGATGCAGACTAACCTCACGGCTTTAACCATCATTTCCTGTAGCCTGCCCGATTCGAAATGGATAGCTTTCGCTAACTATGCAAATAAAAAGCGCAATGATACTCCCAGTGTTTGGTTGGTATAGTAAACTTACAAGAAAGGGCAGGATTGTCGCCGATTTTAGCTTGTTTGTTTCGAGCGATTCTGTTGCTTTGATATCTCAAGACTGTATAGCATAATTTAGCCGTTATACATCCATGCTTACATTTCGTATCCGCTGACCCAGAAATGTGGAGATTTGATGATCTTCTTTTTCTTCTCCACTTCAACGTCTTCTCCAATGTCCACTGTCCAGTTAAATACCACAGGTTCATCGTACGCTTTCCTGGCGATAGGTTCCCCTTCTTCACACTGTCTTTCCTGACAAAACAAAGAACAAGAGCGATTTTCAAATCAAAACGTATTGCAGCTTGATCGGACAGTATATGAAGAACTTACAGTCAACCCAGAGGTTCTTCTGCGGGCAACTTTGCAATGTTGCCGCGCAGTGTTCCAATAGTGAGTAGCCGTTTATTCGGACAACTTTCAAATTCAATTCCAATTTTCTTTGTAAGTTGGGGGTTAAAGTTTTCAATTTTGAAGCTCGATTCTCAGTTTAACAACAGCAAAACTTTATTTCTACAAAAACAAGACAGAATATCGTAGCAACCCGCAAATAGCTGTTTCAAAAGCGATGTAAACTCAACCTGTCGCTAATTTCTCACAGCCTGTTGATAAACAGTCGACCATCAGGCATTTATTTCCTCCCTCTTTGACAAAGAAGTGGTATTGTTTCAGTTTAAAAACGAAAATGAAATCCAGAACTTGACAAAACTCAAACGGAACTTGCCAACTTTCTGGAGCAAAATTGAATTGAATTAGCACATTGCTCGAGCAAACTCGCAATCAATATCGGAACACCAAAGTCGCGAGGAAAAGAACATCTGGTTTGACTGTAAAAATCAGCCACACCGGTACCCACCCCTTTTTTGGGTGCCACCACAAGATCGCACACAATTTACCTCCCTTCGTGGTACGCTCTCCAATAATTGTTCATTATGTTGTGGTGTCCCCCTTGGAACGATTTTTGGGCCACTACTATTTCTATTATATATAAACGATCTTCTGAATTGTCTCTCAAATTGTGAGCCAAGGATGTATGCAGATGACACCCATCAATATTCAATTACGCCTAAACCAATATCTAGAAAGTCTTCACAAATGGCTGAGAGCAAGAGGTTTAGTAATCTTACTGGTTCCCCGACAGTTGCAATCAATGATTTTCAAGTTAGCCAGGTCACTTCAGCAAATCGTTATGTACCTTAGAAAACGCATGGTAAAACACGGCTTCCTCAAACATCAGCGGAAACTTAGCAACAGTAGAAGCAATTGGATGATCGCTCGTCACGACATCATGTAGGTAGTTAATAGTCATGGATTTGAACCGAACCAGATCCAACAGAGGCTCAAGTTGATCGTCAAACACTTCATTTACTTCTGCCCATTTCATCAGCGCGAGAAACACAGTGTTCTCTGAAGATACACACAGCTCATTGCTGGAAAGAACTGAAAAAGATCAATCGCTGGTTAAAAGTGACTCACCCGTTATGAAACAACTTCCGAAATAACCGCTTAAAACAGTGAAGGAATTTTTCAATAACACGGCAAATACAAAAGAAGGTATGGATGGCTAAAAGTGAACAAGATTTAAACGGATTGTGATATGGGTTTTTGAAATACTATCAGGCTGAACAGTTTTCATAGACTGAAGTAATTTATTTGTAAACATAATAAGTTTCATAGCGGGAATTTACCAAAACTTAATAAAATAAAGTTAACTCAGCCGTAACTGACTTACTGACTTATGTCCAAAGCCCTAAGTGGGCAAAGGGCCGGACTCAGCCGTAACACAGTCTATTAACTAAAGCGAATTTAGTTTGGAGTGCGCCGTTGTCATTCTTAAGACCTTCACCTTTCTCCGACTCGACTTTTAAAACTGACATACCCTTCTCGACCTGTTTCAGATCGCAATTACGGCACGCTGTAGCAAATCTAGTATTCACAATGTCTTAACAAAATAATCAAACACATTTGGAAACAGTAAGCATAGCTGAGGCCCTGCCAGGGTAAATTCCGACAAGCGACACAGCCCAAGCGCGACAAACGGGAAAGACTTAAATTCCGACAAGGACAAGCAATTCTCCTTCAATTTAGTTACCGACAGCGACACGGAACATTTTCAAATTCAGACAAACGACACGAGAACCTCCCCTGGCGGGGCCTTATAGCTGTTTCAACGGTGTACAAGAATTACCTTTCTGTAGACCATTAGAACTCAATGAGAGAAAGTCTTCATTTGACCACTGAGAATCAAGTGGGCTGAATTCTTCAACAAGAAATTCTTCACATCGGCTAATGAATTCTGCCATTTCAGGGAGTCTAAAAAGAAACAATGAAATGGCCAACCTTTACACTGTAAAAATATTCTCTCTATTTCATAAGGTATAAAAAATAATGAGGATAGAGTTGGAGAAAAGACCCAAAATCTCACAATTAGTTATTCCACATTTGCATGTATTCCATGAATCCCAAGCCTGGGATTTGGAGGGCTGAAGTGTCATTCCGTCTTGTAGGGTAAGCTTATATTTCTATTATTTCTTACTAACAAGTCAAGATTGTTTGAGGTCGCTTTTTTTAGATCGTAAGGTTATGCATCAGTCAATTCCAGCAGTGCCCATCCCCCCCCCCTGGGCAACCGCAGGGCATTTCCTAATGTTGCCCGTCCCCAGGGTGGGGCATTTGTGTACCTCGAGTTGACCCCCGGGTATTTGACACGTGCTTTCAAAACCGTGGAGTGAGTCGCGTATTCATGATAGAGGCGTTTATAGGCCAAGACGTGGACTACGTTGCAGATTAACTAGTTCATGAAGGACTATAGAAGCTCTTGGCTGTTCGTGGATGTTTTTAAAGGTATATTTTCTCAATTTTTGATATTTCTCCCGGCGTGATCAATCGATGAAACCGATAATCGACGATAATCGATACCAATCGATTATAATCGATGCCAATTAATCGATTGATATTGGAAATCGATGACGGAAAATTTTGACTTTTAATTTCATCGATTTTCATCAACTGTCATCGATCTACATCGATTTTCATCGATTACCATCGATTTTCATTGATCGTTTTTTATTTGGTTTGATTCAATATGGGTGTTATTACATCAACTCAATGGCTCTTAAAAGTGATCAATACCTCATTTATTCATTATTTTTTGCGATACACTGTCATCTTATGCATAAAAAACAACGTTATTAAGAAATGAGGCAAGGTTTACACTAGCGTATAGATTACTTGACAAATATAACAGAAAAAGGCCAGAGAGGAGAAACCAGCTCAGCTTGTAGGTGGCCTAATTGTCCACGCTGATTAATTACTTTAAACGCGTTCCCGCGCTCTCCCCGTTTTCTCTTTGCCACAAACTCCTCACCAACTTCAACGGTGAAGTCGCAGGCATGGCAGCCTTTGACCACACACTTAATAACAAGTGTAACGTCCACTGCTCCCGGGATTGCTTTATCCGCTTTAGACATGTCGTTTTAGGATTGCGAAAATCTTTTTCCGGTTATCCTGGGGATTTGTCCTCGGGATGCCCAAGTCCGCCCAAGATATCGATAACAATCGGTGACAATCAATGAAAATCGATAGCAATCGATGACAATCGATGTAATTAAGGAAATTTTATTTGTGACTATCGATTGGTCATCGATTGGCCGATGCCAATCGATATCAATTAACTAACCATCATCGATTGATATCGAATAATTTGATTGATTGATTTCCGATCATCGATTTTGATCGATTGATCACGCCAAGTATTTCTTCATTGCTAAGAAGCAACAACTTGTTTTATATTCTTATATCACCTATCGAGAGATTGAAAACAATTAACCCGGGAGCGGGGCATTTGCCCTGTTCCTTCATCCCCACCCCGGGGAATTTTCCAATTTTTTTTTAAAGAAATGCTAATGCCTGGGGGTTAGCCCGGGGGGGGGGGGGGGCATTGGCACTGCTGGAATTGACTGATGCATTAGTTATGGAGGGTCACTACATTTGAAAACTGCTGACAGCAGTACCGGTAATAAAATTTCTATTACTTGCGGAGGATCGCAACGATAAGTAGCTGATCACTTACCTTTCATGTTCTTGCATATTCAGCGATTTGTCACAGATCTCTACTGTCAGTTCAGCTGACCCCAGAAGTCTAGAAAAATTTACCACAACAATTAGCTAAGTTGCTTGTTGAGTTATTTAAACTATAAAAATACAAATGTGGCCTAATACTGCTGTAAAAATTCTAATCTTATTTTAAAATTCCTAGCTTTCGCCGTTCTACGGCATCATCAGGGATGATATAAATTATTTCGCGTGGGCCAACAAATAATTTCTTTCTACATAACAGATTTTCTGGACTCTTCATGTTAGGAAGTTCAGATCGTGGACACTAAAGAAGTTCAGATCACTTTGATCGGTCCTCATTGTTACATGTACAGTATGTTGGCAGAATTGTCCCAAAAACAAGCAATAAAAAATAACTTCTTGAAAACTTGGCATACAAACAACATAGTTCTGAGAATTTGAAGGTGCAGATGTACATTTACAGTATATACCAAGACAATATCCCCTATTTGATGACTTTTTTTTATCCTGATTACTTGTCAGACTGCATGACATACTTTTGTATACATTATGTGACAATGTATTAAAAATGTATCAACATTGGTAATCTGAAGGTAAAAATAATATCCTACTTTTGACAAGTCTTAAGGGTGCTCTCTGCATCATAAACATGAGCAAGCCTCATAAGAATAAGAAGATTCTCCACACTCTCTGTCATGACAACTTCAGGCTTATAAAGCGACTCAATCAACAGCAAGAACATTGATGACAAGGATTCACTGATGTTCATTTCAACCTGTTTCAATAAAGTTATAGTGTGATCTCAGTTCATTACAAACATTAAATGTTATATTTAGGTTTTGAGCCTCAAAGGTAACTATATAGAGGGCTCAAAAAAGTGTCCATACATCAAGGGCCCTGTTGGGCAAGGCCCCCCCCCCCCTGGAAAGTTGTCTGCTAACCAAATCATCAAAAGTATACTGCAAGTATGACAAGCATGCAACTTCCCCAGACAAGCAAAAATTAAAAGCTGCTAATATCCAAGTTATAAAGGCAAGCATTTTCAAGACCAATAAATTACTATAACTACTGATGATCTGCATATATTCAAAATGTATCTGGCATACGATCAGAATGCAAAGTGGTGTGGTATAAATTTTAAAGTTTGTTGGATGACTTCCAGATTAAGAGTTCTGTGTCCAAGCCTGGCCAGTAGTGACCCGGATGGGGGAGACTCCTACATGTATATGAAAGGGGTGGGGACGCTCTTTGGAAATTGTGAAAAGAACCCCTAATAGAGACCAATTTGGGTGTGGTTCAAGCTTTTCTTGACCCCTAAAACATACCAAAAAACTATGAATAGAGTTTACATTTGTATATTTCTTCGTGTGCAACCCTACAGTGTAAACAAGACCATTATGGCTAAAATAATGCATTCTGCCCCAAACACCCTTTAGAAGTGAGACCAGAAATCTGAAATTTACACCCTCAGTGAGACGACAAGCATCCCCGCCCCTTTCATACCCCCCCCCCCCCGGAAAAGGGACCTTGTGCTGTGTTCTTGAGCAAAGGAGAACTTTACTATGTAAATTGCTGCACCTACAAAAAGCTTCTCGATTTCAGTGTCAGGGACCACAGAGCATTTTTCCAATTGGGGGGGGGGGGCAGGGGGGGCTAAATAGTCACTTGAAGTGGGGGGCTGTAGGGACTCTTCTTTTAGTAAGTCTTTATTTTTTTCGGAAATATTGTGGGGGCTAAGCCCCCCAAGCCCCCTGGGTCCGCTCCGCAAAAAGATTGGAGTCAGAATTTTCAGGGACTATTTTATACCCCTGGGAGGTATCATCTACGTGGGGGATGTAGCTAGATTCCTTTTCAGGAGAGGGAGAGCTAGTAAGGTGTTGTAATCACTAATTTGATCTGCTCATTACAAATCAATCATACCTTTTTTACTTTAGTTTCTTTCATCCCAGAACTAAAAAATAGGCTTCTGAAATAAGAACTATTCAAAGCCAGCCAAAAGCTGTGTACATACAGCTGATGTTCCCTGATAACTGTGTCAGCCAGTGTCAAATCTTCTTCACTTGTTTTTATACTATTTTCTGTCGATTGGGAGAAGAAAACGGCTGAGGCCCCATCCTCCGCGGAATTTGAAGCAGTAAGGCCTATTTCCCCAGCTTTATGCGCATAGCGAATGTCTGCTATAAGCAACTTGCTGAAAGTCACATCTAAGTCTACATCTGATGAGGTGCCTGCCGCCTGAAGCTTGCAAGTATCCGAATTCATCGTTGTCCCAGACTCTTGTTCTTGATCCTCGACTACGATCCAAGATTCTTCTCTCTTTTTACTCTTAACAGTTCTTTTTGTCTCAGAAGATAAAGCATCGCCTATCCCTGAATCACAGCTTAAGCTACTGACAGTTCTCGAATCTGAAATCGAAGGCAAGCTCAACGAACTCGAGTCGTCGGCAGTAGTTGGTGGTGATTCGTCGTTAAAGTTTTGCTCAACTGTACTCACAACGGATTCATTTTCCACTGAATTCTGCGGTTTTTCTTGTTGATTGCTGTTTGTTGTTGAGAGACTATCATCGTTTCCACCCTGCGAGTTAGTTTTGGTGATGCTTCGAACTCGCCAGGCGGCTTCCAATTTCTCCCAGCCATCTTTTCGAATCTTGACGACCAAAATGCGGTCAGACATTTCAGGATTGTTAAAATGATCCCCGATTTTATCGAAAAGCTTTTCCATGATCACAAACCTCGTTTTCTTAACATTCAACGCTAAGCATCAACTATTTTTGGCCAGAAAAATCTAAAATCTAACATAGACGCCTTTGTAAAATTTTTAAAACAAATAATAAACAAAAAGCGCACACCGCTGACCAGTTAATTTCGGGATGCTGCATGTCAGCGGCTACGCAAGCAGAGCATGAGCAGAAATCCGTTGAGTCACTATTGAAAAAAGTAAAAATTTTGTAGAACTTTTGTGAGTCATTATGGTGCTGGAATCTACAGTTGTATGGTAAGATTCTACCTGTTTTTCATTGTGATCGTAGATACTTCAAAAATGTTGGTTTTACATTGAAATTTAATACTTGGTGTTTTTCGTAGCGTTGATAACAGCGAATGGATGAGAAATGGCGATTTCCTTCCCACGAGATTACAGGCACAACAAGATGCTGTAAGCTTAGTTTGTCACTCAAAAACCAGACAAAACCCAGAAAATAATGTTGGTCTAATGACTTTAGCTAGGTGAGTGTGTGACACATTGTTTTCAGACTGATCACAAGCAAAATAACAGTTATAAAAGCCACTCTATATCTAAAAGGTTTTGATAAAAGCAGACAAGCTTTCTTCTACACTTGGTTGCTCATCTAAGGGTGAAGTTAAATGCACAGAAATATTCACAAATGATTCTTTGTTGATGTCCATTATCAATTAATTGTTATCAATTGATATTGTTTTCTATCAGTTATCACATCATAATTTTTCAAGTAACCTTTTCTGGCATAAACTTCATAAGATCAATGCAATAAATCTATTAACAGCTGCCAATGAGAGTCACAATTTTATGTTATATATCAGTCAACAATCAATGGTACAGGTCCGCATCTCTTATTATTATCACTTTTTCTCAGTGTTGATCTGAAAGTAATCTTAGAACCCTGTAACAAAGTCCTTGGTATAAAAAAAACAATAGCCTCCATTTGGCGCGAAAATATGCATGAATATTTGTCCATGGACATTGTCTGTTCAGACATTTGAACAGATTTCCGAAAAACTGTGAGGTTCGAGGAACGGATCAATGTCCATAAAACATATCCAACAATTTTTTTGAAGCCAAATTGAGGCTATTGTTTTTATTATCCTTCAAATATTGTTACACAAGACCGCTTACTTCGAAAAAACCTTCTCTCAAAGCTTTTAAGTAAAAAACTTTTCCGTAACCGCTCAAAATATTGTTTTGTTTAAAATGTTTAGTTCTACAACAATTTACTCAGGATGAAAACTGAACATGCGAGCATAAATACCAAAGTTCGTAGTTGGGGCATATTGTGTCATGTGACGCTTTTTAACCTATCGTGCGCGAGCAAAAATATTTGATGAATTATAATGGATGATATTCTTCAGCCTAGCCAAAGTTACTGATACTATGGGTAAAATGTATGGAAACAGAACCCAGAACGCCTGTCGTAAACACATCTTCCTTATGTTGTATCCCAGTTTCACTGTAACAGCTGCTATAGACTATGAACTATGGATTTTTTGGGACAATTATTGAAGGTAGCTTTATATGTTTAAGATGGCTCTACACATAATCTTTAAATCTTTGGATGAAACTCTAGTGTTTGACCATTGAATTGACAGCTATTGAGCAGTTCTTTCATGTGCTGATGTTGTTTTTCAAAGTGAAATAAATAAATGTACTGTTTCAATTCCCAGTCTTGAGGTTCTAGCCACTTTAACAACAGATGTTGGTAAAATCCTGTCTTCCCTGCACAAAGTCCAATCCAAAGGAGAAATTAAATTCCTCACAGCAGTTAAAATAGCTCATGTGAGTATCTTTAATATTTATTTACTTTGGACATATATAGTGCGACTTCTCGAACTGGGCTACTTGGAAGAAAGTTGACCAATCAAATGTTGAAGAATACAAAAAAAAATTCAAAAACAAAATTTGAAAACTCAATAAAGTTGCGGACAATGCACACCTCTCGGGAAACTTTGAAAATTTTTATTGGAGCAGTTTACTGTCACAAAACAAGTTTTGAAGCTAAATTTTTGGAGTAAAATGTAATAATTATGATATTTTGCTTCTAAAAATGGGACAATCATGATGTAGAGTGTCCACAAAATAGAAAAAATCAATCAATCAATCAAACTTTATTTAACAAGGGTAGACAGACTTACAATTGCCTTCACTTGGTTACAAACACATAACAAAATGTTATAGAGCTGTTGTCTCGATGCTTTAACATCATTGGTCTGTTTATGAAAAAGATATCCATCCATTCTCAAATAATGTTTTGATTGGTCAACATTCTTCCAAGTAGTCCCTCTGTAATTTTTTATCTTTGTCGATAAACTGGTTAAATTACAAGGTCACTTAAAATTGTGTTCACTTCAGATATTATCAACACATAATACAGAGCAACTATTGAGTACATGTAACCCAGGGGGGGTACTCCGACTTGTAAATGACGGGGATGATCGAATGAAGGCAAAAATCAGGACCCAAAAAATTCCCTAAGCTTCCGACACTACCCAAAAAAATCCCTGGACTAAAAACTAACCCCCCAAAAAATCCCTTGTCAAATTACCCCTAAATTGCCAGGAGGGGCAATAACGCTCGAGTTTGATTATTCATCATACCATAAATACGCCAAGGCAGTGCCAAGGCACTTTAGTTCGTTTTTAATACCCCAAAAATCCTCTATTTGAATCAAGTCACCCAAAAAAATACTTGCCAAATCTTCCAACCCAAAAAAATCCCGGAATCGAAAATTTTAAACCCAAAAAAATCCTTCGATCATCCCTGTCATTTAAAAGCCAGAGTACCCCCCCTGGGACATGTAAGTTCATCTTTGATTGAAATTCCTTCCCTTTAGTTGGTGTTAAAACACAGACAAGGGAAAAATCACAAAATGAGGATTGTTGTGTTTGTGGGAAGTCCTATTGAAGCTGATGAAAAAGAAGTAAGTTGTTGTTATTTCTGTTGTTGTTGTTATACATTATAAAAATTCCAAGCTACAAGCTTGTGATCTTGTACAAAGTAACAAAGCAATTTAAATATTGATTAATTGCGTTCAACGAAGGAGAACACATACTACTGTATATATTGTTATAATAATAAAATCTAGCGAGTTGTTTATCTCGGCAGCAATTGCGCCACAAAAGAAATTTACTGAGTTGCTTAGCTCGGCATCATATTGCCACAGTGTAAATCTATCAAATTGCTTAATTCAGTCTCGGCGGTTATTGCATCATTCCATCATGTGTGATATTGACACATGCCAAGTGAATTGTGGAGGTCAACAGGGATGTAGCTATTAGAAAACACTAAGCCGGCTGATCAACAAACCCAGCTGGCTTTTTTGGCCTAGGCAGATCTAAAAGTTTACCTTGGTCTCTGTTTTCATGTGAAATTTCAGCCGGATTTAAGTTCTCTTTCAGCCGGTGAAATTAGCGACATCCCTGGGTCAATTGCGTAAAATGGGCAGATTTAAGGCATACAAAATTGACTCGAATGCTCTCCACTAATTTATGATTATTACTAGTTTTATTAATAAAATTAAAAAAGTGAAGCATGTATGTTGTGTTGGTCTTGTATTGTGCAGCATTTTGACATTATTACAGCTATGATTGTTATATTATTAGCCAATATTTGAATAGTTGTAATCATTTTGTGTGTCAGTGACCCTTGTTTTTTTCTTCATTTAGCTTGTCAAACTAGCCAAGAAACTGAAAAAGGAAAAAGTTAACCTTGATATTGTTAACTTTGGTGAAGAGGTAAATGCTAGTGATATTATCCTATATTGGAGTCTGTCACACCAGAAGTTGTAGTTTCTTTAATTCTGTTTGACTATGGTGACAGCTTGAGAAACTGTATGATACATTGTGTTCTGATAATCAAATACAATATATATCTGTTCATTCAGTTGTGGTTCAATTTTACCCTCAGTACAATCTTGTATTTTCCTTTGTTTTGTATTTATTTTACACCAGAACAAACAAAAATATGTCATTGTACAGAGTGTATAACTGAACCACAACATACTGTTGAACCCTGGTAACTCAAACTCTGAAGGGAAACGAAAAACATTTCGAGTTAGCGGGGTTTTCGAGTTAACCAAGTAAAAATAACTGAAAAGTAGGTCCAAGGGAAATAGATGTTAGTTCGAGTTAGCAGGGTTGTTTGAAACTTATCCGAGTGCGAGTTACCGGGGTTCTACTGTATCTATACATAAAAGGGACAGGCTTGAGTGCATGTAAGAGATTATATACAAGTAAATTTTGGTATGTATGCATACTTTGATAAGGCGTCCATATCATTTAATAGGGCACGTGCTCAAGAAAAGGTTTAAAACTGCAGTTGGACCTCTCAGCAAAATCTCTTGTAGATGACTTCATCACAGGGAGCAGAGGAGCCAAATTCGACCTTTGTTCAATTTATTTCGTAGCACTTGTCATAGGTTATCTGTTCTTTTTGTTTAAGTGACGGTTAAACCAGCGGGAATCCTGTTCGCTGCAATTATGCAACAGACTATTGAAGGAGTTTCCCACTGGCTTAACCGTCGCATAAAGTAAGCTCATTTGCATAATGTGTATGAAATACTCGCATAAGCACGAAATGTTCGAAGTCGCTGTGGCAAAGAAAGATAAAAAGTGCAAGGTATTTTTGCATTTCTAAGCTTCCTAACATCTGTTTAGTAGGATTCAGTTGAAATTAAGAATGGTCTGGTCTGGACTCGTGAAATAAAGGCCGGCGAAGACACCATACTTTTGCATGTTTACAAAAAGCGATCTAAAGGTTGCTGATATTTAAATTTTTACGGACCCGTAAATCAAAATATATCAAAATTATCATGCGTTCCCAACCTTTGAAGAACCACTTAACTTGGGAATAATAATAATAATTTGGTGCGTTTGGTTATTTTCGAGCAGCGAGCTCGTCAACTTATGAAATTTCTCGTTCTGGCCAAGCTCAAAATTAGGCCTTTTGCAGCCTTCACTGTTGAGAGCTCTAAAAAATATATCTTAACGTATTTCCAAAAACTAAAGTCGTTGCATTTACTTACAACCTAAGATAGTTCACTGGGCAAAGTTTGAGGGAAAACTATTTTCCGACCCGAAATGCGATAGACCGCTTTAAGAGAAACTGCCACTTAATATTTACAAGGGTTGAATTTGGCTCCTCTGCTACCTGTAACTTCAAGTGAAAAATGAAGCCTCTTGTAAGCTTTTACACTACTCTTTGTTGATGAGAAAATTTTGCTGCTTAAAGTCCCATATTAAATAGCTGTTAATGAACAGGAATTGTACTTCTCTGACAATATCAGACCTTGCTTACATCCATCTCAATCTGTGTTAGTGGATACCTCTGACAACGAAAAACTAAATGTAAATTTATTTATTTTTCTTTAGACGGCAAATTCAGACAAGCTTACATCATTCATCAACACTCTGAATGGAAAGGATGGGAACTTGTGTCACCTTGTGACAGTGCCGCCAGGTCCACTGCTGTCTGATGCGCTGATTTCATCACCCCTACTGCAGGGAGAGGATGGTGCTGCTCCTGGAATGGAGTATGCTTCAGAATACGGCTTTGATCCTAACTCTGATCCAGAGCTTGCACTGGTGAGTAGTCATGTAACCTGCTACATGGATTTTAGACAGGGGGCTACCACAGTTCTTGGATTGGTTGGCTATTAGCCTGTGAACAGGCTCTCCTTCTAGGCTTGCTTTGCTCGCTGATATTTTTTCGCCCTGCCCCACTTGGGAGCCTGTTTGCAGGCTAGTTGCCTATCGGTGGCCGTTGAAGGGTTTTTGAAATTGTGGTTACATGAAACATACTCTGATCAGGTGTATGACAACATAATGAATTTACAAATAAACTGGATATGCACTGGGCTCTTTACACCAGACCAGATACTTTCAAGTTAGTTTCAGTTTGCATGTGTCTCAATAACGCTGTTATGAAAATAATCATGTCAGGTTCTTTTGTCACCATAATCGTTCCTTTAGGTTTCTTTACTCGAAATAAAGAAACAAAATGCGAGCTTGTGTTGACATATAGTAATACACGGTTTACATGTAGCATTCTGAAAACATGAATGCAACTTCAATAATTATAGTAGTACACAGTTCTTTTATTAGAAACAGTGTCATGTAACAACAACCTTGTAAACTGATGACTCTTTTGTGGTGACTTCCAGGTAATGTTTTATATAGAAAACAAATCTGCTTGTATCTGAGATTTCACGAGCCGATTCAAATAAGCAAATTTTCTCAAGAATCAACTGCCTTGATTACAAGCAAATTCTCTTGAGTAATATGAGATGAAATGTATGAAATCAGGCGGGAGAGTTCTCCAAACTGACCTGGGCATGACGTGTGATGTCTTTTTCTGTTCCAGGCCCTCCGTGTATCTATGGAAGAACAGCGACAGCGGCAAGAGGAAGAAGCACGCAGAGTCACGGCAGCAAGCGGGGAGGAGGCTCCCACCCCTGAAGCACCTATCGCTGACAGTGAGGAGGCAATGCTCCAGCAGGCTCTATCCATGTCCACTCCGCAGACTCCAGTGTTTGACTTCAATGCCATGACAGAGGAGCAGCAGATTGAGTATGCCATGAGGCTGTCACTGCAGAATCTAGAGGCAGAGAGTGTGGCTGATAGGGGCAGTGATAAGGAGACAGCAGGGAAACAGGACGAGAAGGAAGGACAGGCTGGAGCAAGTGCAATGGAAACAGATACACAGGTATGACATTCAAAATGACCATCTTGGTAAGGTCTGGTAAAATGGTAAAGTAGGCACTTTGTTCATTTCTCTCTATCAGTGACAAGTTTGTTATTAGAATGGATCAAAGATAGTGTGTTGGATCGATAAAGCTCCTTTCCAATGTACCTGTAAGACCGAATCACAAATGTACAGATCGGCCCAAATGTTTGGACCTTCCCGACACAGCTACTCTTTTTTAAAAAATCAAAAATCTAATTCCATACAAACATTTCTTTCTCGCCTTGTTTTCCCTGTTTTAAAAATGGTCAAGTTTACTGCAAATTGTACTGTAATCTATCACGAGGCCATTCACTGGGGCGACAAGAGGCGTAATTAACCAATCACGACTCAATAAGTCATCTTGTAACCGGTGGTGAGCGCGGGAAAAGTGCCATTCGCCGATTGGTCAAAAAGGCAATTTCGTCGCTCTGATTCAGATTGGTTAGAGGGTGTTGTACGCGTTTTATTAACCAATCAGTTATCACAGAGCTCAGCAAACGCCGCCGTAATTTGGGTCATCGCACAACGCTTCTCTTTTTTTATTTACAATACATACATGTACACTAATTACAATGCAGTATTTATCTACAACGTTTCTCAACATTGTCCGTGGTTATTGAGCTCGTCTCACGCAATCTTTATTTTCACTGTTGTTACTTGCAGGGGGATGACGCACAAGACATCACAGGGGTCATGTCCGATCCGGACTTCATCAAGAACGTGCTAAGCACGTTACCTGGCGTGGACCCCAGCAGCGAGGCCATTCAAAAGGTCATGACGTCCCTCGCTCAGCAGGACAGTGAGGAAGGCAAGGACGAGGATGAGCCTTTGGATGAGGAGTCCAGCAAGGACAAGAAAAAAGACAAGAAATAACAAGACGTTTCGTTGTAAATACGTTATTTTCGTGCCAGGAGTAACAATTACAGAAATTATAGAATGGATTTTTTTTTTTTGTTAAGTTACAGCTGTAGGTGAGCGCAGGATTTCTTTCCTTCTGCGGTAAATAAATTGTTTGAAATTATGCCTTTTTTGATAGCTGGCTGTTTTTAACATGTAGCCTTGAGGTCGCAAACGTAGAGGGTCGAAACGAGAAAACGAAGGTGGCGAGGGGCCAGGGGGGGGGAGAGTGAAATCCTTTCTCTCCCCCCCCCTCCCCCCCCCTCCAGCCCTTTTTCCCTCTCTCCCCAAGCATCTAACGAGTTTTAATTCAAGATGGCGCTCGCCCGATCAAAATGCGCTCGCTAAAATTCGCCTGCAGGCTAGTTCCAGTCTCGCAGATTGTAATGGAATAGGCAAAATAAAGGCGAGAAAGAGACAAATAAACGAGTTAGGAAACAGTTGTGTATTCCAGCAGCGCTATGCCTTGCTTGAACCGCAGATCATCTATCTCATGTTCAGTGCACATGAGTTCGTACCACCCCAACACGAAATAGATGCAACTTTGGGCTCTACCCGGTAATACGTCGGTATTGAAAGAAAATGTGACTGGCTGACGAAATGAAGGCAAAAACTGCCGTTTTCTTCCATTCCCCTACCCCCTAGGCTCGATTTCCAGCCGCTTTTCGGGAAAATGAGCCCGCGCTTCTCCCCCCGAAAGCATTTGTTCCTCCCCTCCTCTCTCGGGGAGGAACAAAGACCGGACTCGAGGAGGCGGCGGAAATCGAGCCTACCTACCCCCTAGTCTCCGTCAAAAAGCGTACCGGTGTATATAAAATACAGTCACTGAAGTCCCAGTTTCTCGAACTCCTCACTCAGTTGTTTCAGTTGGCGTTTTAAGCAGTTCAAAACTCTCTGCCCATTACACGAACCTATGTATTGTGGTGGTTTGTAATTTTTTTGGTGATTTAGGGGGATGTTTGGGAGGAGATAGTTTTTCTCAAAGGATTAGTAATATTAAGAGAAATAAAAAATATTGAAGATTTAATTTGATGTTAAAATTAGAATTTGAAGTTAAAAATTAGTAGACGGACACCAAATAGCCCCCTGACAACGTGGGGTGCTCTTGCGTGGGGGTCAACTGTACATGTCTGGTGGTGGTCCAATTTTTTTTCATCCCTTCTTAAAACCTCTTAAAATTTCACTCAAATTTACTTTTCCCCCCGCCTTCAGGGTAAACATCAAACACTTGTTTTCAGCGTCATTTTGGCGCCGCGATAAAAATACAAGAGTGACAGCAAACAATGATTAAAAACCAGATGTTCCTACGAAGTAAGACTTTTAATATAAAATACCGAAAAATGTGGAAAATAGCCAACATTTTTACCATGTTTTACGGACACGCAGGAACATGTTAGCCGTTTGATCGAGTTCTAAACATTTGGAGAATCGTTAATTAGCTATACCGGGTTTATACTGGAGTTATTTTTGATCAATTTTTGCGCTGGAGTCAGTTTATTTTAACTGTCAGTTGCAAATGAGCCAGAATAAATATTAGAATCTTCTTTCCATTACAATTAAAACAATTATTCAGCTCATTCGCAACAAATTAAATGGGAAGGGAAGCCAAATCAATTTCAATCCTGCGCGATGCCAACAGATGGTATATTTTTTTTAGGAGGCACTAAATTGTGCGAGCTTTAAGCGAAGTTACAGTACTACAAATTGATTCTATGCCTTGAGTTGTTTAGTTTTATCGAAGAATATAGCTGTAGAGTATAGTATTGAAGGTTCACAATCTGCCAACAGAGGTAATCCTTTGGATTAATTCACTTCCCAGACATAACATCATAGCACCAACTGTGAGAAAATCATAAAGCGGCTCTTTGAATTATTTTTATTCAGAACCGGGCATATAATTATGAAAATCTCGCCACTAACTATTATATGAGTGGTGTTGTACGGTGGAAAGAAAGAAGAATAATTTAGATGAATAGAAGGGATTATCAACCCTCGCGTGCAAAAACGATTAACTGTAAAAGAAAATTTCACAACTTTCGTTTTTGCGGCAGAACACGTGATCAGTTTGACTTATCTCGGCGGGTCACTGGCTGAGAAAAACAAAAGATAGATAATCTACTGTAGCTTTTACGATCAGGAAGGGGCAGGCAATTTCTGGGAACGCGCGCGTTTTAAGCGCGCTTCGCGATCTCCGCGCGAGGGAGGGTGGATTATTTTTCTTGCCTCAGGGTTCGACTCCCGTTGAGGGAATTTGCAATTTGATTGTTTTGGAATTCAGATCAATTACAATTAGAATTTTAACGAGGATGGAAAAGATCTCATGGATCTCAATTTGTTTGGTTTAAAGGCCCTAGACTTCAAAACTTCATTTCACTTTTCCCATTAGATATTAACAGCCAATCAGAAAGAAGAACAAGAAGAAATGCCATTGTATAGCTTGGGCATGATCTCGGATTTAATCGTACCGGCGAATAATTTCACGGTATACTTATACCAAACAAAAACATTGTACAAATTATCAGCTCTCACCATTGAGTCCCCTTGTCGCTTGCTTTCTTGCTTTCTTAGATAAACAATTCAATAACCACGTGGTCACTCCACGCGGTCCTGGTAGCCCTGAGGCTACAAACCTAGCGCCAGGCCCGGTGGCGTTTAACCTTATCACTGTTAGTGTCGAGTTATTTTTAAAACAATCGTAGAAAAATGGCGCCTTTTCCATAGTCATAGATATTGCCAAATTTGCCTGAATTGAAAAAGTCCACTGATTTGCAAAAGATTTTTATTTCTGAGCTTTTGGAAAAAGACTTGCCATTAATTTTTTTTTTTTTTCAGAAAGTGCTGTTTAATTTTGTTTGCTTGCAATGTTTGTTTCTTTGTTTTTTCTTGTTCTTGATCTTTCGCCTGACTTTTTCTTTTTATTTCCCAATCCTGAATTATCACTCTACTCTCTCTCTCTCAACGGTATTTTTTTTTTCTGCCAAAAGTTTAGGCAGTTTCTCTGACTCAATTTTACTTATTCTTTTGTTTCACTTTTTTCTCACATCCTATCCTACAGTGCTATCCTTTTTTTATCCCTTCTTTTATAACCTTTTACAGAGAAGAGGAGTGAAATTCAACCTCAGAATGAATGTGTAAGTAAACTTTATTTACATCCAATAATCAAACTCAGCCGGCGCTAATCGGAGTACAAGACATTGAATGTTAGTAAAAAAATATGATATTTCCACTCCACATGTGTTATGAGTTTACTTTACTGTTTGCTCACCAGTTATTGAATCACGTAGTTCAATTACATTTTGCGCTGTCACCTCTTGAGATCCTTTCAAACGCTGCCAGCTGACTTAAACCGTCCCGGTTGGACTACAGTGGAACCTCGATTTAACGAACCTCTAGATAGCGAAGTCCTCGGTATAGCAAGCGATATTCTTCGCCATAACGAATTCGAAACTTCTTTATAGCGAACATATTTTGCCAGTCCCTTGGCACTTTATAGTTATATGGACGTTCCACTGTATTAAGTGAAAGGTACCGTAGACTAATGAGAAGAAAATGGTAATAAAATCAGGTAGTCACATTTGAGTTTGCGGTTTGAAAAAATTTCATGCAGTCACGACTAGTTGGTAGCACAGTCACTGAGCACCAAGTACTTCCACTAAAACCATATCAATCACGTTTCCATGGCAACTCAAGTCTTTTGAAGTGTAGTTTTTATGATTAACCTTTTAGCCCATTTTTTTTTCTTCTGTCATAGTTACAGCAACTGATTATGATCTAAGCATTAGCACTAGCCATGTTGGCCTACTTCCAGGAGAACTGGTGTAGATTTTGGGAAAAAACGACTCGAAAGGGCTGTATTGACCCCCCAAAGTGCCATGAATCAAAGCCTATAGGTTACTGCCAGATTTAGGATTGATGGCGGAAACGCAGTATCGCTGAAGCACTTAAAAATAAGTTATGACGTTTGAAAGTCAATAGTTTTGTTGTTGCTGTTGTTTTGTAACCATACCCACCTTTTTGGGAGAAAACACGCACACAAAAAAACACTGATAAAACCATGGTCATTATTGACCTGTACCGATCGGCACCCTACATTTAATAGTATTTCACTACTTTTCACCGCCTTTTCGCGGAAACTGATATCAGTTTGGATGAATTATATTTGTTGCGGGATCATTGTTTTGCCCTTCGTGAGAAAATGGCAAATATTAAAACCCACAAGAGTCAGCATGCCGCACACAATATATTTTATGTGGTTTACGCGTTTACAAGTCACAATATCTGCGCGCATGCACTAGTACTGCAGTCCAAGGAGATTCGCTTTAGCTCTCTTTATTTTTTCCCTGTTATTTATTGAGATAGCGATCTATTCACTTCAATCATCTCAATCAAATTTCAAGTGTTGCCCAGTCTTATCACAAAAGGTGAAATTTAATAAATTACTGTGCAATGCAATGCCGAGGAAAACTGGGGAGGTTCACGAACTGTTATCTTATTTGGCCAGACCTAATGTGTCGAGAGTCGAATGGGTGAAACGGATAAATAAATAAAATAAATAAATAAGTAAATAAATAAACAGCACCAGGTCTTGTTGTGATCTATATAATTTGCGCAACCTCAAAAATAAAAAAAGGCCCAAACGATTTTTCAAGTTTGATTCGTTGTTTCTGGCTGTTCAACTGTCTTCTTCCTTTTTTTGCTTAGAACTACCTTTTTGAAATATAAAATAATGTTCGCAATTTTCAGAGAATTCTGAGATTATGGGCCTTGTTGGGGACTTTTAGGAACATGGGATAAACAACACTGAACTGCATGCTGAAATAATTATACGGATAACGGCTACTGACCTCGGCATGAGATAAGTACGGGATAAATTACATAAGTACGTCAAAGTTAAACTTATCTAATCATAATCTTTTATTTGATCAGATTTGATACTTTGAGGACGATAACCATTTCTATATGCATTTCTCGTGTTTCCAGCCATTTCTGACGGTCTCATGAAATTTCAAATTTCAGTTGGGGAGCTCCCCGCCCTAGCCGGGAGTCTCGCCTTTGAAGCTGCCCCCCCACCCCGGCCCTTCTTTCTATTTCACTCGGTTTCACCTGCGGACCGGGCCTATATGTCCTATTGCTGTATATACAAGTGAATTTTGTCTGAAAAAAAAAAATTCCTCTGCAAACTTTTTTTTTAATTTGTGCACCTCTGCAAACATTTTTTCGAAATGCAAACTTTTTTCTAAACATATCGTGTTTGCAAGCCTTTTATTTTGTCTTTTTAGGCCCTACAAACATAACACCCTAAAAAGTCTGTTTCTTTCATCAAGATAGTTGCTGAGGCGAAACCGAGTGGAAGTGGACCACAGAAAAATACAAAATACATACTCTCTCTGTGAGCTTAGTAACGGAACGCATCTGCTTTTTGCGTGCTAAAACAATAAATTTTAATAGAGTAGTGGTCATTCCAATTAATTGTTCATGCTTCGAGTCACCGCGTCCTCCCCTTGTCTGACTGACAAATTGATCCCCAGGGACTCATCCCTAGCAGAAAATAAAATTAAGAACCATTTACCCTGTCATTAGTTTGACCACAGGGTTCGAATATTTATCCGTGCTTGATTGCACTCTTTATTTAACCTTTGTTTTTTCAGCATGCTTTTATAGCAACTTATAAACATGCTAAAAGGGATGAGTTTATCTGGGGGAAAACTGCACTTAAGAAGGTGCCTAGCTCTTTCAAATTTTCAAGCAAGAGAATTCACCCGATGTAGCGGTTTTTTTGTAAACATTCGACCATCTGTGATGTATATTGAGCGCAGCGATCGACCAGGCCTCATGCCGAGAAAATTGTTTCAAAAATGCCAGCAACGTTCATAAGCAATGTATGCAGTTTTTGTCTTGCGGGTTTGTGTTTGAATACCTCAATTTCGTGATGAAAATCTACTTGCGTGCACTCCCTGAACAATCCTTGGAATTATACACCCGCGAGTAACAGAAACTGTGAAGGGTAGATAATGATATGCGGCGGATTCACGAACGACTTGCGTGACAAACGCGACTCGCGCGCGCGCGCGTGGTCAAAAGGTGAACAGTTGTCGACCTTTTCATTTTTCGCGATCTTTCGCGAAAAAAATAAATTTATCCAATCTTCTGAGGCTTGTAATACTATAGTTTGAGATAACGCGCTCACGTTGATGTAAGAAATATCTAAATTGAATAAATAAACAAATCGTACACAACTGAACAAAACATATGAAAGAAGTGGTTGTCGAAGTTTATTTTTTCCCCAGCGCTGAGTAAACAAACTGGAATATACCATTCATGCACTGGAATTCAGTCTTCACATCGAAAAATAGGACTTTTTCCAGGATCTGACAACTAAATTAGATCATGGAATGCAGTAAACGAAATATAGGTCAGAAATAAGATATTGATTGCCATCCGATAAAAAGTGAAGTCGAGAGACACACAAATGGGCGGGACAATAAGATGACAGATCCTTCAACCTTTGATATTTTTGACTGCCGCACAAGTAACTTCCTGGGTACTTTTATTTAAGAATCACTTTATTTACGTGTTAAAAAGGGACAATGCTCGGTTTTAATAGATCAATATCTGCCGAATTAATAAAACCTGAAAATTCGAGATAGAAATTTCTTTTCTCGACTTTTCGTGACTGATAAATGGTTAATAATTTCTTTTTTTCGGAAATGTGAACGTCCGCCTTGGTTTAGAAGACGCACGAAATATAAAACAAGGAGATAAGCCTATTTCTGGCACGAAAAACAATTACCAGTCTCAATTTTGCTGCATAGGTAAAATTCAGAAAGTAATTCTCATGTTTTGACCCTAGCGCACACATCTGGATAAAATCTTGCAATTTGTAGCTCTACTTTCGTTCCAAATTTTTTTCCACGTTTGTAGTATTTGATGACATTAAATTGCTTTGAAGTTTACAAGCTCCTTCGAGTCAGTTTGAAATATATTGAGTACCTGATCGCATTATACCCACAAGCGCATTTTTTTCGGCAAACATCAATTCAAAATATCACAATTTTCGTGCGCGTTTTGAAATTTTCCTTGCGCGCGATCAATGATCATGGCCACGTGACCTTTTTCTAGCCAATGAAAACAAGTTTACTTTCTCCTTTTCGAGCGTAACGCATGAGCAGTGAATATTCCCGACTTTTCTGCGCGTGCTTTGGGCGTTTTACGAAGGTGTGATCGCCATTCAGAAAACGCTTCTTTCTCGGTTTGGCCTGACAACCTAAGCCGAATTTGCCAACATGTCGACAGGGAAGGCTAACAAACCGCTCATCGAGGGCAAAGCGAGAAGATTTAGCGCCCCTACGAGAGGCAGAGCGGTGCGAAGGCCAGAAGATGTTGTTCGCGACGTCCGTGGTCTGAAGCTTCGACAGCGTGTCTCTCTTGTTCTGAATGACAAAGTTCTTCGCGATGAACTGGAAGATCTTGTCCAGAACTACGTTCAGAATGGTCCTAAAACCAGCGGAGAAGGCGTTCGTACGTATCAAGATTTTCTGATTCCCTCCAGTACGTACTATGGAGGTGGTATGTCTGCCGCTGTTTCTCCAATAGCAGACATCAGAGGATCCGATACCTTGAATTATTCCAAGCAAGAGAGGTTATTGCGCTGTAAATTAGCCGCCACATACCGCCTTGTTGATCTCTTTGGATGGAATAGTGGCCTTTACAGTTTCATAACTGTGAGTACTAGTAAGATTTCTCTGTTTCAGTGTAACCGAACTCGAATATTTATTTTGTGTGTTATTTGTCTCGCGCGCGAATGCTCTGTCACAATAGTTTGTTTTCAATGGCTGGAAAAGCGTACGTGACTACCTTGAATAAACCCTTTAATTCCTTATACTTAAAATTTCGGAAGTCTTCCAACGCTGTGGAATATGATGAATTTGTTCTGTTGCTGATACGTACGTAGTAAAGTCATTTTTGCAGTTGTAGATCGAGGTTGTTTTGTCGTGCAGAGCAGTCGCGCTACTACTAAAATTAATTGTAACTGACAATCAATGTCGATTTCATTTTTGCTAGATTCGCCCGTCGACGGACCAAGAAAGCTTCTTGATTCATCCCTTTGGACTGTTGTACAGCGAAGTGACCGCCTCTAGTCTGCTAAAAATTAATCCTGATGGAAGCGTCGTTGATCAAGGCAGTACCAATCTCGGCGTGAACAGAGCTGGTATTCTGCTCCATTCTGCGATCCACGGAGCTAGGAAAGATGCCAGAGCTATTATCCATCTACACCAAGATGAAATAGTGGCTGTAAGTCTTAAACTACACTGTAGAAAACCAGTTTTGCTACCTGCAGCCTTTGTGGCGTTTGCATTGTTTGATGTGCGTTTATATTTTTCGACAAACTAGTCTTGATTTTGATACGTCATGTAGGTATGCGCTGCATATTTTTGCTCTCGACTTTGATGATATCCTCGTGAGTAAAATTAGCGTTGTTCATTTTGTCAGTCGTGTTGAAGTTTCCGTAAAAGACTAAAGCAAAGTTAGCTTTCTATTTCGCGTGACTTTTTGTCATTTCAGCGGCAGGGGTCTACTATTTGTACAGGTTCGAAAATGGCGACGACCGCGTTTTTTATTCGAACGCGCGTCGCAAATTTGCTGGTGTTATATAGTCTAAGTTTATCAGCATTACTGTAATTCCCGTATTCAAGAAAACCTTATGACCGCCCAAATCAAATGGTCTCTCATCGAAAACAATTTACCAGCATATTATGGTTTTCTCAATCGTTTTATATGGACGATGCTGTGTGGCAAAACCCAAAACAGTGATGGTTTGGAAGCTTGGCAAACGGACGCACGAACATAGTACATTTCGTTGTCATCATATTACGGTCGCATTTTGGGTTGGATTTCGTCGGTTCGAAAACAACAAAAAACATACGAAAAATTCTCTGTCGGAACGATATCTCTCGTGTCCGGCAGAACGAAAAGTGAGGAATCAAATGTTGAGTTAGCTTAATAAAAATGAAATTTTAATGATCACAAAGAATGCAGTTGAATCGAGGCCTTGTCGAAGGCATTCTGTGGTTGATTATATTGATAACGAAATGTAACACGAAAACTTGCTCGTTACCGTTCCGAATTCTTTATGTGATATTTCACGGTATGCCCCGTAATGGGTAAAGCACAGTCTATGGATGGTCAAGTTTCGAGTATTCTTTTTAGCTTAATCCCTCTTGTTTACCGTTTAGCACCTGCTCAGACTAGACCTGGGTTTCTCGATTTGAATAAATCTTCTATTCATGAATGGTTTTGGAAAATACTATAAATTAAACATCCACATTGATCGCAGGGTGGGCAAAGCCCGGACATTCAAACACACGCTTGTTTTCTCAATTCTGTGCTTGTAAAAATGTAACATTTAGTTAACTAGAAGCTCTTTTGTTGCTGTTGAAGAAATTTGGCGTTATTTCTAGAGTTTTCTCTCATTTGTAAGGTGGTCAGATGGTTAATATTCTGGAACTTTCCCAAAGTGCTTTTTCATCCTTTAATTTGACACTTGTTTTGGTGTAAATGATTTTAAATTGAAAGTTATTATGCCTGGTTGTTTTAGTTGACAAATTGTCTATGTACAAAGCAGGCCTCATTTTCAGAGGTTTGTTTACTTGCTAAGTCTTCAAACTTCTTGTGTAGGTTGCAAGAAAAGCACACATTTGTTTGATTAAACTAGTAACAGTGTAGTAATTTAACTTGAGTAAGTTAGTTCCAGTGGAAATTACTTCCTGTTTGTTTTTATACTGACAATTGTTTTGTACCATATGCCTGCAAACATGCATGTATATTTATGTTTTAATTATTATTTTTTAGAAGTTTTACTTCTGAAAAAGTAGGTCATGTCAACTGTATACTTTTAGAAATGAGAATCATCTGTTTTTAAAGTAGAGCGTTTTTAAAGTAGAGCGTGAAAACAATTTGATCAGTTTGAATATATTTAGTGTCATAAGTAAATAGTATATACCCTTATTTCTAAATGTAAGACTTGTTGGATCTCGAAGAAATTGTTATGCTCTCTTCCCCTATTAAAATGTCACCGTTCACGTGTTGTATTCCATTCCTTGTCACTGGTCTTGAATTATGCGTTTTGCATAATTTTCTTAATACCCCAGCTGTATTCAATACATGTATTTCTTATAGCCACAATTTCTGAAGGCCAATTTATAAGCTCCAATTTCTGTACAGCCAATTTGTGACAACTGTAACAAAATAAGGCACTCCTTAGCCTAAGGCTAGTGAAAGTGTAAAGTCATTAATAAAATATTTAGGCCATAGTAAGCAAGTCGCTAGGACAACAATTTGAAATTGCATATATCTAACTTGGATCATAATGTGCGGTTCCAGAAAAGAACAGTACCCACCACCACAGAAGGTCATTGGAAATCCCTACAGGGTGGAGTTCTTAAAGCCAAAAATAAATGTTTTAATAAAACTTAACTGAAATTTCCAGAGGGCAGAGGATTTGAATACTTGCTTTCCCAATGCCTATGTGAACCTGTAAAATGAATTGACATGTTTGACATTGTTGCAGAAGTGTTCCAGTAGGTTTTAAATGTTTTGTTCTTTAATGTTGTTTCCAGGTATCAGCAATGAAGTGTGGACTTCTACCAATATCTATTGAAGCACTTGCTGTAAGTCTTTGTTGTGTTTTATTCCACTGACAGTTGTGTGATGATTTAGTTAGCTTAGGTAGCAACTTCCCCTAGATGGAATATACTAAGCGTGCGTTTCTTTGAGATGATCTGATTCAGAATCAGTGATCCAATATCACTCAGATCATGGTGCATTAAGAGTAACCGGCCATTCCGCTTTGGGTAAGGATTCGCCTGTTCCTTTTGTGCATCGTGATCCAAGTGATCTCGGATCACTGATCCTGATCCGGATCGTCTCGAAGGAACAGTACAACACGAACCCTAGACCAGTGCAATTACTTTCACTACTAGGGCACTGAAAATTAATCACATGTTGCCTGTCAGAATTGGAAATTTCAACTCAATTCCAAGTAGTAACATTGTTTTGCTAGAATTTAAATAGTTGTAGTCATTGTCAAATTTGAAGTTGTTGTTGCTTCAGTGTATTTGCTGTTTCATGACCATTGTCTTGTTTATAGTTGGGTGAAATATCCTACCATGATTTTAGAGGCATTTTCACTAATGAAGAAGAAAAAGAGTCAATAGTGAAGGATTTGGGTGAAGAAAGCAAGGTATGCCTGAATAATTGTCGCTTATTAGCTACTGAAAAATTCTTGGGCTTTGTGCTTAACTAAGGTGTTTGCGATTTGGCAGAATAGATTGGTTGATGAGTGGTTTTCCAAAAAACAGCAAATTGACCAAAAGAGATGGTGCTTACCATTTATAAGTTAAATTAGTTTCTGTTTTTTCTTCACCCTTGATGGGAGACTAGAAAATTATCAGAGAAATGAACAAATGGTACATTTTCCAGTGGCTTGTACCAACCATAATGAACGTAAAACGTAATTTCTGAATGGATTTTCAGGAAATTACTGATACATTTACTTTCCAACTGAAATTTCCTGGTTTTATGATTAAATGGTAAACAACCTGGTTTAGGAACACAGCATTTCTGTTTTACAGATTAAGGCACTTCGCACACGTTCAAAAATGTTTACTTGTATGCAATTAAAAGCCATCTTAAATTGTTTTGTTTATATTTCAAACAGGCGCTACAATTTTTCTTTTTAAAAAAACTCTCTTTCTCTTAGGTTATGATCCTGAGGAATCATGGTATTGTCATTTGTGGAGAGACCATAGAAGAAGCATTGGCTTTGGCACACAGTGCTGTAAAGGCTTGTTCATTCCAGGTAAAATATATGTTTCCATTTATAAGTTATTAGCAGGGACCGGGGATACTGGATGAAAGGAAGGAGAGCTTGCACAGATGCTCCCACGCCCCTTCGAGCTGTCTGAGTTGTCAAATTTTGGGCAATCAACACAAACTGTAATGAGTCAGTACATGGCTTGTTAACACTAGGCATGGTTTAGGTGTTGTGTTTGCTAAGAACAGGTCATACAGTGAGTTAATAAATCTCCAACAATCAGCATTTGAGTAAAAAATTTGGATGCAGCATCAAGTGAAGCGTTATAGGCAGGCTCTCCTTCCCTTTTCGGCTTTCCTTCTTTCCTTCCCAGCGGAGAGCCTGCTTGAAGGCTAATAAGTTATTGCAAGAAGGTACTTCTTGTAAATGGTGTTTGCTGATTTGACAGGAGGTGCTATGCTGGGCATTTGCAATCCCCAGTTTGAGGTGGGCTTCCCACAGCAACAGCTATCATGAAATTCTAAAAATAACATTCCACCACAAGTGCGCTGCATCAATTTTCAAAGTTAAGATTAAATTTAGGGCACTTCAGGTCTGTAAATTTCTAAAAGTAATACCCCTATGAAGGAAATACTGTCATTTAACAAAGTTCTACTTCAAATCAACTAAAGACACATACGTGACCTCACACGGGAAAACGTACACTAAGCCTCAAACGTTAAGCGGAACAAACCGTTCGTTCTCTGTTTTTTATCCGTTTAAATGCTTCATGAAAACCGTTTTAAGCGTATGCCAAAGAGTTTAACGGTAAAGTAAGACCGTTCGAGCGGTTAACGAAACCGTTCAGAAAAGTTTTCTATCCGCTAAACGGCAAACTTCAACCGTTCGAAAATTTTAGCATCCGTTCCCTCGGCAAGACCTTTTCGTTAAACGGCAAGTCATTTCCGTTCAAAATTTTTTAGCAACGTTTTTTTAAACCTTAAAACGGCAAGCACTGTCCGTATTTATTAGGCTATAGGCCCAAACGCTAAACTTTTGGCTATCAAACCCTGTAGAGTCTAACGAAAAATACCCTACATACTCGGCTACAAGTACAAGTCGAGACCCAATATTCTGTTCAAACTTTATCCAAGCGCAGCAAATCTTTATTACATCGCATTTCTCTCATTGAAAACAACAACAAATCACAAATAGAATACGAATTTAATGGATCGGCGTTTACATGCTGGAAGCATATTATATTATTGTAGTCAAAACGATACTTACGAATAAATATTTACCTGAGTTCAGAATCCTATCTCAAACAATCACACGTTCTTCCGTAGAATTAAGCGGTAATCGATCATCATCAAAATCTAGTCGTTTTTTCAAACAACTAAAAATCTTCAAGTTCAGAACAACAGAATACGGAATCGGTGAATTCCGGATGAAGCCGCCAGCGAACAAATCAAGCGACCCACTTGAACTGTGGTGAGCTTAAAATGTCATCAAAACGAAAAACGTATCCTGAATCCGATCAAACGCTCCTGTGTGTTTTTTAGAAGACAACTGTATTATAAGTTTTCGGTTTTTGAACTGGTTTTGAACTAAAATTTCACGCAGCCGATTTCTATCAGCAGATCGTGTTGCAATGTTTACTCTGAGTCGTGGGAACAATCGCTTCTGATTGGTCAGTTTCTGACGTCGCCAAAACAAGTGAAACGAAAGTCTAGTCAGCTCACTGAAAGCGTTGATTGAGTCACGAAAGCGTTGATTCTGCAAAAGATTAAGGTGAGGCAGCAGAAATAGTCTTGGGCAGAAATTATGGAAGAGATTGTGAGAAAATCGTTCAAGACAAGCAGGACTTCGAATGTTCTCGACGGTACAAAGGACGACTACCGTAAAGTTCCGTGTATAAGCCGCACCCGTAGATAAGCCGCACCCCCGATTTGGAAGCTCAAATTTCGAGAAAAAAAAATACAGACAAAAAAGTTTGAAGTTCAAGTGAAGTTCTATTGGTAAACAAACAAGGACAAACAAGCACGGTTTCAAAACACTGACACGGCAGTTGTTGCAATGTTCAATATGAATTAAGTCTTATGAAAGCAAAATTTCACTTGTCATACCTTCTTTTTAGTTTGAATTCACAATATCTTAAACTTGAGATGCTCTCTTTATGTCATTTTTTCAAGAAATTCACGTCTAAACACTCGATGAAATCAGCTGTGAAATTCGTACGCGAATGAATGCTTAGTAACCAAGCTTGAAATGTGGAGAGGAGTCTGGGCATCACAAAACAAACATGGCGGCATTTTCCTTTGGTTTGGCCCTCGTAGACTCTCGTATAAAGAAACCACGTTTTCAAGATTCTTGGAGACTGCTACCCGCAACAGTATAAAAACTTCATGCAGAATAGGAGTTTGATAATCGAAAAGATTCAATTGCTGTGAAGGTCAATAAAAAAGCGAAGCAGTCAGGCATTTTTTGCCTCGTGAGTACTTGCGATTATGTTGGTAATTCTCGGACGCGGCGGAAAGGCAAGCGTTGAAGTGACCGGCAGGCGTCACTGCAAACACTTTGCAGAGGAAAGAAAAGGCAGTGAACGACAACAAAGTTTTCAGGTTGTTATATGTTTATTCAGTGGTGTCTTGAAAAATTTTTTATGAATATTAATTAGGCCTTTGGGAACTCCAACCATAGATGTTTCCGTAGATAAGCCGCACCCCCGATTTTTGACTAAGATTTTAAGGAAAAAGGTGCGGCTTATACATGGAACTTTACGGTATATATACGCCGACAAATTCCACGTGACAGTCGTTCGCTCGAGACATGTTTTGTCAGGGAAGCGGCCGTATATTTCTCTCTAACTTCTTTCTTCTACAGTTATAAATCTTCTTTTTAGAAGGATGTTCATGTTTCCTCATTTACATTTAATAATTTGAGAGACGGAAATGTGAATGTAGCTGGATTTGTTCTGGAAAGGATAAAAAAGTTGGAGTTGTTGCCGCTAGAAAACTTTTTTAGACGAAGATGCATGTCTGCATTCAGTTGTTTAGTTTCCCAGACTGAGTCCAGATGAAGCTTACCGTTGGGTAAGTATTTCTTAGTTTAGTTTTACGACAATGAGTGATTTTCGCGAATGCTTGTATTAAAGGGCTCGGAGTTGATAAAACATAAGCTTACCATAAGTTTTATGGCCTATTAAACATCACCATTTAATTTTGAAGTTTGTTGTTGTTGTGGTTCTATTAGCTTCATTGTTTAAGTTTTTCTGTTTATTTAACCGTTTTTGTCTGCCGTTCGCAAATTTTGCTTCATCGTTAAACGCTACGAGCTAATCGTTCGCAAATTTTACTTTATCGTTAAACGCTTCGAGTTAAGCGTTCGCAAGTTTAACCTCATCGTTAAACGCTTTTAGCTTTCCGTTCTTAGCGTTTCGTTTACCGTTTGTAATGCTTCATGTCGCCGTTTAACGCTTTAAAAAAGCGTTTACTGTACGTTTTTTATCCGTCCGTTTTCTGCCGTTTAACGAATAAGCGCTAGTGTACGTTTTCCCGTGTGAGGTCACATACAATATTTACTTGTGTGTTACTAGGGGTGACTATTGGGGTCATTTTGCCTATTGCAATAGTATTACGATAGTCAAATTACTATTGCAATACTATTGTGATAGTAGTGACACTATTGCGATAGTATTTTAATTAGTGACTTTGTAGCATTGTAATCATTTCTTTCTCTAAGAGGGGGGTGGAGTTAATATTCGAACCACCATTTTGAACGCAGATAAGGTCCCAGAGACGAGCGACGTCCATGAAGTTTGCTTTTATGGCTTGTAAAACAGTACGGATTCTGAAACAATGAACAGAAAGCCAAGAAAGGATGGCAGAGAACAAGAGAGGCATTTTTCATTCAAGGAAAAGTACTACAGAACACCATTTGAAAAACTATCGTAACTATCGATAATTAACAAGTCTATCGCGATTGTTATTGATAGTTGAATTTGCGATCAATGCATCGCTATCGGAACACTCCCAATCGCGATGCATCTATAGTTCGATGTATCGTTACACCCCTATGTGTTACATGTGTCACAGTACGCCTATGGCAACTAACACCAGTACTTTCAGACAGAACTGTAAAGACCATGAATTGACCAATCATAACATAAACTGACGCTCAATTGTTTTATAAAAATATAATAAATTGCTGTATCGACAGGTGAAGGCTGTTGGTGCTGGAGTTGACAATCTGATTAAGTGTGAAGATTTTGCAAGAGATCAAGTCAATGAGACAGTTCAAGAAGGTGGTGGCGGGGTGAATTCCGGTGAAATGAAATGGAAGAGAGGGGAGATGGAGTTTGAAGCATGGATGCGTTTACTGGATTCTATGGTAAGTTCAAAGGTCACACGTTTATCTTGTTTTTGTTGTACAGTGAAACCTGTATTGACAGTACAGTACATTATTACATGACTAAGACAGTCACAAGGACAAACCACTAAAATCAACCAATCAGGGCACTTGGGCTGGGTAAAATTTCAACAGCTATTTTTCATGGACTTGCCTGGGACCATACATAAAGAATACAGGCCCTTGGTCTTTTCTGTATGGATCAAGTGCAGTGAGGCTCTTACTGTCAAGACATAGGGTGGCATTATTCTTCCAGCAGGGCCCTCCTATTTGGCTGATAAGATAGACTTGTACACTATATCTTGTGGATTATGTGTGCGCTCTGCTTTCCACAAGGAACCTTTTCATCAGTGACCCAAACATGTTAAGTCTAGTTTACCACATGGCATGCACATTCAAGTAATGGTTTCATAAATAAAGTAAGTGACTGTATGCATTGAACACTTTGTTTTGCCAAAAGCTTGACAAAATATGAGACTGTGACATTCAGTTCATGTACAAGTTAACAGAGGACCAAATTTGCACTACAAGCTTCAGAGTTTCCATCCATGCATATAAACAGTGTCAGGCACTCATGTTGTTGAAAACTTTGAGGTGCGATGAGTGTTTGGGGTAAATTCAAGCGCAGGTGTAGAGAAATGTGACTTAAAGCCAAGGAGAATGTGCATGGATAAGAGTACTAGTGATGCCGTCACTTTAATAATTAAATTGTTGGCTGTTGGTCTGGTTTGTTATTTACAGGGCTACAAGACAGGTTACGTATACAGAAATCCAGAAGTGTTCCATGGTGAAAAGCCTCCCGAGAGGGAAGTCACGACTCCTTCAACAGTGTCATCCACTCGTGCAAAGATGTTCTACACACCAGAGATTGAACGAACACCCGTCAGAAGAGCACATTCCACAGGCCGTGCAAACACATACAGAAACCGTGTGAAATGGCTGAACACCCCAGTCAAGTCAACAGAATACAAGAAGGACAAGGAGAAAGTTGAGTTGGAAAGTGATGAACCTGTTACGATAAAGGATCTTGTACCGGAGAGGGTCGACAAAGACTTGGAACAGGTAAAGACCAAAATGTGGGATAATACATCCTTATTAGACATTTTAGTGTGTAGTATCACTCCAGTCTTCTCCCTAGGATTTTGGGAAGGCCAGGTGGTATTCTGACTGTGATTTTCAAATGTCAAAACCTGATTTGCGGAACTTGTTCCCCCACGTTACTATTACTTTTCTGTCTCTTTTCCAGAGTAAGAAATGAACTTATTTTCTTTCCGTCAGGCTTTGAGAAGCTTTTTGTTTCTGTTCCGAGCAACCCAAGTCAACTGAGTTCACCATTCTTTCCACAAACACGGGAATTTCGTTTAGTTTCCTGGGTATGACACTTTGAAGTTTTGTTGTGTTCCTGTGACAATTTAATAAAGATAGCTGCCATCCAACAAAATGCATCACAGGTTTGAACATATTAATGCGAGGGTGAATCACTTTTATAATCGTATTAATGGCGAGAAAACTCAGTAAAAATAAAAACCATTCAGTTTCATCAACTTCATTAAGCGATCTCTTATTTTCTTAATAGGAATCCTCAGATTCAGATTTCAATTTAAGGTTACGTTGTATTTAATCTTCAATTTTAAGCCAGGCGGCAAAAATTTTCCTGTGAATCAAGCTAGGCGGCCCGCCTGGCCTTAAATACCTTGGGAGAACACTGCACTCAGAGCTGTGCCTTAGTAGAGCCAGGGTGTCACAGGCGACTTACTTTTGTCTTTTTAATCAACTTGTATAACTTTGCTATCATGAAGGCTTTTAAGAGTTGGGCACCCAAGATTCTTTTATGAGTGCCTTCGGGCACCCTCAGGGGTTTCATTAAGTTTTAAAGTAGGAAGGCACCAAAAGGAAAGTAGTTGGGCAAAAAGGAACACGATGCAGCAAATTTCTTTATGTTCCATTTGAAAGTAGCCAAGTACTGACTCTTGTGTATCCTGGTTCTGTGACCCTGGTCCCGTCTTCTAATGAGAACCCTGCACCCTGCAGTCATTCTGAGATTCATAATGTAATTGGATTCTTCTCTTTCATCAGATGCCTGAGAACAAAGAGGTGATCGTCAAGTCATCTAAAGTGGTGATCACTGAAACAGTTCATGTTGAGAAAGGGATCAATGGTGATGAGACAAAAGAGAAGAGAGTTGTGGTCACAACAGAAGTGAATGGTGAGGCAGGCGACGAAAAGAGCACAGAGGATGTTGACGAGGATGGTGCAGATGGGGAGCTGTTGGCTCCCAATGCTGATTCTCCAGAGCCAGAGAGCCCGACAAAGAAGAAGGGTACTAAAGTGAAGAAGAAGAAGAGCTTTAAAGATGCTTTGGTGAAGAAGTTCAGCAAGAAGGGTGAACGACCTACTAAGTACCAGAACGAGGGAGAAAAGGCTAGTGCAGAAAAGGCAGAGTAGTGCCCCTTCTGAGTGATCCAGGCATGGTGAGGGTCAAGTTTTATTTGGCATTGACTTACAGTGCAAATCAACCAGTTGGAATATTACGTAACCCTAACAAACAAATCTGCTTGTTTTGAAATGTATAAAAGTTGAAAATCTTATTAAGGGGTTGTTAACCCCTGACATGGGATGAAAATTAAAAGCCTAGCTTTATGTGTTAGTGATGTGCGCCTAAAAAGAGAGTTAGTAAACAAAAATGTTACATGAAAAGCAGAAAGGAAAGAAAAAGAAACCACGCAAATTTTATTTTCTCTTTAAGAATGCATGGTTTAGATGTAATCATACAGACTGTAGTAGCCAATTAAACTTTATTTGTGTGAACCAAAAACCTTTCTCGATCTAAGTGTCTCGTCAGTTAAAGTGATATTTTGTGTTAATTACAATTGTTTGTCTGTAGGCGTTAAATGTGATTTAGAGTTTTTAACATTATTGAACTTTATTTTAGTGTAAGTTATTTTTGTCTTGAATGATTTTTATCCTTAAAGTTGCATGAGCAAACAAAACGAAAATTCTGAACCCTTAAAATCCCAAATGTGATCCAAAACTATTCTATCCTTACGATACAAATACACTGTCAAAGTGACAAGTGATGAAAACAAAGAAAATTATTATGACAGCAAAGAGATTATTATCTTGATACACCATCTAATTCTCAAAACGTTCACCAAGAGAAATGTGTGGTGATGTGTAAGGAGAATTTGATATTTGAACTTTGGGACTGAAAGGGTTATTGGTATGTAACATGCCTAACATTGAGCTCATTGTTAGTGGGTTTTTAAGTTAATGAGGAAACAGGCTGGTACTGAAATCCAGTTAGTGCTCTAAGCAAGACCTTAACAAGGGTATAATGTATAACTTGTAACGCTATTTGCACCAAAAATTGGGTTAATAAACGTAACATGAAAATTTGCCATTTTCTTGCTTGCTGAAAAGAGCCTTAATCCTCAGGACAAATAATTGGTTGTTACGATAGCTAACTATTCCATTTATTTCATTTGATTATTAAAACTTGGTTAGATCAAGCTTACATTATTTTGACCTTACTGTTTGCAAGTGTGACAATTGTTTGAAATTTCCATTTTGAAAAAAATTAAAAAATCAAACAGCTTGGCATGAAGTGTTAAGTTCTATTTTCAGTTGTCACACTTATAAGTTTTAAGTTTAATTGCCACACTCATTTTGCGCAGGTACTCAAAGGTTAACACCATGATACCAAGAGGGCATTCTACATGTAGTTAATGACTATTTTTTTCTTTACCTGAGTTCAAATAGTGTTTTTTTTTTTCTATATTTTTTTGCATGATCAACAACTACCAGTACAAGAAATGCAATATGTGTATTTCTTTTGAGCAAAGGAAAGTATCTGATTTTTACTGTTAGTATGTACTTGTTTTCACAGTGTGTTGTGTATAAATGCAGAACAGCTTCAGTGCAAGATTAATTGATTTTTTTTTCGTGTTTGTGTTGTCCTTATTGGCAACATTTGCTAAAAAGTCAATATAGCACTACCACCAAATAGCATTGTTATCAGTCGAAAATGTGAATTTTAGTAGCCCCCCTTTAGCAAATTATTAATAGTTATACAAATATTATTTCAATTAATCTTGAAACACCGAAGCAACACCAAGAAGTGTATCTTAGCATGTAGTTAGCTCTATTATTTTACTGATTTGCTCTCGAAAACAAGACTTGTGTATTCAACATCTGTTTGAGAGTAAGTACGACACACTTTTTACTGCAGATTTTAGCCTAGGAATTTTATTTTATGTCGGCGCAGAGACTATGAAAATAAAATTAAATAATGTAATGGTTTTACTCAATGAATAAAAAGAATGTCATAAAAGGTCATTTTTGTTATTATTTTATTGAGTTCATGTTACCATTTTAGCCAAGGCCTTCTAAGGGGTTTTGGCGACAGGCGACATTGCTCCAAAATAGCTAAAAATGGAGCGACAATCTTGTTCCAGAGCACTGACAGCTGATAGAAACTAGCACTGTTGCAACAGCAACAATGTTTCCCTCGCCAAATAGGCAAGAAGTGGGTTGCAAACGAGCAAGAAAGCGACATCAGAAACCCTCTTGGAAGGCCTCATAGCTTCGAGCTGCCTGTTGATTAGCATTCAATTGCTTCTCTTTGCAGAAAATGAACAGGCTGAAAGTCAGAGGGTTTCTGGCTTCTTTGCTGAACGATTTAGGACTAGAGCTTCCAATGCAAGTTACTGTTGATTGCCCAAGAATGATGGCCCTGGCAATATTGCCCTTTTGCCCATTCTGGTTATATAATACTACTGTAGGTGGTGCAAGTGAAATTACTTTGGCAGACTGAACAACCTCTCCTTCCAGTCCAAACATGGCTGATTCTGTACCAAGTAACAAAAAATTTATTACCTACAGAGGGCTGCTACAGGTCATGAAATGGTCAGGAAAAAAATCTTGAAGGTCTGGAAAAAGTCGGGGAATTTATTTTGAGCCAGGGAAAATTGACATTTTGAAGAAAAGTCAGGGAAAATTGTTATAATGCTGCTGATTTAGAACCATTGTAGGCTTGGGTTACTGTGATGTCAGCAATGCTTTTTTTGAAGGGGAGGCATGAGGCCAGTACTATATCTGACTTTTTTATTTGGTCAGGAAAGTTTTATTTTTATTGGGGAAACGTCAGGAAATTTTGAGAACCGATATCTGGCAACCATGCCACAGATGTAAGGGGTATTGGTAATTAATTTTTATTGAGGGTGCTTTATTAGGGGACTTGCACTTTCTCTCTCTCCTTGTGCTTCTGCTGAAATTACATGGCTTCTCCTTCCCATTCTGACTTCCATGCAGGCTAGTGACCCAATAACAAGTGCAACAAGTCTTGTACCAAGCTCAAGACCAGATAACATGTGACAAGCTTCCTAGTGACTGATGAAAGGTTGTGCGCTAAGCTTGTTTCCTGATTTCAAATTGTGACGATGTCAGATCCTACACCAAGCTTGTGACCTGATTATAAGTGAGACAGGTCTTTGTGACCTGATTATAACTGCCCACAAGACAGCTTGCAACTTGCAGTACACAAAATGTACTTGTAATCAGTAACTATTACTCCAGGAAAAAAATTATTGCATCATTATCATTGTCATCATGTGACATCTTTTGCAGGCTCATTCTTATTGTTTTTGAGAATTGGTGCTTCTATATCATTTTCATGTTCTAGATCAGCAGCATATAATTCCAGTAGTTCCCTGCTTTCTTGGGCAGACTGGCAGTTCTGATCTTCTTTATCCTGTTTCCGTTTTTGGTCTCTCAGTTTCCACGCCCACTTCAAGTCTTCAGTCCACATCTGTAGTAAAATTTACAAAAATTAATATTTATTGTAATATAAAGTTTAAAATGGGGTTAAGATTTACCATCAGGCCACCAAAAAGTATCTTTTCTATGTGTAGCTGTTTTTTGAATTTGACAAACAGAAAAGCATTCTGTGACACCCAAACAACACCTGCAGACTCCAGAGTCGTGAGCTCAGTGGCCCACAACAGTCAACCGTTTTTTACTCAAAACAAATCATTTTTACTCAAAACAAATCATTATTTTTATTCAAGCAAAATCATTTTCACTCACGGAGCAAAATCATTTTTGCCAGTGCAACTGCAACATCATTCTAATGGCAAAAATAATTTGCTATTAGCTTTTATTACCTTCCTAAACCAAGTTTATAGTGTTTATTTGGGATACTGGGTTTTTGTGGGTTTCACGTCTCTATCATGCAGAAACAAGCATTCTAAAATTTCACCTCTTTCGCTGCAAAATCGAGCTTTTAAGTTCCTGCTTCAGCTATGCCCAAAGAAGTGCTGAGCGATGTCACTTTGTATCCTTAGACCCAGGGGGGGACTCCCATATGAAAGGAACGGGGATGCTCGTCGTCTCGCTTAGGGTGTAAATTTCGGACTTAGGGTCTCATTTAGGGTGTTTGGGGGAAAATGGCAATATTGTTAGCCTTCAGGGTCTCGTTTAGGGTTACACACGATAAAAAATTACAAACACAAGTTCTTTTTTCAGAATGTTGGTATCTTTTAGGGGTCTAAAATAGCTTGAGACACGCCCAGATTGGTCTCTTTTAGGGGTTCATTTCAAAATTTCCGACGAGCATCCCCGTCCATTTAATATGGGAGTCCCCCCCCCCCCCCGGGCCTTAGACTGGAATAATTTGTCCCTTCAATTCATTATTTGGGAATAAATTAAAGTAGCCTAGCGTAGCCATACCCAGCCCCCCAGGAAAACGTTTTTCCTCTGGAGGGTGGGTACGGCTATGTAGGCTTGGAATAAAGTGGCAATTGGAGACAATAGTGTTTTCTAAGATAGAGTGAGTAACAATACTAAAACTTCAGGTTCTGTTTCTGGATTTACTAGCTTTCCACATGCCTCTCACATCACACCTTGTAAACCAACATCACGAGTACAAAATTATTTCACTGTGTTCACCACAAAAGAGTCGTGTTTCACCATATGACAAACTCCTTTTTCACTCATCGAAATTTTCTTACCTCCAAATCATCAGGTTGTAACAGGACAGCTCTTGAGAAACTTTTCACACCCTAACAAAACAGAAAATGATGAAAGGAGATCAAAATAATAATTTTTGATTGTCCAACTAACTACTCACCAACATAAGAAAAGTAAAATCATGGCTGTACGTAGAATTTTTTGTCTGCGGGGGCAAGTTTTCCTGGCCGAGGCAACTGGGTTTTTTTAGTTTAGTTTTTCTTTTTTTTCTTCAGTTTTCTTAGATTTTTAGTTTTTAGTTTTCCTGGCATGGGCAACTGCCCCCCCCCCCCCCTCGTAAGGTACCGCCCTAAAAATGTGGGCAGGAAGCTAATTTGACCTTTCTTTAGTGATAGTTTGTATGAGTACTTTCCATTTCATTTACAGCTGCATGCATGGACAAATTCACAATTTGCTGTGGCGGTTTATTTACCTCTACTGACTTCCAGTTGACAAACAACTGTTACTGGAAGGTGAATCCCTTGAACCTATCACTATTAATTTTAGCCCATGTACATCCACCCCCTCCTCTCAATGTACACAGGCTAATCACTTTTGTTGTGTAAAAAAAAATGATAAAAACAGTAGATTCACTAGCAACCTTTGTGGCTTTAAAGGTGTTATAGTATGGGATCCACAAATGAATGGGTTCCCAAGCCACCACTGAGATCAGCGGGTACATATAAAGAGGATGGAAAATGTGTGTAGGTATTGGGAAAGGGGTGTGTTGTAAGCATAAGGGACCAATAATAATAATAATAATAATAAGAAGAAGAACTTTATTTAAGTGTCTGGTCTTCTAGCTAGCCTTAAGCTTACTAATCGGGGACACTGTTTAAATTAAAATATAATATTATGTATAAAAAACGATTCTGGTTTATTTACATTAAATTATACTACATTTTCCAACACCTTTTGTATTTACATCTAATTCCTACAATACTACTTTAAAATACCGAATATCGAACCTATAGTTAATACTAATAGGGTGCTTTCGGCTCATTGCTCGTGTGCATGTGTCTCCTCCGACAAGTCCACTGAGGTCCCTTCCCCTGATGTTCGCCTTGAATCGCTGCAAGGACGTTTCGTTTTTGTCCCTATTGTCTAATTTCGACCACATCAATGGCCCAAGGAAACGAAGGGAATGTTTCCTGTACTTGACAGTTCTTACTCTTGGTACGTAAAAGTCTGAGTTCCTTAAGCAATAGCTCGAGGGTGATCTAGGAAAAAGCTCTACTACGTTGCTAGGCAGTAATCTATGTTTCACTTTAAACATGAAAATTGCGATCTCTTGCAATCGTTTGTTATACAAGCTGGTCATCCCCGCGCGTATTAGGAGGTCACTACATTTTTTGTCTGCGGGGGCAAGTTTTCCTGGCCAAGGCAACTGGGTTTTTTTAGTTTAGTTTTTCTTTTTTTTCTTCAGTTTTCTTAGATTTTTAGTTTTTAGTTTTCCCCTCCCCCCCCCCCCTCTCATAAGGTACAGCCCTAAAAATGTGGGCAGGAAGCTAATTTGACCTTTCTTTAGTAATAGTTTGTATGAGTACATTCCATTTCAATTTACAGCTGCATGCATGGACAAATTCACAATTTGCTGTGGTGGATTATTTTTCTCTACTGACTTCCAGTTGACAAACAACCGTTACTGGAAGGTGAATCCCTTGAACCTATCACTATTAGTTTTAGCCCATGTACATCCACCCCTCCCCTCAATGTACACAGGCTAATGATGTAATCACTTTTGCTGTGTAAAAAAAAAATGATAAAAACAGTAGATTCACTAGCAACCTTTGTGGCTTTAAAGGTGTTATAGTATGGGATCCACAAATGAATGGGTTCCCAAGCCACCACTGAGATCAGCGGGTACATATAAAGGGGATGGAAAATGTGTGTAGGTATTGGGAAAGGGGTGTGTTGTAAGCATAAGGGACCAATAGACTGCAAAGCAGTCACGTCCGCCACAAGGCAAAAACAAAAATCAAAATTAAATAACTAAACAAAATAGCAGAAAAATAGGAGAGTAGGATGTATCAGTCGAGACAATTTGAGTTAAAACAGAGGTGCGGGGGGTTAAGGTTGAATTAAAGTTTCCACTCTGTTGGGATGTAAGAGTTGTTAGATCCTGTTCTTTCTAGTAATAATGGATAAGTATGGTTAAATTAAATTTTAATGTAACTTTGATACATTGCATTTTTAAGGACTGTATAGTGTACAGATATATTAAGCATTAACTGTTTATTGATCATTTAAATCTCTTTTGTTTCATGTACATCCACCCCTCCCCTCAATGTACACAGGCTAGGTATTTACTTTTGTGTCAATTCTCTGTTTTTGTGTTTAAAACAAAAACTAAGAAGAAATACTTGCCATTTCAACATCACCATACCCCATCTGTGCACGTCCAAGGGTTTGATGAGCAACATACCAACGGGGATTCAGTGAAACAGCTTGTTCTGCTGCTTGTATAGCAGGAAATAACTCATGTAGCTCCAGTAGTGTCTAGATGATAAAATAATGCAGTTAAAGAAATTATTATAATGGACGATCTGTTGATAACTTGACACCTCAGTCTATACTATGTACCTTTTTTCTTAAGATACTGTAATCCTTAACACCAAGACAACCCAAGGATGTCCTTTTACAGATGTCACATCGACATTATTAATTTTTTAAGAAGAACTATGTTACTCAACGTGCACCTTACAACAGTAAAAATCCCGGTTTTGGCAGAATAAATATAAGGAAATTTTGCCACACTGTTATTGGATGCTACTATTGGAATGACCTTCCTCTATCTATATTTAACATGCCCACTGGAAAACATTTTAAAAAAGCGCTTTACCAGTTTTATTTTGCTCAGTACTAACTAATTCATACTTTTTCCTCTCCTTTGTTAAGTTTACTTTTTTATCCTAAATTATCTAATTTGTAATTAAATCAAGGGCATAAGAAATAGGTCAATCTATTAAACGGTAGGCTACTGCCTACAAAACGGGGTGCAACAGTTTGTTTGTTAACATATTTTGTTAAGCAAACTCTCTATGAATAATAATTATTTCAAATGGCTGCTGAAAATTTGAAACTTTCATGCATTCGAAATATTATACCCTATTTCTAGGAAAAATCCCTAAAATAGATCAGTGCTCGAGACTAACTTTTTTGGATACTAGGCAATTGGCTAGTAGGTACAAATAATCACTAGCCCACAAGGACAAGTCACTAGCCCCACCCCCCCCCCCCTCTAAAAAAAAAAATAAAAACAGCCAACTTTGAATCAGCTAATCTCTTAGCACTATATTTGTTTGAGTCCACACAAGTACATCTTTCCTTCACTGAGACGCAGCAACGATGCTATCATCCAACTCGGTTAAGAATTTCTTGACCGTGGATCACACTTCTTTTTCTCTTCATGCTGTGTGTGGTCCTCTGGTGAACAATGTAAATCTGGCTCACGATTATCGGCCCTTGAAGGCGGTTTTCTTGTAGGTAAAGTGTTACAAAAGCTTGAAATCATGCTCGCGCGGTCGCTCGCGCGAAAACCCCAAGATGGCCGACTTATTATGGCTCTCTCCCAGGTCCCTTTTGGGTGTCATGGAAGCGAGGACAGAGGGTCTTTTCCAAGATGGCGTCAGGTTTGCGAGTTGATCGTACGATATAAATCCGTATGCGATGTGGGTCGCAAGCGCTCTGGTTTAAATTACTCAAGCTATGGAAACTAGATCCTGATGAAGGTTTCTGGGAGAAAAACTTCCCAAGTTATAGAGTTGTAGTTGATTTATTTTTCCACGAATTTACTAGTCTATGGGCTAGTAGGAAAGTACTTTTACTAGCCAAGCATGAAATTTTACTTGTCCTGGGCTAGTGTACTAGCGTTAGTGTCGAGCACTGTAGATACCGTAAAATTCCGGTTATAAGCCCCCCCCCCCCCCCGGTTATAGGCCCATCTATCTCGAAACAAAAAAATACATCTGATTATAAGCCCCCCCGGATATAAGCCCCCCTCTACCGGATGACAGCACTGAACAGGGCTAAATGTTGCTTTATTATGCATTTTTAACTTAAAAAAGGTATTTCGATCAACACTCCCGTGGCTCTTTTCGAAACGATTTTTTCATTCCACTTATAAGCCCTCCCGAATATAAGCCCCTCCACTTATAAGCCCACCCAAAACCTCTTACGAAGTTGTATAAGCCCAGGGCTTATAACCGGAATTCTACGGTACTTTGTTCTAGACCAAGAGTCCCAAAATCACAACCCCATCGAGTGGCACAAAATGACATATAGGGATTTTGGGGGAGTGTCCCCCCACCCCAGGGGGGAACAAGGGACCAAAATATGTGACCTGAGGTGCAGGTATTATTAATTTTTTTGTATACCTGTGATTTCATTTCATAAAGCTTCTCATTATTTGGTGTCAAAGATATTGCCTCATTCCACCTTGTGATTGCCTCCCAGTACCTGTAGGCATTACAAAGAGATTTAAATTCTTTAGTTGTACAGGCAGATGGGAAATACAGAGAATACAATAAAAGCCCTATTAAGTACCCCCCCCCCTTCCCTCCGCCCCAAAAAATATTCTTTGTGGCCTTTTGAAGGGGGTAGTTTTAAGGGGGCTTTATATATTATATTTAATGTCAGTCAGGCTGCACTTTAAAGAAATAAATCAGACTTTTTCATGTTTTATTGCTGTTTGATAACACATTTTCAAAAAATAGCAACAATGACAAGTAAATGCAGTCGATAAATAAAGTAAATTTGCCTTGTTTCCTTGCTATAAATTGCCATGATTTACCATCTAGGGAAGGGTGGAGGGGCTTAATAAATTAGCCGGGGGGTATTAAACTTTCTGACCAGGGGTACCTGGTAGAGAGGGGGGCTTAAAAGAGAAGGGGACTTAATAGAGAACTTTTACTGTTCAACTAACAAAAGATTTCAAAGGAATTCTACCTTTGTTGTTCAGCGAGAGAAACTCCTTCGTCCTCAAGTCTCTTGCTTTTAACAACCTTGTCTTCGATGCTCAGGGCTCCTCTTTTAACTAAAAGAACTCGCCAGTCCAATTCAAACGGTTCATCTTCACTTTCATCGGGTTTCTGATTGCTTTCATCAAATACAGCAGCCCTTTTGCGAGCTACATTTTGAGGTAATTTTCTCTTCCAGCCAAAACTGGTCGCCATCTTTATTTATGAGAAAGCAGTATCAGCTGGCCAGCGTATCCAAACGCAACCGGATTTATACGTCATGTTGTCCATCGCAAAAATTTGCCGCCGTTCTCCTAACGAAAACAGTTTCGAGGTTTCATTTTTTCCGGATTTACTCAAGTTATTACCATCAAATTCTCCCAAACTTTCTCGAGTGTTTGCAGCAAGCTTTTTAAAACAGGTGCGCCATTTTCTTTTTCTTTTCTAAAACTCAATAAAGACAACAAGTGCAAAATAAAAGGTACGCCCGGCCCAGCCGTATTTATATAGCCTATCCTCACGCGAACCGACTACAAGGCCAATCGGAACGCTCGTTATATGAACAAAAAATTTATAAAGGCGACGTCATTTCACAAATTGGCCGTTTTTATACTAAAGACGTGTTACCCGTCTGGACGAGCTTCGCAAAAAAAATCGTTGTTCGTCTGGTTACGCGTCTCTAGTATAAAGACGCCGGGGCACAAGACGCGTTACGCGTCTAGACGAGCTTCCTTTCGTTATCTGTCTTTCAAGACGAAAAGAAGCTCGTCTAGACGGGTAACACGTCTATAGTATAAAAACGGACATTGTTTATCCCTCTTTTCATTAGCAGGCCGCGGTACTTCATAAGATGCGGTTCCGCTGTACTGGGCGTGGCTGAAGCGGCCGCTGAACATAAGCTCCCCAAACAATGAACCATTCCTCCGCATTTCCTTTTGCCTGTTGCGATTACTGGATTATAAGTTAAATAGTAAACATTTTGTTTTAAAAGAAGATCAAGAATGAAAATTTTAATTTTGAAGCCATACAGAAATGGCAAATATATGGTTCGAAGGTAGGAACCTATAATCTTTTTTTATTATACTTTGACTAGGAGTGAATGGGCACCTGACTTTACTTTAATAGTATAGTTTTCAGCAGTACGCTCCACATCGCTTCTCTCTCTCTCCTTCCTTAATATGCTTAGGACATTTATCTAATCTCCTCTTTAATAGCGTTATATTTTTATTACAAGATATTGGAATTCTCCGCTTAATTGCCTAGCACTTATTACTTTACTTACACGTGTAGAAGAAGTTCACGACAAATCGTCTTTAGAGTTCAAAATCCCAATACTAACTCTTTAAATTTCAAGATCTGTCTTCAGTAATTCAAGCAAATTGTGATTCGGGAAATGGGATTCGGGAAAATGAAAAAAAAGAAGAAGAGATTACAATTACAAGTCATTGACGTCAGCTCTTTCAAGTGTTGTGTTAATAGTAACGTTGTAATATGTTCCGACAGCGGGTACTTGAAAAATATATTTGACATTTCAGTTTCAAATGTACGCGGCGCCTTTGTAAATTTAATTCAGCCTGCAGATTAAGCTGGACGATTTTTTTTTTCAGTTTGAAATGATCAGAGTTGGTCAATTTGGGGCGAAGGTCATTCCTTGAGGAAGGATGACTGGGCGGTCATGGTCAATTTTAGTGGTTCGTCTTGCCATTGCAAGTAAGAATTTTTGTTATTGCCTTTTATCATTGCATTCTGGCTTTTAAACATCCTCCATTTTCGATTGTTTGAAATTATATGTTCTCCCTACTTAAGAATAGTATCATTTAAAATGTCTGCTGTAAAAATATAACTTGCGTTTTAGACAAGGCGGCTAAACACCATAGAAAAGTTTAGAAGGGATTGCCGGAGTTTAATGCTATTTCTTAAGAAATGATTTGTTACGACTACAACAACAATGTGGTAACTAGTTTCGTAAGAAGCAATTAAGTTAAGATAATACAAATAATATTCGAAGCTACATGCTAGATTTATCTTAGACTAAAGGAATAGTGTACTCGAGAGAAAAATTGAACAACATTTTGTCTCCTTTGATGAGAAGCGCAGTAAAATTGCGGAAACCAATTTCTTTCTTAAACAAACACCTGCTTAAATCGACGCCAAACGAAGTTGTTCAAAAGATTTTTCTCGGCCATAAGCAAGGAGAAACGTTCACTACTGTTACCAAAATCTTCTTTAAATCAAACTCAACTCATTTCCCATTTTCTAGGTATATTCAGACGATATCATTTGCTACACTGTAGCAAAACTTCTCGAGGGTTTCTTTTCATCTCGGTAAACGTTTGACTTACTTCTTCCGGAAAATAATCTCCTGCTCTGAAAATAATTAGACATTTTTGTTATTTGTGCATTTTAACTTTTTAATTATTCTCACGGCAAGGCGATTTTCTAGCTTAAAGATAAAATAAAGATAACTCCAAAATAAAAAGACATCATTCACAGCCAAGGATGTTAAATATTGTGACTGAGTTCAGATTCAATTGTATTGCGCACTTTTGAAGTGCGTGAATCTTCTCATGAATGAATTATAACAAAGAGAGGTCGTTTCTTCACAAAACGATTTTGAGTACTTATCTCAATACTCGAGCGCAATGTGAGTGATTTGGAATAATCTGTGTCGTTAAGGGAGAAATGGCATTAATTGTTTTACACAAAAAATCTGCGACTGATTTTTGTAGCACCAGGGCACTAAAATTGCACAACATTTAAAAAATGCTTGATCGTTTTCAGTGTTAAATGATCCCACAAAGTGACAAAGTCTTTGCCTTGAAATGGTTTTCTTAATTTGCCCGGAGACATTTTAAATGGTTTCTAAAAACAGCTTTCACCTGTTACCGAAAAACAAATTCTGATTTTCATCAAACACTCTTATGACATTTTGCTTAATTTTTTACAATATTTCAGTGACGCGTGAAAACGCAGTTTAAATTGAGTTCAAGTTTTCTACGATGTGAAAGATTAAACTTTTGATTTTTTTTCCCGCTTGAATTGGGATCAGTGATGTATCGCCAAAAACATATTGGTCTAGCCGACTAGGTAAACCTTGAAAATATTTAAATTTGACTGATAATGATTTACCCGTGTTGAAGTTATTGTCATTGTTATTATTTTCTCCTCGCCTTAATAAGATTTCAGGAAGTCAAATAAAACGTGATCGCCGACAAGAATTTAAAACGATTTTTAGTTTTTTACTCGAATACAGGAATTGACAGAGTCGGCCCGTTCAAACTGACATTGCTTAATTTAAAGCGCAGGCTTAGTGCACATCATGCGATCAATGCCATTTTAGAGTCTAGCCGCTCCGTTTTCCACAATATGTTTACTACAATAGGCCTTTAGCCCGGGGTCTTTAGCAGCTATTCGTAACGTAAGGCTGTTCACCAGGAAAACAAATAGCTGGGTATGTCGAAGAGGTAAGATTTTCAGAGATGGAAAAATCGTGGACAATTTTAATTTTGAACTAGCGTGGGGTGGGAGGGGGGGGGGTGATAGAGGCTTATATGAGCTTTTATTTTTTTATTTTTTTGCAAGTTTATTGAAAGAGCCTGCTCGGTCAGTACACTTGAAACAAATAACCTCAACGTGAACTTTACGCAATAATGTGAAACGAGATAGTTCAAGAAAGTATTTATTAAATAACTTTTTTCTCTGATAAATTAATGTCTCTAATCTCGGAAAAACGCGTGCGCCAAATTACAACATAATCTTGCTTTTCTTGCGCCGCTTTCGTGAAAGGTAACAGATATTGTTTTCCAGACATGAAGAGAAAATACTTTCTACTTTTTTACAGCTAGATGTTTTCCTTCTATATGTACAATGATTTGAAGAAAGCAATTTAGCGAAAGTATCTTCAGTAGCGTCCATCTTGGAGGTCCATTCTTTCCTTTAGTTTCCTTTCTTTTTCAGTTCTTGGATTCTCTTGGGGCTGCAATTCAATACAGTGTAAAGCAGGATGGCAAGAATGGAATGAAGCCTGCTACAAATTTTTCGACGAGCTAAAAGAGTTCTCGGTTGCTTTAGCTTCTTGTAAAAACGACAGCGCGAACCTAGTGTCAATCCACAGCGCCCAAGAAAACGAATTTGTCCGAACTCTGACCGGAGGCAAAGATGTTTTCGTCGGCCTTACCGACAGTGATGTCGAGGGAATGTTCGTGTGGGTCGATAGTAGCACTGCTACCTATGTGAACTGGGAAGCTGGCGAACCGAATGATGACTTTGGCATAGGTGACTGTGTGATTCTTTTAGGATCGACTGGCAAGTGGAATGACACGCCGTGTATCATGTGGTACAAGTACGTGTGTAAATTCACAAACGCGCAGCCCTCGCAGGGGAAAGGTAATTTAATGTTAATTCACTCCTTAATCAAAGCGACACCAAGTGCACAAATCCTATCCCTATCCCACGAGATCCCATTTTCCCTAATATCCCTTCTACATCAAGGCTTGTCCCGGTTGTAGCTCGGCAACCTTTGAGCAACTTGATCGATTCTAGCAAACTCGAGCAAGTTTTGCCCTTCTGAGCAAATGTAGGTTTAGAACAAATACGGAGGAACCCCGATAATAACGATATAGAGCAAGGGGGCAGTAAAACTATATCGTTATACCGAGGAATCGTTCTATCGGGGTCCCGTCCCATACATTTGACTATTCCGGGACATAACATATTCATCGTTATAGTCGGGAATATCGTTATATCGAAGATCGTTATATCGGGGTTCTGTATCAAGTACGAACAAGAGTACGAAAAAGTCAACGATTGCATAGAGGAAACTTCAATTTATGCGAATTTCTTGAATGTTTATCAACCTTTCTAAACACGTAACCTGTCACTTTCCTTTTTTCGTTTCTTAGTATCCTTAAATTTCACTCGTGTTTGTGAGCAGCTCTTAACTAAGCTATTTTATCTGACCGTGATAGCAATCAGATTGTAAGAAACGTTAATTTAGAAAAACTCTAGAAATTAAATTTTTACCCTTTTGGTTTTTTGGCAATTTTTTTAGCATCTTTTTGGCATTCAAGTGAGCAACTTTCCTCCATTCCAAGGACATTTTCAAATACTCCCCCGCTTAGTCTCACTTTTGGTATATACCCTTCACGCAAAATTTTAACCGCTCCTCCTTTTTTGTCCTCTATAGACAGCAGTGCGATGAGCAAAGAGCAGTCCTTCATTAGTTACGAGCAGAAAGCCCTCGTCAATCACGTGATCTACACAAAGATGACGCCATCTCTGATTCATTGCGCTCTGCTTTGTATTAATAACCCGGCATGTAAAACGATCAATTACAAATCAGAGCGTCAGAAAGACGAAAGGACGATGTGAACTTAATAATGCTACTGCGGACGACTTTCCTCTACACTTAATGTATTTTTCGCGTTCGACTTATTCTGTTCCTTATGGATAATGTCAAGACCAACTTTTTGAAATGCATGCAGTAATTTTCAATCGAACATCAGCATATCCAGACATTGTACACTCTCCAATACCAACAGTAATATTAATCTTACTCCCATCCGCTTTGATCAGGAAAAAATAAGTTTAGGTCAGTAGATATCTTTCAGTTGGTCTATAGCGTTACTACCCGGTACCTATTATAATTTAAAGAGAATCTGCATCTTTCTTGTCGTAAATCTTCAGGTTGAGACTTTCTTAAACTTTACCCAGAGCTTAGCCTACATGTATATAGAACGTTCGCGAGGGAGGAAACGCGCGAGCAACACGGACGCTAGCCTCAATTTGTATGCAAGTGTCATTTATAATGCTCGGAGAAATCATCCTTGTTTGTTATGTGGCGGTGATTTTGCCAATAAAAGACCGTTGCTCTGCTAATAAACAGATTACAAAATATAAAGATGGCTCAGAACCCTTCTGATACAAAAGTTGTATCATGACATGCTGATCATAACTCGATAACAAAAATGGGGGTTACAAAGCTCATTTGTGCGTTTTTAACACTGAAAGCTAAACTTAAGGGTGTTTTCTAACAGGTATTAGTAGAAACTCAGCTGTGTTCTATTGGAAATCCGCAAATCTGATTGGTTCTCCCACTGTTTTCTATTCGCCGATAGAAAACAGTCGCGCGCGCGTAGCTCTTTAAGCGGTAGATTTTCTTTATTTTCGTCTTTAAAGTGCACAATATTGTAGGTTTTGGGCTGCAATCCTTTAGAGTTTCTACTAAAACAATTATACTACTCGCCCTCGTTTTCTATGAGCGATAGTCAACTCGGCTGCGCCTCGTTGACTATTTGCTCATAGAAAACTTGGGCTCGTAGTCTAATTGTTAAATGTTGTTGCTATGGTAACCACTAATGTCAAGAAAGTTATCACAACTTGTCGACCTTGGGCATTTGTTTCATACAATTACTGTAATAGCAAATGATAAAGAGTTGTAGTACTGACCCTTCAAAGTATAAGGACTGGAAAATGCTGAAAACCGTTATCGACCACCTTTTTAGTAAGTGAAAAGTTTTGTGAAATCGTCAAGGTGACAAAATATTGAATGGGGGCACTCAAGGGAAAAAGGGAGAGGACGTTCATCTCTGACGTAAAAGGGGCGTGGTAGTTTATACGTTTTTCGCCTTAATATTTTATCCCTTTTTGTTTGATTTGAGTGTAAAGAGTAAGGCAGTTTGATCTGGAAGTGCGTCTCTTCTTTGTCGCGCTACATAATCATAGGCGGCGGAGCAGGGGGCGGGGAGCAAAGGGGCTCTAGCCCCCCTCCCAAACAAAAATGTGAAGAGGCTCAGCCCCCCAACCCCCCACATTTCAGTGCCGAAAGTATCGCCAGTGCAGCATAAAATTGGTTTGTCAAGACACAATTGTTTTATCAGGATCGTACTTGCGGGAAAATATGGTGTAGAACTTTCAACAAAACTCCTTTCCCAAAACCGCTACTGGGAGAGGTCCGCAGCCTGTTAATATTGTATTTGACAGGCATCGGCGACACCAGAGCGTACATTTTCTGTCATTTGACGTATAAAGAACAACTCCAAGACATGTGCTTGTCTTGGAGTACGATGCCTCTCCCCCGCCCCTTTTTTTCAAAACGCTCCGCCGCTTCTGAATAATGCCAAGTTGCATGACAACCCAAAGACCGACCGACTGCAAAAGAGACTACAATAGTAAGCTATTTGGAGATTTTTTGCACTTGTATATTGTAAAAAGAAAGAAAACCTCAAGAAACGTGCAGCTACAATCAACAATCACACTAGACAACGTTTGAACTTTTTCGTTTTGAATTTATTCTAGATAAACATCTGAACAGTAACTGGATATATTGATATGTACAGAACTGACATGGGTAAATGTTCCTTTAAATATTTTAGCATAAGAATGCTATCAAATAAAATTAGCTTGCAATTACATGATCATTCCATTTGTAATATCATAAATATATTAATCATACAACATTGGACTTAATTTAAAGTTACGCTGATTTTACTGATACAGTATTGAGGTTACATATTGTCGTATAGACTATAACAAAACTTACGTCATTTCGATATCGTTCAGAAAACGTCGATATCTACATACTAATGCATCTATAATGTGAAAAAAAAAGACCCACCCCCCTAATATATTCAACAGTTTTCGGATTTATCTCTTACGCAGATATATAAAGCAACGCTTGTATAGTATAAGTTGTAATTATATGCACAATTGTTTGAATTCACGTGTATTTACAATAAGTGAGTATAGGAATATAAATAAGTTATTTACAGTATAAACAGATTACTAACGAAAGTAACTGTATATGGAAATTTCGTGCCTCATAGTATCCATAGTTCACAAGATAATGGCTCAAATATAAAACATAACTGTACAAGACAAGTCCAGTCGAACTTTACAAATAATTACAGGGATAAAAAAAATTAATTTTCCAAAGCAAAAGGTTTAACGTGTTTAAATAGCAGTTATATATATAATATGTACAAAGTAGCTCGAAGACACGACCTCCTAAAGAGGGCGTGTACTCCAATTGTCGTTCCTGGTCTACGAACAGTTTGACATTTTTCCTACAAGCTAAGACTATACGAGCTTTCGATATTCTCTGTAAACATTATAAGGCCATCTTTAGACTGTTGCTTGAAGAAAAACATTTGAACTGTTTGTAGAAATCAGTCTTGGTATAAAAGAGCTAAGATAGAAACTAGAAAAAATGACATTGCAGTTTTATAAGTGTGCATATTCATTCCAGTTTACACATGTCAATGACAATTTTTCGGAATTGGTTCTTGGAGTATACAATAGTGAACCCGATTGTAATGCGTCATTTTTTTTAATGGATTTATCGTTTTGAAGAACATATAAAACCCCAAAGAGTTAGCCCTAGAGTTTTGTTTTCCTCGAACTTTGTTACTGATACGATTTTAACTTTAAGTACATACGGTATGTCAATAATTTGCGTCGCACAATTCCCGCGTGATTGTGCTCGTTATTTCAAACTGTACACGAATATTCGTTATCCTGAGTATTCCATTATACCCAAAGTTTAAATTCTTACTTGTTCGCAAAATGTGCGAATGTCGGTTATTTAGATAGATAAATAATGCATTCAGCATATTAAATTGAATGACTGAGAGGCATTTTCCTGAATATTAAGCTGTATATCTTTGAATGCCTAGAAGTCAATGTTAGCTTCATAATAGCTGTGTTTCTAAAAGTGAATCGGTCACTTTTAGAAACAGCGTCAACTTGCAACAAAACTGTTGCGTCGTCTTTTTACATATGATCAACCTTTCGTGGATAATATAATACAATAGTTTCCATGTAGAATATTTTTTGAGGTTGCGAAATAAAATAAATACTAGTTATGCAACGCTTTCGAGTGGTATACTATGGAATATCCCACGAGTCACTTGTATTTTATCGGTATACACACGAGCCTTTAGGCGAGTGTGTATACCAAGAAAATACAAGTGACAAGTGGGATATTCCATAGTATACCACGAGAAAGTGTTGTATAACTATTTTATACCATGCCATAGAAAATACGCTTACTAAATTTCGTCGAGAATACAATTCGCAGCGCATGATGGGAAGGTTGGGTTGAATACCGTCGAATATACAACGGCTTTCCTGTATTCTGATTGGCTGTATTTTCTATGGCATGGTATAAATTGGTGTAGGGGACTCCTTGCTGACGTTATTATTTACATTTTGCTTCATTAGCATACGATTTTGCGTAGAGCTTGTGAAACTTCATTATAAGCGAAAGTTTCAGTTCTTTGAGTGTAACATTGAAGGGAATATGAGCGTTAAAAAGTTGCAAAATTTCTGAGTGGGAAAAGCACTAATGAGCCCATATATTCTTTTTAAAATTTTGAGTTCTCAAACTCGCATCACAGAAAAGTATTAAATACTGTACATCGGGCTCAAATTTATAGCGAATTCTTATCGTGCCATGTTCTTTCAATATATTCAGAATTGATATTTTTGTAGCTCGATCAGAAACTGTAGCGCTTATGCTATGATGAAGCAAATCTTGTAAACAAGGATTTCCCTATTAGGATTATCGTGCAAAAAAATCTAAAAGTTAATTAAAGGAAGTTTGGTGGGTGATCTGAAAAACTATGATCAAAAAGGAAAAAGATGGGATGATAAGCCATACTAGGTTACCCTAGCATTTTGTCAGGATGCCGGAAGAACTTCCCGGTATCCATTTGTACTCCTGAGTTGAGAGAGGCATTGAGAGTACTGAATAGCAGCCAAGGGGATCTCTGTCGACCCTCTTGAGCTACATCAGCACGCCACATAGCTGGCGATTTTGACAGGGCAGGGCTCGAGACTAACTTTCTTGCTAGCTAGCTCATTGGTTAGTGACAGCTTTGATTTCACTAGTCAAAACCAATTTTCTACTAGCCAGAATTCTCAAGCTAATTTAGGTTTGGGCAGAGACACTTTGCCGTCTTAACTGGCTCTGTTATCATTAATTTTAGGTTACTTTTTAGTAATTTCAGCTTGTCCACATAATTTTATATGTGATGACAGTGTACTTGTGAGTTCAGTTCTCTCGGAGTTGATGTGATGCATGGTTTACTTCCAATCAGATTCCTGAAATTTTAACCAGCCATTTTGGCTAGTGAAAGCCCAGAACCTACTAGCCAAAACTGCATTTCTACTAGCCTGTGGCTATTTGGCTACCGTTAGTCTCGAGCCCTTCAGGGTACCTAAAAAAGGCTAAAAATGAGATAGAACCTCACCTAAACTTTACATACGTTCTTCCATTCGGTTTTGCCGATAAAAAAGGGACCCTTTGCGACCTTGTTACGATCATCCCACCAATAGTAATAATGACCTTTGAAGAAGTAGGAGACACCGTCATAATACCACCGGAAAGCGCTATCGATGTTATTAGGGAGACCGGGCCATACCTCACTAATCGGTTTGGGGTATCTATAGTCGACTTGGTCATTGCGGTTATCATATAAGTACACTTGGTCATCTTTAAAAAAGTAGCTTTCGTGATTACTCCAAGTAAACCCAGCATCAATTCCATCTGCCGGCAGTCCAGGCCATCCTTGCGAGATGTTTCTAGGATATAAGCTCGTTTCCACTTCATTGAGTCTATCGTTATACTTGTAATACTCATGTCCTTTGAAAAAATAGGTACCCCAGTTGTGACCCCAAAGAAAAACTTCATCGATGTCATCTGGAACATTTTTCCATGACCGAGTGACTGTTTTTGGGTAGCCACGTTCGCTCTCGTCTTTTGGATCGTTTAGACGCCAGAAACTAGCCCCGTTGAAAATGTAAGTTCTTCCATCGCCCATCCAGGATTCAATGGCAGTCACTGTAGGCCTACAGTAACCTTCAGAGAGAGTACAGAAAACCACTTTTCAGTAAATATGGCCTGACAAAATAGTAGGACTATTTCTTTGGCGGAAAGAAAAATGGTTTGTCAACCTTTAGATGCTGCAAGAAAGGGATTTGATAAGAAACGAAGGTTCGGAAATCGTATAAGGCGTCTCGCTCTAAAGATATCCATTTCAGTATTAAAAGATGTTTCATACAGTAGCTCATGGTCCAACAAAGGTACCCAATAAATTTATTCTTCTAATTTCCTCGGTGCTTCTTTCGTGTTTTAATTTAGCAATAATTAACCGGTTACCGCTTGTTTTTTCTTTTAATTCTGGGTCATTGTGGGTGTATCTTTCTTTTATGTGAAAGGAGCTTTTCATTTTCATTAGTTCTCAGGAGTTTAATTCTGAAGTTCTCACCATACGTCTCGATAAATAACATAGGTAATCGCCTCCACATCGGCGAGTAATTAGTTTCATAATGCTGGAACCAAAAGTGTTACATACCATAAATTGAGCGGATTCCGTTGACGTCGTCATCAGATAGTACGACTTTGCTGTTTAAGTTGGTTGTAAATGAAGTCATGACAGAACCTGGCACATTAGAGTGGCGCAGTCCCACGCTATGGCCTATCTCATGTACTGCAACCGGCAGTAAAGAGTCTTCAGTCCAACTCTCGTCGTCATCAAAGTGAATGTCTCCTCCGTTATCAGGGTAGAAAGCGTGAGCTACAGCATTCCCTGGGCCGTCAAAAGCCTTCACGTCCCCGTGATTTCCTAACAGAAAAAATTGAACGAGAGATTTGAGATATAGAGTATGAGCGATTCATTTTGCTTTTACGAAGGTCGTGCTAACAATTTTATTGTGGCCCAATCTCTGAGTCTCCATTATAGCTCAGTGGAAGAACCACCTATGGGAAGGTAACATAATGCAACCAACACGGGGTTTTAATGAACTGGGATATAGGGAGCCCCCTTATATCTCTAACCTCTTGGGGCCGCCCGCCTTTCAAATCATTCCTCGCCAGTTAAGACAAACCCAGAAACATTTTTATGGCTGAATGAAAACTATTTGGTTTTCCTTTATCAAAACACTTTACTTTTTATCAACAATTATTAATCTCTTTGTGACATAGCGGCTTGCAAAAAGACAACCGAAACTCGAAATCATGCTGATGGCAACAAGCGTTCGCAATTTGTAAGTGTTATTTTTACTGGGGTACAGTACTTTTACGAGGATCGACTCCGCCATACGTTCATCCGTGAACAAACTGGATTGCCTAACAAAAAATAAGAGGTTTGCGTCGTCAATATTGTCACAATGCTTGACAATTTATGTGGGTTTATCACTCATACTCTTTGTGAATTTAGTGAGTCCTTCCGTCTTCAAAATGGCAATACAGTGGAACCCCGATATAACGATATGCCAAGGGGGCAGTAAAATTATATCGTTATATCGAGGAATCGTTATATCGGGGGTCCGTCCCATACATTTTACTATTGCCGGGACCTAACATATTCATCGTTATATCGGGAATATCGTTATATCGAAGATCGTTATATCGGGGTTCCACTGTATAACAATGTCTAAGTTCCGATAAAAACAGTATCAACCATTTTTCGACCTTTCTAAACTCGTTGTTCGGAATTGGATGTAAAGTACTTCAATGGACCTGGTTAGATGTCTTTTGTATATTGGAATTTTAATAAATTAAAAAGGAAAGGAATTTCGACATCAAGATTAAGAATGAATAATTCGATGGCAAAACGCCATTATTCAACACTTGTTACGGAATCTCAGGCACTGATTATAGACGGAGCGGTTTTAAGTTGGGCCATGCCAAGACTTTAGGCTTCCGCTACTTGTACGATTAATTATATATAGTAAATGTTTGCTTCCGTCTACATAGACCGGATTTAGAAACAAACAGAAAGTGGAGCTGGGCCAGGATGATTTTGGCAAAACATCTCGGTGCAAAAGAGAGATAGGAACTGACAATCCTGAATCCTATCCAGCATTGACTGGCTCAGTCTGAGTAAAATCGCTAAATGAATAAGTAACCATTTGCCAGTTTTGAGTAAATCTTAGCCAAAGCCGGAAAATGTGGTCGCGATATAAGAACTGTGTCTGTGTGCAATCGTGTTATATGGCGCCAGGAATTGGAAAACTTTAGCTAAAAATAGTAAATAAAATGGCCAGGCCAGTTCGCCGCCTGTTTCACATAATTGGAAATGTTACAATCGCAATAGTGTTGCATTATTTGAGTCAGATACCTCAAGGATGTTAAGTGTGTGGAAGTTAAGACTTGACAAAGAGATTTGTTCGGAAAAATAACATCTTGTCAGTGGAGCCTTGTACTTGTAAAATTTGCATCTAGCTTCCAGTGTGTAGAATATTGTAACTTGAACTTACAGGTGTTAGATCAGTTAGATGAGTCAGAGGCAAGTGAAATACCGCGGAAAGAGGGTTTAGTTTCGTCCCGTTTTCCACCCCTCCCCCTTCCCCCCTATTACGTCAGGTAGCGCTATAGTCTACGCAAGCCACCCTTGGTCCTTATGAAATCAATCGTGAGGGAATGCGAGGGATGAGGGCATGAGGCAGTATCAACATACAGTCCAGAAGAGATTTTACAGGTTACTTTGGGTGAGAAAAGAGGATGAATGTTTGCACGTCATAGAGTGGCGGATTTTTTCTTTACCGAATACCGGAACACTTAATTAAGTAAACCGTAGCGTGAATTACTTTCGCCGACTCGAATACTCATGAATACTGGGTGTTTTTCTCTCTTTAACCAAAGTTAGTGCCAAGCACTGAATAGTTTAGAGCCCTGCTGATGACGTCAATGTGGGACTTGGAAAAAGAAACAAGACATGCAAGGCAAATTGTTGAAATAAACTTTCCGGTTTTATAGTATTAACCAACGAAATATATACTAGGATTGGTAAACGTTCCAATTCTATTTGGGTCGATAAGTGTTTATAAAGGGTTTCTCGAGCTGGTTTCCGTGTTAACTTCCCGTGGAGAAACAAAAAAAGAAACAAATTCTATACAGAGACAACGCAGGGAAGTGTTGTTGCGTAAACTGAACAAATAGTCAGTGGGCGGAGACGAGAACACACCGGCTTTGAGCACGATACGCTGCGCAAGGTCACATCATTGGGGTACTCGTGATTTAGCTGCTAATAAAGTCGCTTATGTGTAATACATTACTATTCAGGAAGAAGAACCCTTGTATTCAGGAAGCCATCATTGCATTAAATATTCAGCGGGCAAATTTAATTAGAGAACGTGAAAGTGTTCGACTGTGAAAGAATTTGCAGGGACAGCATGGTCTGTTAAAGGGGCGTAGCTGAAAAGAAAACACGAGAAAAGTATTGCAACCCTCGAGAATATGTTATGATTGAAAAAGAAGCCGTGGAAACTGAATGCTTTGTGCTTCTGGCGGAGCTATAAAACGGAAATCTAGGGTTTCAAAACAGAACCGGGATATTCCTTCATTAGTGGCGGGAACGTTATGAATGCTGTCTCACTGGGAACGGAAATTGTGTCATGTTCGTGATATCTCCGAGGCAAACCACAACAAACAAAGATTTGTAAGAAGCAACATATTTTTGCTTTATATTAAACAAAACTTAACGTTCCATTGAAAAAAATTCCAGTTAGCGAACATAAACGTTTATATTCGTTTCGTCGTTTTAAGTGTTTCTCGATCAAAGGTGTTGATATCAAAGTGCCAAAAGATGAATGATAATAAAAAGGCGTAAGCCGGTTTGTATGTAACAATTATAAAAGTTCACTTGACTGTTTTGAATTTTTGGCCTTTCGTCCTGTTACGTGCTCTATGACAAGGGTTTACGAAAAATGGTAAAACCGCTAATCACTATTCCAGTTAAGGTTAGGTGAAAATAGGCGGCAAGCGGCACGGATTCACAACAACACAATAATTTGCGCGCTGCACGTGGTTGTATTATAAGGACAGGAATCACACGGAAAGTTCCTTACCTGTGACAAACTTGATGGTTATGTCAGCAACGGTTGGCGGATCAACCCAACGGAATGTCAGCGGAGATACTTCTGCCCAGATCCTGAATGCTTTTGTTAAAGTGTTCTTAACGTCATTATTAGACAGTTTCACGCTCCAATCGACAATATTCCAGGTAATGTCTCTTGAAGACCACTTGGAACCTTGTGCCGCATAACGACGAAGACGCCTCAGTACTTTTTTCTGACTGAACTTGGCCAAATAGTCCAATTTCTTCTGTATGATTGTCTCCCCCTTCTGTACAATGGGCCCTTTTTTGGAAGGAAAGAAAAATTCTTTGCGTAATTTTCCGCTCCTTTCAAGCCTTTGTAGGACTGCTCTTCTCTCGATCGTCGATTTGAGGACATTTTCCACTAGCGGGCGCTTTATGAGCGCTCCTTGTCTAGGCGATGTGTATTCCTGTAGCTGATTTTCCTAAATCGGATTTAAAGAAATTTATAAGCATTATATTAACGTGATGTCAGGCGATCATGACCCATGTCATTCAGCTTTTACTACTGAGACAGTTATGCTATGACCCTGTTAAACTTCAATATTTACAACTTCATGACTTACGGCAGATTGCAGTCCATTCATTGAAATTTGTCTTGAGGCGTCAGGCCTTGTGTCGGATCCGCTAAACAGCGTCGTCAATAAAATTGCCACTTGATATATTTGTAACTCCATGTTTCAGTGTTGTCGTTTGGTTTATTACACTTCGTGTCTTCCAGTGTCGTTGTTGTGCATCGTTTCTGCAAGTCTAACAAATCGCCGTCAATATATTAGTGTTGCTGCATGCTAGCTCTGTTTACGGTGTATTCGATTACACTTTTCACCATTCCTATTGGCTGGTAGGAATTGTGATCCTTCCGTTTCCTGTTAATGTTCTCCTCGTGGTTCGATGAATGAACGGCCGGGGATTTATTGCATAATTCGTTGTATGCGCCTGCATGTGTGTGGCCGCTTATCAGCGGAGAACCGTCCATGTAAACACTGATTTGAGACACGCGGTCGTTCTAGGCGTGAACTGAAATTTATAAAAGCCTAGACTTTCTCAAAGTCGCTGTTTTCGCCAGTTAAAGACTTCTTTCAGGACAATTTAACCCCATTTACACGATCACAGTCCAAGTAAAATATTAGGGATACCTTTTGTTTACGTGTAAAAATTGTTTGTACGTCGGTTAACCGGGTCAGTCATTCGTGATGAGAATGTAAACTGACGTTGAGCAGAAGAGGGGGCCTTTTACCGGAACTGTTTATGATACATGATAACATAAAAATATTTACATTTTGGTCGGTTTTGCGGTATTAAAAGCTTCATAAAACTCCGGGATAAAACCACAATAATTGAGAAATGAAAATAAAAACAGTGACACAGCGGAACTAAAGATCAATCAGCAGAAGATTATTTAAGTAATTTAAAATTTAAGTGGCAAAATTCTAAGTTTGTTTTGTATTAAACACTCCGTAGGTTAAGCTTTTTCGTCGGCTTTTCATTCCTTTCAGTTCACTGAAAGGAATGAAAAGGATGATAAATATTAAAATTCCGGCTTTTTCCACCTTGTACGTTACATAAATGTCTTGGAGTAGAAACATTCCAAATATATGCTTCCTATGAAACTAGCCCTTAGGTTTATTTGGTTATAGCAGAGTTATAGCCGGAGTTACAGAGACTCGCAAACTATGCCGAAAGTCAATACAGTACTGTGTTGTATGGTATTTCTGATAACGTAAAATGGATTACTGTAGATGGAAGGTCATTTAGTATACGACTCTATCGATAACGAGAAGCACAAATGCATGCAACAGCAACATATAAGCCGAAAAGACACATTTCTATACAACGTCTTTTACAGTCAGCTTCATTGATCTCCCCTACATAGTGCACAAACAGGCCCGAAGAGCTCGTGCCCTACCAAGATTACGAAATAACAACAAACGAAAAGTTGATACAGGCGGAAAAATGCCTGTGGGCTCGAGCTCGGCTACTATGGAGAGATATTTTCATCAGTAACCAGTTTCACTTTCTTCCTATTTATTTTTTTTGGTGATAAACTGAGTGCTCCGTTCAGTAGCTGTGTACGTTATGTTTCGTAATTTACACGAGTGCAGCTTGAAATATTGGTATCAAAGAAAAACAAATTCAATCCGAAATGAATTGAAATGTAACAAAAAACGAGATAAAATGTTTCAGAAAGATATGATTAATAGAACGAATGAGACAAAATTAAGCTGGCATAACTAAGGAAGTTAAACTAATGTTGTTAAACAACATTCCCCGCATAAATCACCTCCCACAAACGTACTGGGCTTAATTGAAGTTTCCTGTAACAATGTTCAGTTAATTGTAAATAAATGTACTTAGTACCTATAGAGGTTTACTGTAACAGATACAAAGGAAGTATCTAGAGTACAACTTGGGGGATCTACGTATGTGCACGGGTATGTGTCAATAGGGTGATTCTGTCTGTATACAGTTCAGCTCTGGGATAAACTTAAAACATCACGAGTATGATTTACGATACTTTTTCTTACTGTTTTATTGTAAGAAACTAACAGGTTTTGGCGAAGTCCGCCAAAAAGCAACTATCTAGTGAAGATATTCTCACATAGAAGTAAACTTCTGATAAGCCAGGCCCGACCTGTGAACTGCCGTACGAAGTCCGGCCAAACGCTACACAACCTGCGTATTTATTTATGGCGCTATCCTGAGTTTTGAATGGACTTTGAGTAGACTTTGAACTGACAAAGTTATCAAAATATATAAAAGGACTTTAACCGGAGCGACAATGCAGTATAGTCACCGCGGTGTGCTTTCTTACATATGCGTTGACATTCAATCTAGTCTAGACAGATCGCTCCCGTCAATGGCGACTGGATGAGTATTTTGAGTTGCCGGTGATTTCTATACTTAATCACTTAAAATAGAAACCGAGGGGTTTGTGCAAAGAAGCACTTTTCGAGAGCGATTTAGACTGCATTCTAAAAACAGTTGTTTGATCTTTGGAATCTTAACTGTGATTGTTGTTGAATACATCTCCTTTAACATCTAGCATATCAGTCAGTCACATATCAGTCATAACACGATTTTGACTCTTTTACTTTCTAATCCTTCTCGTTATTGAGTCTTCTACATTTGTTGAACGACATAGAGCAAATTTTTCAGGAATCTGCACACAACAGCGTCCTCAGACAATTCAGCCTAGAGCTATGTACCATATTGTAAAAGAGTCATTCCCGCCAAAAAGCTGCGTAATGCTAATTAGCATTGCGCAATGTTTTGGCGGGAATGAGATGTGCACGCTATGCTCATGCTAAATCGATACTAAACTATCAGGGTCGTTTAGCGGCTTCCGGCTGAAAATGCCACAGGATTATCAGTGGTAGATAATCCCTTACTTGATTCCCGCTGGTACGAAAGTTATTTCCTTGCTGGCGAAATCGTATAGCCTTGTTGATCGGACCACATTGAAGGCCACACGCGTTTGTTGTTCCTACAACTTTACGGGCCACTGCGATGCAAAGTCCAAAAATAAGGTTTGTTGTGTTTACCACAACGAAATACTATTAAAGACTTCCGAGCCACCAAACTGATCACGCGACAGTCTACGCAGCTTTGTTTACAAACAAAGATAGTGCGTATTTCGGAAAGCACGTGCTTTTCGGGACTGCTGAACTGACCACGCGACAGTTACAAATATTTGTTTACAAACAAAGAATAGTGTGTATCTCCTAATGCAGGTGTTTTATGAGTATTCGATTGAATGACTGAAGTGCCCTGTGTCCTCGGTGCTCTTAAGAACCTACATACCTATCATAAGCTCACGCTATTGATGGAATGGCGTCCTTTTTGAACTTAAATCATTTTACAGTTGCAAAAGATATTAAAAGTTGTCTAAAATATTGTAAATAACTCTCTCAAGCTCATGAATAATTCCTCAAGGAAAAATCAAAATATCACAACCTTGACGTTGTTTTGGATATGTTGTGGTTCAATTTTATTCTTGGTTAAAATTTTATTTTTTTTTATTTTAAACTCATTATCATGCATAACCATGCCAGAAAACAAACAGAAATAAAATTTGAACCAAGGATAAAATTGAACCATATACGATCTTAATTTGCATAGATTTTTACGATTTTATTTCTTGTTCACTTTTTAGTTTTATTTTCGACTGAGAAGAAATATCAAACACTCAAGACCACTCAAGACAGTGTTTCATCACGTTTCCAAACAGCTCGAAGTTCGTCAACAATATTCCGCTGCGCGTCGTATTTCGGCCTCTGGAAATATGATAAAACACTCTCTCTCGCCGGTTTGATATATATAACTTACCACACAGCTAGACCAAACATAACTCTATTGAGTAAGGTGTCCATTCCGAGTCGCGTGATGAGCAATTGATATGGGTGTACGTGCGGGCGGTATCGAGATACGACAAGTTATGCCGATAGGGCTTATACGCATAGTTAACCCCCAAGAGTAGACCGTTATTAAAACGTTTTAGATTTCAATGAAGTCGTGCCTTGCCACACAGTAAGTAAAGTGGCCGTTGTGCTTAAAGGCACTCTCCTTAGCTTACATTTTGCACACGATTAATTTAGGACAAGTGCCGAATAAAGTGTTACCGGCTGGGCTCGATCGGCTGCACGAAAACAGGTGGTTTTCGTGACACCATGCTCACTAATCAATTGTGCATGCATATGATCATTGATACTTAACTGCTCTTGTGTTTGCACGAGCAAAGGGAAATATCTTCCTTTGGCTGGGCAAATTCTATGATGTACTTTTTTTTAATCAAACACTTGTTGAGGATACAAGTGGTTTTTTAACTCAACTGTACACGATGGATGACACTTAAGTTCGCACGAGCAAAGCGAAAAATCTCCCCTTGGCAGGGCAATTCTGGACTAAGCTTCGCACTTTCTCGAAGCTATTTCAGTTCTAGTGATTGACTTCCGAGCCTAACAAACTAGAAATATAATGACACTTTACTTCTTCCACGAGGACTAAATGACTTGAAATGTATGCTGAGACTATGCTTGCTAGCCGAAACAGTTGAATTCACAAACAGAGAAATGTATTGCTTAATGTTGGTGTGAAATGAATTGTAAATTAATTTCAGTGCACGTAGCAAACTGAAAACAATAAAAAATGCATGCATTGTATGATTGACTTAAAGAAGATTTGTCGCCCTAATCGGGAAAGGAATGTTGATGTCTCCGTGCAGACCTGCAACCTGCGTGTTGCAAATACACACAGAAATCTCTCTCGCTCTTGGGGCAGTAAGAAGAGAAACCCTGGGAACGAGTTTAAAGAAAGGAACATTGCAACCAATGACCATTCTCGTCCCCAGAGCCGCTTGTCCATCTTAGCCGGCTGAGCCTGGGGCACGAGGAACAAGTGGCTCTGGGACACATGATTTGATTGGCTAGATCGTTTACAAAGGAAATTTAAATTAAGCAAATCAAATCAACCGTAAACTCGCTTTGTTGTAAGGAATTTTGAACGGTTGATTTGATTGGCTTGATTTAAATTCTAGCCAATCAAATAATGTGTCCTCGGCCAGAGCCACATGTTCCTTGAATGACCAATGACGTAAAAAAAATTCGAGGCAGCATGTAGATTCTGGATTTTGATTTTGAAGGGGACATCGCTCATGACAATAAATAGCCCTTGAGATAACTTGCAAGATAAGAAGTGGCTTGAATCATTTGGTTTCTGGTGGCCAAAGGCGAATCCAAAAATGAATGTAATGAAAAAAAAAAGAAGGAAAAATCATATTAACCTAAGAGAGGAACCTAGGCCAGTCGGTGTCAGTCGTGGCGCTCGATAATCCGAGAGATCCCTTTCCTCAATCCCAATTTTGAATTTTAAAGCTTTTCATGTTGCAATTGGGATGGCCGGATGAAATTTCGCGACTAACTTAGGTACACAGAGCAGGAGTCTCTCCAGTATTTTTAAAGAGAAGTTAATGTTGTTTTAATTTCTCGACCGATAAAAAACGACGTGACTTTGAACTAAGTACACAGAGCAGGAGTTTCTCGCGCATTTATATAGCGCTCAGTATTTCCAAAAATTGCTCGACGATATAACACAAAAAGAATCATCCTTTATGACGGCTGTCAGGCAAATCCTTGTGCTAAGTGGCACAAAAAATATTGATTGAATGATTGATTTATACTTATTTATTTATTTATAAAGTACTATTTCAAAAAAATTGCCTAACAATATAACACGAAGAGAATCGTCCTTCATGACTCTGAGGAAATCCTCATACTATGAAGTGGCACAATTTAACGAAATAAAACTGAAAGAATCATCCTTCATTTTTCTGTGAGGAAATTCCTAAAACAAAAAGAAATTACAGAAGAAATCATCCTTTTACTTCTAATCTTTTAAACTACAGGTAAGTTTTGGCCCTCGTGATATATAGTGTCAAAGCACAAAACTCTCGGAAAACTCCACTGAGGTTCAGGAACGTGCCTAAATCTTCTGAATTGCATTACAGCCGAAAACACATATTTTAGCTAGTCAGGATTCTGTTGATCTAGTAGTAACTTCAATTTATCAAGTTTCATATTTTGCCTGTCGTGGCTCGTTTGTCTGTTTTTTTTTTTTACTCACTCGCCGTTCGTAGTGTTCGTGATGTTTGTACTTCAGTTTTTCGCATACTATTGGCACTTTTATTGCCACTCAATTGGCGATTTGTCACCCAGTAGCTCGTGTTATTTCGTTAATTTGTACTACTGATTTTGCTTTTGCTCGCAAAAGTTATTCATTATTAGTATCATGATACTAAAACAGTGGATAGCGTTTTTGGTGCGCGCTGATTGGCTACTAAAACTCCGGATATCCTTTGCTATTCACCTCCGAGCAACGCGCGCGAGAAAATTGTAATCGTTGACAGAAATAAACTAGTCAAAAATCATCCTTTCAGGTTATATCATCTCACTGTTATAGTATATACTTAAACTATTCACCTCAGTGTCGGTGGCTAGTGGTGGATATTTACCTTGCCGCAAAGTGGCGCGAGCAACTTCGGTAAATAGTTGTTAACTATCGCGTGAGTTCATTCAACTATGGGTGGCAGCGTGAGGCTGACAGGATAAGAGTTGGCAAAGTTAAGCTGATCACCTATTCAGAAGGGTTAAGGTTCTTAACCTTGTCCATATATGTAAGAATCCGGCATCTGCTTACGTCATGGCTTATACTCCTGCTCTTATATAAGGTCATAAAAGAAAGCTAACTTGAATTGTTAAGTTGTTTGAACAAATGTGAATACTTTTTTTGTGTTGTTTCCACGATTGGGTGTGGGATAAAAAGATCATAATCTGTTACATTTCCTCGCCGCCAAAAGTTGCCTTCTCCGGTTGTCGGCAAGCGTTTGTAAGTGTTGTGACGTCATTTGTTCTCAATCACTGACGCGTTTCATTATTCACGCATTCTTGAAACGACCAACTATTTGGGAGATGTTAAATCAGATCGGCCTCGGCTGTATTAAAGCGAGCTGTATGAGTCTCGAGTAGCACGGAATCAACAAATGTCGAATTTGTGAATCTGTTTTCACTTCGGAACTACCGAATTGCGATTTAAGCAAGTAATGCGAGGTTAAACAAGTAACAACTCTAGTCCGTTACATTTTCACACTTAACTAAAAGGAAAAACTTTACAGTTATTAAAATTTGTTTTAAAATTAACAATAACATTAGAAAAACTGATTTACACTTACCTGCAGATAGGGAATACAAACTGAACTCCTTAGCTGAACGAAACGAACAACTAGTGTGACAATCAACTTGACAACCTTGACTTGGTGCATCCACTTGTAAAGTGTGAAATTGAATTGGATCAGAGTGGTAAAACGTGTACAGTTATCATTAAAAATGCAAATTGTATTCGAAAAATATATTGGTGATCTCAATGCAGAGTTAATATTTGCAAAATTTGTTACACTCGCCCAATCAGGGCTAATCTTAAAGGATGTGGGATATTGAACTAATTTGAAAAAACCCTCGTAGTATTACTAACAACCGTGTAAATTGCACAAAGTGAATACTGCCGAAGATTGTAACGAAGCCGTCTGCAAATTCTTCTTTTCGTATTTTGGCTAGAAATCAGCAATACGTGCAGTACAATATTTAAACATTTGTCATAACTGTCCTTTTAGTGGAGATCACTATATTGACTGGCATTCCATTCACGCTTCTAAAGCTTTTTAGTGCTTCTACAATAATGATTTAATCTTGTGCCTTTGCCACGTACACTAGCTATTGCGACCGCAAATGAGTGTGCGGCGTGCTTTTTGTTTCGCTTTTAATTTGTGACATTTCTGCTTATGTTTCCACTAACTTTGAAGTCAAATAAATAGAAAACACGGCTACCAGCTTCCCAAAAGGTTTACTACTCAAAATCGTGATAAATACATTTAAGTCCCCTGATTTACAGTTTTCATGAGAATATTTCGGAAATGCAATTTTACGGAGATTATTCGACGCCGAAAACCCACGCAAACCACTTTTGCGCCATGTTTGCACGTCCGGTCAAAATAGCGATACAGTATGGAAAACTTGCACAATTCTTAGTGGGTCCGAGTTTCAAGGACAAAAACGCTGGTTGAATGAACATTTTGCTTGAAAAAGGAAATTTTATTGACATGTTCAGTTCTTTTTTCCGAGCTTTTACGTTCATAGTTTACAAACATTGGATAAACTCAAGAGAGGATTGATTTTTAAAAATAGTTTTGGCAGCCATTAAGCTATTTATGTGTTTATATGTTGAAACGTTGAAAATGGCTCGATAGCACTGAACAGTACCGGACATATAACAAAAACTACTACCTACTAAAGCGTCACGAAAATACTTTTCAGCAACGGAAGGTTTTAGCAGCAAAACTTTAAACATACCTGTGTACATGTTTCTTCGACACTTTTGTGAAGTTGGTTTTAATCATCTTTCTTCCAGCGTTCGCGTGTTCCGCCAGCTGTTCCTCAAGTCTGTACTCGTTAATTGCAATGCAAGCTCAGCTGTGAGCCTGGAATACATTTTGTTTCTTTACCTGGCAACTGTGGATGTGTTAAGAACGGGTAAATTAAAATATTTTGACGTGAAGGGTTCTCTCCAACTGCTTGTCGCCGCGAAAATGAAACGACAGGAACGACAGTGCAAAAAAAGTTCGCTGGAAGGCGAGGCAGGCGTCAAAAAATGGCGCGAATTTCGAGATTACGTCATGCAATCCTCTCCGCATGGAGCTCTTTTCTCACGGGAGGGGTGGGGAATCTGCAAACAGCGCTTCGATCGTTATCCAGAGCATTGTATTTCGATGCAACCGTTAAAAATAAACTCAAGTCACATCTTTGTCCAGCAAATTGGGGCCTTTCATCTCCTGATTTCGACCTGGATGAGGCAATTCAATGAGCCACAATTTCGAAATTCAAATACTCTGGGGTGGTAGGTCTGACTTTTCGATCATTTGATTAATTATTTTCCAGGGATGGAGGATATTTGATCTCCTAATTTCAGACTATTAAGGATGGGGCAATTTAAAGGAGCTATGTCACGGGGATTTCGCAGATTTTTGGTCTAAACTGTTCTGAAATTAGTGGTATACAACTTAACCCATAAAAACATTATCTTTGAACATCTAAAGGAAGTCAAGCTACGGCTATAAATATCGACTTTTGAGGACGGCGCGGAAACAACAGCCATCCGCAGCCAAAGATGCTCGTGAACAGTTTTTGTGCTCTAATATGGCAATTGTTAATAAAAAGGAACTATTATTTTTAGGTTTCCTGTGACAAATATACACTCGAAATATTCCGTCCTTGAAATTTCCCTCATCTGTTTGACACTTGCTTGGCCCTCATGCAGTGCTAATAAACGGACGGCTTAGCGAGGTGGGATGGGGGAGGGGGGGTGTTTATTAGCGTAACTGGTTCCACTTCATAGTGAAAACTAAACTAACTTTCAAAGCATAACAATTTGCAGTCAAACCGGATATTCTTTAGCGCGGAATTTTGCAATGTTGCTGAGTAATGCCCCAAGTTGCCAAGTTCCGGTTTCATTTTATCCGCATTTTAAAAATGAAATACTACCACACCTGTGTCAAAGAGGAAAAACTTATTGCCCTGTGGTTCGCAGTTTATCAACACATTGCGAGAAATTAGTGACTGGTTGAGTTCAAACTCAACCTCGTTCCCAGGGTCTCTTTCTCCCTGCCCCCCTGGGGGGAGAGACCCTGGGAACGAGGTTGGTTCACTGGGAACCGAGCTCATAACTGAAAACAAAAGCTGCAACTTGCAGGAAAAATTTGAATTTCCGGTTTGGCGATTTGAGCTCAACCTGTCGCCAATTTCCTTGCAGTCACAAGGTCATGTACTCCACTTTTGTCATAAAGTTCGGTTGCTTTCCGTTACTTTTCTTTTTAATTATCACGTAAACTACATATTTACAGTTCAAGTATGATACATTATGCCCAACTAATAACGAAGTCCATGTTCCTTTCTCTTAAAATTGTCCTACAGGCTCATCTTCAAATTATTTCATGCTGGATCACGACCCGGGAAAAACTTATTTTTATTATACATACACGAAACATATATCTGACACCTAAACAGTTAAGTATGCCAAAAACATGGCTTCGATGCTTAATATTTCAAGAGTTTAAGTCAAGATGAAGTCCCCTCCTTAGCGGCTGAGTCTCCAGATTTAGGCAGCACTGGTTTCTGTTCCTTCACTTCCGCACGTGCAATTGTAGCACTTTGCCCCACACCCGCAACCTGAGGGGTGGGTACCGATTTAAGGATCTGTTGACGAGGGGCTGCACTCAAGCTTGTAGTAACAGGGGTATAAATAGTGTGTGACACTGAAGGTTTCTGGGTAGATGCAGTTAACACCGTCGTGGTCTTGGTAAAAACTTGCAGTGATGGAACAACTTTGGTCCCAGACACTGCCGTGGAGGAAACTACAAAAGTAGGCGCCGCCTTAGGGGTGACCTGTGAACAAACCACAGGATAACCAACCATTTTACCGGCCACAAAGGCTGTCCCAGTCTGAATATTAGTAACGGGTGATCCAGAAGAGATCACCCCGGTGATCTGATGAGTTGTTGCTGCTCTAGCGACTGTAACTGTTCCTGGAAAGCTTGTTACCGCTCCAGTCTGTGGGTTAGTACTCCTGCTTGCTACTGATCTCTGTACAGACACCATCTGGTTGGGAATGGTCCTTACTGGCTGGGTGGGGACAGTAGTTGCCCTAGTGCTCTGGACAAGAGTCAGTCGACCACCAGGTTGTGATACTGTGGTGCTACTCGGTAGTTTCCCAGCTAATGCAGCAAGGCTTACAGGCAGCGAGGTAGCAGCGGTTACTGGCGCACCAGACACTTTATGAGTAACCAGTGCCTGGCCACCGCTGGAAGCCGTTCGAACAGGATGGCCGAGGACAACCTGGGATTGGCCAGCTCCACTTGCTACAGTTTGTAGAGTCGCGCCACTGACTAACTTGTACGAGCCTTTGAGACCGGCAGATGATATGGCCTGGGACACTACCAGCTTGTTACCTTCCTTAGTAAGAACGTTGATGGTGGATGGTTGAGACATCTCACCCACACGAGTGAAGGTAGGTCTTCCGGAGGTCAGGACAGCCGACGATTGTGGAAACTTCCCAAGAGAGGAAGCTGCAGCTAAAGAAGCGTTAGATGCTGGGACAGCACTCGATGGAAACGACGGAGCTTGTGTTGTTACAGCGGCACCTTTGAGACTCACTACAGACGTGAAGGAGGAACTGCGTGACTGGGAGAGAGGCGTTTGTCTGACGGGTGCTGACACAATGGTCCTTACAGGCAGCTGAGCCCCGGAAGGTACAACACCACCCTGAGCAGACAGAGCCGCACCGACAGCACTGAGGTTCACAGGAGTGTGGCGCTGGCTCTGAGGTTTTATGATATATTGTACTGTCTGTCCTGTGGCAGAACTCGACGACATGACGGAGGGAGAACTTCCGCGTGGTATAGTGATGAACGTTTGGGTGACCCTTACTCCAGGGTCTGAGCTCTTCGGAGTCAGAGAAATAAAGGCTTGTCCTCTTCCAGTGGACGCTAATGCCGCCGCAGAAGCACTTGTGAGAGGCACCTGGCGAGTCACAGTGGCGCCAGGCGGCAGAGAAAACCCTTGTAGAGCACCCGGATGGACAGAAATGGCTTGAGGAACACTGCTGACCACGGTTGTAGGCGCAGCGCCGGTCACGTGAATTATACTTGGAGGTGGGTTAGCTGCTTTAGATTTAGACTTGGAAGTCCTTGGCTTCTTAGCAGGACTAGGCTGGCTTAGAGAACGGGCGCTGCTTATAGCCCCCATGGTGTTGCCGAGAGGTAGCTTGAGTAAAGTTTTCCCCTGATCTTGAACGGCAGCCTTTTGAGGGGTGGATTTCTTGGCGGATGCTTGTGAAGTCAATGCTTGCTTTCCCACAGAGCGTTCCATTTCAGAGCTCAGGTCACGCGACACCGATCGCTTTCTTTTCTTTTTGCGAACGTCCACCTCGTCTATATCCGAGGAGTCATTTCTGTTGTGCGCACTGCTGTTATTCATACTCGTCAAAACAATTCCCAAGAAGTCACCGATCTCATCCTAAAAACAAACAAACACTTCAGTTAAAACGCCTGTTTACATTCGACTTCTTCGCGGCCGTAATTTGAGACGTTGCACAACGCTAATGCGAGGAAGATTGCGTGACCGTTATTCGGGTGTCACGCAACGCTTCTGGTGAGGGAAAGAGCGTCGTGTGACGAGGCCCAAACAACACCTGAGAAGGAGACTATGTTGTCAGTCGACGCAGTGGGAAAATAATAAAAGTGAAACTTGTAAGATTAACAGCATATACATTATGTATTAAGACTCCATGACGTTGATTTATAGTGATGTGTTGTATAGCCAAGTAGAGCCCTCTCCAGGTAATAAGGGCCATAAGATAGTTCAAAAGAAATACAATGCACGTACCATGATCAATCGATCCACCATGCTCTGTGTAAGGCCCTCTTGTTTCTTCTTTGCTCGAGTCAAACGCAACTAGAAGGTTAAGAGGATGATGTTACATTTCATAACAAAACAGTTGCAGCACAATCTGGTATCTTATTTCTCCTAATGTTATTAATATGCTGTCGAGTAGAATCGAGTGACAGCCGAGGAGAATTTATAAGAAGGAGAACTAGTTTCTAATTCTAACTGACTGATCAGAAAGAAGCGAACACAACAGTTGACAACTCGGCTTGTAACTTAGGTCATTCTTTGTGGCATACTTATCAAAAGAACCCCCAACAATAATAGTCTTCTAAGGAAGACAAACACCAAAAAGGTAATAATAGAGCAGTTTTCACTTCAGTGTCAAAAGTAATTACACAGTGATTGGTTTAAAATAACCTACGCCACTTTCTTATCCAATCAAAAGTAAAAACAAAACGAATCATAATTCGCTCACACCCTTACTGGTGTACATGTATTTGCTTTGTGTTTTGATTGGTTCGCTGGATTGTCTGGCTCCATTGTGATTGGCCAAAGTAATTACTGTGGTTTTGGTTTTAAGGCACTCAATCAAAAATTGCTCTAAACCAAAAGGGAACAAGGATGGCTACCTGCTCATCTGCTCCTCCTACCACCAGCAGACTTGTGTCTGTTTTCATTTTCTCACGCATCTCCTGAATCAAACAAGCAAATACACACAGTCAGGAAAACAGGAAACCATGCATAAAACATCTGAAATATTTGAGCAATTCTGTTGGAAAAATTGGACATGGAGATAGTATAACAGGGACAAATCTATGAAGTAAAACAATCTGGTTCACTAATAGAGTAAGGACAAAACCAGGATGAAATAATTATAAGCTATCACTGGGTAATTTGATGACCTCAAAAATAAGTAAGCAAGGCTAGTTTTCTTTCTTTATTCCAGTGTCTAATTTGAGAAAACACATACTCAGATACTCATACGCGCGTATGCATATAAACATGCGCGTATTTTGTGTATATTTTGGGATGCTTATTTCTGAGCAGTACTGTAGTTTTGATGCTAATGAAGCCAAAATAATTTCAATCCTTAATACACTGTAAAGACAAAGAATAACAAAAGCCCACTGCAAAGCACTCAAAAAGTCATCACGTCAGTTTGTGGCCATCACAAAACATGTCATGGAATTCCACTTAAACAAGCTACCGATACTTGTTTCTGACACTGAATAGAGAACAGTGAGAAATACTGATACCTCAACATCCTCCTGAGAAGTGAGAGTTGAATGTGAACCAATAATGAACAGGGTGGGTGTTTTCAGCTCCAGAAGAGGATCTTCTACTCCCTGTAAGGATAACATACCCATGAGTGATCAACATCTAATATATTGTTAAGCAGACAGGAAGTGAGACAATAAAAACTCATAAGGAAGGAAGAAATTGTCTTGATTTACCATAAACTCTCAGAAGTAATAATGTTTATTAATGGTAGGGGGCTAATAGATTGATGGGATTTCCCAGTCTGGTAAGTAACTTTACATGTTCACTTGCCCCATGAGCAAGGACCAAGGCAAGCCATCTGCCAAAAAGCATATTATTTGGAAACAAAAAAGTAAACTTAGACAAGCATTTTCCTGTACTGGCTAAGCAACATTTGAAAGCTGCTCGTCCTGGTATATTGCCAAAGTAACAACTTTAAGACACATCAGTACAATCATATGTAAAGCCGTGTGTACTCACCACTCTTACACCACTAAGACCAGTGATTGGGAAACCAAGACACACAACAGCACATACTGATTCCATCAAGGCAACCTTAAAGTATGATTACAGGGTACGTTACAGAAAATTGAGTTGAAGGCATGTTGTACAATTGAGTTGCTTATGTCTGTTTATAGCTGCATACCTGACAAGACACTAAAGCACCAACTGACCAGCCCAGCAAAATAATGGGACGATTAGGAAAATGGCTTCTTAGCTGAAGAATATGACAAAGTTAAACAAAATTCGGTTAACATGAAACAAATTAATAACAATTTAAAAAAATAAACCAACTAAATACATGTACACTCTCCATATTTTACATCTGTTGTGGTTACAGATATTTCAACTCCTATTTGATGGGACACTGCAGGTTATCTCACAACATTTTATCATGTTGCCTAAAATTTTGCTGTTGCCTATTTGTACATGCAAATGTACACTCAGATTGAAAGACACACATGTACTGCGACCACAAAAAGTACTGTGTATATTCATGAACATAATGTAAAGATTAATGGTAATAGTTACAGTTAAACTCTTAATCATAAGTTCAAACAAAGCTTGGTCAACTGTTTGTCAAATATATATATTTTTTTACCTCCAGTACTTTGATCCTAACCGCACCAATAATGTGATCCAAACACTGACTGATAGACACTCCACTTCCTCCATTGCTTGTGTGCATGGTCACAGGAACAACCTTGCCAAGGACAGACAGATGGTTGTGCCAGAAGCGAGCACGCTTGGAGGATGTGCCAGCACTGATACTTGTCGTAGGACCACTTGGCACAACCAGTAACAAAGGAGTTCCAGGAAGTTTACGCTTTTGGACAAAAGTCACAAAAATGAAGGTTTTCTTTGAACGTTCATGAACTGATACTTGTCCTGGGTTCACTTGGCATAACCAACAACAAACTAAGGAGTTCAGGGACGTTTACAATTTTGGTCAAGCAAGTAATTTAAAACGTGATTTAACATTTTTCGTTTCCTAAAAGTCTTAATGTACACTATTTGGGTTTACAAAAGTGAAGCAAATGTGATAAGTGATGCATGCAACACAGTACAGCTTTAATAGCTAAAGCATTTTTATAGTACATGTAAGAATAACAAGGGTTGTACAACATAAAATATAATAATTCTGTATTTATTATAATTCCATGCTCCCATATGGATTAATGTAGTCATGTTTTGCAGTATCCACCAAATCGTAAGACTATAAAACCCCTGTGACAAATAAACACTATTTGTATGTTGCAGCAATAAAAAGAGTGGTAAACCTAAATTTTAGATGATACCTGTTTATGTTGAGTCACTAGGCCATGAGCAGGGTCCCAAGGTCTTTTGAGTAGCAAACCAAGGGCTTCTGAGCTGGCTGCCAGCCCACGGCGCTGACTAGAAGGCTGTATAAGCATTCGATCAACGAGGGTTGGAACCTAAGCAAATAAATGATTAGTATTTTTAAACCCGTTTACACTCTAATGCTGGTTTACTCAAAGGTTTCAATAATGTTTTGCATAATCAGCTTCTTAACCCTTTCATGTGCAACTTTTTCCCAAAAAACACGTTTTTTAACCGTTAGAGTGTCCAGCTGAAATAGGTCGGCACTTATTTTGGACCACGGTCTGGTGGGTATCTCATGGGATTGCATTGGTTCTCGCGGTCGCTCGCTTAGGTACTGGGCACAAAGTCCACATGATAAGCATTTCTCCCTGATTGCGGCTTGCATTCCTGGCCAGAACAGAGACTCGCGTGCTCGTCTTATGCTGCTGTCGGCTCCCTGGTGCGCTTTGTGTATTTTCTGTAACATCTCGTCTCGTAGAGTGGCTGGGACAATAACTTGATGGGACCTGTAGAGGACATCGTCATAAACTGAAATTTCATCTCTGAAGTTCCAATACAGCCTTAGTTGCTCTGGGGCTTCCTTTCTTTCTGAAGGCCATCCATTCACTATCACCGTATGTAGAGCTGCTAGCACTGGGTCTTTGGCAGTTTCTCGTCTTATTCGTTGCAGAGTGTCGGGTGTAACTTGATTTGGTTCAAATTCCATCTCAGCCATTTCCAGACGGAATACTTCGCATTCTTGCTTGTCAGTGGAGGTGGGCTGATCAGTGACAGGTGCGCGAGACAAAGTGTCCGCAATGTAAAGTTCCTTTCCTTTCTTGTATCGGACAGTGAACTGATATCTCTGTAACTTCAGCATCATTCTTTGCAGCCTGCGAGGAGCTTTGCTAAGAGGCTTCTTGAAAATCGTCTCGAGCGGCTGGTGATCTGTATGTACCGTTATGTCGCGTTTCCCATATAAGTACTGGTGCCACTTATCCATGCAAGAGACGATTGCAAGGCACTCTTTTTCAATTTGAGCATAGTTCTTCTCCGTACTGTTGAGGGTATGTGATGTAAAGCAAACAGGTTGATCATTTTGCAGCAATACGCCCCCGATCGAATCTTCAGATGCATCCACTTGTAGCGTGACGGGAAGGTTTGCGTCGTAGTAGCGTAATACAGTTGCTGAAGCAATGAGGTTCTTTGCCGAGTAAAATGCATTTTCATGATTGTTTGACCATAGGAATGAAACATCCTGCTTGGTCAAGTCCCTCAATGGAAGAACTGTTTCTGACAAATTATGGCAGAACTTGCTTAAGTATTGGCACATACCGAGAAAACGCTGCACCCCAGATTTGTCAGTGGGCGTTGGCATCTCTGTGATTGCTGCTACTTTGGCTGGATCGGGCTCTACACCTTTGTCGGTAAGCTTGTGCCCCATGAAGGTAACAGAGGGAGATTTAAACTGCAATTTTTTCGCCGAGAGTCGCAGGTCATGGCTGCTGCACTTTCCTAACAGGCCCATGAGATTTTTGTCGTGATCGATGTCAGCTTCCTCTTTTGAATCTCCGCATCCAAACACACAGATGTCATCGGCAATGTTTATTACCCCGTCTAAACCGTCTAAGAATTCATGTTGGCGCCGTTGGTATTCCTCCGCTCCTGAGGCGATCCCAAATGGCATGCGAGTGTAGCAGTAGCGACTGTTTGGTCCCTGAAACGTAGTGAGTAGAGAAGACTCTTCATCCATCACAATGGTGTGAAAAGCTTCGGATACACCGACAATGGTAAACACTTTGGCCTTAGTCAATTGTGGAAGCTTTTGTTCAATAGTCGGAATTGTGAACTTGGGTCTTCTGATGGCCTTGTTTATCGTTTGACTAGGATCAATGCATATGCGAAGTTTGCCGTTCGGTTTCTCTTTCACCAGGATGTTTGAGAGCCAGTCTGTGGGCTGTGTGACCGGCTTTATGATGCCTTCATCACAAAGTCTCTTTAACTCGTCATTTACTCTGTCCAACTTGGCCACGGGAACTCGACGCGTTGAGGCGTGCACTGGAGTAACATTAGGATCAAGATCGATGTGCAAAGGGGTTCCAAGTGGATTTCCGCGACCCGGCCTAAATACGTTTGAGTAGTTGTGTAACACGTCTTCCTTTGTCAGTTTTCCCAGTGGTGGAAGTGACTGCGTATTGCGCGGAATCTCTTCTTCAACTGCGTTTATTTCATCAGCGTACACCTTCAAGTAATCCAGGGCTTGCGCGTCTCTTCCGCTGAGAAGTGGGGGTTTCTGATTAGGCACGTTTACCACAAGAAAATCAATGGTGTGAATCTTGCCCCTTCTGTCACAACACAGCGTTACTTGGCCTTCAGGACGAATGGTTTCAGTTCCATATGTGTTAATCTTGCTTTTGGTTCGCGAAATCTTTACGTCAGGAAACAACTGGCTTAGTAGACTGCTAGGTATAGTGTTGCACGTGGATGCCGAGTCAATCTGTGCTTTCACAACTTTTGTTTTCCCACCTTGTATGAGGTGAAGATGAGCAAAATATTTCCTTGCAAGCTGTGGGGGTGTCTCGCAATCCGCCACAAACGCTTCTTCTCCGTTGTCGTCATCGACAAAATTTGATTGCTGCTGTCGCCCTTGTCGACGTCTTGATCCACCTTTACAGGCACGTGCGAAATGGCCAGTGATCCCACACTTAGCACATCTTTTGCCAAAGGCTGGGCAGTGCCTTTGACGGGGCTGTTGATGGTTGCCTCCACACCAGAAACACTGTGAAAATTGCTGTTCTTGCCTTGAATTTACAGATGTCAATTTGCTCGTAAGATTTACTTGTTCCTGTTGTGTGTTTACTTGTTCCTGCTGTGTGTCCCGGGCAGTTTTCATAAGCTGATTCGCAACCATAGTCGCTTCGAATGTTTTGGCAACTTCGACAACTTCTCTTAACTTAACCTTTGTTTGTGCGGTGTCTTTGTGTTTGTGTCCTTTCCCGATAAGTTTCACTCGAAGAGCATCAGACGTTAGACCGGCGATAAATTGGTCCCTCATTAGCTCATCAGCGAAGTCTTCGTATTCACACTGTGCTGCTTGGTTACGTATTCGCGTCTCCCAGGAGGCGATTGATTCGTTTTCGTTTTGCAGCAAGCGAAGAAACTTTTGTCGTTCGCCTGACACTCCAATGCTAGCACCATAATATACTTTAAGGGCAGCTAGCTGTGACCACAAAAGAGGCCGTACCCTTTTCCCTAAGGGGGTCTGAGGGCATTGTCCCCCAGAAAAGTAATCACAGGTTACCATCCAGTGCTAAACACACTCAATCCCTGACCATTCAGTCCAAAGTCCTAATACACTGAATAATTACACTTAGAAACTCACTTTGGCTCGCAGGGTCTGCAGTACATCGAGATAACAAGCCAACAGAGGAATACTCAAACCATCTAGCAGAGTGCTGTGAAGCCATTTCATTAAATCTGGGTCCTAGAGAATGGAATAAGATGTAGTTTAAAACTACATACAGTACACAATGCGCCATTTAAAAATATTCTACAGACATGAATGTTGTTGTCAACACATGGAAGCCAAAAATATTATATTAGACACTGTACCAGTATTAAATCATAATGGAAACACAGGGCTGTCACTAAGGGCCGGGGGCCGGAGAATTCCCCCGGCTACTACGAGTTTGAGCCCCGGCCACTTTGAAACCAAACCAAAACAATGGAAAGTGGAAAATACATCAAACAACAAAATTGTGAATTAAAAAAAAAAACTTCAGTTTATCAATACAAACTCTTATTCCCTTATAAAGAGAACGATATTACAATTGGTGCGAGGCCCTGAATAAAAACGTGTAATGTTGAACAATGTCATCTTCCTTCAAAAGGGCGCGATTTTATGACGTGTTTGTTTCATTCACATTCTTTTGTTGTCGGAGTGTTTGGCTCTGCGTTGAAATGGCATCCAGTAAATGGAAAGCAGAGGTTGATAACCAAAGAAAAATGGAATCCTAATCTTGTCCTGGCTCCGCTTCAAGGTAAGGTTATAATTTACTAAACAAATAACAGTTCGGGTTTAGTTTCGATCAGCATTTCTCTTAGCCTTCGAATCGACCACCCGGGATGATACATGAATGAATTTGCAAAAGATGCATGTTGCCAAGTGGTAGTTGAACTGTGCACAATTTTCAGAGAAAAAAATCTGCCATCAGTTTACTGCATACTTACAACCTCGTCTTGCCTGTTGACTTTTGTTTCTTTGCACATCAACAAAGAAATAAAAGTCAATCGTACATGCTTTGCATGTGCGTTCCAGTTATTGCTTTGCCTGACAGAAATTTGTCTCGTCCTTTTGTATTTCACGTCGCTGCTGAAAGTTTTGACATATTAATTTCTCAAGGAAACGTTTTTCTTTAAGAAAAACTGAACCAGTTTCACATTCCCGATACGTTCTCGATGCCATGTTTTTTGCTTGTGGTCACGAGTTAGTTTCATTCATTCCCAGTCGTTTTCAACTTCACTTTTTTGTCACGCCATAAGTCACCAGACATGCCGGCCTGTATGAATGGGTACCGGCAACATAATAGGTACAGTACCCTGCGATAGACTAGCATCCCATTCAGGGGGAAGTAAAAATATTCCTAGCCGCTACGGAAAACGGGATAACCTCCGGCAGTGTGGGCCGCATGGTTTGTGGCTCCCCTTAAACTCTGGGTAATTCCAGCCTTTTTCAATTTCCCTTGAGGCTTCAAACTATTGGAAGTTGACTGTACATGTAATCTTTTATGCATCTGTTCTAATGGTGTTTAACACATTTAAAACAGTTGACTTCAAAATGAATGCAATTTGTTAAGCAGGTATTATAAAATCATTCCAGTGTAAAATCAAAACTCACCCATTCTGTTTCGCTCAGAATTTGTCTTGTTCTCTTGGTTGCCTTGTCTGTTGTTATGCGCCTCATCACTGGTTCATTTGGAAGCTACAGAAGAACATAAAGTACACAAAAAACATCAGCTTTTAATTCTTCTAAACATGTTTAATAGATTTTGCATAATTCTTTGTTAAGAAAACTCATTTTTACATTAAGATACACGAAACAAACAATTACTGGTACATGTACATGTAGCTTCACTAAACTAACAACTTCAAGGTAAATTAACCACCATAGCAAATTTGAAATGGCAGTGTTTGAACATTTGCCCCTCATTAGGGCTCCAAATGTGAATGTGGATTACTAGTTAGTGCAGAATCTTACCCCTTCATAAGTCAATCTGGCTAGCCGAAGGTTTGAGAGAACTTTTGTCACTTTGTCAAACAGGACACTCTGTTTAGCACCCCAGCCATTTCTGTGACAAAATCAAATTACATCAAATAAATAATGATTCAACTGCTTTTCATTAACTTAAGTTAGTTTTCTACTGGCAGCTTTAAAGGGAACCTCAACTGTAAAACAGTTCTGGTCAAAATAATAAGTTTACCACAGTCTAAAATTGTTTTAGTTGTTTAAAGTCGCGGATTCGTTTTTTCATTAGAATACTGGGCCTTTGATTTGTCAATTTTTATGCTTTTAAATTTCCCGCACGCCGCCATTTTGAATTTTATGACGTCACTGCATTGCTGCTTTTATTAGAAAGCAGAGGTTCTTTTGTGTGAAACAATTGGGCACCGCACTGACGTCATAAATTCCAAAATGGCGCCGAGCGGGAAATTTAAAAGCCATAATCTTTTCCGTTTACGGTTGTTATTAAATGTTGTTTCTCCCCTGTCCTGTAAAATTTGTAGTTTAGGCATTAATTCAAACAACTCAACATTAACTTGCCTCAAGAACAGAGGTTCCCTTTAAAACTAAAACCAAAGCAATCACTGAATCAACAAAAGAACCAATGGCATTCAATCTGGCATGTGCAAGTATAGTTGTTGTACAGTCTAGTTTAAATTGATTTCTAAATTGATTTTTGATTTGTACAGTTGAACCTCTCTAATACGGACACCGGGAGGCGCGGTGGCCTAATGGTTAGCGCGTTTGACTCTGAGTGCCTCACAGTGCCTCTCTCCACCCAGGTGTATACAGTACCGCTCAAAAGTAAGTTACCACCCTCTCGCGAGACGCGATTCTCGTCTCGCGAGACAAGATTCTCGTCTCTCGAGACGAGACACTCGTCTCGCGAGACGCTTGTAAAAACTGCAAGTTCATGGCTCTAACTTCTCTCAAGATTTTAATTACCCATTGTTAACCATACATGTAGAAAAAATAAGCGAGCGAACATCGCCTAGCAAAGATTACCTGTGGTTGAAAACAGAAAATGTGCCGTTTGACATGTCGACCATTCAAGCGAGTTCTTTCTTCCCCGAATATCGCTTGTATTCCAAAGCAAAAGTCTTATTCAAAGTTGTATGTTTTAAATCGAAATCATTTCGTCCGTGGCTATCTAAATCACGGTTTTCAGTCAAGTAAAGTATAAACGCTTCGAAATTTATCGTGCGATCTTCCTGGCGGTAAATTTCGTCTGAACCCTGTAGCGGCCAAAGAAATTATATTTGATCGGTTCAACAAGCTTACTTTCGAATACTTGTTACATATGCTATCCCAAACTGAAATTTAACCGTTACCAAGAACTTAAAAGGCTAAACAGAACAAGCGAACTCCGTATTCGTAGTTACACGTAATGAAAATTATAAACATATTTGACAAGTTGTTTATTTACACAGCATGTCTGGGTCTCTGAGAGAATTTGCGTCATTCTCGAAATGAAAATTTTATCCATGTTTTGCTAGCGTTGAAGACTTCGGTTTCAACGACCATTTTCTTGTTTACGATATGTTAAGCTATTTACAGCCACGAAAAACTTTATAACTGGCTTCACAAGTTCCAGCTAACATTTTTCACACGTGAGCGGCAATGTTGGCGGTAAAATTACTGTAGTTATGTTTGTGACATTTGAGCACGTTGGCGGGACTCGAGCCGTAGAAATCGTAACACTGATTACGAATTCAGCGTCAATATTAGAATTGAGCGAAAAAGAGCTATTTCATTCTGCTCAAAATAGTACTAATCGGTAAAAAATCTAGCTGAACGACAAATAAACTCGTTGATTAGAAGCCGACATTTGCATAAATCACAACTTTGTCGACATTCGTCCGAAAGATAACACATTCCCCGCAAAAAATGTCGCCGATTCCTCAATCTTCTGTGAAACTTTTATTTTAATAAACGCTCGCACTTAATGTGTTCTTTTTCATAACTTCACATTACAACTTCCAAGCCACGATTAGGCGGCAAGCGTGATGAAAGGTCAAGAAAGCATAACAAGCGTGACCATTGTTTACACACCAGCGAAGATTCACTGTCAGATAAAGATCTAAAGACAGGAAAACCTCGACGACAGAAAGATTTCGCTTTCTTCATTTTCGGGTCATGTTTGAAGCGAGAGTAGTGCTTTTAACAGGCGTCTTAACCTCTGATTTTTTGATGGTGCTTTCATTCACGTTTTGCATTTTTGATAAGATAAATTCTTTTGCGACGCGACAAGTTTCGATTCAACAGCTTCTCATGCTAGCACGCATGCAACATTTAATACAAACCCGTGAAGATGTTGCAGTGTAACGCAAGTGCTCTGCTTTTGATTTTCGATTTTTGAGTTGCTTTAGTTCACCTTTTGCATTTGTGATAGAAAGAATATAATAAAGACCAGCAAAGCGACGACTTTCGATTGAAAAGCTCTCTCGAGTTCGCTAGCACACACATTCATCTCAAATGGAACTTTTCTTACCAGTGAAAAAAGACAAACCGATCGTTGCCAACAAATCAGCAATCTTTCCAATCACGCAAAAACTTTGAATTTTAGTTGACAAAACGGCGAAAACTCTCGCGAGAGATTAATCGTTTTCTCGTAAGATAATTGCCGTAATTTATGCCAGACATTTCCGCTTCGTTGATTCTCGCGAGACGAGATTCTCGTCTTTTTCTCGTCTCGCGAGAAACGAGACGAGAGGTGGTAACTTACTTTTGAGCGGTACTGTAAATGGGTACCGGCGAATTTACTGCTGGGGGGTAACCCTGCGATGGACTAGCATCCCATCCAGGGGGAAGTAGCAATACTCCTAGTCGCTTAATGCTACGGAAACCGGGATAAGCTCCGGCCGTATGGGCCTCATGGCTCGGAGACAGACTTTACCTTTTTTAATACGGACACTGAAGGTACAGAGCAAAGTGTCCATATTAAGAAGGCGTCTGTACCACCACTATGACATAACTTTTAACTCCATTGACAGCTTTAAGTATTTAATAACTCCAAATGCTCTTCAACAGAATGCTACAGGTAAAAATTAACACTTATAGCCTTGTTATAACGTGTTATAACAAAGCGATAGGTTGTTGTTTTTCTGACCAGAAACAACCTATCAGAAAATAATGCACTTTTGAGGACTAGAAAAGCAGCTGAATGTTTTTTAAGACCTCAAGCGTGCATTATTTTTTTAAACCCGAGCCAAATGATGGTAGTTGACTCTCATACAGGCAAGACAAGAGCAAGAATTTAAACCCTCACCAACTCTCATCCTTGTTTGGCCTGGGCTTTACAGGACATGGAAAAAAACCCTGCTGAATCCTTTAGTGGTTCCCACTAATTTTCAGGCTAGGGCTGGTTTTAAATGCCATGCTTCTTGCCACCTCAGTAGCACAGCATTTGAAACCAAGCTATGCTAATCATTGATGTCATGTAGCACAACAGACCTTGCTGTGCGACACAACATTAGCAAGACTTGGTTTCAATCGTCACACTGAACGGTAAGTGCTCTAAAACCAAGCCGTTGCAATGTCATGCAACAGTCCAGGACTACAAATTAAATTTAGCTCGACAAAGCAGTAGCACCGTGTTTGAAACGGGCCTTAAAATCGAAATGAAACGTCCCAATACCATATTTTTGTTGTTGATTCAATTAGACATGTCAAAAGCTGTCAATATTTCAACACGTGCACGGTGGCTTGCATCTGTTAAATTTTAAAATAATATCAGTAGACAACCTACCTCGAAATCTGTTCTTCCCATGTATCTGGAGTCTTTTTACTAGACACACTACTCACATACTTCTCGCATTCAGCCATCGACGCTTTAGCCTTGGCAGTGTCATACATGATATTGGTAGAGCACGAAGGCGCAGCCGGCTCGCAAACATCGATTTCCTCGTCGATATCGGTCAATGGCAAGTTTTCTACATCTTCTCTGGGCAGAAATAACGTTTTAACCGGACGAACTTTAGACGCATCTGGATGTGCAGACCATGGTTTGGCATAAGAGTGATCGAGGAGAATGATTTCGGCAAGCGACTGGATATCTCGAATGATTCCTCTCTCATTGTAAAGCGAAAACGACGACATCTTGTCCGCATGTGACTCGCTTTACGAATGCAGGAATTGTGGGTAAATTTTCGTTAAAAGAGGGATATTTCGTGTCATCCTACATGACAGGGAAGAAACCGGTGGTCCGCAAGTCGTCCGCACAGAAACTAATGGGAAAGAAATTGGTTTTTGAAAAATATTTGGTCGATCAATTAATATGCCACGTTTTGATATTATTGTTATTAATAATATAGAAGGCCCAAATTAATATTTAAATGTTACATGATAATTATTGATCATTTTTAGTTTGAACTTTCGGTTTGTTCTTTGCATTTTCTTAAAATTTGGTAAAGCCTATCCTCAATTTTATATATAAAAGGTTCCTATTTCTAAAAAAGTAAACCATACTTCAGCTGCCAAAATTTTAAAATAAGTTATAAGGCTCTTTCAAAATGCACGAGAAACTTCTGCTCTGTGTACTAAGTTCAGAGTCACGTCGCCATTAAAAAAGTATGACTGCCTTTTTTAAAGAGCCTGAGAAACTCATGCTCTGTCTATCAAGTGAGTCATGTCGTTTTTAATTTAATAACTCTGGACATTAAGTTGTTCGCGTCCATCTTTAGACAAAATGACGAAATTCCGACAGCGACATGCGGACCATTCTTAATTGCGGCAAGACAAGCTTTGAAATTTAGACTGGAGACATGCATACCTACCCTAACAGGACCTTATAAAAAGACGAAAAATACTACAGCTGCCCGGGTACAACTGAAGCTTACTTAAAGGTTCTATAACAGGGTCTCCGGCCTGATGATTAGCGCGCTCGACTCCGAGTCGAACGGCCCGGGTTCGAGCCCTGGCCGGGGCGCTGTGTTGTGTTCTGGGCAAGACACTTGTATAAATGGGTACCGGCGAATTTACTGCTGGGGGTTAACCCTGCAATGGATTAGCATCCCATCCAGGGGGGAGTAGCAATACTCCTAGTCATTTAATGCTATGGAAACCGGGATAAGCTCCGGCTGTATGGGCCACTTGGCTCGGACACAAACTTTACCTTTATTGATCCCAAGTTTAAGGGCCTGCAAGCTACTTTGTTATTCCACTGTTGCATCATTTTACCATATTAGGTCAAGAGAACTCCCAAAATATGAGCCAGTAATACACTGTAGAACAGGGAAAAATACGGACGGAAAGCGGAGTAACAACATTGGCCGTCTTTAAGGCTTAAAGTAATAGAGGAATAATAAATCCCTTATTCAATGGTTAATACGCGCGGACATAATGCTCATTGGTCGTATTTTTCCTCACCCCATTTTTCGCAACTTGTAAAATATCGGCGCGTATTATATGTTAGACCATCACATAAAGTATCTTTAAACAAATAACAGTGTTGCAGTGTAAAGCTATGTTATACCTTTTTTCTGTGAACATTTCTCCTTCAAAAATCAGTTATGCTTTGATATCTGAACGGACCGGCTGGCAGATTGCAGACGTTATCAAAGTTATCGAAAGCAGCAGGGATGACAGCTTTGTAAATTGAAGACCAAACAACCCACATTAGAGAACCGTTAAAGTGGGTGGACATGCAGTGGAACTCAATAGTGTTCGCGGGTACTCAATCTTTTTTCCATAGAAGGTGGCTATGCACCGAGGTCCAAACCCTTACCCTTTTATATACGATTTCTGTTAAAACAGAAAAGGTAACCCTGTCATAAATAGTACCCCTTTTACATACTTTCAGAAGCGATAATACTAGTACTAGTAGTAATTATTTAACGTCGTGACACAGAGATACTGCATCTATTTTCCTTAATTTTTCACCTGAATAACCAGTGAATAACCGCTTAAAATACTGAGATGTATCGACCGTTCAATGAGTCTGTTCGAGAAATTTTTGAAAAACCCTTTAATACAGTAATCAAAGTCTCTTCGAGATATCGACGTTTTTGCATGAAGTATGAGTCGAAGGTTTATCCTGTGCATTGTTCTTCGAACTTATCATTACAGTTTCTTTGTAGTTTAGTTTAACAATTTCCTATCTTCGCGGAGGAAATGCAGCCATATAATTTTGTCAAAAATGGCTCGTCCGCGCCGGGTATTTATACACATATTCCTTAACATTACACAAATAAACAGTGCAAATTTCACCGAGATCTGACAATTCTATACTTTAAAATTGCAAGGACCTTTCGAGGCAGTCGATTACGGCAGCGAAATTAGCAAATGAAACAGCAAAATATGCGTTCGACGCTTTGTTTTTGCGACGCCATATTTGAATTGTTATAGGTAGACCGCTGTTCAATGTGTTCAAGGCCGTATCGTTACGATTGCTCCACGAAAAAGCACGAAAAAAAATACGGATATTTCCGACTACTGTCGGAGAAAACATTGCGCATATAATTGCGGCGTAAACAAATCGTTACACTCAAGCTGTGTTTTGTCTAGGCTCTGCGAGGGTCGGATATCAAGACCCAGGATTAAACAAAAGCCATATATACAGTGAATGCTTTCGAATTATATTTGAAGATGAAATACGAAAGAATTTTGCTGTCTTTGACTGAAATTCCACTCGAACTGCGTAGATACGATCGCATGTTGTAAAGCCGATTCATGCAACATTGCTGTCAACGGCTCAACGCGAGGTCTCTAAAAGATAAAAGAAGCCTCTATCTCTTGCATTTGTTTTAACTTCAATAATATCTTTGAAAAGAGCGAGTTTTTTGGTATGGTTTATTTTTGACGTTTGTAATTTTTAAACGATGTAAGTGCTAGTGATTATTTATTCGTGTTTTAGTTACGCAATCCATTGTTTGTGCGACGCTTTTTATAGATCGCCTTTCGGACACACGTGCGTTGAGATAAGAAAGCTGACATGTCACTTTTAAAATTGTTATATAACGTTTGTAAATGTGACAAGTCACGTTTTTTCCACAAGATCGCAAGTGATCACCCACAGCGGAAAGTAATCCCTTGAGAAATTAAAACAGTCCCTCGAGAAATTAAAAAAGTCCCTTGAGAGTTTACAAATATGTGGTTCCAAATCTTGTCCACATAACCCCTATTCTACCATTTTAGCTTGTAAACAAGCAAAAACGTCGAAAAAACGAGTAGGAACCTGCATTTTCCCAAGTTATCCTAAACAGGTTCTTACATAAATGGCTATAAGCGCAAATTTAGGCTATACGGGCTCTTATTTTCTGAAGAAAAGTTTACATTGTTGCTAATAGAATTTTGAGTGCTATTAAGCCTTTACCTTATATGAAATTTGCATACCATTATTTTTATATTGCAACAGCATTGTTGCATGGTCCCCAATCTCCCAATCTCCCACTGGGCACTATGCACGTCTTGTTTCTGCGTATCTCTGCTGTCCAAAGTCATTACTGACGCACTTTACTTTTAACTGTTGACAAATAATTGTTGCGTCATCTACACGACTAAATATAGTTGTCACATAAAAACTGTCACATACAAATTGCTCGTGTAAACTGGCCTGAAATTTTACTTTTCGAATACGTGCTGACGGTGTCTAATTAAAAAGGGGAACATTAGGGACGGACCATTATTTTTTTGGAGGGGGGATGAAAAATATTGAAAAAAATTGTTTGCAGGGCCTGGAAAAACAAAATAAATTGTTTGCAAACACGATATGTATAACAAAAAATAGTAAGAATTTCGAAAAAAAATGTTTGCAGAGGTGCATAAACTAAAAAATAAAAGTTTGCAGGGGAAAATTTTTCATCACCCCCTCCAAGAAAATAATGGTCCGTCCCTTAAGTTGTATTTTAGTTACGATTACTAGACGTTCGTTGTTTCTTGATCATCTTCAATGGGGCATTTACATAGCTAAAACCAACGTCAAAGCGTGCCCTTTTTACATGGTCCCGCTCTCACAATTTCTCAGTACTAGCCTGAGTACCGGCCTCAAGAGTCCTCATGGGCTCGATGAGGATGAGTGAGTGTGTGTGAGCCTGTTCAAGGCGTTCGATTGGTTGTGGAGATGCGCATAAAACGGGGTTGGCTCGAGGACCGGCGAGTGGACTAGAAATGGCGAGGGGACTAAGGCGAGGAAGCGAGGGTTCTCTCGGCTTCTCCCCCACACCCCTCCCCTCATTTTTCGCTCGCCGTTTTTCGCGATGCTCCCCACCTAACCGAACGCCTGGAACAGACTAACGTTTTACTAAGAGCTAGTCCAAACTTGGGTAACATCTAAATGACACTTGTGTACTATTCTTTTATCCAGTGCTCTTAATTGCGTTCGACGAAGGAGAGCGCAAGCCTAATTCTGTTTTGCTTCCTGTGTCTTTTGAGTTGGTAGGCCTGTGCACTGTTATGCGGATTGAATCGAGCCGTAATGCGCGCGCAGGTGTATGGACTCCAAATTGGCCGCCCCGATTGATTTTTGCAGGGGCAAGTCTCGGCCGGGAAACTGGTGCGACGATATTTTAGTCTCGTTTTTGCATTGAATCGTCCCTTTTGTCGTCTTTGGTCGCTGTTCTGCACGCCTGCTTCACGAATTCGCTAGAACATTTCGTTTGGTCGCTAGATTGTGTACTTAGTAAAACTGTTTACTTTCGTTCTCGTGCAAGAATCGCCTCTTCTGTCGTCTTTGGTCGCTGAACTGCGACCAAAACTGACCGTTGCTTGTGGTCAAATAGCAAATGTTCAGCGGCCATTGTGCCACTTGATCATGGCTTGTGATCAAATAACAAACTTTCCGAGTTATGTAGCTCGGCGGCTGTTGAGCCACTTGATCATTACTTGTGATCAGAACACGGCGTTATCGAGTGATGAGGCTCGCATTTGCGTTAAACATTTGCACGGTGTAGACGACATCAGAGCAGATGAAGCGATCGAATACAACCAAACCATTGTTCAGTCAGATGAAGCGATCGAATACAACCGAACCATTGTTCAGTCGAGTAAATGCGGTACCGGAAGCATTCTTTTGTATAACGTGACCAAATCACGTCGTACACAGAGTTCTGTCCAGACTTCGATAAATGATACCCACAATAATTATGATAGTAAGCTTATAAAGAGATATGAAAGAGATGTCCGTGTTGTAGCTGGAAAGAATGGCCATAGGAGTTGTTCTGTTGCTATGATCTCTACAAATACTGAAAAATCTCAGGCTGTGAAAAAAGCAAAAAGCAACAGGAAACGAGACAGAGAACCATCTCGAATTTCTGTTCCTAGAGTTACTAAATTGCTTAGAAGAATAGACTGTCTACAGCCCTCTATTTTTTCGTGTTTTTCGATCGATGAGCGCGCGGTGAGAACGGCGAGAGAACTGGACGCCAGCGCAAAACGGAAGAAGCAAGAGGGTGGGGGGCGGGGAAAAAAGCAGACGAAGTGCGCGGGGGAGGGGGGCGGGAAGCGAGCGAAGGAAAATATTTCCAAAGATGTCTACAGCCCCTCTATTTTTTTCGCTCCCCGCCCCCCACCCTCTTGCTTCTTCCGTTTTGCGCTGGCGTCCAGCTCTCTCGCCGTTCTCACCGCGCGCTCATCTATCGAAAAACACGAAAAAATAGAGGGCTGTGGACAGTCTATTTGAAGAAAGAAATACAGAAGTAGACTTAAAAAACTAATGAAACATAATTTCCCAAGCTCCTCACTTATTAGAAATTTTTGTAGCAATTACAAGAAATGGTTTATATATTTTGTGTAACTCTGAACATTTTTACAGTAAATATGTTTTTTTCATAAACAAACAGAAAGAGAAAAAAAGATACAAGTATCGCACTGGTAAACAGAAAGAGTTATCAATTGACATGCTTCAAACAAAGTCTGACTTCAGTCACAATAGCGCTTTTGGTCATATTTTCCAAAGTTCAAATTTAAAAGGAGGTACGCTTCCTGCAAATGACAGTTGTAATTTGCCTTGGGTATCTCTTAATAGACTGTTCACAGCCCTCTATTTTTTCGTGTTTTCTCGATCGATGAGCGCGCGGTGAGAACAGCATGAGAACTGGACGCCAGCGCAAAACGGAAGAAGCAAAAAATCGAGAGGCTGTCGACAGTCTAATCTCTTAATGAGAGACTTTCATTAATAAGTTTAATGCCTTATGATGTTGGTGGGAGTGGAGACTGTTTTTTTAGGTCAGCTTCACACCAACTGTATGGAACTGCAGAAGAATTGCATTTTCAAATTCGTGCTGCTGGTATTAGGCACTTGAATAATCATCCAGAATTTTATGTTGAGAGCGTTTCTGACAATAGTTGGCAAGACTACATTCAGCAAATGTCAACACCAGGAACTTGGTGTGACAATGTAATTATCCAGGCAGTAAGTATTTTTAGTTGAAAGCAAATTCTGCAATATTAATTCATACTTCAATAGATTGCTGTTTCAAGTAAAAAGTGCTTTCTATGGAATTCACATGTTGCTGTTTCAAATATAAAATAATGTTGTCTGTAACCTTAAAGGAACAGTGCCACAGCTGAGTTTAAGTTTGAACTTTGAACTGTGTCGTTACTTTCATACTTGTGTGTTACACATAACACACATTCAAAGACAATCAATTGTCATTCATTCTTGGAATTAATAAAGTTATTGTTCACAGTTTATTCGCCATCAATGTTGTTAAATTATTCTTACAAAAATTTCACCTTCCTCTTTTGTCCCATCACCAACAAATTGTACAAGAAAAAGGGGAAATCTCAGTCAACACCAAAAACTACCCCTCCTTTCAAGCCTTACTCGAACGCATTCCCCTAATCGCTGATTACTACTAGTATAAACATGTAAATCGTTGACTTAGTTCTTACATATTCTTACAATATGAGTTTACCCCAACGCTCTCAAACACGCATTTACATACATGAGCACGCGGGTACCGATCTTTTAGGTTCGAACCGAATCAAATATCCTGTCTTTTGACTTAAATTCACAGTAATATGGAAAACGTCAAGTTAGTACTAAGTCAATGGTGCACTGGTGCATCTTTTTTTTTTTGGCGGTGGAATCTCATTAGCGTGCGGCGAAATGAATTAACGTCGATGATGTGATAGACTCGTGGTTAATAATACTGTGTGTGTGAAATCATGTTCTATTTTTAACTTTGTTGGTATAACCAGTTAGATAGGCTTCGCGCAACAGAGGCTTTTTTTTTTCATTTTTAACCTGTGCGCCCTATATTGTCTATACTACTTTCGTACTACTTTATCGACGTTTGATAGCACGAATCTTGTAAGCAGAAGGAGACTGGATGAAAGCTCCCTTCACGTTAGGTGGATGGCCATCTTCAGCTATCAACGTAAACGTATGAAGCATTAACGAGATGAACAAAAACAGCTCAATTTTAGCCAGGGCTTCGCCGGCGCAGACTCGGCGTCCAGCACCAAAAGGATAGAAGTTGCCTTGGTTCGTGACCAGCTTGCCATCTTCGTCAATATGACGGAACGGGTTGAACTCGGCGGGGTTTTCCCAGCATTTAGGATTAAGATGGACAGACTCTGTGTTAGCAAAGACGATTGTATCTTTAGGGACACGGTAGCCACACATTGTGGTGTCGGCCATAGTGAAATGGGGTACTGCAAAGGGCACCACGTTTCCGAGCCGTAACGTCTCTGTTATCAACGCTTGGATAAGGGGAAGACTGGGTCGGTCTTCCAAGGAAGGGCTCCGTTCGCCAACTACTTCATCTAACTGTCGATGAATATCCTCTTGGTACTTTGGATAATTGACCAAGTAGGCGATGACCCATTTCAATGTGGTGCTTTTTGTCTCGTAACCAGCGAAAAACATGTCCTCGATGGTGTTGATAAGATAGTCATCGGAAAGGAGGACGGCTCTTTCATCATCATTCCTGCATTCGGCTTCATGTTTGACCTGCAGAAGACCCGAGATCAAATCTTGCATGGGTTGTGCTGGATCAAAGTTGCTTTGTCGCTTTGTAAGGATTTTTCGAATTATATTGTGTATTTGAAAGAAAGGCTGGATCATGCGATCGTAGGCTTTTATGGGCAGGTAATGTGCCCAAGAGAAGAAATCTAGCATGGTTACCAGCTGAAGATCCTCGGCATTTGCTATGGCGTCCGCATTCAGTTTCAAAAGCCGGTCCAAATCTGGATTCGTTGTGTCGCTTCCTTCTCCAAATATGATCCCGCAAATAACATTAGCAACGACACGCATCAAAATATCCGCGGGATCAAAAGCGTTTTGACCTTGTTCTTCCATGAACTGCAGCAGTTTCTGGGCCTGGGTTGAGACCCGTCTTTCAATCAGGGGAATGTCCGAGAGGTACTGGCGCAAGGCCTTAGTGAAGAGACTGCGATGAAACCTCCAGGCAGGACCATAGTTACCTAAGATGATATCCTTGCCTCCTGCAGTACAAAATGAAAAGTACTTCTGTGAGAAATGGGTCACGGTTAGCAATTACAGAAAGGCTCTTCTTTCGCAAACGATTTCCGCCGAAAACTGAAAGGAGAAGCTTCCAGCCAAGTGGTGCATACTGCCGGAGCTTATCCCGGTTTCGATAGCATTAAGCAGCTAGGAGTATTTCTTCTCCCCCCTTGATGGAATGCTAGTTCATCGCAGGGTACCCCCCAGTATTATTTTGCCGGTACCCATTTATACACCTGGGTGGAGAGAGGCACTATGAGAGTAAAAAGTGACTTGTCCAAGAACACAACGCAGTGACCCTGGCCAGGTCGCGAACCCGGCACGTCCGTTCCGGAGTCCTGCACGCTAACCATGCATTAGGGCACTGCACATCCAAAACTGAAACCAAAGCACATTTTGTCGTGATCGACTAACATGACACTAGAATTGGACTGCGTATTGGTATGGGTGTGCACTTTGAACTGCAGTTTTAACAGTGTTGTTGCAACAGTGTGATAAATAAGTGTTGCCGGATTTATCCAAATATAACTTAGTGACTGGGAATCACATCAAAAATCGAGACAAAATTGGTAGACAAAAAAGTGACAAAAATATGCAACATCCACCTGATTATTATTATTTTAACTGTCTGAACTGTAGACGTATTTCATCCCTTGTATCGGAGCAGTAAAAAATTGAATTCTCAAATTAGAATAAAACACATAAAACTAACATATAGATACGACAAATCCTATGGGGACTCCAACATAGTAAGACGGCGTTCTTTAATTCTTCTCATGAAACCCTAAGAGAGACAGCTTACCTAGGGTTTGGGTATAAAAAGCATACGTTTGTGGTCTTCCGGCGTAATCGCCAGATTTCTTTACCAACATCTCATTAACAGCCTCAGGAGTGGAGACCAAAACGAACTTGTAACTTCCAAGTTTCACGGAGAAAATACCACCGTAGTTATCTCTAAGACTGAAAAGTAAACGAAATATGTAAGGTTAACTGAAGTCCAATCCCACAGGTCGAGGGAAGCTGAAGGGATAGTGATAGATATATTACTGCCTTAGAGGTCGGATGATTCATGCAAAATTTCGATTGTGCGCGCGAGCGTGTTTGCGTGTGCGTGTGCGTGTGCGTGTGGGTGTGCGTGTGTGATGTTTCATGTTTTATGTGTGTATATTGTGGACTTGTGGTTTAATTAATTTTGGTTCAAATATTTAAAACCAGTTGGATTTGTATTTTTCTTTGATTCAAATTATAATAATGAATATGAGACAAAGGAAAATTAAACTGGTTTGAAAAATTTTAAACGAAACATAAATTTGTCTTTTGTCGTTAAAATTAAAATTAAACTGGTTTGAAAAAAAATTAACAAACATAAATTTGTCTGCTGATCAGTGGTCGCTCTGTCTAAGCTCACGCGTGTAAATAAGTTAACTCCAATATCAAAATTTTTCTAAGGATTCTTTTTGCTGGACGGTGATGTTTCTGGGCCTTGGAGTCGAGTGAAATGAGATTCGGACCAGGCGCGGTGTCGTAGAGATTTGCCCAGATTTCGAATTCTATCAGTTCCATGATACTTTTTCGGACTTTCCTTAGTAATGTTGCAGTATTAGCTCTTTTATATGCAATAATTGTTTTAGTTACTGGTTTATGCTGTTTTTTTTATGCTATGAAAAATTTGTCTTATCAGATCCAAGACGACGGATTTGATGAGGTCGTTAACAACAGACTGAACCATCTTATGTTGGAGAGCAAGCTCCATGCTAATACCATAACGCTTTTAAAATAAACTGATATTGAAGGAAATTAGTGTACGGCCAGGTCGTGGTGGTATCCGGTGTGAGTTTGCATGTACGTTCGACTGAGGTTACTACGCAAAAAAAGTGCGATGGTCTGCTGACGTCAAAAGCACGAGATGTTTCCAATGGAAACTAGCTCTGACGCTGACTCGTCCCCAGTCGTCTTCATACGTGCGTGCTTCTCCCTTTGCTGCGTGCTATATGAAGACGACTGGGGACGAGTCAGGCTCTGACGCCCCTGACAACAGTAGAATCAATAATTAAAACTTGGGCGCGAAACTTCCCTCGTTGCATATACTCAACGTTAACCGACATAAAGAGTAGTTGTTTGCGCCAAATTTTCAGAATGAGCTAGAATGGCCTTTGAAGGAGTCAAGTAGGCCCTAAGGCATTTAGGGCTCATTTTGCATATGAGGCCTGAAATAGCCATTTAATTTCTTGATTTTAGAGTCATTTTACAGTGCATGTATGTGGCTCCTTACAGTAGTTTCACTACAAATTCTATTTTCTACAAGCTGAAGTCATTAAACTACATAACTTAATTAACCTTGTTTCACCTGTAGCAGAACTGAGACGGCTAGTTTCGCTTCAGGAAGTTTGTGATCGAGCGTAACATCATTCTCTTTTACATGCTTTTATATGTTACATCAACAGTCCGTTCACAATACGTGTTTTAGTAGCCGAATTTCTTTTTATAGCTCGGTAACGAAAAATATGTTGATAACGTATAAACGACATAAGTTCTGTACGCATTCCTAACTGTTACGATTGAAAATCTGGACGATGAGAATCGATTGACGTAAATTGAAATTGGATTGCTCATTTTAATAAGCACATTTTTTTAAGGAAAAATATGGATGCTGCATAAAAATATGTAACCACTTTAAATTTACAGAGGGAGTTAAAACGAAAATGGAAAACGCGTAGGGGAGAATTTTTAAAGAACATTTACCCGAGGAAGTTAGGATAAATAATATATCTGGTCGCTTCAAGGATCACTCATTTATATAATGTTTAATAAATGAGCAGTAGTGTTTTATCAAGTTTAAAACACGAGGCGCAGCCGAGTGTTTTAGACTTGATAAAACACGAACTGCGAATTTATTGAACGGCTTAAAAATCTTCTGATGTAGATCAACTCATTCTTGCACTAATATTTAGATTTGGGGTTATTTTGGCCTAGCAAATTGGACGTAAAGTTTAGCCGTGTCTTTATCAGATATAAAGACGCTCATTAAACATTAATTTCTTTTGTATTTTCTTTATAACGCCTGTTATCAAGCACGATATTAAACGCAGAGCGATCGAGGCGGACAATTAAGTACAACCATCCATATTGCACGATTATAGTTATAATTAAATTAGAAAGTTTTTTTTAATTGGTAGCAGCCGTGTTCTAGGGTGTGTATGATTTTCTTAGTCTTTCAGCGCTTTTTGTGTAAGATACCTAACATTTAACATAGGTTTTAGCTGTAACATATTTGTATTCTCTTTGGCTGAAGACCTCTTTCAGTTGAGACTTAATTCAAGGCCAGCTTATTTCTACAGATATTCTCGGAATCTCAGTAATGGTTTTCGGATAAAAGTGCCTACGTGACATTGCTGAAAGCCAGCCATCCCAGCTTCCTCAAAAACGAAAGCCGCCTTTCTATTTCACTTGAGAAAGCAAAGTTTGATGGCTTGGTTGGTTGGGCTGAGCCGTATCCACCGTAGCCGAATGCTGCCTTGCCATCAATACAATTTTAGCTAATGGCTTCAGTGAACGATGTAACTCGGTCAAAATGGTCGTGTATAATTTTACTGACCTTTGAAAAACGTCGGTAAGTTTTTCCGCCTTGGCGTCGAGGGAAAACACGTTCCCTGAAACAGGAAGAGTCGTTAAGCGCGGACCAGGCGGCATGTTCCTGAACTCGTACAACACCATCAGGTAATGCAGCATCAGCAGCAAAAGAAACACCACAAGAACATTTTCAAGGCTTAGATAACTGTGAATCGTGAGGAACACCGGCCATGCCATGTTGTGCAACAAATATTCACAAAATTGGTTTAATCACTGACTTAGCTTACTGCTTTGTGCTTGTCCGCACAAGTAAATCACTGAAGCGATACTTAAAGTCTGTTGCACACGAATGGAAAAGCTTACTGGAGCGCTATTTAGCCTCTGTTGCTCAAGTAGAGTATATAGACTCACTGAAGCGTACCGACGAGAGTAACGCCTTTTCAGGTCTAACTTTTTAATCAGTTCACAGTGTTGAAAAATTACCTAAACCAATCAACTTGAATTTATTTCAACTGCAGTTACGCCTTGATTATCACTGTAGGTTTTCTCCTATTAACCGGCGAAAAAGAGCGTTGTAGAAATTAATCGGCGGGTTATAAAATAAATAAACCTCTTTCTGGCTTGCTGGTATATTGGAGAATAATGCCCTTGGCTAAATAATTAGCCTTTAAAATTTCACAGTTGCCCTCGAAGCTTCGCTTCTCGGCCAACTGTTCATTTTGCGGACAATCTTTCACTCTCGGGCATTATCCTCCAATATACCAGCCGCCTGAAGGGTTTTATTTACTAAATATAAACAGTCAAGGCAATGCCAGCTATTTGGGGGGATGTAGTTTGTCTATTATTATGACTGAACAACTGATGCATTCCTTTAGTCATAAGGCTTGATAAGTTTTAATTTCAATTGATCATTGTTGTTGTTGTTGTTGTTTTTTTGTTTTTTGTTTTTTTGGGGGGGGGCTAAAAAAAAGATTAAGAGGGGGGGGGAGTATAAATTTCTAATGAATAAGGGGGCCATTATATATGACAGTGACTATCTATCAAATCCCACCAGCCCCCCCCCCCGCCCCCCCCCCCCCCTAATGTGGCTCCTTACAGTTGTTTCACTACAAATTCTATTTTCTACGTTAAGTCATTAAACTACATAACTTAACGTTGTTTCACCTGCAGCAGAACTGAGGTCGTTTCGCTACAGGAAGTTTGTGATCGAGCATACCATCATAATTTCTCTACTCTTTTACATCGGTCTACATTTTTTTGCATGTAACACCAACAGTCCGTTCAAAAATGTGTCTTTTTATAGCTCGGTAACGAAAAATATGTTGATAACGTATAAACGTAGAAACTAGTGCGTAGAAACTAGTCTGACTAGTGCGTAGAAACTAGTACGTTTTGGGCTTCTTTTGGCCTTATTCTACGTAACAATAATGCAGGAAGAAAGTAAAATTAACCAGTGCGATGAAGAAGACGAAGGATTTAGCGACAAAACAAGCCAAGCCATTGCCAATCCAAGCCAATCCATTGACATCAATCTTTACCAGCCGTCGGCCCGATGTTCAGCGTTCTGTACTTCGGAAAGTCGACTTTTAGTGTGGATCACTGTGTTTGCTAATCGATATTATCAATTACTAAATGAAGATGGAACTGGTTACAAGGCAGTTTGGGAAGAACTAGATGCTTACAGTACACCATCTAAATGTGAAAAATTGTCCTCCATCTTTATAGCACTTCTGTCGACTCAGAGGATCAGTTGGTTGCACTAACAGTTTTCGTCTCGACTGGTCGTATTATGGTCCAGGGAAAGATGTACGAAGAGTGGTGTGCTAATGAATTTCCTGTCCTCTTGGATATCGTAAATACGATTGAGCCATTGCCTACCATCTCAGACAACGGAGTCTTCACATCTTCATTACCACAATTTTTTAAAAACTTTGTGCAGTTTATCCCAAACGACGATATTCCTTCATCTGGAAAATCTAACATTGCTAAAATCTCTGCACAGAACACAACGGAAACACCACAGACACCACGCAGTGAGCTTATGTCATCCACTCTAACACCAAGCCGACTAAAACAAATTTCCTCTCTACGAAATACCCTGGGTGAGCTAGAAGCCGAATTCACTCAGCACAAGCTGATAAGTGACGGTAATATCCAGCAATTAAAGGACAAACTGGTCCAACAAGACAATGCATTAAAATTATAGAACAAACAATTTGCAGACCTTGCTTCGGATCTGTCATCTTAAGTCACTTCATTAACTGATTTGCTACAACAACACTCAACACAAATGAAGAAACTTCAAGAAGAAACATGGTGTGGTGGTCTCATAACACCAATTTATAAATCGGGTGGAAGAAGTGATCCGTCAAATTACCGTGGTATCTGCGTTTCGAGTTGTCTGGGAAAACTGTTTTGTTCTATTTTAAATCAAAGGCTTCTCGAGTATTTCACCACCATTCATATATTACACAAGTCACAGATCGGCTTCATGCCTTACAATCGAACAGCAGACCATGTTTTCACACTCCGAACATTGATAGACAAGTACGTCCATAATCACAATGGCAAAATTTATGCTTGCTTTGTTGATTTTAGAAAAGCTTTCGACTCAGTCTGGCATAATGGGCTTTTAAGTAAGTTATTGCAAATTAATTTAGGAGGATCCTTCTACAATTTAATTAAAAGCCTTTATTCTAAGTCTTCTTGTTCAATAAAAATTGATCAGTATCAGACACGACCCTTTCAATATACGGAGAGGTGTACGACAAGGTTGCTTTTAAGTCCACTACTTTTCAACCTTTATATTAACGATTTACCGTTCTCATTTGAAAATATTCTGTCTGATCCTTTTGTTCTACCAAACGGTACAAAATTAAACGCTCTATTATATGCCGACGATTTAATCATTTTATCACGTTCCAAAACAGGTTTGCAAAACTGTCTTAACACATTAGACACATACTGTAACACGTAGATGTTGAGCGTAAATCCCAAAAAAACCAAGATAATGGTTTTTCAAAAACGTGCGAAAAAATGTACTGAACATGTATTTTATATAGGAAATCAAACAATTGATGTTGTACAAGATTATACTTATTTAGGAACCAAAATGTCTTCTACAGGAAATTTTAAAATCTCACTTGATCACCTAAAAGAGAAAGGACTTCATGCCCTTTTTAGTTTGAGACGACACACAAATGTTAGTAGATTGAAACCTTCTCTTGCCTGTAAAATCTTTGATGCAATGATATCTCCAATTTTGCTCTATAATAGGGAAATTTGGGGTGGTTATGTAAAATCTGATTCTATTAAGATTCTTGAGAGATTAATGTATAACAGATTAATTACGTATTTTGAGAAATCTTGTACTTTCTTTGACCAACAATTTGGTTTTCGCTCAAACCATTCTACAGTTCATGCTCTTATTCTTATGGTAGATAAAATCCAAAAAGCTATAGACAACAAGAACTATTCATGTGGTGTATTCATAGATTTGTGTAAGGCCTTTGACACGGTGGACCATCATATCTTACTTGATAAACTGGAATACTATGGTATTAGGGGTATTGCACATGAATGGTTCTCTTCCTATTTATCGAATAGGAGTCAGTATGTCTCACTAGGTCAAATAGAGTCAGTCCCGCAGCAAATTCTATGTGGAGTACCACAGGGCTCAGTATTGGGGCCTTTGTCATTCTTGTTATATGTGAATGATCTGCATAAATGTTCCAATCTACTAGACTTCCATCTATTTGCAGATGATACGAACATTTTCTTGCAAGATCAGAACTTAAAAAGCCTTGAGTTAAAATTGAATGAAGAATTAGATAAAGTTAATCAATGGCTACAATCAAATAGGTTATCTTTAAATATTGACAAAACTAATTCTATAATTTTTCACCCTCCACAAACAAAACCTCAACCAGTTAGTTTGAAAATCTCAGTTAGGCCTGTGGAACAAATGACCTTTGTCAAATACTTAGGTCTTATTATTGATTGTCATTTAAATTGGAAAAAGCATGCACATGAAGTGAGCAAAAAAGTTTCAAGAGGTATTGGCATCTTATCTAAACTAAGACATTTCCTTACTAATGACATCCTTACTCAGTTATATTATTCACTAGTGTATCCCTTTCTTACCTATGGCTTAATTGTTTGGGGTAACACCTACACTACAACTCTTAAACCTATTGTAATTCTGCAAAAAAAGGCACTACGAATAATTACATTTTCCAAACGAGATGCACACTCCAGCCCTCTATTTTCACAATTAGGCCTAATTAAATTCATGGATCTGGTTGGTATTCATACTGCCCTTTTTTCGACGTTTTTGCTTGTTTACAAGCTAAAAACGTAGAATAGGGGTTAGTAGACAAAATTTGGAACCACATATTTGTAAACTCTCAAGGGACTTTTTTAATTTCTCAAGGGACTGTTTTAATTTCTCAAGGGATTACTTTCCGCTGTGGGTGATCACTTGCGATCTCGTGAAAAAAACGTGACTTGTCACATTTACAAACGTTATATAACAATTTTAAAAGTGACATGTCAGCTTTCTTATCTCAACGCACGTGTGTCTGAAAGGCGATCTATAAAAAGCGTCGCACAAACAATGGATTGCGTAACTAAAACACGAATAAATAATCACTAGCACTTACATCGTTTAAAAATTACAATCGCCAAAAATAAACCATACCAAAAAACTCGCTCTTTTCAAAGATATTATTGAAGTTAAAACAAATGCAAGAGATGGGGGCTTCTTTTAGCTTAGGAGCGGTTAAAAATTAGGCCAAATTTGGTCGCTACATGCAAGCGCAACTCTATTTCGTCATCAGCCTAGGTCGTTAGGGACGTGACCTCGCGTTGACGGCAGGGAATGACAGCAATGTTGCATGAATCGGCTTTACAACATGCGATCGTATCTACGAATTTCAGTCAAAGACAGCAAAATTCTTTCTTATTTCATCTTCAAATATAATTCGAAAGCATTCACTGTATATATGGCTTTTGTTTAATCCTGATATCCGACCCTCGCAGAGCCTAGACAAAACGCAGCTTGAGTGTAACGATTTGTTTACGCTGCAATTATATTTTGCTGTTTCATTTACTAATTTCGCTGCCGTAATCGACTGCCTTGAAAGGTCCTTGCAATTTTAAAGTATAGAATTGTCAGATCTCGGTGAAATTTGCACTGTTTATTTGTGTAATGTTAAGGAATATGTGTATAAATACCCGGCGCGGACGAGCCATTTTTGACAAAATTATATGGCTGCATTTCCTCCGCGAAGATAGGAAATTGTTAAACTAAACTACAAAGAAACTGTAATGATAAGTTCGAAGAACAATGCACAGGATAAACCTTCGACTCGTACTTCATGCAAAAACGTCGATATCTCGAAAGGACTTTGATTATGTTTCAGTATCATCATAACTTACTACCTAAAGCCTTCGACAATTTCTTCTTAAGTATATCATCTAAACACAGTTATAATACTAGGCTAGCATCAAAATCGACCTACTATATCAATCGTGTTAGAACTAATTATGGCAAATTTAATTTACACTTTTCTGGTCCCTCCATCTGGAATAACTTGGATGAAGAACTAAAAAGTCTTTCTCTTCATTCATTTAAGCAAACTATGAAAAAGCGTTATTTAAGTACTTATGGTTAATGCTGGCTTAGTATTTTAATTTTCTTTTCGCCTATATTAAACTAATATAAACAAATTTTAGTTCAAACATTAACTGGTACTGTTTTTTTTTTGTCTTTTCTTTTTTTCCCATTTCCCCCTTTTTTCCCTACTTTTCTAAATTAAATTATTATTCATACATACTTAGTTACATTGTACTTATTTATTTATTTTTTCTGCATGGTACTTAATTACTTATTACTTGTCGTATTTTACTTTTGTCTTCTTTTATGTACAACCAAGGGTATTTGTGACTACATCAGCTTGCCGTCGAACATTTGAGAAACCGAGAGGTTCGTCGTATATAGTTGTCTGATTTAAATCTTTCCTTTGCTGTCGCTATTTCAACAAAAGTCTTGTCGTTCCTCGCCATTTTATTTCTTCTTGTCGCTGTTTAAACGTCGTGTCGCTTGTCGGAATTTAACCTTTATGGACTTGGTCATTGCCTGTTGCTGAATATGGCTACCAGCAAGATAATGTACATATATTGATTTTGCGCGCCGTAGTTTTCATCTTATAGGTGCCTCGATTTTAAATTCTTTACCTTTGAAAATAAGAAACATTAATTCTAGACTTTTATTTAGGAAAGCGTTGGACGATTTTTACTTGTGATATTTTATTAATAATGATTTCTTAAAGCATAAACAAGCGAAGATTAACGTTAAAAGCCGACGTTTCGGCGTCATCGTGACACCATTCTCAAGGCAATATTATTATTTTTATTGTAATTTTTTTTAAGGTTTTTAACTTAGTGCATGATATCCTTTTTATACAATTTTTATTATATATTATATATTTAGTAATTTTATTTAATACTTTTTAAATTTTAAATTTTTAATTAGCAGGACCCCGTTGATAACAGTACGCATGTACTGAAGAGTTATCCTGGATAAACATTATTATTATTATTATTATTATTATTATTATTATTATTATTATTATTATTATTATTATTATTTAATTCTAGTTGGCCACTTTTCGTTAGGTAGTAACTTTGGATTACTGTCGTGACGTATAACCGTGGTACACATAACAGAACCCCTGGGGCGCCGTGCAACGTGAGCGTCAAAAAAGCAATTAGAAGAAAGAAGAAAAGAATTGAAAGTTACAGAATGGATACAGGTTAGAAATGAACATTTTGCAGTATTGCTTGCACATGTACTATATTCTTTATTTTAATATTGGTTAAATTAAACTAGCTACAAGTTAAATGATGATCACTCTAAGCTAGGTAATTTGGTATTTATTTCTAGCTATTTCTTTGTATACCGGCTCTTCCAAAATCTTGCTCCAAGGTCCTCGTTTTTTTCGCTCTGTCCGTATAGGGTTATTTGGAAAAAACGCTTAAAAAGTTATATAAAACCGCGCGATAAAAACCTCGCGGAATTGTGCGCATTGGCGCGCGAAACGCACCAAATCCACAAATGGGCTCAGAAAGGGCGACTTGTCTCACTTGCAGGAAATCAATTCTGGCTGCGTTCTCTTGCCACGAAAAATGGCATCGTTTTATTTGTATTCAGTTGGCTTCTGTCATCATACAGCTGACCTCAGTGACGTGTGCCGTATACAGTTTGACACGCGCCGTGGCGTGTGTAACTCAGAGACTCAAAGGACAGTGCAGAATGCAATGGAGTTGACAATTGAAAGTATCATGTTTTATGTTCGTGTTTTTTTTGCTTTATTTTACTTTCAACTAGACGTTGAAACACCACTTGTATTCCTTCCCTGGTTTTTCTTACGCTAATCTTTGCGAACGTAACACCACACTTTTGTGCGTTTGTACCAAGATACTTTTGTTTTCCTTGAAAATACCGTAACGTGATACATTTGTTCGTTTTTGTTTTGTTTCACGGCGACGTCGATAGCATTTGTTTTCCTTTCTTTAATAAATCCAAATATTTCCTTTTTAATTTAATTAATTCACGGTTTAAACTGCACGAAAGACGTTTCTCAAGAAGTAAGGAACAAATCTAATAAAAAAACATCTCTTTCGAGAGTTTTTTCAAAACGTAGTACAGCTAGGATATTTGTTTCCTGGTTATCAGGAGTTTCAAGCCCAAAGTCCCGGTGCAAGTTTTTGTATTTCCTAATTACGAAAGCGCTGCGAAAGTCTCAAAATCTAATTTAATTAATTTGCGGTTTTCACTTGGTGCCACAGAGTCTGAAGGAATCCTACCGCAAACACGCAACACAAGCAGCGTTCATGAGAGTTTCAGAAAAAACGTTGACTAAACTGCGCATGCGTTTGGTGCAAAGTACTTTGCCCTATAAAAGAGAAGTACCACAAGGAGAGCAAAGGGTTTTCTGAAACAAATACAGTATATACCTTTGAGATCTTCATATGATAGTAACGTAGATATGCTCCAGGTTTTACCTGGGGGTACGGTCAGGTGCTCCACACCCCCTACCCCCTTCACAGAAATAATTAATTAATTGATATTAATTAATTAATTGATTATTAAAGTTTACACCATAGCGCCTTAGCGCGTTAGAGGTTTAGGGGTTTAGCGGACGACAGCCCCAACAAACCATCACAATAGTGCATTCTGCACTAAAAAATTACGATTTTCTTCCTTTATAACTTTAATTCTCTCGACCCCATAGCTATCACCTGTCACAGGGGTTCGGTTAGTTGAGGAGCATCGCGAAAAACGGCAAGCGAAAAAATAAGGAAGGGGTCCACGGGAGAAACCACAAGCCCCCCATCAGCATATCCAGCGGTCTCCTGTGAATAAAACTAGCGACTTAGGGCATTTAGACGTCTTCCTCTGGTCGCTTGCTCTCTTCTCGGGACCAGAGAAAGACGTCTAAAATTCAAGTCAGGGCAAGTCTAGTTTTAGTTTTAGTTTAAGTACTTAAAAGTACTTTATTGCTCGAAAAGGGGCAGCATTTTCAGAGGAGAAACCAGAAGATAATAATTACACAAACAAGATATAAAATAAATAAAATTAAATAATTAAGTCGATTAAATAATTCTACGGCTCGAATATTACACTTTTCGGTCTAAAATTTGGCATGAAGTATCTCTGTATGACTATCTATAATTCTACATTTTTGTTTTGGATGAAAATTTTTCGAGTGCCGAGAAATTAGCAATTCTGTTCAACGTGCCCATACATTGCTCTGTAAAAATTAAATAAATGCCATTAAATAATTCTACGGCTCGAATATTGCACTTTCAGTCTTAAATTTGGCATGAAGTATCTCTGTATAACTCTTTATAACCCTACATTTTTGTTTTGGATAAAAATGTTTCGAGTGCCGAGATATTAGCAATTGTGTTCAACGTGCCCATACCTTGCTCTGTAAAAATTAAATAAATTCCATTAAATAATTCTACGGCTCGAATATTACACCTTTCAGTCTAAAATTTGGCATGAAGTATCTCTGTTTGACTCTTAATAACCCTACATTTTTGTTTTGGATAAAAATCTTTTAAGAGTTGAGAAATTTGCGATTCTTTGATGCTCCTATACATTGCTCTGTAATTATGTAAATCATCTTTGTGATTAAATAATTCTACGGCTCGAATATTGCACATTTCAGTCTAAAATCTGGCATGAAGTATCTCTGTACGACTCTTAATAACCGTACATTTTTGTTTTTGATAAAAATCTTTCAAGAGAAATTTGCGATTCTGTGATGTTCCTATACATTGCTCTATAATTATGTAAATCATCTTTGTGATTAAATAATTCTACGGCTCGAATATTTCACCTTTCATTCTAAAATCTGGCATGAAGTTTCTCTGTACGACTCTTAATATCACTACATTTTGGTTTTTGGTGTTGATCTTTCAAGAGTCAAGAAATTAGCAATTCTGTGCAACGTGCCCATATATGCTCTGTAATTGCATATATTTCAATCATTTGCTGCGCTTGAATATTATTGCGACATGCAGAGCAGAAATTGGGTGGAAATTCTCTCTGTACGACAAGCTAAAACAAAGCGATTTTTTCGGGTTTTGTTTAATCATAACCGAGTAGTTAAACATTTTTTTCCCAAGCGCGTCCAATATAATATTCAAATATACAAAACAAAATAGTTTGTACCATGCAAAGTTACGATAGCTCAGTTGGTAGAGAACACTTCTACGGAAGTTGTGTATGCCTTGGTCGTTGGTTCAAATGCAAACGGATGCTATAATCATTTTTTTTTTCTGAGTATGCCGTTTTATTTTAACAAACGCAACAGTAAATTTTGATATTTCAGTATGTTGAGTTCGAACGCCGGCTACGGAACGCTTGTAGTGTAGAAAAAAAAAACACCACCGAGAAATCAAGCTGTTATGCCCCAGGTGAAACTAATTTTTTTGCATATATATAAATAATTCGCTCCCATTCAATATTAACGAAATTTGGTGGACATTATCTCTGTATGACTGGCTAAAATAGAGGCATTCGTTTAAAGCAATTTGTTTACTCATAGCTGAACAATTAACGATTTTTTAAAGCTTGTTCAAATATAATATATAAATAATCCAAAAAAAATTTCTTTACCGTAAAACGTTACAATAGCTCATTTGGGAGAAAGTAGTTCCACATGCTGTATGTACCGGTCGTTGGTTCAAATCTGGACGGAACTCATTTTTTTTTTCTTTTTCCTTTTTTTTTTCATTACGAGTAAAAGTCTCGCTTGCTCTTTTGGGCGAAAATTACTTTTACTCTGTATCCATTATCAGTTTGAAGATGTTTCTTTCAAAATATGACATTTACACGGGCACACGTCTCATTGACATGGTCAAAGAGGATATCCCGCTCCGTATAGTCTCCATGATCGAGCTACTACAGAGTTTGGTATTAGGGTAGCCTATTGTCTGCAATTTATGTGTCACTCAGGGCGAGGGTCTTATGTGCTTGACACTCCCCGAAGAAGTAGTACTGCTCTACTCTTCCTCTTCCATGGATGTGGCGTTCATGGTGTTTTTTAACTACATGTAAACGGATGATCTCGGAGAGTCGATAACAGTGAAATAAAGTTTTAATGTTATAACCGACCACGAAAATCGCAAAAATGATTGTCACTATCTTGTTTGTGCGATTGCCCCTAGATAAATAAATAAATAAATAAATACATAAATAAATAAATAAATAAATAAATAAATAAATAAATAAATACACAAATAAATAGATAAATAAATAACCAGTAAATGAGGACACTAAAAAAATCACGTAAAACCTAAGAATTTTCACCCCTCCCTTCCCTTTACAACAGTAGAACACACTGTGATGAAACTAAATCAATTGATTAAAGTTATGATCTATTTTCTTTAGCACAACCTCCCTTTTTTGGCCTGGACATTGGAGGAAGCTTGGCCAAATTGGTTTATTTTGTGCCATGCCAATCTCAAAAAATTTCACCGGACGGACAAGGCAAAGTTGGCCTGGATGCCATGCAGGATTTTATTGAGTCTAATGCGAGATTTGCCGAAATAGGAACTAAAGATGAAAGCCTGACTGTGAAAAATGTGGTCCTTGGAGAAAGGAAAGGCCATATCCATTTTATGTACTTTCCAAACGATGTCATGGACAAATTTCTTCTGGCTGCCAAAGAGTGTAATGCCACAGTCGTAAACACGAAAATGGGAGCAACCGGTGGAGGGGCATTTAGATTTGAAGAAAAGTTCCAAGAGGTCCGCAAGAGGTATGCAAAATATATTCATGACATGATTTGTTTGCTCAAAGGTGACTTTATTTTTCTCTAGACTGGAAGTTGTAGTAGTTTTTATCTAATTTACATGCAGCTAGCCTACGAGGTTTAGAGTACTCCTAATATTAGCTAAAAGTGCACATGAATGGGGTCAGATGTTTTAAATTTAACTCAATTCCTATACTGCCACAAGATCCAAGGTCCAAGGTCTTGACAGCACGGATCTAGCGCACCGAGGGCCGATAATCCCAAAGCAAGAGGTTAATAAGCGATTTATTACATGACTTGTGATTGGAATCAACATGAGTGCAAGAGAAAAAGGGAAGAAGTTAAAACTAAAGATTGCAAATCAGTTTAAATAGGGTTTTCCTTGTTATCTGAAATAAATATAAGAAACACTATAAAGACATATAAACATGCCTAGTCAAAGGTTTTATCTTAAACCTTTCTTGATTAAACGTCGGGTTTCCAAGTTGAAGTTGTAAAATTGATTTGCTCCTCAAGCATTTATTGGAGGTATATAAAACTTAATATTTCTTAATAAACACCGGCCTCAAATAATCTGCAGGAGTCAAATAAACGCCAGGTACACCAGGCAAGTTTGAAATAAACGCCGGGGACGTTTCATTAGGAAAATACGGTATGCACATATTTAAACTATTTTGATAGAAAACTTGACCTAGTCCAAAAAACTTTAAAATCAATCAGTCTTTTCTTTTACTTTTCCCATAACAGACCCTTGGTATACAACTTGAAAAGTATGATGAATTTGAATGCCTTGTTCGCGGCTTACACTTCATAAATTCTCGTTGCGATGATGGGTGTTATTACTGGAACAACCTCCACAGTCCAGAGGAGGCAGAAAAAGTGTCCTACGATTTTGACGCTGATTCTTATCCGTACCTTCTGGTGAATATTGGATCGGGAGTTGGCATTTTGCTGGTGGAGTCTGCAGACAAGTTTAAACAAATAAGTGGGACGTGGTAATAACTTATTGATTATGGTATTTTGGTCACAATTTAAGCCTGGTTCTCATATAATCGCCCCGATCGTTTCTATCGCCTCTGTCGCTTCAAAAAGTTAACGTTTTCTTGAGATCGGGGCGATTATATGAGAACATTACACAGACGATCGCTAACGTCTGTCTGCGGCGATTGGGGCGATCATAATCGCTTGAACGCCCGTGTTCTATCGTTCTAGCTTCTAGGGATCATGGATTCTAGCTTCTAGGGATCGGGATCATGTGAAGAGGCCCTAAGGGCCTCTTCATATGATCCCGGTTGACCGGGCTGGCCCACTTACCGAGATCTCGGCTCACTCCTATTTTCTTGTAAAATTTTGGATGTGTTCATATGAGAAGGTGGGCCAGCCCGGTTACCGATATCTCGGTTTCTGCAACCGAGATCTCGACAACCGGGAAGAATATTTTCCCATATGAACACTCCAGCCCGGTCGCCGGGACGCAACTTTTTTTTAGAAAATAGCTTCCCTTTCGTAACTGGGCGGTCAAAATGGCTTAATTTTGCCTTGTATCTATTTCCACTTCAGAAATATGCGAATTAGCTTTATTAATAAAGTTACATGGGTCAATAAAGCTACGATAGTCGCGAAAGATGCAACTTTATGTGTCGCCATTTTGCCTTCGTTTCTTGAATTTTATCCCCGTCAACCGGGCTAAACTTTTCCATATGAACAGAGGTCAAAATCCGTCCTGGTAACTGAGACAGCTCGTAAACCGGGCTCATGTGAAGAGGCCCTTAGAGCCCTTTTCACCGGTGACTCGAACTCTGAAGGGAAACGAAAAACAGTTCAAGTTAGCGGGGGTTCGAGTTATCGTGGTCGATTGAATATTCAATTTGCCATGTTAATAAATGATAGTTAACTGATTTTTTTACAGAGCGATCTGTAGCTGTAATAATTTTATTATGGTGATAAATTAATTTTCTGGCCAAAAATAAAGCATGATTGTGTGCTTTACTGACGTCTTTGTAGACTTCACTTGTGTCTGTCAGGCAGCCATCGCCCGGGAGCCATCGTTCCATACGATGTGACATCCAGTTTTCACAATCAGTTGTTTTCTTTTCAGGGTTGGCTGATAAGCCCAGTGCCAAACTTACAACCGTGAGTACGGCTGAGCTTTGGTATCGCTAAGTTTGCAACAGTATGGCTCTCTTTTCATAACTATACGAGTCCGTTTTAAGACCAAATTATAATAATGATGATTATTATTATTTTACTGACATTAACATTTACTGCAGAACGTTGGCAGGGTGATATTTGCGGGTAGCTTTCTTCGTGGGAATTCCATAGCTACAAAGCTGCTTGCCACCCACATAAATAAAATGTCAAGAGGAACCATGAAAGCACTGTTTGTAAAACATGAGGTATGTACTGGAGTAAAACAATTGTCCTTCAGTTTAACGTGCAAAACAGATGGCTTAGCAGAGCAGAGTGCCGAGTGTGATACATGAGTATGAAGCACAAGACATGAGGGCTGAGTGCGAGATGGGTGCTGTTCACGCGCTGAGATCATGCCCTCCCTCCCTACTTATCACAATTTCACACTCTACCTTGCTTTAAAGTAGCTATGTCACGGACAACGCAACTTTAGAAACTAACAAATGTTTTCAAGTCTGTCATTTGTAATCCATCTTTAAACCACGCTTGTTTATTTTTGCGTTTTTATTACTCCTTTGTTGTTTTTTTAAGTTAGAAAACTATTATTTTGAGGTTTCTTTGGTCGTTTAGACCTGGTTTTTGACCTATGTTTAGGTATAGGGGTGCCGCTGGGGGTTTGAAACTCTGACCCTCTTTAGGACAATAAAAACTTAAAATACCTATCCAGGTAGGACACACCCCTTATTTTAAGACCCTATATAGGACAAAGGACAACATCGACAATCATTTACGCTTTATTATGAGTGCGTCCCGTACGCGATGATGGACGCTTTGAAATGCGAACACCGGATCCCAGCAAATAAAAATATGCCATATAGGGGAGTGCCCCCCCCCCCCGGGTACCGGGGAAATAATAAACAATTATCCTGGCCTATACGGGGACGTGCCGCTTTGAATATGACATACCGAACTCCTGTTTGCTTATATTCCGGACATTGTACGGTGCACCTTCCCCCTGATTAGTCCTGCGCGCGTGATTTACTTATAAAGCAAGATACGGATTCCGAACAACATCGAATCAGATTAAGTTCGATTGGTTCAAAAATCGAACTCACAGCAAAATAGATGTTCGATTTTGTTTGATTACCAAACCCCAATCGAACGATTGGTGTTCGATTGATTTTTGGTTCGATTTTGTTCGATTGGATACGCCGGGAATAAAACAGACAAACAAAGAATATTATGGGATGCTATCCGCGGGTTTATAGCGCGCGTAACCTGGGGTTAACCTGATATGCTTCTGATATTAAAAGACAATGTACCCATGTCAAGAACAGGTAAAAAACATTGACGAGAACTGTTCTACTATTTTCTTGTTTATTAATCGGGCGTGGCCGATTTATAGTTTACCCTTTGGTCGTCCTAGAGCGTAGTCTCCTGGCGCGGCCAAAAAGACGGGGATAGCTTGGGGTTGCTACAAAACCGCTACGGGTGACGCATACCGCAATGGTTTTCATTTTAGTTTTGACAGGAAATCGTTGCAGGCACACTTGGTGGACTTTTGGGTTAATGTGTAATCAGGTTGTGTTTTTTTGCTTCGGCGGAAGGACAGAGAAAAAAGCTTACGGGGCAAAGTACAGTATGGGGCCCAGTTCTCGGCCACTTTTGACGTAAACTTGTATTTCTTACCTCAGAAGAACCGCAGGAACTTGAAATTTCTCCCAGAGCTAGCTACATTATTCAGCTTTTTGGTGTAAAGCTATCGACCGGTCAAAAATTAATTTGCCCGAGCAATAATAAAAATAAAAGCTCCATTTGTGGGTCCAGTTCTCGGCCACCTTGGCCCAGTTCTCGGCCACTTTTGACGTAAACTTGTATTTCTTACCTCAGAAGAACCGCAGGAACTTGAAATTTCTCCCAGAGCTAACTACATTATTCAGCTTTTTGGTGTAAAGCTATCGATCGGTCAAAAATTAATTTGCCCGAGCAATAATAAAAATAAAAGCTCCATTTGTGGGCCCAGTTCTCGGCCACCTTGGCCCAGTTCTCGGCCACTTTTGACGTAAACTTGTATTTCTTACCTCAGAAGAACCGCAGGAACTTGAAATTTCTCCCAGAGCTAGCTACATTATTCAGCTTTTTGGTGTAAAGCTATCGACCGGTCAAAAATTAATTTGCCCGAGCAATAATAAAAATAAAAGCTCCATTTGTGGGCCCAGTTCTCGGCCACCTTGGCCCAGTTCTCGGCCACAAAAAAGCTTGTGCGTAATTATCTGTAAAAAAATGCTCAATTAATTTTCACAGTCATAAAATCACTCTGTAAACCTATTTATACTATATCGATCCCAAATTATTTTTATGATGCTTTGTTTTACTTTAGAAAAGAAGGATTTTAACGCGCCTAGTTGCCTATGTGCAGGTTCTGGCAAAACCGCATTGTGTGACCCGTGCATTTAGATGGTTTATTTTGCAGTGAAAAGGTCTTGAAAGATTTAGGTGTTGTAGAAATAATAGACAAGAAAAGAGTCAGCTCAAAACTTAGAGATAAGATTGAACTTTATTTTTAAAACATTTATTTCTTTCATTCTGGCAGCAGCAGATGAAATTATATTAAAAACCAAGCGCTAAGCTGTGATAGCGAGCAGGGTGGCCGAGAACTGGCAAATACGCAAACGTCGCAAGAAAAAATTTCGAAGAAAATTAAGACCAAAAAATACAACGGTTCAACGAAAAGTTAACTAAAGCAGAAAGCTGAATTATTCTACGTTTCACATGCCAAAAATTAGCTCGTATGGTGGGGGCTTTTGGATAAAATACGAATTTAACTACATCCATGAATTTGGAGCCGTAAACAAACAACTTTTTCGGGAATGCAAATTCACCTACCTCCGCGTAAACTCGACGTGTGAGCTTTCTATATCGAATTGAACGATCAAACTCAAGATACTTAAAGCACATGAATCAGTCTATCGTTTGAAGGAAATACCTTTTTCTTTTGATTCAACTGGAGTGTGGAAAAACGCGTTAAACTAAAGTGGCCGAGAACTGGACCCGGCCGAGAACTGGGCCCCATACTGTACTAATATTCACCATTGTGAAATTGCACTTACTTTGACAAGTTAAAGTTATTTTTGTAAATGAAAAATGTAACGTCATTGATGTCACGCAGTGTTTTTTTTAGCAAACTAGATGGTTTGCTGGTTTCTGACTATGAATGGGGGTGTGATCTTGCGGTATATTTTTTGAGCCTGACTCCGCCGTAAAACTTTTTTTTTATTTAGCAAGAACTGTGTCGATTTTCATTTCTGAACAATTGGTCGTCAAGTCGTTTGTCACAAAGAGTAGAATGTTTGTACAGCATGTTTTGGAATTATTTTAGATTTGGTTAGTAAGACGCTTCTGAAGACCTGAGCAAAACATTGGGAATGTACAGTATTAATAGGAACTTGAATGGAATTTTTCACAAGTTGGATAAAGGTATCAACTGAAAAAAATGGAATTCAAAATGAGAACTTGGATTTTGTTGTAATTAAATTTTATCGCGGATTGGATGCATAATATCACGGCTTTGAAAGTCTTCAAATAATTAGAAAGGTTCCTTTCTTGCTTTTGATCTTATTGTTATTTTCATGTATTGATTATTCGAAAGTGGTTTTCGTTGATACGAAAAAAAAAACGGGTTTTCACTGAATTGCTTAAAGTATTTTTAGACGTGATAATATTGGCTTAATCAAATTACATTGTGCACGAAATATTTGTTATTCTTTTGTCTTGAAACTTTGAGGAAATTGAAATTTTTGTTTGACAGTAGTGTATGAAAGGCATTTTATAGAACTGAATAAAAAATAAGAAACATTGATAAAGGTTATTTCAAAGATTTATTTTGCCTGATTTTGAAGGGTTTCAGGAGTTTTAAAGAGTGCTGGTAAACGGCTGTATGTTGTTTGTGATTACGGATCTTATTTAGTTTCGAACGCTCTAATTTTTGAAAGGTTAAAACAGGTTAAAACCGGGCGGTTTCATGAGTTTTTTGGGTAGAAAGGTACGGTGGTGGTAAAAAAAAAATGTTTAGAAAGGAATGACTGTAGTAGCACGTAAGTCGGAGGTTTGCGTGAGTCACGGGGTATAGTATGCGTGAGCTGGATTTCCGGCGTCATAACGGCATGTTTTGTTTACTGAAAGATACACTCGACGTTTAGTTAGCTTAGTCGGCTTGGGAAACTATTTTAAAAATGAATGTTGTAATAGTTAATTAATAGTAATCTAGAATTAACTCACTCTCGATTGGAGTCTGTTCTGGATTCGCGCTACCTTTTCGCCGCGAAGGAATTTTGTAAAATTTCGCTAGTGGAAAGAGGGTACTGTAAGAACAGTATCAATAACTCAAAAGGAGGAACTTCTTTGTAGCTCTGAATTAAGACGTATGATAAAATTTTAGAATAAGAAACTTTCGATATATGGTTTTCATATTGTTTTTGTCAATTTCCTTTTGTGGCAGATTTTTTGAGAATCAGCTTTTCTTTCGTGTGATGACAGACACAGGACAGAACGAGAGGTGGATGAGAAAGATGCCGAAGATGAATAGGCACCGAAAAACGACAAGAACCGTCAAGGACTTATCTTTAGAGGGCGGGGAGTTTTGGCATACTGTATTTCGAGGACTGGACTGGACTAGTAAAACGCGGACTAGTAAAACGCGGACTTGTAAAACGCGGACTAGTATAACGCGGACTAGTAAAACGCGGACTTGTAAAGCGCGGACTAGTAAAACGCGGACTCAGGTAAAACGCGGACTTGTAAAAGGCGGACTAGTAAAACGCGGACTAGTAAAACGCGGACTTGTAAAACGAGGACTAGTAAAACGCGGACTTGTAAAACGCGGACTTGTAAAACGAGTGCTTGTTAAGCACGGACTTGTAGAACGCGGACTTGTAAAACAAGCGCTTGTAAATCGGATAAAACTAAACGGTTTAGCGAGCGAAACAATTTGTGTTTGAAGCTCTTGTGTGTTTCTTCGACGGCATATTTCTAGCTTTTTTGAGCACTCTATGGTCTGTTTTAGCGTGGAGATGTTTTTGCAGTATAGCACATGTTCGTTCTGCAAACCCCTACTAAAACAACGGGATTGATGCTATGAGTTGTGTGCATATGTTTCTTTCTTTCCACTACTTGACGTCTGTTGAGTGCAGTCGTTTGTATTGCTCGCACGAGGTAGAACGGGGCCCGTCCAGAAATCAACAGTCAATGGTAAATAAAGGTGACGGGCCTACACGACTCCTACGTTCGTGACATTAGAATATTTGCCGTTAAATGTTTAAATTCGGTTTTTCGACCTTATTTGCCTCTGACTTCTTTCTGAGGGTACTGTTTTAATTTGGGGGCAGTATGTGGTAAATAAAGGTGACGGGCCTACACGACTCCTACGTTCGTGACATTAGAACATTTGCCGTTATATGTTCAAATTCGGTCTTTCGACCTTATTTGCTTCTGACTTCTTTCTGAGGTTACTATTTTTTTGAGACATTATGTATTGAAGAGAGCCGTAAGATGATTGTGGCCAAGGAATTCGAAGTGTCTAGAGGCGTTTTACAAGTCCGCGTTTTACTAGTCCCAGTCCAGACTACAAGTTAAAGACACATCAAGACCACCCCACTGTGAATTGCCATAGCACAGACAAAATTATAGTCAATATCTTATGTGTTTTTAAGACAATTACATAAGAACCAAGGCATGTCTTGTCTTGCCTTACATTGACATGCAATAATTTGGAAATACTAAGCTCGTAACAGTTTAAGACAGAATCCATCAGGAATTTGAGTAACATTAATTTTAGTTACGCAAAAATTGAGCACCAGAATAATTTAAATCCTTGTGTTCTTTCATACCTTGTTAAAGGCTTGACATGTGATAACACCAACATAACACCAACAACAGTTCTTTATCAGTGGGGATTGAAGAAAAAAATGGAAACATCATCACACAGTTGACCCCCATGCAAAAACACTCCAGGATGTCACGGGACTGTTTGGTGTCCGTCTGCCAATTTCTAACTTCAAATTCCAATGTTAAATTCACATTAAATTTTCAATATTTCTTAGTTGTCTAAATTTTACTAATTCTTTTAAAAAAACTATCACCTGCCAAACATCCCCAAAAATCACTCAAAAAATTACAAAATACCGCAATACATAGATACATGGGATGAGTGAAGTTTCCTTGGATTCCTTGAAACACCAACAAGATATTTCCGTTTAAGGTGGCTGATAATGGGTTTCAGTATTTCCCAGTCCTTATACTTTGGTTCAGGACTAAAAGCCTTTATCAATTGCTATTACAGTAATGGTATGAAACAAATGTTCAATCATTCATCAACAAGTTGTGATCATTTTCTTGACAATAGTAGTTCCCCGGTAAACAGTTGTAGTACTGTCCCATCAAAGTGCAATGCCTGGAAAATACCGAAAAGCACACGACCTTCAGGTGAAACCGCACCTTACAGTATTACCAATACACTGCACTTTGCTAAGTCTTAAAACTTTACATTGTCTAGTCGTCTACTTCAATCGTTTATTTGTATTTTGTGAGATACATTTATAAATTGAAACCATCATGTCATTAAGTAATAATTAATGCAATCTCGACAACGTTCTAGATATTATATTATGCACACTAATACAGCTCATGCAAGCCCTGTGACTTACACAAACACAGTCGGACTGAGTGCTACTTAAGAGCTTCTGACTCAGAGATCCAGGCAGCGGCCTGAAGAAGGGGGTCGGCCGATCTCCACCATATTTATACGGTATGGAGGCCTTACCTAACTAGTAACCATGGTAACATTTTTTGATTGATTGACTTTATTGTTTTCGAGAACAGACCACCCCCCCAAAAATTGCCCCAATGGCGTGACAAAAGTTGTGATTTTAGGTCAACTTTAGCAGCGTATATCTCTAGATTTATTCAAGCAACAGACTCCAATTTACATCAACATAACACTTGTCCTTTGGTTGTTTAAATGCATACTAGAACAAAACTTCTCTGTATATCATTCACGATCTGCATGCAAACTAAGAAGGCATGCTTTCAGACATTTTCAAAAGTCGCAAAACTAGGCATTTTAAAATTACAGTTTCTCAAGGGTCCGGGAAGATACAGATATAAACCTAACTGCAATTTACTCACCAAAGACAGACATTCTTAAGTAACTGCTTCGTGGTTTCTGCTGTACTGAACCCTGCCTTTCAAGGCAAAGCGCCCGATTTTAAGCTTCTCAAGCTTCTCAATGTTCTTGTTTAATCTAGTTTTAAGGTTTCGAATATCGACTGGGCCAGGATGTTCCCACGTAACATGTAAACTATTTTAGAAGTAGTAATGTATGTGTGAAAACTTTTTGTTGTATTGTAAACAGATTGAATGTTGTTTTTTTTTTACTTGCAGGGTTATTCTGGTGCATGTGGTGCCTTAGAGTATTGCTTCAAAATTGTGAATACCGTAAATGATCTAATAAACGCCCACTCTCAAATAAACGCCACATATCTAATGAACGCTCCGCCTGAGGTGTGAAGTTTGTATTAGACGCCCCCCCTAATAAACGCCCCGTGTCTAATAGACGCCCCCTACAAGAATCACCTCGAAAACCAAGGTAACGTTCCATTCCTCCATAGATTAAAATCACGTAATTTATTTAGTTTCAAGCTTGACTCGGACATCGAAGAGGCCAACGATACCAACATGGCTGACCCCGATGATTATAAAAACATCGATATCGAACTATGAACGACATCTTCAGGCTTTGCATTGACGCAGAATAGATTTGTTTCCTACTCACAAACTCTGTGTTCTATCTTACTCCGCGAGCAAACTACGCGTCTTAATTTGTTTTGTTGACTTTGTTACAGTCCCTCTTAGGACCACTAAAATTTAACAGACGCCCCGGGCGTTTATTAGATCATTTACGGTAAGTGAATAAGTGTGCAAGTTGATCATAAACTGCACTGTATGATCAATCAGAACGTGTTAGGTGGTTTGTCATTATGAAGTCAACACAGAAAATTAACAAATATTTTATTTCATAGTTGTTTTTAAATGTTTTACATGTATATTATTAATTTGATGATAGTTTAAAATATATAAATTACACTGTACGGTAAGTGTAGCATTTAAAAACAGTACGTCTAGATCACAGCGTACAAATTCATTTACCTTAAGTTACATGTTCCATTTTATTACCTAAAATTGTCATTAAAGTTTTATCCTTTTTATCCACGAAGGTGCTATTAGCACCCTGAACTTTCTACTTATTGTGGTACATGTAGGTTAAATAAAAATATTTTACGTTAAAGATAAAAACTGCAAACCCGTCACAATGACATTTTTCAGATCTGTATTCAAATACGATAAATATACAAGACTAAAAACCTCATCTCAGATAGAAAAATCCCAAAAATTCCCCACCCGCCTCCAAAAAAATAAATAAAAGTTTTATATTAAACATTTGCCATCAAACTGTGATGACTAATACCCCACAAAGGTTTTTTCGTTTGAGAAACATTCTTCAGATAACTGTATTAAAACTGCCCATTGCACGTGGTCACAGTTTAAATTTTCCTTAGTTATGAGCTCTAACTTTGAATTGGCAGAGCAACGTTTAAACCCAGGCCCTGCCAGCAGGCCCTTTCTGTGCAACTTACAGTTGCGGCAAGTAATTTGATGTCAGAATTCATGTATATTATTTCTTCACTGACTACATTTGTAACTTAATGAAAATGCATGTAGCGAAGAAACAATTACTGCAGGAGCCTGATACCACTTCACTGTTGTATGCATTTGATACAACAGTGATTCAGGACTGCAACTATCGTACTTGTCTATACACAGGCAGACCACCCTGTGCTCGCGGTGAAATCTCTGTTGACACACGAGATCGACGAACAAAAGAAATTTGAAGAAATCTATGGCGGTTATAAATAAAGCACTAAACAATACATATTTAGGCTTATCTAACCTCGTTCCCAGGGTCTCTCTCTCCCCGCCCCCCTCTCTTCTCTCGCTCTGGGGGGGGGGGGGGGGGGAGAGACCCTGGGAACGAGGTTGAGGCTCATCTTGATCTGGATATCTCAGCGAAGTTAAATAAAATGTTAGTCGACTTGTGAGTCGGCCTTTCTTCGACTGTTTAAAGCGTTGTTTCAGTGATTCGCTTTCGATTGTTGAGTTAAATGTATACATGTATGTAACGCGAACACATAGGATGGTCTGCCTGTGGTTCAGTTCTGAATAAATACTGCTAGGAATTATAAATACGTGGTTTCTTTACATCATCAATGAAGAGATTTTGGACTTCCTGGGAAGAATCCTCCTTTTGAATCACTGAAGGGCTTGAATGTATAATCTAATTGGAGTTCTGCAGATAAGACACAAATGTGCAAATAATATTTCAGTGATAAAAAAGATTCATTTTGCTAAAATTCCTTGGGAGTATCATAGGGATTTTAAAAACACTTGTTGACCCATTGGTGCCTGGAGATTTTTGGAAAAAGCATATTTTTGGACAGTTTTGACATTTTCTGGTCAGTTGTGAGCTAAATCTGCTTCAAACTACTCAAAACGGCATTTGAGTTTGCAACATGCAAACATGCCTTTCTTTTCACTGGCATCACATTTTACAACATTTCTGTTTGGGCATGGGCACAAATCAAGATTTTGTGAGAAAGTGCCCTACCACTTTCGTTTTTTTCCACTTTTCCTTTTTCTCCTTTTCTTATCTTTTTGCTGGAGTTGTTGGCCTTCCACAGGGATGGCTTTCAGTTCAAAAATTCCCAACAAAGCATTATCCGAACAGGAAATTCTTTCCATGAAGTAGCCAATAGTGGTTGAGGCAAATTTTCACTCAAATGTCTGAGCATTCTCACGTGTATTTCAAGCTTAATTAAGCCAAATGCTCCGATCTGGCTATCATCGGAAAAATATTTCCTCCTGCCGCGATTAAGTATAAGTGATGCCTTTTTTGGTCAAAGATGATGACGTCAAAAGTGGAACAAAGGTCAACGTTGGTCATGGGCGGTTACGGGCGGCACAGGTGCCAATGGGTTAAAGTTGATAACATTTTTAAGTTTTAAAGACGTGTACTGGATACACTGTCGACATCAACTGTTAAGGATGCTTACAAGTGTAAACCAAAATAACTGTTGCTACCCATTACTATGTAACTTGGAGGGCTGCATGGGTGGGTGGATGTGTGGGGGGAATCACATATCTCCTCCCTCCTACCCACCCCTCTACACAGGCTACCATTACCTGGGAAAGCTAAAGAACAAATTAAAGGAATTTTGAAAATGTTTGGTTATTTGTTGTTATATATTATTATTTAGTGCATAAAAGATGCTTATAATTATCATCATTTTGTACCATATTTTCTAGATTAAACTCCCCAGGGATTTATGTCAAACTTGGCCTGGTGGACCCGCTGTTTATAAATTTGACCCCTGAAGACCAGTTTATTTGAGCCTGGAGTTTATTACACAACAGGTTTTATAAATTCTTTTTGAGAGACTTACATATTTCCATTACAACTACAGCTTTTTATACCTTATTTTAATGCTTGAGGGGGTTGTTTACACTTCCACCTTGGAAACCAGTTATTTATTCGAGACCCAGCATTTATTTGAGTAAATATGGCATTCTTATTAAGAGTACCATGCATGCATACCTGTGATGAAATCTATTCGTGGAATAGCAATAGTGCTATATTTCTGTATCAGATCTCCCCAAAAAGTGTTCATTTCTCTTCTTCCAGTTTCCTTCCCACCGGCATAATTTCCATCCAGCACATTATTAATGAATCCATTTTGAGTATCCTTGTGATGAACAAAGAATGAGCCCCATTGCTTTGACAACAGAACTTCCTCCTTGTTCGTTTCAATTTCTATTTCCTGGAGGAGGAAACAAGCAAGACTGTATCAACATTTCAATCTGTAAAGTAGCTGCCTATAGTTAATGTAAAATTCCAAAAGCAAGCCCTGAGCTTATACAGTCAACTCCCTCTATAACGGACACCTTCGGGACCATAATTTGGTGTCCGTAATAGAGGATGGCCGTTGTAGCAGGAGCTACTTTCAGTAATTCTTATTTGCCGAGACTTCAACTCCTGTCCGTAATAACAAGGTGTCCGTAATAGCAAGGTGTCGGCAAGGTGGGAGTTGACTGTACCTGGCTTGAGCCTCTCTATGGGTACCCACAGACTTTGTATCGTCGCATCATTTGCAAATCTTCGATTTTTTTTAAAGCAGGTCTTTGTTTTATGGATTAAAACTGTGTGAAAGTGTAAAGTCAGTGTAATTCACAACCGAACAAATAAATGTTTAAATTCATAAAAAGCAAACAGTTGCTGAAACAATAACAAGGAAAATAAACGTTTTTTGGTTTGTTGCGACATTGTTCTGTTTATTCAGTGTTTGATGTCAGTTTTTTATGGCATTTTTTTTCTTTTCAAGTTTACCTTTATACGACTCAACAAGCTCAAAGCTTTAAACTTCACTTCAATCTTGAGATCTTTGTTTTTTGCTCTGTAATCTTTGCATCTTCGATTTATTCAGAAGTATCCACTGGCTTATATTAATTTTGCACAATGCCCCATTTTAGGTTGATTTATTTTTAGGAGCTGGGCTTATATGGAGGGGGCTACTATAATTTCAGATGGAAATTTACGTTTCAAAAATCTTTAGGTTTTTATTTAGATGGATACTACAACTGATTTTTTGGGAGTTTGCGCGTCATTGAGAGGCACATCAGGTAATGTGTGCTGACTCAAAAACCATCAACAGATACGGCTTCTGGGGTGGGATGGACAGATCTTTGAGCAAAGACGATTTTGCTCCTTAGTGTACCAGCACAAAACGCGAGTCCAGTGATTATTTCAATCATTTACAAGCTAGAATAATTAATTATAATTATTACCGGTAATTCATTATTATCAAGTACAATCAATGGAACTTACATGTATCATTAGTCTTGCTTTCTTTGAACTGGGACCATCCTCAACAGAATTCTCCTTAGAAATAACAAACCCTCACTTTTTAAAGACAGGACAAATTCATATTTTAACCAGTAAGTGCTGAATATGTACAGTCTACTGAATCAACAACCTACATGTACATAATGAGAGAGATATGGACCGCCATGAACACAAAAGCGGACAATGAAAACTGTTACTCCTGATCCAGGATAGGCGAACGTATTATGTTGTGGTTCAATTTTGTCTTTGGTACAATCTGGTATTTTCCTGTGTTTTATAAACAATTATTGGATGAGGTTTGTGTGATATCCGGAATAATCAAGGTCGATAAAAAAAAAAAATATAATATTTTATACATTGTTTTTCTGGAAAAGGAAGTAAAGACAAACGATTTCAACCTGTTTCAAAACTTGTGCTTATTCTGGCTGGTCGTCCTACTAAATCGTGGCATAGTTCCTTCCCAATTTTTGTTACCGGTAGTCATTTTGTGTTTTCCGAGACTTTATTGTCAGCAATTTTTGAACTTTGATCAAACTATTTCTCGGTTGAAGAAGTGAATCGACGAACTATGAATTTCCTTCGCCGCCAGATGCCTGACACATCGCTTTTGGAAATCATGCATTGCATTGTGCGCGCAACCTTCACACTGCATGATAGCTGGCATCATTGGCATGCAATGTATACAGCAGACTATGTAGCTACAGCCCAATTTCCGATGACCTTTCATGGAGTGAGTATGGATTTTATCTGAAGCCACACATTAATAATCCGAGTATCATAGTCATGCAATGCGTGCAAAGGGAGCAAAAACAGCAGAGGAATTATGTGGCTGTATCCCTTAGCACATAATTATTGCAGGCCTATGATACTAGGCAATACAATCCCATTGCTCTAAGAACTGAAAGCATTTGTGGAAATCACACTAAATGGATAACAGTGGAATACCTCATTTTCACAAGTGACCATTCCTTCAGACTCCATCTCCTCCAGCACTGTGACAACATGCCAATCACCAAACACTGCTGATGGATACAGGTCTGACTTGATACTGTCTCCAAAGTACAAAACCTAATATTAAGGAATGTAAACTGATTGTCAATGAAAACCAACTACCGGTATATAAAAGGTGCATTCTGGTGGGCAAGGGAGAGTGACTCTCTATACAGCGCTGACTCTTCACCAGATAGCAAGTGACATGTAACAGAAAGGCACCTCTTAGGGATTAAGCCACACCCATAACATGGATTCTTGTCCTTAAGCATTTCACAGGGTTGTCAAAATGTTTTGAAGTAGCAGGAGATATTTTGATAGTAGATGGCACTGGAGGCCAGAGGCCCCCCATCATGCGGGGGTCTGGGGACCAGACAAGCCCCCGGCGAGGTAGAGGGGCAGCACCCCTATTGGGGGTCCAGGACGCGACGCCCTCGGGAGCAAAATGGATTTGAGGTTTTTACACTAGTTAGCTGAAATTGCACCCCCTCAAAGCAATTCTCTCAATTATAAGTCCCACTTTCTCCAATATTATCCTCAGAACTGACCTATTAGCATTTGGAATAGCCAGCGCAGTGTTCAGAATAGCCGGTGAAATGTGCCGGTTGCCGGCTTATGCTGACAACCCTGATTTCATCACTTCTACAGACAGAAGTTGCTTTAATTAATTTCACAGCTATACAGTACAACCCTCCAAGTTGAGACCATCTTAGTCCCCATGGCGACTAAAATTTTGGAGCGGGCGACTAAATTTGAACCAAGGTCGCCAGCCTGGCGACTGAAATTGAGAGGAATGATTGAAAGCATCAGCTTATTTTGGTGACTAAAATTTTTCACTGGCAACCAAAACTTGACTAGTTGGTGGCCAAATGGCCACTAAGGAGAAAAGTAAACTGGGGCGTATAAGGCATACTCAATAAAGAAGGTAAAGACTGCATTTAAGCCTAATGGTCAATCAGGCTGGAGGTTATACCAGTTTCCATAGCATTGAGTGACTAGGAGCATTTCTTTACTCCTCCTGGAGGTGATGCAAGTCCATCACCCAGCAAGTGTTAAATTGGCCAATACCAATTTATAAACCTGGGTGGAAGGAGGTTCTTTAAAAGTTAATGTGCATGTGTCTTTCCCAGAAAATTTATAATGCAGTGCCTCCAGCCAGGACTCGAACCTGAACTGCTCAATCCAGAGCCAAGCACGCTAACCATTAGGTCATTCCGCCTCCCACCTACACTCAATACCTTCGGGTTATCCTGATTTGTCTGCTTTTGAAGAAATGCGGTGAACTCCTTGTGATTTCCTCTGCTATATATTTTCTTTTCTTTAAGTTCCTGAACAGTGCAAATCTCCTTTTCACCATCTATAGGTCAGGCAGGAAATTATAATAACTTAAACTTAAGTTACCATATTTTAAGTAACACAAGAGTCTGGTTTCTAATTAAAAGCACTATTGTACTCCCTATGGTTTCATCGGGTAGGGAAGCAGACAAACAACAAGAACAATGTCCGTAGCCCTAGAGGACCAGAAGAATTACAAGCTTATGAGAGCTGTTACACAACTGGTTTCATCAGAAAGTAACTGTTATTGTCTATATATGAGTTCAACCGATCATCAACTATATCATGAGTTTTTTTTTTTTTTACTGTTAACTTTAGCAAAATTTAATATTGAAATCCTAGAGTCCCAGCTCCTGGTCCCAGGGGGGGGGGGGGGGGTACTCCGGCTTGTTGATGACGGGGATGATCGAAGGATTTTTTTGGGTTTGAAATTTTCAATTCTGGGATTTTTTTGGGTTGGAAAATTTGGCAAGTATTTTTTGGGTGTCTTGATTTAGATAGGGGATTTTTTTGGGTATTAAAAACGAACTAAAGTGCCTTGGCGCGGCCTTGGCGTATTTATGGTATGATGAATAAACAAAACGAGCGTTCTTTGTGTTGTGTTATTGCACCTCCTGGCAATTTAGGGGTAATTTGACAAGGGATTTTTTGGGGGGTTATTTTTGGTTCAGGGATTTTTTTGGGTAATGTCAGTAATGTCAGAAGACTTAGGGATTTTTTTGGGTCCTGAGTTTTGCCTCCATTCGATCATCTCCGTCATTTACAAGCCGGAGTACCATCATTTACAAGCCGGAGTACCCCCCCCCCCCCCCCCGGGCTCCTAATGAAGAAGAAGAATTGTTTATTAAAAACAAAAACACTTGGCAGGATTGTGAGGGAAAGATAATAATGGTGGAAAGCACAAAGTAAGTTACCCGCTCAGGCAGACTGACATAAACCAGATACCCTAACAACTAAGCCCAACTGCACTTTTTAGAAAGGTGTAAAATGCAAATAAATACATCCTACCAATTTCATGAAACTGTGTGGGTGGCTCTTCTGACTTGAAAAAGCCTAGTATATAGATTAAAAGATATATGGTATGTTACGTTAAGTGTAAAAAAATACAATTACATGATTTTGTTCACTTTTTATTATAATATGGGGCTAAATGTAACTTAGATGAGGTTAAACTCAAGACAATGCTGGCCAGCAGTCTCCTTCACTAATGAGGGCTTTTACGGAGCCTCAGTAAATTTAAAAATCTCCATCCTGTTGAGGTCAAACCATTTCGCTTGTATTGCTCTTTACTTAAACAGTCTTGGAAATACCTTATTGCTCCTGTCCCTCCCCTCCCTCTAGGTGAGTATTTGGTACTGGGGAGTAAGTATTTAATTTTTCCACTGATAAATTCAGTGTGAATGTGCCTGGTGGTCACCACTTAAGGGGTTGTCATGGCTACCTTCCACGCTTGCTTGCGACTCCCCGACCCCAAACACTCTCAGAACCCCTCCCCCTCACCCATGTACTGGCAACTAGTTTAACTAGTTACATAGGCAAACAATACTTTCAATGGTCATAATTCTGCACGCATTGCGGGCCTATGACGTTACATAAAATTAGAATTTTTTCCATTTACAGCTAATGTATTAATGGCAGCCATTCTAATGGAGTGAAGTCTAGTGATGGCTTATGCCTATTTTTTTTGAATCACAAACCTGGTTTCCCAGCCATACACACAATAATATTAAACAGTTCTGGCCAGTCTTTTCTGAAAGAAAACAGTTTCCGTATAAGTAAAGACCAGAACAACTGGCTCATAGTTAACCGCTCGCAGCAGCGGTTTAATATGTTCTTCCCTTGTTTTTTCCTCAGTGATCAGACTGATGCCCCTGCTTGGCCAGACCTTGAGTCATGCAATGTCTGAAAGCTATAAATCAGTAAATTTTATGGAAAATTTACCATTACTTCTGTTTCACTTTTTTTACTTTTAACTTTGGCAATTGCATGTGTCAGATTATATTATAAGGAAGGCTATGTTATCTCTGATTCTTTAACAAAATGGAACTCCCTAACCTTCTTTCCTCTGGTACTTATAGCCACTAGGGGTTTTACGGTTTGGGATTACCACAAGTTACACATGCACAATGTGTTTTTTTTTCAAAGCAATATAGTCTTTCCCCCCCAAAAATTCACCATTAAAAGTTACCAGTACAAAACACTCAAGTTGCTTGCCACAAAATACTATCTTCAGCAATCCCGTACCAACTGCTCTGGATCGGTAATTGAGAAGGATCCCCCTCAATTAAGAATCACAAATTAAAGTACAAACTTACCCGACAGCATAATTCATCAGTAGATTTGTGTAGTCAATAAACGAGTTAGTAAGAAGGAACACCTGTTGTTTTCCCCCTTTTAAAGACTTGATCCAGTTGGTGATTTTCTTGCTACAAGGTTTTACAAATGTAGATATATTGTTCTCCAAAGTATGAAAGAAATATCCGTGCTGGGCTGGAAGAAAAAAAAAGAATCACAAAAAATAAACATCCTTGGTAGATGTGCTAAATATACCAATGACCAAAAATATAGTAGGTGTATGCGTCAGTGAGAAAAGCTGGGAAGCTCACATGTTGATATTCTTTGGGTATTTTTAATAAAACAATTATTTCACTTGCGTTTGTTGGATGAGATAGGATCTATCATCTGATATCCAACGCACGCTCATGGAATAATTGTTAACTATACACACAGTGCAACATGTACTTACAAGTCAAATAACTTACCACCAAAGGAAGATGGATTAAAAGCTTTTCTTGCTGAGAAAAGTACATCAGGCCAAAAATTATATTCCTCTGTTTTTCCATTCTGACAAAGGAGAGATTAAACAAATAATAAAATCATTATTTTTTTATAATTCACACTAAAAAATTAAACCTTAATATAATCCATATAGTACCGACTCAGTGGGTTATCTACATATCAAATATACCATTTTGAAATGATATTTGAAACCAGTACATGTATTTCCTCAGAAATGAGTATTTCCTTAAAAGAAATTCCATGTGCTTATTTAAAATTTCAGCCACAAGAGGGGGTTTTTATTCAAAAGGGTGCTTAATTGATGCAGGTACTTAGAGCGGTTTTCACTTGAGTGTCGAAAGTAAATTGCGTTTGCTTTGGTTTTGCATTACTACGTTTAGTGATTGGCTTAAAAATCTCGCGCCACTTTCTCAGCCAATCAGAACTAAAACCAAAATCGTGACTCGCTCGCGCACGTTTTCCCGCGCTTCACACCGGCTACGTGTATTTGCTTCGAGTTTTGATTGATTCACTGGATTGTCTGTGTCCTTTGTGATTGGCCAGAGTAATTACTTTGGTTTTGGTTTTACGACACTCAATTGAAAACTGCTCTATTAGGCTTTTTTACTGTTAGATAGTAGAAGATAATCAAAGATGTCTAATGGTTTAATTAATGTCTAGGTATTTTTTCGGCATTTACAAAATTTCCAAAGAGCATAGCAATTTATATAAGGGCAAAAATTAAAAGAACAGAAAATATACACATCAAAAGAACTCCGCAAGCACATGGAGATAGAAACAATTGGATTATTTGAGAGCTAACTATTTCTTACAGCATGGTAGCTTATTTGAGAAAATATGGTATTATCAAAAACAATAAAACTGCTGAAAAATTATTTTTTTCTACTTAAAACTGTTATTCTAAATCTGTTACCTTTCTATCTATTATGTCAACAATTCGCGCACTGATAACCACTGCTGGAAGGTCAAAGTAATTTTCAAACACTCTGAAAATGGACGCTAAGGAAATACATAATGTCAGACAAGTACTAGCAATTGGAACAAAAATAGATCACAAATATACTTTATACTTGCCTGCATTGCAGATGAACTAAACCCCAAATTTCACTAACAGGCACCCTAGCTACATTGTATATACCTGTAGTTGAATCCCAATAACTCCAACCTTTAAGGGAAATCGAAAACGGTTCGAGATATCGGGAGTTCGAGTTATTTAGTAAGAAAACAACCTGGAGGGGAATCAGGAAAGGTTCGAGCTAGCGAGAGATTTGAGTTCTTGAGGGTTCAAGTTATCGGGATTCAACTGTACACTGTAGAAATACTACTGACATTTTTTAACCACCCAACGTGGACACAGATGTCTTTTCCTTTCCTTTTTCCTTTTCCATTTACATGAGATTCAGCTAGGTACATTAATTTATAACTTTTTAATGTAGCTATGGGAAGCACTGTGGCCTAATGGTTAGCGCGCCAGACTCCGGATCAAACAGTCCGGGTTCGAGCCCTGACTGGGGTCCCTGTGTTGTGTTCTTGGGCGTGACACTTTACTTTCACAGTGCCTCTTCCCTCTCTCCACGCAGGTGTATAAATGGTTACCGGCGAAATAATGCTAAGGGGGGGGGGGGTACCCTGCAATGGACTAGCATCCCATCCAGGTAGGAGTAGAAATATTCCTAGCCACTTACAGTGTACATGTACAGTAACGCTATCGAAACTGGCCGATAAGTCCCAGCAGTATGGGTCACTTGGGTCGAGGCTTCTCTTTTTTTATGCAGCTTACATGATCTGGACTAGCATCCTACTAGCAATAGAGTGCTTCACTACCACAGGTGATTAAATTTGACATACACTGTTGAATGGGATTTTCTTCCAAGCTGTTAAAATTTGGCCATATGTGATTTTCTCCATAGCAATCTGTAATTTCTTTCCTTGACATCTGTCTTGTGCCATGAGTTGCTCTGAAATAATATAAACACTGGTGAGAAAAATTGTAATAAAAATAATGATATAAATTACAATAAACAGTGCAAGTGAATTTGATAGTGTCATCTTTTATGAAACATGTCGTGCAAAACACTGCAAGTGAACATATTGCACAGCGTACATATAAATCATAACATGCTGTACAATGAGCAAAATTGTTGTAAGAAAAGTGGTCAAAGCCTTGTAGCAAGTTGTGTCTCAACAAGTCCAGTGACCTAAAGGTTAGCAAGTTTGACACCAGATCGAAATGGCCTGGCCTTGATGTTGGCCAGCGTGCCAGTGCAGTGCACAGTCAGTGTAGTGGAGTGCAGTGCAGTGTGATGTGGTGTGGTGAAGTGCAGTGCTTTTCTCCAACCAACCATAGTTGGTACCACTATGCACCAACCAGAAGTTCATGTATAAATCCCATGGGGGGTACTTGCAGTATACATGACGGGGAGGTTCGACGTATTTTTTTGGGTTGAAAATTTACACCCTAGGTATTTTTTTGGGTCAAGAGATCTGTCATGTATTTTTTTAGGTCTTAAAATCTATTTCATTGAATAAATCAGTATCGAGGTGCTATGTCTTGTACTTTTTGGGGTAGAGACTTTTGATGCCAGGTATTTTTTTGGGTGTAAAATTTCAGGCTCGTGTATTTTTTTGGGTTCGCAATATGAAGCTCCGTCGGCCCCCCCCCCCCCCCCGTCATGTATACTGCAAGTACCCCCCCTGGGGTATACGGTAAATGGATACTGACAAACTGTTATCAGTGGGAATCTGACAAAATGCTGCACTTTTCGTTCATGATAATAATTATTATTAGTAACAAAATGCTTCACGTAGTTACCCACCTCAAAATATAACCATCTTTTCCAAGTTTTAAGATATTTCCTCTTTTGGTATCCAAGACTAAACCTCTGAGACTGAAGAAAGTGAAACAAAATAAAATAAAACATGTTAATAGTATAAGTACTGCTCTTGAAGTAGGCTAGTGTCTGAAGTACATGTAGGCTAGGCCATAGACATGATTTCCAGCCACTTTTTCAGGAAAATGAGCCCGCAGTCATGGGGTCCAGCTAGGCCAGCAATAATTTAATAGTAAAGCACGCAAGAGACGTCACGTCTCAGACAAGCCTCAGACAAACAAACCGAAATGGCGGACGACGATTTTGCTAAAACACTTTCTAATACAGCCGGTGTTCCTTAAACACTTTTATAAAATGAAATCTTTGCCTAGATTCCTTCTATTTCCCTCAGAACACGCGGATGTTTTCTGAGCCTTATGGGGTTATATTCATTTGCATTCTATTTTTAGACCTCGCGCTTTACTATTTAGCATGTAGGATGGTAAACACAGGCCGATTATTACTTTTTTAACACAAAAATTAATGATTGACTTGCATAAAACAAAAGAGCGATCTTTTGTTGAAATGACTTGTGCCTTCATATGAAAATAACAGTCGAGACACTTAGAGAAAACCAGTTCAATTAGAAAATCAGTTAAATTTGAGCAGATCAGAAAGAAAATGAGCCACAGATGATTTTAATGTCCAATCAAGAGACATCACATGAAGCTCTGTAGTGCTACGTCATCAGTCATCATCATCATCATCATCACTCATCATCCCTTTATTCTTTTATTTAAAATAGACCAAAATAAGCTATCACATTTATCGCAGAGATAGAGAGGGAGATTTGTTTAAAGCATAGAGGTATGCAATCCTACTACAACCTTGTCTTCAGTGAAGAAAAAAAATCTAAGCCATAAGCATACCAAAAATCCTTGAGATCGTCAAAGTCATCCTCAAGTAAGATGGGATCATAGCCTTTTTCTTTGACTAAGATTTGTGTTAGACAGTTGTATATCATCTGTAAAGTTCACAATTAGTACAACAAAGACAGAGAGTTAAGAGTTACAGTTTATGAAATGCCGCAAATAAAACAAGGACATGGAATGAACATTGTCACGAATGCGGCTAAAATGCGTGATCAAGTTTCTGACCGCCATGTTAAGTAAGTTTTTTTTACTTACCGGGTAAAGATTATCCAGTTTGTATTGAATTAATGTATGATCAAGATCGAATCCAATGCAATCATAGTCACTCAACCGTGCCATAGTGGGAGTTTGAGGTTAAACTAGCTAACAATATTTTGAAGAGGAAAAAAAACCTAAACCGGTTCGAAGTCAATCTGCCCGCGCGTGGAATTCACTTCCAGACTCCTCTTCCAGAATGCAAGCGACGCAGCGGTCTGGGGCGAGTTGTTCCAAAGCCGATTAAAGTGCCTATGAAGTAAAATTAAAATATCTTCTTTCGTTTAGGAGATATTCACGTTTTTTGCATGAGGAAAGTGATGACGTCATATCCACTAGTGATCACAAAGATCGGGAAGGGATAGCCCTGGTGCGATGGCTCATTGACGTACATGGCAACACTCTTGGTTCCAGCTCTTCTGAATCAAATTCTCAATTTCCCCTTTAAGTGGGACAGAGGGTCCAGCTTGGAACGCACATATGCCCTATTACCTAATTCTCCTCATTGCTTGTTGGGTGTGGATCATCTTTTTGCAACTGGGGATATCAGTATACTTGGTGTTGCAGCACTGTGCTGGCAACGGCTCGACAGGTGTCATTTAGACTTTGTGGTGTACATCGTCCAGGGACTCAGTCAATTCGTCTTGTCCTTCATCTTTTTGTGGAACAATTATGACGTCATCACTTCGCTCATTTCATAAATCGTAAATATCTCTAAACGAAAAGATATGCAAAGGAAAACGCCATTCTTCTTTACTTTGAAAAGCCTTTTTAGAGCACTAACCCAGGATGATCGAGGCTTCTTTTGTATGAAGGTGTTTTTATTGCTTATGTCTTGTGGAGTTTGAAATTAGTTAACGTTAAAACTGGAGGACAGAAAATATAAACAGAACACATCACTGAAAAGTTAGAAAACTAAAATTAGAATTCACGCTAATCCTAGATTAGATGAATCGTGCCTTGAACAATTTGGTCCTGGTAACCGGGTGGTAACCATGGTCACCAACACGTTAATGCCTATTACCACGGTACCAGATTCTGACTCCGTACTGACTGATATCAACAGAAGTGTAGAAGCTTGTAGAGCACCACGATGGCAGATCTAGATGATCGCGAAAAGACGACGGAGGGGGGTGAAGTCAACAGCAAAAAGGGCGTGGACGTGAAGGGGTATTCCTGCACTATTATTATTGTGTGTGGATGGGTTGTTTGAGGTCTTAGTGGTCTTTGTATCAGTGAAGTTGTACCAGATTAGTAATAGTTTGAAAGCTACGTTGGAACAGACACTCCCAAAAATTCAGCTATGCCCAGAGCAAAGTTTTCATAAAAGGTGAAGGGCTGATCAAATGGCTGGATATGTATTTTATTAATTTATATCTGTCTGTTGGATAAGAACAAATCTAGTCAGACAAGTTACAAAATAATTCACTTTAATAAAAATGACAAGTGTTCATTTCTATCAAATTAAGCTATGTACAAATTTTCTATAACTACAAATTTCACCTAGTGAAGGTGATATCTTCGTAGACAAGTCATGCATGCATAGAATAGTTTACATTTTAAGCATCTAAAAGCTGTACGTTATGAATTTAAACCGAACTTTACCTTTTTACATGTTAATTGTTTAATAAATTTCTTAATTGCTAGAGCAATTCTCAGATGACTGTAGTTGTAAAACCAAGGCCAAAGTAATCACGCTTGGCCAATAGGAAAAAGAAAAAGAAACAAACAAGCAAGCACATAATTCTTTTTGTAAGTCAATTGAAAACTGCTCTACTAAACCACTTTATAAAAACTTCCTGTAATTTGCTACTTGCATATGATGCATCAGAATACCTGAAGACAAGCAGTTTCTTTCATACAAAAATAATTTTGCAGAGAGGTGACAAGAAAACTATTTGCTAAGACATCAATGATTATTTTACCTGTCAGCAACTAAACCTATCTTGTTACAATGATGGTTGCTCCCAAAGAGATTGCAACGTCTCTGCTGTTACCACTAAACGGACATGCAGTGCAATATTATTAGACTCAATACTGTTAATAATAGAAACGACTTCATGCAACAAAGCCTAGCTACACTGTTAAAAGTAACAGATAAATGTTATATAATTTACAATTTCTTGCTCCCCTTAATCGCTTCAGTTACATACGCACAAACTACTGCTACTGGGAGAAAGGAAGTCTCTTTACAGTCTTAATTTAAGTTGTTATGCAATGCTCGGGAGAAACACTGCATAATAGTCCACATAATTGATATCAAAAAGACTTTGTGGCAAAGTTGGGGAATGTGGGTGGGGGGGGGGGGGCAGTTATGATACTGAAAAACTGCCCCTCCCCCATATTTCCATAATGTTATGGAAATTGCTTAATATTTTGTGTATTGTTAATAATTGAGAGATCAAGTATCAAACACCCCCTCCCCCCCCCCAGCATTTTTGGCAAAGAACAATTTTTCAATACTTTTATAATCCTAGTTTTTTACTCCTGACCAGGTCCCAACCTTGATCTGCCACTGATAACATCCTAACATTTCTATTTATCGCCACAACTTTTTACTTAGTTCCACTAAACATGAAATTTTTGGAAATTTCAATAACCAATTGTAAGCTACAGTATTTGTTGTAGCCTTGTACAAAACCAATTTTATGGCTAATGGCTTCAAATCATTGCCAATCATGATAAATACACAAAGTTATTTCATAACTTTATAAACAATTTGAAATTCTTTCTCTAGGATAAAATGTCAATTAAGCATACAAAAACATCCAGACTAGTGTAGGCAGAGTAACCATATAATTTTTTCTGCTGCACACCTCTCCTTTCAGTGTGATTAACAACTAGATTTTGTGTACTACTGTACATTTTCTACACTGGCATTCACTAGTAATCTACATGTAGATTTCTACAAAAATCACTGGTAATGCAGCTACATTACAAGTTCTAACTCTGTTTTACCCTCATAAAAATATATACACTTTTTTTAGTTTAACATTTTACAGGCTCAACAGCAACCATTTTTTGTATATTCAATTAGTATGAAATCAAAATGTTCAAAGATACTTCTATTTCTTAATTTAAATTTAATTCAGGCGTACTTGATCATAAAAATGCAATCTTTTGTTAAGAATAGTGGTAGCAAGGCCGAGAACAATTTCCTTGCTTCAAGGTGAATGCTATTTTTAAGCCAGTGTACAAAAGGTTTTGGTGCAAATAGGCCTTTGGGATCTTAGGTCGCGAAGATAAAGAGGTCCAAATTTTCCAACTACATGTACAAGAAAACTGTTTACCTTCAAGCTGGACATGATCTCAACACACCAGGAAAGCCAGTTAATTTCAAGAAGTTAACTAATAAAAGTGGGTTTGGCTTCTAAAGAATATAACATTTAATAATTAGAAACCATAAACAGGTAAATCAGTATTGATAAGAATTAAAATTAACCAAAGCCAGCTTATTAGGAAAGACGTTCATTATTATTGCAATTTTCAGTGAAAAGCAAACATTGAAATTCAAAATCCAACTGACATGTATGACTGTGGTTTTGCTGCCATCAATCATAATTATGGCAACAACCAATGAACCATGAAAAACAGAAATGAACAAAATGGATCAAAATCTACCAATCACAACTGCCAAACATGACCTTTTGACCCAGTTGAAGTGAACTTCTGTTTCCTGAGAGGTCCGCTAAGACGATTGATGGCAGCAAAAAGCGTACAAACCATTGGTTAAGGATTGAATTTCAGAGCTCGCATATCACTGAAAACCACAATAATGCATGATGGGCCAGCTTGGTGAGTTGGGAAGCAAAATTACAATTTCAGTTCCAATCAAATTATTCCATATCATCATTTAACTACAGCACCTGATAATCAAATTATTAGTTTCAATCTATGCTTACATGTAAGTGCTTCATGGTGAGTAAGCAGGGGGAGGGAAATCAGAGAGACTGTCTGCAGGTACCATAGAATACATCAGCTCAAATTCATCTTCAGGTCGAAGTCTATCTCGCATGCGATGTAAATAGCAGTGCATAATTAAACTAAAAAGAGTTGCCAGTACAGACGAGGCTCCTGCTGCTACCACAAGATAGAAACTGATAGCAAATTTAACCTTTGCTGGATCTTTACTGTCCACTTCGCCAACTGTTTCAAGTATCTGTGTGACCCAGTAAACAAGAAGGCTTGTAGAAACACACATGACAACTGCAGAGAAGAAAGAAGTAACTTATTGTCATTGTAATTAACTCATAGAAAGTTTATCTCTTGTTCTATAATGCTTTATTTACCAACATAACAACATTTACATGAGATTTGTACAAAAGAAAAGACAAAAAATAAACATAAAAAAGTTTCAAAGCAAGGAGGGAAAAAAGTCATGATTCTGACTACACTAGTAACACGAGACATTCAATGTGAAAGTTTATTGAGGTTGTGTCAGTCAGTCATCTGATGCAAGACATAATCTGATTACAGTGTTGAGCTATGCAGAAATCAACTCTCAGTAACAAGAATACCAAAATTAGAGATGTGCTACGCCAGATACTAAAAACCACACTTTAAGTGGCCAAAAATATGTGGAAACATATTCCTCATCTAATGCAGCAGCATGAGACCCCGAGGAAAGGGTGCAATTAATACACTAAACACATTTTACAATAATTATTATGAACAAAAGCTGAGCGAAAATACTTAAAACAAAAAACAAAGCAAGGACGCTGAGGACTGACCGACCTAGAATGACCTAAATCTTCCGCCAAAACCTATATATTCCATGAACATCCCATAACAATCCGCGACCCTCTGAAAAGTGCTGTCAGAATATTAATTTCCGACTAATTCATTCAAACGTAAGAAATTACATTTTCCAGAAAAGTGCAAACTCTCTGTCGACTCATGAGAGTCAGCTCTCATCCTGGTTTGGCCCAGGCTTAATGCAAAGGGCTTCATTAAACCTTACCTGTCATGACATTTCCAATAGAATAATCTTTGACAACCTTTAGGCATCTGTTGGTTGTGCCACACAAATCCAGCAAACATGCGAACATGCCACACACAATTCCTGCACAACCTAGTGCCACAACCACTCGCAAGAGAAGGACAATGGTTTTTGTATAACAATATGACGCTGTAAACAACAAAAGAAAATGATTAAAAAGATTATACAGAACACCTTACAAGCTGCATTATACCGAAAGTATATTCTTGTTAACTGCACAGTTTAGAATTATGATTTAAAATACCCTCTGTGTCCCTCAGATTATACATTTTCAGTTCTGATAACAATTATTTAGAATGCTTAAATTCCACTTTTTTCTAAGTCCAAATGAACTTGTTTTATTTTTATTCAAACCCCAAAAAATCCTTTGATCATCTCCATCACTTAAAATCCCAATTACAGTCAACTCTCGTTATAGCGGACACGCTCAGGGCGTCGTTTTGTGTCCGTTATAGCGAGAGTCTGTATTAGTGGGAGTCATTTCCAGTCAAACCTCTTTCAGCGGGGATCTGGATTTTGTCCGTAATAGTGAGTGTCCGCAATAGCAGGGTGTCCACAAGGCAAGAGTTGACTTCCCCCCCCCCCCTGGGCACAAGATCTGAGCTACACTTATAAATCCAAGGTAAAATAAAGGTGATGTGATGTGTCATCTTCACTGTTCACCTTAAAGAAAAATCTGATTGAATTCAGAGTATTTCTTTTAGCAATTGTTCCATCAGAACTACATTCTGGCCAAGTTTGAGAACTTTAAATATATATTTTTTTTCATTTTGCATGTCTCTATGTGATATCTGCAGATGGCCGCTTTTAACAACAAGTACCGGTAAGTAACTTATTGTCATTGTAATTACAGCAACGCGCCCAAAAGTGTGACCACTTTTAATTTATTCACATTCTTTCGTGCAGATTTAATCCAATCAGAAGTCAACTGCAAGCTATCCATGGCTTTTGATTGGATTAAATCTGCATGAAAGAATGTGAATAAATTAAAAGTGGTCACACTTTTGGGCGCCTTGCTGTAACTCATAAAAAAGTTTAACTGACAAACATACATGTAGGTATGACTCAAGGTGGAAGTATACAATACAGTCTTAATTCAGGACTGAGAATCATATTTAGAAACATATAAGATGACATCTTTGTCTTTTACCCTGATGCGGCCAGATAAAAAAGACAGGCATGTGCCAATTATCCTACTGGCTTAAGTCCCTCCATAATCGCATGGAGATGGCGAGCTGATTTCCACCTTAATTAGGAGGGTTCTGTCAAGAACAAGGAGCTATAACCCTATTCTACAGTGACACACAGAGGTCGATCAACTGTAAACAGAGTATCTGATATCATTGATTAAAATATTTGCATTTTATACAGTTAGGATGGCAACATTATTTTGTAACAATCTGCCAGTGCACTGTCATGGTTAAGACAGGGAAGGAGGTTAATGTCATTTAATATTGGCAATCCCCCCGCTTGTTAGAGAAAGGAAGTCTAAGCTAATCATTCATCAAATAAACTTATGCTAAAGAAAAGCATCAAATTTCCGGGAAATAAAAAATAAACATAAGTTAACGCTAGTCACCACGATACGATAATAGTGACAATAAACCACGTAGTTTTCGAATAATGTATTTTCTAAATACTAATTATTACGAAAATATGCTTCCTTTAGCAATACAGGATGTATAAACATGTTAAATTCAAACGTGATGTATTAATAACTGCGATCAAGTTTGTACAAGACGTCATAAGAGCGAGTTAGAACTTATTTAGGCTTCACCGGCCATAACTCAAACCAAAACAAAAAGCAGAAACACCAAACTTACTCAATTTCTCTGGATGTCTATACGCAATAACTTTATACATGCCAATGTACTTTCCTTCGCACCTTCCACTGACGATGTGAAGCCATTTTGGTTCAGCTTCAGCGATAGCAAGAAGCACCGCCGATGCAAGAGCGAAAAATGCGGAAACAATGTTGCGCTCGTATTCTGGCTTTGGGCGACGCGAACTCCTGCGATTTCTCGGCCGTCGCCTTGAATAACTGCTCTGAAAGGGGAAATATAAAGGTCTCGGTAGCATTCCTTAGATCCTTAGTTCCTTAGTTCCACTTTCAACAAGAACAAAACACAGCAAAACAATATGGCAGCTACACGGTGGAAGTATGCGAGTGGGCTGGGGTGGGGAGAGAAATTTTTTGATCACGTGACTAAATCACAGGCTACCCAGGCTCATCGCGTTCCTTCACGACTAGCCTGCGTAGCTAGCTAATAAGCGTAGCTGGCGGTTTTGTTGGGGGTTTTAAAGGCGCACACAAACAAGCGGGGAAGCCGCGAGGGGCTTGCTTGTGTGCGCTTTTAACCTCAACAAAACTGCCAGCTACACAGGCTACGCTGACACAAGAACATATAAGTACAGGGGGGGTGGGCCGGAGCAGAAAGGGGGTGGGCCATCAGTTTTTGAGCCCTCGAAAAGGGGTGGGTTATGTTATTTTGATCTACACGTAGGGGGTGGGTCATCTTATTTATTCACTAACTTTTAACTGTTATAGTTCCAAAAAAAATTGGATTCATCAGTATATAAAATTGATAAATTTCTCGATGTAAGCAGTTTTAAATGAATTTCTAGCGATTTCAAAAGGCCCAAATATAAAAATTTCCCGGGGGAGCATGCCCCCTGACCCCCCTTCAACTTGCACAGATTCACGCTGGGCTTTAGGCCTTTTAATACCAGTTAACTCTTTTCTCAAACAATTTGCAAATATGAATGATGGACAGTGGTTGTATTTTATGTTATTAATTTCTGTATAAAAATATGAACTCTTCAATAATTGATTATGAATTAATATCATATACTGATTCAGTTTTTTGCATATGTTTGTGTCTAAATTTCCCCACGGACTTTACACACAAATATGTGGAAAACTTACAAAAGGCTAGTATGAGAAGTGATAAATTCATCCTTCCTTGATGTGTCAAGAAATGGAAAAAAACGTACATGGAACAGCAGTGTCCATCAGGGAAAATGTCTATGTAGGGAATTTCACTTGAAAAGCTGAAGTCAAATAAATAATCTCCAACCCCTAACAGATGATAAAGAAATGATAGGTCGCTTAATTTTTTTTAGCAAAGGGGGTGGGTCATGTAATTTTCAACCCCCTGTCAGGGGTGGGTTAGTCAGTTTTGAGCCAGACGGAAGGGGTGGGTCACAAATTTTCGAGCCACCACTTTTCCAATTGCTCCGGCCCACCCACCCCCCCCCCCCCCGATACTTATTGACCAGTCCCTAACTATATATCTTTTATCCATTCTCACCTGATCCATTCTGATCCGAGAGATAGCAGCATCTTTGAGTGTTAAACTATTAATTTGCCAAGAAAGGTTTCTGACCGTCCTTTTTTAGAAACCAAACCTCCTACGGCCTACGGCTATTAAATATTATTCTTGCACAACTTTTTTTTCTGTCTGTTTTTGGGCTTTCCACAAGTTGCTCGAATTTTTTCAAAAAGTTGCTCGAGATTTCTGAAAAAGGTGTTCGATAATTGCTCTAAATATCCAAAACAGTTACCAGTTGACTATAAAAGGTCGCTTGAAAATAACCTAAAAACTGAAAGCCCAAAGCGGTGCTTTTTATGACCTTTTATCAAGAAAATTTCTCCAAATATATTCGGAAACATTCGTAAGGCCTACGAGCAACACTCGCTTGGGCTCGACGTGATAGGAGCCTGGTAATGACTTTACTTTCAATGCCGCTGAGTGTTTACATTGTATCGGGGCTCATAGCTAAAGAGGATTGAAAACTCGTGACAGCGTCACAGAGAGAAACAACAGCCGGCGAAGGATAGCGATAGATATTGGGTTTTTTCCTGCAGTTTGTTTGGTGAGGAAGACGATACGTTTCCTAGTTTAGTTAACTGGGTATCTTCCTTAGAACTCCATCAGAATTGCTTGTTCCAGCGGTGTCGCAAACGTACGTTAAATATTAGGATAGGACGTACTTTTTGCAAGTGCGTGCGTTCAATTCCCTTTTATCAATGAAAATTCATCATTCGTTAACTCAGTTAACTTATATTCAAATCTTTAATCACAATATACGCTTGCATGCTTTGACATTCAAAAGCTTTTACTCCGTAAAACTACGCACAATATGTTAAATCGAGTCTTTTTATCTGAGGTAAGATGGAATTTCTAAGCTTGTGGCAAAGAACGCGGAAAGTTATTTTTGAATTGAATTGAATTTTTAAGTAACATAATTAGATTACGGATATATACATGCAGATCGAGTGTATACATTCATATTGTTTTCTTTAACGCCGACTGCCATGTCGTAATTTCATTTTAGTGCTTATAAAGCTGTTCTTTTTCTTTCCTTTCAGGGCAATGTAATTTGTGCAAGATGCCGAGGAATCAAACGAACGAAAGATCGCCTTGTTGCTTTCGTGATTTAGTTTATCGGTAAGCGAATTTTTTAATTGTGGGCTAGCTATAAAGATTATTTATACTAGAATATTACCTCTGAAACCCTATACGAGAATATTTTTTTACTTGTCAAGTTAAACTGAGCTCAAAGGAATAATGTTCCCAGTGGTTCCTATCGAAAAAATGTTTCTGCTTTGAAAGTTTGTCTCGACCACCGGGATACCGGATATGGAAACCAGATCTTGCGCTAGTTTGTCAAACAATGTGTCGAAATGTACCTTTTGATGTTTTTTTATACATGATCATAGACAAAATTCTCGTTTTCGAGCTTAGCTTTCTCATGTAATTCTTGCAGACTGTGTTGTAGAAAAATGTATCAGAACAAAATACACATACACAGGGGAATGGTATAAACATTCAACAGAATAAACACAGGGGCTAGAATTACACAGATCCAGAGAATTTCACTGTCTCAGTTTGTGTTTCAGCATCTACATGCGGCCTAAGATTTCATTTTCATTAAGTGAAACAGTTCAGCAACCCTACGTAAAACCCCCAATTACTATAATAGTATGCCAAGCTATTCTAGGTGTATTTCAAGGGAAGGCACGCATTTTAGATGAATAATCCTACTGGCATGTTCATGCTAGTTTGAGAAATACAGTGGTCAGGTGTGGAAATACAGCAGGTGTGGATCTGGGAAAAATGGTGGCTGTTTTACGACAGCATGAGTGAGCCTCTTTAGATTTTGACTCCCTAATGTGTCATTTCTGGGTATTTTCTGAGTTAGTCAGCAAGGTGTTGACCATTTTCATTTTCCTTAGATGAAGCATTGCAAATTGGCAGATAACTTTGTCAATGTCAATTTCCATATTGTAATGAACATGGAGTAAGACAAACCCTATCAATCGCATTTATTGCCTATTTTTCAAATTAAGACTTCGAAATTTTCCTCAACTCTAAAAAGTATTAAGAAACCTATTTATTACAAAAATCTGAGCAAGTTCTGTAAAATGGTGGAAACAGGTCTGGATCTGCACCTGTTTAGAACAGTGCATGGACTCTTGGCCGTCTTGATCGAATGGTCCAGAATCAAGCCCTGGCCAGGTCATTGTGTTGTGTTCTTGACACTTTACTCTCACAGACCCTCTCTTCACCCAGGAGATATAAATAGATACCGGCAAACTGTTAGAAAAACCTAACAAAATGCTGAAGGGAGGGGAAGGGGAGAGTAAAATTCAATGGACTAGCATCTCACAACAAGGGGAGAGGAGCATTTATTTAATACTCCTAGCTGCTTCATGCTACAGAAACTGATGGATAACTAGGCTTGTGGTTGACGTGTTAATACGAGGGCACGGTTATTGCAAGTTTACCCCTCATTCCTATTTCTTTTAATCTATAAATGTTTAAGAATATATATAGTGCCCTGAGCCTGCACGGCTCTTGAAAAAGAGAGGGCTGTTGGGATACATGGCCACTATTTACATGCATGGGTTGCGTACATAGAGAATGAACCTACAACTGTAGCTAGGAAATAAGGTGTACATCTTGTACAATACCAGAGAATCATCCAGCCATGCAAGTTGTTGCATATATCATTTCCATTTGTGTGACAAATAACTTGCTGTAAAAGCTGAATTGTCACTGAAAATAGTATTTAGTATTTGGTGCCTTCCATTCCATAACATCAAGATTCTAAGCCTTTCATGCTGGAAGCCTGTTTTGTTCTTTTCAACATATAAGTATTCAAAATGTCAGCAACCGTAATCCATAATACGTAAAATTATAATGGGGAACTCAATACTGAGTGTTTTATTTGTGAAAACAATCTAGAGTATGTCGAGTTTTATGTCACTAAACCCTATTTTGTTCAGGAAATATAAGATTGTTGATTTAGCCCCTATAGATGAAAGTTCTAAAGACATTAATCATTGAAGCTATGATCAACATTGATGGCAAAATCCTAATGTTTATGAATACTTTGAATTGTTTACTTTTATTAGCATGGTTACCATGTTTGTGATCAATAACATAACACCTGTCAAACAGTGAAGATGAAAGCATCCTTAGCTAGTGAACACTGGAATTTTCTAAAATTTCAAGTAAAATATGTAACATTGGCCAAACACATTAAAAATGAAGAATGTCTGATAGAACTGAAAGTTTGGTAGGCAATTTTCCTTTTTTATACAAGCTCTATAAACTAATGGCTAATATTGTTTAACTGTAGTATTCTGACTGATGTTAATGAACTACATTGCATGCTGAATATTTTGACGCGAACTTAAATCAGAAAAATCAGTCAAGCGGTTATGGATTACAGCAAAGTCAGTCGACTGAAACCTGTCAGTAAATTGTAAAGTTTATTGTACGTCATACATAACTGTATCATAAAACAAAATTTCTTGACAGGATGATGTTGTAGTAGTAATAGTAACTTACAGACACGCAATATACAGGAGACAGTCCATTCAATTTTTTTTAATGTTTGGGCTGAGTACTTACAAGTTGCTAAGTACAATGTTTTGCTTACTTAGGAACAGAGTAAACAGTCTTTAAACAGGCAAAGGTTTGCAACGCCATTGGTTTATATATATAAAAATAAATTATCATTGCCTAGTAAGAAAATCAGAGTCATGCAACAATTGTTTTTTTCTTTTGTTTAAATAGGGCAATTTGACAGTAAAAATCATCTGGCAACATGTGCTTGTTCAAATCCATAAAGAATATTTGTTAGATTACCAGTTGCTAGTCTCTTTCACAGCTGTTGTTTGGGCTCATCACAGTGATTCGAGGGGTAGTGTTGTGTGATGAGCCAAAACAATGGCTGTGAAGGAGACTACAAAGATGTGCATGACATTATAAATTCAAATTCCCACATCTAGGAGAGTGGAGAGGCTTTCTAAGCACCTTGTTCCACAAAAATGTTGTACATATATACCTAAGAACTAGTTTATTGAATTGTATTGTCAACAAAGTTAATGACTTTATCCCACAAACACTTTCTCTCTTGTGAAACCATGTTAGATAAAATGATTGGTCTTCAGAAAATCTTCACATTAATAATCCTTGCATCAACTTCTTTGGAAGTCTTAGTAAGAACTTCGGAAATCATCAGAATAACCTTGAGTGATATACATCAATTTTTGATGCCATCTACTTTTAATATGCAGACTTGATCTAGGTACTGGTAAGGAGTACAGTTAATGGTTATAATAATTATGTGCTTCTCTTTTCCAATCGGAATCGAGTAAAGTCTGCATCAGGCCAATATGACTGATCTTGCTGAAGCTTATCCTGGTTTCTGTAGCATAGTGACTAGGAGTATGTCTACTCCCCCTGGATGGGATGCTAGCCCACTGCAGGGTTACCCCCAGCACTAAATTTGCCGGTACCCATTTATACACGTAAGTGGAGAGAGACACTATAAAAGTAAAGTGTCTTGCTCAAGAACACAACACGATGACCCCGGTCAAAGCTTGAAGCTGGACCAGACCACATTCTAGTCTTCTCGATGACGATCGTGGCCCCGTCCCGCTCTTCAGTGTCCGGCCGGGGCGCCACACACTCACGCATGGGCTGTTCCGGTGTTTGGTCTGTTCTATTCCATCAGAGTCTAGCGTGGTAAGCGTGAGGCCACCGCGTGGACGGGTCCCCTGAGCGTGAATGTAGTATAAGTGGTTACTATCTGTGTCCTTTCTAACTCCCATATATTTCGATGAGTCTAGTAGTGCAGATCAATAAGCTTTGTAAATGTATATTTCTAATTATCCAGTTATATCCATGTTAAACTAGAGTCCAGCTTGTGAATTAAAATTTAAAATTTTAAGCTATCTTGTCTTTCAATTATATTGTAATGTGCAATTGAAAGTTTATAAATTGGTAATTGACAATTCAAGTTAATCATTTATTACTTATCATATATTATTATTATTATTAGTAGTATCTGTAATATTTGCAGTTTTACATCATTATGATCCACCTCTGATAATAAAAATAAGCGACAAGAAAATAGAACCACGTTTCGATGACTCCATGTCATCATCTGATTGTCAAGTTAAATTAGGAGATTTTTTTAAGAGAGAACAGCAGCCGCGCAGTATTGCTCTTTCCCCAAGAAACGAATTTAGTGATTGATTGAATGGGTGGGGTAAAGGGGATGTTAGGACAAGTCAATTGGGGTTGCTGTTAGTTGAATTAGAGCACTCAATTTTACTAGAATTAAACGGTAAAACTTGACGGTTGTCACATAACTGTAACCGTTGCGTGACTATGCAAAGAACGACCGCAAGAAGACTAGGGAGATCACAAAATGGTTTTTCTAAAAGTCTTTTTTTTGGAAGGGTTCTTTCAAATTCTTTGAAAACTCTTTTTTTTGCTCTACTCGTGGTTCTTCGCCAAAGTATATCTTGTGATAACCGTCCGTTTTGCAAGCCTTTTGACAAAATTTAAACCTGGCGGAAAGTAAGAAAAGTTGAAGGAACTGTTGCACGGATTTAAGCCAAACTTAGTCATGGGAAATGGCAACCAAATTCGGTGAAATATAAAAATGACCGCTTAAAACATGTCATGTATTCTCTGTCAAAACAAAAGGTTTACTTAGCTTAACAAACGATGAAGCGTATCGTTTTCAAATCTACCAAGGTTAATGTGGACGGAAAACATTTTACGCGTTTTCAATTTTCTCCGTTTTCAAATTTACCCGTGTCAGTGTGGACGGGGCCTATAAGTGGTGATGATTTTGTGCACGCTTTTATTGAACAAAGCTGCGATGTAAGTCGATTGTGTTTTTGTTTTGCTTCAGTGGAAACTGGTGGTATATGTAGTTCTAATAAAGGCTGGTTTTCCCTAAGAATAAACCCAAGAATAAACACAAGCAAAAGTGTAAGCCTGAGCGCATAAGAAAAACGAATACATATTCTTCTCATTCTTTTCTTCACTAGGAATCTGCGTGGCATAAAGTCGTAAAAAACTTAACAATAATGGTCTTTTTTTATTTACAATTGCTATTTTAGAGCACTTTTAGAGCACTAAACTGTTTAAAAGCGCGAATTGCCGCGGATGGCTCGGATGGAAATAGATTGCAGTTTGAAAAAGTTAGCCAACGTTTTCAAGTTGTTTCCGCGCGCCTTCAAAAAAATCGATATTTACAGCCGAAGTTTGACTTCTATCCCCAAATAAAGGTTATATCTTCAGTTATATATTTAAAGATAATATTTTTACGGGTAAAGTTGCCTACGGTACCACTTATTTCAGAACAGTTTAGACCAAAAATCTGCGAAATCCCCGTGACATAGTTCCTATTAGCACGAGCACAAGAAAACAAAATTGTTTGTTCTTCTTGTGCTTGTGCTTGTGCTTATGCTTATTTCCTATGAAAACCAGCCTTAAGGCCTTCTACAAATTATTTCATCGGAGGATTAGATATAAAACTTAACCACTGAATTACCACAAAAAAAAATATATTTACTACGAAACCTAATTGAGACAAACGTAATTGACTTTTTGCATGGTAATTTACCTTCAAAGGGCCGGACTTGGCGAGCGGTTTTTATTCCTGTCAAATTATTCTTAATAATCATGTCAACTTTTGAAACTAAAGTAAAGAATGAGAGATTAGGTTCGCAACCTACAATATTGATCGAAACCTAAAACTGAGCCAGCTTAATTTCAAACGCTCTTGTGGTTGGCTCGCGGCTTTTGCGCTTTTCAAGGAAATGTTTGTGTTAAATAATACATGTTTACCTGTTGAGAGGCGGTGAAGGATATGTTTTGAATTAGTGTTTCCGAGAATATTTGAATTGACGGAAATTCAAACAGGAAAAAATAATGTAGAACGAAAAAAACAACAAACTGCAGCAACAAACTCTTCGTGGCCTTTTGCGACCTGCGGCTTCGTGGAATTGAGGGGAAATGTTTCGAGTGGATTTGTGGACAAAATTTCAAGCTAGTTGCGGCGAAACCAAAACAGGTATTGAATACAGTTTCCATTCAAGCTCACGGCCACTGCATTATATACTCTTGATCATTTTTTCAGGGGTGTAACATTTTAACTGCAAAGCGAAAATAACGGTTGGTTTTATACTGTGGTCTCAAGAAAGCTGCCTAAAAAGGTCGAGTTGATTTTCGAGGTAGTGAAATTGCGTTTCGCTGATTGATAACGGCCTCGTTTAGACAGGAATGTTTGTCCAAGGCGTTATAAGAAGTTTCTTGTGTTTTTCTTTTCATTTGAACTTCCCTTAATTTGATAGCTTAGATCAATCCTTTAAAGCTTACTAGTTTTACAATATTGCGCTTTTAGCGCATCTTTGCCACACCTTTGCCTCGACGGAAGTTAGTTTAACGGCGTGACGTCACTAAGTCCGTGATAATCGATCGTTGGTTGTCATGGAAACAGAAGACCCCTTGTCTAAAGACTACAATTTGTATGGCTGTCCACAAGTTGCTCGGCATCTCTCAAAAAGACGATTACTGAATGTCAAAGTTTGCAACCGAATGCCAAAGTATCACGAAAAATTATTTGAATCTCGACGTTTTCGCTAGCTGTAGCGAGCGGTTTTGAACCAATCAGAGACACGAAGAAAGTAAACCCTATTAATCCTTGTGTGTCCGAATCCCCTAATTACTGCTACTTCTCCTGGATTTGTTTGCTGGTCTATCGGAGGTTGTCCCCCAGCATTCTGTAAGGTTCCTCCCAACAATTCGCTGGTACCCAGTTATACAGAGGGAGACACTGTGAAAGTAAAGCGTCTTGCCCAAGAACACAACACAATGTCCGACGGCTAGGGCTCGAACCCGGAACCGCTCGACTGATATGGAGTCCAGCACACTAACAATTAGGCCACCGTGCCTCTCAACAATGCAATCATAAGCAAACAAGACAAACGTAACCGACTTTCTTGCGAGGCATTTTAACTTTAAAAGGGTAGGACTTGGCGAGCGATTTTATTCCTGTCCAGTAATGTTTATTTAATCTTTGTGCCCATTGTAAACTTTAAGTGAACAATCGCAGATCTGGTTCGCAACCTGCAATATTGATCGAAACTTAAAAGGGAGCGTTATTTGTACGCCTTTATGGTTGGTCCGTGGCTTTCAACTTTTCAGCGAAATTTTGTGTTTGAATAATAGCTGTACCTGTTAAGAAGCGGTCGACATCTAATATCTCCTAACAATATGATACATTTTCAACTAGAGAGGTGATGAGAATTTACCGAATTAGTGGTGGATATGTTCTTGACGTGCTTTTTTGAACTGCTACTGTGTTCTTTGTTTGATTCACACGATGGCATTGTTTCTGCATTTTACTTTAAAATGTACGTAATTGTGGGCTTCGTGCAACGATTAGCTTTCCTTGGGTATTGAGATTGACGTAGTTAGAAAATTAGCGATTTAACTTGTTGAAAAATCGAACGATATTGAACGCAAAATTTTGACGCGCGAGCTTAGAATTGAAAGTATCACCTTGTCGACAAGGAGCGCTTTTCTGGAATTTTGCTTGTTACTGAATAGCAATGAGCGAACCCCCGGCGTTAGCAATCCAGCTTTTAGTTTTGGGAGTTATACCCCTGAAGCTTAAGAACCTAAAGAGGTTTGATACGCGCATATCACTAATGAAGGTTTTGTAAGAAATGCTCAGTATAATCGCCCATACTAGTCCTGATAGAAAATATCAGGTGAAATTGAGAAACTGAATGTGATTAACTAGGTATCTTTCGTGCACTACCTGAGTTTTCGCAGGAAGTGGCTATTTGCGAGAAATTGGTAGCCTGAATTTGAGCTTCCTCTGGTCGCCTACTAAGAAATTGCTCAAGCGATTGATTAATTTTTATTCGATTTTTGCGTGTTGCAGGTCTTTGATTTGGTAAAGTGATTCCTATTTTGTCTGTGCTGTGCTGTTCCGATCTGAAGCAGAGGAGCCCTGAAGTTGATTTATTTGCTGTAGCGATCACCTGGCCTTTGTAAAGATCTCAAACTGGATTTACAGGTACTTTTAACAATTTATCCCGAGAGTAGGGTCTCTAAAGGGATAAGAGAGCGTGAATGCGGGTCATCGTCGCATGTACTGTAAAAGCTTCTCTCAGTTTTAATGTGAACGAAGGTAATACTTTAAAATATTGAAAACATAAGCAATGTCACATGAAGGAAGTGCTCAATAGCTTTCATTTGCAATGAATGGTCACACACGAGGGCTTCATTCACGGACTTAAAAGTTAGAACCAACTTATGCAGCTTAGCAAACAGTACCACATGAAGGTACTACTCGATAGCTTTCCTTTCAGTGGTCGCACACCAGAGCTTCATCTACAACCATAGTCGTTGGAACGCTTACGCTAAAAAGATAAAATTGCAGATACTTGACGCTGAAACTTTCTCAATGGCGCATGCAAACATTTTACGAGGTCCCCCTCCCCCCTTTCAATGTTGAACCCATCGTGGCTAAGGATTGTCTGTGCAATATGTTCGGGAGCTCGACATTGAGAAGAGGAGGGGAGAGACAAGGAATTATTTTGGTAATCGTGCCAACACTTCTGACGATGGTTGTACTTTCTTTCTTCAGAAAAGTAATTGCGCTGACGGCCTTTCCGCAGCTCGAAATGAGCCAAAGCAATAAAAAAATGTTAAATCTATAACAAACTGTTTGTTATTTTAATTTTACTCCCTGAAGCCGGAAATAATTTTACTAATGCTAAGTTTTTGTAGGATTTGACTCGTCCCATGTCGCCTCTTACAATTCTTTTAGGGGTAGACTTGTGACGAGTCAAGCAGTTTACTATAGGCTTAACTTTAGGCAGTTTCGAGTTATCCCGTCTCCGAGAATTTAGTATTTGAAGAGACACTTTATAGTGATGGTCTTGGCGCAAAGCTAAAACACACCTAGATCCTAGAAAACTCGAAAAATGACAAAATTTTTAACAAGTGAGGATGATTCACAAGAGTATGGATGGAAAAATTTAATCTTCAGAGTTCGTAGTGGTCCATTATTTTTTTTGGTGACCAAGGCTGCCGCAAAACTGTTGTCTATTTTAAGCAGTTCTAGTCAAACACAAAGGAAGGAGAAAAATCGTAATTACTTTTTCACAGGAAACTTTGATCGTTACCGAATAAAATATCCGTTTTTCTCTGGCAATTGTTTATTGTTAAGTATAATTCGCGGCCTATATTGAAAAAAAAGAACAATGGATTGAAAAGAGTTGTGATAGCAGCTGCGTGGTAAATACATCACATTTGAAAAATTAATTTTATGCGCGTTTATACCTTCTCAAAGTTTGACGTTAACCTCTTATGTATAGCTACGGGGTTGCTTCGTTTTAACGACTGTTTCTTGGTTTTTAAGGTACGAACTGTTATCTCCATAAGCGCTGTGTTCTTGTGTTTAATAGGGATGACACTAAATTGTATGTTTCGGATAGAAATCGCCGGCGCAGTCGATTTCTTTTGTAGCACGACGAAATGGCTGATCGACGGAACGGAGATTTTCCTCAAAGCTCTCCAGCTGTTTAATGTTATCAGATTTATATCATTCTCAGCAATACGTCGATTCCAATTCCAGCTTATACTGAACCAAAATATGAAATTTATTTTTTTCGGTTTCGATCGAAATTTTAGCTTCTAATATAACGGATATTTGAAAAATCTGCCCGGCGAAGGAACTCGTCATACTGCATACTTTTGACCAGACAGCTTTGTTGTCGCTCTGTTGAGGCAGCGATTTATTTATTTGAAAATTAAGCACTCATTTAGTTACGTATTGCTTCATGTTGCGCTAGTTCATTTTTGAAAAGGAATAACTGCGAACTTGGATATGAACACCGCCGTTGCTTCAGTTTAACGTTAATAATTGGCGAACTAGATTTTTGTCACGAAATAACGTTATTAGCTAGTTTGCAGTAACATGTAGCGTATATTTAATTCAGTTGGTAGGTCGATCGACTATTCGCCTATTTTTAATTTGTATTTTTAGCTAATTCAACATTTGAAACAGCTGCTTATATAACTGTGACAATTCTATTTTTCTCTCTCAACGTTATAACTTATTTTTGCTGAAAAAATGCTGATGGAGTGGTGAATTAAGGCGTAAAAATTCTAGCCTGCGAATACAGCCGCCTCGCATTCGCTCCCGCTGTACGTGTGGAACGCGTTTCGCACGCAGTAGCGGGAGCGAATGAGAGGCCGCTGTATTCGCAGGCTATAAAAATTCAACCTGGACTTTTAATAATCATTTGGTTGGGCTCGAGAGATTTTTATAAGTGTAAAATTTAGTCTCGAAAAATGTTAGACTGTAGGTCGACTTCAGAAATTCGAAGAAACATTTAAAATCAAGTTGTGGGTTTTTTTATCTCAAAAGTATTTAGCTGCGCTTAGTTGGAGAGAGCAGTTTTAGCAGGACTTGTCACAGAGTTATAAACTGAGTTTTTTGTTTGTTTCTGCTAGTTGCGTCTGTCGTGAGTGCTCGGCTCCCGTCGGAAATGTTCGGTAATCCTTCGTGATAAAGTAGGGTTGAATTCGGTTGAATTCGTAATATCATGCGCAGATGTACATGAAAGGTAGTCGACTCTCATTTGCGACAATAGGTTAGTTGTAGGGGGGCGGGACTGAAAGTAAGTCTTTTCGTGGAATGTTATTTCGCTTCCATGGCATTTTGAGGTAGGTAAGGTCTTTGCCACAGAGGGTCTAATCTTATACATACAGATGAAAAATTTTGAAATAAGCATCACGTTTTTTTTTGCCTTAGTAACATGTATATTTAGTTGTTAGTGATGTTAGGTATTCGCTCGGTTTTGTGTGGGTTTAAATTTTCTATCTCCCACTCAACTCTCGTCTTGATTTATGTTTTCATGACATTTGCCGCTATAGAAACTGTATTTGTTTCAGCAATATGCAGTGATCAACGTTTTATGACTTGTTTGCTCGAGTTTTATTACGTGCACTTTGTCAGGCCTGACTAGCTAAGCGTTGTTACTAGTTGCTTAAAGTAATTTGCGTAAACTTAATTGGACTCCGCTTATGTCACGAACCAGACAAGCAAAACAGGGATTTTTCTTAGTTGCAACTCTTCAAAATATAATCTTTATAATAACACTTACTTTCAAACATGACGATATTTGTTTTTAGAAAATAGAGGAATTTACTGAAACTGTAGCCTATTTTACCGTAGTTGCATTTTTGGCGCAGTTAATTTTTGTCGTCGTTTATGTTAATGCAAACACCAGTAGATGTTTAACAGGTTCAATATTGATGCTCAGCGATAAAGAAAACATCAGTTAAAACGTAGTGGAGTTAAAGATCTTGTGATGATGTCAATATTTGTGGTTGTTATCACCAACGCTATCACTAATTATTCAGCCTAACAGCTAAATAGAAAAAATTGGAATAGAATTAAAGCTCAAACATTGCGTATAACGTTAGCGAAAGGTCCTGAAAATATCTAACTCGTTAGTGCTTTTAAAAGGCTGGATGCTGGGTTAAGGTATAGGACTGAATACTTCGAGGACAAAGCTTGGAAAAAAGGGAATCGATTTTGTTTTAAGCTAAATTTCGAGTTGGTTATGAACGCGGAACTTTCGTGCCGGAAACTTGTTCTTTCATCAGCTATTTGAAAACGAGAGTTAATGGAGTATTAGCGATATGTTCGCAAACAAAACCAATATTTGGCATCATTTTGAAGACCATTTCGTTTGGAGTTTGGATTATGCCCTTCTTGAGAGAGCTTTTCACGAATCTTCTCATGGTTTTTATCATCTGCCTTCAGGCTATATTAAATATTCGCTTTTTGTAATAACTATCACCTTTGTGAGCATAAGGTCACCAACCATTTAAGGGTCATAATAATGACTATTCTTTCCTTTTTGTTTTCCCTGCGGTTTGTTTATGTTTAATGTAAATGATGTTACCTCAAGACTCACAGTGAATGGTAGCGTCTATAATCAGGTGCTCCAATTTTATTAGAGAAATTTTTTTTTTGCTGAGACGTTCACTTTGAAATTACATGTCATGTGGATAATTTCGATCGCATGGGTATAGACAAATTTAAACCATGGATTATTTTTTGACCGAAAAATGGCAACTCGTGTTCACGAGAATTTAATTGGGTTTATCTTGTAGGTTTTGTTTAGACTTTCGCGTTTGTGAAAAATTACGATATTATTCTTTCTTAGGTTTAAATATAAGGGTAGCTAAAAAATTTTTGGCTGTTCATTGAAAATTAGCATCTTTTGCCTATGGCTATCTAAATGTTAAATTTTAATTCTTGCAACGTTTTATGTTGTCATATTTTTAAAATGATTTGGCACCCTTACCTGCTTACATACGTCGAAAATTATATGTCCAAGGCAATATTTTAACTCTGAGAGACATTTTAATGACGAAACTGCTATTTCATTAAGGGCCGGCTTTTATCAGCGCTTTCACAGCAATTCTATAAACCATTTTAACTATTAAGTACGCTGTGAAGAGTTCGCTTTGAGCCATTTTTATGGAGATTGTGCTTTGGTTATTGGGCGGAGAGCAGGTAGTCTATAGATCAGATTGTAATATTTAAATAGTTAAGTCCCGGGCCTTTTCTTTGCGCTTTTAATCAAAAGGATTTTTTGCTGCTAAAAAAAGTTGAGGTTATGTTTGGAAGGGATTTGGCGTCATATAAAATTGGGAGTACATGTGAATTTCTATGTAGCAAAAACAAATTTCACGAAACATTGTTATACATGAGGTGGCTTTTGGTTGAAATTTCAAGGCCCTTTTCACACTAGTGAAAACGGAGTCATCGTATCGAAAACTCATCGAAAGTTTTCCGCACACACGATCGTTTTCGAATCGGTTTTGCTGTCCATACTAAAACCGTGAAAAACATACAAAAACGCGCACTGTGGGGTTTGAGCATACGATGTGACTTGAGCCAGCGATGTAGCGATCATCGTGACGTCAGCGTTTTCGAACAGCATCTTTTTTTCGCCGTCCACAATGTAACAGGAAAACGGCGTTTTAAAAAATGTCCACGCTGGAAACTGTTTTTGAATAGCTCAGTTTTTGCTGACCGTAAATGTGGGATAGAGCGGTTTTCACTTGAGTGTCGAAAGTAATTTGCGTTTGCTTTGGTTTTGAGTTCACTACGCTTAGTGATTGGTTTAAAAATTTTGCGCCACTTTCTCGGCCAATCAGGAGTAAAACCAAAACCAATCGTGACTCGCTCGCGCACGTTTTCCCGCGATTCGTTGACAGCTACATGTATTTGCTTCGAGTTTTGATTGGTTCACTGGATTGTCTGTGTCCTTTGTGATTGGCCAGAGTAATTACTTTGGTTTTGGTTTTACGACACTCAATTGAAAACTGCTCTAAATGTGAACTGAATCTAATTACAAATAAAAAAGAAAAAAAAAAAAAAAAAATTTATAAAAAAAAAAAAAAAAAAAGAAAAAAAAAAAAAAAAAAAAAAACGACCCTAATTGTAAGTCCATGGGCTTACGTTCGCCGGAAGATCAGGAGCAGGGGGGGGGGGGGGGGGTATTGTCGGAGATTGTTATGTTTCCGAATTTGGAGTTGGGATAATTATTAAAGGGTTTTATTTTCTGGGGAGAGTTATTATTAGCCTGCGTACAGCTGTATTCTATTTCCTTTGTTGCACGCGTGAGGAAATAGAAGATGGGTGGTTTTAATGTGAAAAAATTTTGTCGCAGCGACTGGTTTGTTGCAAGAATGCACCATGTCACACGAGGCGATATGTCGCAGCAACATGTCGCCGCGACGTGTTGCAGCGACGTGTTGCAGCGACGTGTTGCCTAGTGTGTCCCGACCTTATTTAAAGTATCGTGAGCCACCTTGGCCGAAAATCATGGCTCCAAATTATGACCATAATACTGACCATAAAAGGGAATCTCTCAATGTTGACTGGCAAGGAGACTTAAAGGGTTAATTAGAACCAATTATTTTTCTCTGCAGGGTCGGTTTTGTTCAGCTGTGTTATTGAGTGCTTCATTCTGTGTTGATTAAGAAGCTGTCACAGGTGAGAATGTTTTTACTGTAACAACTGTCATTACTGAAAGTATTTATCGGTCCAATTCAATATTATGAACGTTTTATATTCTGTACAATTCTGCCAGGTCAGTTGCAATTTGCCCTAAGTACAATTTGTATTTGACAGTTTTGCACGCAGTCGATAATAGGCGGTACAGAAGGTATTTATTTCAGCTCATTACGGTGTTAAGGACGTATTAAATTGAATTACATGGTGTAGCCCTTTGCATGTTCGAAATTTACCTTCGCTTTTTACGTTATGTCGCTGAATTTATAGCAAAGTAATCATTGCAAAGCTTTGTTTTTCGTATTTTCTCCAGTTGTATGTAATCGATTGTTCGACAGTTGTATATATAAAGAGCTATTTTCTTGCAATTGTAACTTCAAAAGCTTAGCATTTTCACATTTTTCTACCCAGTTGTACAAAATTCTCTTTAGTTTAACTTCGGTAGTATAGGCTTTTTTGTCTTTAAAGATTTCAGTAAACGTTTGGGAACCAACAGGCATGTTTTATTCATAGCGTGGACGTAGTCACAAACACTACTACATGGCTTCAAACTTTTGCTATTTTGCATTATTAAGCTATTTTTACAATCTCAATTTAGTTTTGTGTTTCATACGAGTAAAAAGTTTGCAATATTTAAACGATTTCTTTAAATAACGCAGCGTTTTGCATGTATTGTTGAGAGCAGAATTTAGAGGAAAAAGGCACAAAACCTCAATTGTTTCTAAGGGTGGTCATTATACCTCACAATGGGGCTTGTTTTTTTTTTTCTACGGACATCAATAAATCCGGAAAAATAAACCTGAACTTGTTTTCTTTTAACAAAATCTTCGTGCTAAAAAGTGATATAGTTTTTAAAGTCGTATGTCAACTTTTCTATTACAGTAATAATATATTAAACAAGTGACTAAACATTTTTATATATTTGAATTGCTTTACATTTTACTTCTGGTTCTTTTTGCCATGTAAAAATCGCAGAACGCATCAAACAATGCAACCCCGATATATCGGAAAAATATACATTGCCTAAAATGTGCCCATTGTACGAATTTCTTTGTCTTAAGCATAACGTTTGTCACTTTCAAATTTTGCAATAGCTTACATGCACCGCAAAGGTGTTAAAACAATTTGAGCAAATTTTTCGTCCAAAACAGCATCATACAAAATTGTCGTAAAATCTGTTTCAGCGAACATTTACATGGACAGAAAGAAATTGAATCTAACTAACGTTGAAGTGAAAGTACGACAAACAGACTTAACAGTTTTATACAAGTTTTTTTAATGTTCGACAAACCAAAGATGTTGTGATTGTGAGACATCATTTTATTCTAAACAGACAAAATCTTGAATTGAGGTTACAAATTTAAACATGACGTCATCACATTGTTTACATAGTCTCGTGCAAACCCACTGAGCGTCCAATCATAGCGCTTGTTGTATTGCGGTTATTTTATATATCTTTTAATCGGCTTGAACGAACAGCTTGGCTTAATTGCTTTGTAAATCTTCTTTCTTTATCAAATTTCCACAGGAACGTTGCGTTTTATCAGGATTATTAAAGTTATCGTTTTATTTTTGTGAGCGTGGTCAATAGTTATTCTTTCACCTCCTACGCGGTTAGCCCACTGTTTTCATTCTGTTCCTTCCAATGTGCACAAAGTTTTGATATTATCCCGGGGTTACAGCTGGTCTTGTTTTTCGCTGTAGTCCAGTAGCTAGCCAGCCTTCTGTCTTTAATTCTGCGTGCTATGGTAGCAATATGGTCTGCTGGCATGTGGTTCGAACTCGAAACTTTCTCGAAGGTGAGAACGCAAATGTGTATTTTCTACTTTAAGATGTGTGATATTCGCGAAAAATGTTTTAAACAAATAGCCGAGTCAGCGATTTCACTAAGAAACCTGTGAAACGAGGAACAATTTCGAGCTTTGCCAGCGCCCGGAGATTCACAACAGATGTTACTGTAGGCATGACCTTGAAAGAATTATCAATGCTTTGATATTCTTCCATTCGAACGACTCGTTTTCCGTGAAGAATAATCACAAGGAAAAGCTTATGGACGAACCAGAATACAGGTGAATTGCGAAACTGTCAATTTTCAAGCAATCCTTAAAAAAATAGTTCGTGTCAAATTTCAGTAATGGTTGTTTATTCGATTTTAAACCGTCTGTTCTCTTCGAATAAGAATGAAAAAAAAGATTTATTTGAAGCATTTTCTGTCAAGAAAGGAAACGTAAGTTCTTGAAAGCGCAAAATCCCCTTCTCTATTTTTTCAATACATAAAATATTGTTTATAACAATAATCATTTCTATTCTTTTGTAATGCACATAGCCATTATTTTGTTTACATTCAATCGTACCTTGAACCATCATGTTTTTAATTTTGGTTAATAATCTGTTTCGATAGTGTGGTGTTCATATTTTGTCTTTGTTATCAATTATTTTAATTGGCAGGACTTCCAAGAAAACATCGTATCTGCCAAGTCTTAAACCAAAAGCTTGAGGATTTGATTTTTGCTGGTATTAATAATCCTTTTTATAGTTCCTCGGCCTTTTAAGTACTTCACACAAAACGCATTGTGATATATCGATAGTTTATTTCTAGTACATTGGCCGAGAATTTATATTAGCAACGAATTATCCGTCTAGACACAATTACGCATCCTGCGAATTAAACGTAGCAAGTTTCGTCGCTTATTAAAAAGAAAAAAACAACAACAGGCGAAAAAAACCGGAGAGACGTCCAGAATTTTGAAGGTTAATCGTTCTTTATCTAAAGCAAGTGGTGAAAAGTTGAGAGAAAGTATGCAAGTATGTCCTATAATCTCAGGCAATTTGTCCGTCTTAGACGGCAGTCCGCTATTAATAGTTGAGTAAATAATTAGGGATTACTTTATTTTAAATTCGGTTTGTCACTGATTTGTCAAAATTTTCCAAGTTTTTGTTATTGTAACTCATTTAGAAGTATACAGTGTGGTTGAAATGGTAGTTAGTTCTTTTTTAACCGAAAGACCAATTATGCTTCTGTTTAGTGTAGATGTCGTACAAAATCGGGCAAATATTTTTTCAGTACAGTATGTGCAAATGAGATTCGGAATTCCGCAGGATTAGGACGAGTTTCATACTTATTGTCCTCAACAGTTCAGTCCTGTGTTCTGAAATCTTACGCTCGTATTGGGAGCAACGTGGACTACACCATGCCGAAACCCTGTCCAAAATATGAATTTTTGACACTAATTTTTATGCATTATTTTAACTTTAGCTACCGGATTGGGCTTCTTGTCTTAATTTTCCTTGCGGATGTTTTCAAAAGCGAAAATTTAGAGGTTTTGAAATACTAAAATGGAGTTAGTTTCCCGGCATTGCCTTGTGTGTGTTACCAAACTGGGCTTTCCCATATCCTCTGATCCTCTGAGGTTTGTCTCGCCCCTAACCCCACCCCCCTCCCTCTGCCCACCCCCAACCACAGGAGGTTAGAAATGTAGGAACCACGAAGCTCAGAAGACCTCTTTAGCGTTTATACTGTTTCTTGACCACAGAAAAATGAAAGAACTTTCCTATGGTTTAACTTGGCTGGTGATTATGGTTGGAAGGAAGGCTAGACGATCAGAGAACAATTATGATCACATGCTGCAATTCTATCTCTATCAAAGAACTCTGTGCGTTGTTATAATAGATTTTGATTAGTTCAAATCTCGCACTCGCTTTATTTATACTTGTGCTAATTTACCCATTTTCCCCATCAGGGTCATGTGTTTTTGTCCAGTTTTTTGACGTATAAACTGTAAAGTCATTCTGCTAAAGATGGAAGCTGACGACGTTAAACCTGACGAGAGGGATCTTTTGTGCGGGTGGAGATCGTTCAGACCTAAAGTTCTACAGAAACTCAACACGCCAAAATGGTTTCTTGTGTTTCTTACCATTTATTCCTTCATGCAAGGTAAGAGAAATCTGCTCGTCAAGATCTTCTTCTTTTCCTCTTACTCTTGAAATTTATTTACGCACGAGAAAAAAGATCGAATGTTGCCGGGGCGTATTCTAAATGGATGCTGGTGAATTGTAGGGTCAACCCTCCAAAATGCTAGAAGTAACCTGTGATGGTCTTTGTCCCTTTATGTTAGAGCGGTTTTCACGCATTTGTGTGTCGTAAAACCAAAACCAAAGTATACACTCTGGCCAATCACAAAGGGAACAGACAATCCAGTGAACCAATCAAAACTCGAAGCAAATACATGAAGCCGATGCGAAACGCGGGAAAACGTGTGAGCGAGTCACGATTGGTTTTGGTTTTACTACTGATTGGTTAAGAAAGTGGCGCGAGTTTTTTTAAACCAATCACTAAGCGTAGTAATGCAAAATCAAAGTAAACGCGACTTACTTTCGGCACTCAAGTGAAAATCGCTCTATACAGAAACAGATACGAAATTTAGTATTAGTGTTGGTGAGCCGTGTGGCTGTTCTGATTCCAAAGATTTGTAGTGGTAGCAAAATATAGAGGAATCTAAATTGTTTTTGTCTTTTTCCAGGAATGATTGCTACGGGTCTGACGGCAGCTGGTCTAACTTCACTCGAGAAAAGATTCAAACTAAGCAGCAAGCAAACTGGAATGATAATAGCAGCAAATGACGTGTCCGCGCTTCTTCTGATCATCTTCATAAGTTACTTTGGAGGTCATAGGAACAAAGCTCGCTGGCTAGGCATAGGAGCCATGGTAACTAGCCTCGGATGTCTCCTGTTCGCCTTGCCTCATCTGTTGGTCGGCAAGTACACTCCACTTGAATTTGAAACGAAAGGAACCGGCGCCACATGCTTGTTCAACACTACGGGAATACCTAAAGACGACGAAGTTTGCGCTGAAGCGAAAGGATACACCGCATGGAAGTACATGCTTGTGTTTATAGGGGCTAAGCTTCTGTTAGGAGCTGGGACTACACCCCTGTTTACGCTTGGACCGGCGTATATTGACGAGAATGTGAGCCCTAAAGCGGCGCCCATGTATCTAGGGGTCTGGTTCACGGCTACGTTTTTCGGCCCTGGGATTGGTTATGTAGCAGGAGGATCTCTTTTGAATGTCTGGGTCGATCTTATTCAGGTAAAAAGCCAAACAATGGTTATATGATTTATTACACGAGATAGAAGCGTAGATACTGTATTCTGGCGCTCGTTCTTTACGTAGTGGTTCTTTTCAGTCTTCGCTACTTGCTCTGCCTTTGTAGGAGAATCATGCCAATGCGTCTGTATAAAACAATGTCTTTATTGGTCTTATTTTGGTAACAACGAAGTAGTCTTGGATAATTCTTTGCTAACTTATTGTAAAGATTTGTACCCAACTTATACGTGATTTGAAATAATTGGATTTTTTTTTTCGAGAATACGAGTCTGGCTTACGTAGTTCAATAACACATCTGTTGTTATAGCCACGACTTCACTGATGTATGCGAAGCTTAAAACGATTTTTAACTGTTTTTGTTTTTTCTTTTAAGACTTATTTATACAAAAACTATACTACTCTCTCTTAAATAGCGAACCTTACATGGATTGCAGCTTTTTAATTGGAATTTTGGAGAGGGTTTTACAATCTCCGTTGAGTTTAACATCCCGACATTGCAAGTTGGTTTCATACATTTTTTTTTTTTTGCTTCTCCATTTATAAGTTTTATCGGATTTTTCTTTTTTCCCAGCCCCCTGGAGTTGACTTAACACCCGATGATCCCCGCTGGATTGGGGCCTGGTGGCTAGGATACTTTTTCGGGGGACTTCTACTGCTGTGTACTTCTATAGCCCTTCTTGGCTACCCTAAAGAGATGCCTGGGGCCCGAGAACAAAGAATGGCCGCCATCAAGGAAGGACTCTTGCCTCCTCGCGACGAACACATTCAGGGACGATTGAAGGATATATTGCCAGCAACTAAAGCCATTCTGACAAACAAAACATTCATGCTAAACACGTGTGCCTTTTGCTGTACCACTCTCATCGCCACGGGACTTGGGCCGTTTGTCTCTAAGTTTATTCAGTCGCAGTTCGGCAAATCGTCTTCTACAGCAGGTGAGTTTAGAGTAGAGATCGAGAATAATGTGTGCACGAGTGACTGCAGACGAAAGTTCGTCAAACCTTTGCCTTGCACTGGGCGCATTGTATTGGAAGTTTTAAATTACCGATTTCTGGCCTCAGTTGTTCAAAGAGTGGATAACGCTATCCACCGGATAAATCGCTATCTAGTGGATAAGTGTTGACAAAAGATACTACACGATCCATGGGATGGTAATTTATCCAGTCGATAGCGTTATCCGACCTTCGAACAACCGGAGCCTGATGTCTTCTCGCTGGCTTTCCATTGCTCAGCGAATCAAAAATTAGATAAGTCTGGGAAGCAGGTTCAATTAGCTGCATACATGTAAAATGCAAGGTTGCTGAGAATTTTGAAAAAAAGAAGAATCGTCATAAAGATGTCTGAAAATAATAATGATACGTGTTTTATTCTAAACAAATCAATACACTTTTTAATACAAATGCACTTTTTCTATGTGCTATTTGCTAACTTAGTTTTAAAAAGAAAGGAGAATCGTCTGAAAGATGTCTGAAAATTATCAAAACTACGTGTTTTATTCTAAGCAAATCGAAACAATTTTTAATACAAATGCACTTTTTCTATGTGCTATTTGCTGACTTAAAATACTTTCTTTCGGGGACAAACGTGCCTCAAATATAATCTTTGCAGCCATTATTTAATCACGTCACGAGGATGCTTGTGTGACAAAAATAACGGCTGGGGAAGGATTGCGTGACAAGTTAAAAGAATGTCAGCTTAATGACTAACGTATCCGAGGCTAATTTTTCTGTTTCTCCCCCTAGGGATCCTCTCTGGCATCGTGATTATCCCAGGGACCGCCGGCGGTATTTTCCTGGGGAGTTACCTGGTCAAGAGGGTCGATGTAAGACGCTCGTGTAAAATTGCCGCCAAGTACTGCTTTATCTTTCAGTTTATCGGTACCTGGGCCGTGTTAACATTTCTCATTCCCGGATGTAAGACCACATTGCTTGCTGGGGTCAGTCAGGCATACAACAACAGGTACATAAACCTTTCAGTTCCAAGTTGGTATTCTCCTAATCCTTACTTTCTTTCTTACATTGTTTTAATGCCAGTTCTGAGAATTTAGTAGTCCTTCACAGGTACGGCGGAGCATTTTTCCAAGTGGGGGGGGGGGGGGCTGACTAGTGACTTGAAGTGGGGGGGGGGGGGCTAAAAAGACTCTTCTCTTAGTAAGTCTTTATTTTTTCGGAAATTCTGGGGGAGCTGAAGCCCCCCCCCCCCAGCCCCCCCGGCTCCGCCGTCCCTGCTTCAAGACAATATCCACTGTCTGCTTGACATTGGTGTTGATATTGTAACGATAAAATAAAATCAGGCGTTGCTTAGAGCTGTTTCAACTGAGCGTCCTAAAACCAAGACTAAAGCAGTTACAATGGCCAACGACAACTAACGGAAATGGTCGCATTGGACCAATAACAACACAAAGGAAAATCACGTGACTGACGCCGAGCGCGTGAAAAATCGTGTGACCAAGTCGAGGTTGGTTTAGGTTTTGCATCTGATTGGTTATTAGGTCTGGTTGCGCGAGTTTTCAAACCAATCATAGAGCAAGTAGAGCTAAGTAAAGCACAACCATAAAAAACAAACAACAACAAAGCAGAACCGGATTACTTTTGAAACACATGAAAACCGCCCTAAGAACTTTCCTTGACGCATAATTACTCTTTAAATCTAGAAACTTCAATTTTGAAAATGTTCGACTCGGTGTTTCTGTGTGTATTAATGGGGGTGGGGTGCGTTAAGAAATTTCTTCTGTTACTAAGTTATACAGTTGACTTCCGAAAGCTTGAACCTTCGATAACTTCAAGTCGCGCTAACTTGTATCAAAATGATTTTCCCCTGGATTTGCTTTATGTACATTTACAGTAACTTATCGTCGATAACTCGAATTCCCCGCTATTGATAAATTGGTTTTCCATTCAGGTAATTTTCTTACTAATTTTATCCTCAATAACTCAAGCCTTATTCGATCAACTTTCGATAGACTGTTCACAGTCCCCTACTTTTCCGTGAAGTCGTAGAGATCGATCGTTCAGTCCGACGAGCCGCCATCTTGGTTTACAAACGCGAGCAAAAACTGGGGAGAGTGCAAAAACCCCGTGGGTGGCTAGGCTGGATGCTCATAGCGTGGCCACCCCCCCCCCCCCCACCCACGGGGTTTTTTGCACTCTCCCCATTTTTTGCTCGCGTTCGTAAACCAAGATGGCGGCCCGTCGGACTGAACGATCCATTTCTACGACTTCACGGAAAAATAGGGGACTGTGAACAGTCTAAACTTTCGATAAATCGAAACTTTTCAATACCCTTTTGCGTTACAGGGAATCAAATGTTATAATGTCGACTTTTTTCTTGTATATAGTATCCCTTGCTCCGTATTACTACTTTTCTTTGATTATGTTCATAGAAGCCACGCCTACTAAACTCTCGACTCTGTTATTTCACAGAACACTCACCGACATAAACTTGTCCGCTTCGTGTAATTCGTTGTGTCACTGTAATAGCCGTGATTATGACCCTGTTTGTGGAGTGGATGAGATCTCATACTTTTCCCCGTGTCATGCTGGATGCACGGTAAAAAAACCTGTGGAAGGCGGGAAAATAAAAATGATTGAACGAAGAAAAGAGGTAATACATCTGTACTGAGTTAAGTTTGTCCTTTTGCAACATTTGTCGTGCTCTAATTTCGGGGAGAATCAACAAACGAAGGTTGCTGTGTGGGAGAATTCCTGTTACAGCCTAGTAAACGTTCGAAAATAAGCCCTCCCCAAGACAAGATTTAACTCTTTATCCCCTGGTAATAAACCTCCTTCTGTACATTTTGATTTGCATTGTTGCCATGACTGTATGTTCCGAGTCTTTTGAGGTTCACTGTAGACTGCTTGTTTTGTGTTTCATATTGTTATATTTATCAAGGTTTACCGTGCTATTTATGCACCAAAAATGTTTCAAACACAAAATCATTTACAGATACAAGCCCGAACATCGTTTAAGTGCAAAGTCCCATGGGCCTACTTGTGGCCTAATGCTTAGTGCGCTGGAATCCGTATCGAGCGGTCCAGGTTCAATCTTGCTTGGATCTTTTGCGTAGTGTTATCAGGCAAGGCACTTTTGGTAAAGGCGAATTAAATGTTGAATGGACTAGTATCCCATTCAAGGGGGAGTACAACCGGCATAAAGGTGGCGAAAATATCTTCAGCAAACAAGCTGCCAGTGCTTGCACTTGAAAATTTCATTTATTTATTAAGCTATATATTTATTAAGTTATTTATATACCGTAGAATTCCGTGTTATAAGCCCTGGGCTTATACAACTTCGTAAGGGGTTTTGGGCTGGGCTTATAAGCGGAGGGGCTTATATCCGGGAGGTTGCTTATAAGCGGAACTGAAAAAATCGTTTCAAAAAGAGCCAAGGGAGCGTGCGGTAGAAATACCTTTTTAAAGTTAAAAACGCGTAATCAACTAGCAACATGTAGCCCTGTTCAGTACTGTCATCCGGTAGAGGGGGGCTTATATCTCGGGGGGGGGCGCCTTATAATCGGATGAATATATTTGTTTTGAGCAAAGATGGGCCTATAACCGGGGGGGGGCTTGTAAGCGGGAAGGACTTATAATCGGAATTATTAAGGTATTTATATATTTATTTATTTTGTTTCTTTGTTACCTCAGGAGTATGAGAGCTGCCGTTGTATTACGTCTCCAGTGACTTCCACTCCTTATGGTACCGCCAAACAGGGAACTTGTGACCGGGATTGTAAGAATCTCATTCCATTTCTGTTCGGCGCTGTTGTGCTGCTTATCTTCAATTTTATGAACGCCACGCCCAACAAAACTGTCGTGTTGAGGTGGGTTCTTGCATGTTCCAGTTGTTTTAGAGCTCTTTTTTTCTTGCTGTGAGTTGTCGCTAGTTCAATGTTTTTAACAAACTATTTTTAACGGTTTGAGGAGTATTTTTGACGAAATTCGAGGTGTTTGGATAGCCGATGAAACACTCTCTCGAGTGTTTGATATATCTTCTCAATCAAAACAAAAAACTACGGAGTAAACGAAGAAATAAAATCGTAAAAATCTATGCCGGGCATCTCAACCTTTTTCACGGTTATGATTTTCTTTGTTTTAACTTGATGAATAACTAATAAGTTTGAGAACGCTATTGGAATACAATTCTGTGGACTTTTTAGTGACTTTGGTTTTATTTGTGTTTGTTGTCGTGGTATGTAAAACGTACGGATCAATTTGGTTCCGCCCCCCCCCCCCCCTCTTCCCGCGTGTGGTGGGGGGGGGGGGGGGCCCGCCTATTGATCCAAACTTACTACATACTGAGAAACAGTGTGTATTTTAGCCCCAGACTGTTGGGAGTGTATACTAGCGATGCTTTCGTTTTGTAAATTGAAGCTTGGCATTGTTTTGCTAAATATCAAAATCAACAGCGCGAAGAATTTCAGATTCTTACTTTACCTCAGCTTGACTTCATGACATTACGTCATGTTGCCTAGCAACCTCAATGCCTAAAACCGCGGGCTCAGACAAACTTAGTTTTCCCCAGACTGACCGCAATGTTTCCTTGTTTTCCAGATGTGTTCCAGACAACCAGCGGACGTATGCTCTGGGACTACAGTGGCTATTTCTGTGTATGTTTGGCTCTATGCCTGGTCCTGTTATATTCGGTGCATTTATAGACAAGACTTGTATCCTGTGGGAAGAGACCTGTAACGGCCAAGGGAGCTGTCTGGAATACAACAATGAACTTCTCAGCTATTTGCTCGTGGCAGCTGGTCTCTTTTTTCAGAGTAAGACGTCTTTCTTCTTTTTTTCGGCAGACTTAGTTTAAGAAACTGAAGTCCGGTCTCTATTGAGTCTTCGCGCTCGAAAAAGACGTCTTTAGTTGAAGACCAAAAATTGCATACTGATGGCGTAAAATGAAAAATGTGAATTTTTTTTTATAGTGGTCATGCACTTAGCTTCGAAGTAGCACCAAGGAGTTGACAGCTTAAATTTCGTACTAAGGAAAAGAAAACAGCAGTTTCAGTTATTGAAGGCTTGGAACTTAGATCCCCTGGACGAAACATCCGAAACCCCCCGGCAATAACTTACCTAAAGGCGGCGAAATACGAGATACAAAAACCCGTATTTCTACCCCACGCTCAACTTGTCTCGCAACAAATTTCAGTGTTGCAAGTTGCAAACATGTTGCACAAATAGAACGAAGTTCTACTTTTTGCAACAATTTGTTTTTCAACTTTCAACGCCGAAATTTGTTGCGAGACAAGTTGAGCGCGCGGTAGAAATACGTGCAACAACTCGTTAAACTGGCAATGCAACAATATTGCGCGACAAGTTGAGGGTTTTTGTATCTCGTATTTCGCCGCCTTAAGAGTCACGTGCAAACAAGCAGTTTTACTGGCATAGTGTCAATCACCAGGAGCTAATGAGCTCCTGCAATCGCTCATTACGTTTGACTGAAAACGTTGGAGCAGAATACGAACCGGAACTTTCTTAATGGCGTACTTTAATTTTTCTCTTTCAGTTCTTTCAGCTGCTCTGTATTTTGGTTCATGGTTCTTCTGCAAGTCGAACGATCCACTCCCAGGAATCCCGGATGTAGATCATCCAGCGCAGTCTCAAACTCGCCTTAGCCCTCCCCAGACACCGGTACCAGGCCTGGAATTCCGACAACAGCGGCAAGCAGCTGGTCAGCAGACTACTTCAGAAGAAGAAGCTCTTGCACAGCCTGGTTCTGACGACAAAAATTCTTCCCCAGTCTCTGGCTCTGCGCGGTATGCAACTGGTGACGATAGTGTGTTTCTATCGTTCAAGGATGCGGGTAACGAGAGCCGAAGTAGTTTTCTACCCGTTGCGCAGATTGAGTCTTCGATTTAGAGGTGAATGTTTCTATATAAAAACAGATACGAAAGCCCTTTCTTCGTAGAAACTATTCCATCATGAGGCCCTATTTTCACATAGAGGTTTAATTAGAGGTTTTTCTAGTAACCGTATACACGCTAGCAAAACAAGTCAAACCGTTTAAAATAAATAACATCGAATAGGCCGTAGCACCGTTCGTGACTCTTGTAGTGGCTGGAATGTAGTTTCGTACTACCCAAATCGCGTTCATCGTTTCATCATAACCATCAAGTCTCGAGTACGAACGATCAATGTTTGAAAAAAATCGACATAAGAGTAACATCTTTAAAACTTAGATTTCAGTGTTCAAACTTTGTTCTAGCCTAAGTTACCTCAATGAGTACAATGGCTTCGCGCGCGCTCGTTTTTCTCTTCCCGTCGACCAAAGGGAGTGATCGCAGTTTTCAATCATGTAATAGGATGTGCGCCGTAAGGGCTTATTCATGTAAATTCTTTGTGAGATTAGCCTCTTTGTACGTACGCAAGTGACAAATTTCGATCTACTTTTGGTTAAGTGCGACGAATGATTCGTATCGTCAAAATTAGTTTGTAACGCTTCGAGGTGTTGTTTCTAACTGAAGTATTATTGAAAAACTAAAGATAAAAAGAATATAAATTAATGCTTTTTGAGAGCGTATTGAGGTGTTTAAACAACAGCGTTTTGTTTAGTTATTTTCTTTTTTGTATTTGTTGTTATTTAATTCAGTTTTAAATATGCTTGTACTTTGTGTATATTTACGTATTCACAACAGTTTTCTACATTTGTTATAATACGTACGTTTTGAATAATGCGTGTTTATCCGTTTATTTTTGATATCACCATAGATCTAGTTTAAATTAATTAATTGAGATGGGTTCTTAAAAACATTTTCGCACGGAGGGTTATTTTTTCTAGACACAAATAAAAGGTTAATATGAAGCATTATTTTCATTGCATAAAATTCTAAATTAACTCGAGGATAAGTTAAAAATGTAAGTCTCCTTCGCAGCCGTTATTTGAATCGTCACGCAACGCTTCTCGCGAGGGAGCGTTGCGTGACGAGCCCAAACAAATGCTGAGATGGAAACTGATAAAAATGCAGGAAATTCAGTTTAAAAAAATCCTACCATTACAGCCGCCTTTCACTCCTGCTAGCCGCTAGCCCTGGTTATATTCCTTGATCCCCTTAGCAGCGCCAGCAATATAGTCGGGGGGAAAACTGCCAGTTTAGGGAAATCTTCGTTGAAGCACTCGAAGAATTTCCGAATTATTTTATCCAATCAAAAACTAGCGCATGCGCTCACGAGTACTCTAAAAGCAATCGCGTGTAGAGATACGTCATGTTGCTTAGCAACTTCTGGGACAAAAACCGCGGGCTCAGTCACTTCCCGGAGAAGTGATGTCGCCATCAACTGGCACTTGTTTCCCCGACTAAATAATGAAATGCGGCTGTATTCACAGACAACCTGAATGAAAAACTTTAACATGAAAATGAAGTCCTTTAAAAAAATTATACACTTTTTGATCTTTCAATTCAGTGGATGGGGTATTTTTATACTGTCCTACTATATTACAGCACTACTTGACAATCGTGTCCTTTTCTACAAACAGCAACAAAACAATTTTTTGTCTGGTTCAGCTGCACTTTTTGAAATAATTTCTGGAAAATATCACACTAAGTTTATAGAATGAATATAATAATTGATGATGTAGTTGTATGGTTAATTGTAAATAGAAATTGAAGAAAATTATAAGTTAAATGCTTGGGAGATAAATTCAACCGTATTTGAGTGTTTGAGTGTATTTGAGTGTTTTCTGGTATTGTAAGTGAATTAAACACGAACCCGCGCTATTAACGAAAATCTGTTCCAAGTCTTTTCGTCCTTTGCTTCGCACTGAATCAAGGGAAGGCGTAAGATTTTTTCCCAGTCCTTTATGACCTTTGTCGACAAAAAGGAATTGGTAAAGAGCCGTTGACTAGATGTCTTTTGAATTATACGATTTATTAGGCGTTGTGGTATGGTTACATTTCACTTTGCAATTTTATCTCTAAACAAATAATTCCAGTTGGACGAACCGATTGTGTGGCTACCGTTACTGTTTAATAGCGCGAGTTCATGTTTAAAGAAATCGTTTCTCATTATGTAGGTTTTCTGTTTTCTTGGTGATACGAGTCAGCGGTCTCTTGTGAGAGACACGCGCGCTGGCGTGCTGTGTCTCTCGAGTTCAACTGCCTTGTAAATCCTTGAGACCAGAAAATGGTTTAGGTTATTTTCTTTTACCAACATTTTCTCTTTGTCATTCAAATATCAAATAAAACAGTGTTACGTTTCTTGGCCTGTTATATTCTTTTGCGTTGAATTTTTTACTTTTGCATCCTCCCTATTAAAGATAACCGGGTTCTTTTAGCTGTGTTCTTTTCCCTCACAGATCTGCCCCAACCAGAAGTCCATAATTATGGAATTATGGACTTCTGCCCCAACTTGGGAATATGAATGGTTTCAGGCGAAATAACGGGGCATCTAGCCAAAACCCAACACTACCCCTTGTCAGGTCATTCTGCATGTATCTCACACATACCAGAGTTACAAGGAGTGGACCATTAGATTACCAAAGGAGGGGGCGAGTGGACAATTATTGGGCAGTTAAAAATTCATGCAACACCCCAACCCCACAAGATGCCATTTTCCCTCTCGCTTTTTTAATCGCTTCTTGCTCAACAAACCAAGAGAAAAGAGTGGCTATTCGTGTCTACTAATTGCGCCCATGTAACTTAAAAATCCTGAGAAACCCCACGATCGGTTTAGGAAAGGTTCGATTCGACATAAGAAAAATTGTATTTCAACATGGCGGCCCCAACAAAAAGACAGCCCTACAGTTTCAATACGCATGCTACATGACAAAAATGAATCGAACATAACAGCGTTGATATTACGATAGTGCTTGTTTTGTCTCTTCAATGGACAAATGGCTACGTCAATAAGGTTTGTTCGATAGACAACTATCAATACTGACAAAAATGCAGTCAATATATTCTTTATTTATAAGAAACATCAACGCTTTTAAGCGTTGCGCTTAAAAGCACAGTTACATCTGTTAAAACGAACCAGTTTAAGACGTTTACAATTCTCGTATTTTTGGGGAGTTATAAAAAGACACCATTATAACTTGTACACAGTAGAAGTTGTTTATGTTTACCTTGAAAAAAAACCTTTTAAGAAATTTCCACCAAAAAATAAAAAAAAAAAACGTTATTATATTTCTGAAAAATGTTTGAAACGTACTTTTTTAAGAAAAATAAAAAGATAAGTAAAAATTAAAAGGAAAAAATGGTTATTTCATAAGCCAATCTTTGTAAACACAACTTGAACATCGTTTTTCGGCCGTGACACTGGAAGCCATTTGTATGTCAAATCTTGTTCCGGTACCAGTTCCCACTCGAACGACTGGAGAAGATGTCTCGCTATAAGCTGTAGAAAATGAAAAAAAAAAAATCAAGTTTTAGTCAATGAGTGAATTTAAATCTGCAGACAACACTCCAGTTTTTTGGCCACGCAAGGCAACGCAAGTTGATCACACGTCATTCGCTACATTCTGACTGTGCAGGACAAACCCCGCAGCCTTGAAATTATTCTTTTTGCGTGCACTTACGAGTCCGTTTAGCCACCCAACGCAAGTCTGTGCGCAAAGTCAACTTCCGACTGGTTGCGCCTCCGTTAGACCAGGGCCTTAAAAGGGTACTCTGTCTTTTCATCCAATTGTCCTTTTGCCATAAGTAGCCCAGTTCTGAAGTTCTTCCGGCGATAAAAATCACAATAGATCATTTCCCATGTACAACTAATTAACAAGGCTCGCGAAAAACAAACCTTAATAATCTTGTGAATGAATTTATGTCCTATGCACATTCGGGGACCTGAGCCAAACGTCCACACTCGATCTCGGTCTAACTGGTTACTGTGAAAGAAGAAATCAGTAAGTACTAACAACTTTACTTCGTTTGAGAAAAATGTGAATGTAATCAGGGCAAAAATATCACTGTTTTCTGTTTGTTTGTTTGTTTTTGCTCCTCTTCTTTCGTCCCAAATATAATCGAAAAACCGGGGCCTGAATTTTTCAAATGCTTAAACTATACCTTTCACATGTACTTTGCAGAATGTAGTTACATCATTATGCACCTATCAATGTTAAGCCGCTGGGGGGGGGGGGGGGAGGCCGGGCATAGGCGGGGGATTTGACAGCAAGTATTTTCCCGTAGTGGGGACTTTTGACCGTTTCAATGGACTTTCTTACAACATTTTGTTGTCTAAGTGACCCTTTTGAACATCCACACATGCCCTGGGGTTGGGCATTTGATCAGAAAGTCTCAGCGAAGTTCAAATGCCCGGCCTATGCCCGGCTTCCTCCCCCCCCCCCCCCCCCCCAGCTATATTTACATAGGCATGCTTACACTCAGACGTGAAAAAGTTAAAGGTAGGGGAACCGGCAATCAAACAGAACAATAAAATTCATACAGCGATTTTTATCATTTTCGGAACGGTGCCAAAAGAGAGCCGAAATTGACTTCATAATCTACTTTGTATTTTAAAATTCTCACCAAGTGTCCCATCGTTCAGGTAAGAACGTTTCAGCTTCGGGGAATATTTTTGGGTCGCAGTTGGCAGCTCTTGTGAGAAATCCTACATGGTAACCTCCGGGGATTTTGAAGCCGTCAATTTCCACTTCCTGCGGGGAAGATATACAAAACGATTAATTTCTATTAGCTTGAGATGTTATATACTATCCCTCGCTACACTACCACACTTCAGTTTCAAACATCATACATTTGGATGGAAATACAATAATAAACTATTGGATAGACCCCCACCCCCCCTTCTGACCCTCCGACCACAATCAGCAAAGAATGTAACACAAATCGTTTCAATTAAGAGCTTACCTCTTTTGCAATTCTTCGACCTCCTAAAAACGGTGGCCAAAGTCTTTTTACTTCTAAAAGGACATTTTCCAGATATCTGTCATCCCGGGCTGCTTTGAGCCGTTTTTCAATCTAGAAAATCAAACGTGACAACGCATATTAAGTAGAAGTCATTATAAACTGCCCTTTCATTTCATGTCTGTCTGTCTGTCTGTCTGTCTGTCTGTTTGTCGGCTGACTGACTGACTGACTGATCAATCGATTGTTTAACTTACATTTTGCGGCTTAGCAAGTTCAATACAGAAAGATGTCATCAAGGAAGACAAAGCCTTTGGAACCAGAGCAGACACAAATAACAAAATGTGATTTGCCATTTCAGCCTTTGATTTAAATTCAGATTCCCTGATTGCATTTAAAAACCTAAAAGAAGGTGAAACAAAAAAGGATTAACTACCTGTTTGTGTTTTATAGTTATGTTCATGTTTAGATTTCAACATTCGTATTTTCAGTAATCATATGAAGCATTAAGAGACAGCCCACCATCATTTAATTTCTTGAAACATTTTTAAACAGCATTTTTAAACTTTCAAAAACTGTCTCAACTGATTTCATGGAGATGAAACTTTACTGTTGCATTATTACAATGTACTGATCTAGTGATTCAAGGTACCCTGGAGCAGAGCAAACCTTGCTAAACTATAATGTTCAATGGGGGCCTTTTTGTTAAGAGTAAGCTGTTTTTGTCCATTCACTCACCCATTTTTCTCCTCTGAAAGACGCTTATTGACAATGTTCAGGAGACGATTCTGTCAAAGAGATTTTGCAATAATTAAATACCATTTTAGAGTTTAGATAAGGTACATGTATACAATTATCCAAGCATAGTTTAAATGTTAAGCACCGTTTTTGATTGCTTTTAATTAGAAGCTAAATTGAGAATATTGCCATGGGTAAATTTTCAAGTCCTGGAATCTTTCTCAACAAACAATAATAACCGGTATTAGACCCCCCAGCAACAAACCCTACCTCCAGCGCGGTAACCAAACTTTTGCCATAGACGAGGCAAGATCTTGCAAGGGGACTAAGGGTCATGCCCTCCAGAAAAGATTGAAATCTAGAAGCTCTGAAACTCTTCAGCATGAGGTATTTCAACGGGGATTATTTTCTAAACAAAACCTATTTTGTTTTTAAATTTGGGTAAAAATCTAGAGGAGGCAAGTGCCTCGTCTTGCCTCTTGCTACTTATGGCCCTAACCTCCCTCTTTTGTTGGGCAATTATATAAAACTGTCTAAACTGTTTTAAGAAAATAAGACAAAACATGCAGCCCTGTAACCGCCTCCAACAGATTCTGTTCATGAATACACAGCTGTCACTATTTTCCATCATTTCAAAGTTCTATGATTTGTAACAAGAACCAAACAGGGTGTTAAATATAAGCTCGGGATAGGAGTGTATAGTTATTAGGAAATTATGATTTGAGCAGGATACAGTACCTTTGCCACCATTGCCTTGCTGTATCCAGATTTGTAACCATAAACATTAAAATTCACCGGAACAGATATAAGCCCTTTCAAATAAAACCATGTGGATTATAGCAACTGCACACAAAACTCGTCATAATTTTATAGAAATATTTCACAATCAGCATGGTGGCAATTTAATTGTCAGTATGCTGAAGTTCAGAGCTAGAGTGACTTGACAAGAGTTGTTGATTGAGTCAATTATAATACAAGAGAGGATTGCAGGTCAGTTCTTTTTGGAGGGAGGGGCTAGTCGATTGTATTAAGAGGGGGAAATGGTACTCTATGCGAAATGTTGTTTTAAACTTTAATCTAGCACTGTGCTGTTACTGGGAAAGACACTGAACTGCTACATTACTGGGGCCAATGTAGCAAGCACAACTTTGTCAAAAATATTACAACAAGTTGTCAAGTGACATTAGTCACCTTGTTTCTCCTAGTCCTACAGATAGAGACTAGGTACGACTTTCGAAAAACTTTTTACTGATATAGTGGAAACCAGATATAATGGGCCCATTTATAATGAAGTCTGAGTAACAAACAATATTCTTCTGCCCGACCAAAGTTACTGAACAGTTAAATGTAAGGAAAAGAACCCTGATATACAGGGCCCTGTTATAATAAACACATTTTTCAAATACATGGGTTTAACTGTATTTAAAGAGTGCATGATAATATTTTCTTACCATGCCAGTGAGCTATTGTAAGATCAGTAATAGATGCAGCTTCTTCTTTTGCAGTTTCCATCTCCAGACCCAGAAACAACCGCAAACACATCTCAGTTGTTAGCTGCTTGAACAGTTTATAAGGAATAACAATGTCACCGTCTTCAATGCTATTCAATAACCTAGAAGAAACAATCTCCACTTCTCCCATGTAGCGAGTCACCTCTTCAGGTCTAAAGACGTTATGGAGAATGTTTCTTAGCCTTATAGCTTCGTCATCACTGTTGAAAATCACTAAGTCACCATATAAACTGTACATGTATCCAAAATCCTTGTAGCCCATGTCTAGCTTGCCTCCCTTGTCTGTAAATGAAAAAATAAAAACCTTGAATCACAAAAATGTTCTGAAAAAGTTTACTAAGGGAGCATTCTTTTGGGACTATTCTAGAAAAGGAATACCGTAAAATTCTGGTAATAAGCCCTGGGCTTATCCAACTTCGTAAGAGGTTTTGGTTGGGCTTATAAACTAGGGGGCTTATAAGCGGATTATAAAAAACGTTTCGAAACGAGCCAAGCCAGTGTTGATCAAAATACGTTCTTAAGTAAAAAGTCATAATAAATCAACTTTTAGCCCTGTTCAGTACTGTCAACCAGCAGAGGGGGGCTTATATCTGGGAAGGGGGGGGGGGGGCGTTATTGCGGGATGTATTTTTTTGTTTCCAGGTAGATATAGGCCTATAACCAGTGGGGCTTATAGCCTGAATTTTATGTTACTTGAAATACTGTAGGATGATAGCAGTAATATGAACTGAATGAACGGAATATGGTTTACTTGGAATCTAGGCAGAATATGCATTCTTTTGGGATAGTTTTGGCAGCAAGCAATGCACTGCTGACCACCCCAGATCATTCAAAAGTCACCCATGTGCAGATACAATAGTTCTCAGATCATCACCGCCACCAGTATTCCGTTTTCAGAAAATGCTTTCTTTTAATAGGAAATTGCTATTCTGTGTATTCTGTCATTCATAAAGTGAATGAGAGTAGCCAGAATATTCTCAAAAGAATGTACCCTTAACTGCTCAGTTTGGAGAAGTAGTACCATTGCACCTGTCTCCCGGGAGGGGGAGGGGAAGTGATGATACTGTAAAATGATGTCACCAAATGAAAAGGGCATGGTGTTTAGTATTCAGTCTAAAATACATGCAGAATATCCCTACTAGTCTGTGATTTGCTATGATTACCCCATTTTGTAGCCAGTTTGAGCTTAGTTAATGTGCTGTGGAAGCTCTGGTGGCCTCCTCTCTCTCCCTTTTAAGCCCCCTCCCCCTCCCCTTCTAACAAGTCCCTCTATGGAAGTTCATTCCTTGTAATAAGCCCCAAACCCTTCCCTTGACGGCAGATCAAGACACATTTTATGAATAGGAAAACAAGGTAACCTAGGCTGCTTTCTATTAGTCAGAACTGGCCAGCCAGACCAGTATATTTCGAGAACAGAATTCCATTGTTACAGTGCAACCCCGATTTAACGATATGCCAAGGGAGCAGTGAAATTATATTGTTTTATCGAGGTATCATTATATCGAGACTCCGGATATAACGATATAGCCGTAAAATAGCCGAAAATATTGTTATATCGGGGTAAAATTAAAATGTACTTTTTTACTGGCGAGTGCATATTATTTAATTAAAAACTTGTATCGAGTATCAAATAATTAAAAAATTTAGCATTTCAAGTTTGCAGCAACGACACAGCATTAGATGTTTTCCGGCAAGGTATGAATCGTTAAAGAGAAACAAAACTAAACTTAAACATTTGAAGTTACGACTGTAATCGTCTTCACTTATCGCTCTTTGCCTGTACTGATACCGTAATATCATTATTGGGGAAAAGTTTACGCTCGGTGCGCTCAATTCACATCGTTATATCAGGAATATTGTTATATCGAAGATCGTTATATCGGGGTTTTGTCCCATACATTTCACTGTAACTTTTGCCGGGACATAGCATATTCATCGTTATATCGAGGAGCGTTATATCAGGGTTGCACTGTAGTTGGATTTGTCCTGTCAAATCAGTCAATTCATAATTGTTATACCCTGTTGTGATGGATTTGTGGGAAATTAAATCTAGTGTTAAGGGCCCATTTCACATTCTGACTAATGGAAAGCACCCTTAGTCAGATATGTCCAGGATTTGAATGCTAATGAGATGCATGTTCCTCATGACAAGCATTACAAATATTGTCAGATTACCTTCCAGAATCTCCCTAACCCCTTGGTTTGAAGCCACAAATGCATGCGGTTTGTTGAGTGTTCGTACTTGAAAAATCCTTGAGTTACATGACTTGATGTGCTTTTGGATAAATTCAACTGGATTTTTTGCAAACTCAAGAGTCTTGTCTCCAGTGACTGGCCAACCCACACGGCCTGGCAAAGACATCATCAAGGCATGTGCTGGTTACAGCAGCTGCAGTTGAAAATAAAAAAAAATTAACAGCATAGCTGGTATATTTTCAATTTTATTTGTAAATATTAGTGTTAAGTAGATTTATTTTTTATTGTAAATATTTTCTGAAAAGCCCTATGGGGAGATTACTATTAAAGTTCTTATCTTATCTTATCGTATCACTATTTTACCAAGGTTTACATTTATCATCATTTCTTCTCTATCACTCTCTAGAAACACTTTGACATTGCTGATCCTAGCAGTATACAGGGGGAGGAATATGACCTAGTAGCTTGCCAGGAGTTCTCAGTAGCTCAGTCAAGTTAGGGCATCTGATTGGTATACAAGTTCTAGTGTTGGGGATGATATTAGGGCTGCTCTCTCTGTCTGTCCCTGTTGTCCTCACTTTTGTTCTTTTGTCTCATTTCTTGTTCCTGTGGCGTTCCTCGACTGAGATGTGCATCACATGCACTACTAATCGACAAATCTGATCGTGATCAAAACTTCGTAAGATCAACTCCAAGCTAAAACGGTTTTCACACTGATGAAGGGCTATCCGAAACATTTGTGTTCACAAAGACATGTGAAAAATTTTTTTAACTCGAATTTGTCCAAGCTAAGATGGTCTGGAATCCGGGCCAAAATTCTTGACAATTTAGGTGTTGATGTCTAATTTACAATTTTCTTCTGGACAATTCACCGAACAGAAAAGGTGTTTTTATTTCACAAGGGTAACACTTGACATTAAACAGATTGTTAGTGATGTCAGATGAACTTGTGGCCCTCAATTGAAAGAATGATTGCAGCTGGTTGTAAATGTAATTTTGCCCAGGTTACTTTATACTTAATTTTCTAACTAGCTGGAAAAAGCAAATCCCTGAAAAAAAAAGGCCCTGACAGAGTTTTTTAAATGAAGCATCTCTTTTATGTCACATAGTCTTAAATGTCATCACCATATTTATTAAGTAAGAAAACCTGAAAGGCATCACACTAAATGCAATAGAAAATAAAGAAACATATAAAAGATCCAACATAAAATAAGTTAAAATCTAAGTCTAGCTAATCTAAGAATAATTTTTACATTTTTAAATGTCACATTTTCTAAAATTATTGTCTAATTTGTACACTTACTAATTAAAACTTTCAGCGAGATATTTGGATTAAGTAAAATGGGTTTAAAAATTATACAAAAGTAAAATAATTAATTATTGTAGAAGTGCATCCTTTTGTATTCATAAAAAATTTAGCATAGTATTTTTCCGTGTTTGCGACAACCCTACGATATTGACCTAAAACAAATACCCTTGCGTACAGTTACTGCTTATTTTTAAATTCGATTTGTTTTTTCTTGTATTTAAGCCCAAGGCTTAATAATAATAAGCATTGAAGGCTGTTTATTTGATCTGGTTTGATTGATGAACTTAAATCGACCGATCGACACAAGAAAGGATCTGATACGTTCTGGGAAATTTTTGCAATGTCATTAGCTAAAAGTCGCCATGTGATGCCATGTAGACAACTTCTTGCTCTTTTTGTGACAGTTAAACTCGACTAAAAACATTGCAAAGTTCGGAACTTTCACGTAAAAGCGAACAAAGTAGACATCAACGTAAGCTAAAGTTTACAAGAGACATTAATAATAGCGCTATCGTGAGGTAGCCTGATGTCAAACAGATGAAATATGTTACCGGCTTTCTCCTTTGTCTTTGCTTATTGATGTCAAAATCCACAAGATCGATTCAAGTCCATGAAAATATGCTTCTTGTACCCCGTTGTCGTTTTATACGCTATACAGGTTATGGCATGGTGGTCACACTCGAACAAATGGCAAGATCAGTAGGCCAATCAGTATGTTTTTCCGCAGGGAGATAACACGTAGCAATGCATTATTTAACGCATCAGCGAGGGAGGAACGAAAACGTTCTTGCATCATTTGCATAACTTTACACGGTTTACTAAATTTATCCGCCATGTTTTTCTTGGCAAGGTAACCTGGCCTTGGCGACAAACGTGGTTCTTGGCGGGGGTGGGTGAGGGGAATCGTGCGCGAGATGCCCTTGCTGGACTTGTTAAAAAGAAATAGCCAGTTTTTTAGTAAATTTAAATATAAATTTAGGTAGCTTTTCAGCATTTTACCATTCCATCGCCAAGTTCCTGTGATACGTTTATTGGTTTCACTTGAAAAATCAAAACAGAATTACTTCAACCTATTTATTGTATGGACGACTCCCGTGAACAATGGATTGCATAAAATGGCTACTCTTGAAATTACCCGGAGCCCTGACAACTTTACAGATTTCACTCTAACAGATGTGATCACTTTAACAGATTGTCTTATTTAATTTTCCTTCTGTTTTGAAAGGGTTGAAAAGAGGTTGGGAGGAAGAGGGGGGGGGGGGGCGGAGGAATGGAGGGAGGGACGGAGAGACGGATGAAGGGAGGGGAAGCTATGGGATGCTAACGGAAAAAAAACGCACGCCTTGATTTTACCCGCTCTCAGTGCCTTGAGCAGCTATGGGCGTATGCGACCAGCGCCAAGGCTACAAAAACACCGCTTTCTTTTTCTGCGCAATGCGCGGAACACATTTAAACGTCATTCACTGTCTACAACATTGCACGCAACGGAGTCTCACACCTTCCAGCCATTCCCTGCCTCCTGACAATCCTCTAAAATAGACTAGACGACCTGTTTTTAATTCTCCTCGCGTCCCTTTCCCTCTAGAAGCTAAAAAAATTTCCCTTATGCGTAAACGGATCACACAAAACAAACCTTCAACTTCGATAAATTTACTGAAAATCAGTATTGGTACGCAGGAAAAATTTAAAGGTCTGCACGCAAGCTCCTTATGACCAGTCATAAGGAGTCTCTTAAGTCTTCAAGAGCTAAACAGTTAGAGTTTCATGACTTCAGTTTTCGCGACAATCCCATGTTATCTTGACTGGACAAAAAAAGGCCATCTTATTAATGTCCTTTCAATTCAGTGAATTCTAGTATGCTACTAACCGTAAATTTACACTCAAGCAAGACTAAAACATTTCCGTATGTATTGTGTTTCAGTAGGCCAGACAAATACTTTCCGTGTGGTCTAAAAATAAATACAAACAAACACAAAAGCGTTTTTCGGATTTGTAATATTTATTTCGGGAGTCTCTGGAATTTAAAATTCTCTTTCACAATTCTTCAAGACCTACCATTCTTCACTTTTTTTGTACGGTTAAATATTTCGTACTCCTATCTAGTTATTAGATATTAAATATATGTCATGTCTAAGAAGCATCAAATGATTTCTGGGCTTTGCCGACGCCCCAACAACTGGAACAAAACGTAATAATTGACGCGGAGAGATTTCTGGCTCTCGAAAAGATTCGACGCTCAAGGCGTTCTGAGAAAGTAAAGGCCTGTCTGTACACACGGTGCAACAATGACTTAATTCTACCCTGTCTACCCTTGAAAATTTCTCCATTTGCAACATTGCGCGCGACAATTTCAACAAGATCCACCATCTACAACATTGCTCAAATATGAACCTTCATTCTGCTTAAAAAAAACGCTTCTCTAATGCATGCACCCCGTTTTGTAATTATTGGCGAAGTAAACGTAAAACGATTGAAATGATGTACCTTTTTCTTCTCTTACGGCAAAACAACAGACGCTGCGACTTCCTACTTCTTTGGGCCAACGTCGCAATTTTTAATTTGAATTTTAAACATTAGCTCTTGGTCAGTTGCATCAAGGATGCGCGTTTAATTTTGCATGCAATGTCGCAGCAGGTGGTAACGTTGATTGAAACAATTGCACGAAATATTGCGTGCAATGCTGCAACCTCGTCCCCAGGGTCTTCTCCGTTTTTAAAATGGCAGCTGGCCGAAGCTGGCCGCCATCATGGGGACGAGGTTGTGCAATTTGCTGTATCGTACGTCCAGACCTTCTACACAAATCAATATATTATCAATATTATGTTTCAGTACATTAAGTTTCCCAAAATAAGGAAACCAAGTCAGTAAAAAAGCTAGGGAGTTCTCGTGCTCCATACGAAGGCGATTGTAGAATAGGATATATGGGGGAGGGGGAGACGGTGGCGAAGTGGTAGCCTGTGATCTACAGCTTAGATTTCGTGGGTTGACTGTGGTATGGCGGTACAAGAGGAAACAGTGGAAGCCCACTCTTGAATGCAGCAATATCTTCGATGATCGTTGGCTAAAAAGAAGAACACAAACATAGCAATGAGAAATGGTGAATCATGCCTTGGTTTACTACAGATAAATTTTCACATTTCTGTTTTTATTTCTCCCTGTTAAAATCAAAACCGAGTTATGTTTGGGAGAAGGGGATGTCAAACGTTGTAGCCACATACTGCTTATAAATCGCTCGTGAGGTTCTTTTTCATTGAATTTGTTTCGTAATCCAAGAGAAAAAAATCAAGCAAATCTCAAAAATCATTGAGACATTTTTGCGAGTGTCAAGAAACGAAGAGTTTCAGTGCAGAATCAAAGATAAGATAAGATAAGATAAGAACTTTATTTAACGTGGCACTCCACTTAGCTAAAAGCTACTTTACAGGAAGCCAATAAATAAGAAAACAAATGAATAATAAAACAAAAGGAAAAGATAAAAATAACACTAACAATCTAAAAAATCTAAGAATCTAATTATCTATATATTTGTGCATGTATAATTCTCAAGTCATGAGGCCCATGAGGTAGAAATCACTTTTTAGTTCAGCATCAAACAAAGACAGAATACGACTCAAATAAACGATGTTTACCAAAGATGGAGAATTAGCATCTTCATTTTTCTCATTTTCAATGACATCGTTCAAGCCCTTGTTATTCCCCCTCTTGGACACTGCAAGAAACAGAACATCAAACATGAATTTGAAAAAATAGGAGTTTCTTTCTAATAGTGCTGCGTGTTGTGATGTTGCCACTTGACAAGTTTTTGATTAATTTTGACAACTTTTAACATCTTCGTGAAAACAATATTTTGATGGTTTCTGTTTCAAATGGCCAATCAAAATACAAGAATGGAGGGCGGCGGAGTTGAAAGTCGTCGGAGAGAGAACGTGGAACTTGACAACTTCGCCTCTCTTACATTTTTATTGGCCAGTTCAAATGAAAGCCATCAGAAGTTGTCAAAAAGTCGCTGAAAAGTTGGCAAAAATTAACCAACAACCTTGTGAAGTGGCAACTTTACTATGCGAAACTGTAATGTAACAGTTTTCACAAGCTTGTAATTCTTCTGGTCCTCTACTGTAGCAGTTGCTATTGTTTTTTGGGGCTAGGGGAATTTTTTTCTGTTGTTTGTTCTATTGTCCTCTCAAAAGGTAGCGAGTCATTCATGTGAGACCTTTCGAGAGCTTTAAAACTTTCAAAACGTTTTCTTTATAAAGAAGCTGTACTCACTGGCTTTTGACAAGATGTGAACAGCCAGCTTGTGCCGTCTGGGAGCGTTAGCTGCGAGAAGATCCTGCAAAACAAAAAAAATTCGTTGACAAGGAGAAGCCCTAGCTAGTTTCAGTGGCTGACGCTTCGAGCGTTAGCAGTCCTCGTCAGAGCAAGCACCAGCTGCTGAAACTCGACTAATTTATCCAAATGTAAGGCCTGTTCCAAAAGTCTTTGCTACAACCGTGCTGAACTAAAGTGAAGAATAAAGTTCGATTTGAACACGGCGGTAGCATGACGTTTGAAACCATTCAGTTCGGCAGGCTGAATTACGTTTGGCACGACTACTTAGCCAGGCAGGCCTTGCCGTGCCGCACGAGAGTAGCACGGCTTGATTTCAAACGGCGTGCTCTTGTCGTGCCGAACTAAATTCATAACTATTTTAGTGTAATTTATGTTATATTGCAGCTTTTTGTTGTTTTGTGTTGTTTGTTTTGTTGCCAAATTTGCCGTTTGAAACCGCTGCCATGCTATCGTCGTGTCACTGCCAGGCAAAATTCATTTGAGTTCGGCACGGCAGTAGCACGACGTTTGAAACAGGCCTAACAGGTCAGAAACTGTGTCATGAATTCCTACCCGGTAAAATGCCAGAACATCTTCCTTTGTCACCGTCATTAAAAACGCCACCTCGATATTATCTGAAGAAAGAACACAAAGAATCGCTCAAAACATTGCCAATACATTTTTCCTGTGATGATCAGATCTGTTATTCTTAAAACACTCATAATATGTAGAAACCATTAATTACTAATTATTTTTTTAGTGACCTCACCCCTATCAAAGTTGTATTGCCGCGAAAGAATTTCTTTCCAATGTTTCATACATTCCGCAGATAGCTTCTTGGGTTTGTCCAGCCTTTTAACCGCTAGTGCCTCGATGTGATTCTTATACTCTTCATCTGACATCTCTTTAATATATTCCTAATCAAAGAAAAACATTCAAGGCTATATATTTGATAAAGGTGTAAACAGGGCCTGGTTGCAGGACTCAAAGTAGGATTAAGCTAATCAAGTGTTTGTATTCAGTATGATTTTTTTTTTCATTTCCCCCTTTTGTTCTATTCTTCAACTTTTCCGATTAATGGCCTGTACAACAGGCACAATGGGGGATGGAAAAGAGAGAAAAACAGCCCTTCCTCCTTCGTCGCCTGCAAGGGGAGGCTACTGTAAAAGAAAATCTAAAAAGAAAATCTGAAAAGCTCGGTCAGTTTAAACAAACCTCAATTCCTTGGAGGAAATTTTCAACTCGAGAATCTAGCAAGGAAGGTTCCTTTTCGGACTGGATTAATACCCGAAGACCCTGAAGAAAAGAAAAACAAAAGCTAATGTGAGTCAAATTATTTAGCCTAAAGCTGTCCGATCATAGTACATTAAAAAACTAACTAAACTACCTTATTCTCACTAAATTTCGCGAGTACTAAATTTCGCGAAAAATCAAGAGCCATATTTCGCGAGTACTTTAAAATTTCGCGATTTTGAGAGGAAGGTACAATTGGAGTGTATTAAATTTCGCGATTTTTATATATTCTTCAATATGAATCTTTGACCTCGAAACTGTAACAACATAAAAATATGAAAGTCATCGTAAACACAGCAAACAAAACAATATACACATAACAAAACATAAGGTATTCAACAGTCTAAATCCCTAATAGGTTCATCTACGACTGCAAGAGCGAGATTTTGAGGAACTTGGCGGCGGAGAACAGTTTGAACAGTGCGACTGATAGAGTGGGAGATAACTTATAGAAAGAATTAAACAAAAAATCCTAAACATAAAGCTCAGACATGTTGGAATATCTATGATAAAACACGTCGAGTTTCGATATTTTTTTATATTATTGGTACGATATTAAATTTCGCGATTTTAAACTTCGCGTGTTCTATATTTCGCGAGTATTAAATTTTGCGATTTTTTCAAAATCGCGAAAATCGCGAAATTTAGTACTCGCGAAATTAAGTGAGAATAAGGTAACTAAACTAGCAAAACTTACTAATGGACTAAAGTTTTTTCGAGCAATCACCACAGCGGCCAAAATCATAATCAACCAAGCATAACTCAAAGCCAAATTTTTTAACAAATGGCAAGTGCGGGAAATAGTTGTATTGAAGGTCACGATTGGCTTCCGTAATATCATTTGGTTAGAGCACGATGTACCTCTTTTAACAGGCTATCCAGCTTGAAAATACAAAACAAATTGAATAAACCAAAAAAGCATAACAACCTGAGCACCATTGCATCTCCTTGCTCCACTAAAAACGATGTATCCTGAAAGACAAAGATCAAAAAGAGTCACATCAATTATTCTGTAGTCTGACAAGGCAATCTACAGGGTATCACTATGGAAGGGGGATCCTGATCCCGCATTCCCGCTTCTTTTTCAAGAAAATCCCGCATCCCGCACTTTTTTGACCGCTATCCCGAATCCCGGTTTTTCATTTATAAAAATACCGTCAAAAAGATTAATTTCTGCAAAAGCTAATAAATGAATATGGAGATTGGCCCTTTCGATTTATATTTTAAATTTACGCGTGTCATAAGGCTACTGCAAAAAAGTAATAGCTCTTCATACCTCACGGGAGGCATAATGGCGTTATGGTTAGCGTTCTGGACTCTGGATCGGCGAGCGGTCCAGGTTCGAGGCCTGGATCTAGACGCAGAGCTGGCATTATTATTTGCCATATCTACAATCCTCTAGATAACAGACCATAACATTTAATGGGAAGAACTTGAGCAATTGCTATAACACCAAATGCGACACATCCGTTTAAAACAAAATACCCTTTGTTTTCTGCCCGTCTGTCAATTACTTGACAGTTTCAATTTAATAACTATTAACCAGGCACACTCGGAAGTTTGGTTTGAAAGGAGACATGTACACCACTTAGCGCTTGCCTGGTTGATTCGCTTTCTCCACTACTGAAAACGTTTTTTCGGCTCTTGACGATTCAGGATTTCCCAAATTCCCGATGGATAGGCAAAATATCCCGCATCCCGTGCTCATCCCGCTTCCCGGGGAGCAGTCAAATCTCGAATCCCCGTCAACATATTTTGTGTTTTTCCGATTCCCGCACCGTATTTTGGTCAAATCCCGGATCACGAAAATACCCTCCCAGACCCTGATAGACGGATCGAAACTGACCAATTACTGTTGACAAACTTTACAACAGTCTTACAGTCAATAACATCACGGCTAAACGTTAAACTGACCAATCAACTTCAACGGACCAGACTTATAACATCATCGACTGACAACAACTTTTCACTTGACTCTGAAGATGACTTCCGCTCAGGTTGTCGAAACGTCAGTCACCAACAAAAGAAAATGTGTGTTTGAAAAGTGTTTGGATATGAAAGGGGTTTTGCGTCTCAAAAAATATTAAGGTGTTAATATTCCAAACAGCACTTTTATACAAAGGCCTACTTGCACCTCAGATTTGGGGAACCTTTAGGAGAGCTCATTGTCGGACTTTTACGGCATTTTCATGTGACACATATCTAATTTTCATTTAAAACACGTGCATTTACATCGGTGAATTATAAAATAACTGTTTTATTTAACTCGTCTGAGATCTAAATTCGACATTTATACAGTAATCTTGATTACAGGGAAAATGGTTTGTTCGACCTTTGTCCGCCAGTTGCTTCCTGTGAATATTTACATTTTATACATTTTTAATTTCTTGATCAATCTATTGTTTTTTTTTTGCCACCGGAGACTAAGTTTACGGCTGGCAGTTAAAACCTAGTGCTTACAGTAAAAATGCCTGTGCGTTGCGCTTCTTCTTAGAACGAGTTCTCCATGTTGCTTGATTGCCATGATGCCACTTTCCTTTCAAGTAAACGGCATTTTACAGGGTTGTTTTATGGGTTCAGGAAAACGCGCATGTATAACTACTAAAAGATTAACACTAGTCCATATAGCTATTGGAAAAACATTGACAATTGCCACTATAATGTGTCTTTTCCACTGTTTTCGCCAAACAGCCATTACAGCTATATTCTGATAACGAGTCTCGATCGCCAGAGATACGCTGGTGAAAAACCACTCAATCACCAGAGGAATTGAAGTGTAAATAGCAAAAGACTGTAGCAACGTTAAAAGCGAATCATTCTCTAAAAAAATGTATCGATACAAGTACAAGAAGCCATTTACGGACACTACAGCAGTTGATTCGAACAACATGCTCATGATAGCGATATCAGCCGTTAGTCTCTCACGGCGAGGAGTACGAAAACTTCCCCAAGGAGTTGATACTCGTTTACAAATCTGGTGACAGATGTGATCAATAACAACCACGGTGCTGCGTTCTATGACTTCTGCAAAGCCATGAATTATTCCAAGAAGAGCGATGGATTCTAAACTATCAAGATCTGCTTGCAAAACTCGAAACATTACAGCTAATAAAAAATACAGCGGTGCTAATAAGACATAGGAATATCCCGGATGTGTAATGTTCCATAACCGCTGAACACAAATGCGTGAGATTGCTTTGACAGCCACACCCATAAGAGGAGAGAAGAGGGCGATTAGAAGTTTACCTTCTTTGTTTTGTTTGATATACGCGCTGTAAATGGAATACCTGATAGCAAAGGCGACGATAATAGCACAACCAGTTGGTATTACCATTTTACAAATAACACTTGCCACCCATGCTCTAGACCGTACACAGAAGTGCTTTGCAATGAGATACGGCTGGAAACAGACAGCGGAAATCACCAAAATATAAACTGGAATGTTGTATAAAGCAAGCTGCGTAAAGAAAGGTTTTCCTACAGCTTGAAGCACTCCACGATAAAATGCATGCAAACAGTACGTAATGAAACAAACCAGAACCAGTTTTCTTTTCGCTCCTTTAAGCTGATATGGTCGAAATAGAAGAAACAGATTCAAAAATGGGCATATGTAAAAGAAAACACTACTTATTATAGTAGCAATTGTTCTCGCCCATTGCACGCGCACCGCCATTTTGTCTAGTTGATATTCACAGTTCATCACAGTTTTGTAGATTAGGTAAGACAGCATTATGAATATTGTACCAATGATGGAGGCGGTTAAAAGTGAAATCAAAGCTCCAATGTACATTGATTTAAAAACTGTCTGTAGAGCGGATGGTCTAAGCCTCTTCCAAGCCATTTCCTTGTCTTCATCTTGCTGATGTTCCTGCGTTTCTTCGTTCTCCTCTGGTGAGCAGGCATCTATCACTCTTACATCAAGACTGCTTCTCACTAGATAGTTTGTGCTGGTGACTTCTGTGTCGCTGTATTCTTGATAAATAAGCTCATCAACAGGATGATAATACCATTCTCGACCTGTGCTCTGGAAAGGATCGTAGCCAAAAGACTCTGCCGTGTATTCAGGTTCTGCTGGGTTGTAATGCTCTGACACACTTCGTGTAAAACTGAATATAATGTGGCCAAACACCTCTCCCAGCGTACTGCTACTCATTTTACACCACCGATATATAGAACAATATGCCAAATAAAGCTCTATCGACTGCGATATATATACAGTGTACTTTCGCTCATTTTCCGTCTGTACGATGTATAAAACAGTTATCTAAACCTGTATCGATCACGATATTTTCGGGACTTTATGTTCCGGTCATTATCCTAACAAGTGATACGAAACTAAAGTCGCTGTCATGATCAAACCCCCAAAACGAAACTTCCGTTATCAGTATCGAACTGATTTTGTTTTAAGCACCACTAAGAAAAAAACGTTTTTTTTTTCTTATAGAATAGCGCGTTTGCAATTGTATTTTAAATACTTCTTAACTGTTATATGACGGCCCCTCGAGCTATGACTCAGCTATAAGATAATTGGGGACACAACTACAATCAAATAATGAACAAGTGATAAAATATACAACTGTGTCGATAAATGAATTAATACAATCAATTGCACAATAAAATTGGTAATTAGTTTTTTCATAGAATTAAAACAGTCTTTGCAAGTATTATACATCAGGTTTGAAAAAATCAACTGATTAAATGCGCCTCTAAAAAATGTCAAGGCATTCAGAAGATCTGAAGCTATCTGATAAAATGATTAAGTTTTGACCAAATAACAGGACCTAAAAAGCTTATGCTATGTTTCCTTAATATGTAACACTTCTAAACCTAGCCGAGACAAAATCTGAATTTCTTAGATGATACTTAATCACAAATAAGTCCGCAATCATAGGGTGGCACCAGATCGTTTTTAACTTTGCAAGAGTTTCTCGTAGATCGATTTATCGTCACAGTAAACAGCGTAGTGCAGTTTCTTGAATTCATTCTAGTATTCTGCCATTAGATGAACGACAAAAATGCCAGACAGTCTGCTAGTGTGGTAACTGAGGTATCAGCTATGGGCTTTGACGCTATCTTACATTCATTCAACTACAATCCTAGACAAAAGTCCTTTGGACACTTAAAGAAATAGTACTCAGTGACCAATCCCTTTGCGTTAAGAACTCATTGTTTAATTTTCCGAGCCCCCTTTCCCCCCCCCCCCCCCCAAAAAAAAAAAAAAAAAAAAAATACAATGCTGAGATATTCTCCCACGGTACGATGGATAGAAACCAACATTGAATTGGGGGTGGGGAGGGGGAGGTCAGTACAATGTCAATTTTCCGTCGAATTGGTTAAGTGTCCCAAGACTTTTGTCTAGGATTGTAGTTAAAACATCCTTCTGCTGTGCTTGATTGGTCAGGCTATTTTTGTATCAGATTTTTAAAATTAGGTAATTTATTGTAAACATTTGGTAGCCTACGTGTTCAAAGCACAAATGCCTCTTTGTGACTCGCTAGGTTTGAGAGACATGTTTGTTATGTTACCTTTTCCCGATCGTTTGGCAAGTATTTTCTAAACACTGGACTGCTAAAAAAACCGTATCGTTCTGAAAAACACTGCGATCAGGTATTAAACTTTTAATTTGGTTCGATAATTAAGTCACTAACTGCTGCTACATAAAATTCACTAAACATTTAAGGTGGCTCCATAGGGTAATCACATATGATGTGGCGCGCGCTAGTGTCCTAGTTCGCTAAAACTTATTAAATGCAATCAGCAATGATGAAATAGTGTTCTACAATCATCTCTGTTAAAATAATGGATTCCAGTCGAGAATTACGACTATCCAAACAAATGCGTCTTTTAGTGTTTAGTTGGCTTTAAGCGCGATTTTCTACAATTTCCTTCGGTGAAATCTTCCGATATTTTCACAGTACTTGGATATTACATGGAAAAAAAATTTAAACAGGAAAAAAGTAAGGGTTGTAAAGGCAGATTCTTTGTTATCTAGAAATCTGTGTGTTTTCCCTCTGCGGAAAAACATGGCTTATAGATTTTCTTAAAAAACGAGCGCCACGTAAAGCAGAATAATTGTAACCCCCGTGCCAAATTTTACGAAATTTCACCGAAGGAAACTCGAGAAAAACTACACGAAAGTTGCCATTTTCCCCCAGACATTTGTAACAAAAACGTCAGCAGAATAGAAATTATCCAAGATCGCTATTTGAGCATGCGTCAACGTTGAAACCACTTGGCGCTCGATAACAGTGTTTACTGAGCGTTTGATGCAAGATCTACAAATTCATAATCTTTGGAAGATTAAACAACATTGTCCGGCCTCGGAAATCTACTACGGATAAAGTTATCCTTTGAAATGTTTAACATAAATCCGTGGTTGATCATTTTTGTCTGAGCGCGCGTCAGCTCGCGCGCGCAGATTCCGAATGCTTGCATCACGTCTTGTACCAATTTCGCGTCGTTAATTTTCACAGAAAATTTCTCTCGCGAGTCTTTAGTTCGCAATTTACGGCAATCGCGAAAACCGCGACAATCATAACTGCCGCGAAAATTAAAATAAATTAGGTATCTAGCCTTTACTCTTTACAAAATTTATAATGAATTTATTAACAATTACTTTAGCTCGTCTGTAAGATTCGATTTTTATACAGCAATCTTGATTTGCGAAGAAAATGTTTCATTAGTCGACAGAAGTCCATCAGGGTCTGGAAGGGAGGGGCGGGGGGGGGGGGGGGGGGGGGTCCTGATCCCGCATTCGCGCTCCATTTTTACGGAAATCCCGAATCCCGCACTTTTTTAATCGCTATCCCGAATCCCGTTTTTTCTTTCCCCCAAAAGACATTGAAAAATAAATATTTCTCCAAAAGCTAATAAATGAAAGGTGTAGATTTGCCCTTTCGATTGAAATAGCTTTTCATACCTCAGTATGATGAAAGAGCACGATTTGACAGCGATTTGATTCCCTTCAGAGCGGGAGGAAAAGCGCCCTGGCGAAGAGGTTGGTCCTGTAGGTGTGTGCACTATCCTTGATAGAACGTTTACAGGGACAGCCTCAACCGCGTCTTATCTATAGTTTGGTTTGAAGCGAGACACCACTAAGAACGTCTATTTGGGTCGTCACGATTTCTCGAATTCCCGACAGACAGGCAAAAAATCCCACATCCCGTGTCAAAATTTTGGTGAATTCTACTTCCCGGAGAGCAGTCAAATCCCGAATCCCGTCAAAATATTTTCCCGAATCCCGCACTGTATTTTGGTCAAATCCCGGATCCCGAAAATACCCTCCCAGACTCTGAATCTACATATACAAAGCACAAAAAGGAGAGTCATTTCGCCTGAGCATACATACCTAACTGCTCCTGAGTTCTAAGAGTGTTAAAACATGGCTCACAGATAATTTGACAAAACAACTCCAGAAGCACGTTACTTTTGGTGGCTTGAAGGTCACACTAGAACAGAAAAAGAAGTCTTGTATTTAAATCAGGTAACATTACATAAAGTGAGACCATGTCACAAATCACACACAGAACTAAAGTCGATACAAACCTGATAATAAATTTCCAAGCTTGAATTATTGTGGACTTCATTTTGCACTTCAAATAAATACGAACATCCTAAACAGGGGAATGAAACCATGCTTTAGAAGTGTAAAAAAACATTTGATATACATTCATGTTTCAAGGGCCTCATAAGACAACATAGAAACTGTGATAATTGCTGTACTGGACACATCGTGCAGTTCAGTATTCAAAAACTGAACATTTGGCTGTATTTCCATCTCTTTTTTAGTGACGTACACTGTACATACGTAACGTAAAAAACTTGATGAAAATTCAATTTAACCACAATTAAACACCCTCTCAGATGGACGTTTTTCTAATTTAAAAGCAGACTTCAAACACTTTTACCGATAAGTGTTTTTGGAGTTTGCACAAAATCTAAACTCACCGCCTGGTAACTGAATCTCTCTGTGTCGAATCAACTGCAGTGGTAACAAAGGCTTGGTCTTGCTGTCCTCTTTAATAATCTTTTCCACGAGATCCGCAGTGCCTAAAGCTTCCTACAGCGCATAAAATACATGAACAACGCAGAGCTTAACTTCATTGCGTTCATAATAATAATAATAATAATAATAATAATAATAATAATAATAATAATAATAATAATAATAATAATAATAATAATAATAATAATAATAATCTAATTTATATAGCGCTAAAATTACTTAAAAATTATTCTAAAGCGCTTTCAGATAAGTTAAAATCGTATAAGTTAAAATATAAAAAAGACAAACTATTAAAAATATTTTACAAAAATACAACGATAAAAGATTAAAAATATATAAACAAGTCATATGCTTTCTGAAAAAAATATGTCTTTAGCTTAGATTTAAAAATTGTAATATTCGGGCTAGATCGAATGTTAAAAGGCAACTCGTTCCAGAGTGATGGCCCAGAATGCGCAAAGGCGCGATCACCGAAGGACTTGTGACGTGTTCTTGGGACCTTCAGGAGGCTCTGAACGCAGGAACGAAGGCGATGGGTTTTTTACAGAATATGGCTGTAGAAAATCTTTTAGATAGTCTGGTCCTTCGTTGTTAAGAGATTTATAAACAAGAAGTAGCAACTTAAAGCGGACACGATAAATCACAGGTAGCCAATGAAGATTAAATAAAGCGCCCGAAATGTGATCAAACTTCGGAATCCTAAAGATTAATCGAGCACCAGCGTTAAGAACCTTCTACAGACGATGTCTGGTACTTTGGAACGCCAAAGAGAAGAGAGTTGCAGTAGTCCAAGTGTGAAGTTACAAATGCGTGAACTAGCGTCTTCGTTGACTCAGGGCTGAGAAATTTCCTGATTTGTCGTATGTTGTACAACCCATGAAAAGCTTTACTACAGGTCTTGCCAATGTGCATGGACATGGACATTGCTGGCCTAGTAGTGATCACGCCTAATTCTCCCTCGAAGCATTAGTACAAGGTCAGTATGCAAGAAATGAGAATAGAGAGATTGATCACCAAAGAAAAATTACCAAATCGCGCTCTAAAATATGAATAAAAGCTTTATAGAAAACAAACAAAGAAATAGAACGGGATAAAATGAAAAAGGGTCCGCAATGCGTACATTTCTCAATGCGCCGTATGCACCCAAGGGGGTAATCTCATACCCAGATCTTCTCAACCCTGAGGTAAGTAGAAATATGGGTACAAGATTACCAAAGAGCTACAGTAAATTCGAAAGAAAGTGTAACGATACGATTTATGGTAATCGGACGCTTATTTGCTTGTTCTTGGAAACTCTCGACGGGTGAATGGACGGATGATTCGGTAAATAAGATATTTCGACGCGGAACGGGGAGAACAACTCGGTAGAGCCACTGGCTAGGCTGCCGGCACTCGTTACGTATGCCAGAGGTACAGAGAACTTGTTCCTCCGCCTTAGTGGACGATAACACAGCAGAAAACCAAGGAAACTTCTTTGGAACTCAGCAAATCTTCTTTATTGTAGGATAAACTTCGACGGTACTTCACACTAACTCATAGTATAAACTGCCAAGGGTAATCCAGTAAGGTAATCAATTTCTTACAGTTTATGCGTTACTTATATACCAACCTAGACAAACACAGTTGTCTTTCGCTATTGAATTCTTATACAAAAGAGATCCTTTTGTACATGAATAAAAGTTAGTTTTTCATGCGAGAGATATAATAATAATAATAATAATAATAATAATAATAATAATAATAATAATAATAATAATAATAATAATAATAATAATAATCTGGTCTTCTAGCTAGCCCGAAGCTTACTAATTGGGGACACTGTTTAAATTAAAATATAATATAAGTACAAAAACGATTTTGGTCTATTTACATTAAATTATACTACATTTTCCAACACTCTTTGTATTTACATCTAATTCCTACAATTAAGATACTACTTTAAAATACGGATTGATGTATTTTCCAGAATATAGTATTTTCATTGGTTAAGTTGTAATTAGGAATCCAGATTAACTTTTGGACCGTTTACCTTGAGGAATATAAAGCGAGAATAAAAGGTTACTTTTGAAATGCAAAACCTATATGTTTATGAATAGGTTGACCTACTAAACTATTTGGGAGGTCTGGGCAGATGTTCCTTTGAGATCTTTTTCTAATGTAAACCTTGTACTGTACTTATTGTATCTTAAAGTAACAACTACTGAATTGTATTGTATCGTTAACCATATTTGGAAGGAAGGTCAAGATTTCAGATAGAATGGTCTTTCATGTGCAATTCACAGGTATTTTCTGGTTTTGAGGTACTTTCTGAGTTCGTTTCCTTATACTCAGATAGGGGTCTAATTCCTATCGTGACAAAAGGAAAGGAAAGGAAAAGGTCGTTAAGACGATTAAATAAAATAACAAAATATATCTCACACACCTCTTTGGTCACGTTTCCATGAAACAAACACTCGATATGAAGTCTTCCTAGCAAATCAGGAATGAAAGCCACTAGCTTCTCCAGGGTTACCTCTAAAAGACAATCAACAAATCAGTGTGTCAGTCACTGAACGTGGAGATCAAGTCGACAGGTTTGAGTTTATACTGATGTTGGTTCACATGGTTGCATACAACGTTTTCTTCCTTTGAAAGCCAGATCTAAGTGTCGGTTGCATACTTTACTACAGCAACAACAACAACTTTATAAGTGTCTGGTCTTCCAGCTGGCCATATAGGGCCTACTAATCGGGAACACTATCTAATTTACAATATTTAGAAACAGGGAAGCAGAGACTTCTATTCAGACTTAACTTGCTTTGCTTCATCATAGAGCGGTTTTCACTTGAGTGTCGAAAGTTAATTGCGTTTGCTTTGGTTTTGCATTTCTACGCTTAGTGATTGGCTTAAAAATCTCGCGACACTTTCTCAGCCAATCAGAACTAAAACCAAAACCAATCGTGACTCGCTCGCGCACGTTTTCCCGCGCTTCGTACCAGCTACATGTATTTGCTTCGTGTTTTGATTGGTTCACTGGATTGTCTATGTCCTTTGTGATTGGCCAGAGTAATTACTTTGGTTTTGGTTTTACGACACTCAATTGAAAACTGCTCTATCAATCGCATAACAAAACGAAGGATCGTTTATGATTTGGCAACCTCGTGTTTTCCTCACTTTTCCCTTCACCCTTCTCTACACTAAGAACAGTCTCTTTTTATTCTACCCACTCCTAGCAGCAGACGAAAACAGTAATAGATACAAGACTATGTTTACTGCAACACACACCTTCTATAGCTTCTAGAAGTTCATCCTTGTGCCAGGCAAGTTCTTCTAATAGAAATGAGGTGTAATACAAGGCGTGCTGGTGAGGTGGCTCAGCAACAAAGTTCTTCAGCGCAATAGCACACTAAACCGTGACAAGGAGAAAAAACAACAAGTTTGAGCATGATGGCATCAGTAAAAAGAGTTGAGACAGAATCCGGACTTCGAGTATTTATAATTGAAAAAAATATGTACAAAAAATTATTTACGTCTTATTGCAAATCTCTGTGTTACTGTTTCAAATATCATATCAAAAGAAATAATTTCTAACAACACCAAACATCGAAACAAACTTCAAAGTTATACTGAATTCCACTGAATCAAGCTTCACCTGAGATTTTACCTATAGTTTCCATCGTTCTTGTGAACTTCGAAATACATTTTCTCAGGCTCTGATAAGAAATTCTTGGTGGCGTTCTCTCGAATAATTACTTACATATTTAGCTTTAAAAGTTGTAGAAAATAACGCAATAGGGTTTAAATTATCTTGCTACTCGATTTTTGTCCAACTAAAATTAATATTATTCGATTTCTCGATGGACTTCGTCCTAATAAACTTTTTTGGGCAACTTACTTTAGAGGATTCTTCTTACCCTTTCTTTGATGAGTGGGAATCTCTTGGGATCGACTTGGAAGTTTGCTATTCTGTTGAAAATCTTCTTCAGTAAAACCGGCTGTTTGTGGTTATACCCTTTGATGCTCAGCTGTAAAATAAGGAGAATTTGACGCATACTATAGGAGATAATCGATCCTTACAGTGATATCCTAACTGCAGAAATAACTTCCCCCATACTATAGTTGGTATGATAAATCACTATAGTCAGCACACAGATTCTTACTCGTAACATGGGACCCTTACAGGGAGGTACACATCGGGAATGCATAAAAACCCTCAAGCATCAGGTTGCATAGCATGAAGCGACTTGAAGAACTGCTACACCCTGATCCCCCTGGACGCAAGTCAATTGCAGATTACTCTCCTTTCCCTCTCCATATTTGGCAGCTTGCACCTGCTACTTACAAAGATTCCATACATGGTGTTCTCCAGTTTGTAGTTCACTCCAGCTATCTCGGCTGCATACGCGTACTCATTTAACGAGTCCTTGAGCAGCTCCACAAACAAATGTGCCATGTCACAGTGAACTGGATCCACGTATGCTAATGGACTACAGAAAAAAATGCCTGAGTGAGAAAACACTTCTATCTCACGCATTCACTTCTTTAATTTGGCTCATGTCAGCTCAAGCGGTCCAGTTTCGAGACCTAGTGAATCACTGCGTTGCGTTCTTGGGCAAGACACTCAAAGTTACGTACTAATGACATAGCTCTACAAAGATCCATGTTTTGTCTTGGCACAAATTATAGCGCCTGCTGAAAACTACTGCATTTGGGTGACTGTAAGACAATTAATGTTATTTTCATTTTCAACGAAGTTTGTAAACCCGACCACTATCCTGGTTTAGTTTTAGCGCAGTTTTCTCCTACTTGTCCACAGAAAACGTATCTGACTAATTAAAACAAATACCACTTATGCAATGAACCAATAAGAACTTGACACAAAGACAAGCAGCCAGCGCCAAGCGCAGGAAATCGCGCCTGAGACAAGTCTCAATTGGTGTTGGTTTTGCTTAGAACGCGTTGGTTGTAAAAAACAGCTTGTTTGCTATGATGGCATGGTAACAGCACTCTGCACAAACATAAAATCCATGCACAAGGTACCTTGTAATTTCAAAGAGGAGACAAGCCTTGGGTAGTAGGAACGTGTCATCTTGTTTAAACCAAACTTTTAACAGCGAGTCGTCCTGAGTGATGAAACATAGGCATGTAACGCGTACAGAGAGGTAAAAACCAAAAAAAGAGGAGATATGGTCAAACAAACGACGAACCAGTTACACTGTATGTAGCCATGCAAAAAATCCATAAAAGCGACAATGACGCTAGAAAACCACACAAACAGGCACGCTGTCTAACTGTTTTGTGGGATACTTTCTATGAGGTTTTTCATCTATGGTATATATTTTTTAACTTGTGCGAAAGATAAAATAGAACATTAAAGATTGTTATGTTAAGCAAAATAAACATAGTTAACATAGTTTTGAAACAAGAGCATAGTTCCAATCTTTAATCGCTGTACTTATGGCACACTTTACAAGATTTATCTATCAGATTAATAGCAGTAACTTCAATCTATGTCTTTACATGGAATTTTACCAATTTTTACATGTAACTGAGCATGTAATATTTCATTCTCATGCCGTTTTTTAGCTTAACTTTGTTGTTGCATACCTTTATAAGACTAGGAATTGACGAAGACTAAAAATAAACAGAAAAAAGTACTGGTTAACTAACTCATCAGTACAAAATCAATTATCACCAGTACAAAAACATTCTCAATGGTACAACTTAGAAAAGAAATTTATTTAGTATATTCCTCAAGGGGACTTGAAAGTTCAGTAAATAGAATGTGTCTAGTGAATTAGACCATGGTTGCCACAGACATAAATTTTTAAAATTCCCTGACTTTTTCCTGTTAAAATAAAATTTTGATAACCAAATAGATTCAAATTGTCAGATACAGTAGTGGCCAGCCTCCAGCTCCCACTTCCAAAAAAAAACATATAACTGAGATCACATTGACCTGAAATGTTTCTCCCAGCTATCAATTGTATCAAATCAGCGGTGTCACATTCCAATTTTCCCTGGCTGTTCTTCAAACTGTCAATTTTTCCTGACTTGAAATAATATTCCCTGACTTTTCCCTGACCTTGAAGAATTTTATTTTTCCCTGAACATTTACTGGCCTGTGGCAACCCTGAATTAATGGTTGTAAGATTTCCCTTTTTTACACAAAGTCTGACAAGCAGTTGAGAAAAAGGTCAAAAGTGGATGATGTACACCAACAGGGAATGCCCCTCCCCCCAACACACACACACACACACACACACACACAGAAACTTTCCAGGCCCCTGTCAACACACTTTCAAAATGACTTATCTTGGGAAAGAAAGCAGTTCAAAGCAGTGTACATGTGGCATCTCAAGAATTTGACTTTGGATTTTACTGGTAATGGAAACATTTTTTTTTTCTCAAATAAGAAAGAAAGAAGCTGGAAGTTGTGTACTTACATCATTGGGCCTTTCTCTTATTGTAAAATCTGTTGGAATGAACTCATTTTCCTCAGGAAGTTGCAAAGAGGGATTCAATGGCACATTCTTCCATTCCTAAAAATTGAATTTTGAACAAATAACATAGAAAATAAAAAGCTACACATAACATTGGAAACAGTCTACAGTTTATTCTAAGTAAACCTAGGCTGTCTTCATAAAACATATTAAGTAAATTTTGATTTCCTTTGGTCTTGCTTCACAGTTACCAATAAAAATGTTTGTGCACTGTATCAACCATTTACTACTGAACCTGACTCGTCCCCAGTCATCTTTTGAGTCCGTCTTGAGTCGACTGCTCAACACGGGGGGAATCATCCTTCGCTTTTTGCAATTTCTCATAAGAGACGACTGGGGATGAGTCAGCTACTGAACTGTACCCAATATCGATCCCCAGGCAATGCACAGCTCTGTAGCAATTTGAATACAACCAAACATAATTACAAAGTGTAAATCACCAACAATACAATACTCAGGTGTTGGTTCTGCAATGCCAACATTTACAAATTATTAAGATATCAACTGAACAGTAAATAAACAATACATCAAATAATAAAGTATTATTTCGTTTGTCTCACAACGTAGTCACGTGTGATGGATATCGCAACGTTTCGACTGCATACTGCTAGTCTTCATCAGGCGATAAGGTCTAAACGCCTCGTAACAAAACCATCTGTAATCTCCAAGGAGAAAAAACATCTGTCATCTGTTCTTGTATCTAATGGTTATCCTTTTTCTTTCTTGCAGAAGATCACCAAGACTAGAAAACCGAACACCAGTGCTGAACCTGTGGCTGAGTTTAAATCTACTGCCGTTCTACCTTATGTCAAAGGTCTTTCCGAGCAACTTCGCCGCTGCCTACAACAACAAGGCGTACGCGCTGTTTTCAAGTCGGAAACTACACTACGATCACAACTAGTACGGCCGAAAGACGCTGTTGATTCGACTAAGCAAGATGGCTTTGTTTACAGGATTCCCTGTGAATGTGGCAAAGTTTACATCGGCGAAACTGGAAGACCTATGCAAGATAGGATCAAAGAACACAACCGGGACATCCGACTCGCACGCACCCAGACTTCCGCTGTTGCAGAGCATACCAACAACACCGGACACTTCCCGCTTTGGAATGAGGTAAAGTTTATTGATCGTGACTCGCACTGGTACACACGCCGGGTCAAAGAGGCGATTCACATAAGACTTCACCCTAATAATATCAACAGGGACAGTGGAATTGAAATTCCTGAAGCATGGATGCCCACGATCAAAAAACACAACAACAGGAGAACTGTACGACTGTGGACCGCCGAGGGAGCAACAGTACACCAGCATGCAGAACACTGAGGATCGAAATGCACCAATCAGAGCTGTTGAAAACCAACCAATCACAGCGCAGCCGTGTGCTTTATAAGCTAACGCACAACCAGTCGACCTTATCGCCTGATAAAGACTAGCAGTATGCAGTCGAAACGTTGCGATCTCCATCACACATGACTACGTCGTGAGACAAATGAAATAATACTTTATTATTGTACTCTACCACGATGAATAACCACAACATTTTTTATGACAATATATCAAATGTATGACATACTATTAACTAGTTACCTCTATGTAGTTATGAGAGATTTTATTTACAGAGTATTCTGTTCCATACCACTCTTCTACAAGATCAGTTTTTCCCTCAAAAAGTTTTGCAATCAACGTTATTCTGCAGAAAGAGTGAAAAGAATTATTAAAATGACATAAAAATATATACCGGTAAAATAAAAAATAAAATAGTATCATGATAATTATTATTTATTTAATAATAAAATCAAAAAAAAATCATTTGTTCCAAAAGAGAACTTACAAGGATTCCAGGGAAGGCTCAAAGACTATGATTTACATAACATACTAGCTGGTTCTACTATGTAATGTTCAATGTTTCTCTCATGTTCACAGATATGTCTGTAAATGGATTTGGTGACTTTATTTTTTCAATGATCATCACAGTAAACTACGGTGTATTTCTGACAGGCAAAATTCTCAAGACAACATAGAACATAATAAAAGTTAGTCTTCTATGAAACCACATGCCTACCACTGTTATGTACTGGTAGGTGAATTTTTATCATTTAAGCCTTAAAAATCTCACCTTACTTTTGATGGCACAAGATATGAAAGAATCATCTTAATCAAATCAGGCTTAAAATGATTGATTATAAATTGACCTTGAATGACATCTTCAACCCCAAAATCCTGCAGAGGCACAACAAAGATAGTAAGCATTATGCAATCATTACAGACAATCAATTAAGGAATATGGACAATCCAAAGGAACAGTCAAAAGTGTCTCACTATAGTCATTGCATATTAGAGGGGCACCCTGTATAAAGGTCACAGATTTAGGACATCAAAGGGCTTCAGTGAGGATAAGTATATTAACAAGTAAGGATATTCAGTTGTTACATGTAATAGCCCAATACTCACATGCAAACAGCGAGCCGACGAACAGACATAGGATCTGGGATTCTCCTTGTCCTTAAATTGAAACCTGACTTCACCAAGCGCCTACAAAGATAAGATTTTTATTCAAGTCAGTCACCAAGAGCTGTCATTCAATGAGCATTTCTTACATTACACATTGTTAATAAAACTGGAGTACACTGGACCAAATTCATGCATTTCCTTATTGAAATGGTGGTTCTTGGAGTGTAGCCAGTGAATGCAGACCTATTTCTGGCCGTGGCTTCTCACCCCCAAAGAATACGTCGATTAGGTATGACATCTGCTGTGCATTTGTCAACTTCTTTAAAAACAATGTATTAAATACATTTTTGGCCCGGTAAATAAAATCGTTTTTTTACTTTGTAGTTTTCAACTTGTCTTTTAACAAATTGATTTATAAATTAAATGTAATGAGACCTCAGTCAGTTCCTTTACTCTTCTATCCCTTGACCAGTTAATAATGTCACAGCATGTATTTCTAGTCATTCAAAACAAGTGTGAGACATGCATTTGGAATTCTCTCTATGCTTGTTAGCTACATACATAAACTAAGTAACTGATTTTATAAATAAAACAACACACCTGGCACTCTTTAAAGATCCACTCCTGGGGTTCCTGCCTTCTTAGCATTTCCAAGTATTGAAATACACAAGTCACTATTTCATAGACATGGTCTATAAAACAATCAGTTAAAAGAAGGATAGAATTAGATCAGGTACATTAATCAGTAGATAATGGTTTAAAAAGAATGGCAAAAAAGCATTAACCACAAATCCCAGGGGGGTACTCCGGCTTGTAAATGAAAGGGATGATCGAATGGAGGCAAAACTCAGGACCCAAAAAAATCCCTAAGTCTTCCGACATTACCCAAAAAAATCCCTGGACCAAAAATAACCCCCCAAAAAATCCCTTGTCAAATTACCCCTAAATTGCCAGGAGGGGCAATAACATAACACAAAGAACGCTCGTTTTGTTTATTCATCATACCATAAATACGCCAAGGCACTTTAGCTCGTTTTTAATACCTAAAAAATCCCCTATCTAAATCAAGTCACCCAAAAAAATACTTGCCAAATTTTCCAACCCAAAAAAATCCCGGAATCGAAAATTTCAAACCCCAAAAAAATCCTTCAATCATCCCCGTCATTAACAAGCCGGAGTACCCCCCCTGGGCCACAAATACTACCTTGACCCTCAGTGGTAAGCTCCATGTTGCAGATGAAGAACATAAAGCCTTTAGCTCCTGGAGCTCCACCTGCGACAAGTTCATTCACCCACCCTGTTGGGATAAACATCAACAATAGGTAAGCACTACTGGAAAAGAAATAACTCAGAAGAAGACAGAGAGGTGTGATTATAAAATAGACTAAACTACGAGCAGTCCCTATTTTTTCGCAGAGTCCGTCGAGCTTGAAGCGAATTTTTTTTCGAAGAGTTCGTCGAGCTTACCCTAGCCTGCGAACAGGCTCCCGAGTGGGGTTTTTACGCGAGCGAAGCGAGCGGAAGAGCGGGGCTTTACGCGAGCGAAGCGAGCGGAAGAGCGGGGCCTGAGGGGGAGCCTGTAGACTTTGTTTGATTCCGCCCATCCGCCCACTTGTAATGGATCCTGTATTAATCTGTCAGTAGGGTAATTAGACCTAGCAAAAAACAGATGGCAGGCCTACACAGACTCCTACTTCGTGACTTTTGTACAAAATAAGCCGTTCGGTAAAATTGGATTTGGTCGTCCAATTTATTTTGACGCTTCAAAGTTGTTTAGAAAGGGCACTGTGCTCTGTCACTTGTATTATAAGAAGGCGATTTTAGGTTATAAAGTAGAGTCGAAAGACTGCCGCTCAGCAGATGTGTAGAGATGATAGTTCTGCATCGTTTCCCGTTAGTACATTTTGACACCTCTGTATTAAATTTTGCTATTGCGGTTAGTCTTGGCTCATTCATATTTGCAAGATGCGTTTTAAGCTCTAAAAATGTTCGCTCTGGAAGGACACAGATCTTATTTCCGTGAATATGTTGATTATGTACTTGCATTCTATATTTGCAAGGCCGGGCCCGGCTGTTTATAGTGTTGCAATGTGTGTTGCTTTTTATCACAGATGACATATTTATTTCTGTCCACTTTAGCCAGAGACTGCGTAGCTTTATTTTGCAAAGCTATTGCTTTGTTTTAGAGACACGTTATTTACTGTCGCTAAGAATATGTATCTTGCATCAATTTTAACGAGCGTTTAGTCTTTTGAGCTCGATGTTTTGGGTTTTCGCCTCTTTCCTTTGTTCGTTGTGTGACATTTGCACCACAAGATAAATGTAGGATTCATGTAGATTTACTGCAATTATCTAACCACGCGCAAGTCGGTTGACTTTTTTGCGTGTTGTGTATGCCACTATTTTTCATCACTCAGTTGTCAAAAATTAGCGTTCTGACCAATCAGATCATGATACCAGAATCTGGTATCATGGATCGGCGTTTTCAAAAGACTGTCCACAGGCTCCCGCGCCCCCGTACTTCCCCTCAGGCCCCGCTCTTCCGCTCACTTCGCTCGCGTACGCCGCTCGCTTCGCTCGCGTAAAAACCCCACTCGGGAGCCTGTTCGCTCAGGCCGCGCTCTTCCGCTCACTTCGCTCGCGTACGCCGCTCGCTTCGCTCGCGTAAAAACCCCACTCGGGAGCCTGTTCGCAGGCTAAGCTTACCCCGCCTCCTCCCCCCGCGCGTAATTTTTTCGCTATAAGCTCGACGAACTCTTCGAAAAAAATTTCGCTTCAAGCTCGATGGACTCTGCGAAAAAATAGGGACTGCTCGTAGTCTAAAAATAGACTAAACGGCTTGTGCAAAGGGTCTAGACACTTTACTCTAAAAGTGTCTCTCTCCACCCAAGTGTATAAATGGGTACCAGCAAATTTAATTCTGGGGGTAACCCAAAAGGTAAAAGGGTAAAGTCTGTGTTTGAGCCTAGTGACCCAACAGGCTGGAGCTTATCCCAGTTTTTGTGATGCATGAAGCGATTGAATGGGAGTATTTCAACTCCCTCCTGGATGGGATGCTAGTCCATCGCTGGGTTACCCCCAGAATTAAATTTGCTGGTACCCATTTGTACACTTAGGTGGAGAGAGGCACTATGAGATTTAAGTGTCTAGACCCTTTGCACAAGCCATTCATATGGTACAAAATCTGCCATGCTGGACCACAAGTTATGAAGTGCGACATCCAGAACAATGGAGAGTCAAACGTGGCTGGTGCTAGCTGCTTTGTTTTGGAAGTCCCACTGCACAACTTGTGTCCAACATGGCTGATTTTGTACCATGTGAGCAGGTCCTGCAATGGGCCTTCAAGTGATGTTTTAATACATGACCATTTCAAATCAGCAGTGCATCCACACAGATGGGCTCTTTTCTGCCCAAAATGGGCCTGAAATTAACATGGGCCTTTTTTGCTCCAAACAATATTAAAACAGGGAAGGAGTAGGGTCCTTATATTCATCAGGTATAATGCCTCTCCCCTAGATACGTAGAGTAAATTTACAGCAGTGCAAAACCTCTACTCAGTCTGATAGTTTCTGTTGTGTTCTTGCCTTGGGTAAAGACATTTTATTTTTTCTTCTCAAAGTACCATACCCATGAAGGAGTATAAATGAAGAGCAGCAAATTGTTGGAGGGTAACCAGTCAAAAAGCAGCATCAAGGTATCTAGAAGTAACTGTACATGTATTACTACTAACACTGCACTGACACTCCATGCTACAGAAGGTAAAGTTAAGCACTGGTGCTTGAGTGCAACTAGGCTTGTGCACAGGCTTTAAACAGACTTTACCTTAATGCTAAATCATTGATGAATTTATTGTTTTGATACAGTATTTCTTCTTTCCTAACTAATGTTGGATCAATTTGTGAAGTGTCAAGGCCACTAATACTTATGACAGTTATAACAGTAGGTAAGTTTGAAAGTATATGTGACTGTAGTTTGTATTTGACATGAAACCCTCACCTCTTGTTTTGAGTTCTGAAAGCAAACTTCCTTTACCTTCATGACCAAGAAGGTGAGATATATAATGGCAAGGCTGAAAAAAAAATCAAATTAAATCAAGTACCGTATTTTCTCGATTAAATGCCCCGGTGTTTATTTCAAACTTGGCCCTATAGGGCCGCCGTTTATTTGAATTCAGGAGTTTTTTCAAGCCCTATGTTTCTAGGAAATGATTTTTATTCATTATTTTTGACAGCTATATAATTAGACATTATTTTTAAAGCATATTCAACCTTTAATAATTGTCTAAGGGGTTTATTTTCAAATACAACTTGGAGACCTGGCGTTTATTCGGGGCCCGGCGTTTAATCGAGAAAATACGGAACTCTAAAGAAAATGATGAAAATCAATCTTCATCTTCATTGCTAGAAATATATATTTATATATTAATTACCAATACTATCTATCTATCTAAGCAGGAGAGTATATGTCTGCATAAGATTTCCACTATAGAGATCAAAGGCAAATCAAACAGAATTTTAGGTCAATGGTATCATTACCAGTAGCCATGTTATTCAAAAGAATTTAAAGTAGTTACACCATGATTATGAATTCAGTGTCATTGTTGTCTCAATGTCATCAGCAGCTTTAATCTTCATAACAGTGTTACCGGTATCATAATTAGTGAGCTAGTCATGCCAGAATAGTCATAATTTATTACACAACACAGCTTAATTAAATAAGTCACATTGCGTGTTTACATAAGATGCTTAAATAAAATTTGCTTACCTTACTATCATAGTGTGGGCTAACATCAGGGATGGGGAATGAAATGTTAAGGTGTTTTATATCTTTAATTGGAAGCACTTTAAATTCTACCTTTGAAAGCAAAATAGGACATAAAAATTAGATTATAGAAAAATAATAAATTAATTAATTATCAAAATCATTATACAAAAATAAATAAATAAATTTATTAGTACTGTCTGTAGCTCACTTAGTATCAAACAAGTCTAATACAGAAAATGTTTAAATGTTGTGTATGCCGAGCTGTAGGTTAATGTTTTCCAACAGAATGGTTATTGTTATCATTGCTTGCAATGTAAATGGCCACCATCTGTCACCCTCTGGGACTGCTCAGGACTCAATTTTTCAAGCTATTGATGGGTGACCCTCACACCATTTTAATTGATAAATTACAAAAGAATTGATTTTAACAGCCGTACAAATATACAGTAAACATCCGCATATAAGAACATATGATTTCGGAGGTCAGGCTGATCGGGTTCTTATCTAATGGGTGCTTAGTGACAAATCAGCCTCAAAGTGTTCTTAAAATGTTCTTAAATTTCTATATTAGTAATACCGGTACTACCCAAAAATGCCCCTAGATGTAAAATTAGCATAAATTAATAATATTCTTTGATTTTAATGATCACAATCAATACTGTATCATTGCGCCTATAGATGAGATGATTGGCTGTCCTTATAGGTAATGATAAATAAAATCACTTGTTTTTTATGTAATTATGACACCTTTTCCATTTTATAAGAACACGCTGAATTTTTCAGGCTGATCTTGTTCTTATAAAAATTGGGCTTTATTGGCCAAATTTCAGCCTGATGTTCTTAATCCATTAAGTTCTTATATGCGGGTGTTTACTGTATACTTTCTGAACTACAGGAAAATTAAGCTAACAATGATGATCAGCCCTAATGATGGCGATGTCATCAACGATTACGAGAAAAATGATATCAATGACTCCTACACTCTGAATTATAAAAATGTCTTTCATCCTCAGGTTTTATTTCACCATGAGATCACACAAAATTATGTGTGGCATTTCATCTCTATCTAGCTTCTCTCTTACCTGCAATTGTTCATCACCATAAGGGTGTTAGGGAAACTCGGGAATTGGAACATTTTTATCCTCGGCATATGAAAAGAGCTTTATAACCAGGTTTGTCAGGTCATCAAGTGAATCTGGAGAAAAAAATATTTGCACATACATGTAGCAATGCAACCATAAAAGAATACTAAATAATAATTATATAGAAAAGTGGCAAACAGTAACTTTAAGGTTCTTGAGGTACCCTAGTTAGGGATCATCTTGCAATGTTGCCATATTATATGAAATTAATAATTTTATAATTGATAATTAATACCTCTGCCTAGAACAGCCAATGCCATGATATTCGCAGAGTAAGATGAGCTGTGAAATTTGAGTAATTCATCACGTACACTAAGTCCTTTTTCCTTCGGTCTTGTTTCAAGGGTGAGCTTGTTACCTAGGATTATACATAACAGAGCTGTGAGTCATATATAAAACAGCCTAAGATAGAAAATACTTAAACTGATTGCATTACTTAAATTTAGAAAAGCATGGAATTACATGTAGGTGGAGATAATCTAATCAATGGTAAATTGTATAATTTTGTCATGAAAGTAATTACATTTAATCCTGTATCCATTAATTCCAACAAAATCATATATTTTACTACTTATATATTCTACAATACCTGATCCAAATTTACTGTATGGATGAGCTGGATTAACTGAAGACTTGTCTAGCTGATTCAGTCTCCAGGAATCACTCAACACGTTCTTATGATGCTCTGCAGAAAAAAAAAGAAAATGCTCAACATTGTCATGCTATCAAACCTCAGCATCTCCATTCAAAAAATAAAATACAGTAAACACCCGCGTGTAAGAACCTACAATTTTCTTAGTTTGGCAAAATAGGTTCTTGTATTTGGGGGTAGTTATTGGTAATTTAGGCTAAGTAGGTTCTTAATAAGGTTCTTAATTTCTAACGAGGAGCCATAGTTTTTGATTGTACGAGAAGAAAAAAAAATGGGTTTGGTCCTTCATTATGCAGCATTTATTCATAACTCACTGATAACTGTATTGCTTCAAGCCTCATGCAAGGTCCAAAGAAGACAATTACAGTCTATGTGAATCTGTCTTTTCTTTATTTGTAAATACAGTTAGGGATGTTCTGTTAAAAATGTTCATACAAAATTTTCTATAACCCACATATAAGAACCTGCTGAAATTTGCTTGGCTAAACAGGTTCTTATATTTTGGGGTATTAAAATGGCAAATTTCTGCCAGCAGGTTCTTAAACCACTAGGTTCTTAAACGCGGGTGTTTACTGTATTCTTACTATGAAACAAAATTTCTCTGCAACTGGTAAAAATAGCACTGCAGATAAATTACAACCAGAACAATAAATTGCATGTAGCAATAATTATAAAACTGAACACTTGTTTGTTTGATTATTATTTTGTCTACCTGACTCAACAGCATTAACCTCTCTGTCTGTTGCATCTGAATTAAACAACGGGCAAAGGAAGAACTGTGCAAACCTGAAATTTCAATAATTAATAGAAACTTAAATTTTAAGTGGCATTTATTTTAAATTATAATTTAATTTTGGACAAATTACACGGTAACTTACCTATCCAATGCTTCATGCAAACACTCATGTTTGACATCAAAGTAAAAGTTTGTGTGTTCTGCACCAGTGAAAGCATTAGAAGCTCCACCATTCTCACTTAAAAACTGCAAAGTAAAATTTGTCCACCACTGTCAGTTATAATTTACGAGAAGGGTTCAAAATTCATGTAAAATGATTCTTTATTCACTAATAAAAATTATGAAAAGGTTCATGTTCATCAAGTACAAGGCCTTCCAAGGTGGGTTCCTGTGTCGCGATGCGACATGTTTCTGGGAACCAATGTCGCCGAGGCAACAGCTGTAAATGTTGCTGTCGTTTTTCCTGCTATTGTGTTGCTGTCACACTTTGTCGCTGTCACATTTCAGTGCCATAATGATGTTGCTTGTCACTGTTAGACTTAATGTTCCTGTGTCGCCAGAATTCAGGGTCATGTCGCTTTTACCCCTTGGAAGGCCTCGAGTATGTTATTGGCTAACAAAGACTTTTGCAACATCAAAGACTAATGAAAGGTGAACAAGGAAGAAAATCTGTTCTGGTTTAATTTCACCCTTGGTACAATTTGGGGTGCAAGTGACAAAGGACAGGAGAAACACTAGACATCAAGAAGAGGACAGCACTGGCGAATGCAAGTTAATTAACTGGCTCAACAAGATCTAAAGAGCAAGAGACATTAGCAGGAAGACAAAGGCAATGCTTTTCAAGACGCTACTAGTGCTTTCAGTGCTTCTCTACGGCAGCTGTGAAATGTAGGAGATGACAAAGGGAGAGGAGAAGAAGCTTGACACCTTCCAGACAAAGTGCCTTTAGAAGAATCGTCCGCATCAGACGGCAGCAGCATGTGACAAACAAGAAAGTGCTGGGGATGACAGGAGCAGACCCAATAAACGAGGAGATGAGAAGGAAGAGATCGTGTTGGATTGGACGTGTCTTGAGGGATGAAGTGAACAATGATTGTGCTGTTGCCTTTTGGATGGGGGCAGGAGAGGAAGAGAACAGAGGCAGACCCAAAACAACCCGGCATCACACTGTAGAGTAGGAGAGAGACAGATGGAAGACATGGACAAGAGCAAGACAGGCAGCAAGCAACCACCAGCAGTGGAGGGAAGATGTCCGGGTCTTATGCACCTCATGGTGCGAAGAGATTTAACTTTAACTACAATTTGGTATTTCCTTTGTTCTGGTGTATGGTAAATATATAATTATGATAATGAATATGAAACAGAGGAGAATCCCAAATTGTGCCAAGGGTTAAACTGAACCACAACACATCCAAGCACGAATTAGGAAAGACCTGTTGTGATTCTCACAAAAGCCATGGAAAATTCAAATTAGAGTGTTCTTTAAACTCTAAACCCAATTACTGTCTTGTAGAAAGCACCTACCTGAGTGAATGAATTCTCTGATGGATACTTTAAGGTAAAAAAAAAATAGTCAAGAAGTGTTAAATACACAATGAAATTGCAGAATTCAGGAACTCAAAAAGGTACACATTTTGGATTTTGAATAGTTATATTATTTAGCATGACACTGTTATTTTCATGATGAGCCTGCTTGTTTGTTAATACAGGTTAGTAGTAGTTTACTGAAATAAGAAAGGATGCTAATCAATGGTTTTTCACTAGTCAAGTGATGGCATCATAAAATTAATACAATCAGGAGAGTCCATTCATTTTAAACACTGTGCATGCAATAACACCAATGGTCAGACAAAAATTCTGATCATTTGTGATATTGCATATACAGAACATTTAATGTTCTGATCCTTGCTATTACAATAATATAGGTATAGCTATAGGTATAGGTATTTTATTTAAAGTCGGAAACGTTGGGAGTGGTTGCCCAATCTCCCGAGCCAGGGGCTCATGTTAAAAATGCACGGCTATTTAGTACAATAAAATTAATTACATTACTATTACATTATAATTATGACCCAAATTATATTTCCCAGTTTTTTACACCTAGGTTAACTAATTATAATTTACGAGGTAGAGGCTCAAATGTTGTGCAGCCCCCATATAACAGCCTTGTCATTCACAACTGCTTTCTGTATTTAATTGCTCACTTGTGGAACCAGTTGCCAGCTAACGCCAAATCCTCAACCACCTTGGCACATTTTCGAGCCAGTTTAAATGGCATGAAGTTTGCTGGGTGCCAGTGTATGAATTGTATATAGTTTTATCTTGATTTTTTTTTTATACATATATATATTATTATGCTTCTTGTGCAAACTTAATTTATTATTGAAGGCTTGTGATTTAAGGCTTTCCAATTCTGTTTCTTTATATTATTTGTTTTCTAGTAAAAACTATGATAAAAGCTCTATTGAGCCCCTTGGGTGCTTATTTCTTTTTAAGACCTTTTGACTGGGAATGAGGCTGTCTAGAGATGAGGGGAGGGGGGATATCAGTTAGCATACATAATTTATGAAAGAAAAGGAGTGGACTTTTTGACATTTTATTGCTTTTTGGTAACATTTCCACAAAATAGCAACTTACAATACTGTATGTAGATGTAGTGCATGAATGCCTAGAGGGTAAATTGCTGTGTTTCCTTGTTCATAAAATTAATTGTCATGATTTACCATCTAGGGAAGAACTTCCAGACAGGGAGGTTTTAGAGAAAGGGGCTTAAAGGGGGGGGGGGGGAGGCTTAATAGAACTGTTCGTATTAAAGGATGAAGGAAGTATTCTCACCTTTTCTGTGCCTAAAAACAACATGTGCTCACAGAAATGAGCAAGACCTGGTAGTTCATCTGGATCACTCATACTGCCTTGGAAACACAAAAAATAAACCATGGATGAGGTAAGTGCCTTTGTACGCCATAAGTCAAAACGTTAAGTGTTTATCCCTCAAAGAATGGACTGTTTGAATGATTTTTTTTATTTCTTATGCATACCTCAATTTAGAGAAAAAAGTAGCTGACTTTTCTGAGCAAAGGAGTGGGAAGTAGCTGACATTTTTTGTCAGCAATTGTGCTTACTGAAAGCACTGCTCTGCTAAAGATACTTGTAAATACAAGCACCATAGTGATACATGTTTGACTCACTCAGTAAATATCAGTTTCATGCCTTACAGCCTAGAGCAGGCCATGCAATGGACCGGCAGTCCTCCACTGCTGGTTATGGTTAAGTGGCCGTTAATCAGTTATAGAAAGGTAATAAATTTTTCTTATTTTTAAATACATTTGAAACAGAATAATAAAATCAGCATGGTTTTAGTTCGAACAGGGTGAGGATAGTGCAAGCAGATCCATAAAATTACCCCAAACTTGTCCCTCCCCCTCACCACCCCTAGCCTGAATTTCAGACGTCCCTCAGAGGGTGGTCGCCTGCTTCTGGGTAGGGATGCCTGAAAAAAAATCCCCCTCAGTCTAATGTCATCCGGTGACATCACCTCCCTGAAAACTAGGTAGTGATTTTGATTGGTTGATTTCTTCTTTTCTCAGAAGCAGGCGACCAGAGAGGGCGTCTGAAATTCAGGATACACTACTCCTAGCCCCTTATTTAATTTATTATTTACCACAATAAACCCGGCGTATCACATCGAACGTTCGGTTTTCGAACTCTCGAACGCTCGAACTAATTGAACTCACAAAAAAAAGTAACGAACAATGACGCGAAGCCGGTCATAGTTCGGTCGTCAAAAAACAAGGACTTACGTCGTATGACGACTTGCTTGGCGGTCAGTTCCTTCATTTTGTCACGGGGATAAATGCCCTGGGCTGCGCATCTGTTTCCTTTATTTCTTTTTTGTCGGTTAAATGTTCAACGGCGGCACCTTCTCCCATGGATTGTGGGCGCGCGGCTACATAGCACTCGACGGGCGCATCGGGAGCGACTTTTTTCGGCACACTTCTCAAGGGCTGGAGCACGGTGGGCGGGGTTCTGGTCAGAACATCATAAGAATTCCTTCGGGTATAAATATTTTTTTTGTTGATATATATCAGCTGTTTGAACACTTATTGTTTTTTTTAGATGGAAATTAAGTGTCGCGAAAATTCAGGTGGTAGTTGCTCAAAATATTTTCGCTTTTAGGATAAATAAAAGAAAAGAATCGATACTGTTTTTTACTCGCTCTAGGTTCACATTTTATTACTGGCGGTGCGAAATGAACTAAAAAAATGTTGTCCGATTTCTTCGTGACGAACAAAATCGAAATCGTTCGTTAGAGATTTTTCGATTTCTTCGGTGTGATACGCCGGGAATAAAGTACTAAAAGGTCTTCAAAAAGTACACCAAGTATAAACTGTAGTGCAGTTTTTCAACATTTTATAAACATCAAGAATTTTTTTCATAAAAGTTAAATTCTGTTTTCGTATTAAAATATCTTACCAATGTGTACATCTAAAGCCGCTGCCGATTTATCTGTCAAGGGATCACTGATCACAAGAACTTTCATGTTGTTGTTCAGTTCTAAACCACGATACAACCGATCATCGCGGAGTGGCTTTGGAATGTCGTTATAAACTTTCTTTACTCCTTCCATGTTCTATCTTAGATAATTGAATCCACCAGAATATTATAATGCCAGCGAAGCTTGAGAAAGCCGGGAAGAAGCCGGTGCAATAATGATGATGACCCAGCAAATTCGAAGCGTTGGCTGGGTTGAAGACAGTCTATTGCGAGAAATCTTACATGGAATACAATCTAACACTTCGGACGTGGTTTATAGGTAAAAATGAAACACGTCGGTGATGATAACAACGAATTATTCGGCCCTCAAATGTAGTTTTGATCAATTTCAGTGCTGTTCAAAGTTCCATTGAAGGCCGCCATCATTGAGCGGGAAGACTGGGTATCGCCCGGAATCAGCGGCAGAGATAGTCTGGGCACCAAGATGGTTCGCGCCAAATTTTCTTTCAACATGGCGGCAGTTTGCTCCGATTTTCTTCCTCTTCAAATCCGAATATATAGTTGAGGCACAACTTTGAAACTAATGTAAGTAGTAGGGTCGTTATATTACTATGGCTCACAGCGAGGAAGACGACTTTCTAATGAGTGGAGAAGCCACAGGAGGCGGCGATAGCGACGAAGAAATTGAGGTCACTGCCGCAGAAGTTCTCGTTCAACTTGAAAACGTAAGCTGTTTTTTTTTTTTTTCTTTTTTATTATACTTTAGCTTATATTTATAGTGTAATTCATCTAAAGTTTTCTTGAAGCGGCTGCTGAGTACCCTAACACTTAAAATTTTTTACTAAAAAAATTTAAAAAAAAAAAAAAAAATAAAAAAAAAAAAAAATTTTATATTATGTGTTTCTATATTATAAATATGAAGCTCATGATCACTCACTGCGGGTCACTAAGAAAGTATCTGTGACTAACTTTCAAGCTGCGTATAAAATGTACCCTCCTCCCCTACAGTCCAAATTTCACATTTACATAGAAGTTACTGAAGCGTTTTGGCCACTTGTTTGACTTTCATCTCATGGGGGTTGTGGTTGGGCTGGGGTTTTACCCGGCTTTTTTTTTTATATTTTATTTTTTTTTTCCCTTTTTCCCCCCGGCCCCCTAAAAGGGGGGAAAAAGGGGGGGGCCCCGAGAACAATAAGGGGGAAAAAAAAAAAATATAAAATAAATAAAAATAAAAAAAAAAAAAATTTAAAAAAAAGGGCCGCTTGGCTAAGGCTTCCCTTATTTTTTAATGTCAATAACTGCAATGTCCCCCCCCCCCCCCCGTCCCCGTCATTCCCCTATCCCCAAGCATATTTAGTGGGGCAATTACTGATGTTTCCAATCCAAGGAGGTCACTCGTCCGCTTGTTATGGACACAAGCTGAAACAGTCTTATCTTATTTTGTTGCACTATTTAAAATGTTAAAAGTCTGTGTTTGCGCCTAGTGGCCCATCAGGCTGAAGCTTATCTCAGTTTCCATAGCATGAAGTGACTAGGAGTATTTCTACACCTCTCTAGATGGGATGCTAGTCAATTGCAGGGTTACCACCAGCATTTGATTCGCCTGTACCCATTTCCCATTTATACACCTGGGTGGAGAGAGGCAATATGAAAGTAAAGTGTCTTTCCCAAGAACACAGAGCAGCCCCCTGCCAGGGCTCAAACCCAGATCCCTCAATCCAGAGTCCAGCACACTAACCACTAGGCGACCCTGCCTCCCGATAAAGTCAACTCTCACCTTGCGGACACTTCGCTATAACAGTCACCCCATTATTACAGATAGGAGTTGAAGTCCCGGCAAATAAGAATTACTGAAAATAACTCTCGCTACTACGGACTTTCTCTTTTATGGACCCAAATGATGTTCCCGAAGGTGTCTGTTATAGAGGGAAAAAATCAGAAAAAAATCAGTAGACCTGCATTATCCTTCAAGGAGGGTCACCCTTCCTCAATGCAACCAGATTCAAAATGCTATTTGATTTACTTTTTTCTTTAGGCCTGGATGAATGAAAAGTTTGCTCCTGAACTTTTGGAGAGTAAAGCTGATCTTGTTGAATGCATGTTGGATCAGATTAAAGAAATGGCAAGTTTCAAATTTCCATGTCATTTGCACTTCCTTTCAATTCCTCCCCTCCCCCTACAAGGGCAAATTTGAATCACCTATCAATACCCCCAACCAACCACATGTACTTTCTATCTTACTTTATTATATCTTAACAAATTACAGGAGGGAAATTTGAAGAAAGTCAAACAAGGAGATGTTGTAGCTTCATTGCATAAGTTAGAGGTGAGAAATAGTTGCTAAAAATAATACCCCCCCCTTTTTTTTTTTCATTATCCCTTTTTTTTTTTTCCCAATTTTTTTTTTTTATATCAACCCCCTAAAAAATTTTTTTTTCTTCCTCCCCCCTTTTGCCCCCCGCCCTCCCCCCCCCCCGCCAAACTTAACGCCCCCACGAACTTTTTCGGGCCCGAGGGTGTCTGCTTACAAGAGCTTCACTAGCATATCCCACTAGTAATTGACTTCTGAAAACTCACAATCTGATCATTTGGCTTTGCAGTTATAGAGGGGAGGCTTTTTAGAGAGAGATGTAAAAGAGAAGTGGGGCAGCCTTAACAATGACGAGCTTTTACTGTATTCCAGTCACAATCAATTTCATGTACAGTCGATGTACATTGTAGCTACTATATTGTTCTTTTTCTAATACTTTTTCTTCATAATATTTGTAGATTGACAGAATACGATTTGTACTGAGCAGTTATACACGGAAAAGAATAGAAAAGGTTGGTATATTCTGGAAGTTTTGAACCCACTGGCAAACCAACCCACTGACTGAATGTTGTTGATTCATTGATTGGTTCCTTGAAGAAGTACTTGTCTAAGTGGAGTTGGATAGTCTTAACTTAACTTTGCAATCTTCACTTGGTTAGATTGAAAAGCATGTTGTTCATGTTCTTGAACAAGAGGCAGCAAGGGAAGAAAGTGAACCCTCTCGATTATCTCCAGAGGAGCTGCAGTATGCTAAAGAGTGAGTCAAAATACTGTATATATTAAGCTTTCTAATGTGAATTCCACATTCCATCTGTATTTTGTATTTTGCAAGACTGACAGTAGTAAATAAAGTCCCAACCGGAGACCCAGCATAAGCGACTAGGAGTATTGCTACTCCCCCCTGGTGGGATGCTAGTCCATCGCAGGGTTACCCCCCAGCAGTAAATTCGCCGGTACCCATTTATACACCTGGGTGGAGAGAGGCACTATGAGAGTAAAGTGTCTTGCCCAAGAACACAATGCAGCGCCCTGGCCAGGCCTCGAACCCGGGCCGGTCGACTCGGAGTCGAGCGCGCTAACCATTAGGCCACTGCCCCTCCCTACAAGACTGACAGAGAAGTATACATATTTGTGCCTTCTTCCATAACTCATCACCCCAGTGTTTTTTAGAGGGGGAGAGGGGTTTTTCCAAAGGTTGGGTAAAAGTTCTTCAGCCAAGTGGTAAAGCAAACTGCAAAGAGACAGTGCTAAGAACTAAAAATCAACTAAAAAGACCACAAACCCCCGTAAATAATAAGTATAATTTCCTTATCTTACTTAGTGATATGAACTTGGTTTTTGCAGGTATGCTGACAACATGGAGGGTCTGTTTAAGTCCTTAGCTTTGCAGAACATGCCAGCAAACATGCAGAATATTGACAGAAAAAAATCAGGTAAGTTTGTTGGAAGTTCCTGGATAGTGTCTGCACAGTGAATATACAGTCAACTCTCTAAAACGGACACCTTCCGGACAGGCTCCAACTGTCCGTCTTAGAGAGGTGTCCGTCTTGTAGGAAGTTTAGTTACAGTAAAATGACTGAAAAATGGCAGGGACAGGACCAACAACAGCGTGTCCGTCTTGTAGAGGTGTCCGTCTCCTAGAGGTATTCGTTAAGAGAGAGTTGACTGTACTTATTCTCACAGAGGCTGCTCAAGTCCAAGGAATCAGAAAAGAATGGCCCCAGGGGGGGTACTTCGGCTTGTAAATGACGGGGATGATCGAAGGATTTTTTTGGGTTGGAAAATTTGCAAGTGTTTTTTGGGTGACTTGATCCAAATAGGGGATTTTTTGGGGGTATTAAAAACGAACTTAAGTGCTTTGGCGCGGCCTTGGCGTATTTATGGTAAGATGAATACCTTATTCTCACTTAATTTCGCGAGTACTAAATTTCGCGATTTCGCGAAATTTAATACTCGCGAAATATAGGACACGCGAAGTTTAAAATCGCGAAATTTAATATCTTACTGATAATATAAAAAAATAATGAAACTCGATGTGTTTTATAGTTATTCCAACATGTCTGAGCTTCATGTTTAGGAGTTTTTTGTTTAATTTTTTCCATTAGTTATCTACCACTCTATCAGTCGCACTGTTCGAACTGTTCTCTGCCGCCAATTAAGTTCCTCAAAATCTCGCTCTTGCTAGTCGTAGATGAATGTATCAGGTATTTAGACTGTTGAATGCCTTATGTTTTGTTGTGTGTATATTGTTTTGTTTGCTGTTTTTACGATGACTTTCATATTAATAATGTTGTTACAGTTTCGAGTTCAAAGCTTCATATTGAAAAATAGATAAAAATCGCGAAATTTAATACACTCCAATTGTACCTTTCTCTCAAAATCGCGAAATTAAGTACTCGCGAAATATGGCTCTTGATTTTTCGCGAAATTAAGTACTCGCGAAATTTAGTAAGAATAAGGTAATCAAACTCGAGCGTTATTGCCCCTCCTGGCAATTTAGGGGTAATTTGACAAGGGATTTTTTGGGGGATTTTTTTGGGTCCTGAGTTTTGCCTTCATTCGATCATCCCCGTCATTTACAAGCCGGAGTACCCCCCTGGGAGGATGGCCCATCAGCATAGCTGCTTACTAACTCCAGTTTCTCTGCCTCCACTGTGACTTGCAGTATTGATCAGAATCTTCAACATGTACCACTGTGGATAAATTTATGATGTTAATATTTCTCTATTTGACTTTTCTTTTTTAGTTCCAAGGCCAAACATGGACAAATATGTGTTTCTGAAGGTTTTGGAAAATCAGGAGCAAGTCATGATTGACCCTGAGTATGTGATATTGATATGGTGATATAAAATATTTACAGTGCATCCAAGGGGAGGGGGCTCTGCCTGAGATCCAAACCCTTATCCTTTGATATACCATTTTTGATAGGAAAAGTTTTAAGCATTTCATGTATAACTTTGATAGAAAATACTACCCCTTCACATACCTACAGCAGGGATACTTTTTCTGTATTTTGATGAACTGTACGGTAGGTCTGTTTGAGATATTTTGAAAGACCGTTTTGATTACCTAGATGACAGTTTTCCCTATACCCTTTTATATATTTTCCCTACCCTTTTATATACCTATGGCCTGAAAAAGGCACCCCTTTTAGGCGGAGCCTCTCATAAGGTCCACTATAGGGATACCCCCGGGGGGAGCATATTTAACTATACTTTGCAAGTTGCTCAAGAACAGGATTTTTGTGCAAAATTTGGTTTGGTTTATTGAGGAAAAAGAACAAGGTTATTCATGTTTTATACAACACAATTACAGTTATATATTTTTGTAAATGCGTTTTATACGTTATCTATAATAAAATGAAAATGTTTCAATTTAAACAGGATAAATCTCTTGAAAAGAATTTATATTACATCAAAATAGTAATTTTCTGCCTTTGGAATAATGGTCACCTAAAACAAATACCACATAATTTTGATACCGCCTCATATCTGTTATTTCCATTGTTTCTCGTAACCAAGTCAAGTTGCGTTTGAGGTTGCCACTTTCAGGGTTTCATAACAACCATGAAATTTTATTGCTACTTTGGCTGGGGGCTATTTGCGGTACATTGTGTAACTTTCACAAGAGCGATACATTTTGGCGGGAAAGTTAGTTTCATGTAACATGTTGTTTGTAGCGGTCATGCACTTCTGCAATCAATATTTTCTTGACGTCAACGGAAATCCCATACGTACAATGACTAAGAAGGTTACGTTTCTCTTGATTTTTCAAAAATCAATTTTTATACCACTTCCTCCGGGTTCACGCGCTGTTTGGCACTGGCACTAGTCACGCGATTTTCTAAGAGCGCTTGCCATTTTTTGAAACCAGTTGCTAGAGTGAAAAAAAGAAATGGAACGATCCTTCCCACCGGAAAATTTTCGGGAAATGGAATAACAATTCCCTTTTCTGTTTGTTTTTTTACGGAATGCTCGGAATATCACTGTATCATTTTGCTTTTTCGCACTATTACCATGCTCCTCGATGAAATACGCGGCTGATCCGGCGAAAAATAAAAATGGAACGGTCCTTTTCACTGGAAAACTTTCAAGCGGAATCATGAATCATAGCTGTAAAATTGGTAGGAATCATGAATCTTTGTGTTTAAAACTTGGGAATCATTAGTTTTATTTAGTTTTTACATTTTTAACATTCATTTTAGTTTTTAACGGTTGGTGTGATATCTTAAGATTTTTACCGACCTAATTATATGTAGATGTAGATGTAGATCATGAATAACGGAGATGGCCAAAAGAATCATGAATAACAAATGAATTCTTCCATCGATATTGAATGCTTGTGAATATAGAATGTAACAAAAATTAAACTGATGGGTCATTTTACTAAATTCTTAACAAATGTGTTCCAGAAATGGCCTAAAATCGCATTTTTGAGCGTCTTATTTTCAAAATTTCCTGGGGGAGCATGCCCCCAGACCCCCCTATAGGAAAGCAATAGAAAAAAAAAACTGTACCTTTGGCTTCACATCTTCATCCCTTTAATACTAACTTTACAGTGATCAAGTATGTTACCCACAGTGAATATTTAGAAATAATTTGATGACTGAAAATATTTAACATCGGTTTCCGGCATAATTCCATGCCAGAAGAGTCTCCACTTGGAAAGGAGGCTCTGTTAGCAGGAAACCGGAATGCGCAACCAGAAACTGGTAACACGTTATTTTGAAAGCTGGGTGAAAAGAATGAAAATGAATCATGAATATTGAATAAAATTTATTAATGAATCATGAATCATCGAGGTAAAATAAGACAGGAATCATGAATATCCAAAGTCCAATGATTCCACTTCCACCCCCGATACCATTATGTTGAAAAATTGTACTGCTCCGTTTGTCGGAAAATTCTCACCGGTTTTTTCCACACAAATGGAAAGCACTCTAATTCTAGTAGGTTTTCATACTAATACCTCTGATGTCCATGTTAGTAGCTCGCGTCGCGCGAACATTTCTAACTTACCACAAAATACTACTATTATTGACAACTTCAAAATTTCTGTAGTTAAAAGGACTATGTCACGGATTTTAACAGATTTTTGATCAGCCAAAGTTTATGTTTGTGTCGTACGAAAATAATGGTCCATTTTTATTAACAATTGCTTCAAAAACCGTTTACAAGCGCGTTTGGCTGTGAATGGCTCGGATGGAAATGTATTGCAATTAAAACGTTAGCCAACGTTTTCAAGTTGTTTCCGCGCGCCTTCAATATCGATATTTATAGCCGAAGATTGATTTCTATCCCCAAATAAAGGTTACATCTTCAGTTAAATATTCAAAGATAATGTTTTTCATAGGTAAAGTTGCCTAGATCAGTTTAGACCAAAAATCTGAGAAATCCCCGTGACATAGTCCCTTTAAGCACCTGTTTAAGGCGGACCTCCCTAGACGAAGTTTTACTTTGTGTAAACGGTTACAGACCAGTCTATAAGTTTTATGTTCTTTTCTTTTATCAGGGAGGATCCAATCGACTTGGAGAGCGGAGCACAGCACATCATGCGCTACAGTGCAGTAGCACCTCTTCTTAGCAATGGATCCGTGTCTCTTCTATGACATTTGGACTTCAGCTGATGTCGTTGAGAGGTTGCTGTTTTAGGCGATTTATAAGTTAGACTATACAATTAGGGCCCTTGGTACACTGTTCCGCCTCGTGTGAGCTTGTTAAGTGGACAAAATGACGGTTGGTTTCGTTTTCCAAGTCCGTTCGTTTTACCTAGATTGTAAAAAAAATCTCTGTTCTCTAAATCAATTCAAAAAACATTGAAGCGAGGAGGTGCGAGGCAATATTATTGCAGTCGTTTATTTCGTGTAAAACTCATTTCCCTGCTTATCTTCATCTGGTACACGGTAACAAGCCAAAATGGCCCTTTGCTTCTAGCAAGTGTGACTATAAGGCACAAAAATGCAGCGTATAAATTATATTTTTCTGCTAAATAAATTTCATTTGTTTTGCTTTGTTTGTAATATCGGTTAGCGTTATGCAGGGTTGTCCAGAAAATGTCTACACGAACACCCTCTACTTGCTGATCTATCAACACAATTTGAAACTTTCACTTTGGCGTGGAGATGCAGCTGAAAATCTTGTTTTCCTTCCCCCATTTGGTCAACACCCCTACCCCCTCCACCCTCCAAATGTCTGCCCCATTCTCCCGCTCGCCTGATACCACGCCACCTCTGTCTCAAAAACTATTGCAATGTTGTTTCAATATTTATGGCAACATGGGCATTGTGTTGCGAAATCGCTTTTGGCGCCCTGCCATAGTGTGTCTCAGGTCAGGCGACCTCACGTGCGGACTCAATCTTGTGCACATGCAAAGACGAATACTGTCAGTCTTGAATAGTACTGGACTTGAGAGCCGAAAAATGGGAGTACCTCGATATTTCATACTGACATCACAAATCTGCGGGAAAAATCAGCTCTGAAACTCAAGAAGTACCAAATAGACTTTTGATTCCTTGGTTGCTGAAGCGATGATGCATGCGAACAAAAGCTTTTCCGCGTAGTTGCAAAAAACGTAAAGAAAATAAGGTACAGCTTATCTTTTTGAATTTGGAGTTTTGCCTGCTTTATTTGATGGCTATGAAGTAATGTTTGGTGTTCTTCCTTCACGTGATTTCGTGAGGGGACAAGAAAAGTCATGTTGGGGTCTAATCTTCGAATTCACCCATGGCCAATTTCCTAACAACAATATAGAATATACTGGGTGCTCTGAAAGATAATGAGATAAAAAGCTCAACTTTGTGAAAGAAAACTCACTTAAAAGGTCCCAGGAATAGTTGCAAGTTTCAAAGGAAATCGGTTGAAATAAAAGAAATCCTAGTCCAAACAATGATCTGAAGTTCCTGAGAGCGTGACTAATTTCCACATCAGTGCTTCCCGCACGCCGGACATTTCTACATACAATACCTTGTTACGTAGATTTCACGTGCACATCTCGATCGGAAGATCGCGCTGATTGGATAGTTTGTTTGTTATTTGACAATGTTCACGTGGGGAGATTACTATCTTTATGGATAGTCCGTGAAAAAGTTGTACGTGCAGGTTTGCATGGCACGAAAGGGCTAAGGTTAAGGATGGGCCGATACTGGTTTTTCAAAACGATACGATATCGATACGATATTTGCCTTTTTTCTCGATATCGATCTCGATCTCGATATTATGACGTCATTTCCGTCCTGATGTCATTGTTTTGTCACGTGGTCTTACAAAGGACAGACCTGGCATTATAAATGTTAGCCAAGAATGCTGATTTTGGTCTTTTTGTTTCACTGTTGCATCAGCAATGTGTGGACATAAAGTCGGCAAGAAAAATTCAGTTATTGACAAGAACATCAACATTTCTTTGAGCAAAATTGTATTTTTCACCGCAGGTGCTGACCAGAAGACCGCAGGCTCAGGTCACGTGTGCAGTATCGAAAGCGTATCGAGGTGCGATATTTTTCGAAGTATCGATACTTTTCAAAATTGTCAAAATATCGATGTATCGAATATTTGGTATCGAGTATCGGCCCATCCTTAGCTAAGGTGACTCGAGTGTGTAGTTTGTTCTGCTGGTGGAAGTTTGGAAGGTGTAAAAACTCTTCCTTTCTCAGAGGACAACGCATTTCTATGCGAACTGAACTCGCGTTTGTTTACCTGAGAGAAATTTACACGAGGAAGTATGCCTCCAACACCGTCTTTGAAATCTTGTGTGGTGAAACTCAACTCCTGCAGGAAAAGTGACTCGGAACTCCACAAGAAAGACAAAAAGGTTCATTTTGCAGATACGATGGGACTTTCTCTCGTTTCTGTAGTTTATTTACCGCAACCTGCGCCAACGGCAAGATTACCGAAGCGAAGATGGTCTTTCTGCGAGGAGAGAGCGAGACTTTTAAATTTCACACAACCGGTGGAAAGAAGAGACTTCAATGAAAGACTGAACAGTCAAAATGTTTCTTTGGAAAACGTTATTTTACGAGACTTTGGTATGTTTGGAACTGTGAAAGTTCGAAATTTAGCTTATGAGAAGCGAATTGTCGTGCGGTACACCACGGACGGCTGGTCGACCTTTCGTGATATTCTTGGTCAACATGTCAATGGTTCTCACGCCGGATTCACGGACACTTTCTCCTTCGAGATCGCGTTGCCGACGACTCTGATCAAAGACTGCAAGCTGGAGTTTGCCATATGCTACAAAGTAGTTGGAATAGAATTTTGGGACAATAACAGTGGAGACAATTATCGGGTTATGTGCTACTCATCAAACCAATGGAAGACGCGAGAATGGTTTTACAATAATAAGAACAGTTTGAACGATTACGCACACTTGCAAAACAGATATGTTGGCCTTAGATTTTAGAACTGTAATTAAACGATAGGTATTAAAAATAGAGCTTCTCTTGTAAAAGAGATTCGAATTAAAATCGAACATTATATTTATTCATTGAAATTTATGGACGACGGTTCATTGACCTGTTAAGTTAACGATTAGTAATACACGAAAAGACTTTTAAAGTTTATATCGAGAACTAAATTATTTCAATGTTAATGTTTTAGTATAGTTATTGACCGGTTTATAACTAAAGTATGTTCTAATATCAGCGGAATAAGTCGAAGTGAATGTATTCTTGTTGTGTATTCCCGTCGGTTAGCTAGGTCAACCTTTTTTACACAGTACTCGTAACTATGTCTTTCGTTTCTAGACGTTTCTAACGAAAGAAGAATTTCTTTAGTAATAAAAAATCGAAAGTGTTACGTTATTTTACGTACGTTGTCGTGTTGGCAAAGTTTGGTATAAAATTTTTCAAAGTGTAATGAAAACGAAGACCTACAATAAAATTTTATAAATATTGGACTCAGCGGACGATATTTGTGACTTATTTTAAGGCATGAAGGCCAATATCCTCGGCCGAAATATACACACACGATCTTTACACACGAAGTATTGGAAAATTAGGTATGATAAGTGAATCTGATAGCTTTGATCGATCTCAAGGAAATTCTTAAGTATTCCAAGCATACAGTATTGGAGATTTTGCGTGCATAAAGTCATGTCTGTATATTCTGTTGTTCTAGAAAGACCCTAGAAATCACTGTGATTGGCTAAGTATGAGTTCTATTTTGGTCACGGTAGTGGGTTCAATTAACAGAAATATATAATTTCTTTTCAGCTGGGGATTAGATGGCCTGCATTGCACTGAGACGAACTCGATCCCGGTAAAGTCAGGGTTTGTCTGCAATGCAGGCTAGGGATTAGATGGATGGTTCACGATCACCTTACAAAATTATTGCAGTTAAAGTTGCTGGACAACAGTGCTTTCTCTTGGAGTCTCTGCTAAGATTTAAAAGTATTTTTGTTTATCTTTTGGAATTATGTTAAATTTTGTCGGTCAGTGTGGAGTTCATCGTAAAACTGATAACATGTGGGAGCCATACTTTTCTTGTTGCTTGGGGTTATCACTTATGAACATTGTCAGATCCCTTTATTTATACAGCATTTGAATTATTGTTTTAATTAAAAAACCTGCTGTTGGTACACTGACAGCTGCATTTTAAAAGTGGAGTAGAAAGGTCTAGAAAGAATAAGAAAGAGTGAATTTTCTTTTCTGTTTTTTGATAAAATTTGCAAGACACAGGAGCAGAAGGCAGTCCCACTTCTCAGACAGCTAAGTCCTGCTAATTTGGAAGGATTTGGGAGAAATTAATTAAAACACTTCCAAAAACAAATCTTTCTTGACTAGGAAAAGACTTCTGTCAATATGTAAAGCACTTTTTTAAGAAACTCTAAATAGAAGCTGTCGTGTAACTGGCCTGAATATTTGTTGTTTTCACGAAAATTTCATTAGAATTTTATTGGTGGAAAAGGAATCTCCACATACCGGTATTTTACATATAACTAAATTTTTTTTGTCTTTGTGGGGTTTCTTGCATGGTTTTAAGATTTTGGAAAATTTTCGTTTAAATCTTTGTTTGAATGAAGGTAGCATAAATATAAAGGAAGACCATTTACTTGTCAGTATTGTCACATCCTCCCTTTTGGTTTAGTTTCTTGAAATTTAGCTGTCAAGACAATATTTTTTTATGCCCCATGTATACAGCTATTTCAATAAACGTTGTCGGGTCAAAGCTTGAAGCTAAAAGGCAATACCGTAGGGCGTTCTGGGTATTCACTACAAATTTGCATATAAGCTTCATTATATGTACAAATTTGTATTTCGCACGTGGAGAATTCACGAGTTTGTTTTACCTCTCAGGAGGCCTTTTGTAGCTTTACTTTCACTGTCGCTTAGCTCTGACTTTTGAAAATTCTTCTAAAATTTAGTGTGACTAAAAGCACCTTGTTTCACATCACTGAATAAATAGAAAACGTGCAAATTCGCGTTTATTATGTCACCATATATTTAAGTATTCAGCACGTGCAGTTGCTCTCTTCTTCTACCCATACTGCCTTTCAGTCTTGTCTTTTAGCTTTGATCCGGACAACGTAAACTGAAATAGCTGTATATGTATGCATCCCAAACAGTGAAAACCTTTCTTGCAAAAGCAAATTATAATACTGATAACTTTTCCTTTTTTTATTCCCTAGCAAATTAACAAATCCTTGAGTATCTTTCCTGTTGAACGTGTCTTAATGACCCATTAGCTGGGCCAACGCATACCCTCATGAAGATGCGGCGGCCAATACTGGGGTACCAAACACCGACATTTGAATAACACTGCATCAGGGATGAAAATATTGCTATAGCTAAAGCTGTTGAAAATCCAAATCTGCTGGAAATTACTACCAGCTAGATATCGCATACTAGCATGAAAAGGGTATGTATACCTGTAACATTGATCGTAAACCTATGCCAAAAAAGAACACAAGGCATTGTGTATATATATATATATACAATGCGTCTGCCCATGCATGCGATAAGAAACCAATATAACAGTCACTAAATAGACTCCAATATCTGAACTGAAACTTATAAGCCATGGCTTATCACGTAATTCATCTTACAAACTATTTACATTTGTACAGCAGCACTTCACAAGCTGCAATATAGTTTTTCAAGTAAATTTATATCAAACATCTTGGTAACTGGTAGAATGCACCCAAAAGAAATAAAATGGCACGTGATGTTGTTATTCAGGAGCATAAATATTGGTTATAAATTAGCTGAGGTTTATATCAATATCAACACACAAACAACATGATAATGAATTGCACAACCTGTAACTAATGCAGAAAGAATATAGTGACTTGGCACACTCATGCAGATCACTATTTTATGAAATTTTTTCCAACCGAAATACTTCAGCAGAAATATCACATGTCGCATGCAAGGTACTCAGGGATAGAAAACTGATGAAGTTTTTTGGGAGAAATATAAAAGACCCATTGTTTTTGTTTGAAATGTTTGTTGTTCTTTGAATAATTCCCTATTGTGTTCAGCTTAAGGCATCAAGGAATTTGTTTCTCCAGGATTAGTATCTGTTAATGACCCTTGTATTGTTATGTATAGAAAGGAGGGGGGTGAATAGGAAAACGGATCGACGGATTTTGACTATATTTTGGCCCGGATTTCGGATTCAAAGCAATTTTTAAACGGATTTTCGGATCCTTCAATCGGATTTGGTCATTAAATTAAAACGGATCGACGGATTCGGTCATTAATTGTGACAGATCGACGCATATGTATACCCCTATTCACCCCCTCAGAAAGGTTCTAAACCATGCATGACATGATCACATAACGACTTAAAAGATGTTTTCTACTAAACATGCAAGGTAAATATTTTTGACAAGAGTGACACATGGCTGTTTAAACTAATAAATATAGTGCAAAAACTTCTCATTCTGTGCGAGATGTTATATAATGTTTTTAGGGATTAATTAAATGACTATAATCATACCATATACTATTTATGGCAGTCTGCCTTTAACTTCAAGAATATTAAACTTGTCTAGTTAGTGCGCAGACAAAGTAGCTAATATTGTCAGTAGAGACCTCCTAGTTTGGCCCACCAACAAGTGACATTACCCCTCCCACCAAGCACACACATGCAACATACACTCACACTCCTAGCAGGGCTTTCGATCACTAGTGAACAGAGTCAGAGCTGAATGGCACAAAGCAATGCACCAATGTGTATATCAAATAAATATACTTTTCATTATTTTTAGCATTGTGTTGTTATTTCAAAAAAAAACATATACAGAAAAAAAATCTTTCATTGTCATTCATAGTCCAAAATACATTGCCAATGGAAGACAATGTCATTGTTCTCTTGATAGTTTTTAATCTGTCTTAATAAGGTGGTAACAGAGCAAAAATCATTCACACAACTGGTAAAACAATGATCTTTTACTGGTTACCAGTCCTTAATCCACTGTACCCAAAAAGATGGCAACTGGTACATTTACCAATTTTACAATATCTAAAAAAATGTTTTTTACATCAGCATGGAAAATTCTACAGTGGAAATTATCACCATCTAAAGTACTGTATCTGACTTTGTTAACAGTTGTAAGGAGAGTCTGTTCCTCCCCAACAGTTGCTCACCAGGTGTAAGAACTCAACAAACCCAAAACCACCCTCTTAATACCTGTGATGGTATTCCCCTTCCAGCAGATTTGCAATGTCCAGGTTAATTCCACTGCATACAGGTTGGGATCTTCGTAGTAAGGTTTAAGCGATCCTTGTCTCAAGAAGGCTGAATAATATTCCAGTTTTGCATGAACTTGTCTCAAACATAGATCTTAATCTTGATAATTTCTACATGTTTCCTTTACTTTCCCATCTAGCCTTCTGCTCAAATGCCCAATGGGGTTTGGATCGTTTTCTTTTCTTGGCCTTTTCCTCATCGGCAGCTTTTCTCTTTGCATAGTCTCTACATTCAACAGCCTGGGCTACCTTTACTGCAAAGTCATGCTGCATCAGCTGTTTGTTGAGTTTCTCTGCCACTTCAAACCTCTTTTCTTTGAGTGCAACTTCCATCTTTTCTTCTATCACATCCTAAGGACAACAAATAAAGCAAATTATCTGAATAAATTTTTTCATCACGACATGGCTGGCAACACAGCTTTCACTCCATGATAGAGGGTTTTATGAAATGGTGAAATAGAATAGGAATCAAAGTGAAAATGAAGGTGTGATTTACAGTTATACCCCCACCCCTCTAAAAAAAAGTACTTGGGATAAAATAGTGTCCACTCCTCCGACCCCCATTCCACCCCCTTCGATGACTTTTCCAAAGTCTTTCAAAAAAAAATCCCACACAAACATAAACTAGCAACACTGTAAGCCCCCATAAAATACTTTCTAAAAAAACCCTAATTTCAAACCCCCAACATCAAAAATCATTTATTTCCTGCCCATCACTCAAGTTTTTGCCAGCTCCCCTGTACCATTTTATTTGTGACTGTGATTAACTGGCAGTAAACACCTTAAGTTTGTGGCCCTAAGTAATTAAGACTAATTTAATGAAAAGGGTGGCAGAGGGGCCCAAGAAGAAAATGGTGCTGGGGGTTTACAGTGCCATCAAACCTGCCCTTGGTTCTATCAATGTATGCACATGTGTACAAGAGGTTAGCAGTGAAGAGTAAAAGGAAATTTAGACTAGTACCTTGGCAGTAGGTCCGCTGTAATCTGAAGATGTCTCAGCTTCTTTTAGATGTGAATCAGAATTAAAATAATGTTGCAGCTCATTCCACCTTTTTTCATAACCTTTTCTGGCTTTATCTCTACATATTTATATAGAGAAACATTAATTTTAAAATCAACTATTTATACCGGTAATATATGTTTAGCAAGAATTAATACTGATAACTGAATAGCAATTGTTATAAGTAAACAGTAAAGTTACAGTAGAGTCACATATATTGACAAGTGTTTCTTAGCATACTTTCAGGGCTGCAAATTCCAGTCGTACATCGGACACTGGCCGACCACAATTTGCCAATGTCCGATAAAATTCCAACTGTGGTCCGACAGAATGTCCGAAAAACTTTTTCTTTGCTTTCCAGTACAAACACCAATGTTCTGTGTTGACAACGCATTAGATAAGCAGGTTTACATATCAAGCAGTACATATAACTGTGATATGATGTCCGACCTCACATTTGTTTTGTCCGGTCAGGGCTCAAAATAATTTTTGGAGACTGACCGGTCATGTTGACCGGCCAAATCAATTTTTGCTCGGTCATGTCTCGTTTTTGACCGGTCAAAATATTGAGTATTTTCTTTGAAGCAATAGCCTATTCTGCCAAAAATTTCGCCTCATAAGCTAAAACACTTGTTGTTAAAGAGTATTAATAAGGCTTGAGCTTAAATGTTTTGATCGCTAAATGTGTCATTTTATTATGTTCGCTTAATTTCCATTTCTTCTGCGTTCTACTCTACATAAAACAAAATGCTCAGTAGCCGTAATGTTATGTTACTCTGCAAGTTTTACATTATTTAACGACTTACGGGTGGAGGCGATCTTGGTTGTAAGCACTTTACTGGTCTTTACTACTGAACACTAAATAGTATTAATAGCAGACGTTGATTGATGCCATGTTCATTGTTGTCTGTTTAGCGTATTTACAGACGTGGATGTTTCCTGTCTTTATTTAAGCAAACCACTAACAAATCCGCGTGACCGTCCTATCTGTATTCTACAAATTTGTGACTACAAGAGCTTGCTGCTATGATATTTTATGATTTTACTGTAAAATTTCAAGAAATACTGCGAATAAATTTTTTTGTGTGTGTTATTTATTTGAAAGCCGTGTACGTGACCGGTCAAAATGACCGCCCAACCAAAATTTTGTCTGGACAAATTGTCATTTTGGCCGGACATTGTCCTTTGACCGGCCATTATTTTGAGCCCTGGGTGACTTAGTCGGACACGTCCTTTCAAAAGAAAAAAAAATTGGAACCCCTGTACTTTAGGTGCTTTATTAGGCACCCACCTCGCTCGATTTACGGCCGAAGGAACTTGGGCTGAATAGAAAATGGTGGTTCTTCCAAAATTTCTGAAAGAGAGGTTACAGCCTCGCAAGGTAGACCCAAATTTCCAAACATTTTCCCCCAGAAATGTTACCGGTAGTTCCATTCAACTTTTATCCTTCAATTTCCAGAATTTTCGGTTAAATGGTAATTCAACACTTTTTAGATTTTCAGGAAACTTTCCCAGGAAGTTTCTGTACCATTCACTCCTGTTGCAGAACCGCAATCTTTAGTCAAATGGAAAATGCCCAATATTCCCTGAACTTACTTTTCTAGTTGATGGGATGATTTGTTTGGTTTGCATTTATTGCCTCCTTGCTGGGTCAAACCTTCATCACGAAGCACTGCAACGTCCTCATCACTTCTGAGATTATCCAAAACTTAAAATGAGAAACAAAATCACCATCAAATGGGTGGAACTCTTAATCTGACCACCAAAATCTGGCTACATCAAAGAGGTCTTTTTAACTTTTATTGATGACAGAATATGTCAATGAAAGGGGTAGAGTTTCTGTTAAAAGGGTAGGGAGTAAAAGCTCGGGGCAGAGCCTCCCCATACAAAAATTTTTGGGTACCCACACCCCCCCCCCCCCCCCCCTACCCGGGTTCATAAGTTGTCCAGAATTCAATTTTTGTAAAAGATATTTGCTGTCGGACTCCCATACAAACACTGTATAATTTCTACCCGCTTTGCCTACTCGTCAAGATTGCCTCGAAAACCGTGATTAGGCCTATTTGGAAATGGTCAATTACGATAAATAATTATAATTTGCTTTTCATGTACAAATGTCACTATTTACAATACTCGGAATACCTGATTTTGTTGCTTTCTTCTTGATGTCTTTAATTCTCTTCTCTGTTGAAACTTTGCAGCAGTTGATTCTACGTTCTCTCAATTGCTGAAATTTCTAGCAAAAAAAATACAATTTTGCAGATTCAAAACAATGGGAATGCAAAAACAAATTTGAAAGCAATTACTTACATTAGTGGGACTAATAATTACATGTTTTACTCATTCTCCAATTTGAGTGTCGTGCAGTAAAATACTATTTTTATGATAAAATTTCAGATACCGGTAAATATTAATTTCGATATGATAATTAAAAGCGACTCCAGACATTTTTACCATTATTTTTATTTTTTCTGTTTGTTTGGAAGAAATACTGAGTTGGGCCCGGAGATCAAAGTACATGTGCTGCTATCCACGGCATTTATCATTCACCCAGAAATCCATAGAAACTCAGAAAAATTTGCTGATTAATAAACAGAGTATTGGGTTCGTTGTTTTTGATACACTAAAACCAAAAAGCTTAGCCGGGTTTTGTGCAAAGTGACCCGGGTGGAAGGGCAGTTTCAGTAAATACCTGCCATGTTTCTTCTGATATTCCACGTGGAGGACCTTCCTTTTCTTTGTCACTATCACTTTCAATTCCAGAATTAGCTTGTTCTGGTGGAGGAACGCTTGAATACATAATACAGCACAAATCACTTCACTTAACTTCGGTGTAGGACGCCATGTTTAAACTCCGCTGACCGGTGAGATTGGTGTCCCTGTTTGGCGTCACGCGACTTCGTCACGCAAGAAAACGTAAATCGTCGAGGAACAGCCACCTGTACCTGGTGCCTAGCCTCCCACGCAGTCGTTCTTAGGGGCGATCGTGTAACACTCCTCCTCACGAAGGGGAGAAGTGTAATGCGATCGCCTCTAATGCGACTGAGTGGGAGGCTACTGGTGCCTTGCACGCCCGTTTCAAAAAGAGAGAGGCGTCTGGGTACGAGGCAGGTGAAGGAACGCGAACTCACAAAATGCATAAAAGGGCTGGAAACCGAGTTCACCCGGGGGGTAATTACCAAGGATCTGAGTGGGGTTTGCGGCGCGCTTCCTGGATCCCGTACTCAGTATTATAAAGCTAGTCTCGAATAGGCTTCTTTCGATATATTAAAATTCAGCTTGGTAGCGAGGCCTAAAGGACACAAACAAAAGAAATTTTACAAGCACGTTTACTCATTTCTTTTGTTTGTGTCCTCAAGGACTCGCTACCAAGCTGAATTTTAATATATCGAAAGAAGCCTATTGCGTTTACTGATCCCAAACGTAGGTTGAAATTCAAATTATTCCCTTTATTTGTTCTCTTGTTTGTGATCAGTGGGGAGCTCGAAACAAGCCTTATTTCACAAAAATATGCATTTTCCCCTACCCTATTTCAGATCAGACCGGACCGTATCCAGAAACTACTTCGGTCTGCAAGGTCTGCATAAATTATTTTCTCTTGATAGAGCTAAATAGCAAAGAAGGGCTTCAAACTCTCGAAGTAAAATTTACTGTACGAACCTTTGTTATTGTTGTCGCAGTTGTTGTCACTCTGAGCGATGCCAACGTCCACAATGTTTTCATGCATCTTCCTTCCTTCTCATTGTGTATGTTTGTCCCAGGGGGTACTCAAGAAAGTTTTATACTGGGAGGCTCCGCCCCGAGGTCCAACCCCTTTCCCTTTTATACGCCATTTTTGACAGAAAACGTACCCCTTTCATCACCTACATGACATGACATATACCTAAAACAGGAAGCGCTTAACCCTTAATATGCTGAAATTATTCCTAAAAACGCGTTTTTTGACCGTTAATCGATTTTCTTGGCTCTACGGTCCAAAAGTTCTCTAAATTTGCTAAAAATGTATTTTCTGACAATGCAGGAAGATTTTGATAAAATTTCCATGTAAAAATGTACAATATTTTACTTTGGCGCATGCGCATAAGCCAAAATTTGGACTTTCCGATTTTTTCCTTGCTCCTTTCCTTTCGTTTTTCTCTGCTTTCTTATTCTCTCTATCTTTTACTCTGTGCACCCCTTCCACTGGCCTGAAAAGTTTTGATCTGTACGTTTGGCCTGTTTTAGCACCAATTTTACACCAAAAACTGATCGCGTTTTTTTCGATTAGCTCTGTCGGAATGCAGTCAATATTGAAGATGGACAGTCCTGTGGAAAGATCTATCCAAGCTCTAGAAGATGCAAATAACAAAAATCTGCTGACGTGTAAATTGGTGACGTCATAAGTGGCAGAATGGCCATTCCTCCAAATCCCGGAATAATCCGCGCTTAGCATGTTAAGGGTTAATAAATTAAAATGATACAGTCATAAATAGGGCTGTCCAAAAGTTGCTCGAAATTTCTTATAAAGTTCCTCCCAAATCCAAAAAGTTGCTCAAAAAGATCTTTTAAAAACGTTTCTTTTAAGGCCAAAATTTCAACAATCGTGAAGATACCGATGAAGTCATGTTTTTAATGCTGAATGATCCGAAAGTTGAAGCATCTTCTGAACTTTCTCGGAAATCTTCGGCCAATTTCGCTAGTCTTCGGAGAAGTTCGAAACTTCCGTGTGGCCTTGAACAAAACTCGGAAAATCTTGAAAAATCTTCGGCTTTGAAATTGCAAAGAAAAAAGTTGCCAAACCCATTACCATTATTGAGAGCTAACCGTAAACAGGCTAACCGGAGTGCATAGTAGGCTAACCAGCTGACTCGTCCCCAGTCGTCTTTTGAGTCCGTCTTAAGTCGACTGCTCAACACGGAGGGACGACTGGGGACGAGTCAGGGCTAACCAGGGTGTATAGTAGACTTACCGGAGTGCATTGTAGGCTAAACGGAGTGTATAGTAAGGTAAGTGGCGGAAATATTGAAGTTTTGCTTGTTTCGGTGATTTCGTTTCGTTTGTTTCGACGGTTTCGTTTCGGTGGTTTCATTTCGATGTGTCGGGTTTTAGTACTTGCCCTTTTAAAAATACCTAAATGACAGATTTCCTTAATTAATCGAATTAAGCGATGAAATGGTGCGTGACACTTGAACTTATTGCGGTATATCACGCGTTGAACCCTCTTTGAGCTTTAATAGGGTTAACCTGCGATCAGGCGTCTTTTTTTCGCGGTGGGAGGAGGTTATAAAAGGGTAAGCATTTATTCTCGTTCTCGGAAATGCTTTTTCAACTGAAGCACGTTTTCAAATTTCGCTCTGTAACTCTACGACTGTTGAGCACTTCTACAGCTTTGAAAGTAAACTACGCCGCCGCCGCAGCTCAATCGACAAACAACCCAACTGTGCAGAACATCCACAAAGCAAACGATAATGGCATGCTTCATGTAACATGGAACAACAACACAGTTAACCGCTATCCGTTTGTCTTCCTGCGCGATAGCTGCCAATGTCCGCAATGTTTTCACGAATCTTCACTACAAAGATCATTCGATACGGTGGGCCAATTAAAGATGGACATTCAACCAGATCGAGTCGACGTTTCGCAAAATGGCGAACAAATTTCGGTCACTTGGCCAGATAAACATGTTAGCGTGTTTAACTCGGAGTGGCTTCATTCCAGGCGCTTGGCGGAAGAACAAGATGTTTCGAAGGGACCGTCAACACTAAACAGAGAAGGAGTAATATTTTGGAACGCAGAGCAGCTTCAAGGAAAGATACCTCGCCATGACTTTGGTGAGGTGATGGAAGATGATTTGAAACTGTACGAATGGCTACATTCGCTTAACAGTGTTGGAATTTCACTCGTTTCTAACACCCCTACCCAAGAAGGCCAAGGCTATAAATTGTGTGATAGAGTTGGATATGCAAAAACGACACATTACGGGTATGTAAATTTTTAGTTTTCGTGACATCGGGAGGCTTATGGGCCCTGAGGGATATTTCCAAACCAAATTTGAATAAAATAACAATGTGCAGTGATACGCCCACCCAAAACCCCTTACGAAGTTTTATAAGCCCATGGCTTACAAGCAAAATGTTCAGTATCAGGAGCCATAAACGATTATTGCTCTTGACGAAATACAGTATACATAACTCATTCACCAGAAAAAAGCGACATGTTTCGCTTCCACCAGCAATGGGCACGAGTAAAAAGCGAAACGATTGACGATCATTGACTTCCAACAGCCAAAAATCGCCTTTGACCCATATCTTTGACTTGAAGTAAAGGTGGTAATGGTCGTCTTTGCCATACCTTCACATACCTTTGAATGCAGCAAAGGCCGTCTTTGATTTTGATCAAAGATATTACCGCCTTTGACGTTTATCAAACTCCAAAGGTTCGGTGACAAAGGTGCAAATGTGACTTTGACTCGTGTCAAAGGTACCTTAAATTACATCAAATCTGTTACTATTTTTTTGATGGTTTTTGCGGATGTTTGGGAGAAGATAGTTTTTCTGAAAGGATTAGTAAAATCTAGCGTAATAAGAAATATTGAAGATTTAATGTGATTTTAAAATTAGAATTTGAAATTAAAAATGCGTTGGGGTCATCTGTGTTCCATATTTTTTTATCCTTTCTTAAAACCTCTTACAATTACAAATTCATGTTTACCCCCGCCGTAAGGAGAAAGAAGTGAGACTTTTCGCTTCTAACAGCCAATGGGTGGGAAGACGCGAAACAATTTAGCTTTGTTAAAAATGACTATAACAGTCCACGAAAGTAACAAAAGATGTATTATCATGAGGTATACAAGCATGAGATTTCTAACAAAAATTGAAAACGTCTGGAAGACGTTTTCAAACTCTGTCCATGCGTCATGGATAAATCGTTAAAAACTAAATATATTTTGCTCTCCTTTCAACTATTCACGTTATATCTTCACATTGGTGTTCTCTGCGCATCTTGTGAATGAATGAAGCTATTGAGGCATAATTTTAGCTCCTTTATGGGGAAAATGCATCAAAATCGCCATGATACTGCCCCTTTAATTAAGCGAAACGTTTCTCTTCCAACAGAACAAAACATTCCAATTCCAACCGGCATTTCAAGAATGACATTTTGATTTGATTCTAGCCCTCATTTTGAAGTACAAGCAAAGTTTGATCCCAGCAACGTGGCTTACACCACAGATTATCTGCCGTTACACACTGACATGGCGTATTACGACTATGTTCCTGGGGTAAGGTAATCAGTTGAACAAATAAGTCACTATAGACCAAGCAAGAAAGGGAGACCTCCAAAAAGATACGTTCTCCATTGAATAGTCTTTAAGCTTACCACACGTTACCATAGCAATATACTTCTAAGTCACTAAACACAGCATGAAAACATAACTTTACCGTGGTGTAAAGCTCAAGTAAAGCTGGCGTAAATTTGGAATTTAATCAGCTATACGCTAACTTTACGTTCTTCAAGCTGACCTTTATGCCCGCTTTACACTCAAGTATAAAGGTAGATAAAAAGACTCCTTTACACCAACTTTAAATCACATTTACACACGGTAGCGTTAAGATTTAACCACCTTTAATTTCACGTAAATCCCAATTTTCACGCTGTGTATTAAAGGAGTGGAGGGTGGGGTGGGTGCTTATAACTAGGATTTTATGGTACTTTTCTTTACCAACATCCCTAACGTGCAGTAGCCTTTAACTACTGGTTGTAGTGTTAAACAAAATGCGACGGAAAACAGTGCTAAATATGTTGCCGTGACTCTTGTTTAGGTGCAACTTCTTCACTGTATCGAGAATGTTTCCAGTGAAGGAGGCGCCAACCAGTTTGCGGATGGATTTTATGTGGCGCAGCAGTTGAAAGAAAGCGACCCGAAGACTTTTGATCTGTTGTCGACCACTCGATTTCAGTACGTTGATATTGGGAAAGACGTGTTTGGTGAATTTAGCAAGAAATGCAATCGTCTCATGATAGAGTAAGTTGGGTTTTTCATCACTTTGTTAACCTTTGGATTTCGCAGAGTTGCTTATACAGCTAATATCTCCGAGCATTTCACAGTACACAGCACAGTGAGCAAAGACCAGACCACAACATCGGGAACTCCATGCCCTACCGTGGCTCTTTACGATGAGTGGGTTCTTTTACGTCCCCTGCTGACTGAAACACTGAAGATGCAGGAGACGGGGCAGGAGACCTCCCGCACGGTAGTCCGGCGCTCTTCCATCTGAGCTAGCTGGTCGGTGGGTTGAAATTGTAAACTATTGCACTGTAATTATCTGCAGTTCTGTGCTACACTCAGCTAAAAAGTAGGACAAACGATGAACAGTGAAATTGGTTCAGATACCGTACAATTCCTAAGCTGCGGGCTTATATTTGTTAGAAAGGTTTCAGGGGCTTATCATTGGAATGAATTTTGCGTTTCAAAAACGTTTTGGTTTATATTGGGAATACAATATAAACACTACCGAATGGTCAGTCTCACTAAACATAACAACTTAAAAAAAAACTTGAAACGAGTTCCACATTCGTTAGACAAACATCTCTGAGCATACTCTAACGACATAAAATATAGAAAACAAGCTCTAATATAAAGGGCGCTCAGAATTATAATCTGAAGAAGTTGTATCACTCTTCACAAGCCCATGGACTTCTCTCGGACGTGATACTGATTATCAGAAGATGTGGGGACGTTTTTTTTTTTTCAGGAGGAACTACTTTCGGGGTGGGGTGTGGGACTCATTATCGTGTTTTATTGTGTATAGCTACAAAACGTGAAAGTACCCCCCAACTACCATCCCGGCCAAAACGGTTGAGACACTGCTAATTTTCACCAATTTTGGTACTACAGCTTATTTTTTGTCAATCCCCCCTCCCCTATTTCAATGTTGTCAATGTTGTCGTTTTATGGAAACAAAGCCTGGTGAATTGCAAACCCCATAAAACAACATTGAGTTGGGGGAGAGGGGGATAACATGCAAGCTAGCCAGTCAAGACATTTGCGAAAATCTGTGAAATGCATCCAGGATTGCAGGAGACTCGATTTCCATCACCTTTCGTTTTAAACTGAAGGTTCAGCTTGAAGAAAGCCTTTAAAAAACGTTTAAACTAGTAAAACCAAAGAAGTAAGTTATGGTATGGAAGAAGAAGTAAGTTAGGGTATGGGACGAGTCGAGCTATCTGCACTGATCAAATGCAAGTGCAGCTAATAACCTGCGAAAGATAATCTGCGCTCCTTTGTGCAAACGTAACCAGTGTTTAGAACTAAACAGACGCATTGATCATGATTTTGGTAACCAGTAATTCCTCCTTTTTTTGTTATTTTTCTAACAGGTTGGACGAGAATGGGCAAATTATTCGATTCACCTGTAGCAATCCCGTGCGTAACTCCATCATGTTTGCATCACCAGAGAAAACCATTCAAATATATGAAGCGTACCTCACTATTGGTAGAATGCTGAGTGACCCTGCCAATCAAATAGAGCACAAAATGGTGCCAGGTGACATGGTAACATTCAATAACAGCCGCGTGTTGCACGGAAGGTCCGCGTTCAAAATCACAGAAGGCTCAAACCGTTGGCTGCAGGGATTTTTTCTGGACTGGGATACTGTCTACTCAAGGATGAGGGTTTTGGCCAAAAGGTTTAATATTCCGTCTGGTTTGTAAAGGTCTTGGCCAGGCAGCTCTGTCCCGAGTTCGTATCCGATCGAACTTTTTATCATGACAAAGTAGCTTTTGATAACACTGAAACGTTCAACTGTTTTGTTCTCAAAGGACTAAGGAGGCTTGTGGTCCGAGTGGTTGGAGTTTGGAGTCCTTATCCCTTTAATTCGGGCACAGTTATCCCTTATCCCTAAAAGTATCAACAGCGTTCTCCCTAAAAGTATCTCTGTCTGAGTTTTCACCATACAGAAAAGTGAAATCTTGCATAAATGTCTCATTATAAACAATAAATATCTTATTTATGTTTACCTTTAAGAATAACTATTATAACTTTGATAAAAAAGTCGACAGGCCTGCACAACTTTTGTGCACGTGAATTAGCTATTTTCATAGTTTTGATCTGCGAGTATATCTTTAAGAGACCTTCCCCTTTTGTATGATATAAGGGACCGGTCATTATTTATGTAGAGGGGGGGGGAGGGAAAAAAAGAAGGGGGGGGTCAAGGCTATTTCAGAGTGGCAAGAGGGGGGGCTAAAATTTTTTATAAAGAAGTTTAGGGGGGGATAAGCAGTTTGAGGTGGGTAAAACAGTTAAATAGAACAGTGCAAACACCATATGTGAAACAGTGAGATGCTAAATTGTACAATTTTATGCTATTTCTATTGTTTTCTTTTGTTTAAACTCCACTATTATGTACAACTTTAGTGATTTGTATTTTACAGAAATACTGTTTTCACTCTAAACTCCATTGTTATCTTAAAATTAATTTTAGTTAATAAAGAAACCAGACCTTTATAATCTGCTTTAATATCTGGTTTGACTGAAATTATTTTCTTTTTACAAAATGATTATCACTGCAATAGCCCAAGAAGTAATAAAACATGATATTTATGACAACAAGAATTCAAAGTAATCCCTTTACAACTTTAGGAAAATCATTGGAAAGGAATTATATTTTGCATGGATATTACATTTGTGTTCACCATGAGAGCATAATTTGTAAAAACTACCACTTTTCCAAAGTTAAGGAGTTAATAATAGAGGTATGTTTACTATACACATAACTCATCCAAAAATTTGCCGTATTGCTGGACAAGTATCCATAGCAAAGAAGCCTTGGTTGACTAAGTGTTGATCCAGCCTTTTTGAATTAGAACAAGTGTGCAATTAAGATTGTATGTAACATGCATTTAACAATAAATTACTTGAGGCATATAAAGGGAGATATGAGGTGGGGGGGGGGGGGTCATCACGTAAATATTGAATAAAGAAGGGGGGGTCACTTGCTACTTACATGGCCTGGAGGGGGGGCCTTACAGAAATTTTGATCTTTCCAACATATTTTTCCCTCCCCCCCTCTACCGGTCCCTAAGGAGAGGTAATTTGAATATTTTTTGATCAATTGTTGTTGTTTTATCAAATGCCAGTTTTTCATGAGTATTTGCTTCATGTTTGGTACTGCTAGGTGGTATTGCGTTACAAAAGCCAAAATTTTTTATTTGTTTTAAGGTTCTTGGTTGTTAGGTACTTGGTTCAGTGTAAGGCCTGCTTCCTGCTTTCAAAATTAAATCCCACGAGAGTTCTTTGGACTAGGGTCTCTGGGTAACCTCTCTCGATATGATTTGATTGGAAGTGCTTGATTTTTTCCTCAAATGTTATTCTAAGCAGTCTCAAGGCCTCCCCTTTGATGAAAACTTTCTTAACTCTTTGTAGGTGACACGACGAGTAATAAGTTTACTGAAATGTTTCAGTGGGCTTGAATGAATCTTTTTGCCTTTGTAAGCGCTGGTGTCCAGGAAATTAAATAAGTAGTTTCTGCATCGAAAACTTTCAGCTGTGAACTTGATTGTAGGATGATGATTATTTGCTTGTTCAATGAACTGAGTTAAGACCTCTCTATTTGCGTCCCAGATAAGAGGGAGAAACAATGTCGTCGATATATCGTTTCCAAGCGAGAGGTTTGATTGCGCTTTGGCTAAAAAAATTCTGTTTCCATAAATATATTGCAAAAGCGACCGCCTTGGCCCATGGCAGTTCCGTGTGTGAGGTAAGTTTAACCATAAAACTGGAATAAGTTTTCCTGTAATATAAGCCTGAGCGCTTGCGCAAATAAACGTGTAGGGAGGGGAAGTGTGTCTTTATTAAAAGTGTCGTATGCCTCGCATACTGTTTGGTCTGTTTGAATTCCCTCTTCTTGTGATATATATTAGGATACAAGCTGGTTACGTCCATTGATACCATAGTTGCGTTCTCTGGAATTTTAGTCCTCTCAATGAAGTTTTTGAAGTCGGTTGTATCTTTGAGATAGGACTTTTGTTGTTGTGCTATCGGCTGGAGTAGTTTGTCAACAAATGCTGATAGTCTCTCTATTGGACCTGAATCTCCCGAAATTATAGGTCTCCCGACCGGAGTCGGTTTGTGAGGCGGGTTTGGTGTTCGACAAAGCCATTTTAGTCGTATCGTCCATATGGTGTTCATTGTTAAGTACTGTAATTAATTGTTGTACTTTACGGTATTACTACTTTACGGTAGGTTTCTCGATCACTCTGTTTGTAAATGCATGCAGTAACTTCATGCAGTTCTTTAACAAATGCCATGATGATAAGAATAAAAAGCGCACGTGGGACCAGACAGAGCATGTGGTCACTCACCCCAGGCCATCCGGGACAAAAGCGGTGCTCTTGGTGCAAAGCGTTGGTTGAACTGACTCAATACGACCGATAACTACCCTGGGTGCCAGAGGTTTTTCTTGCGCGGTTTCCGGTGTCAGTCATGTCTTTATTGTGACCCGCGCGAAAAACCTCTGGAACAGAGCGCTAATCCTTTGATAGCGCCGAGCCAATGACAAGCCTGTTTATATCAGTTTAGTCCAGAATCTGGACTAGAAAGCTGATTGGCTTCTTATGGCCTCCCATGGGTCTTCTAATCTAAACAACGCTGTGATTGGTGTATAAATATAGCGAACACTGCGTGAAGTTACGTGAAAGGCGCCTGTGAAATGTCTTGATGTTTTTGTTTTGATGTGCCGGAATTTTTCTCGCGGCTTCGCCACTCGTGGCGTGACAAACTACTCCAGCCGAAGTATCCACCGCGCGCGAGAAAAAATCCTCTGGTACCCAGGGTAACCGATAACCGATCAAGGGTGTAAAAAATGTCAGCAAAAATGTAAAAAACACAAGCCGAGGGTGATAAAAACAGAGCCTGGACGTCACAGATCTTGTTTTTCAACTATCCCTTTAACTAATCCTGTTCTTCCCTTATCCCTCAACTATTTTTCCCGTTATCCCTTATCCCTAAAATTATTTTACCTGTTATCCCTTATCCCAAAAACCCCTAACAGGGCCTTACTGCTAGACTTTCTTGCAACTAGGTGTAGAATGTGTAACACAGCAGTCTTGAGTTTAACTACATGGCCAGGCTATTGTGTAAATAGCAACCGTATAAAAACGAAGGATCAAACTGAAAGGGACTATTTTTGTTTTCATCACAAGGGTATAGCCGGGAAAGTCAGTAGCGTTTGTGTACGAAATACTGTACATAATGTACTAATCTTGGATTTTCGATTACCCCCAGGGGGTACTCCGGCTTGTAAATGACGGGGATGATCGAATGGAGGCAAAATTCAGGACCCAAAAAAATCCCTAAGTCTTCCGACATTACCCAAAAAAATCCCTCGACCAAAAATAACCCCACAAAAAATCCCTTGTCAAATTACCCCTAAATTGCCATGAGGTGCAATAAAAAAACACAAAGAACGCTCGTTTTGTTTATTCATCATACCATAAATACACCAAGGCCGCGCCAAGGCACATTAGTTCGTTTTTAATACCCAAAAAAATCCCCTTTCTAAATCAAGATACCCAAAAAAATACTTACCAAATTTTCCAACCCCAAAAAATTCCAGAATCGAAAATTTCAAACCCAAAAAAATCCTTCGATCATCCCCGTCATTAACTAGCCGGATTACCCCCCCCCCCCCCCCCTGGGTCGGTAACGGGACAGTAACAGTTTCTGTCACTAACATAAACGACACAAGGTATCGTTCACTAATTTTATCCGAGACCCAGTTGCGAAATCCAAATCTCAGTTCCCAAATCGAATTTTCCCAGTGTACAAATAAGCAAATGTGTAACAGAATCCCATTTTTCGTAACATTTATTTAAAGAATCGTTTTCAACAATCTTAACATTCCTAGTTACTCACAGTGATGCAAGCAGAATTGCATTCTCCTCCTCTCATATCATATCGCCGATGCACTCGCGCTCTTTTTCCGTTGGAAATTGAAGGCAAAGGCGAGGTCAAAAATGCTTATAGCTTTGACTTCACATTTGACGCCCTTCAAAGGTGAAGTCAAATATGTAGCAGCTTTGCAACTTACTTTTTTTTCACTTTTTTTTAGTTTCTAGCATTCGTATCTAGACCTGACAGATTTTCACGATTTTGTTCCTTTCCTCACAAATTTTTAGTTTCGATTGAGATGTCGAGCCCTTGGCACTATTGATTATAAAACACATGGGTTTGCTCAGAAATACGCCATAAGGGACCGGTCATTATTTATGTAGAGGGGGGGGGAGGGAAAAAAAGAAGGGGGGTCAAGGCTATTTCAGAGTGGCAAGAGGGGGGGGGCTAAAATTTTTTATAAAGAAGTTTAGGGGGGGATAAGCAGTTTGAGGTGGGTAAAACAGTTAAATAGAACAGTGCAAACACCATATGTGAAACAGTGAGATGCTAAATTGTACAATTTTATGCTATTTCTATTGTTTTCTTTTGTTTAAACTCCACTATTATGTACAACTTTAGTGATTTGTATTTTACAGAAATACTGTTTTCACTCTAAACTCCATTGTTATCTTAAAATTAATTTTAGTTAATAAAGAAACCAGACCTTTATAATCTGCTTTAATATCTGGTTTGACTGAAATTATTTTCTTTTTACAAAATGATTATCACTGCAATAGCCCAAGAAGTAATAAAACATGATATTTATGACAACAAGAATTCAAAGTAATCCCTTTACAACTTTAGGAAAATCATTGGAAAGGAATTATATTTTGCATGGATATTACATTTGTGTTCACCATGAGAGCATAATTTGTAAAAACTACCACTTTTCCAAAGTTAAGGAGTTAATAATAGAGGTATGTTTACTATACACATAACTCATCCAAAAATTTGCCGTATTGCTGGACAAGTATCCATAGCAAAGAAGCCTTGGTTGACTAAGTGTTGATCCAGCCTTTTTGAATTAGAACAAGTGTGCAATTAAGATTGTATGTAACATGCATTTAATAATAAATTACTTGAGGCATATAAAGGGAGATATGAGGTGGGGGGGGGGGTCATCACGTAAATATTGAATAAAGAAGGGGGGGTCACTTGCTACTTACATGGCCTGGAGGGGGGGCCTTACAGAAATTTTGATCTTTCCAACATATTTTTCCCTCCCCCCCCTCTACATAAATAATGACCGGTCCCTAACATGTCAAAATATAATTCTTTAACTGCAATAAAACACAGTCTTGCATTTGTTTTATTTGTGGTTTTGTAGGATCAGTTGACCCTTTTAATAGCAGAAATATTGAATTATATAAAGTTTAAGGTCGCGGGGGATACCAACATCATGAATAAATTCATGAAGGGAAATTTTGCTTGACCTGCATTTTTTAAAACGCTTATTTCTCGGCTGTTGTGGGTGCGATTAAGCTCAAAATTTACAGAGACATAACGAAATGATGAAAGATTGTGAATGTCATCTTTTATTTGGTAGATTGCATTTTACGGCGATGTTATAGCCTCGTTAGTGCCAAATTGGGAAAAACATGATTTTGTGGCAGAGTTTGCGGAACGAGTAGAAGACAGCACACTGCGATTTTGACAAAAACTAATCAGTCAATACCTCTAGAGTGTCATAACAGAAGCGGATTTTTTAATTTAAAGTTTGCCAGCAAGTTATGGCGGTTTAAGTGCGCAAATTTGAAATTAATGTCTTCTACCTCTTTCTAAAAGCGCTCTTTTAAAATTCCGCTTCTGTTATGACACACTACAGTATTCATAGTTTACCTATCTGCAGTGGCAAGTCATGGAGTTCTGTATCCGCGCTGTATTCTCTGCCACAAAATTGTCGGAAAAGTCCAAACTTTGAGATTTCCGAAGGTGTCCCGACCTAAATACGATCATTTTGCCAAGGAGAGATGTAATTATGGTAATCATATTCCACGCTTTTATGGTGAGAACAATGCGTTTTCAAAAAGGACACGATTGTTTATGCCGAATATTTTTGCGATTACTCTGAGTACACTAGTTGCAAAAATAGTAAAATTTAAATAAAAATAAGCTCAAAGACTTCCTACAATCTATATGAACGTATATCGCTAAGTGTTGTTTTAAATTGTGTTACAGGACAAAATGCACTGCAACTAGGGGACTAACTCAGTCAGACTTCAGCCTCTAGGATCAGTAGTCTTCTTTATTCTTCAGCTCTTACTTTCAGCCGTTGCCGGCAGTAACTCATGAACTTACACCAAAAACTGGCGATTAAGTCCATACTGCGCAGTGATTGGCTAAAAGCTACATTCTTTTGAAGTTCGCGAGAACTATAGAAATTGCGGTTTCTTTGATAGTCGAAAACGTGCTTCGAGTTCAGAGTAGGATTTAAGTCATCCTCGGAGACCCAGGGGCAGTTAGTGGGGGCGACGGGCAGCTTATCGGGACAACGGGATTTTCGGGCGAAAGTTTACAACATATAGCGTAACAGCCCCTGGGCACTTTGTCTTACCGAACCAGTTCCAGAAGCGTTTGAACTCCTTCCTCCTGATTGGCCCCAAAAAAAAATTTTTGTGGCCAATCAGCGACGAGGACCGGCCAGGAGACTCTGATGTCTTCTTACACGAAGTTGTTTTCCTCATAGACTCGTCGTGGATGCTCTGCCCATCAATCGGATGCTATTACATGGAGAGTCTCAGAAAAAAATAAGCCTTAGACGACTGCCAGTTCTACACTGTTAGTTGCGCGCTTTTTAATAGTTATTCAATTTAACAACAATTCTTATTATTTTTCTCGGTCGTTGCCCGACTTCTGGAACTTGCCACGGTCTGGGTACTTTACTGCACGGGCCACGCGTTAGCGAAGATATCGCTGTCGTCACCTATTGTTATTTTGTTGCCAGCTTGACAGTTAAAACAAAGGGTTTTTGTTTAATTTGTTGGATATTTAAATAACAAAAACAAAACTTATAAACAGGAAGTGCTCGCGTATAGCTTTAAAAACTTTTGGTTTCCTTGCGCTATGCTACATTTAACATATTCCCAGGCCTCGTTGTTTTGTTTTGCTTTTTTATCTGAGACCCACGTAGTATCATCCGATGGACGGGCTTAACAACAACGGACGTGTCTATGAGGAAAACAACTTCGTGTAAGAAGACGTCAGAGTCGCTCTTCTGGTCAACCTCGCTGATTGGCCACAAAAATATTTTTGTGGCCAATCAAGGGGAAGGAGTTCAAACGCTTCTGGAACTGGTTCGGTAAGACAAAGTGCCCAGGGGCTGTTACGCTCGATGTTGTAAACTTTCGCCCGAAAATCCCGTTGTCCCGATAAGCTGCCCGTCGCCCCCACTAACTGCCCCTGGGTCTCCGAGGATGGATTTAAGTGAGATATCATCCAAATTGAATGTTTAACTTTCGCTCAACTGAAAGTATCTTTAGAAGCGATCCCGAAATCGGAATAGTTGATACCAATCACGGCAGTTGCTGGACAGAATGCTTCGAAACCAGAATGTACGTGATCCTATTTTCTTTAAGCAGCACAAAAGAATTAAAAGCTATATTATGAAACTTAGTAAATATTTCCCGCGTGTATGAGTAAACCTTAATTAAAGTGTTCCATTGTTCGTTTATATCGGAAACTAACGTTTCCGCAGTTCTTTTGAAGTACACGACCAACGCAATTACTCATAAGAAGCTTAAGGTTTACGTCCAACGCAATTATGCATCAGTCAATTGAAACCCCGGCCCCCCGACCCCCGGGACTTAGCGGGGATTTAACGCGTCCAAAGCCGGGATTTAACGCACTTTTAACGGCGCGTTGGCCCCGGTAGGCGGTGGATTTAACAAAATGTCAGTAGACCGGGGCCGCGGAGCGGTGATTTAACAGCATCCGATCACCTGAAGCGGGGACGGCAGCCGGGATTTAACATAAAGGACTAAATGCTTTTCTCAAAATGTTCGTTCTGAGGAATCCGTTCTAAAAAGTATCCACGCTTCTTCCTTGATAAAGCCTTTCGCGACGCCTGGGTTTGTATTTAATGTGTTCGCACGATAAAAATAGACTGATTGTACTTGGAATCTGCCACCTTTGTACACTATCGTCTCCAAGAAAGTAGTTTCTGTTTCTGAGATTTCAGCCGTGAATTATATCGTAGGGTAAAAGCTGTTTACCTTTAGCAGAAATTCTTCTATTTTGTCTCTTCTTGTGTCCCACATCAGTTTAAAAGACGTCGTCAATAAATCGTTTCCAAAGGATCGGCTTATTGCTACTTGTCTGAGTATTTCGTTTTCTATTTTGGCCTTGACGATGACAGCAGAAACTGCGGCGATTGTCGTGCCCATGGCTGTTTGATGTGCTTAAAGATAATCTTTTCCATTGAATTGGAACGAGCTTTCTTGAAAGATCACACTGAGCATCCGGCTCTTAAAAACCTGTTAGGTACGGGAGGGTCTCCTTGATGAAATTCCTCGTATGCTTCGCATACAGTGTAAATGAGACAAGGAAAGCTTTTTTAGTGTAATTATCTTAATGAAGTTATTACTGAAAGTCTGTCGCACGAAGCTTGTCGCTGTGCTATCGGCTCAAGTAGATGGTCAACAAAAGCTGAAATACGTTCTTTAGGGCAATCACACCCCGATATTATGGGTCTTCCGACAGGCGTGTTTCGGGTTTTAAATTTGACCAATTTGTGTCTCTGACCACGACAAACAATTTTAAAAGGTTTTTGGCGGTAACAAACTATATCAGGTTTCTTTTCGACCTCATAACTATATATGGAGAATAAATGAAAGAAATAGACTTTTCAACTTCTGCAACGAAATCGAGATTTTTGTCCGGTTTTTTTTTACTGAATGATCCTGAAAGTCGATTCGGATGCCCCCGCTATGCGGGGCTTTTAACAGACGTCTAGGCCCCTAGGGCGGGGAAATATGCCGGGATTTAACACTTGGTAAATGTTAAATTCCCCGGTAAGTCCCGGGGGTCGGGGGGCCGGGGTTTCAATTGACTGATGCATTAACTAAGATCACATAACTTATCTCAAAACATGTTTCTTTTAACTAAATTCACTCTAAGCATAGCTAAAAGCACAAACACTCGTACTTGCCAATCTAAAATAACTGTGATAAACATGAAAACACTATGAGAACATTTTGGACTATTAAAATAACCCGAAAGGTTAACAAAAGGTGTTTACGACAAACGTAAGTTAATTACTTTGGCCAAACTCCGTTAGCGGTTTGTGAGCGGATGTTATTGAATTCCTGACCAACGCATGGTATCAAATTATTCCTGGTAGTATTGAAATCGACCGTGGGAAAGTTCGGTAAAGGTTAATTGACTGAGTGAAAGGATTAGAGTGGCAAGTTGTTTTTGTTTGAATCACTTCCTGAGTCGTGGAAGGTTTGCCTTCGTGATAGTTTGTTTTCAGCAAGTATTTCGAATAGCGCATGCCAAAAGCGAAGCCTAATTTAATGTCACACTTTAGGTTAATAATTAATAAACGTATATTTCAACATCTATAAAAATATGCTTCAACAATTGGTTAAAATATCAAAGAAACAGGGATTTTTTACAAATCACGCGCACGCGCCCATATTTTTCTCCAGTCATAAATATCTCGTAAAGTTGTCGATGTGAGTCGTTGTACTTCGTGCATACGCTTTAAATAAATGCATAATGATGAGCCTAAGGTGTCCCCCGCGACCTTAATAGCACTTCGTTCTTTGGACAAATCCTCAAATCTCAGTTTTATTTAACCTGCGATCAGGCTTTCTTTTTTCCGTTGACCCCTCCGCCGCGCCGCGAGAAAAATAACGCCTGATCGCAGGTCGGTAAGTTTTATTCCGAAGCGATAAAAGGCACATGGATTAGGCCTGGGGACGAGGAGGACGTCTGTGGCAACCCGCGTTTCTTGGCGGGAAATCGCATTGCCAAGATCTCTGTTGTGGCAAAGAAATTTTATTTTCAAAACGACTGTAAAACGCGAGGGGAAAAGTTTGTATTTTGAGCTCTTTTTATGTCAATGTCGACAAATAATGGTATAGAAAATTCATTTTCAAGGCTACAGGGCTCAAGCAGTCTACGAAGGAAAAGAGAGCGAGAAAGATCAAGAGAAAACAAGCGTAAAAGAAGCAAAGAACAGCGACAACGGGAGCATGAAAAGCCCCAAGAAAAGTGACCGAAAAGCAGCGAAGAGCAACAAGAATACAACGAGAATGGCTCGGTTAAACAGGGAAAGAAATATCAAACAACAGCGAAAAATAAAAAGAGAAAAGGCAGGCAAAAGAGGCAGAGAAGTACCGAAGAGCCACGAGTAAAAAGTGAAAGAGGGATCAACTAAAGAAACAAAGAATTTAGGATATAACCAGAATCTCATAAGGGTTGGGTTTCTGATATAACCAAGAAACAGAGAAAGGCGAAGAAAAAGAGAAAACGAGAAGAGAGTTGGAGAAGGTAAGACGTAAGCCTAAGTTAAAAAAAAATCAGATCTGGAAAATGTGGTAGGAGATACAGGGGATAAGCGGTACTTCTTTGTTACCTCAAATAGTTTTTGCTATATAATAATGCCGAAAATTGAAGGTGGCTCTGAACCAGTCGAAGAATATTTTTTAACCTTTGAAAAACCTTTTGACTAAACATGCTGATTATTATTTAATAATAAAAAGGGGAATCGCTGTGCTTGTTTTTAAGTAATGAGTACTTGAAGCGAAAATAAACTATAAAGGGTGTTTTTAACGGGTTATACTGTTGCTATGGTAACCATTGATGTCATGAAAATAACCACAATTTGTTCAGCAGCAGTGACTGACTATTTGTTTGACATTATATTATCAGCAAATTGTAACAATTTATACTACTGACAGTCTTCAAACCGTTGTGAGCCTTCTTCCTCTTGTTCCCCGAAACATGTGATGTGGCAAGGCGTGATTCGGGGGACAAATAAGTTCAAAGTACGAAATAAAATACAAACATAAATACATATACATACATACATAAATGAACATAAGCAGCTGTAAGTCGACATATAAAAGGCCATAAAAGGGTCAACATTATTAAAAAGAAAAAAAAAAATGATTTTTAATTTTTGTAATTAAAATTGCGATATCTCTTTTTTATATCGGCAAAAAAACTTGGAACGTAGATTATTGTAAAGTTGACACGAGAGTATAAAATGGAATTCATGTTCAACTTCATTTAATTGTCAGAAAAGACAAATTCAGAGTTTTTCTGGCGTTTAGGAATTGTATGTCTGCCAGTCTCAATTGATACTGTGCGTGACACCAGACCCAGGGGGGGGGTACTCCGGGATCAAAGTGACGGGGATGATCGAATGGAGGCAAAACTCAGGACCCAAAAAAATCCCTAAGTCTCCCGACATTACCCAAAAAAATCCCTGGACCAAAAAAAACGCCCAAAAAAATCCCTAGTCAAATTACCCCTAAATTGCCAAGGCCGCGCCAAGGCACTTTAGTTTGATTTTAATACCCCAAAAAAATCCCCTATTTAAATCAAGTCACCCAAAAAAATACCTGCCAAATTCTCCTACCCAAAAAAATCCCGGAATCGAAAATTTCGACCCCAAAAAAATCCTTCGCACATCCCCGTCACTTGGATCCCGGAGTACCCCCCCTGGGGACACCAGAACCCAAGCCTCCATGGTCACGTCAACTACACTGATTCGTGCGTTACCACCTTATCGGAAATCTCGGCTTGAGCTAATCTGAACCTTGTACAATATCCTCATAACTTGGGGTAGACATTCATTTCGAATTCAGTGTCGTCTACAATAACAATGCTTTCTCAACTGAAGTACATCTTCAAATTTCGCCCTGTAACTCGACGATTGTTGAGCACTTCTACAGCTTTGAAAGTTAACTACGCTGCCGCCGCAGCTCAATCGACAAACAACCCAACTGTGCAGAACATCCACAAAGCGAACGATAATGGCATGCTTCATGTAACATGGAACAACAACACAGTTAACCGCTATCCGTTTGTCTTTCTGCGCGATAGCTGCCAATGTCCGCAATGCTTTCACGAATCTTCTCTCCAAAGATCATTCGATACGGTGGGCCAATTAAAGATGGACATTCAACCAGATCGAGTCGACGTTTTGCAAAATGGCGAACAAATTTCGGTCACTTGGCCAGATAAACATGTCAGCGTGTTTAACTCGGAGTGGCTTCATTCCAGGCGCCTGGCGGAAGAACAAGATGTTTCGAAGGGACCATTAACACTGAACAGAGAAGGAGTAATATTTTGGAACGCAGAGCAGCTTCAAGGAAAGATACCTCGCCATGACTTTGCTGAGGTGATGGAAGATGACTTGAAACTGTACGAATGGCTGCATTCGCTTCACAGCGTTGGAATTGCACTTGTAACTAACACTCCTACCCAAGAAGGCCAAGGCTATAAATTGTGTGATAGAGTTGGATATGCAAAAACAACACATTACGGGTATGTTAAATTTTGTATTCGTCATAGACATGTATACACAATGTATCGTGACTAAAAAGAGAGTTTCGATTTTTATTTATTTGCCTACATTTTAGCTGTGATCTATCACTTCTGGTCATCGCTACTAGTGGAGTCGTTTGTAGCCTGTGAACGCAGAAGATTTCCTTCTGTCATTTGCTGGGAGCTTCCTAAGAAAATCGCTTTAAAGTATAAGATAAAATACGTCAAATGCTAATGGGATGTTAAAGCACTGTGAATATTTAATGTACATTCGCCACGCTTCGGCAGCCTTCGAAAGACTTTTAACTTAGCTCCATTAGAATATAAGCTAGCATACCGTGATGTACCACAGGTTAGCAGGGTAGTGTAGATTTTGATTGACTGAAAATATTTGGAATTTGTACTGAGGGGATATTGTTATGAATTTTTGCGAGGGAGTGTTTATTCGCAACAAACATCTCATTTACAATACATTTGCATAAATATACCGAACTTGTGGAGTCGCTACGATCTTTCCTAAGATCGATCGACTGTGCTTGCAGGGCAGCATAAATATGACCGCTGTATTTTAAAAATCTTTGAAGTGGTAGCCTGCAAACAGGCCCCCGAATAGTTGGGTTACGCGAGCAAAGCGAGCGGCGATTGAAATACGATCGAATGTCACGTCTCTGTTTTATCACGCAATTTTTGCAATTTACGACCCAGTCTCCTTCGTGCTCAGCCGTGCTGAAGAGCGTTGCGTGACGTTTCATACCTTCATCTATTTAGCGCAAGTCCTTTGTGGAGACACGGGTACCGGGAGTTGGCAACTACATACAGACAGTGTAGGTCTGCCGAGCTGCTGCCCGCTGCAGCTACCAACTATGCAGGTAGCAATGTCATTGCCTGATACGATCACACATTAACTGAGCTGTGATTTGATTTCTAGCCATCATTTTGAAGTACATGCAAAGTTTGATGCCAACAACCTGGCGTACACCGCAGACTCTCTCCCATTACACGTCGACTTGCCTTACTTTGATTACGTTCCTGGGGTAAGTTCATTAGTTAACTAAAATAATCAGTAGCTAGCTAAAGGCCAATATTAATAAGGAAATATGCTTTAACCATTTACATGTACTTGACTTTTAACTTACAACACATATTATCAAAACAATAGACTTCACAAAAAAAAATTATTCATTCACTGCATATTGATCATGCATGGGATTGTAAAAATGCGTTGCACCTGACCGTACGGCGCTTTTTTGCTTAATGGCGTAAACTTGAAAAACGTTGAACAGTTTTTAAGAATACTTTTAATAAATTTTTCAATGTGTGAAGGCTCTAATGAAACGCTATTAGAAGATCACACTGAAAAAAATACGGAAGAGCAGGGCCATAGACGAGGCAAGATCTTGCTCAGTAGGGGGTCCTGGGGCATTTCCTCCAGAAAATTTTGAAATCTAGAAGCAATGAATCTCTTTCAGGGACACTTTTCATTAGTTATTTCTTACAAAAATTCAATCTTGTTCAACTGGGGATTATTTTCCCAACCAAACGTATTTGTTTTCAATTTTGGTGTGTGAAAAACTAAGTCTGTTGCCATGGCTTTTGTTTAGGTGCAAATGCTTCACTGTATCGAGCAAGTGTCCAGTGAAGGAGGCGCCAACCAGTTTGTGGATGGATTTTTTGTCTCGCAGCAGTTGAAAGAAAGTGACCCGAAGTCATTTGAACTGTTGTCAACGACTCGAATTCAGTTCGTTGACTTTGGGAAAGACATGTTTGGTGAATTTAGTAAGAAATTTCCTCGTCTCATGATTGAGTAAGTTGAGTTATTAAGTGCTAGTTGGTCCTAGATACAGTCTATATATTTTGCGAGATCGAGATGTAAAGCCAGGAAATAATCGTAGTCTTTTTTAAGTCTATTGAAACAAGGTTTTGGACGCCGTCTTGACGGGTAGGCAACGCCGTCAGAAATTACAGTGTTTGTATGGAAATCCGCTGGAAAATTAAAAAAAAAAAATTAAATTCTGAACAACTTGTGAATCGTTAAGTTAATATAATAGTCAAAAGAATTTATTCACCGAATTTGCAATTGAAAAATGTAGCTGGGCTAAAAAGCGTTCAGTTACGTTTTGAATTTACCATACATTTGTCTATATTTTTTTTACCGCGAACCGCGTCAACCCACCGAGCCGGAACGTAAATCTGCGGGGAAAAATAGACAAATGTGTGGAAAATTTAAAACGTAACTGGATGCTTTCTATTACAGCCACATTCATTAAATTTGGAGAATATAATCCTTTGTCTAGTATCTTACGATTCATAAGTTGTTCACAATTCAATTTTTGAAAAAGTTTTTTGCCATCGGTTATCCATGCAAACACTGTAATTTTTGACGGTGTTGCCTTGCCTACAACCTTGACAAGGTCTATCGAGGAATAACAAAATAAGTCAGGTAAGGAATTAAATAATTCGTAAGCTAAGGGTAACGAAAACTTTACCAAAAGGGACCAAGAATTGTTGAGATATGAGGAGTGGTAGAGTTTTCTTCAGATCGAATGCATCGATGTGCCATCTTTTTCCTCACGTGACCAGCGTTCAAAACCAAACACACATCAATCAAGATTTTGGCACCCAATCCTTATAAGGAAAGTGTTGTTGAAGTGGTGTTCTTTAACTTCATTTTCTTTTTTCGCTCTCCTCAGTTTTTTTGTCGTTATTGTTTTCCGACAGGTTAGACGAGAATGAGCACGTTATCCGATTCTCTTACAACAATCACGTGCGTGATTCTATCATGCATGTTTCACCAGAGAAAGCCATTCAACTGTACCAAGCGTACCTCACTATTGGTGGAATGCTGAGAGACCCTGCTAATCAAATAGAGCACAAAATGGTGCCCGGTGACGTGGTAACATTCAATAACAGCCGCGTGTTGCACGGAAGGTCCGCGTTCAAAATCACAGAAGCCTCAAACCGTTATCTGCAAGGATTTTATATGGACTGGGATACTATCTACTCAAGGATGAGAGTTCTGGCCAAAAGGTTTAATATTCCGTTTGGTTTGTAAGTTCAGTGAAGCGCAAAAGCCGGTGCCCCGAGCTTGTATCCGACATAATTTTTTGATCACGACGAAATTACTTTTGAAAACACTGGAACGTTAAATTGTTTTGTTCTCTAAGGACTAAGGTGGCTCGTGGCCCGAGTGGTTGGAGTTTGGAGTCTAAACTGTTACAATCTAAAATGTAACACAGCAGTCTTGAGCTCAACTACTTGGCCACGCCATTATATATGTAAATATAGCAACCACATAAATAGGAAATATAGAATTGATACCTGAAAGGTACTATTTTTAGATTCTTTTACTATTTTTAGATACTTTTTGGAAAGTAATGCTTGATTATAAAAAAACAGGTTTCCGTCAGGTATCGGTAAGTGTAATATAATATGCCGGTTATTAACCCTGGGCTTATACAAATTCATATAAAGGGGTTTAGCATGAGCTTATAACTTGGAAGGCTTACATCCGGAGAGGATTATAAGCGGCATAAAAACTGTTTGGAAATAGGCTGACTTAAGGGCACTTTTATTTGTCAGAACAGGCCGACCGGTCCGGTACATTCGAGAACAGAATTCCGTTGCTAGTCAGATTTGTCCTGCCAAAGCAGTCAATGCATAAAAATTTTACACTGTTGTGGTGGATTTGTTGGAAAATCTAGTGGAAAAGGCCTAACCACTGGGCCGGCCTGCCAGTTCTGTCTAATGGAAATCGCCCTAAGACTCTTGCATGGGGTTACACTCTGATCAAACGATCTGAGAGAGGGAGGGGGGGGGGGAGGACTTTAACCGAAAGTCAAGCTTATAACCGGGGGGAGGGGGGTTATAAGCGAGAGGAGACAATAACCGGTATTTTACGGTATTGCAGGTTTCTCTGATATCATACGGTTGGCAAGGGTAACGGTACTCCTGCCAAGTTTTTTCTCGGATCAATTGTACTGCTCTTGGCCAATCAAGATCGAGTATTTTTTTAAATGTATAATAAACCGTAACGAAGAAATGGACTGTACACGTTCAAAGCATTGATGCGTATTTTAATAGTTCCGTGGGTACATGAAAAACCGGTATTTTAGGAAACGGCAACTTGGCGAGTAATCAAATTCAAATGGTTTAAAAGCTCTTTATCGAGTTATTGCCCATTAACCCCTCAAAATAAATAGGTAAACTGAAAAATACACATTTTTGGAAAGCACGATCAAGTTTTGAACTTAGAACTGGCAAAATGCGTCAACATATTCAGATGCATGAATAACCTGAAAAGTTTTTCTTTAATGAATAAAATGCGGATTTGCGTGAAGGCTATTAACAAGAGTTTGATTGATGTAAAGATCCACTTCATTTTCAACAATCTGAAATCAGAAGAAGAAACGAATTACGAGATGCTTGAAAAACAATTTACAAAAAAGTAATTTATGAGTAATTAAGGTAGCTCCATAGGGTTTTGAGATATTACGGCGCGCGCACAAGTGATACCCATCAAGAGATCATTTTCGCGTTATTTTTTAAACTAGTTAAATAAAAGCTGCCGCAATATTAAAAACAAGGACTAAAATATGTTGTGCATTATTCTTTTTTAAAAGAACGGCCTTTGTTTTTGAGCCATATCTACTCAAAAAGTCCTATTTTTTGGTGTGTTTATGGCTTTGATCTTAAATTTCTTTAATTTTCTTCGGTGAAATTTTTTTAAATTCTCCCAACGGATTGAATGTGATGAGAAGTAACTTTTAAAAACAAAAAAAGTAGGGGTTGTCCAGGTCGTTTTTGCGTTTTTGGTTATTTTGTGTTTTTTTGACTAAACAAAAAAACTGGCTTACAATTTTTTTTAAAAAAACGGCAAAAAGGGCAGTTAAAAAGGTATCACATCTATGCCAAATTTTAAGGAATTTCACCGAAGGAAACTCTAGTAAATACCAGGAGAAAATTTCTATTTTCGCCCGAATAACAATTACGTCATCAGAATAGAAATTGTCCAAGATCGCTATTTGAGCATGCGCGAACTTTCAAACCATACGAGTTAATGTGTAAAGACGATCGTTCCCCGTTGTTGTCGGTTTTTGTGCGAATATCTGTTAACACAAAGGTTAGTTAGAGACATACCTTAATTCTTTATGTAGCAGAATCTCTGAAATTCTGCTCGAAGTATTTCACAATCGCGGAGACTATTGTTTATTTTCTCTTTTGCTTTCGATCGTACGAACTTTACAAAAGCGGCCAGAAGCACCGCGGACGTTGTAAACACCTTTTTAGGGTGTTGTAAACTCTTTTATCTGCTCAACACAGGAAAGCACGGGTGTTGTTTCATTGGCAGGAAGCAAGTCTCGCGTTTTCTCGCCGAAAATTTAACGCTCGCGTGAAGCCGCCATGTTTGTTTTGATTTGCCGGCATTTCAAGCTCGTACCCATACTTCGCGCGGTCAAGAAACCCTATGGAGCCACCTTAAAAAGTAATTCCTAGAAATAGTAATATAAGTTAAGTAGTTTAAAAAAGGGATCATTCTTGGATTTAAAATTCAACCATGTATAATTATGTTTAAAGGGTATGTGACTTGGGGTATTTTAAAAATGTTCATAGTCAAGTAAAGTGAGGCATATTTTAGTAGTTAGTGGAATCATCCTAAGTTTATCTTCAACCATCCTTAATAGAATGCACGAAGTATTATTTAGCTTTTGATGTTACGAAGTGTACCATTAAAAGTTGTAATGTTTCTTTTTGTTAACTTCTTTGTTTGTGTATGTCGTTTAATTTATCAATAGTAACTACGATATATACTTGATATGTAATTGTAAAACAAAGATTGTTTCAACAAAGAAAGAAGAAATTTAAGGAAAGCGCAATTTAGACGCTATCTCACATTTGCAGACTGCAGGCTTGCAGACTTTCACTCCGGTTAGCCTACTACGTACTCCGGTGAGCCTCCTATTCACGCCAGTTAACCTGAATAGCACTTCGGATAGCCTGTTTACGGTTAGCTTCAGTAATGGTAATGTTAACACAAGATATGCTCTTAGTCTGCAGTCTGCAAAAGATAGACACCGCAATTTTTAGCACTAACCTAGTTGTAGCAGAGTCCCCATTTGCCATCCTTTTTAAAATCGTAAGTCGTCGAGCACCATTTCATCTTGTAGCCATCCATGGTACAGTCGTGATAGTGTTTACCATTGTAAACAAATGGAAATACGCAACAATTCCCGCCAGAATTACCACCATGTGTGTCCACTCCGCTATCACACTCCTCTGAGAGTCAATCAATCAATCAATCAATCAATCAATCAATCAATCAATCCTTGATTTAACAAAGTAATAATATTCATTCGATTTTATTGTAATTTTATTATAAATTTCAGTCAGTCAGTCAGTCAGTCAAACAGTCAGTCAGACAGTCAGTCAGTCAGTCTGTCAGTCAGCCAGACAGTCAGTCAGTCAGCCAGCCAGCCAGCCAGCCAGCCAGTCAGTCAGTCAGTCAGTCAGTCAGTCAGTCAGTCGATATCTGGCCCATCTCGTAATGTCTCTGGGAAAATGACTTTTAATCATCCTATCTGAAAGGTAAGGAGATCCTAGCGCGAGGATGATCCTAAGCGCTAGGGCTAGACTTTCTAAAAGTCGTTCGCTTCTTGTTTCCGGTTTGGTGGTGGTAGACCGCTTTCGCGCTCCGCGCTCTGTGTGCTCTCTTTGCGCTCTGTAAGCTCGACTTGTAAGCAAGTCTACGCTAGGGCCAATTTAAACCTTTCGCATGTAAACTGAAAGCTAAAAACATTTCGTTGTTGAACGATCCTAGCGCTAGCATGATCCTCTTTTCAAGTAAATAGGGCCTTCTTCAGACGCATAACGCCTAACTAAGAGTTAAGCGTTTTACTTATCGCTTGTCTCTGTTCACTGAACAGTCTGATAAGGGGACTAATATTCTGGAGATATGGTATTTTTATCACAGAAATTTCCACGACGTTGAAACAGCGGACAGCGATCATTTATTTGAGGGAGAAGGAGGGGGAAATTTATTTTCAAATTTTTAAGGTAGTACTACTACGATGTGCGTGGTTTATAGCTTCAGGCGCCCTCAGGAACAAATCTATTCATGTTAACAGATATCTTTGTTCTTACCGATCCAACACTTGTTGCAAATAACGTAGTTGCCGTAATCATGCACGGAGCACTTCGCAACGTTGTTTCTGAAGTCGGATTCAGCCACTTGGTTCCCAGGATTTAGATGCACTCGAAGGTAAAACGACCCGTGCGGAAAATCGGTACAATCCACCCACTGACAGTCGATTCTCCAGTTGTAAATATCGTAACATCCAGGAGATATGCCCTGGCCTCCCTCAACAGAACAGTTAAATCGCTTGTCATATCCCGCATTACACTTGGTGTCCTCCAAACAAAAGCTGGCTTTGTGTCCCTGAGCAACTTTTGCTCCAGTGTCCCTGCCTAAAACAAGAAGAAACAAAAGAAAACTGTTCGACTCTTTTCAGTGTCTGGAGATCAAACCCAAGTGCTTCAGCTAGAAGCACTTGGATTTCATGGCCCTATCTAGACCAGTCCCTGAACTCTCTCTTCCGCGCGCCCTTTATAGGGCTAGGTTTAACCCCTATAAAGGGCGCGCGGAAGAGAGAGTTCAGGGACTGGTCTAGCTCCCGCCTCGATAAGTTGTCGGCAACTTTTAAGGAACTAGTAGCGGGGTCAAGCAACTTTTTGTAGCCAAGCAACCTAGGGCAACTTTTGCCTTTCTTGGGAACTTTTGAGCAACATATTCAGGAAAAACCGAACCAAACCATAAAAGGTCGTCAAATTCAAAGATATCAAAAGGGTTTTTTAAAAATATTTTTTTTTTTTTTTAAATATTTTTTTTTAATTTTTGGCTTATGTATAGCTTATTTTGCTTGTTTTCATTTTTGCAGTTTTCAGAGATATGCAAACTCTTAAAATTCTTCGTGGCCTTCAACTAAGTTTGAAAAAAAAAAAAAAAAAAAAAAAAAACCCTAGGGACCGACGTAAATATTGGACGGACCTCGCTGCCTTGAGTTGTACTCAAAAACCCCTGCGATCCCTCCCCGAACTTGTCCATTTTTGTCCCTCTGTCTATCAGACAACGCTACGCTCTCGGAGGGAGTGATAGCCAAAACTGGACTATCCCGACTCTAGCTTCATCGTCGTCGTCATCATCATCATCATCATCATCATCATCATCATCATCATTTATTAGCAACTTTTAGATTGAACGATTTCCCAACGAGGGTTAACGAGGTCCTGCTATTGTCGTATTATTCTGATAAAACTTACTGATAAGATCATAAGAAGAAAACGTCTCCATAGAATGGTAGTGTTTGTGACACTTATGCCATTGCCAACTTGACTTGGGTGCATTCGGCCTGAAGTCGCCCCAACCTTCATTTTGAATTTTGACGCTAAACCTCAGAAGTCGCCGATGGTAATATCTTGCATGACTGAAATTCGGGAAAGAAAATAAAAAACTCGCTCGAAGTTGAAAAACATCACGTAACATTAAAAAGTACAAAGGGACAGGAATCACAACCTCGTTCACAGGGCTTTTCCCTTAGTGATTTGGATTGGGCGGGAAAAGCCCTGGGAACGAGGTTGACGGGAATCACCGAGGAAAAGGCGGAAACTGGGCTTAAAATTAAAGGTACGGCGGGTGGCGGGAAGTGCAGACCCCCCCCCCCCCCCGTCCCTCTCCACTAAGAAAGGTCAAAACTCACTCTTATCGCAAGATTGCCTAAGAACGAAAACCTATCAGAGTTCTCTTAAGAGCGTTGAGATGGCTTCAAGGAGCTCTTTTTGGTATCATTTTGGCCAATCAAAATGCAGATTTTGTCTCTACGGAAATAAGGTACAAAACCTTGTCACAGCGAGAGTTCAAACCTCGAGATATAATTGTTAATTGTTTTATTTTCTTCGCGGATTGATAATTATAAAATAAACTTTTAAATGTTAACCTGATGACGTATCCGGCACTTTCTGAGAGGCAATTCTCCTCCAAAGGACACCGCAGGTATTCCAACGGAATTTGCTGTATCTTCATGTCGCGTTGTAGCATTTCCACGTCAGGCACTATATCCGGTAAGACTACGATAAACAGCAAGAAAGCATAAACACAGTCAAGAGAACCATATACTACATAAATCGATCATGCAAGTGTTTTTTTGGGATTATTCGTGAACATGCCGCAAACTTCAAAATGGCGAAGGTCTTCCGCCGCAACATTCACCCCTCCCTCCCTATGGCAACACTGTGATAGAAAATTTGGCTACTTGCCAAGTAGGTCAGACGGGTTGAAACAAGGGGAACCTCGAACCATGCGGCCCATACGTATTGCCGGGCTTATCCCGGTTTCTGTAGCATTTAGTGGCTAGGATCAGGAATATTTCTACTCCCCCTGAATGGGATGCTAGTCCATCGCAGGATATCCCCCCACCAAGCATTATTTCGCAGGTACCCATTTATACACTTGGGTGGTGAGAGATACCATGAGAGATAAGTGTCTTGCCCAAGAACACAACACAGTGTTCAACCTGGACAGAGGACCCGCATGAAAACCAGCTAGCGCTGATGTGGCTTCCTCTCTAAATATAGTAATTTATTTATTTTATTTATTTATTCCCGGCTAGGGCTCGATCATTAGGCTACCGCGCCTCCCCAGACAGGTTGAACGGGAGATGAAAGAGCAAGGATGTAGCTGGGTGCAAGAGAAAAATTAACGAAAGACAACCAATCCTGTCGTTCACTGGTAACGATCGTATGTTTAAGCTAAGTAAGTAAGTACCCTTCCTGTATTAACCACACCTCACCATCAACACAAATAACTCCTGCTGGACTCTCCTTGCTACTGCAATTCGTGTTCGCCCACTCGTCATGCTGGCAGTTGTAAATTGAGATCTCGTCGACTCGACATTTAACTCCAGAAATGATCATGTCAAGAATCTTTCCGCCAAATAAGTTCTTCTTGGTAATTGCCCGACTGGCGTATCCGAGATTTAGCTGTCTACAAACTGTCATGGCTTCCTCTATACCCCATTCGTCAGCACAAACAGATCCCCATTTGCCATCATGGAAGACTTCAACTCGTCCTTCGTTAGGACTTCCACCGCCATGGAGTCGGATCTATTTAAAAAAGCATTTAATAGGTCAATTTTGCCAAAGGCTAGGCTATTCATCCCACAATCACGTTGTCGCTTCTTTTGTTCTAGTCCCCTAAGCTTCGGCGCCCTGTTAGAGTTTTAATATATCAATATTGGCTCAGTTTGAATCAAATGAACAATAAATTGAATGCCCATGCAATTAGAGCAGCTTTCACTTGACTGTCGAAAGTAATCCACCTCTGCTTTGGTTTTGGTTAAAAACTCTTACACCATAAATGTAGTGCTTCGCTTCGGCTACATGCAGTTACTTCGAGTTTTGATTAGTTCTTTTGATTGTCTGTGTTGTTTGTGATTGGTCAGACTGATAACTTTTGGTTTTGGTTAATTATCGCGAGTTTCTCTAGAACTTAGACTGGAACCAAGATGAAGCAGTTTGATGGAGTGTCAAGTAGTTAGAAATTTCATACAGTGTTCGTACTTGCATGATTCTACTGAGTGCTTAACAACAGAAGTACCTCGTGACCTTGAAGTTGCGGTGCGTGACATTTGACGCCAGCATCTTCATAGTGATTGCAGTTTGTTCTTTTCCAGCCACGGTGATGGCACTGAGCTATACTCTTCTCCAATCCTTTGCAGTAAACTTCATCTAGCAGAATCTAGACGACAACACACCGTGAGTACCCGAATAGGTAGCATTTCCAGGCGTTCGGTTAGTGGGGAACGGCGCGAAGAATAGCGAGTGACAGATGAAACCACACCCCACCCACTCCCTATTTTTTCGCTCGCCGTTTTCTTTTCGCGCCAATCTCCACTAATCGAACGCCTAGAATAGGCTACCGAAAAGGCTTTCTTCCATAAAAATAGGCCCCTCCCATCTGTCTCCTTTAAAAAAATGTCTTTAGACATAAAAGATGCAAGTAATGATCAGACCATTCAAATAAAATGTTCAGATTTTATCTCCTTAAGAGTGATACAATTTTTCTGATAATAAGCTTGTTCCCCAGAGCTTGGTTTCTGTTTTACGACATCTGGACCAAAGACTTTTGAATCACGTGTTGATCACGTGTTGGGCTCTCGGCCAATGAAAAGGAAGGAAACAATGCATCGAATATTAATGTTGCTTACCCTCCCAACGCCTTTGCCAAAGTAAGCATGCGTTGTCGCTCCTGCCGCTGTTCCATATCCCAGTGACCTGCAGACGACATTAGCTTCTCTCAGAGTCCAGTGATCATCGCATATGGTACCCCAGGAGTTATGAAACTTTATTTCTACGCGGCCCTCGGAGACCTGGGCCCCACTTCGAAGACGTATCTCCAGTGGCTTAAAAAAGAAAAGATGATTTCGCCAAAACGTTAAGCAATGCAAGTGGCGGTAAAGAGGAAACGTTTTTCTTATTTGAAAACTGTCGATGTGCAGAGTAGAGGGATAATTTTTGGTTATTTGGAGTCAACAACAAATAAACTATTAAAGAACTTTATATTCGAGTTTTCGTGTATGAGTACGAGTATTGAGTTTAAGCCGCTAGTTTCTTTTCTCAGTCTTTCTTTCCTTTGCGAGCAACATCAGTAATTGATGAAGTTGAGTTGCTTAAGCTCACAAAGCTTTCGCGAACTTGTTTTCCCGCTAACACATTTACGCAAGCGCAAAAGCGCGTAGTTGAACCACGATGGCTACCAAGTTTTTACTCGCTAAAATGATACGCGTTAGTGGCCGTTTAGTTTCAGACACGTAGTCTTCTACTACTGGGACATCTAGCACTCAAAATTCTATCTACAATCTAAGGGTGTAAACTGCTGCAAGTTAGATTGCGTAGCAGCCGATTCCTTCCAAGCGCGCGGAGCAAACGAACGAATATGCGGACGAGCGAGCGGTGGGGGTCGCTCCGCGCGCTTGGAAAGTAATCGATTGCTACGCGGGCTAGCTGCGAGAAGTCGTTTCAACTGACCTTATCGCTTGTTTTCCGCGTGCATTTGATCCTCAGTACCCCTCCGTCTTCACACTGTTTAGGACTCAACCCCGAATGGTCACATGACACGATCGATGACTCCCACCCTTTACACGTCACATGGTCCAGCCAATAGACGGGCTCTACATCCTGAATGGTCTCTGCATAAAACGGCTCGGTGTTTGGATATCCCAGCTGACCGCACAACACGTACGAGTTAGCACGTGTCCATTTAGAGGGACAAATGTAACCCCACTTTCCCTCGTGCTCCACTTGGACGATACCCTCTGATATGTTGTCATCCACAATCGGACCTTGCAATCTGACATTCATCTTCATAACCTGTAATGAAAACTAATAATTACTGAAGTAAAGTAAGTACTTAACTGTTGTTTCTTTTACATCAACGCCATGCAGTGCATCTCTTTGTCAGAGAAGAATGACTAACGCCCAAACACCACTTGTTCCGTCCTTTCAATAGACTTTTGATGTTTGTTTTGAGAGCTTTGTTTTACATTAAAAGAAAATTCCCTAGTTGACGACATTCTTTTTCTCATCACCTGCCTTATGGAGAAAATTTACGTTGATCGCTCTTATTGGAAGTTGAAAAGATCAACAACAAATAACAAGAGCAAGTAAGGTATAATTTTTCTCTTAATTGCTTTGGAACAAAATGTCCAGAAGACAAGCTAAAATGTAGCTCACCTGAATATAAACATTATCATTATACTCCAACACTTGATAGGAGCCGCCATCTTTTCCAAAAAGACTTCGCTTGTAGATTTTTCGTGCTAACCAGGCAACCACTACTGTTGCATATTACACAAATTTCCAACCTTGCTAAAGGGCGAAGTTTTAATTTAACAAAAGAAACTTGGAATGAATTAGAAACCTGGACGAAGATAGGCAAACAATGAAAGTTTAGCTTGGTACTCGAAAAGACTATTACTTAACTAACTACTGAAATAACGAAAACTAACGAAAATTCTGAAATCTGAAAAAAATCTGAAATCAGAAAAAACTGAACTATTAAATGAAAAAGCCTGCTCCTTCCTAGTACGAAGCAACGACGTTCACTGCAAACCAATTTTGAATTGAATGAAACTTTTTAAACCATTTACGTGCAAGGACCATTTGTTAAGCCCTCGCCAAACAGTAACAAAAGTAGTCGCAAGTTTAATTTGTGTATAGACTTGCGTTGGCTAGCCAAACGGACTCGCAAGTTTACTCGCAAGTGCACGCAAGTTGTCAAAAAAGTCATTTTAATGCTACTGCGCGCGCTGTAATTCAGTTTTTGAGGTAAACAGCAAGACTTGCGTTGACTTGCCTTGGGTGGCCAAACGGTGTAAAATTTTGCGTTGACTTGCGACGCAAGTAGGCACAAGTTTTCAACTTGCGTCCACTTGCGTCCACTTGCGTCTCCGTTTGGCCAGGCCTTTATGATTGACATTATCACGTGACCAACTGACGCAAATGGTCTTTCACCTCTCCACTGGGTTTCGCGGGCTCAGGTATAGCTATCTTGTCCTTCAAGTGCAGTTTACAGACAACTCCAGCTTGGTTGTGGTTACGGCAGTTGTGTCGTCCCCATTCCCTGTGCGAACACAGCGCGATAGACCTCTCGTTCCCAGTACATTTGACGTCGTCTAGCCAGAAGTCGTCACTTCCGGGACCAAAATGCTCGGCCCTTTAAATTGAAGAGCACAACAAAAAACAAGAAAGCATTGTGGTTGTGTAACACTCTATTTATAACACTGTATTTACAACAGGTAGAGTACAAATACCTAGCCTGCGTAGCTGGCGGTTTTGTTGGGGTTAAATGCGTGCGGAAGCACCAACAGCGAAGCCGCGACAACGAGAGGTGAAGCCGCAAGGGTCCCTCGCCGCTTCGCCGCCTGGTCGCGCGCATCGTCGCTTCCACCTCTACGATCTGTTCTTGCTTTGATAGCCTTTTGCCTCCCTATTGAAAGTAATTAAGTGTAGATTCGTTTTCAGAAGAGTATTTTCTTCTAATTTTTGTTTAATATAGCTATAAAGCTAGAAAAAGCTACAAGAAACATCGGCGTTTTTTCTTTCCTCTTTAAAATCTGGAAAGTGTGGGGGGATTTGACCCTCTTTGAAGTCCTAACCGGTGGGGCATTTGACCATGAAGGCTGTCAACATAGTGGGGAATTTGACCAAAATTTTTCAAAAAAGACAAATGCCCGGGGGTTTGCATGGGCGGTTTTGGAATTGACTGATACATTATCCCAAGTTATGGTTTCGATCGCATTGGCTGAGGCGTGTCGCAATTGCACAAGACTGCACTGTCTCACAAACCGCTAATTTTGACAGCCATTGTTTCTTGCTACAGAAATCTTCAAGCCTCATGATCAAAACAAAGAGTCGAAGAATTTATCTTTCCGCTTTTCTTGCGTGCCAGAAAAATAACAGCCCTTGTCCGGAACCGGAAAACACAGGAGAAACGCCTCTGTGGACGCCTCTGGCACCCATACCCAGCACCGTGAATACAAACATTTTATAAAAGAACGTCTAATTTTCGGCCAACGATGAGCGTTCTGGGTGTTTTTTCTTGATCTAATTGAGCCTCTGAAAATGTTCTTAAAATGTTCTTATTTTTGAAAATTTAAAAACAAAGTGCTCCTGCAGTAAATTCACTTCGGAACGATCTCCTACATGTCCCGGGACCGGACATGTTCACGTCACTTTAAATACGGGTGATGCAGGTTAGATATAATAAAGGTATAAAAATGTAGTAAGGTCGGGAAGAAACGTCACGGTAGAGTACCTCTGACTCTAGATCTATTATAGACCAAATAAATGTTCTTTTTTCATACATTTAATTGGATCTGTTAGCGATTTCTGACGTGACTTTTTAAAATCTGTACTCTTTCTCAGGACAGAAGGGGTCTTAAATTCACTCAACGTGATGAAAAAAGCCGAAAAAAACTGATTTGTAACATAGTTTTATTGCACAACATATTGGATACGAGAACAACTGAAAAATGAAATTAAATGTTTAGGAGATATAAGTTTCGAAAAATCGACACGGACCGATATCACACTTATTAATGTTATTGTTGAAATCTGATTCGCGATATTCGCAATATAAAAATTTGTCACCATGCTTATTTATGTTGTGAACAGGAAACGTAAAACCTTGACAGATTTTGACCCTTTTCAAGATAATTTTTCGTCTGAGCACAGAACTTATAATATCTTAGAGGTTTTTAAATCTTCGGCTCGCAAGGAATATTGTTAAACTATAGAAACCAAAAATTTCTTAACATAATATAAATACCCATTCATATCACTGACCCTTTGGTGTAGCGCAGCATGTCTGGAAAGCCAAGCATCCGACATACGACTCTCGCCGCGTTCTTGTCCCATTCGTGATCGCAAACCGGTTTCCATACTCCGTTATGTTCCACCTCCACTCGCCCTTCATGGCGATGTTTCCCTCCTCTCAGACGTATTCCAGTCAATCCACTGGCAACTTCGGCTAGCAGCAGAACCAGAAAAACTCGCCGCAAAAACGCCATGTCGAGCTCACAACGATACGACGAAATACAAACTGGCGAATCGATATGTCTAAGTGAAGAGAAGAGCGCGCTCTTCAAGGTAGTTAAGTGTCCTTATTTGTTGGCGAGCTACGACTGAGTCAAAACAGAATTTTGAGGTCGCAATGTCGCACAGCGAAAGAAAAACCCGCAGAAAGAAGGTTTCCCTTTGCTGGCGTCGATCGTGACAGATTACAGGACGTGCCGCAAAACTGAAATCGGATACAATCTCTCTTTAGGGGGTACTTGGAGAAAAAAGAAAAAATGGCACATTAGCACTGTGAAAGTACTGTCTTATGGTACTTAAACTTCGGTCAACGAGATAACAGATAGTATTTAGATAAGGGCAGGGAAACAATTAAGGCGCTGTTTTACCAGATGCAACGTTCGTGCAGCTTGTCTCGTATTGTTAGGATAGACGAAACTTACCCGAAAAAACTGCCCGTTATGTACAATCAACTCGTCAACGAATCTTGTAGTTCTTTCACTTTTTCCAACGTCCCCGGCTGCGTCTAAAGCATTACGCAGAGTTAATTTACAGAGTATCACAAAAAACGTGCAAGAATCATTGCCTAGCCAGAAGTAATCGGAGGTTAGTGACCTAATGTGATTGCATTTGAATTGTTACTCGCCGCAGCCTGATCCAGTCTCCGGTCCAGTCTCCGCATGGAAATGATTACTTAGACAAACTTTTTGGACTTATCCACTCAAGACCCAAAGGTTATCTGATCGACTGAAAGTGGGATATTATGACCCGCTTTTCTTTCGTGTCTTCTTCCTATGATTTTGTCTGATCAGTTGAATTGCCGAAAGTGGATACATAGTAAAGAACATCGACAAAAAAAAATTCATTGCGGATCATGATATCCCTCCTGCCACTTCATCAAAAGAACCAGATGTTAGATAATTGATTTTTTTTCGTGACTACAAAACAAAAATTCACGGTTGCAGTTACCAAGAAAGAGGGTGGGAAAGCCCAAAGAAACCTCTATAAAAACAATTAAGCATGGGTAAAAAATTGATAACAAAGTTAATGGTACATAAAAATGGGATTGCGAAAAGAAGGAGCCTTTTATACTTTAATCCGCTCACACCGCGATAAGGAAAGTGGGGTTTTTCAGGTGGCTACCTGTAAGTAACATGTTCTATAAGAGACAAAAAGTGGTCTAAGCGATCCCAAAGCATGAGAATAACATGCGTTTACTCGAATTTATGAAGATCCGCTAGCAGTATTCATGCCACCGCACAACAAAGACGGTTAGCTACGCCTGCTGGTCAGACTCCGCCAGGACGGCATTCTTTTCCCCGGACGGAGCTAGAGAGAGAGGAACCTACGATATCACATTTTTAACCCTTCCCCAGCTGACGACACTATCCAGCTAGTTCCGAAATCGACACAAGAGAGCGATGAATGCTCTCATGACAGGGTACAAATTTCGTGTTCGCTAATGATCATGAATAACACCAGACACACTGAACCAATGCTCTAGTCTAAGCCTGTCCCCGAGGAAGGGGGGGGGGGGGGTGGTGGGGTGGTGATGGGTATGACTCTCATTTAAAACAGAAGGGAATGCTCACGGGAAATGTTGAATACAGCCCCCACGGGAGACAATTCTCCAATCTGGGCGTGGCTCAAGCTCTTTTTGACTACTAAAAGATACCAAAATGCGAAAAATAATTTCCATTTCTATTTCTTCAAGTGCAAACCTAAACGAGACCTTGACGGCCAAAAAATATTTGCGTTAGGCCCAGAACGCCTCTAAGGGGGGGCCCAGAAAAAAAAAAAAAAAAAAAAAAAAAAAAATTTGAAAAAAAAAAAAAAAAAAAAAAAAAAAAAAAAAAAAAAAAAAATTTCTTTAAAATTTTTAAATTATTCAAAAACAAAACACAAAAAAAACGCAGGAGGGGCACCAGGCCTGTGCTGAGGTAAGACCAAAATCCGAAATTTACACCCGCAAAGCAAAACCACGAGAATCCCCGTCCCTTTCATACGGGAGTGCCCCCCCGAAAGTCTGTCCAGTATTCAATATTCGTATTGTCTCAACTTTCAACGTTCAACATCTCCATTCCTATATATCCTCTCTATATCCATTACACTGCCATTACGCAATGATAAAAACATCGGGAGATTGTGATAGCGAGTAAGGCCATTTTTTTTTTCATTTTCAGATGAGAGGAACATCGAGAACAAAGCGAAATTTTCTGTATTTTCAACAGCGCACGGCAAGGCGCCTGATCGCAGGTTAAGGCGAATGGGTTTCGGGAACATTTTGATTATTGCTATGTTGTATAGTCTTGTTTATTTTTGTTCTTAAAGGAAGGGTCAATGTTGGGTTAATCTGGGGATAATCTACATTCTACAACGAGCTCTCTGTGTCTGTTAACACTAATGACAGACATAAGTGAAGATCATCCGCTTACTTCATTCCATAAACAAACAAGAAAGAATGACTGAAATAATCTTGCCTTTGCTTAAGTGTGTGTCTTTCCTTTTGCTGCCTGGCAAGGGCTAATTTTTATTATATTTAGTTAGTTTTATATACTGATCTAGGACTGCAACAAACTTGTTTGTGTTGACTGATTTTGCAGTACTTTTTTTGTAGGTTCTTTTATTGTTTGCAATTGGCTCCTTTTTACTTTCCAATATGGGGGTAGACTTGACCGGTTGTTAGCTCAGCGTCTGGTATGTAATTGAAATGAATGGGATTTAATGTCCTGCCCTCAAAAGCGTGGCTTTGTAAAACTAAAACAATTACAGACTAAAAGCTTGTAAATCTTGTGTAAACAAAACAGAGGTACGAAAATAGAAAACTTTGCAGCTTCCAATTTAAGCGCGTTCTTTTTTAGGGCGGTGGTGTTTTTGTGATTTAATTGTGATTCAATTAGTTTTTGGGGTTTTACTTGGCATTTCTGTAGCCATTGATGGTATGTTATTTTATTTTGGTTGGGATTTCGTTTATTGTCTTTTGAGTCATTTTAGTCTTAGTGATGGGCGGAAACACTAAGAAATAAGGTCTGCCCTTAGGGAAGGCCATTAATTTCTGGGTGGGGAGTGTTGCTACAACAAAGATGGTGGTTTTGTCGTTGTCGCTGTTGTTGTTTTACAGACGAATTTTGTTTTCACTTGCCAATCTAAGCGTTTTCCTTTAGTTCAGTCCAATATTACACGTTGCCGGAGGCGGACCGCATTGGAAACACAGTTTCTCGGGACAATTATAGAAAGTAAAATATTTAAATCAGTGGTCTGTGAAAATGCGGCTTACGTCGGACACATCTGCAGGTTTAGAGGTTTTAGAGCTTGCTGGTTGGTTGATAGTCTAGCTCAGTCTGGAACTATATATACTGGGCATGGAAATTTCCATTTGGTTTAGTGGAAAAGGATACTGGCGATTTCATTAGGTACTTATAATATCGATGCAATGGTTGGTTAGAAGCTAATCTGTTTTGTGACCTCATAAAGAATCATTGTAAGTGAATATGCCTTCATCGAAACGTGTTCAAAAGCCTGACTCTGAGCAGTGAACAACGACCGTCTGTCCAGTGAACTCAGAATAGAGCCTTTCTGAGCATATCTGGTTTCATGTTTTGAGTCAAACTGCGTGAAGTGTCACACGATTCTCAGTCCGTGCAGAGCTGAGACATTTTAGTTTGGGTTTATACTAGGCGGTAGTCGGTCGAGTTTGCAATCCACTGCACAGTGCTGTAGCCCCGTACCGGTAGTACTCGGTTAATCAATCAAACGAAGATTTTTCCAGCGTAGAATTGAGTCCACACCGGTTGCCCTCCAGTGCGGTGTTTAACACGCTGTAATTAAAATGAATTGGATTTTACTGGGAGTCGTGTTGACGAGCCTTGAGATTTCAACAGGCATCGAGGTTCGCCTGCTAAAAGGAAAGCATCATTACGAGGGACGAATCGAGGTTAACTACAAAGGCACGTGGAGAGCGGTCTGTGATCACGGATGGAACAGGAACGCAGCTCGAGTCGTCTGCCGCATGCTTGGATTTCCTGATGTGCTGCGCTTTACCAAAGGGTTAGTGTTAAACAATTTCTTCTTTAACGTTGGTATACATTCGACGGTAAAACAACAAATATGTTTTGCTGAAGATAAATTTCCCGCGAAAGACTTTCGTTTTTCAATAATATCGTATTCTTTAGAAGGCAGCATGCACCGGATATTATAAAATTTGTCGGAAAGGAAGAAAGTTATTCGGGTGTGAGCGAAATAAGAATTATGTAATCTCCTTTATAACACGAACGGGACACAAGTCTGACGCAACAATTTCATAATTGCGTGACACATCTGCTGTAAGAAAACTCTGGAAAGAAATCAATCTGAACGCGTTACGGTACCGCAATGGTGCGTGACAATTTTAAGTCAGTGTGACTTTGATCGCGACTGCGTGACAAAAGCAATGTCACGTTATGTCAAGTCACTTTTTAAATATACACCCCGACTCATAATTATAGTTTTTTAGATAGAAATGCACCAAAACAGTAACAATGAACCGAACACAGACAAGAATGGTTACGATTGAGGAAGACAAACTTGAAAAAATAAGCCAAGTTTTTCCAGATGCGCCGTCCGTACACGCGTGACGTAAATGCTTTGGAACCCATACACTCGGACCATGCATGACATAAGCGCAATTGTAGTGTTATTGAAAAATCATGTTACTTGACTAACATGCACTCTGCCTGGTAGACACAGTTTTTCTGTACAAGCCTTATAAGCAGTATTGCGCATGGTAAGAACAGGTCGCGCACATCTCCCCAAAAGGAAAGTTTCGGCCGATACCGTGCGCATAGGCCTTGGACTGTGTTGCGTGTGGTTTGAACATGTGGCGAACATTTGACTGATGTTCTCGAAAATTCGTAAAAACACTGTTTTCCATATAAAGAGCTCACCGACGGCATCGCGTGCATAGCTTGAACATCTTTCAAAAGTCGATTTCCGGCCAGTGTGTTCACAGAACCTTTGGGTTGCATTGCGCGCGTGTTTTGAAAAGATGGCAAACGCCTAACTAAAGGTCGATATTCGAGCGATGTGCTAGAAACTTCACGAAACTGTGGTTTACGTAAACGAGTCTAAACGAGTCCCCTGATTAGCGTTGCGCGCATGAGGCAAACCTCTCTCTCCACCATTTATCAACGTGTAAATTCTCCTCCAAATTCAAAGTGATCATACAAGTCGTCGAAAAACATTACTGATCCCTTGGGGGTCTTTTTCTTCGAATTTAATCAAACAAGAAACTACTGACGACCAAATTAGGTCAAGAGAACACGCTAACTATATATTTACTTTATTCGATGGTTTAGCGACTTTAGCAAATCATACGCTCATTCTCGTCCCCAGAGTCCACGATCGTTCTGCTCTGCGGCAGGGATTGAGACCTCTGGCCGGTCCCGATTTGTAAGCATGCGCAAAGTGCTTTTTCAAGATTTTCAACCAATAAGATTTGTCATATTTGACAATGAGTCCTTGAATCGCTGATTTCTAATTTTGGAGCCGGCCAGAGGTCTCGATCCCTGGCGCAGATCACAAGGATCGTGGGCTCTTGGAACGAGAATGATCATACGCCTGGATATTTTATGAGTTTTATGAGTAAACCTCACATGGAATTTGAGGACGTTTAAGTTGTTGGACATTGGCGTATTAACACCACTTGCTTATTTTTAGACATTTTTTTTCGTTCCCTATTTAAATGATTTTCTTAAATGACTTTTTTCGTGGCTTACCTGCAAATTAACTAGAGCGTTCCTGCAGAATTTGCTGGTCATATCTGCAAAACGCACCGACACCATAGCTAAGCGTTATGTCCACATTAAACATTGTACGCACATAAACGTCACGTTACGTTTCTAAATCATCAACAGAAACATTAGTTTCTACTAATGCTTTAATTTCATCTCTTTAAAAAGAGATGTATGGGAAACAGCTACCAGGAAAAAGAACCTTTATGTTGAGAGGTTTTAATTTAATGTTCTTCTCTTTCTGTTTTTTATCAAGGCAACATGCATTCGGTCATGGCAATGGAAGATTCTGGCTTGATGACGTCAAATGCACTGGGAACGAGGAGTCCATTGACGAGTGCACCCACAGGCCCTGGGGCCGACACAACTGTCTCTCATACAATCAAGCTGGTGTTGTCTGCAGAATGCATGCGGATAACGTTATTTTTGAGCCCAAGCCTTCAAACGCCAGCGGCGAGGTATGTCTTTGTGTAATTCGTGTGTGGAGTATCCTAATGATTTGATTAAATGCCAATCTTCAAATTATCGCCCCGTCTCCTAAACGTCTTCCTTTAAAGCTGTTCTTTTGACTTAACGCCTACTCTGCTATCTAAATTAGCGCCCCTAAGTCAGCCTCCTTAATCGTAGTTAATCTTTCGTTTATTGAACTTCACGCTAGAAAACGTATCTAAATTCATCCAATTTGATGTTTCCTATGTTTGCAGAAAGGGATTCACTAAATATTTTGAGTCAAAGATCAAACTTTATAGACAGTGAATTACCATAAAAAAAACTTTTTTTGCGCCGTTATATTTGGCAACCTCTTCTAAAACCGGAAAAAACTCCGAATTACTTACATATTATATTTATAACTATTATTTTAAAGACGAATTACTGATCTATGGATAACAGCTCTTGGAGAACATAACAACTGAATTGTGCGACCATGCACGTGATCTAGTCTCGTAAAGAAAATCTAAGATTGCGTACAACGTTTTTTCTTTTCATCTTCCATTCAGGTTTCAAAAGTCCAAATTAAGTTAATTGGTCCGATTGTGGATGACTACATATCAGAGGGTATCGTCCAAGTGGAGCACGAGGGAAAGTGGGGTTACATTTGTCCCTCTAAATGGACACGTGCTAACTCGTACGTGTTGTGTGGTCAGCTGGGATTTCCGAACTTCGAGCTGTCTTCTGCAGTGACCATTCAGGATGCGGAGCCCGTCTATTGGCTGGACCATGTGACGTGTAAAGGGTGGGAGTCATCGATTGTGTCATGTGACCATGCAGGCTGGGGCCCTCATCAGTGTGAGGATGGCGGAGTTTTAAGGATCAAATGCGTTAGACGAAAAATAACTAAGGTAAGTAAATACGTTGGTATGAAAATGAATAAGTTACTTTATTTCATGCGGTTTCTCTGTCCAGGTCGAAATTCTAAACAGAATTCTTGCATGGAAACTATGCTAAATGTGGATTTTAAACATTTACTGAAAGAGTTGTCATGAGGCAACACCATCATTCAAATCCTTTCAGGTCAAGCTGGAAATCTTGAAGCCCCCACTGATTTTCAAAGATTTTTGAGAATCTGTTGATATAAACTGATGTAAACAGTACATGTAATTGATGCAAGACTGATAAGTCCGCCAAGGTTTGCAATTGCTATCTGTGGGCCAGTTCGTTCTATGATGTAAAATTACCATTTGATAAAAGGCGAGTTTATACGAACAATTTTTATGTGGCAATTTTTACTTGCTCTTGTAGATGAGAAAAATTGGTCAATTTTTATGTGGCAAATATATTTGCTGAGAAGCTGGCCTGTTAGCTTTAATGTGACAAATAAAAGTTGTCACATGCGGAAATTGCTCGTGTAGACGACTTGTCACATAAAATGTGACAAATATTGAGTTAGCATATATGTGGTCCCAATCTCCCAAACTCCCACTGGGCATTGTGCGCGCGTATCTCTGTTCGTATCTCTGCTGTCCAAGGTCATTAATGGCGCACTAAACTTTGAACTGCCGACAAAAAATTGTTGTCATCTACACGATCAAATATATTTGTCACATAAAAATTGCCAGTGTAAATCCGGCTTAAGTGTGTAAAGTTTATCACCATTGATAATTTTCATTATACTTCAGTTACCTGACTGCATGACAATCTGATAATGTGGTAAGGAGAAATTTCATGCCTGTAATTCTCGTAAATTAAAGGAAGACAAGTATGAAACAAAGTCTCTTTTTCTTTAGCCCTTGGAGGTTCGACTACGAAGCGGAGCCTTGGTCTCCGAAGGACGTGTAGAGGTGCAGTATCACCAATACTGGGGCTCCATATGTGATGACCACTGGACCCTGAGGGAAGCTAACGTAGTCTGCAGGTCATTGGGCTACGGGTCAGCGGCGATGGCAGCAAAGAATGCGTACTATGGACGAGGAATAGGAAGGGTAATAATATCATACAGGGCCGGGTTGTTCGAAAGGCGATTAACGCTAACCCAGGATTAAGAGATGATCGAGGTTCTCTTGTTTTAAAGGGTTTTCCATAGCTAATGTTTTGTGAAGTTTGAGATTGGTCCACGTTTAAAACTGTGGGACAGAAAATATTAACAGAAAACCTCAACGAAATGTTATAAAATTGAAATCAAATTTCACGCTAATCCTGGATTAGCTTAATCGTGCTTTGAACAACCGGGCCCAGAACTTCCTGTTTTACTTTGTACCAAGTGCTTTCAATTGTCTGTTAAAAGTTCCATCGGTTTTGCGTCCGCTTACCTCTCTTATTGCAAATACATTGTGGTTGATTAGATAAATAGACAGTGTGCAAACTCCGTTCAAAATCTATCCTGCAACGCAACTCGGCGAGAGTCGTTCGTTTTGATAAGCTTGTGTACTAAGGAGCAAAGACTCGAGGTACAAAATTGGACAAAGGCCATATTCTTTCATTTAAGCCCAGGCCCCGATTGAAATATCAGCCAATGAATTTACCCTTCCGTTAAGTTAAAACACTTTATGTGACGTCCGGCTGCGGCACGTGTATTTCTACAACTAGTAGTAATCAGAGATTAGGGGAGTGCGTTCGACCTATAGGTAAAATAGACCCAAGGTAAGCAGGCAGTGGCAAAAAAACCGACATGGTCGGCCTACTTGTAGTACGCCTTATGTCAAAGTTAGTTACTATGCTTATACCTCACTAAACGCGAGGAGGATAAGTGTGAGAAAGATTGTTTGACGAGCCAAAAGAAGATAGAATGAATGAAATTTTATTTACACAAAAATAATTATTTATTTCACTTGAATTGTTATCGTTTGGCACTAAACGAGATTTAAACTTCCACAAACTTCTGAAAATAGTTTCACTTCGATATAAAATTCCACAGACATAATTCACACAGTAATCCACTACACGCATATTTCATTCACACAACGAATTCTTCGTCAAAACGTCTAGTGTTTCTAGGAATAACAATATATCACAAATTCAAAAAAGTGATAAACAATTTCGATCCGTATTATACCCACTCTCGATGCATTTAATTCTAACAATTCATGTAGTTTTGTGCAACATATAATTGCAGGAAAATACGCTGGTTTACCTACGAACGAACTCCGTACGAAACTACGCATCGACTTACTCGATTTCCACCCTTTTCATGACGTTTGGTGGCTGAAGAGAACTCTGCTACCTTCTAGTGTTCTCCATGACATTTTTGGCAAAATTACAATTTTGGCAACACGTTTTTAACCCTTTTTTTCAAGCAAAATAATGTTTCTAAGCTCCGTTTGGGACGCCATCTTGTTTTGCATGAAATCGAGGCCATTTGTGGCTACCAGTTTCCCGGCCGAGATTTGCCCCTGCAAAAATCAAACGGGGCGGCCAATCTGGTGTCCATACATATGCGCGCGCATTACGGCTCGATTCATTCCGCATAACAGTACACAGGCATACCAACTCAAAAGACACAGGACACCAATGCAAAATTAGGCTTGCGCTCTCCTTCGTCGAACGCAACAAGAAATCAGAATCAAGTGGTGGTCATTGCTCTCCCTCGGTTGCGAAGGATACCGCCATTTGGACCTCTGTTTTTCACCCTTTGGTATTGGTAGAGTTATTCATGACTGTACCATACGAACTTTTCAATAGCATTATTTCGCTCCAGGTCATGCTTGATGAAGTCTTCTGTAGGGGGACGGAAAAGAGCATCACGCTCTGCAAGCACCGAGGCTGGCGCGCGTCAGACTGCAATCATTATGAAGACGCTAGTGTCAAATGTCACGTGCCAGCGCTTCAAGGGCATGAGGTATGTGACATCATATTTAGTAGATAAAGCATGAACAATTCGCTCATCCTTTGCATGTTGCGATTTGGGATACGTCATGTTTATGAACAACAATTCTGCAAACAAACAAACAACAAAACAAAATCAAAACACGGACTCAAATAATTGATAGATACTGTTTATTAACCGGAAAATAAACCCCCAACTGATTTCTACTTACAGAAGTACTTTTTTTCAGTTTTTATGATTGAACAATTGCTTTAGCGTGCACTATCGAGTTATGGTGCACCCCGGAAGTTTGGAAAGCATAAGGGTTCCTCGAGGTGTTAGCCGAACGCAACTCTATTTCTTGAGTGAACCAACTGCAGTTGCCGGTGGACATGTCCATCAAAACCCACGCTAATAATGATGCGAAGCGATTTGCTCACCCTATCAGCGTGGACTATTGGATTATGGTGGACGCTTAGGTAAACAGAATTTGATTGTGCGGCTCATAATTATTTTCTGCAGGTTCGCATCCGAGGTGGCGCAAACCCTTTCGAGGGTCGAGTTGAAGTCTTTCATGATGGCAAATGGGGAACCGTCTGTGCTGACGAATGGGGTATAGAGGAAGCCATGACAGTTTGCCGACAGCTGAATCTCGGGTATGCAAGTGATGCCGTCACCCAGAATAACTTCAGTGAAACAGATCTTGAAGTAATCATGTCTGGAGTTAAATGCCGAGTGGACGAGATCTCCATTTACAACTGTCAGCATGACGAGTGGGCAAACACCACTTGCAGCAGCAAGAAGAAATCAGCAGGAGTTATTTGTGTTAATGGTAAGATGTGTGCACAAGTCTGGCTTGGGAACTGGGATTTGGGCAAATGTTCACTGGGAAATTGGGATTCGGGTCACTGGAGCTGGAAATTACAAACAAATAAACAATAGAACTGGAATTGGGATTCGGAAAATCGGGAAAGCAAAGGGGTGGAAAATAGGATTTAGGCAAAACTTGGGCTACGCAAATTATTTTCGTTTACGCAAATTTTCTCTTCCACCTTCATGCAGTTTTCACGTCACTTTTTTTGCTTTGGGAATTCATTTCTGTAAATTTTCAAGTTTGCACTTTGAAAGCAAGGTCTGGTGGTAAACCAAGCCAGTCTAGCATCACCATGCGTGAAGGCGACTGGTGTGTAAAAATGCAGAAGAACTGTAATTTGGAGTGAAGTGTTTTATACTGCGAGAAACCTGGCTCGGGAACCGGTGTATAAAACGCTAGTAAAGTTTTGGTTACATGAGCGAATACACATTGCATTGATGACAAGTTCGGAAACTCTTCATAAAATGTTAGCCGCATTTGTTAAAATGACATTTTAATGCCGTCATAAATTACATCAATAAAATATCAGTAACTCGGCGGTATTCTTGGTTACTCTTTGCCATTCGTGGTCACTCGGGGTCATTCGTGGTCACCCATAACCATTATTTGTGATCACTCGTGTGCATCCGTGAACACTCGCAGTCATTCGTGTTCGCTCATAGCCGTTCGTGGTCTCTCGTGATTATTCATGGTCACTCGTAGCCACTCGTGGTCATTCGTAGATGGACACGATCAAAAACTTAACTTTAGTCTGTGCAAGATAGTTTCACGTGCTCCGCATACTGTGATTTCCCAAAAAGGAAACCTTAGTTTGCAAGGCTTTCAGAACTCACAAATATTTTTTCTTGAAGATTTAGTGATTAAAATGTATTTTTCCTTCCTCAGCTTTGCCTGACCTTGTACTCGACACGGATATTCTTAGAACTCAGATGCAGATGTCTGCTATTCCGTTAGTGTACCTGAAATGTGCCATGGAAGAAAATTGTCTCGCTAAAAGTGCTGCAATTCAAATAAGGTAAACAAGTATTTTGTATCAAGAAACAAGTTTGAAATGGACACAAATTTGTTCATAATAAGTTCTCCAGTGTTGTGGTTTGAACCCTTTATTAAGGTAAATGTTCCGAGGAGCGGGGAAGGGGGGTGGGGTCTCTATTATAAACGCTTTTTAGGTACGTGTTGTGGCGCGAAAGGTCATCCCATTTGGTCTAAAATTAGGTACTGTTTATTTTGACCATTTTGGCCTGGAACGGGGTATCGATTTTTCAGTGGGTGATGTCTCAAACAAGGCAGGGAAAATCATAAAGCTTGATCCGCAATTGGCTGAGGATTTCAGGAAGCGCGCGCCGCACACGCCCACCCAAACTTTCGGAAAGAAAACGTCAAGGCTATTCCATACAAATCTTATTAGTGTATCAGCATACCTCAGCCCACTTTACGCTTTTATTTAAAAATATGAATTTTTATATTTAAAAATATGAATTCCACCCTTTATCATTGTTTTTCTGGACAATATATTTCCTCATTTGGGTTTCAGATATTCAGAAGCGTACCAAAGGAGACTGCTACGATTCAGTGTTAAGGTTGAAAATCGAGGATTGGATCACTTCAGACCAAAAGCTGACAAGTCAACCTGGCAATGGCACAAATGCCACCAGCACTATCACTCCATGGAAACGTTCTCTACTTATGATCTTATTCGTAAGTATGAAATTGATGTTACATAATTAATACAGATGGAGTGAGTAACTGACAGATTGGCTGAATGGCTAAATGACTGACTGGGTGACTGAGGGAGTGACTGACTGAATGATTGACCAACTGATCATGATTGAACGACTGCCTGCCTGCCTGACTTACTGACTATTTGGCAAGCTGACAAACAGACCGACAGACAAATACCTGTCTAACGAACTAACTCTAAGCAGTGTTTAAGGCGCAGACACCCTTGGACAGCCAAACGGAAACAAATTGATTACCGTGGAAATCCCCATTCGGTAGTTTGTGAAACAGTTGATCAGTTTTTTCTACAATCCATACTTTTTACTCTTTGGTCTTAATAAATGATTTATACCCCGACGAGACGATATATTTTGGAGGGAGACCTTATCTCTGAGAAATACAATGCAGAAAAATATTCCTCAATACTTTGTTGGCTTAAGGTCGCGGGGGATACCACAGCATGAATAAATTCATGAACGGAAATTTTGCTTGAACTGCATCTTTTAAAACTCTTATTTCTGAGCTGTTATGGGTGCGATTGAGCTCAAATTTTACAGACACATAAAGAAATGATGAAAAATTGTGAATGTCATCTTTTATTTGGTAGATTGCATTTAACGGCGATGTTATAGCCTCGTTAGTTCCAAATTGGGAAAAACATGATTTTGTGGCAGAGTTTGTGGAACGAATAGGAGACAGCACACTGTGATCTTGTCAAAAACTAATCAGTCAATACCTCTAGAGTGTCATAACAGAAGCGGATTTTTTAATTTTAAGTTTGCCAGCAAGTTATGGCGTTTTAAGTGCGGAAATTTGAATTCAATGAGTTCTACCTCTTTCTAAAAGCGCTCTTTTAAAATTCCGCTTCTGTTATGACACACTACAGTATTCATAGTTTACCTATCTGCAGTGGCAAGTCATGAAGTTCAGTATCCGTGCTGTATTCTCTGCCACAAAATTGTCGGAAAAGTCCAAACTTTGAGATTTCCGAAGGTGTCCCGACCTAAATACGATCAATTTGCCAAGGAGAGATGTAATTATGGTAATTATATTCCACGCTTTTATGGTGAGAACAATGCGCTTTTAAAAAGGACACGATTGTTTATGCCGAATATTTTTGTGATTACTCTGAGTTGCAGAAATATTCAAATTTAAATGAAAATAAGCTCAAAGACTTCCTACAATCTATATAAACGTTTATCGCTAAGTGTTGTTTTAAATTGGTTAAAATATCAAAGAAACAGGGATTTTTTACAAATCACGCGCACGCGCCCATATTTTTGTCCAGTCATAAATATCTCGTAAACTTCTCGATGTCAGTCGTTGTACTTCGTGCATACGCTTTAAATAAATGCATAATGATGAGCCAAAGGTGTCCCCCGCGACCTTAATGGATTTATGCGCGGTGGTTCTCGTATTGTGTCCATAAAACAAGATACTTTACTTTCGTCGTGCGTTTCTCCACCTAGGGTTCAAATGGCTACCTTGGAGGAATTATTACGGAAACCTGTCAAAAATGCTGGGATATATACGATGGATTCCAACTGTTGGTGTCCCATAGAGGGGGAGTAGCACTACTGCTAGTCCCTTCATACTACTGAATCCGCCAAGTGTAATGAACCATAAGGCTCCTTCGATACTTAGGATGGGAATTAACACTGAACCCTTTCACTCTCTAGGCCAGAATACCGGAGAAAAGGTTGCTCAGGGACACAAGGCCAGTTTTTGTTTGGAAGACACGAAGTGCGACCCCGGTTTCGAACAAGTTTGGAACTGTACCGACCGGGGAGATCAAGGGGTATCCCCGGGCTGTTACGATATTTATTCCTGGAATATCGACTGCCAGTGGGTGGATTGTACCGACTTTGTGCACGGCGCGTTTTACCTTCGAGTTCATCTGAACCCTGGAAACCAAGTGGCCGAATCCGATTTCAGAAACAACGTTGCCAAATGCTCCGTGTATGATTATGGCAGCTACGTTATTACTAACAGGTGCTGGATTGGTAAGTTTGTCAATAAATTACTGCTTTGTGACTGATTTTCAACTCGCGTTTGATTCTAAACCTCAAACTCTTGTTACATGACGAAAGTGTTAGTAAATTTTTTTCGTGCTTTTTGCCTATTATTTTACGACACGCGAAAAAAAAAACCGGCTATGCTATCCAGTCCATACATGTACTTTTCCCCTCTCCTCAACTGAATAAACCGAGAAGAGGTCTGGGTAATCGGCTACTTTTTATATTTGTTAAATTATCGTAGAACACAATAAGCGTCTCGTTTTTTCTGTCGGGACGAGGCGGATGTGGCATGGGTTATGGATCGGGGTAAAATTTATGGTTTGCAACCAATTCCAATTGACTCATTTCATGACAAAAAAGTGGCGGCTATGTTAGTGAAATGGAGTTTTTTGAATGACCACCAGCTTGGCAGCAATGAAGTCACCCCTAATTTAGAGTTACATGGCGAAACGAAAAGGGATGCCACATCCAGTTTGTTTTCTTCAGTTTCTTCGTTATTTTATGTGAATAGTTTATAAATGCAAAGTATATAACCTCTTTTCATAGCCAGGTGTCTATTCAGTAAGACTATGTAATAATAGCGTGGATCTCTTTCTTGCAGAGGACTGCGAGAGCGGAATCGATACGCATGCCGGGAATTCTGGAGGGAACTGCTGTGTGTTTCCTTTTCTTTTCAATGGTAAACTCTATCACGACTGTACTATGGATGGATTCAGGAAAAAGTGGTGCTCCACGACCTATAACTTCAGCAACGACAGAAAGTGGGGACTTTGTTACAATTAGGACAGTGAATTTTTCCAGGGTTTTTTTAATCCAGTTTTGTGTATTAAGAAGATAATGGAATTTCTGCGCGTTGTTTTGGTAATTGGATCGGATATCGCCAGCTTAGGCATGCTCTTACTAGGCCGGCTTAATTTGTTAATGTGTGGGTATTAGCCATTGTTCTGCAAGTTTTAACATGCAATTTTTAGCCACATTGGAAACTGTGTTCTTATAGCACGTAAGACATCTTAACACATGAAACATTAAGACTAAAGTAGGCGTAGTATCGCTACCAACCGTTTATTTTCCGCTGAATTTAGGCGAGCGTTGGTAAGACACTGCGTGCTCGAAGCAGTGGGATTATGGTTCCATTCCCAGATACCACGCCCAGGGGTTGTATTCTAAACTCTCAAGTGCAATGTCACCTCGGAACTGCACCAGGGTACAAAGTCAACTGTGCACATCATACCGATCCGTTTATTTAATTCTCATTGTAAAACTCAGAATGTATGTTCATTTAAAAAAAAAAATACTGAATACCCATACTTTTAAAAGTAAAGGTTTTTAGTTTATTGTTACTTAATTTGTTTTTTCGGCAAGAATCTGCCAACAACCACATTAATTATCTTGTGTATGTATGTGATATACATCTCTGATTCCTTGTATTATATCGCTTTGTAAGTTTTTATTGAGTTCGTTGCAAATAAAAGTTAAAATGTGTATACTGATATTCGTGCTTGTTGACTGCGATTGTCCGGCGGAAACCAAAATACCCGGGCCAAAATAGTTCCTGGGCAGGGTCTGGTCTGTAAAAAAAAAACCCGGATATATACTACTTATTAACCGAGAGTGAGGTCATTACAGGGGAATCTCAGACCGAGGCCTTGATGTATTGACCGAGCGATAGCGAGGTCAATACATCAAGGTCGAGGTCTGAGATTCCCCTGTAATGACCGAACGGACGAGGTTAATAAGTTATTTATTATATGGCCTTTAAGCACTATTCAAAAGAAGAGTATAATCAAGGGAAAAAACACTGGAGGTAAAACTCGCTCTCGCTCTCTGTGGCTCTCTTCGTCGCTCATACTAAAGAAGTATCGGTATGCTTATATTTTTCTTTAAGTTATTGAAAAGATAGTTATATTTTGTCGGCTTTTTTTGTTTTTTTTCCCCTCGCTAGTAGCTTTTACTCACAACTCAAAAAAATCGTCGAGCCGAGAAAAATTTTCATAATGCCCGGTCATTACAAGAAAATAATGCCCGCTCAGCAGCCAATCAGAGCGCGCGTACTATTGTAGCCATATAATAATTTGGTCTAAAGTAGGGCAAGGATTTTAGTAAGCGCGCCGCACACCTTCGGACAATACCTGAGCCCCGCACAATTCCGTTGCTGGTGGTTGACGTTTAGTAATAAACCCGATCGATAATCTCCAGAGTCTGGCCACCTGCTTCGGTTGTTGAAACGTCAGTCACATTTTCTCGTCCTTTGGTCATTACAAGAAAAATCACGCCCTCTGGCACAGACTCGATTTTTCGTTATATCTGATTGGCTGGTAAAACAAACCAAAGAAAAACGAGTGCTTTGCGCAAGCTCAAAAATTCCTGTCCGATCAGAGGTCTTGACAATCTCGTTCCCAGAGTCCACGTTCCCCTTGACCAGCGGGAACGTGGACTCTGAGAACGAGAATGAGGTCTTGATTTCTCAGTCGTTTGCTTATCGTTTCTGCTTCGCGCTCTGTGAGCTTGACTTGTTGGCAAGTCTAAGCAAATGATTCCCCGCCTCTTGAGAGTAAACAACTCCCCGCGATGACAGCGATGAGGCTGGAAAAGTGATTGCGTTACACTAGTGGTAAGTTAAAAGACGTTATAAGATAGAGCAACAGTTTTTACACAGTCTGCATTTTAGATCCAGTGTTCATTTTATACTAACTGCTGCGGTTTCCTTTACCACGGATGAGGTTTGTAACAATTTAAATATTGAGCAGTAACCTCTGCGTTACTGCTTGTCACGCAGTACCGAGGTGATTTCTTGTGTACGTTATGTAACCATTCAAATGAAAGCTATTGAGCATACTTTCACGTAGCCTGTGTTTTGAGCGGAGCGGGACGGCTGTACACAGGCTAACTTTCACGTAGTGCTGTTTGTTGGGCAATATTTTTAAGCTGTAGTTTTCTTCTGCTGTTTTGAGATTTAGCATTCTTTATTGAGAATCACGCTTTGCGTGACGACCTTGGAAAAATGATAACGGGATCCTTTTATGAGCAAATGTCAAAACAGTTTCCGATAATTGTTGTCTAATCAAAAAATAACGTGTCACATCAGCATTGTCATGCTTAGGAACATGCCGCCGTTCTATCTTGCTTTACCGCCCTTGTTTTAAAATTGTTACAACCACGGGAATTTGTACAGGAAAACAAAGCTATTGAAAGATGGTTTGTGTCAAATCGTTCTTCCACAAAGATAAGATAAATTTGACCCGTGGGAAATGATACTCCCGGTGATACTTTAGGGTTAGGTAACAACAGAAGACCTCTGTTCTCAGCTGATAGTATCATCGTCTGCTTAAAAAGCGCGGGTAAAAACAGTCCTATTGCACTTTCTAGCTGCTTCCTAGAAGGCTTTCATATTAAAGACGAGAACAAGAAGGTTATAGGCGAGTGGAATTCTGGCATTTTAACACGATAGACATAAAGCCAAGATGTCGTGTATTTTGCTTCTTGCATTCCTGTCGGCCTTGAGGCTTGTCAGCGGCTCTGAGGTGAGACTAGTTGGAGGAAAGCACGCGTATGAAGGCAGAGTCGAAGTGAAATACGACAGTGAATGGAAAGCGATTTGTGATCACGGATGGAACATGAAAGCGGCCAATGTGGTTTGTCGTATGCTTGGTTATCCAGAGGCGCTGCGTTATACCACAGGGTAAGTGAGTGTGTAGGTCACTGGAGATCATCATTTGTAAGGTTATGTGAGCTGAAGTATAATCAGTATGTGATGATAAACGATCACGATCACGCAACGTATCTAACGTCAGATGAAATTCATAGGAAAATTTCTCGCTCTTAACTACTTTTGGAAGCGCCCTCCCCAAGGGAAACAGAGGGAGTTATGACGAAAAGAGTGAACACAGAGAAACCAGTAAAGGGTTAAAATCATTTTTTTTTTAATTTTATGATATGTGAAGTGTTGAAATGGAATACGATAAAAATAATTGAAGCGGGGCTGCGTGCAGAAATCCATGTCTGCACTGATAGCTACAATCTATTGTCTTTAATTCCAGTACTCCAGAGAGAACGGGAGAGCTTATCAGTCCGAATAGATTTTTCACCTAATGTCGTTTGTACGTACGGTACTGTTCTTTAAAATCCACTTATCTGGTTGCTAGAGGTTTACCTCGGTGAAAGAACCTGTGTTAGATTTCTTTGTTTTAAAGTTATTGCTTAAGGTCGCACAGGACCCTTACAATCATTAGTATGTATTTATTTAAAGAGTATGCACGAACTGCCGGACGACTGAAGCCAATAACAAACGAAATATTCATGAGAATGTTTGTTTTTAAACTCTTTTGTACAAGTAATTACTAGTAATTGTTCTCAGCTTTGTGCACGTGCGCTGGAACATAGGGAATTATCATAATTAGATTCACAGCTTTTAATATATCACACGTTGTTGTAAACATTGACTCGGAAGGTCTTCGGAAGAATCAAAACCTGCAAATTTGTGTCCAAGTTTTCTCCGTCGATATACAATTTCAAGAGTTGATTCACGAGGAACATAAACTTGGTGTACTCTATTGTGCCATGACTAGAGCGAATTTTTAAATTTCCTTCTCAAAATGAAGATAGCACGTTTCAAAGTTTAGATTTCACAGTTTTGCTCTCTTAGAAGCGATTAACTTGTAGCAGTTTTTGAAATCGAAAATTTCGTTCTAGTGGTAGCACGAAAGAGGTTATGATTTATCACTAAGCTCTACAATCATTTAATTTGGTGCGCTGTTCTAGCTGAAAACTTGGACACAAAATCGCATTATCTGCAGTTAAACTTTTAAGGGCTTGTAACATCACAGACAACGGTCATCTCTCAGTAAAAGGACAATCATGATGTAATTCCATCATCCCCGAATATCCTTGTTAAATTTTAGAGGAATCGATGTTCAAAATGTAGTGAATTAAAGCTATACAAGATAGCACTCCGTCAAGAAATTTGGCTAATGAATTTATTAATGAGCAAGGGTCCCGCGCGACCTTAATGCTCAATATTGTTTTGCTAGCTCTTTGTTGCATAATTTGCAATTTTCGCATAAGAGACGACTGGGGACGAGTCAGATACAATTCTTAATTAATATGTATTTCACTACAGTCTTGCTGAAAATTGCTGTTTTAATACTCGTAATAAAATTATCGCATTTATCATGTTTTCAGACATACTGCCTATGGTCGCGGTGATGGACACTTCTGGTTAGATGACGTCAATTGTGGTGGAAGAGAATACGACATTGAACGATGTTCTCATAGAGACTGGGGACGACACAACTGTCGCTCAACGAATCAAGCTGGTGTTATATGTAAGCTACACCGAAGTGACGTGATCTTTGCGCCCGAGCCATCGCCAGCCAGCGGTGAGGTATGTGAGAAATCTTTAAATAATTAAACAATTTGAACACAGTAAGTAGTTCAGTCCAGACATTTCCTCCACGCAACGTTTTTAGGCAGTGCTACACGTGCTGTTGAGTAAGCACTCGTTCATACGGCTCAAAAGAACGTCATATCCAGGTTAGCTATACCCTAATGTGTGTGGGGGGGACAGGGGGGTATGAACCTCCCGCCTCCCGTACCTTTTACTCCCGCTTTCCGTACCTTCTACTCCTGCCTCCCACCTCTTTACGTAGCTGTTCTCTCTTGTTTGTTCCATGTCTATTGCGAAATATAATGAAATGTTACGAAATTTCATTCGTTTTCTCCCGGTTCCCGCCACCTTAAGAATCCCGCTTCCCGCCCTCTCTCCTCCCGCTTTCCGCCCCTTTTCTCCCGGGCTCCCGCCCCCCCTGTCCCCCTCCACTAATGTTTCAACTCGGTTAGCCTAATAAGCACTCCAGTTATCCTAGTTTGCACTCTGCGCTAGCTGGTTAACACCCGGGTAGCCTGTTAAAGGGACTATGCCATGGAGATTTCGCAGATCATGATTTTTGGTCTAAACTGTTCTGAAATAAGTGGTAGGCAATTTTACCCATGAAAAATATTATTCATGAACATTTAACTGAAAATATAACCTACATTTCAGTGGGGATATTTTTTTAAAGGTGCGCGGAAACGATTTGAAAAAACGTGGGCTAACGTTTTTACATTGCAATCCATTTCCATCCGAGCCATTCCCAACCAAACGCGCTTTTAAACAGTGCTAGTGCTCTAGAATAGCAATTGTTAAGTTTCCTACGACACGAATATTAATTTTGGCTGTTCAAAAATCTGTTACTGTAACCCGCGACATAGTCCCTTTAACGGTTTAGCTTTCATTTGTAGGTAAAGGTAACACGTATTTTGTTCTTTTGAGCCGAGTGAACGAGTCCTAATCGTGTTGTTGAACTCTTCCTTACGGACGTCACTATAACAAAAAGGTTCATTTGGTCCCAGAGAAACTGAAATCCATGTTATCTTTGCTACCCTGATCCGGGACTCAGATTTGCCCCCCTGTGGTGTCAGTATAAGAGGATGTTTAAGTGTAGCTCTAACTGGCCGTCTTTTGATGACTCTCGCTTGTAAACAAGTTTACGCAAGAGTCTTTTTCTCATTCAGCCAAAATTTTCTTAACAAAAAAAGAAAATTTCAGGACAGGCAAATACAGGCGTTTTGGATAGCCTACTGAATACTTGTGCAAAAGATGAGTGAAATGGGGATGAAGAAATGGAACGATTCTTTGTTGCTTCTCTCCCCTTAATACCCTAGCTATCCGCGTTGCCCCATTCCCCGATGAATTCAAAACGAAGGATAAACTCTCAATACACATCGCTTATTTCTGGTTCTATTCAGGTTATAAACGTGAATGTAAAGCTAATTGGTCCGATTGTTGATGACTACATATCGGAGGGTATCGTCCAAGTGGAGCAAGAGGGGAAGTGGGGTTATATTTGTCCTTCTAAATGGACACGTGCTAACTCGTACGTATTATGCGGTCAGCTGGGATTTCCTAACGCCGAGGAGCTAGAGTCTTACACGGAGACCATTCAGGATTCGGAGCCCGTCTATTGGCTGGACCAGGTCACGTGTAAAGGGTGGGAGTCATCGATCGTGTCATGTGACCATGCAGGGTGGGTTCGGCACCGGTGTGAAGGTGGACAGGCTCTGAAGATTAAATGTACACGCAAAAACATTACGCAAGTAAGTGTTAAGTAAATGTTTTCTGATGATGGGTGTTTTGTGTCGTTTTTTCTAAGTCGCCTTTGCCCTTTTTTTAAAGAAGTCTATGAAAATGAGTTTCGTTCGTGTGAAAATAAATTTGTGAGTATTAAAAAACTTGGAAATGGCTTATGGCAAAGTAACTATATAAATTCTCAGAACATGCCATGTTTTCAAGGACGACACCCTGCCCAAAGTAATGCATTTTAATTCCTTTAAAAGGTATATCTTGTGCTAACGTTGGTATATCTTGGCTCTTTACGTCTAAAAAGACGGTCTTAGCAGTTGCAGATCAGTTAGTTTGGTATATAGATAGGTGTCAACCGGCATATCACACAAAGGGAAAGTAAAAGAAAAATACCTGTAGTTCAAATTTTCAATTTAGCTTACCAAATCAAAAATCAGGTTTTGTTGCCTAATTTATTATAAGTCCGTCTGACTGGTGACGTTTCTCTATGGCATGTGGTATCTATGACCGTGGCCGTCTCAGTAAGTAAGTGTTGTGACGGCTTGCAGTAATTGTCAAATTGTTTATTTCAACTTTACCTATTAGACTCCAGAGGTACGACTTCGCAGCGGGGCCCTGGTTGGCGAAGGACGAGTTGAGCTGTATAGATCACAAGGACGAGTAGAGCACTGGGGGACAGTATGTGACGATCACTGGACCTTAAGGGAAGCTAATGTCGTCTGCAGGTCTTTAGGTTACGGGTCAGCGGCAATAGCAGCAAAGAATGCGTATTTTGGAAGAGGAATTGGGGAGGTAAAGGGGTCTCCGGAAAAAAATTTCTTTTAATCTTATCAGCAAAGGAAGTAGAACTGGGCCAGCGCGTTTAGTTAAGACATATTAAAACATGGACTGTTCACAGCCCTCTATTTTTCCGATCGATGAGCGCAGGGAAAGAACGGCGAGAGAACTGGTTTCCAGCGCTGACGCTCGCTTCGCCCGCCGATTCTCTCGTTTTTTTGCGTCGAGAGGCTATGGACAGTCTAGTTAGAACAGAGCCACCGGTGCTGCTTGGCCTTTATTCTAAAAGTAATCACGTAGTACAATATTTCATAGATAGTTTTAATTATTTTGTGTGAAATCTTTACTTACAATCGTCACAATATACGCGCACTTAATAATTGAAGTTTGCTTGTGAAGGCCACAAAGATAAAACTCTTTGCGCAGCAAAAACCTCCAAGAGGTTGTCGGAGAAGGTTTGATATTCAGTTCTACGCGGTGAAGGGGCTAAAAAAGTGCCGGTAAGTTTCGAAGCGCTACGGTTAAAACAAAATAAAATTAAAATGATGCTTACAGCTCAAATATTAATCCAGTTCTTTGTGTACTATCCAGGTCATACTTCATAATTTACAATGTCTAGGAGTCGAGAGGAATATCAGACATTGCAAACATCAGGGATGGCGTAGATCAATGTGCAATCATTATGAGGATGCTGGTGTCAAATGTCATGTACCACAGCTTCAAGGCCATACGGTTTGTACTGCAAGTTCACACCTGATATTTTACATTTGATTACAGTTCACTTAGCGAAGATATAAACACACACCACACCCCCACCCCTCCCCCCCCCCCCCAAAAAGTTATGGGGTGGCCAGGTTTCGAAGTCCTGGACCTGCCGTCATATGTGGATTGAGTTTGTTGTTAGTACTCGTCCTTGCTCCGAGGGTTTTTCTCTTGTCCTCCTGTTTTCCTCCCTCCACAAAAACCAACAATTCTTACTTCTAAATTCTAATTTTATCTTAGAAAGGTGGATGAAGATCCACTCTGAATGTATGCCCTGTAAAATTTTATTTATTTTTTATATTATTTATCTTTAATTTGTCTTTTGTGGTCAACACAAAATGTCAAAGTTGGGTTAGCTGAGGAAAGTAGGATTTTCTTGTTTTCGCTACTATGATATTTTTGCCAATAAAATTCTGCCTAAAGTGACGACGGCTACCACGTTTCCCCGCCAAAATGACACTTTTACACACATGTTTTTGTTGGTAACAAAATCGTAAGGGAAGGACCTTTATTTTATGAAGGGGGGATATGAAAAACATTAAACAAAATAAATTGCTTGCAAACACGATATGTATAACAAAACATAGTTTACATTTCGAAAATAAATGTTTGCAGAGGTGCATAAACTAAAAGATCTGCTTATGGCGGTTGGAGACGAAGGGCGTGGCTGCCACTTTCGGGCGCAAAACGATTTAAAGGCGGGAAAATAGAGCTTTTGTTTTTAGAGGATAACTGGATACCATTAGGCAATTATTTAGGCTTCCAAACAAACATTTACTTTTTTTTTCAGATTCGGCTCAGTGGGGGTCTGAACTCTTATGAGGGTCGCGTTGAAGTTTTTCACGGCGGCAGTTGGGGAACGGTTTGCGCAGATAACTGGCGTATAGAAGAAGCGATGGTAGCATGCCGACAGTTGAATCTCGGATATGCCAGCCATGCTATCACGCAAAACTATTTCGGTCCCACCAATCTCAGAGTGGCCATGTCTGGAGTGATATGTCTAGTGGACGAGATCTCCATTTATAATTGTCAACACGATCCATGGGAAAATGCAACTTGTAGCAACAGGAATAAATTAGCAGGAGTCATATGTGTAGACGGTAAGTTGTAATAAATATGTTGGTGAAGTATGTTGGTCTGCTAGTTTTCTGCCCACAAATAACGACATTACTAGTTTAGGCTCCACCGCGCCTCTCAGGTGGGGAGGCGCGGTGGCGTAATGGTTAGCGCGCTCGACTCCGAGTCGAACGGCCCGGGTTCGAGGCCTGACCGGGGCGCTGCGTTGTGTTCTTGGGCAAGACACTTTACTCTCACAGTGCCTCTCTCTACCCAGGTGTATAAATGAGTACCGGCGAATTTACTGCTGGGGGGTAACCCTGCGATGGACTAGCATCCCATCCAGGGGGAGTAGCAATACTCCTAGTCGCTTAATGCTACGGAAACCGGGATAAGCTCCGGCTGTATGGGCCTCATGGCCGGGACACAGACTTTACCTTTACCTATTTTAGGCTCTGTGAGGTTTATTTCTTTTCAGAAGTTTCGAATTCCACATTTGTGGAGCGGTTTAAGTTACAGTTATACTAAAAAGTGGCAATCGGGTAACGTTAAGAATGAAAATATCTGGGCGATGTTGAGAAATGGTGAGATAGCTAAGAAAAGATTTTGGTATGGAGCAAGCTAAGCAATGCGCAATAGCTTGAAATTAAGAAAAAGCGGACTCTTAAAGTTTATTGCTGAATTCTTTTGGTTTCTACTTATTAGCCACCATCTTATTAACCTGCAATCAGGCATTATTTTTCTCGGGGCGGAACCTGTTCGCAGGTTACCGTCTTATTAACCAGCCTGCGAGGCAGGGTGCCTCTCCTTTGGTATTCAAATCCATCAGTAATTAAAAATTGTTGATGGCGATCTTTTTTACTATCTACATCTACATCTACATTGAGGATGTTCTTGCAAAGGAAGGCATCACAGATTATATGTTTGTTTTTTGTTTTTTTTTTTTGGGGGGGGGGGGGGAGGGAGGGAGCGGAGGGGGCAAAAAAGACCTTAAAATTATACCACTGCGCGCTTTGAAGATTTTACAGAACTATTATTTATACGCCAGTTCCAAGACAATTAAAACTGACTTTTTTCTGCAAAATATGAGTTAAAAACAAAAGATATAGAGAGTGCGCACGCACGTTGCTCCAGGTTCATTTACATTTGCAAACCTCCGTTCATTGCAAGTGCAGAAGTGTTGACTGTATCGGCAAAAGAACTCAGTTTGACTTTCCCCGAATAACCGAGGTGCCTATAATAATAGAGAGATTTTCGCTGGAAACGGGAAAGGCTTCATAAGGACAGAAAGAACTGACTACGGATAAGACGGGATTGGAAATCATGGTACGACCTTGAGCTTTTGTTAACAAGCTTTGTAGGTGGAAGCGACCAAAATGAGTTTATTTAATAGGACGATGCAGGGATTTAAATAAAATATGAAAAGCGTGCAGTAACTACAACTATTTTTGGACCGTTACATGTTGAGACAAACGTAGAGCTTGCGCATATATGTACCTGATTGAAGAAACGTTGACCCATGACCAGAATGTTTTCTAGGAAGTCGGAAAAAGTAGTCCTCAATTGTGACAGAATAAACATTATGATAAGCCAGGTTGCATAAATCATGCTCGTAAGGCCCCAAAAGAAGAAAATATCCTGATTACAGTCAACTCTCGCCTTGCGAAAACCCCGCTATTGCGAACACTCGCTATTACGGACAAAATCCAAATCCCCGGTGAAAGAGGTTTGACTTGAAATGACTCCCGCTATTACGACGGACTCTCGCTATAACGGACACTAAATGACGCCCCAAGCGATTCTGCTGTAACGAGAGTTGACTGAATCAATAAAAGGAATATTACTAGGCTTACCAAGGCTGTCTACCCAGAATACCATTGGGTCTTGTCGTTCATGGTTTATGCTTTTCACAAGGTCAACATTCCTTCAATTAGGTGCATTGATTATCTTATGACAACTAAGACAAGCTCACTAAGTGGTGGGGAGAGGGAAGGAGGGGGGGGGGAGTAGAGGACAGTAATGTTTTATGATTTTGAGGGTAAGAGAGCACATGCTCGAGATGAAGCTTCAACTGACTTCCAACTTTGTTTTCAACTGGTTATCAGAATTACCAGATCTCGTACTTGATACCGATGCACTGAAGGAGGAGATGCGATTGGATTTCCAGCCTTTGCATGCTCTGCAATGCGCATTCGAAGAAAACTGTCTTGCAAAAAGCGCTGATGTACTTTTCAGGTATTTAAATCGTCTCTTATCTCTTCTCGACTTCAGAATTTGATAAATAGTATTTTAAAAGATGTAAATTATTCTTTTAAAGAGTAGGGGTGTAGTCCCCGGTGAGTGTTCTGAATGTGTTTTTGGGGTTGGGTTGGGTTTGTGAAAAGGGGAAGAGAATGAACTTTGGCGCCCGCCAGATCCGCGCCTTCATTTCAGTCTAGAAGGCTCAAGTACAGAGATCCGTTAAGGATGGTTTTCACTAGGCATAAGCACAAGCATATGCACAAATAATTTCTGGGCTGGAATCTTGGTGCATTGCAAAAGCATGCGATGCGAGACGTTTATTAATTCGAATGATTGTTGACCTTGTTTTGTTAGTCAACATTTTTGATATTTTCAGATTCATATACATTGCAAATTAAGTAATATTCTATTGATATTGGTGTCGTTTTTTTATGTAGGCCTGAAAATAGTCGGTATAATCGATTTAATCGACGAAGTCTATTGAGGTTTACAGCTAAGATCGAAAACCGAGGATGGGATCACTTCAGATCCAACACACCCATGTCAGGCTGGGAATATCATCAGTGCCATGCGCATTATCACTCCATGGAGACATTTGCCAGCTATGAACTGCTACGTAAGTACAATTTGTCAACATATTTTCCTTAAAGGGGCTTTGTCACGGATTTTACTAGATTAATGACCAGGCAAAATTTTTATTTGTGTCGCAGAAAACCTAAAAATAATAATCCATTTTTTATCTTTGGCTGCGGATGGTTCGGATGGAAATAGATTGCAACTTTAAACGTTAAGGCTTTACTTCTAAAAATGTTTCCTCGCGTCTTTTCAGAAAACGATATTTATAGCCGTAGCTTGATTTCTATCCGCAAATTAAGGCTATATCTTCCTTTAAATTTTCAAAGATATGGATTATGGGTTAAGTTGCCTACCACTAAGAACAGTATAGACCAAAAATCTGTGAAATCCCCGTGACGTCACGGAAGCTCCTCTAAGAATCATTGTACTCCATTTGGGGGTACTCAACAAAAAATATATACGGGTAGGCCTCGCCCCGAGGTCTTTTATATACCATTTTTTTTAGAGAAAGTAGATCTAACGTAGAAATCCCTTTTCTAAATGTTTTACTTTAGCAACCCCTTAAAATGCTCAACCATTAGATGCATCTGTTTCGGCAAGATTTTTGAAAGGCCCTTTTAAATACCTAAATAATATTTCCCCCTACCCTTTCCAATATACCTCACTCGTGAAATTCCTGCACTTTTAAGACCTCAAAGACCGTAAAAGTTACCCCTTTCTGGTGGCGTCTACCCGTACAGTCCACTATAAAAGAGTACCCTCCGGGCACTGTACATGCCATTCGAAACGAGTTGGGAGAAATTATTGGTTAAAAGAGGCATGGGTAATGTTGAGTGCATGCTAGCACGCTTTCCGATTTTAAAGTGATTCTGTTGTTGTCTTTTCAAAAATTACAGAATGTTAGCAATCAATATTCTGCTCAACTTTAGTAGACGTTTTTGACTTGTTGGCAAAATAGGAGCAACATGGAGCAAGATCATGAGGTTTCGTCAACTCTCCTTGACGCGCGTTCTCGTTTGATTCAACAGGCTTGATAAAAGTTACTTTTATCGTTTCAGGTCAGGGTAACTATGTGAGGCGAGCCCAAGGCCACAAAGCCAGTTTCTGTTTAGAAGACACAGAATGTGATCCAGGGTTTGAGAAGAGGTGGAATTGTACCAGGGGCGGTGACCAAGGCCTATCTCCCGGATGTTTTGATATCTACAGCTCTAAGATTGACTGTCAGTGGGTGGACTGCACAGGCATTAGACAAGGGTCCTTTTATCTTCGAGTCCAGCTCAATCCTGGGAACCAAGTGGCTGAATCAGATTTCAAGAACAACGTTGCGAAGTGTACAGTGTATCATTATGGGAGTTTCGTCATTGCTAACAAGTGCTGGATCGGTAAGTGGTACGTTCCAATTCAGGTCAGAGCCGCACGGCAAAATGGAATACATTTGTTACAAAAAAACGGCTGCGAAGGAGACTAGTTTCTAAGTTGACAAATATACAGTCCTCCAGTCCTTACAGCAGTTCTCACGTTACACGAACTACGAAATTCGTACATGCAGACTGCATCCTTGTAAACTGCTCTCAATCACAGTTACCACAGCAACCGAGTATTGCTAAGTAACGTTATCAGCCACGTTCATTGCTCGCGCAAATTAAACTCGCCCCAGTAGACTGAAGCCATAATAATAAATAACGACAGCTTAAAAAGGTAAATTTCAACTTCTCAGTTTACCTAACCCTTCAACTTCTTCATACAGTATCAACACATTGTCAGATGAAGAGGCAGTAAGAATAAGATGTATAAAAGCTGTACCATCAAATTACACGCGCCCAATTTTCTCCCCTCGCTATTCTTGCTTCTCCACTCAATGATTTGAGCGAAGTAAAAGAAGACTCGCAGTCTTAAGGAAATCATCAACTAAAATTGTTATAATCAATCTCTTAACTGAATCAAGTATTTTTCTTTAGAGACTTGTGAAAGTGGTGTAGACACATATGGCGGGAATTCAGCCGGTAAATGCTGCGTATTTCCATTCCGGTACAATGGTAAATTGTATCATTCCTGCACTACTGACGGACTCAAAAAGAAATGGTGCTCAACAACCTTTAATTATTCTAAAGACAAAAAATGGGGACTTTGTTTTAACTAGGTGAGTAAAATTTAGGTAAATCCAGCACACATTTCAAATTGTGCACGTTACTTTAAATTTGATATGTAAGAAACGCTGCCTCATAAGGGAGGTTAAACGATCGGGACATCGCTTTGTTAGGGATCGTGTTTAAATTGCCAATGATTTAACTTGAAAACTACAGTTAAGAGCGAAATTAATCAAATATATGTTTGCACTAACTATTCCAAAACAGTTTCTTTATAGCCAAAGCTATACTATCGCATTTTCGTTACACCTGAGCCGTATTTGGCACGTGCTGTTAGGTAAGCGTGTGACAAAATGTCCCTCACGCGTGCTCAGGCTTCCAAAACGCGTCCTTCCACGCCCCTCAAACTGGCGCATGATCGTTGTGACCTGCAAATACTTACATAATGAGCATGTATTGAACCAAAAGTAAATTAACACTTAGCCCAGGACAAGTATAGCCATATAGAAAAAAAATCATTCATATAGCAAAGAAAACGTTAAAAGAGTCGTTTCTCTCGGAGAAAAATAGCTAGCAAATTAAACTCGGTATTCTTATCTCGATGCAAAGTCCAAAAACCTCTTTTCACCGATAGAAATTATTTTGTTTTCAATTTCAGGAAAGTAAAAAGACCTGAATGGACTGCATTACACTGGAAGTCCAGCATCTTAAACAAAGCTTCTCCATGTTCAACTCAAATTCTTCGGACAAAGAGCAAGCCTATAAAAAAAACCAATTTAACGAGTTATTTTAAAATATATGAGCATTAGATAAAATGTTTTGCCTATCCATACAATTTCTCTTTGTCTTACTCATTAAAGGGAACTTATGCGCCTCCTCTATTTTGTTTCATTTCCTTCTAAGTCTTCTAAGAATCATCATGAATATTCTGATATCACTTTTTCCGGATTGTTTTGCGCTATTGGCGGTATGGATGATCCCGTTTCAAGAAATAACTGCGCAAACTCTAAAACTAACCTTTGCGCAAACTATTAAGTTTTTCTTTAGGTCGTGATAAACTGGAAACAACTAACACCACAGTATAGTTTTTCACAATACTCATTTATTTACCTATAACAGGCAACACAAGTACGTATGAGTATGACTGCCACCTTAATTTGGGTAAAATGCTTAGCGCACGCGCACGGTTGATACGAGGGCCCTAAAAGGGTGGTTCGCAGTACGTTGCATGAATAAGGGACCACATAATCTCATATCATCATGCAATTTATACAATTTATTTTGAAAATATGACTCTGAACACGACTCGAGTAGGTTTAAGGAACGCACTGAGTTATTAACTAGTACTTATTATAAGGCGTTCTATCTTCCTTTTTTTTAATGTACGGTTAACGATTTTACCTCCGCGATTGACTATTTCTTGCCACTTTTTAACACATTATAAAAAGTCCACTTTGTGGTCTCTTCGTTACACTTCCCGATCAGTTAAAAGAAGACAGCTCTGATTGTGGAAGTTGCGGCTTGGGTTTGAAGAATGCCCTGCAGAGCATTCTGACCAGAGCTCTTCGTATTTCGGCATTAAACAGGAATAATAATATTGGATCCAACGCTGAGTTCGTGTACATCACGCATAAGAAAATGTTAAAATAGATTGGACTGATTTTTCCGTTGCCGAACTTGTGAACAGTCTGTACAACGAAGAACGGAAACCAACAGAGTATGAAAATTCCGCCAATCACGGCAAGGACTGCAGCGGCTTTCAAGTCCTTCCGTCTTTTCCTGGTCTGTTGGTACAGCGTACTGGCCTGGTTTTGAGAGTCTATTTGTAACGCGTGATATCGCGCGATCAGGTAAATTCTCACGTACGACACGCTCATAACGATGAACGGTATCACAATCACGAAAAGCCACAACGCCAGGAAGAAGTACAGCACTTCGGACATGTAATGTTCTTTAGAGATCTTCCCGCTGCGACAGATCGCCTCTTTTTCTCTCCACATGACAGGCGGGATCGCGAGACAAAAACTTGCAAGCCAAACCACAGCTAACAGGATTTTGGCCAGGTACGGCGGCATTCGGTCCGAGTAATTCAGCGGCGACGAAATGACGAGGTATCTGTTGATGGCAACTGCTGACAAGCTGAACACGGACGCTGCGCCAAAAAGCACCCCAAGGGGGGTGGTGAAGTAACAGATGGTGTAGCTCGGGTACCAGTTGCGGTCAAATCGTCCAAGGATGGTGGTGGGTATCTTCAACAAAGCGTTCAAGAAATCTGAAGTTGCCAGGCTCAGTATGAAGTAATAATGAACTTTTTGCAGGAGTTGCCTTTTGATGATCACAGTCACCAACAAACCGTTCCCGCCCAGAGCTGTGACAACTAGTAATGACAGATACGTGATAAGGAAGATACTGCTGACCGTCAAAGTGGGAGCCTGGGGAGGAGTTGATGACGTCGAGTTGTCGTCAGCCATGACTTCCCTTTATCTTCAACGTTTTAAACCGTGCGAAGATCTGGAATCGCGCTAGGAGGAAATGGAAAACACGATTTTTTAATTTACAGCAAAACATATATGTCCCTAGTACATACTTAGGACAAAAGAATGTTTAACCGATTAAATGACCCTAATTAAATTGGTAATATTCAGATTATTAAAATTTTCTCACTCAATAACTTCCATCTTCTGTTTATTGTTTTTCTTGGTCTCGTCTACAACACCCCTCCAAAACCCCTCACCCCCATCCCCTTCGGCCCTTACCATTTGTGGAGAATCTGTAGCTTTGAGTAATTCGAAAAAAGAAAGGAACGAAAGAAGATCGTTGTGTTAATAAACACAGCATTCTTCAAGTTATCGAGACGCATTCGTTTTTATCGCTTGAGACTGCCTTAAAGTAATTAGCTACTCAAGATCTTTTGCGCGAAAGGTTTAAAAGAACAATATGGCAGCTATACCTTACATGGCGTATTTTCCGATAGCATTGATTTGATCTTTTACAATCGTCGCGTTAATTCTGACAAGAGTAGGAATGCGGCTGACCGAAGCTTGTTTTAAAGTACTGTCTGATAGGTCTTTGGCCAGTTAGCTACTTTAATTAAGTTTCACGTTTGTTTTTATCCTTAATAGACCTCTTAACCTCCTATGTTAATTGTCCATTTCAGATCATGTGACGTTCTCTGGAGAATTGTTCCTTTATCTTTCTAAAAGTAACGCATTCATTTGCAGGTCAAAAACATTGAATAAGTGAAAGAAATAACTCAGTCTCAAGAGTGACATTTCATGATCTGAAATTGATGATAACAAACAACGAAGCTAAAGAGGTTTATATAATCATAACAGACTATGTCATTAACAGAAAGGATTTTTCACATAATGCATGCGTAGTTATCCTCGATAGGTTAGGGTTCACAGCATAGAAAGAGCTTGCGTATTTCTTGTACGCGTATACGATTTTTGAGCGAGTTAAGTGGAATATTAGCGAAACAGCTTTAGCAAGCCACTTGATCAACTTGATCCGTAGACATTCATGTTGGTTGACTAATGACTCAACTATTTGGGTTTTACTGTTCGTATAAGTTGCTAAGTTAAAATGACCTTATCTGACTGATTCCCTTTCACCTCTTGATTCGTTCTGAAGTGATTTGAATTCAAACAGATGGTTCTCGATGTACTTAAAGAACTAAATTTTCCCGAGGAAAACACAATTTCAGATCCTGGACGTAATATTTCTGTATAACACTGATTTACTCCCTACATTATAATTATGCAGTACTTTGAGAAAAGCTTAGAACTGTTTTGGATAACCAGTATATATTATCATGCACAGAGAAAATCATACGGCAAACCATGTAATCACGATTAGAATTTTCAAGTCAACAGGACAAATTTTCAATGCTACTTTTCTTACAAACCTTATATGCAGACGTTTCTGGTAGCAACATTAAAGTACAGCGTGCAGTCTTAAAAGTATTCCCATTAGCTTCCTAGACGTGTTTTCCCGGTCCGCCAAAATGACTTGTATTCAGCAAAGAGTTAATTTATGCCCTAAAATTGATGGCCTAAAAGGATTACATGCTGAGATGTGCATTTTCGTTTCAGCAGGTGTATTTGACGTCAAGCCGATATCATCTTTCTTCACAATGATACAGTTTTATTAATACCCTTCAGGGGGCTTTAATCATACCATTTTCTGGAGCGAAAACTATCTGCCGCACAATAAAACCTCAAGGAGTCAGACAATAGCTATATTGAAAATTAAAAGCCATCTTGAAAGAATATTGTTTAAGAATGTTTGTGTTGTTCTTTGACACTGTTCAATTTAACTGTCATCTGCTGTTGTTCTTGGTTTGAATGGTCTGTGATCTCATTAATATTTTGCATCGAGATTGCGTTTTTCGAAAGTGGAATTTGAACTGAAGATTTACATATAAAAAATTCAAAAATGTATTGTTCAACATTATCAGTATTTACTGATACTGACATTTTCTCGAATATTTTTTCAGCACTACTTTTCATATAATATTTTATTTCACAACGTAACTTCTCATTTTTTAATACCGAAATTCAGTTTCGTTTCTATGCATTTCCTCGAAAATAAAAGAAACACTGTAAAATATGGTAAAATTGTAAAATGTAAAACACTTGTACAAACTTGTTTGCTACTCCAAACTATTCAGAAATGGGTGCAACTTTCCCCGTTCCGTGTAACAACGGTTGAAATACTTGGCCGGTTGGCAACAGACGTTCACTGAAAATGCCGTTGAAAATTCTTGGGAAAATTGCTATGAAATACCGACACGTCTAGTTATATGAAAATTCACTTGGTCGTGGGGAACCAGCATTGATATAAACTATCTTGCTCATTTATTTCCTTGTTTCAACTGAATAATTGACATTCTACTTTCGTTGTATATTTATCACACCGACTAGCGGTCTCACTGCAGTCGAAACTGGTGATGGATGCAGGTCATCCGAAACAACATGTTTTTCAAGTAAAATCGTGTGTTTCTATCTTGAGATTAACTCTTTTTCTTAAATACTGACATTAGAGTCAATCCTTTCGTTCTCACGATTCACATTTTAAACGAGGAGATTTGGCAGTAACTACCTAAATTTGAAAAATTGAAAAAGCGGCTAATGAAAGCAAAACTAAAAAGTTATTCAGATAACGTTTTTAAAGTAGCTCTACATAAACCACCGGCAACATCGGTAACTTCTGACTGATTTATGGATTCTTACCTTAGAGTTTTCGTTCAGTCTTTTATATTGTGTGTATGTAGGGCACCAGGAATCGAACCTCGAACTGATACAGTGAACACTCTTAACAACATCTGCAAGTTATTTTCAGATAAGTTTTTGAACACTCACTGCATGAAATAATGTGAAAATCTAATTTTGAATCGCATTTAATGTATGAGAAAAAACATAAGCTTTTCCAGGTGTTCACTCAAAGCTCATCTGTTTAGTATGGGCATTTAACAATGAGATAATGGACTTTCTCGGGCTAGGACGTCAGGTGCATTTGTTTAATGCGAGTTAATGCGTTTGCGTTATTCTGTGCATTTCCAGTTAGACGATACCGATATTTTTAGGAAAACGCTTTTATCTTTGGAAATGAAATACATATGCATAAGCTCGCTTTAGATTTAACGAAGTAACAGTTGTGCAGACAAGTCTTTTTTAAGTTAATGTGAGATTGATGTTTATAAGACCGTAACGGGATAGTAAACAGTTTTAACATAAGTATAGGACTAAAAATATTACTAAAGCATGAAACGTCCTGCAGTTACCAGAATTAAATTTATGCATAAAAAGTTATTTAGTTAAGTGCTTATTTGCTTAATGATTTAATGTTACGCTTCTCTTTAATAAACAATAACTGATCCCAGCATTTTCACTGCTTTTGCACGGAAACTCCCGTAGGAACCTATGGTTGTAAATTTTTTTTTTTTAATAAAAAAAATTATTCTACCCCCCCCCCCCCCATATACCCCCCCGGGGGAGGCCCCACAAAAAAAAAAAAAAAATCATAAACCCCCCCCCCCCCCGAAAAAACCCCCCCTCCCCCGGAGAAAAAAAAAAAAAGGGAAAAAAATTTTTTTTTTTTTTTTTTTTAAATAAAAAACATTTTTAAAAAAAAAACCCGGGGTTTTTTTTAAAAACTTTTTTTTTATTCCCCCTATAAGCCCTCCCGGATATAAGCCCTTCCGCCTTATAAGCCCACCCAAAACCCCTTACGAAGTTGTATAAGCCCAGGGCTTATAACCGGAATTTTACGGTATAAGAGTTTTAGATTAGGTTATTAAACATTCAGTGTGTAGTATAAAAATGATAAAGGGAGTAAGATACCGAGATAAATTTCAAGCTGACTAAATAAAACTGAGTCTCTCGTTCACTTCAGGCAAGGATTATAGCGCTTATTGCAAAACATCACGTATCTGTTGTGAAAGTTGTTAAAAAAAAAACTCGAATAAAAAGATCAGGCAAAGATTCGCTGAAATCTCCGGCAAAAAATATTAAATAATTCATATTCTAGCAATCACCCAAATTAAAAGGCCGTTGGCCAAATATAGATCAAAGGAGACTAAACAAAAAGCCCGTTGGTCTTTTAATTTCAAAAGTCTTCAGACAACTCTCCAGCCAAAGGCCGAATAGGCATATAGGGAATTGAGGATTTTCTCTTTAAGACGGGTTCTAAATGAACTTGTTGGTGACAATAGCATCAGTAATCTTTTGGAGTTAATCAAGCTTGTTCACTCTTAATTTCTTCAATCAAATATGGCACTCTTAAAATTAAAATTAATTTTTGGGATAACGAAATGTTTTCTTTTTTTGGCATCAAAACAGAGCATATCGCAACCTCGAATCTTTTTCATTTCAGATGAGTTTAAACGAAGCCTTTTTGCTATTGTCAAAGTTCTTTCAAATTTCCTTTATTTTGACTATTTTATTGACCGTCATGGCAACATATTATTTTAATAAAACAAAACGCATGTTGAGTTTTATCGTAATCAATTTAACGACAGTGTTATTGTGTTAAGGTGTCTTTCGCACAGAACTAACAAGTGTACTAGAAATAACCTACCATTAAAACCGGTGTTTTTTGGTGTTGAAAACTTGAAGTTGGCTCTTACCACTTTTTACACAAGAGATTCTTCGCAAATCCTTTGGTGTACCTTGACAACCACAGACCGTAAGCATAACAAAATTGATCGTGTCAATATATAAACGGTTTTAAATAGTCGGTTTTGGATTATGACGGAGGCTGTCTTGCCTCGATTTCCGCCGCTCTCGCAGTAATCAAACCTAAGCCTGTCAAGTCTTGTTGAAACTTACCAACGTACCATGATAGTGTAAGGATGCATGCATCACAGCATTAAACTGTAGAGACTATTTTCCCGATCGCCGATAAAGGGTTAAATTGTAATGAGTTTTTCTTACAATTAAAAATTGTTGCTCAATATATATTTTTTAGTTTTCATTGTTGGCCTAGTTTATAGGCAGTTTCTTTTAATTAAAAGTGGCTGACTGCTGTCATTTTTGTTAACATAATCTACGATTCCAATATTCGCAGATAAACTTTTTTATGTCCACAGCCCCTGAAATACATTGCGTTTATTAGTTTTGAATGGATTCTTGAGTAAATAATTATGTTGCAAGAAACAAAGTATTAATTTGATTACCAGCGGCTCAATTTGTGCGAGATCCGAAGAACCTTTTTTCCTCCGATCAGTGACAAGCTATAGCTGTGTTTTTGCAAGGGCCGAGAGTTTTACTAGAGAAGTCGATCACAACAGTTTTGTTTCGTTCAGCTTTTAGCTATACAAACTAGTAGCGGCGCTTGTGACTTTGGCTGTTTTTCACTGAATCATGAAATTATTTAGTGAGCTTAAAGTTTAGCACAAGGCCGAGTTGCAAAAACGAGACAAAGAGTAATGCCGTTTCAAGTGAAAACTATTGATCTGGCATGTCCAGTTAAAAGTAATTGTAAACTAAAATCACCTGTAAGTTTTCAAGTCGCCATTTTCAGGAATTTCAGCTATTAAACGGTCTGCTCCCAAATTCCGTGCCAAACGTTTTTGGCTTGGAGAGCTGGTAGCTGATAAATGATCGGGGGAAACGGCTTCTTCTAAAACCGCTAGCCGCATGCCACTCAAATTGTGTGATTGCAATTTTTGTATAGCGGCTAAAATAATTATCATAACAAAAACATTGCCGATGAATCTCTTAATTTAGCGTTATCCAAGCACTCCCTTTGTTTTTATTGACATGTTTTTTAATTGCGTTGATCATAATTAATCGAATGAATATATGATAGGAGAACATTGGGGTTTTTTCTTTTTCTAAGTCTTGGACCAAAATTAAATTTCCCAATTTGTTGATTTTATTCATTTATTAAAAACAATCATTTCTTGGAGGTTATCCCAAATTCGCTTAGAAGGTAAGGAATATAAATTCATTCGTGCTTTGAACAAAGGATCTGAAGAAAACGCAGCGCTTCAAGTCGACTTCAGAATTGTGTATTTTACGACTTCGGCCGCTATTGAAAGCGATATTGTTCCCTTAAGCGACATGGTTATTAATTACACTGTCTGACAGTAGAGTGATGTTTGGCAGTTTGGCAAAGTGGCTGGTAAAATCCATTTGGTCTTTTGTCATTTTTGACTATCATGACCACAAAGTAATGTTACTTTTTGTTCGGTCCATTAGTCAGTACTTAACTTTTAAACAAAGGAAAAAAGTCATCTTTTCAGTTTAAATTTATACATTTTCAATTACCAGTATGGCTTTTTTGCGATTGAACTTGGTTCGAGCGCTGTAAGATTCGATCGTGAGCTCACAATCACCCAATTTTGGATTAAAAAAAAATAAATAAGGCTTACTGTACGTGGGAACGCTGGATTTCGAATTGACGTAAGGTTTCGTAGGCAATCATTTCCTTGATAAGAAAAGTACTTTCGCCATATTAATATTGATGTGAGTAAAGAATGCTTGTCTAATAACAAAATCCTTTTTTTCGGTTGCTTTTGTCAGTAATTATCTCTTATTTTAAGGCGGCATTTGAATTGGCAAACTGTCATAAACATTTTGACACGTCATTAACACTTTTTTTGCAGTTTTATTTGAAAGCATTGGCCCTTATGCATGTTACGACTACAATTTTACCGTGCTCGATTCGCAACTTTCGGGTTTGGTTTAGTAGCTATTTACTTCATGGAGAAGTCACTGCAGATGTGTGAAAGTTACTGTCATTTTAAATAGAAACAAGAACATTGAGAAGCTAGAAGCTAAAATCGGGCGCTTGCCGACGGTCAGAACACAAACCGCTGAGCTGAGGGCATAACTCGCATACTAACGAGACCACGGTCCCCTAACCCTAACATTTGGGGGAACTCTGGCCCGCCTCCTCTCGCCACCCTCCTCGGCCCTCCCCTGCTCCCGTCACCCGCCCGCCCCCCCCCTATACTCCTTTCCCCGGGACCCCACCCCCCCCTACTAAATTTTTTTTACCACCAACCTCCCCTTCCACCCTCTCCCTTATAATATCAATATCTCCCTTCAACCTTTTTCTTCAGTCGCTCTACTACCCTACTCCTACCCTACACCCATTCCATTTTACCGGAGCCCACACAACAATCACAACCTCACACTTACTAACTTCAAACCTTTCTCGGGCCCTTTTGTGGTCTGGTGTCCTCGCTCCGCTTCTCTCACCTTCGAGATGCAAATACGATAGGTAGTGTATGGTGGGCGGGACTGGCCATCTTTATTTTATTAGCTCGGGCTTTTCCGGTCGTGCTTCCTGTTGTGCTGCTCTGCGGTTCCCTGCGTGGGGGTGGCCGGTGGCCAATGGAGTTTTATTTTATTATTGCTCGGGCTGCCGGCGTGTGCTGTTGTGCTAGCTCTGCGAGAATTTCGTTCCTGCGGTTCTCTGAGGTAAGAAATAAGTACGTCAAAGTGGCCGAGAACTGGGCCAAGGTGGCCGAGAACTGGGCCCACAAATGGAGCTTTTATTTTTATTATTGCTCGGGCAAATTAATTTTTGACCGGTCGATAGCTTTACACCAAAAAGCTGAATATGTGCTAGCTCTGCGAGAAATTTCATTCCTGCGGTTCTTCTGAGGTAAGAAATACAATTTACGTCAAAAGTGGCCGAGAACTGGGCCAAGGTGGCCGAGACTGGGCCCACAAATGGAGCTTTTATTTTTATTATTGCTCGGGCAAATTAATTTTTGACCGGTCGATAGCTTTACACCAAAAAGCTGAATAATGTAGCTAGCTCTGCGAGAAATTTCGTTCCTGCGGTTCTTCTGAGGTAAGAAATACAAGTTTACGTCAAGTGGCCGAGAACTGGGCCCCAACTGTACTTTGCACCGTAAGCTTTTCTCTGTCCTTCCGCCGAAGCAAAAAACACAACCTGATTACAATTAACCCAAAAGTCGACCAAGTGTGCCTGCAACGATTTCCTGTCAAAACTAAAATGAAAACCATTGCGGTATGCGTCACCCGTAGCGGTTTTGTAGCAACCCCGAGCTATCCCCGTCTTTTTGGCCGCGCCAGGAGACTACGCTCTAGGACGACCAAAGGGTAAACCTTAAATCGGCCACGCCCGATTAAAAACCTAGGGAATTGGAGCCACGATTTTTTCTTAACAACGAAGTCTGGCTGTGTTTTTCGTAGTTTTCTCGTCCCAGTCTCCCCACGCTTTATCTTTAAAGTTCACTTGTAAATAACTGCTCACGAAACCGGGCGAGAGAAGAGCGGCCGGGGTTTTCTGATTCTTTCAAGCGCGTATTGAAATGTTTTGTCTGTACACAAAATGAAAATCAACCATGTTTTTCCAATAGATTATTGAAATAATCTGGGAATACTTTCAGAAATCCAAAAGCAAAGTTCAAATGTTTTTTTTTCTGAAATGAAAGGAAAGAATACACTGTTCTTTTTCCCTAGAAGGTTTATTACTAAAAGAGTCACATCTTTGCAGACAGACATCAAAAATTGTATTGATCAAATTTTTTAAGGCAAAAAGGTGTACTTGAAAGTGACAACATTTTCTTATCCTGTTTTCGTTTTTGATTGCATGTATGTCTATAAATTACTTGCTTTGTTATAGGAGAACCCTTGCGATTTTATGAAATATGTGCTACCCGCGCGTCGAAAATTGGGCAAAACGGCGAAACGTTATGAAGAAAATCTTAGGACGTGTGTATCGGAAAAGCGTACAATCTGTTACCTTAACTATGAAAATAATACAACTGAACACAACTTACGTTATATTCCGTTCCTTATTCACAACTTCCCTCTCGCTGAAGAAGCACGTCAACAGGAACTCAAGAGCATGGAATTACCCTGTTCAGGCTGTCCTGGGTTCGGAGGAGATCAAGGGAATTTCCTATGTGGAAACGAAACGTGTTACATTCGTTTGGTTGACAGCTACATGAGGTTTCACAGTGGAAATTGTCATGCGTGCAGCTTATTAGATTCATAGGCTTTCTCGCTATCGAAATTAACATTATAAATCATTGATATTTATAAAACCGGCATCATTTAGAATTTCGGCCATTACTTTTATCTTCCGGGTGTTGAATTTATCATTTCTAACCTTCATCAGTTTAACCTTGTTCCTTGGAATTAATTAATAAATACTTGATTTGCTTGAAAATTAATTTTATTAATGTTTTTTTTTCCTTTTGAGTGAAACGATGAAAAGATTTCTTTTCGTGAATTATTGTTTTTAATCGACTGATTAGTGTTTGTGGTAAGATTTATAATTAGCTGGAGAGAAAGGCAGAAAAAATCACGAGATAAAAAAAAAGATTACACAAGCCTGTTATTATCTTTGTGCAAACGAGTGATTTGTTTGGTCAAATCCGGTGTCATAAGATAACCCAAAAATAAGCACATTCAGAAGGAAGTTTGATGTTTTTAGACTACTAAATTAATTTTAAAAAGCGCTTAGTAATTTTGAAATTGTTCAAAAGCTAGGGAATCATAAAATTTTCGTTAGTTCGATATGAATAAGAATTAACTGTGTGTGCAAATTCCCTTTGAGATTCCAGCCGTAATAGTACCAATTAATACGAGGATTATCAGACTAAGCTGAAATAATCTTAATTAACAGACCTGAAATCAACAAGTAATGCATTGCAAATGACTTTTCATCAAACGTGTGATAGAATTTTTGTTATTAACATTAATAATACTTTATAAAACGAAGGACCGTAATAAAGGCCAAAAATCCTAAATTAAAATTATATAAGCCTAGTGCATATACAGTTGCTAAAATATTGTTTTATGTGTGCATAGTTAGCAGCTATGCATGTGCGCGTTTTAAGAGGACGCTGATTCATGGCAAGCTGTCTTTCATATACTTCCTTGTTAACAGTACCATGTTCAGCGCTCATTGGAGATTCTTGATACATTATTTGTTTTGCGTTTTTTTTCTATCTTTGGATGAGAGACGTCAGTTTTTTTTCTTTCTTTTTTTCTTTCATTTCGGCGTGTGTCGCCTTCGTTTATCATGTAGGGCACGTGGTGAGAATCCGCATGAACGTTGGCCTGGCTAACTGGCATTGTTTCTTGCCTGTTTCCTTTTTGGCTAATTAGGGGAAGAAGGAAAGTGTTTTGCTGTCTGGACGGTTTCTGGGAAAAAGTGTCAATGATGCGCATAAACTAGACAATATTGTTTCCATTTTGGCTGAACTGGTCAACATGTGTTTCTGAAGTAAAATGTGTGTCCGAGAAACAAAATTGTTTTTGACCTGAGGCAGAAACACTTTTTGTTTCCAAGAAGCAAAATTTGTTTCCGCAACATGTTTCCTCAGTGCGGCGTGGCTAAAGCGACATTGCCTCCGAATCAATATTTCCGCAACAACGTTTCCTAGTTTAGCCAGGCTTTAACATAAGAAGTTCAAGATCAATTTCTCCCTCAGTTCCCCTGGAGTAGCTTTCGTAGCGATTGCATATAAATTAATAGCCGGTGGATTTCGTTAAGGCTCCACAAACTGAGGGAATTGTTGCGGAAACATCAAAAACAATATTTTCCAAAACTGTTTTCTTGGCTCGCCAACGAGAATGCATGTACGGATGCAAATTGTTCTGAAAAGAAGCCACAATTATTTTGCATTTCTTGGAAACAAAATTTGTTTCTGCAACAAATGTTTCCTGTGTGCGCAAACAGGGAAACATTGACGAGGCCTCTGATTGGATGATGTAAACACGGCTGTGACGTCACTTCACAGTGCCTTCAGCTTTATATAGAACGGAAATGGAAAACTTGCCCTCTCCGTTTGTTTCTCCGTATACTGAATTGCATGATATTTTTATATTGTTAGTTACCTTTCCACTGTGACTTTCAATGTATTGCTCTCCCATTTTTTGTTGAACCAGCTTGAAATAGTCGGACCTATTACTCTTTTCCTAACCGATGATCAGGAAGATTCGCTTAGTAAACTTTTCTATATTCCAGACTAGTGGAGAATAACTGCCTGCCTAAAGGTTGGCTCTCATATGATCCCCTCGACTGTTTCTATCGCATCAATCGTTTGCAATTACTGAGACAATCGGAGGCGATCGAAGCGATTGGAAGCGATCGAGGGTTTTTCATATGACCGCCCCGATCGCGCGTAGACCTACGAAAAACAAACATTTTAGCCCTAGATCCAACACAATAGTAGCCTTCAATGAAAGAGCAAAACTCGTGACTTCTTATCTTCTTCGATAATGCAGTTTTTCGGCAAAGAAAAGAAAGAGAAGCTAGAAGGATAGAACACGGGCGATCCAAGCGATCGCGTCGCCCCATCGCCGCAGACGTTAGCGATCGTCTGTGTAATGTTCTCATATAATCGCCCCGATCACAAGAAATTTTTGAAGTGACAGAGACGATAGAAACGATTGGGGCGATTATATGAGAACAAGCCTTTACCTTTTATTTTAGAATTCACTCTCCGAGTGAGGATCCTGGTAAACCAATACTCTAGCGCCGATAAAGGGTAGCAAGCCGCTCTGATTCAATTCGTTATGCATAGCTGGATCAGATGAAAGCGAGCACCGACGTTAGGCCAAACTTTTACCTGACTACAAAAAATTAAAATTGACCGACATTTTAACTGAACTTTTGGTATCCACTTAACCTCCAAACTGCAATATCCTAACTGACAACTTAACTGAAGTGATCATGATTTTAACTAACAAATTATACCTAGCCTATTCGGCTGTCGCCTTACTGGCGACAGCCGCGAGCGGCAAAAAAAGATAATTAACAGCAATAAAAGAACCCAGTTGTTTTTACTCAGAAAGTTCATTTACCGTCCAGACTCTTTGCAAATTATGTGTGCTCACAAAAAAATATTGACAACACTGAATATTCACTTAATTTACTCATTGACAGCAGCTAGCCCTGCAGTTGTCTCTTACGAAATGCAGATCATCAGATAAATGAAGATGACACAAGATTTGAAAAATCGAAAATGGACTGAATGAGAACTGATTTAAACCACAATATATAAAAAAAAAAGGATTCCAAATTTTCGCTTCATTAGGAATCGTTGATAAGTTGAAAGTCTTATATTAAAAAAAAAAAAAAAAAACAAATATTCTAAGCGGTAGATCAGTAAATGTTAGTGGAAGGCCAAACATGAATCATACCTTTTCAAAGTTTTTCAAACAAAACAACTAACTTCGGTGGAGATGGCATCAAAAGTATGACGTTAAAATTTAACCGTAAATCTCACAATTTTTTTTAAACGCATCAACGTTACAAATCAATGCTGCACGAGAAATATCTTAATTAATATCGGCAAAAATAAGTTCCTCCACCTTCCATTATGCTTTGTGCAGTTTTTTAAGATATATAAAGAATATATTTTCCTTTCTTTAGTTCAGAAAGAACCGATCTGCTCAAGGAGCAGCGAAAAATATATTTTTTTTGAGTTGATTCGAAATTTGCATCTACAAATGAATTTTATAACACATAAAAACTGAAATATCTCTTGCTCAGTCGCAAATTACCCTAGGTCTATACAATAAATATATTTACCCTCAGTGATATCGCGGTATTAACTTGAATGTGAATTCTCTGCCTTCTGATCCCGAAAGTTGCCTGAAACTGGTTTCATGTGCTTATACTTCGCTGCATCTGCAGAAAGCCCGAATAGTGTTTTGTCTTCATCAGTATAACGGATGTTTATCAAGTAGGAATGAGAACCAATTAGAACATTGCTGTTAATTATTTAAAGGCAGGTGAACTGTGAAACTTGGCTTAAAAAATGAGCAAGACAAAGAATTACGCCTGTAATTGAATATGAATTTTTTTCGATGACGAAATTTAACCCGAGGCTATTATTTTAATTTAAAAAATAAGTCTTAGTTTGCGTTCAGTGGTTTAATCGCACTTAGCGCATTGTTTCTAATGTCAATTTATACATTGTCTAATCTTATCCGATTATTCTGCTATACAACTAAAAGCACATGCAAATTGAAGATAAATTTCGCAATTTAACCTTCGATTAAATTCAACATGGCGCAGCGAAATTTAAATGCAAGGCTTTTAATGGCACGAAAACAGGAAAAAGCATCGCAAAAAATGAATACTAGCAACTGAAACATCCAACAAGCAGGGCTTATAAACGTCAAAATAGACGAATGGTTAATTATTTTCTTTAAAAGTCTTCATAGTTCATCCGGCTCTATTAACGCGTTTGCCAAAATGAAATCCGGCGACTGAACGAGAGAGGACAGCTGAACAGGACAATTATTAGCCATTTGTGATTGAGTTTTAAATTTATGCCGGGTTTCTACGTTTGTTTGTTGCCAAACAAACGAAAAAAACGTTGTTTAATGCTTTGGCTGCATGTGTAGCCTTGGAATCATAGCAAAATCAGCTATAACTTTATCAAACACTGTCAGAAAAGTATTATAACACATTATTTTTTGTTGTTGTGCTCGTAAAAAGTACAAAGCTATGCTAATGGAAGTGCTCCAAATTCCGCGTGAAAATTATGCTACAAATTCCAGGTTTTTTAAAATTAGGCTCATAATATCCCAAAGCCCAAAAAGATTGCCGGACACAAGGTCAACAATTGCAGATATTGACTGGAAAGTTTTTTTAAAAATTAAAAGTTTGATGTCGGCAGCCAATTTGCGCTTCTTAGACCGAAATGTGGGCCTGGGTACAATATTATGTTGCGAGAGGATTTGCCGTTTTCCAGTCATTTTACGTTTAACCATATGCATATTAAACACTCTAAAAACTGTTATAAAAACCAACAGCAGTTCTTGTCCAAGTATAAATTTCATTTAATTATGTTTGGGAATTATACTTTGAATATCGCCGTCTCTTTCTACATTGGTACATCTATGTTTCATCATTACCAAAATTGTTCTTTAGTAGCCAAGCAACATTGAATTGTTTGTAATTTCCTTGGGCTTCTGTTCTTGTAAATTACTGAGAACTGAATTATCTTGGTATTGCTCATTTCCAAGGACATTTTGCCAGATAATCATGTAATTTCAATATACTATTATTCGTTTCTTAAAGCAATTTCCCAAGTAACTGGAAATTTTAATTTCTAAAAGCTTTCCATTCTTAATTTCCTAAGTTTGTTGCACTCTGTACGTGACAGTATTCGCCATACCCGAAGATTAATGATAACTTAAAACTATACAATCTTAGTAGAAACTCAGTCGAGTTCTATTGGAAATCCGCGAATCTGATTCAGTGGTTCTTGCATTATTTTCTATTTAACAATAAGACGGCAAGATCGATACCCAGAGACCGATCTATTCAACAACATGTTTAGTAAAAGTGTTTTATTTATAGTTTGGTTTGTGATTTTGGCAACTCTACTTGCGCGGGCTCCCAGGATAGTCTATCGAAAATGAGCATAAGTCAGGGACCAACTATTAGGTAAAATCGCAATGTGATTGGCTACGCAAGCGTTGTCTCATTTTACTTTGGTATCAGACGAGTTTCTTTTCCCTCTAGCCAAGTGTTGCTCTATCGAGCTATTCCTCCCCTCCGTGTTTTTAGAGTGTTAAAAAAAACAACTTATCATTACACTGAACAATACTTGCAGTCGTTTTCAGAATTTTTTAAAACTTCCCCGATCCTAGCCTCCCACGCAGTCGTTTTTAGGGACGATCGCCCCCTAAAAACGACTGCGTGGGAGGCTATCCCGATCCCTGACTGTAAAAAAAAATAGTTCGTGGGAGTAACATACGTTCCTCATGATTCAAAGCCCAGAAAGGACCGGAGGTCTATGTAGGGACCCACGTTAAAAAGTATCCCACTGAAATTTATTTCGGCATTTCCTTCGGGTTTCTCTGATATTCAAAGATGCATATCTTAGTGACTGCACATTAAGTCTTTAAGTTAAAGAAGGCACTGAGGCATTTCATATTCTCGAAATAAAATCTAATCTATAGTCATTTATAAAAGAAATAGAAAACTTTCGCTCTCCGTTTGTTTCTCCATATAATGTTATTGGTATTTTGATATATTTTTAGCGGTTACCTTTCGAGTGCGACTTTCAATGTATTGCTCTTTCGTTATTTTTTTCCTGGCTGGTTAGTTATGCGAAGTTTAATTCTTCTCAGATCTGTCGCTCTTTTTTAAACCTGTGCTTGAAGGAGATTTACTGTTTTCAGTAATGATAAAAACGTTATAACATAATAGTAGAGAATAACTGCATGTCTTACCTTACAACCGAGAGTTTTTAAACTAGTTCAGAATAATTCACTCTCCGTTTGAGGCAGCACCTGCAGACAGCATTGCATTTAAAATATCTAGCGTGTGCAGAGATAGGAAGATAATATCACTCTGACTCTTTGCTATATATAGCTGAATCAAAGACAGACGTTTGGCGACTTCGGCGACTTCGGCGACTGACAGCCAACATTTTACCCGACATTTTAACTGAACTTTTGGTGGGCGCTTAACCTTCCCACAACAATCACTTAACTGACTGACAAGATTACGATTTTAGCTAACAAATTACTGATGCCCAGCCTGTTCGGAGCCGCCGCACAGCAAGAAAGTTAATTGACCAAAAACGATTAAAAAACTGAACCCATTTTTTTACTGACCCACACAGTTAATTTCCCGTGCAAAGACTGTAAATTATGTGTGCACATAAAAAGTATTGCAAACACTGATTCTTCGCTTCATGCAAAATTTTCTCCGTGACGGTAGCTCAGTCTGCAATTGTCTCTCATGAAATGCCGACCATCAGATAAACGAAAGAAGATGGCACAAGATTTGAACAATCAAAATTCAATGGGGAGCAGGGATGGCGCAGTGGTGGGCGCTCGCCTCCCCCAGGGTCCGGGTTCGTTCCGGCCCGGTCCTGTGGGTTGGTTTGTGTTGGTTCTCGTCCTTGCTCCGGGGTTTTTCTCCGGGTTCTCGGTTCCTCCCTCCCCCAACACTTCTTCCTCGATCGGGATCGGGGCCACAGGTTTGTCAGTCGAAGACTGTTCGTGCACCCTCGCGTTGATTCAAACAATGGAAGGAGAACAGATTTAAAGCAACAAAGATACCAGATACGAGGACTCCAAATTTTCGCTTCATTATATAAGGTGGTAGATCAGGAGATACATGTATCTATCGAAGAGCTAAAATGATTACAGTAAAAACCCGCGAGTAAAAACCTAATTTTTAAGAACCTGTTAGGCTAAAATTTTGCAGTTAGACACCCTCTTTATGAGAACCTCTTTAGCCTAAAAATTGAAAATAGATTCTTTTTTCTAAAATCGATTAAAAGTGTAAATAAGATAAGTCGACATTTTGGATTCTCTTTGGAGACACCTAGGAGCCTTATCTCTCCAGTTGCAATCTAAATGCCAATGTTGAAAATCATAAAATATTATTATTGATACAATCACAAAAATGTAAATAAAATGGCATGCAGGAAAAGGCTGAATACTACTGAAAACTCTACTAACAACAATGTCAGTTTTTCTTCGGAAAATAAGAGCCTATTAAGAACCTAACGTAAATGTTTAGGCTAACTTGGAAAAATGCATACTGGTTCTTACTCGCGGGCTTTTACTGTATTGCCTTTTAGAAAAACAAAACAACTGACTTCGGTGAAAATGGCGGCAAAAATATAATGTCGAAATTAAACCGCGCAAATTTCACAACTAAAACGCGTCATCGTAACAAATCAATACAGAAAAAATATGATTATCCGGCAAAATTATGCACCGCTCCTTTCAATTTGTTCATGAACAGTTGGTAGCGTATGGAAAAATGATTTTACCTATTTTTGTTACGAAAGAACAAATCTGCGCCAAATTTTCGAAACGATAAATTTAAAACGCATCTCTACGTATATGTGTGATAACTGCAATATTTCTTGCTTCCACTTCATATGTTTCCCCAGTTCTTCATATACAGTAAATATTTACCTTTGATGATGATATTGCCGTATTAACTTGAATGTAAATTCTTTGCCAATTTCGGATCCTGGAAGTTGCCTCATGCGGATCAGAAACCCCTAAAAGTGTTTGTCTTCATCAAAATTACGGATGTTTATCAGAAAACCCCGAGAACCAATTAATACATTGTTGTTAATTATTCAAAGACAGATGTTTAGTGAAACTTGGCTTCAAAATTGAGCAAAACATAGGAATACACCTGTAATTTTATCGTTGGCAAAATTTGACCCGAGGCACTTATCCAAATTTTAAGAATAAAACTCTTAGTTTCGTTCAGTGGTTTGAATGGCACTTATATTAGCGATAATGTCACTAATGTCTATTTATTACCCGTGATCTTATCCGATTAGCATGCTATACACTGATAAAAAAGCACATGCAAATTGAAAGTAAAGTTCGCAAGTGAACTTTCAATTAAACCCAACACGACCCCTAAATTTTAATGCTTTAGGCTTTAGGGACGAACATTCGACGAGCAGTGGAAATTAATAGATGAGTCTGAGGTATTTTCGGAAAAGTTAGGAAAGAGGACTATTGATCCTTTATGCAGGAATTAAATCCAGTGACTGAATGAGTGGACAGCTGAAGATACAATACAAAATGCGTAAACCTCATACCTATGTCCAGTGAGATAAAGCTACTCAGCGCCGTAACATAAGATAATAAGTTGAAATTTTATTTCTCATAGGGCAAGTTAATGCATTGAATAGGTTTAAGAATATTTTGCCTTGCAAAACCTACAGTAAGCAGTACCAAGCATGGTCTTTGGTATTTTCGTTACTGTGCTGCAAAGACATGGAGTGCACTGTCACATACAACACGCGCCTTGGCCGGTGCAAGGGAATTCTTAAGTAAGATTCGTCTTGTATATTTTTAAAGTTAAATTATAAGGATAAAAATATATAAATAATCAGGTTTTTCATTTCAACTCGTGAGTTGATTGAGATCAGACACTAATAATTCCCTACATGTACTGACCTACGTACAAGCTATGCAGCCCGCAGATGACAATCTTTGCTGTTCACCACTTTCTTACTTTGAGTAAACAGACGTCTCTTACACATAACTTTTCCCAACTCGGAAGATGTCTACGATAAGAACCTGCAACAATCGCAAATCACTTTTTTTTCGGTGTTTCGGCTTTCCCGCGTTCCAGCATTCCAGCTGTACTGTCATTACAGGAACAGTTGCAGGACTTCAGAGACTGGGCACCAGTGCACTGACTGTCATGGCGACTTACATGTGACTTGTTGTGGAAGACGTTTTCGCTGTTTTCTCAAGGTAAGAGAGTCTGTTTGAATACTTTTTTACATCTAGCTAAGCTATAGAGTACATAATCTCATTCACCATTTCTAAATTACTAAAATTGTGACCTGTTTACTCGTACAATTCGGTATTGTTTCTTGAACAGACCGGTTTCCCATACAAAATACCATTTACAGTGTATGTCCTCGCTGGTGCATATAGCACTGTATGGCGGTTCCTCTCCGCTCCAGTGCCGCTAGCAAACAAACGTAGGGATCCACTTGTATCATGGCAAAAGATTCAAACATTTGATAACAATACTCTGGCTGTTGATGGGTGAAATTGGTTATCAACAGACCTCTCAACCTCAAAGCACTGGAAATCTGGAGATTGAGGTCAAAAAATCTTGAGATTTCAGTAACCCCAAACCGGGAGATTGATCCAACTGACGGACAAAAATAACTAAAATGAGTCCTAAAACCAGGCGCTAATCAAATGACTTGTTACTCTGTTTACCGTGAGATTTCTGTTTCTCATCGTGAGATTGAAGTGAAAACCGTGAGTCTCACGACAAAATCGTGAGACTGTTTGGGTGAGAGGTCTGTATCAATTGGAAGCTGATAAAGGGAAGTAAACTGCCATAGTGGATATGAAAAAGCTGATATTTCCAGTGTTAGCCCTTATGGAGGGGCGTGTTTAAAACACGAAATGGCAAAACGGCGAAATGGCGAAATGATGAAATGGCGAAATGGCAAAATGATAAGATAAATACACGTAAATAATATAGTTTGGTTTCCCTTTGAACTTTAATGCAGTTCTGTTTACATGTCTATAGACTGAATTATTTCAAGGGAACATTTCAATGTTCTGGCCCAAGAATACAATGAATACTTGTCACTTATCACAACGCCAAATTGAACGTATTACTGAAAGGTCTCAGCAAAACAGGATATCTTTTTCATTTAGTTCTTTCCAAGTTGCCTATCAGTATCTGCTCTGTACAACAAAGCTTACCTTGTATCGAAGGACTGATAGATACATCGAACGTTACTCCGTTTCTGTGCAAAGAACGTTTGTCACTGATATCGTGTATAAACTTTATCGCGAAGTAGGTTTGGATTTGATATTCCATTTCTTGTGAATGTTGGAGCTCAAAGCATAACTTCATAGCCACTGCTCGGTGGTAAATACGAGATAAACAAATCATTTTTTTACGATGTCTAAACGAAACGCCGAAATTTCGATCAAGAATGTCCTGTTAACAAAGAGAGACTGGAATCTATTATCATTTCCCATAGGTTCATGACGGGTCTCCGTGACCATAGTTAGTATGCCGTGACAGAGAATTTGTGATTGTAGTTTCTTTTAGTTTTCGGGACTTATAATCTACAAGAATAAATTCAGTAACATATGAAGATTCCAGTGGAACGGTAATATCGTATAACTTTGGCTTTTATCTTCAGTGTCATTTCATCATTTCGCCATTTTGCCACTTCGCCGTTTCGCCATTTCGTGTTTTAAACACACCCCTTATGGAGAGCAAAGTGCCATTTCATTCAATTCAGTTTTGCATTCAATTAATGTATACCGTAAAATTCGGTTATTAGCCCTGGGCTTATACAACTTCATAAGGGTTTTTCGGTGGGCTTATAAGTGGAGGGGCTTATATCCGGGAGGGCTTATAAGCGGAATGAAAAAAATGTTTCGAAACGGGCCACGGGAGTGTTGATCGAAATACGTTTTTAAGTTAAAAGCGCATAATAAAGCAACGTTTACCCCTGTTCAGTACTGTCATCCTGCAGAGGGGGGCTTATATCCGGGGGGGGCTTATAATCGGATGTATTTTTTTGTTTCCAGGTAGATGGGCCTATAACCGGGGGGGGGGGGGCTTATAAGTGGAGGGGCTTATAACTGGAATTTTCCGGTAGTTAATATTTGATGATCACTTCGATTCAACATTATATTTATTTTCTTTTAATTTTGCACAAACTGCAATAATCAAGATCAGTACAATGTTTTACCTGAATAAAATAAAACTTCGTTTAATTTCTGCTGTTTAAAAAAAAATCGGGGGGCAACCTTGATAAAAAGAGTAAATAATCATTCACTCCTTCACCTCGCTGGCTGCCAAGAATGAAAAATGTAAGTGATGCTACAATTGAAAGAGGTTTTTATTTACTTTTTGTTTACATGTAAGGGTGTTTTGCAACATCCGAGTTCAACAACTCAAATTTGTACTATATATACCGGTAAATTATTAAATAAGACATTCGCAAATGTTGTTCTTTTTCAATCTGTCAGCAAAAATGATTAAGTGTTTTTCATGGGTTTTAGTCCTTTGATTAGTTAAATGTACAATGTAACTTGCTTCTTTGTCAAATGATTTGTACATAATTGTGAATGGGACTAGGCTGCTCCTTTCTTTTTGAAGTTTGATGTTACCTGAAACACTAACAAAATAACCTTTATGCACCTATTTTAAAGGTTAGTCAATCATTTCAACTGAGCATCAGGTTGATCTACGAAGGTGATAGGATGCAAAAAACCAACCGGCGACTTAAAATGGTTGATTAAGAAATAATTATTGTCTTGATTAATAATTATGAATGGTGAAACTGTTTTACATTTTATTAGAAGTAAAAAAAGTTGAAAGCATATTATCATAATAAGCATGTGCAAGTGCATGCAGCCTTACGCTGGCAGCAAATCCTACGAAATTAAGAGTTCTCATAGTGAAACCCCAATATAATTAAGTGCCAAGAGACTGGGGAACTTACAGTGTTTATCATAACATGGGTTTGTTAATCTGAGGTCCTGGTTCAATACATTATTTACTGTTAGTCTGTTTTACATGTAGCAGAGCAGAAGAATATGCATACCATAGCCCTATTCTGTTCATAAAAGTGAACATTTTCCGAGAGCAAAGCTTGAGGAAAACTGTCATCTTCAAGGAACAGCTTATGTGCAAGGATAAAGTCAGTGTTTGTTTTTGATGCCAAATAGAGGCTATTATGTTTTTTATCCAAATATTTTTACACAAGGTCTCTCAATTTGGGAGACCTTTTCTCAAAAGTCGAAGTTATTCTGTCTGCATTCAAACTATTGCTAGTTTGTTCGAAATGTTGGGTTCGGTATGAAAGCATTAAATTCGCTGGTAATCATTTATGTACCTGTACCTGGGTGGACAGAGGCACTATAAGAGTAAAGTGTGTTGCTTAAAAACACAATGCAATGATCCTGAACTGGGGTCACTGCATAAGAGTGCATTGTAAGACAAGTGGACTTAGTGGTAACATGAGAAGTTGAATGTTTCCCAACATTCACACCTATTTCTTCTGTGTTGTTTAATAACTTAATTTACGGAGAAAACTGTAACCAGGGCAACCTCGTTCCCAGGTTCTCTCTCTCCCCACCCCCAGAGAGACCCTGGGAACAAGGTTGTAACTAGGGCTCACCCCCACCCGAGTCATTAGCATACAACTTTGAATAGAGAAGGCATCATGCTGTAATAAAGTGACTCCAGTTATTCCTTGTGAAACTTAACTATCAGCGAAATTTTCTTCTCTTTGTGTCCAATATTTAAGGAGATATAAGCGTTCAACAGTGCACAATTTCTGGTTGGTAAAAGCTCTAGTGAGCCCATACATTCTTTGTAAAATTTCAAGTATTCAAACCTGGGTCACAGAAATAGTATTGAATACATCAGGCTTAAATTTTTAGCGAACGTTAATCGTACCATGTACTTTCAATATTTAAAAAATATATTTTTGTAGCTCGAGCAGAAAGTGTAGTGCTTATGCTAATGATGCAAAATTGTAAACAAAGATTCCCCTATGTACTAAGGGCAAAACCATATTTTAAATTTTTGTTGTCATTTCCTCAGAAATACAAAGAACATCTATCTTGACAGCAACGTAAACTGAAGAGCAAACGTGATGTCTCATAACAATGTCAAGTACAACACACCTGTTAGTGAAAAAAGAAATGTTCTTGGACATGAAGTGACAGGAGAGATGGCACATGTGTGCCAACATTGTGGTCGGTCATTTAAGACAAAATGGGCTTGCAAGCGACATGAACGAACACACAGTGGAATAAAGCCATATTCATGCAAGCATTGTGATAAGAGCTTTAGTGATTCATCAGACTGCAGGAATCATGAGCGAGTACATACTGGGGTGAAGCCTTATAAATGCAAGCATTGTGACAAGTGCTTTAGCCATTCAGCAAGCTGCAAGCGACATGAACGAACACATACAGGACAAAAGCCATATATGTGCAAGCACTGTGACAAGTGCTTTAACGATTTACAACATTGCAAAAGGCATGAACGAACACACACAGGAGAGAAGCCGTATACATGCAAGCATTGCGAAAAGTGCTTTACCCAATCATCAACATGCAAGGTGCATGAGCGAACACATACAGGAGAAAAGCCGTATGCATGCAAGCTTTGTCAAAAGTGCTTTAGCGATTCACCGACGTGTAAGAGACATGAACGTACACATACAGGAGTAAAGCCTTTTACATGTAAGCATTGTAATAAGGGCTTTTCCCAATTGGCATATTGGAAGAGACATGAAAAGCAACACTGTAATGCGGGCAACGTGTTTAAAATGGCAGCAGTATGTGAAGTGCCTTAAACAAGGAAGACATCTTCAGAAACCAAACGACATTGATTTATTAATTAATTAAACTGAAACAGAGCTTTCTCCAAGGCCGGCTCCAAGGCTATTAGTCAATTCACTTCTTCATACTAAGGTAATATCACTGTTTTTGCAATGCCTTACCATTATGTTTCTGATATTCTTCATTGTTCAGTTCATTTATATTTTTTATTTATGGTAATAGATTACGCGTGTAATTTCAGCTTCTTTTCTTCTTTACTTTCTGGTATATATTCATCCTCGGAGACCCAGGGGCAGTTAGTGGGGCGAAACGAAGGAAAACCGGACAGAAATCATAGCGACGAAAGTTTTCAAGAACGGCACGAAACTTTCGTCGCTACGATTTCTGTCCGGTTTTCCTTCGTTTCGCCCCACTAACTGCCCCTGGGTCTCCGAGGATGGTATATATTATATTCTATATTATATTTTGTATGTGTGTCCGTGTGTATGTGTGTGTGTCCGGCCAAAATTTGACAAATCAATTTGTAAACTGGCAACCTGGCATTTTTAACCTAGTGGTTATTTCGGGTTGCCAGAACTCCTTATCTTTAGTAATATTTATATAACAATAAATTTCTGTAATTTAATTTTATTGATAAGGAAATAAAGAGGATGTTGTTGTTAAAGACAACAGCAACTTCTGTGGCTCAAAGTCTCGTATTGTCTTCGTTGACTAAAGAAAATTTAGGCTAAGAGCCTGTTTATATGGAAGAGAGTTGTCCCTGGTAGGAGAGTTACCCTCTCCCCCGAGCCATCTTTTGCTGAGCCTTTATATGAGAAAGTTGTCCCTGTTGACCGAGCCAAAACTTGGCCCTCTGGATTCAAAATATTAGCGAGAGGTGTTTTTAAACATCTATTATGGCTGCTTTTTCTAAAATCAGGAACGCTGAATCATCGACCAAGACCATTTTTTTTGACTAATTTACCACTGACTTCGATTTCAATTTATCTGCAATTTTGTTTTTGCTGATTGTAGCGTTTGCGCATGCTCTATATGTGTCAACTTGCCCCTGGTAGGCGAGGCAAAAATAACCAAACTGTTTATATGGAGAAAAAGTTGGCTTGCTCCCCAGGGTCACCCTACCTTCAAAGCGAGTGCCTCCCACCCAGGGCCACCCTCTCCCCTGAGCCAACTTTGCAATTTCTCATGTAAGCGGTTCGTAGCTATTAAAAAGAAAAAATATGAAAAGCTCTCTTGCCCGGGGTGGCACGGTATGGAGGGTAAACCTCTTACCAGGAACAACTCTCCTCCATATAAACAGGCCCTAAGTTAAAAGCCTCACCTGTTGGATTTGTCAGAAGGAATTTAAGGCCCAGGCCAAACGTCGAACTTCACACGAGTCGAACCTAATGCAAATTACCAAAAACGATAGGTTTTGCTCATTTGCATTAGTTTGGACACGGGCGTGTTTAAAACACGAAATGGCGAAATAGCGAAATGGCGAAATGGCGAAATGATCATGAAAGATAAGAGCCAAATTAAGTTTAATGATATTACCGTTCCACTGAAATCTGCATCTGTTACATGAATTATTCTGTGTAAACTGTAACGACAAGGAAATAAATCCCGACAAGGGCTTAGCATAAGCTTAATAAGTAATACTCACAAATTTTAACGTTTCTAATACTGGAACGAACTACAACCAATCGTTCCAATCACTAATTCTCCGTCACAGACATTATAAATCCAGTCTCTCCTTGTTAACAAGTTGCTATTTGCCTAGGATATTTTTAATCAAAAAGGCGGCCATTACTTTTTGGCATCGAAAGAAAACGATTTGTTTGTCTCACGTCAGGAGGAGCATGACAGAAGGATTCGTCTAAGCAGTTCTTCCTTTTCCATGTAATATCTAAACTTTTTTTCGAATTGGACTTTCACGTCCTTATCCTTTTACATCGAAGTTATAAATTCGTTTTCTATTTTACAGCCGTGGAACGAAGACGTCAACAAGGCGAGACAGCAGCGTTTACGTGCCGCCGCCTCACGTGCTTCAGTGAAATTTATCATTTTTGTTCGCATATAAACGGTGACTTTGCTTTTCTCACTTTAGAACAACTGTAAATTATTTGTATGCCCCTTATTATTTTCTTATATATTTTTCCTTGTCCTTACGTTGTACACAGGCAACAGATGTGGATTTCACTGGAACGGTAATATCATTTAACTTAATTTGGCTCTTATCTTTTATATCATTTCGCCATTTCGCCATTTCGTGTTTTAAACACGCCCTTTGGACACATGTGAAGGTCGAGGCCCGGGCCTAAGAGTGAGGTGTGTTTGTTCAACATTACAATGATCTAAATGAATGTGTGTCCAGCGCGCGGAGCTGGCCGCGCGCGCGCTTGTAGCAAAGAAATATATATATATATATATGATAAATGCAAGAGCGGCCATACTACTAAAAACCTGCAAAAAAAAAAAAATCAGGCTCTGAGCGGGAATCGAGCCCATGACCATTGCGTTGCCAGTGCAATGCTCTACCACTGAGCTATCCGGCAAAGCCACATGAGAGGGGTCATATATGGGTTAGCCCTTTATGTGAGGTGGACATGATACTCGGCCCAAGTATAATATTATGTGAAATAAATGAATGTGTGTCCAGCACTGCCAGCAGTAGCAATGAAATATATATGATAAATGCAAGTGCGGCCATACTACTGAAAACCTGAAAAAATTTCGGGCTCTGAGCGGGAGCTATCAAAGCCACATGAGAGTGGTCGTACAGTATATGGGTAAGCCCTTTATGTTAGGTGGACATGATACTTGGCCCAAGTATATGTGCACAATGTTGCAGATACAGCCGGTGTAGCGAGTACAATGTCAAAATGTCAGTAAAAATTTACCAGTAGATGACAAAATCCTGCCAACAAGACAGGACTGTGCACGCGGTGTTTGTCCCTGACTGGTTGCTAAGCAACATGACATATTTGTTAACATGATCGCTTTCAGAGTACTCGTGAGCACCCGCGCTGGTTTTTGGTTGGATTAAATAATTCTGAAACTCTTCGAATGCTTCAACGAAAATTTGCCAAAACTTGCATTTATTCCCGCACTGATATTGCTGCCCACAATGCTGTAGTTTAATAGTGATTGACGCAATGCCGCAGAAGTATTAAGTGATTCTCTACTGAATACTTCGGACAATAAGGTGCGCAACGCTTTTAGGAGTTAACACATGGTGCAATTCAAATTCTGGTCCCTAGGCGTTCTCCCCCTGTCTCAGGCGAGTGCGAGGTTGACCTAAGGGCCTGGGAACGGGTCACAAAATTTTGGGCCAAATCAGTAAGTGGCTGGTTGTTAAATTTCAACCGTGACAAATTTTTTGCTTGTTATTCTACGAAGCCAAAACATTCTCAGTGACGTGAAACATCCGGTGAGAAATCTGGCTGAAATTGCAAAAGACATCTCAGCGGTGTGAAACAAAAACCGCCACTATTCGCATGCAGTCATTGATAATTAAATCTTTCTAAGAAAAACAAAACTTTGGGTGACATCTTTCCTAGCAACGGCTTGATTGACACAGACTTGCAACGTTTCCAGGCACCCACCGCTATGCCGTCAAAGAAAAGTGCCGACTTCCTTCCCACTGGCAAAACCTGAAAGTAAGCATTGCCAAGCATGGTCTTTTAGTCCGGCGGCTTAGCTCCTGAATTGTGCGATTTTTGATACAAGCACCAAACTTTGCGGGATTACAAGCATTCGTATACTTATCAATTCTTGATATAGTGCCAACGCCAATTTCTTATTTTCAGCTAGTAAACAGCAATGAAATTTTCAGCCGAGAGGCCCTTTCCCCACGAAGTACTTCTTCTTGTACTTTTATAAACCTTTTATTGTAGATTTTTATTCATAAATAGAGATGTGAATGCTTTAAATTAGCCTTACAATTGTCATTCTTTACCATCTGTTTGATACCAATAATTTACTAGAAAATTATTGCATGGGAAAAGATTTTTCGCTCCCCGCCCTCTGCTCCCTGGCGTCTTTCGTTTTGCGCTAGCGTCCAGGTCTCTCGCGATTGGTGAACCGTTCGCTAACAGAAGAATCAAAGGCTCTTCGAGCAACCTCATGGTAATTTGGTAATTCGATGAAGTGCCGATCTTCGCATTTTTTTCTAAATAAGTGTCCAATAAAGTAATGCAATCTCATTTCATTTGCGTTCGAATGTTTTATTTTTCCACATGAGTTGCGTCATTGATGGTTCGTGCTCTCAGGTGTCGTAGCGCTATTCAGTTTTCACCACAAAAATATTTACCGGTTAGTGTATTACCTTTGATCCTTTTTAGCATTAAGTAAATTTGTTTTGTGAATATCTGTATTTTTCTGTCAGCACGTATAGCGTTATTTTTGAGCAGCGGATAAAATTTGAGAGAAAGATACGCCCGAGCACTTCGTGTTTCTGCTCGACTCGAAAAGATGAAAAAACAGATGCCGTGACACGAGGTGACGTGACGCGAAACAAAAACGTGCTGTGGAATGGGATGTGGTGTTAACTACAACACGTCACATGGCGAGCGTAATTATTTTTTTAACCGTAACTACATGTAACTCACAGCTGCTATCAGTAATGTCACAATTTCATTTAATTTGCCTTTCAATGTTTTCTTGCGTGAATGGGTCATTGATAGTTTTCTTTCTTCAAATAAGCGTTCAATAATGTGCCTTTGAATGTTTTATTTTTCCATGGGAATTGTGTCATTGATGGTTCGTGCTCTCAGGCTTCGAAGCACGAATTTTATTTCATCACGAAAGTGTATCCTTTGATCCTTTTTAGCATTAGGTAAATTTGTTTTGTGAAAATGTTTACTTTTCTGTCAGCACGTATAGCGTTATTTTGAGCAGCGAATAAAACTTGAGAAAGATGCGCGTTTCTGCACGACTCAAAAAGATGAAAAACGGATGACATGACACGAAGATAATGTGACGCGAAACAAAATCGTGCAGCATGAATGTTGTGTTTACTATGACGCGTCACATGGTAAGGGTAACTACAAGCTTATAGCTGCTATCAGTATTGTCACAATCTCACTTCATTTGGGAACGAGGTTGTAGGATAATTTGTTTTTGATTGACATGTGCTGAATGGCGTTTTAAAGAACCTTTCTGTCAGCACGTTCACCGTTAAGTGCATGAATTAATTGCAGTTTAATATCAGAATGGAGTGACGGAAACACGTCACTTCACGTTCGCGAATCATCACTACACCTCATTACCATTCGGTAAAAATAGGAAAATATAGGGCTGTGAACAGTCTAAATTACAGCATTTTATTCTAAATTTTGTACGTGCGACTTGATATCACTTCCTGACATAATAGTATTTGTCTACTAGTTGTACCTATCGGTAAGTGCCAACGAGCGAAATACTCATGTTTGTTCATAAGAACAGATATTGAATGGTTTTTGATAGAACTATATTTGAAATGTCCAAAATATGGTAAATTGTATTTTAGGTAATATGCGAAAAAAGTGCTATTTCTCTGGTGTTCATAAACGACACAGGCTTGATAGCCTGCGTAGCAGGCGCCGTAGTTTCCAGCGCGTGTATTTTAGCGATCGCGCACTCTTTTAAACACACTAAAAAACGTACACATATGTCTGCTACGCAGGCTACGGGTTTGACAGATTTTTATTCAAGTTAACATTACATTTGCCGTTAGAAGCAAAAAACTTTTGACTTTCTTGTGTGTATGACATGCAGTAATTTTAGTGAGCGTCGCTTTGTATTGATGTTATTCCTACGCGGAGCGAAAATGCGTGCCAAATAAAATATAAACGGTATTTGATTTGGAATGAATCATCGGTCAAACAATTACTATAAACACAACCAACACTAAAAGGAAGCATTTACCCGACTTCAGCATTCTCATAAGTCAAGAAAACTCTATTTGAAGTCAACAGTCCGCTTTTGATTTTCATGTCTCTCTTCGATCGTAAATCAAAGGACTCCAAAGTCGAAAGATTATTTCATCGCTTTGAAGACCTTGATGTTCATTTTTTCGGCGGTCGAATATTCTGTAGGGTATTCTCTTTCGATTTATAATTCCCTAAAGGTGTATTTATCGGTAAAGGGATGACTGACCACATTGAAAATTTTAACAGCGAGCCGCGTGGACGCCATTTTGGTCATTTGCTCTCTAGCAAGGAGTGAGAGACTGGGAACCAGTTGGGAAGAACAATACAACCCAAATATGGGGTTTACTTACACCCAAATATGGTCAAAAAAAAGTCCCTTACGCAGAACTTAAGATTTTTTCTGCCTAAACACTCATACGCACACGGCTCTATGATTCTGCCGCCTCGACAGCCTCGCCTCTTGGCTCGGCTGTCTCGTTGGCAATAAACCAGGACAAACAAATATTTCACGAAATTTCATTGAGTTTAATAAATTACGGTTTCCATGGAAACCGGTGTTTTTCGGGCTTGGCACTATATCTGAAAAATTTTCTGTTGGTGACCACTTTCATTGTGCTAAGTTTCATGCTTGTATCAAAAAGTGCACAATTCAATAAAAATTTCGAGCTAAGCCGCCGGACTAGTTGGTTTTTTCGTTACTTTGCTGCAAAGACATGGAATGGCATGGATTGCCGCATACAACACGCGCTTTGGCCGGTACGACAAGGGAATTCTTAAATGACAGTCGTCTTGTATTATTAAAATTTAGATCATCATAATACAAATATATAAATAATCAGGTTTTCTCATTTCAATTCGTGATCATGAGTTGAATGAGCTGAATGAGATCAGACACGGACAAGCTCTGCAGCCTGCAGATGACAATATTTCTGTTCACTGCTTTCTTACTTTGAGAAAACAGACGTCTCTTAATCATAATGACCATAATTTTTCCCAACTCGGAAGATGTCTAAGATGAAAACCTGCACCAATCGCAAATCAATTTTTTGAGTTTCCAGCTTTTCTGCGTTTCAGTGTTCCAGTGTTCCAGCTGTACTGTTATTGCAGGACAGTTGCAGGACTCCAGAGACTGGGCACCAGTGTACTCACTGTCATGGCGGCGTACATGTGATTTGTTGTGGAAGACGTTTTCGCTGTTTTCTTAAGGTAAGAAAGTCTATTTGAATACTTTTTTACATCTAGCTAAGCTATAGAGTACGTAATCTCATTGATCATTTCTAAAATAAGAAACTTTTGACCTGTCGTATAATTCGGTATTAGAGAGGTTAAGCATGACGTTTACGACAAACGGCAAACGGCAAAAATAATTCTGATTTTGCTCGCTTTTTCTTACTTAAATAAAGCCAGTCGAAAAATAGGAAAAAATCCCTTAATCACAGTAAATGCAAACAATTTCCCTAAATTGTACAAACGGCCAAAAACCAGACACCAAAAGTTCGATTTTTGCCGTTTGCCGTTTGCCGTAAACGTCATGCTTAACCTCTCTATTGTTTCTTGAACAGACCGGTTTCCCATACAAAATACCATTTATGTACTCGCTGGTTCATACACTGTATGGCGGTTCCTCTCCGCTCCAGTGCCGCAATATTTAATCTATTCTTTACTATTTTTGACATTTTTAAGCTTCAGTCTTGCTGGAAGTCGTTGTTAGGTTGTTTTGGTGCGAGTATAAAACAACCAGTATATTCTTCAGATTTCTTTCAGACCGAAGTCTCCAACGAAACCCGCGTCTTAATTTCTTCTCTTTATAACTCTCCAATTTAATTTTGAAACATTTGAAGCGAGGATAAATGCCGTAGCACCAATGTGTGCACCCAGTACTTAATATTTTTCTGAATGATCGTTGTTTTAGAACATTTTTTTAATTCACAGTCAAAGATCACGGACCAATGACCCATATGCGAAAATTGTTTATAACTTTCATTAGTCACTAAACCGAAAATTTGCAACTCTGCAACAAATTTCTTCGCAGATCCTGAAATCTATTGATCTATTAACCTGTTCTCCAAAAAACCACGTTATCCCGTTGCGTTTTATCTATGCACTAGCTTAGTGAACGCGACCATGTAATTCACGGACCCGCGAAAAGTTGAAATTTTAAGAAAGGCAAATTTACCTGTCTGTTGACAAGCGTGAATTTCGCATCGTAACTGACAGTAAAAAAGCTGAAAATTTAACATACCAAAGAAGAATAGTCAAAGAATCATTGAAAATATTCATTTTTCGCCGAAGTTTAGATATCGAGGAAATATTAAATCATATTCAAAAAAGTCGCGGACCAAGGACCTCACGGACCAAGGACCACATACTGTAAGCTCTTATACGATAAAAATCTCGTGAGGAAATAACTGAATTAATACATTACCCGCTTCTTCATTGTCATCGCCATTTGCTGTATGCTCTAGATAGTTCTCTTTCCGGCTGTCTTTCTTCGTTTCTTCTCTTCCTTGAGCTTCTTTTGTTTTCCTTCCTTCCTTCTGACAAAATCTCTCCTCCAGAATACGAGACAAAGGAGCGGAGTGACTCGAGCTCACTGGCAGGTATTTGAAGAACAATCTACATTGTAGAATTTACTACGAGTATACAGCTCGACAACAAACACTAAAATGCCAGAAGCTTTCACAAGTGAAGAAATACAATTCTTTACTTTGAAATCGACGATTTATTAAACTTCTTTATTACAATTCTTTACTTTGAAATCGACGATTTATTACCTTTGTCAACTGTTCAGCCACCTTGACTTCCTTTCGCAATTCTTCGACGAAGACAAGAGAATTTCGCGGAAATCCGCGCTAGTGCTAAAATTGGATCTGAGCCAACTAACCAATCAAACGCGCCAAATACTTGCCCCTTGGGAATTGTGATTGACAGGCTGAGCCGCCTGAACATATAGAGCGTTTTCACTCACGTGACCAGATTTCTCCATTGTCATGGCAACCGACTTTATCCGCCATTGTTCCATCGAAGCAGAGTTTGAGTAGCGTCACACAACAGTTAAAGCATAATTTACAGTTTTTCAACTACTTTAATGCGCAAAACAACTCATTTTACATTAATATTCTTTGCATTCTCGTCGGCTGTGGCAATAATACGGGAAAAAAGAAGGCCCAGTGGTAAAAAACTGAGTATTTTTCGTGTTCTACGTGTTATAGTCAACCAAGGCAAGTACGTGGAATACCTGACTACGGAAAGAGGAAGATGTATTTCTGCCATAAGTAGAGACAATTTAGCTGATGCTATATGTTAGAAAATGACCGAGTTAGCATAAAGCATTTCGAAGATAGAAGATCTGACACAGTATGTCCCAAGAAAACAAACTGATATCTGTTGGTAAGATATGAAGTGAACCAATCTTTCGCTACTCCACGAAATCCACAATAATCTAGTTTCTCACTCTAGATGTTATGATTTACAGTATTAAAGGCTTTACTGAAATCTTAAAATAATTATACCACAAGAAAGTTCGTTGCAGTCAATTGCATGTTGTATGTACTATCAAGTCGATGATGCTTAGAATGGCACGATCAGTGGAGTGTTTTCACAGAAACCAAACTGTTTGCAATAAATTACTTTCTTCTTTGCAAAGAGGTATAGTATTCTCTTATGCATCAATTTTTCCAACAGTTTATTGAATATGGACAGAATTGTCTAAACTTGTTTGTAAGGCCTAAACTTGTTTATAACACAGGGGTAACTTCAGCTTTTTTTTAAAATTCCTTGGGACAATTCCAGTAGAATTGAAAAGGAAGCATTTATTAAATGTAATTTCTCATAGTAAAGGCTTAGATATGGCATATTTAGTAGCTCTTAGGATGTTGATTGGTATACTAAAGGGTCCAGTAGACTTGCTGGCATTCAGTTTAATAATTTTATTTTCAATTTCCACAGTTGTTATGGGAAATAGAAAGAAATTATCCTGAGATGAAGGTGTGAGATACTGAAGGGGGGATTTATATACTCTACGAACACTTTTAGCCAAAAAATATCCAATATGAACAAAGAAAGTGTTAAAAGCACAATTTTGCCATTGACTTAGGATCCTTTTTTTTTAGCATCGTCAACAAGTAATTTAGTGGGAATAAATCCAGATCTGCATCTAAGGTTGACAAGTTGTCTTATCTCCTTCCAGTCGCCTTTCTTGGAATCAGACTTATTTACATTGAAGTGATTATTTTTATAGTTATTTTACTCACTTTTAGCAAGTGGTTATGCCTATTCCTAAAAGTTTAAATTTTGAATGATAATAAGTACGGTAGGTTTGGTTTTTTATATACTTCTTTAGAATGATAATTGAGTCGCTTAATGCAGTTGTCCATGGTTTGGATTTCATTTTGGATTCACGTTTAGAAATTTGTTTGTTAGGGATATGAACAACAACTATTTCTGAGATTCTAGTGTAAAAGGAATTAAACATTACATTAGGATCACTGAATATGATCTTGAATTAGAGCAGATTCATAAAAATAAAAATCGTCTCATTATTAGATCTTAATATTATTGGGAAGAGAAGAATATATTTTTTTTTACAATTAGGAAGTTAGGTAGATGATCAGTAAGATCATAAACAAGATTTCCACTTGAGGTGAGATGTTTCTGAGTGGTCAGTAATTCGGGTGGGTTGTAAAATGTGTGGTTGAAAACTAGAGGACCCCTAAGGTATTTAAAAAGTTTTCTGTATCTGCGTGAGAATCCAATTTAAGGAGGTCTAGATTGAAATCTCCCAAGGTAATGCAGAACTTATCCTTCCTATGAATCCTGTAAACTGTAGAGTTAAGATTATCCATAAAGTTTTGTATATAACCATTTGGGTGCAGATAAATCACACTACAGATCATGTTTCTTTGAGATCCATTTTGCATTTCTACCCATAAAGCCTCAAAGTCATCTGTTGTTTTTGTGAGTTCAGGACTATTTGTAAATAACTGAATGATCTGCCTTGATACAAAAACCAACTCCTCCAGCATTTGAAAGACTGGGTTGGAAAGTAAATGAATAACCTGGTATTTAAACATTGGGCAAACAGTTTTGGTCAACGTTTAGCTTAATCCCAGGAAGGCAAATATATTAACTCAGACAACATTTGCTGCAAATTATCGAAGTTGGCTGACAAGTTGTTGATATGTTTCTGCCCCTTGAAACAATAGAAACAGAGAAAGGGCGAATCAAACTTAAAGCCACAACATGAAAGTTTTTCCTTTATTCCTATTTTGATTCCATGCCTCGATGTAAAACAGAACTCTTGTGATATGCGAGCCACATTTGCCTTGTCCCGCCATACACTGTACCATTTTGATGGGTTATTATTGAAAGCGTAACATTTGAATCGTTCATTCTTTGCGAGAACGATGAACTTTTTGCCTATTTTATACTCTTTAACGCTATTTACAAACCCTGAATAAGTTGATTATACACCTGTGTGAACTTCTGAAAGATTGGTCCTTACTGTAATTATGAGCCGGTTTCTAGCACTCAAAACGACAGCAAATCCATAGATTTGACGGGAGGCAAGCATTCTGGATCGTATGTTTTATCCGGAATTATTACAGGATCCATTCCAACACAAGAAATCTCATCAGAGTAGGTTTCTTCATGTGGGGATCGAGGTTGTTCACATAATCCGAGAGGGAATATACCGCCATGATGGAAAAGTGGAACACCAATATGGCGTCTCAAATTTCCCGCGAAAAATGTGACGTCACGTGAAAACGTGAAAACGCTCTATAGGCTCGCTCCGCGTTTAAACATATTTAGCTTCTTGGAGCCAAAATAAAGTTGTCCCGGGTAGGCGAGTTATCCCTAGCAGAGCGTTAACAAGGCGCTAGGGTTACCCTGGCGCTCAGCTAGGGTTACCCTAGTGCAAGGGTAACCATAGCTGCCTTATAAACACGTTGATGAAAAAAAGAAGAAATGTGGGAGCGCTAGGGTAACCCTCCTGCTAGGGTAACCCTAGCACTAGGGTTACCCTACCTGCTTGTACACAGGCCCTAAACATATGGTGTAGTATGGGTAACGGTCTTAGAGTACCAGTGGGACACTCCCACCTTAAAATCTGAAAAGTTCCTTTTGGGATTCAGTATAATACACCATCATCAGTAATTCACAAGACACAAAATTACGCCTTATGGCTTATGCAGGTGCCAATGCAACTAAATTTTTCCATTTGGCAACCAAATCCTGAGAATAACTAGCCAAATTGGCGAGAAGAATTTGCATTATTATCCTCAGTCAAACCACATCCAATCATACATTTCATCAAGTACTGCATAATTCGAAAAAAAAACACTACCTTATTGTTACTTAATTTTGCAGGACTTAATTTTTTGCGAATTTCAAAAAATCGCGAAATTAAAGCCCGTGAAAAAAGATTCTTGCGAAAAAAAACAATGCGAACTTTAATACCCTTCTATACAGTTCGTTATAATTAATCAACGTTACGGTCAGTTTACTGGTATAGTCGTCAAACTTGCTCTACTTTGTTACAAAGGAATAAGTCAAACTGTTTTAAGTTTCGTTTTGTTATATGGTTTTGTTCAGCGTGTCATTAGAAACTGTTACTTTGGAAAATTGAAATCAGTGTTGCCAATTTTAAGACTTACTTTTTGTTAATACATACCAGTATTTTGACAATTTTCGCGAAATTTGTTTCATTTAAACATATTTTTTTGGCCAAAACGCGAAATTTAAGTACCGCGAAATATGCCTGTTCCATTTTCGCGAAATAAAGTTCCCGCGAAAATAAGTAACAATAAGGTACATGATAAAATCTTGCTTATCCAAAGGTCTAACATCTCAGATAAACATTATTTGAAGGTGATTGACCTGTCAGAAAAACCTTAGAAAATCTCTTTCATGCATAGGCGTATGAGGCGGGGGGGGGGGGGGGGCGAGGGGGGGGTGCAGCCCCCCCAGTGCCAAAATTTTTCGGGCAAAATGCTTGGAATTCGGGCAATAAGCCTAGAGAAAAATAGAAAATAAGCCGAAAAGTTTAGTCAACATTACGTTCAAAACAAATTACATCAACAGGAAAAGTATTGAAATATACCGAACTTTGTGGTTCAAAAGTCCAAATTTGTCATCGATCTGCTTTCGTTTCCCGTCGCAAATTGCTATAATCATGTTCGATTTTTCTCGCAAATTCTGCATGACCCCTCGGTTTGATTCAGTTGCAATCAGCGTTTCCATAGCTTGAGCGTTTGCGCACGGTGGATTTAGTGCAAGACCTTGAAACAAAGCTGTTTAAAAATGTAATGAAGCTAATGCTTTCGACTCACAGACAAATGTTTAGTTCTCAGGGCTAGCTTAAAACTTCAACAATTTTTTTTTTTTAAACCCATTCATCCCTGAATGTTTTACACGCTTTTCTATTACTTTCAAATGGGGGGAAAACAATGTAAATTGGCTCCCCAGCATTAATTAAATTTTTGCTGAACTAAAATGAATAAATAAAAAAATTCCGAAAAAGGATTCAGTGTATTGACACCTTCGGACGACGCCATGGAATTAATAAAAGAACTTAAAGCAAGCAGGCGAAGTTTGTACACAACTATTTCAATGCACGTTTTATTTTCTATTTTATATGCATCTTTTTTCGGCTCTTAACCCATGACATTTTTTTCGGGCAAAAAGGTCTCCGCCCCCCAGGACCGAAGGTGCCCGTAGGCCTATGCTTTCATGTTGTTTTTAATTGAGCGACATTATTACCGACAGGCAACTTCCTTTCTCAGTTTCAACTTAGCTATGAAAACAGTCATAAAAAATTTACTTTCTGTATTTGGTGTTTCGTGTTGTATTGGAGTTTATGAGGCAAAATGGCTCAATTCAGAATGTTTAAATCCATTTATGAAGTCAAAAACATCGTTGAGCGTTTGCTCGATGCATGATCATTGCATATGTTGTACATTCACCCACATTAATAAGGTCAGGGGTGTCTTCGCGCACTTCATGTAAGGTCACCAAAAGTCTTCCTAGTTCTTGTGCCTCATGAAGCGTGCACAAAAAGCCATTCAAGATTGAAATAAATGCAAATAAGGTGAAAACAATACCTTCTAGAGGGTCAGTCTAGTAAAATGGCAGAGTATTTATTTTTTGGCAACCAAATTTTTGGATTTGGCTACCATTCAAAAGTATTTAAGAGCCAAGTGGCTACCAGAAAAAAAGTTAACTTCGTGCCCTGAATTCAGTGCTTAACTTTGGCCCTACCAATAAGAATTGAGGTATTAATAGGCCCCCACACAGCAATTTTTCCTTGAATTGCAATTTTATGCTGTGTCAACTTTTGTTTTAAATGGCATTGAATGTTTGAAAATCTAGTAAACAGTGTACAGTATTGTGAAAAAGTAAATGCAAAGGAAATTTGTCAAAATTCTCAAATGGTTTTCGGGGCTTTGCAAGGAAATAATGCTACAAGCAAAATTTCCACCACATTTCCTCATACTTTCAAGGCCCCCTTTGTTTGAAACAAGCAAAATTTCAAATGATAATTTGTAATGAATGGTAATTTACCACAAACTTTTGAGCGATTTGATGTGTATGATTTAAGGGCCCACTGACCTATATATTTGGAGCCATTGCTAGGGACATTCACGCTTATATTGTTTGAGCAATTTTTCTTGTTTAGGTATGGTTGAATTTTTTACTCAGTTCAGAACGTAAATATGACCAATGAAGAAAAAGTCTATAATTTTTTATTTTGTGCATGTTATCAGAAAATCATTCATGGATTCATGATCTTTGTTCATTTTTGTATCTTGGTAAGTGTGGGTTTCATTTCATTATGGAAAATATTTTTTAAAGAGATTTCAAATATTGATTTGTCCATAAATTTTTTATTAATTATGATTTAAGCAAATGCATACTTAGTTATATTCCAAACCCAGGTTGGACAACAACAACAACAACAACCATTTTATTTTGCCAAATTAAATAGAAGATAAATTACAGCATAATATAAATTAACTAGAATAGGCAAAAAAAAAAACTACTCAGAATAGAAATAAACTAAACGAGCTGAGTAGTTAAAAAAAAATTTAATTGCTTTGACAAGGTTGTACATAAAAGAAGACAAAAGTAAATAAGACAAGTACTAAGTAATTAAGTACCATGCAGAAAAGAAAAAAAATATAAAATGAAATAAAAATAAATAAGTACAATGTAATTAAGTATGTATAAGTGATAATTTAATTTAGAAAAGTAGGGAAAAAAGGGAACATGGGAAAAAAGAAAGAAAAACAGTACCAGTTAATGTTTGAACTAAAATTTGTTAATATTAGTTTAATACGAGCGAAAAGAAAATTAAAATACTAAGCCAGCATTAACCATAAGTACTTAAATAACGCTTTTTCATAGTTTGCTTAAATGAATGAAGAGATAGACTTTTTAGTTCTTCATCCAAGTTATTCCAGATGGAGGGACCAGAAAAGTGTAAATTAAATTTGCCATAATTAGTTCTAACACGATTGATATAGTAGGTTAATTTTGATGCTAGCCTAGTATTATAACTGTGTTTAGATGATATACCTAAGAAGAAATTGTCGAAGGCTTTAGGTTGGAAGAATATAACATCGAAAAAAACTGAATCAAATTAAGACCGCTGAGTATATAGATTTTTTCTGCAAATGGGAAGTCATTTTGTTAACGCATGCCCAATTCATCTGACAAAAGAACAGTGCGCGCACTAGACTGTAGGATATTGGTGCACAAACGTGTGTTAGGCTTTTAAAATATTCAAAACATTTTTACTGTGACACCTCTTTGCGTGACACAAAACGAAAAATTTCCTTTTGGCCAACTTCAGGGCCCATTTTCTCAGAAACCAATAGAAAGATCATTGAAGCTCGACACACTTTGGTAGCCTATCAAGTGCTGATTGATATATTGCAGTTTGTTTTGATGTAAGAGATAATGCGGATGGGGGTAATTCAGCTAAGCGAACCTCGTCAGTTTCAAGTTTGAAGGCTTGTGCACGCTAACTGAAGCTATAAATTTCCAAGATTTTTTATATTTGGAATTTGCATTTCATAGCCTTTCCATAGATATATAGTTTTCCATGGTTTCACCAAAAATGACACGCATACGAAACATTTTCTGAAAGGCACCCAAAAAAGTAGAATGTTTGATTAAGCAATATTGTCTTGGTTAAAAATTATGGATAATAAACCTGTTTTACATTTTAGAAGAAGTAAAATTTTGCACCATATTATCTCAATAAACATACATGGAAATGTAGCCTAATGCTGGCAGCAAATCCCACAAAATTCAGAGTTCCCAAAGCCGGTGAAACGCTGATATAATGAAGTGCAGAGGGACTGGAGATTGGGAAATGTGTTCATTATAACATGAGTTTGTTAATCATGGGGTCTGTTTCAATACATTTTTAACTCAATACTGTAAGTAACCTCAAATGAAGCAGGTCAGAAGAATATGCAAACAATAGCCACTATTCTGTTCCTAGAAGTGATCAGTTTTCCAAGTGCGAAGGTTGAGGAAAACTGTCATTTTTAGGGAACAGATAATGAGCAAGGATAAATATCAGTGTTTTTGAAGCCAAAAAGAGGCTATTATGTTTATTATCAAATTCCGCCCCCCCCCCCCCCCCTTCCACGTATTTCTTGAGACGCGGCAGTACCTGAAACCTCTTGCATTACAGTCACATCTACCTGGCCCCCATCCACTGACCTAGCCTTTGACATAAACTTGTACTGATATACTAAGTGCAAAACCTTATTTCAAATTTTCGTTGTCATTTCCACAGAAATACAAAGAACATCTATCTTGACAACAAAGTTAACTGAAGAGCCAACGTGATGTCTCATTACAATGTCAAGTGCAACACACCTGTTAGTGAAGAAGAAAATGTTCTTCAACATGAAGTGGCAAGGGAGGTGGCGCATGTGTGCCAGCATTGTGGTCGGTCCTTTAAGAGAAAATCGGCTTGCAAGCAACATGAACGAACACACAGTGGAATAAAGCCATATATGTGCAAGCACTGTGACAAGTGCTTTAGCTGTTCATCATATTGCAAAAGGCATGAACAAACGCACACAGGAGTAAAGCCGTACAAATGCAAGCATTGTGATAAGAGCTTTAGCTTTTCATGGGCTTGCACGATACATGAACGAATACATACAGATGTGAAGCCACACAAATGCAGGCATTGTGACAAGTGCTTTCGCCAGTTAGCAAACTGCAAGGTACACGAACAAACACATACAGGAGTAAAGCCATATACCTGCAAGCATTGCAATATGTGCTTTAGCCAGTTATACCAATGCAAGGTACATGAGCGCACACATACAGGAGAAAAGCCATATACATGCTTGCATTGTCAAAAGTGCTTTAGCGATTCATCGATCTTTAGGAGGCATGAACGAACACACACGGGGGCGAAGCCATATTCATGCAAGTATTGTAGTAGGTGCTTTATCAGCTCATCAAATTGCAAGATACATGAACGAACACATACAGGAGAGAAGCCGTATGCATGCAAGCATTGCAAAAAGTGCTTTAGCCAATCATCAACATGCAAGGTGCATGAGCGCACACATACAGGAGAAAAGCCATATACATGCTTGCATTGTCAAAAGTGCTTTAGCGATTCATCGATCTTTAGGAGGCATGAACGAACACATACAGGAGTAAAGCCTTTTACATGTAAGCATTGTAATAAGAGCTTTTCCCAATCGACACATTGCAAGATACATGAAAAGCAACACTGTAACGCGGGAAAAGTGTTTAAAATGGCAGTAGTATGTGAAGTGCCTTAAACAAGGAAGACATCTTCAGAACCGACAGCAACTCTTGTGGCACTAAGTCCCGTATTGTCTTCGTTAATGAAAGAAAATTTAGGCTAAGTTAAAGACCTTACCTTTGGATTTGTCAGGAGGAATTTAAGGCCCGGGCCAAACGTCGAACTCCACATGAGTTGAACCTAAAGCAAATGACCAAAAACAATAGGTTTTGCTCATTTGCATAACCATTAGTTTGGACTTATGTGAATGTCGACGTTTGGCCCGGGTCTAAGAGTGAGGCATGTTTGTTCAACATTACGATGATCTTTTGAGATAAAAACGCTTAATAATATAAATCTTATAAGTGTATGGTAAGCTCTAAATATCTACAAATCGTTTTTGCAAAAGTTATTGGTTCTTTCCTCTTTAATACCAGAAAACAATTAATGTATTTTCTTCAGTATGGTTAACTCAAGTGCATATGAATAGGAAATATATGCAAAAATGTTACTTAAGTTATTGCAGATGTTAGGTGTTGATCAATAAAATTATGTTATAATAAAAGATGGAGCTCAGTTCCAAGCTATAGGTGTGCTCATTGGTTCAATGTGCTCAGAATTTCTGGGCGAATCCCGATTTCTCGAACCGAACCGGCGAGGGAAACTTCGAAACTTGACTTGAAAAATAAGGAATTTGAGAAATCAGAACACAATCGCAGTAGTGAAGCAAATCCAAGGAAACGACTTTTTGTTCGAGTTATCGGGGATACGAGAAATCTGGATCCACCGTGCAGTGAAAGCCAGTAATTTAGCGGAACAACTCTCACTCCCTAAATGAGGAGGGAGAGGCGTTTATTTCACATTAATTTAATAACGTCAACAGAACAAATAAGATGCGTTGTTTGCTCGCGGATTACGATAGAAAACAGAGTTTGCTTATTTCCCTTTGAGAGTAAGATTTCTAAGCAGTTTTATGCAATTTTACAGCAAAAGAAGTATCTTAATAACATATTTAAAGGGGAAAATTTGTTAAATAACAAGGATTTCTTTAACTGAGAAATTGTGAAGATATCAAAGACGTCATGTTTGCTGACGAGTTTTGTAATGTTTTAATGCAAAATGAGCCGAAAGTTAAAATGTCTTCAGATGTTCCCGCAAACTTCGTAAATCATTGGAAACATTCGTATTGCCTTTGAACAACAGTCGGATAATAATTCAGGGATCTTTGGTCTGGAAATTGCTCAAAATGCAACAAGTTGCTCGAGAGGAAAAAAGTTGCTCGAATCATGAAAAGTTGCCAAAAAGTTGCCGAACAACTCGTGGAAAGCCCTACTCGTGAGCACCCGCGCTGGTTTTTAAATGGAGGAAATAATTCGAAAACTCTTTGAGTGCTACAATGAAAATTTGCCAAAACTGGCACTTATTCCTCACACAGATGTTGCTGCGCTTAAGGTCGCGGGGGACACCTAAGGCTCATCATTATACATTTATTTAAAGCGTATGCACGAAGTACAACGACTCACATCGACAACTTTACGAGATATTTATGACTGGAGAAAAATATGGGCGCGTGCGCGTGATTTGTAAAAAATCCCTGTTTCTTTGATATTTTAACCAATTTAAAACAACACTTAGCGATATATGTTCATATAGATTGTAGGAAGTCTTTGAGCTTATTTTTATTTAAATTTGACTATTTCTGCAACTAGTGTACTCAGAGTAGTCACAAAAATATTCGGCATAAACAATCATGTCCTTTTTGAAAACGCATTGTTCTCACCATAAAAGCGTGGAATATAATTACCATAATTACATCTCTCCTTGGCAAAATGATCGTATTTAGGTCGGGACACCTTCGGAAATCTCAAAGTTTGGACTTTTCCGACAATTTTGTGGCAGAGAATACAGTGCGGATACAGAACTTCATGACTTGCCACTGCAGATAGGTAAACTATGAATACTGTAGTGTGTCATAACAGAAGCGGAATTTTAAAAGAGCGCTTTTAGAAAGAGGTAGAAGACATTAAATTCAAATTTGCGCACTTAAACCGCCATAATTTGCTGGCAAACTTTAAATTAAAAAATCCGCTTCTGTTATGACACTCTAGAGGTACTGACTGATTAGTTTTTGACAAAATCGCAGTGTGCTGTCTTCTACTCGTTCCGCAAACTCTGCCACAAAATCATGTTTTTCCCAATTTGGCACTAACGAGGCTATAACATCGCCGTAAAATACAATCTACCAAATAAAAGATGACATTCACAATCTTTCATCATTTCGTTATGTCTCTGTAAATTTTGAGCTTAATCGCACCCATAACAGCCGAGAAATAAGCGTTTTAAAAGATGCAGGTCAAGCAAAATTTCCCTTCATGAATTTATTCATGCTGTTGGTATCCCCCGCGACCTTAATGCTGTACCTAGTTTAATAGTAGTTGAAGTTGAATTGCTGTGCGCAATGTTGCAGAAGTATTAAGTGATACTTCGGACAATAAGGTGCATCACGCGTTAAGGAGTGAACACGTGGTGCAATTCAAATTATGGCGCGCCAGCCTAGTCCCTAGGCGTTCTCCCCCTGTCTTACGCGAGCGCGAGGTTGGCCTACCGGCCTGGGAACGGGTCAAAAAAATTTCGTTCCAAATCAGTAAGTGGTTGGTTGTTAAATGTCAACCGTGACAAATTTTTCGCTTGGTATTCCACCAAGCCAAAATATCCTCAGTGACGTGAAACATCAGGTGAGAAATCTGACTGAAATTGCAAAAACATCTCAGCGGCGTGAAAGAAAAACCGCTACTATTCGCATTTCATACGCATGCAGTCATTGATATTTAAATCTTTCTACACAGAAAACAAAACTTTGGGTGACGTCTTTCCTACCAACAGCTTGATTGACACAGAATTGCAACTGAACGTTTCCAGGCACCCACGGGCCACGGCTATGCCGTGAAATAAAAGTGCCGACATTCTTCCCGGGGGGGGGGGGTACTCCCTATAATGGCCTATACGGGGAGGCTCCGCCCGAAAGGGGAACCTTTTTCAGGCTACAGGTATATAAAAGGGTAGGGATTTCACGAGTTTAAGTATATGAAAGGGTATGGAAATCTGTCATTTGGCTATTTAAAAGGACCTTTTATTAAAATATTTCAAACAGACGCAATTTATTGCTGTATTATTTTAATTTATTAAGCGCTACCAGTTGATGGGCTCCTGGCGCTACATAAAAACGACAAGAAAACGTCCTATTTTAAGTACACGCCATGTCTCTTAGGTTTATGAAAGGGGTACCTTTTTCAGTTAAAGGTGTACGAAAGGGTTACAATTTCTGTCAAAAATGGTATATAAAAGGGTAAGGGGTTAGAACTTGGGGCGGAGACTCCTCGTATAAAACTTTTTTGAGTACCTCCCCTCCCGGGCATTCTTCCCACTGGCAAAACCTAAAGTAAGCAGTGCCTAGCATGGTCTTGATCTTTTCTTTACTTTGCTGCAGAGAGATGGAATGATTTGCCACATACAACACACGCTTTGGGTGGTACGACAAGGGAGTTATTAAGTAACATTCGTCGTGTTTAATTACAAATTTAGATCATCATGATACAAATATATAAATTATAAGGTTTTCTCTGCCTCGTCCCCAGGCGCCGATTGGCCGGACGTTGAGGCGGTACGGCGGGAAAACAGGGAGCGCGGGGATTGATGGTTAGGGAGCGAGCCGCTTCCCCGTCTGCATCAGGCCCAGAACGCCAAGCGAACCGTGCACGTCAGTCCCACAACACCAAGCGAACCGTGCACGACCAAAGACGAGGACGCCTGGGGACGAGGCAGAGGTTTTCTTATTTCAACTCTTGATCATAAGTTGAATGAGCTGAATGAGATCAGACACGGACAAGCTCACCACTTTTTAAACAGACGTATATTACACATATTTCTTCCTAACTCGGAATATGTCTAACAGTAAGATGAGAACCTGCACCAATCTCACATCACTTTTTTGGGTTTTCCGGCTTTCCCACGTTCCAGTGTTCCAGCTGTACTGTTATTGCAGGACAGTTGCAGGACTTCAGAGACTGGGCACCAGTGTACTAACTGTCATGGCGGCGTACATGTGACTTGTTGTGGAAGACGTTTTCGTTGTTTTCTAAAGGTAAAAGCGTCTATTTGAATACTTTTTTACATCTAACTAAGCTATAGAGTATATCACCTCATTGATCATTTTTAAAATGAGAAACTTTTGACCTGTTTACTCGTACAATTCGGTCTTGTTTCTTGAACAGTTCAGTTTCCCAGTTCAGTTTCCCATACAAAATATCATTTATTTTCTCGCTGGTGCATACACTGTATGGCGGTTCCTGTCCGCTCCAGGAGCCCGTTTCTCGAAGGTCCCGAAAAGTTTTCGCACCCGAAAGGCTATGGCAAAATCTCAAACCTTATAATTACAAAGCTGTTTTATATAATTCCATGATATTTTTCATATGAACAGTGGTTTCCTTCATACAAAGTTTCAGGCCTATACACTTGTCTGTTTTTAAAATACAGATAATTTAAAATGGCTTTAAGGACCCGAAAAGCTTTCGGGGCTTTTGAGAAATGGCCCCTAGGGCCGCTATCCGCTCCACAACTAATCAGTTGCTTGAAGTATTTAGCCTCGACAAAGTTTCCCTGAAAATTACATTTCAAAATTGGTATGCAGGCAGTACAGCAAATTTGCTGACCCCTGGCTGGTAACAAATTAATAACTAAGAAAGCATTGAAAAATACTGATAGCTTTAGGACAGGGGAGAGACTTTCAGTGTTTAGCCTAAATATATGGTCTAGTATAGGTTACGGGTCTTAGATAACCAGTGGGACCACAGGGGGCCCAGGCTCACGCTTTGAAAACTTGGTCAAAATGGCGGCTTCAAAATTATAAGGTTTTGTATGAAACATTATAGGAAAAAAGAGTCTAGATTTGTATGCAAGGCAAAATTATCCTGTGGGAGCTTGGGCCAGTGTACATGTGTAAGGCAGAGCACCCTTGACAGGCACATTTGCCTCCTTCCCCTATGGGAAAAAAGTATTGTCGCTCCGACAATTATCACCCAATCACAGCGTGAGGCTGCACGTGAAAGTCTTGGCTAATTAAAAATGCATCCACTCTCTCTGGTTCAAGGTGTTGGAGAAAGCCAAAAGTTTGCAAACCTTGGTCATTTTTCCCGTATTCTTAAATCGCGGAGAGTGGTAGGCAAATCAAAAATTTGCTGCAGTAAAAGAATGGTCTTCAAACTATGCCCATGCAAAGTTTTGGAGTGAGTGGATCAAATTAAAAGCAATTTTTGGCTCATTTGTGTCGAACAGTGGTGTTTATCTAGCATAGGAAGTGTTCTCCCTTGCATATATTTAGGTAAGAGTAAACTTATATTAAAAATATCGGTTAAATAGGGTTTAAATGCTTTAGAACAGTCAAGAAACGTCACATAGACAACTAGCAGATTATTATATAATTCTTTCGATATGATTTTTTTCTATAATGTTTCATACAAATCCTTATAATTTTGAAGCCGCCATTTTGACCGAGTTGTCAAAGCATGAGCCTGAATTGCAATTTAATGCTGTGTCACGTTTTTGTTTTGAATGGGATCGAATGTTTGAAAATCAAGTTAACAGTGTACAGTATTGTGAAAAAATAATGCAAACGAAATTTGTCAAAATTCTTTGCTTTTTGGGCTTTGCAAGGAAATTTTGCTACAAGTGAAATTTTCACCACATTTCCTCAAACTTCCAAAGCCCCTTTTGTTTGAAACGAGCAAAATTTCAAACGATAATTTGTGGTGCATGGTAATTTACCGCAAACTTTTGAGAGATTTGATGTGTATGATTTAAGGGCCCACTGACCTATATTTTTGGACCCGTTGCTTGGGACATTCACACTTTTAATTTTAAAATTAAAATTAAAATTGTTTTAGCAAGTTTTCTCGTTTAGGTATGGTTGAATCTTTTACTCATTCCATAACGTAAACATGAGGTCATTGGGCAATGCCCATGATCACATGAGCAATAAAGCAAAAGTCTAGATTTCAAATATTGATTTGTCCATAAATTTTTTGTTAATAATGATTTAAGCAAATGCATACTTAGTTATATTCCAAACCCAGGTTGAAAAAATATAACATCGAAAAAAACTGAATCAAATTACCGTAAGACCGCTGAGTATATAGATTTTTTTTGCAAATGGGAAGTCATTTTGTTAACGCATGCCCAATTCATCTGACAAAAGAACAGTGCGCGCTCTAGACTGTAGGATATTGGTGCACAAACGTGTGTTAGGCTTTTAAAATATTCAAAATATTTTTACTGTGACACCTCTTTGCGTGACACAAAACGAAAAATTTCCTTTTGGCCAACTTCAGGGCCCATTTTCTCAGAAACCAATAGAAAGATCATTGAAGCTCGTCACACTTTGGTAGCCTATCAAGTGCTGATTGATATATTGCAGAATGTTTTGTTGTAAGAGATAATACGGATGGGGATACTTCAGCTAAGCAAACCTCGTCAGTTTCAAGTTTGAAGGCAAGTGCACGCTAACTGAAGCTATAAATTTCCAAGATTTTTTATATTTGGATTTCACATTTCATAGCCTTTCCATAGATATATAGTTTTCCATGGTTTCACCGAAAATGACACGCATTCGAAACATTTTCTGAAAGGCACCCAAAAAAGTAGAATGTTTGATTAAGCAATATTGTCTTGGTTAAAAATTATGGATAATAAACCTGTTTTACATTTTAGAAGAATTAAAATTTTGCACCATATTATCTTAATAAACATACATGTAAATGTAGCTTAATGCTGGCAGCAAATCCCACAAAATTCAGAGTTCCCAAAGCCGGTGAAACGCTGATATAATGAAGTGCAGAGGGACTGGAGATTGGGAAATGTGTTCATTATAACATGAGTTTGTTAATCATGGGGTCTGTTTCAATACATTTTTAACTCAATACTGTAAGTAACCTTAAATGACGCAGGTCAGAAGAATATGCAAACAATAGCCACTATTCTGTTCCTAGAAGTGAACAGTTTTCCAAGTGCAAAGGTTAAGGAAAACTGTCATCTTTGGGAAACAGATAATGTGCAAGGATAAATATCAATGTTTATTTTTGAAGCCAAGAAGAGGCTATTATGTTTATTATCCAATCCCCCCCCCCCCCCCCCACATCCATGTATTTCTTGGGACGCGGCAGTACACTGTACCTGAAACCTCTTACATTACAGACACATCCACCTGGCCCCCATCCACTGACCTAGCTTTTGACATAAAATTGTACTGATATACTAAGTGCAAAACCTTATTTCAAATTTTCGTTGTCATTTCCACAGAAATACAAAGAACATCTATCTTGACAGCAAAGTTAACTGAAGAGCCAACGTGATGTCTCATTACAATGTCAAGTGCAGCACACCTGTTAGTGAAGACGAAAATGTTCTTCAAGATGAAGTGGCAGGGGAGGTGGCGCATGTGTGCCAGCATTGTGGTCGGTCCTTTAAGAGAAAATCGGCTTGCAAGCAACATGAACGAACACACAGTGGAATAAAGCCATATATGTGCAAGCACTGTGACAAGTGCTTTAGCTGTTCATCATATTGCAAAAGGCATGAACAGACACACACAGGAGTAAAGCCATATTCATGCAAGCATTGTGATAAAAGCTTTAGCGTTTCGGCAGACTGCAGGATTCATGAGCGAGTCCATACTGGAGTGAAGCCTTATAAATGCAAGCATTGCGACAAGTGCTTTAGCCAGTCAGCAAACTGCAAGCAACATGAACGAACACATACAGGAGAAAAGCCATATATGTGCAAGCACTGTGACAAGTGCTTTGGCCATTTACACCATTGCAAAAGGCATGAACAAACGCACACAGGAGTTAAGCCGTACAAATGCAAGCATTGTGATAAGAGCTTTAGCTTTTCATCGGCTTGCACGATACATGAACGAATACATACAGATGTGAAGCCACACAAATGCAAGCATTGTGACAAGTGCTTTCGCCAGTTAGCAAACTGCAAGGTACACGAACAAACACATACAGGAGTAAAGCCATATACATGCAAGCATTGCAATATGTGCTTTAGCCAGTCATACCAATGCAAGGTACATGAACGAACACATACAGGAGAAAAGCCATATCAATGCAAGTACTGTAACAAGTGCTTTAGCCAAATAACAACTTGCAGGGAACATGAACGAACACACACGGGGGCGAAGCCATATTCATGCAAGTATTGTAGTAGGTGCTTTATCAGCTCATCAAATTGCAAGATACATGAACGAACACATACAGGAGAGAAGCCGTATGCATGCAATTATTGCAAAAAGTGCTTTAGCCAATCATCAACATGCAAGGTACATGAGCGAACACATACAGGAGAAAAGCCGTATGCCTGCAAGCATTGTCAAAAGTGCTTTAGCAATTCATCGACGTTTAGGAGGCATGAACGAGCACATACAGGATTAAAGCCTTTTATATGTAAGCATTGTAATAAGGGCTTTTCCCAACCGGCACATTGTAAGAGACATGAAAAGCAACACTGTAACTCGGCAAAGGTGTTAAAAATGACAACAGTAAGCGAAGTGCCTTAAACAAGGAAGACATCTTCAGAAACAAACAGCAACTCTTGTGGCACAAAGTCCCGTATGTTGTCTTCGTCAGTGACTAAAGAAAATTTAGGCTAAGTTGAAAACCTCACCTGTTGGATTTGTCAGGAGTAATTTAAAAGAGAGGCGTGTATCGTCCATCTTTACGATGATCTTTTATCTTTAAATATGACCCTTGCTTTTCTTCAAATCGTTTTTATAAAAGTTTTTGGTTATTTCTTCTGAAGTACCAGTACCCCTTCAATGTATTTTCTTCTTTGGGTATTAAGCCTTGTAAAACTTCTCATTATTTAAAAAAAAAATAAGTTGTTAATGGTTTTGTGTTTCACTAAAGTGCAGATGAATAGCAAATAAATGCACAAATAATATTAAAGAAATTGCAGATTTTACTGAGGTGTTGATTATGAAGTTATAATAAAAGATGGAGCTTTAATTTCCAATCTTTAGGTGTGCTTATTGGTTCAATGTCCTCAGAATTTTTTTCAGGATCATACTGGGCGAATCTTGATTTCTCAAACTTCACGGCAGGGGAAACTTTGAAACGACTTGAAAAATAAGGAATTTGAAAAATCAGGGAACAATTGCAGTAGTGAAGCAAATCCAAGGAAAACGACTTTTGGTTCGAGTTATCGGGGGTTCGAGAAATCTGGATCCATCCGTGAAGTGAAAGCCAGTAATTTCGCGGAACACCTCTGAGGCCGGAGATAAGTAGTAATATTTACATTTACAGAAATGGATATGGCTGGAAGTTAAGCCACGCAATTGCGCGCAATGTTGCAGATACAGGGAAAATGTACCAGTTGATGACGAAATCCCGCCACCAAGATGCAGATGCAGATGTTGGAAAATGTGCGAGTTCCTGTCCCTACTCAGATGCTCACGAATGCGTGTTGAAAGATGACGGCTACTTTCGCCGATGTAACAGGCATTACCTCCTGCTCAAGAAAATTTGTATTATCAAGTTATTTATTGGCAAAATCTGTTTTTCCATACAAGCACGGTTCGCTCTGTCATTATGCCGATTTCCCATGAATCACGAGCCATGATCGCCTAGCAAGTACAGCTAAGTACGAAGGGATCTGTTGTAATCACAAACAATTTAAGTGAGGCTTGCTTAATGTACTGAAATTATTCCTTTACTGGAGTAAAACATCGTACTAGAAAAATGGGAATCAAATCTCTGGTATCTGGTGAAATTAATGTCTTAAAACTAACAAAAGAGACTCAGGAACCTCGCCACGCACTTAGCACCGACATGCAAACTTGAAGTGATGATTCTAATTTGCATTTTATTCGTCAGTTCCTCGTGGTCTGAACTGTTTCATTCCTTCTCAAAGTAAGGTGGTAATTTGTCGACAAACCTCCAGAAAATGATCAAATTAAAGAGAATTGGGAAGTATTTTGTACTTGAACACCTGGCATGGACCAAGAACTCACCACTGGCCGAGTAGTCGCTTAACAAGGTAAGAGTTTTTAAAAGTTAGCCTTTGAGGAGAAACGAGTCAATTCAACCAAGTAACAGTGCGCGCTATTCTAGTAGTTTAACAATAATTCACAGTGGAGTTGTTATTTGCCAAGAACCGTTTCCCGGACAAAGTTCGTGCACGTGTTCGCTGGTGTTACCCGTTCGGAGTTTGACCGACATGAAAAACTTTCACTGACACAGCAAACTGAACGCCCTAACAAAGATAGAAATAAAAGCCTCGTTCGCTAAGTAGTTTAAAATTACAAGGAACAAAAACTTTTTTTCTTATCAGCGAGCGCACTTTGATTTATTTTGTTATTTACTAGCGAGGTGGCCAGACTGTAAAATGGACTTGTTGTTCCAAGGATGTCTTTCCCAATTGACATTGTTTTTTTACAATTTCAGGTGAAGTACAATTGAAGAAGTCATCCAGTTGATAAAACATGGGAAGAAGAAACCAGCCGAGCAAAGTATTGCGCGAACATGGTAAGCCGTAAGAAATAAACTTGTTGAACAACATGCCGGGTGGTTTCCCTGTGGTTGCTGGCATGAAAATTCGAAACATGCAAATACCTCAGTATTCGCCGCAAAGGCTACTTGTATTCGAGAAAATCTCTGCGAAAGTTTGAATTTGGTGCAGACAGCAAACTCGGTTTTTATTGGGAGCGAACTCGGTCACACTGGGAGCGAACGCGGTATAAGGTGGGTGCGAACTCGGACGGTGCGAAATCGATTGGGAGCGAAACCGGTAGAATTACGACTCATCAAATCATTCGACTCATCACATCATTCGACTCATCAAATCAAAACTCATCAAAAATTCATGTTCACGAGATAAAAAGAGGTTTAATTTTTGTGATAGAAAATGTCTTCTGAAAATGTCAGATTTAACTCAAAAATGGCGATTTTAAAACTATTTGCATTAAAACTGTCGACGGAGATAATAGCAACAGTTTCGCGTATTTTCTTTCTGCTAACCAGCAAGATAAGATTCCAATTTGACAAAATTTTATTATTATTATTATTATTGTCATTATTTACGCCTCATGACGCAAATTCCGCTGAATTCAAACTCACTCAAAGGAAATCCGAGAAATTGTCAGGTTTTATGTTTACGGTGGATTTGTGATTTGCAAAGGACTAATCAAAAGTAATGAAAACTTTACAAAAGTCTTGCTTCCACGTGCAAAACTGCAAATGAGATGGTGTCATGGTGGAAAGCGAACCCCGTTTATTTTTTTCAGTTTAGCATCTTTTGGGGGTTCTCTTCGATTTATAATAAGTGTAATTTTGTACGTTGAAAAAATTGATGTGACAAGGCTCTGGATTCTTATAAACTTGTGAAAGGTACGCTTCTTTAGCACCTACTTTAGTTGCGAAAATTAATTCCCAAAGGAATTTGCCCTGTCACGAAGAATAAGTCGACAAATTGTTGTGAAGTCTCTCTCCTCCGCTGAGGCCTTGTTTACTCTTGTACTGCTTGGAAATGAGGAGAGGCCGTTTTGCTGGAAAAAAGTAAGCGCAAAGAACCTGGAGAGAGAAAAACGAAAAGCGCCCTTAGCCTTTTCCCTGACTGCAGAGGAGAAAGGAGAGTTGACTGTATAAGATTTTAAAACAACATTGAATTTGAAACAATTTTTATTAGTTTTCAATTCGAAACATTTATGATACCTGGAAATGAACAATTACGCTATATATTGGTGTTTTTTTTTTAATTTACTAAGAAACAGTTTGATTCGAGACGTTGCAAGTGATTTCAAAAGGAGTTATCATGAAAGCAAAGCACTATAAACTTTTCTTTACAACTGAAATCAATGTCACGCAAACATGCAAGTAATGGCAACAGCGAAACTAATCGTCGGGCAGATCGCTGAAGAACAGAAATTCTAGATCTTTCAACAAATCAACGGTTCGGCCTACGAATATACACGTATGCACAGTAGCTAAAACCCTCTTTAATCTTGAACACCACAAAACTTTCTCGCATTAGTTGCGGGTTAGGCACACCGGATAGGCAAGCGATTTCCGACCTATTCCGAAGTGACGAAAAATCTTTCGAAAGTTTCCGATCAATCTCCGAAGAACACCGGAAAATCCCGGTTAAAATCCAAATACATGTACATGTTTCTATTTTATACATTTGCTATTATCTCCAACTGATTCCTGTTAACTGTCATGTAAAAACCAAGCTATTCAAAAGAAAATTTTTTCTAGCAGTGTGTCTGCTTGTAAACGGCATATTTGTCGCTCGTGCTCCGACTCAAGAGCGCAGATAGTCCAGTCCCTGAACTCTCCCTTCCGCGCGCCTTTTATAGTTTAGTGAGCTCACTAAGAAAATAATTCTCGACACATATCGATTAGAAAAATGTGCTAGTCTGCAGTCAGAAAGCCTGTCATTCTCGTCAGGGGCACAGTGACAGCCCGTTATAGAGTTCAAAAGTTAAAACTACGAGCGCGTGCGAAAATAGGGTATAAGCGCGCGCGGGACGACGTTACATTGATCTTTGTATCCGCTGTGTAACGTACTGTTTATCTAATAGCCAATCAAGGGTGAATCTCTCTAACAACACGTTTCAACTCCTTTAAAGGACGCGTGGAAGGGAGAGTTCGGGGACTGGACTATAGTGCAGAAAATTTGTTCCAACAATTGAATTGATAGAAAATATAAAAAAAAAAAAAAAAAATAAAAAAAAAAAAAAAAAAAAAAAAAACAGCCCAACGGTGGGCGCTTACCGGTATTGGGGGAAGGGTTCGATTCCCGCCGGGGCAAAATTTTTTTTGTCCCATGCTCGTGTCATGTAGAACATCTTATCTTTATTAATTGAATTGATTATAATTTTAGCCACCTTCATTAGAACATCTTCTACACGTTCTTCTTATTTTAACACGTACTTTTGTTTCTCTTTCAGTATATTTAGCACTGCTTGCTGAAGAAGAAGACAAGAACTCTTAAAGAATTCAAGCGTACAAGACAAGATAGGAAGATGTTAATTCTAGAGGTAATTGCTAGACAGAATATCTTTCAACCGTGCATCATGGGATAGTTCACTCGATATCACTAATAGGTTTTCCCCGGCCTTTGCGACTTATCGCCATCTCATAATTTACTGCATGTTATTCAAATTCAAGACGGTCATGTCTGCGTCTAGTAGATTGGAAGCATTTGGAATGTACAACGCTCTACAACTCTTTAGGAAAGAGGGTTAGAAAACTCGGTATTTTGAAGTACAAGTCTTAGCTCTGAAGGCTGGTTTCCACAATAGTCGCTGCCGATCGAGTCGATATAATCGAGATTGTGAGAAAATTGAAATAATTTATTAACATCAACCAGTACATGATGTGTTTTCCATGTAATTGGCAATCACGAGAAAACCGGAATAGTTCTGGTAAAATTTGGCGCACTTTTGACTAATGAAACGCCCAAGATCTGCAATTATATGGAAACCAGCCTCAAGTCAACTGCACGTTGGTAAAGTTACAGGATTTTTGAGCATTTTTCCATGACTGTCAAAAGAAAATTATGCTTTTTGCAATTGGCATTTGATGAACTTTATAATTAGTTCAAAAATTCGAGCAACATTCTTTATTCACAAAATTTTCCACGCATACGACAGTCATTGGAAAAGTGCTCTTAACAAACTTTATACAGCAAATCTGTTACGTCTACTTCGCGGGTTGTTTCGCCATTTTGAATGTCGTGCAAACGTGGTGCGGAATTCAGTGTTTGTGTGGGGATTTTATGTCGAATAATTTTATTTCTTTAATTTTTATTTCTGAAATATTCAGTCTGTAAACTTAAGCCTTGACTGGTCAAGTTCGAGGGATGTAGACAAATTTATATCCCTCGAACTGGATCGATAAAGTCTTTTGGTTAAATTAGACTGATTATTTCAGAAATCAAACTTAACTGAAATTATTTCACAGTTTACTCTCGTACAGACACGGTATTTCGCGTCACTTTGCTTTTATATTTCCTGAGCAACAAGGCAGAATTTTCGTGTTCATTTATCAAAACTGGCTTTCAATTTATAGTTAATATTTACGACTGGATTTTTTTTACTTAGCTTTCTCCTGTAGCTATTTTGAACTCGTTCAAATTTTCTCTCTTGTTATTGTCGTAGTTAAGTATTTTATTTTATTTTAGATTTTCACATTACTTGTAGTTTAGAATTGTAAATAGTTTGAAATGTTTCTGTTAATCTTGTCTTGTAAATTAGTTAATGGAACACAATAACAAATAACAGTTTTTCAAGTTTAATTGTCTATTTTATTGTTGTCTTTTGACTTCATTATAGTACAAAAAATAAAAAATCGCGCTTTTAAAAGGGGCCTGGTAACTAGGAGAAATGTAGGCTATCTCTTTTTATATATTTTGACTAGGTAGGGTTGCCAAAAGGAAGAAAAATTCTGCGATTTTGAACAGAGTCTAGTCAGAAATCAAACACATACTTGGACTTTTGACGGGACAAATCCATTTGCACAGTGCAAGATTTTTCCCGCCAAAAGACTTAGTATATTTTTGACTCAAAACCTGACACCATTCAAAAGCGCAGACTTTTTTCCAAGGACAATTTTCCCGCCAAAAGACTTAGGGTAGTTTTTTTTCGACTTTTCTCTTGGTCCCTTTTAAAAGCGCAAATATTTTCCCGCCAAAAGACTTAGTTTTTTTTCGGCTTTTTGTTTCCTCTCGTGAAGCTGACTTGGTGGCGAGTAATAAATTATTAACCCCCTAAAAGGGCAACCAATTTTTTGCAAGCAGTGAAAAAGTCAAGTTTCTGTTAACTGAAACTCAAACGCTATCGGGGAAATACTGTTTTCTTCTTGATTTTGTCCAAAAAAAAGTTTCGTTCCTAATTCATGTAAGATATCACTAGGCTAAGCAAGTTCGAAACGATTTACTACAGTCTGCTTTCCTTGACTTGCTGATGACTTCATTCAATCTCCTTGGGTTATCTTCACCTGAAAAAAAGCAAATTATATCAATTTAAAAAGTGAACAATGTAAGAGTAGTTTGTACATCCACAGTGATTGTCACGCTACTTACATTATTCACATACTTCTAGCAATAGGCTGAAAGATTCGTCCTATATTACATGTATAGATACACGTATAACAAATTATTCTTGGATTGAGTAAACCTCAGAAAGGTGAGAAGTAAATTCACCAGGATTTCAACTAACAAGATATGTAGCTTGTATTCACATATATTCATTATAAACCTTGATATTATTTCTTCTTTCCAACGTTCGTTCTTAAAATTTGGTGTTAAATCAAGACAATAATTTTTATCCCCTAGTGGATGATTTTCGTTATTCTCATCACCTTTCTGTTTAGAAAGTGTACTGATAGTGTAATAAGAAGTCAGATGACGATCACTCTGGAAGGGTTATCGTATTTCATGGACTGAGTGCCCAAACTTAAAGGGACTATGTCACGGATTTTACCAGCTTTTTAAACAGCCAAAATTTATATTTGTGTCGCATGAAACCTAGAAGTAATAATCCATTTTTTAAAAAAATTGCTATATTAGAACACTGAAACTATTAACTAGCATTATTGGCTGCCGATGGCGCGGATGGAAACGGATTGCAATTTGAAAACGTTAGGCAAACGTTTTCAAATTGTTTCCGCGCGTCTTCAAAAAATCGATATTTGTAGCCTTATCTTGATTTCCATCCGCAAATTAAGATTATATCTTCCTTTAGATGTTCAAAGATATCGTTTTTTATGGGTTTCGTTGCCTTCCACTAATTTCAGAACAGTTTGACCAAAAATCTGCGAAATCTCTGTGACATAGTCCCTTTAACAACCACCGCCCACAAAAAAATCAAGCTGGTTTAATCATAGAGATCCGTAAATTTACTCCAGACGAGTGAGTGTCTGGGTGAGAGTAGTTCTGAGAAGAATTGGTTTTGGTGACTGACGTTTCGACAACCTGAGCGGAAGTCTGATTGCTTAACCTACAGTACTAACTTTTTTTTAACATCTGACTCTGGAAAGCTGGTATAGAAACTTCTGAGTCTGAAAGCCAATAACACCATGGATAAACCGACCAATCAACTTCAATGGACCAGACTTATAACATCGACTGACAACAACTTTTCACTTGACTATGAAGATGTCTCCCGCTCAGGTTGTCGAAACGTCAGTCTTTCCGTTCTGTGAAAACGTCTACAGCTAATTCGAAAAAAGGTTATCAGAAAAAAGCACAAATGTGCACCCTGAAAGGTGGTCTGGGTTTTCACTTGAGTTTGCATATTGGCCTACTTTAGAGGAAATGTACAAGTTTGTATTTTTGCACTTGAAGACTTTGTTTTTCCTCTCAGAAGGAATATTTTGTTGCTTTACTTTTACTGTCGTATACATGCCTTTGAGTTTTGAAAATTCTTCTAAAAGTTTGCTTGGCTAAGAGTTCCTTGTTTCCACATGTCTGAAGGGAGAGAAAATGTGCAAATTCCTGTTTCATGTCGCCATCTTATTAGTATTCAGCATGTGTAGTAGCTCTCTACTTCTGGCTACCCATACTACCTTTTGGTCTTGTTGTGTGCACTTTTGTGCTTTTTTCCGACAACCTTTCTCAAACTAGCTGTTTCAGTGAAAGCTGGCTCTAGTTCTTAAGAATAGCTTGATTTATTTTTATTCCTATTTTTTGATGAGATTCCTTTCCACCAGTTCAGTGTCATTTAAACTCAACACCGTCCTTCAAACTCAGCTACTCAAATGTCTCATCCCAAGGCATTACTCAAGGAAACCTATGTCCACAGTGAATCAGGGAAGAGAGTCTCCTGGAGAATGTTACATCAATTTGATATGTATACTACCAATATATACATTTTGCTAAAACAAAAACTGCACTTACATTTTGCTATGATGTAGAGAAGTTCTTTTCTTTTCTCTTTTTGAGTTGATCCATTATCAATGAAGTTATCCAGAAACTGTAGGCAAAAGCAAAATAAATCAATCCTTTCTACTGGAGCAGAACACCAGTTTAATGAACCGCATTTAGTAAACACATTTTCCAAGTCTCTTAGCACTTCTGGTGGGATCAGGCATGGTTGCCTAATGGTTATCGTGCTGAACTAAGGATCAAGTGGTCTGGCATTGCATTATGTTATTGGACAAGACACTTGACTCTCATAGTGCCTCTCTTCACCCAGATGTATAAATAAGTACTGGCAAATTTAATGCTGGAGAGTAACCCTGTTATGAACTAGCATCCCATCAAAGGGAAGAGTAGAAAGATTCCTAGTCATTTCACGCTACTGAAACGGGGATATTAGCTCCAGCCTAATGGGCCACTTGGCTCGAATGCAGACTTAGCACTTCTAAGAGCAAGGCTTCATAGTAACATGAAAATGCACATGCCATACACGAAAGCTTAAAATACCTGTACCTCTTATTAATAATGCTCAATATATGACTTTCAGAACTAGTTCTTAATGCCTGGCAACTGACTGCATGGTTGAGCCACGAAGTGTGCATGACATGAATTTCCTTCATTAGTCATCTCTTGCCTGGCCGGATAAATTCCTGCTTACACATTAAAATATTTATTTTGTTCCAAATGTTGAATAAAATAAACCCAGACCAGTTCTTGAATGGCATTAAAAAGAAGTCTATTTCACGCCAAAATAAAGATTAGACTAAGGCCATCCCATTGTATTTCTCCGTTTAGCCTCGTCCGACAAGCTTTTGCAAGTATAATTAGAAAATAGCACAAAGTAAATACGTGCGCTGATTGGTTAAAAATTGTGTTTCTATAACTCGATGGAGACACAGACAGTTGTCGTAGACACGGCAATCAATATTCACGGCGCTGAAATAAGCAATGCAAAAATAACAACTAAGAATTGTGCCAAATTTTAATGTCACAGCTGACAAAAACCAGGTTAAGACTAAACAAATATTTGCACACTTGAAAACAAGCGAGTAAGATGTTTATAGAGCCCGCTACACATTCAAAAATAGTCTGTGAAAGAAATTATCGAAGCGGCTGACATTTCAAAGAAGTATATGAATTGGCGCAACTTCACTCCATTCTGAGCTTTGCAGCACTTCAGAACTATTCATAGCTCCTCAAAAGGACAAGATATTCGTCCAGAATGCCGCGTCAAACTTCTTTTCACAGAAAAATAATGCACTTTCACCTCCAAGGTTCGAGTCGCTCGATCGGCAGCGTTGGTCGTCAAACCATTCGGTTAGGTCGATGAAGCGAAATAAAACCACAATTCCTGACTCCTTCCAGTGCTTGACTTCAGTTAAACCATCGGCTTAGTTATTTCTCATAATTACGTTAACTTTGGGGCCTGTTTTCTTTGTTTGTTTGGCACAAAACGGTGAATTTTAGCCTTCAAGCAAATGTTGAACAGTTGATTTATTTCTGTTCATCGACTCCCTTTCTATGATTGGTTGATTATGTTCATGACGTAAAACCGCGAGGTGAAGAGAATCTACGTTTTGATGTTAAATAAAGCGCTAAATATTACTTTGATGTGCGTTATTTTCTTTGTGCTTTTTTTCTAAAAGAAATAGAAAACATGTTTTCCGTGTTTCTATCGAGTTATAGAAACACTCGTGAAAGTTTGGGAGAACTCAAAAAAGCTGTGGAAACACTCGTCTATCGACTCATGTTCCCACAGCATTTCTCGTTCTCCCAAACTTCCACTCGTGTTTCTATAACTCGATAGAAACACGGAACATGTTTTCTATTTCTTAAATAGAGCATTCCTGACTGTGCAATTCAGCAGGTAATTTCCCTGGCGCGATGATGTTTTTTCCGTGCCTTATTCAACATGTTCTGGGTAAATTTTACAACTTGTACTTGCTCCGAGCCAAACGCTTGAATAAGACAAAATAAATATTTCACACAAACAGAGCGCAGAGTATACATTAATATTTTTAAAATTGGGAATGACTACATGTAGCTACATCGCTACAGCCAAGCAATCGCATGGGTCTGACGAAGTGGTAGTTTTAAATAGCTTAGACATGTCCAAGAGGTCTCTGGTTTCTCTATTTGATTATTCAGTCCTCTCTTCTGGTAAAACACTCGAATGAAACAAAATTATACATTTCACTCTAAACAGAGAGCAGAGTATAGCTAGTTAACATCAAATCTTGCGTGACGCGTGGGTCTGGAACAATTTACCAACAAAAAAAACAAAAACTCCAAAAAAAAAAAGACAAAAAAATGCCAGCCAGATTATGAAATGGCTGTGCACGGTTAATTACTGTCCAATGTATTATGAAGTACATGTGCAGTCCTGTCTACTACCAGCTGAGTAGAAACCTTTAGTCCCCTGGGCCAACCTTACTGAGCCACTCTCATATAAGTGCACACCGGCAGCACCACACCCCAAGAATAGATTATAAAGAGTCGATTCTTTCAGTGTTAACGGTGGCTTAAATTTAGTACCCAGGAAAATGTTTATTAAACATAAACAGGCCGTTACTGAGGGATAATATACCTTGCAATAATAATTGCTACGATAAAAGAAAAAACTCACCTATTGTATGATGGAGAGATCTTTTTTTGCAACTTGTTCTATCATCAGTGAAATCATCTAAAAATGTTAAGCAAAATAAATAATCAATATCATGTACAAGTGCATTAATTCTTACTGGTTTTTTATTAGAGAACACAGGACGGCAAAACCCAGGGCTCGACACTAACACTCTCCCGATTTCCACTGGAAAGTAAATTTTCTTCTTGGAAAATAAAAAAACGAAAATGAACCAAAATACTTACCCGATCTGGAAAGTAAATTTTAGGCTTTACTGGAAAGCAAATTTTATGCTTAAAAGGCTTAAGTGGAAAACAGTGTGTAAAAATTATGATAATGATAAAAAATAGCCAAATGACAATGACAACTCGTCTTAAAAAGACAAATTTTACGCTATTCTCGCATTCTCCGCCATATTGGATCAAGAGAACTCCCGAGGAGGTCTGGGTACTATAAACACACGTGGTATGGTGCAATATTGATCTTCTGTCGCGAAGGTATGTAACAAAATCTTTCCAGGGAAATGAGTCTCTTTTAGTTTGGTTTTTCTCGACGTAGTAGTGATGTTGGACAAAAAGAAGGCGAAAAAGAAAAAGTTGACGAAGGACAAACGGGCAAAAGCACTTCAGATGTACGCGTTCAGGACAGATTTCCCAATGTCCTTATGTTGGTTGAAATTACACTGAATCTACCGCTGTCAACAGCATTTTGTGAGCGAGGTTTTTCAGTAATGGGGAAAATAAAGTCAGACTGGAAATCATGCTTGTCAGTTGAAGTATTAGACTGTCTCATGAGGATTCGTATTGAAGGGACTAGTGTTTCACAGCCGAGTTTAACCCTCAACCTGGAGTGCAGTTTTGGTGCGCTAGTGGAACGAGGATGAGACGTCCAACTTTTAACAACTAAAACAATGCCGAGACACATAGTAAGATTTTTTTAATATTAATTAAACATGGTTAGCAACTTTTGAACTGTCGTCCATTTTGGAAAGTAAAATTTTGAGATGGAAAGTAAAATTTGAAGGCTACTTTCCAACATGGAAAGTCGCGTAAAAAATTAGTGTCGAGCCCTGAAACCTTGATAACGTTTTACAGCAGCATATAATCATGTTGAACTTCGGCAACAAACCCACTTACTGAAGGGCACTCTACCCCAAAGAAATTAAAATACATGTATTATCAGGGCTCGAGACTAACTTTTTTGCTAACTAGCCAAGTGGCTAGTAACAGCTTTGATTCCACTAGCCAAAACTGATATTTTACTAGCCAGAATTTTCAAGTGTTTTTTTTTTTTTTACCATGGGGGGGGGTTTGTGAAAAGGAACATATTTTAAGTAACATTTAAATTTTACGAAAAAATCACAGACCATCTAGACATCTACACGCAACTTCATCAGGTATTCATCTTTATCCGGATTATTTTTGTTTTTTTTTGTTTGCTTTCCTTGCTATTTCTGCTTCCACTTGCAGAAAATACCCTTGGATATCCATAGCATTGCGTGTTGTGTTAAAAACTAACTTGTGTTGCTTTCCAATCACGTACATGTATGTGTCATAAACTAGAAGTCAAAGAAAGAAATCCGTCTGTCGTCATTTGACGACTTTATGGTAAAAAACAGCCGCCAAATGCAACTTTTTAGTCGTCAGATTGTAAAATCAAATTTGGACTAGATCAAGTGTTTAAATCATTTGTAGGAATTGAATGCACTCAAAAAGAAACAAAACAATCTTATCACAAGGTTTAAAACAAATACCCAATTTAAGATTTTGTGGCCACTAACTTTGTGGCAAACATAAGAAACCATTATGAACGTCCAAGGAGTCAACTTGGCTGATGGCGACTGGATAGCGATGCATAACACGAGACACAATCAATTGGCATAAATGATGTACTCAATGTTCAAGGGTTTGCAATGCATTATAGGGCGATTTCTAACAGGACAAGTTTTTGGATGTTTGAGAATCGAAGGAAAACAATGGATCAACTTCTTTTCACTATTTAAATGTTTTAGAAGTAAAGATCTTCCAATTTAATTTTCTGAAAGGACTAAATGTCTAAAAAAGTTACCGTTATTAATCCTCAACACAGTCAGAGAGATGTAATTGTTATTTTGGTGCCTAAACCGCAATTTTTAGTCATCAAGGATGAAATGTTAGTTGCATTGGTGACCAGTGAGTTGCGATTTCAAGACCTGGATCGCCGATTGGTGTTATGGTGTTATCCTTAAATAATTTTTAACAGAAACAATATTTTCATGTTTCCCCCCTCTTTCCTCACAAAAAGGCCTTTGAATATCTCTAAAAAAAGTTACTGCAGCAGTTTGTTCGCTTTTCGATACTTCACCATGTACACATTCTTTTATTACATTCAACACTTCGCATGCTAATTCTTTTCTCTCAGATACGATTTTTATAAATGCAGTTTCTTTGCACTAATGCCTGATTAATTTTCACTAGCCATTTTGGCTAGTGGAAGTCCAAAACCTACTAGCCAAAACTGTATTTCTACTAGTCTTTGGCTAGTTGGCTACCGTTAGTCTCGAGCCCTGATTATGATCACTGGTGGTTGGTTTGCCCAAGGAGATTTGGGGTGGAAAGTGCCTCACAGTTTGAGAAGAACATCATGTTAACAGGTCCTTGCTATATTGTACATGTTTGGTACTATTTACAATGTAATAATACTTATTGAAGGCTACTAGCTACCAGCATTGTATGAGCTAACCTGCATGCTGAATCAGGCATTCTTTTTTTCACACAGAGAAGAGGGGAAAAAGGAATCGAGGAGTTGCCTGCCACCCCTTGGCTGCTCATCTGTCAATGGCGATGTCATCCCATTTAACTGGTCAGGAAATCACCTACAATACACAGATAAACATTTTGTGCAAACCCTTGGAATCAAGAAAATCAAGTAGATAAAAAAATTAGTGAAACAGCATTCTTACTTTAAATTGATTGAAAATAGAGTTGATGCGAATATAATGTTACGGGCAAGCAATTTAAAAAATGACAACTCAAGTTCGCAAAGGCAAATCATTGTTGTGGTTTAAATTTGTTTTATTTGTTTTTGGTTTAAAATGTTTAAACCAGTTTGATTTTTATCTCCTTTTGTTTCAGATTATGATAATGAATAAAAATTAAGACAATAAAATATCCCGGTAAATATTAAATCAATATAATTTCTAGTTCAAAATATAATCAAGTTTTCTTTTGGGCTTATTTCTTTCCATTCCCGGGGGGAGGGGGGTACTCAAAAAAGTTTTATACAGGGAGGTTCTGCCCCGAGGTCCAACCCTTTACCCTTTTCATTTTGACAGAAAAGGCACCCCTTTGGTATACCTTTTATTGAAGAAAGGCAGTGGCGTAGCCAGGGGAGGGTTCCAGGGGTTCCGGAACCCCCCTTCAGGATATCACAATAGCTAATTCAAGAGAAAAAATATACAATCACATCGGAGATTTTAAGAGAGACCTGCAGAACATTGCACGGATTGGTACAACATGGCTACCACCACAGCGAGAAAAGCAGACATCGAGCCCTCTATGCCACGCGTTGTTGGTCGGCAACAGCACCGAAGCAATGTCTGAAGCAGAATCACCCAAGGAGTACTACAAAAGAGCGCTTACAATTCCTCTGCTAGATCACCTTATCTCTGAGATGGATTCATACTTCGACCCAAACAATGATGCTGTGATGTCTTCCCTCCTGTGCGTACTACAAGCTTTGCTTGTTTCTCAAGAAGGAAACCCTGTTCAAGCTGCCATCCAGTACTATGCAGATGATCTACCATCACCCCAAGTTGCAGATGTGGAGCTTGCCTGTTGGCGGCGAAAGTGGCTAAGTGCGGATCAAGACCTACCAAACAGTGCAATTCAGGCCTTGGCAGAATGTGACAGCGATTTTTATCCAAATGTGCACAAGTTGCTGCGCATCTTGTGTACGTTGCCAATTACTTCTGCAGAATGTGAGCGATCGTTCAGCACATTGCGCAGACTAAAGACATACCTGCCGGCTACAATGACCAGCGAGCGAGAGTCAGGACTTGCTCTTATGAACATACATTACAACAGACAAATTGACATTAGTGCAACAGTCGACATTTTTGCACGGAAGCATCCACGGCGCCTACTTCTGGCTGATATACTAGTTGACTAGTGAGTGACGGTACGCCGGGAGTGAATGGTACGCCGGAAAAATTACCTGGTACGCGGGATTTTGAGCTTGCCTTCTAAGAAATACTAGCTTCAATTGACGCTAAAATTGCTAAAAATGTATGCTTAGAATCAAGGAGATGCCATTTCTGGGAACCGCAAATTTCAAAATTTCCCGGGGGAGCATGCCCCCGGATCCCCCTAGAGGAGGAGCGCCTCCGGCGCTCAGTTTTACCTTCACAATTACAATTCACATTTGGAACCCCCCTATACAAAAATCCTGGCTACGCCCCTGAAAGGTACCCCTTTCATATACCTACACGATAAGACATTATACTTAAAACAGGAAGTTTTCTTGACCTTTTTATTTAGCGCTAAAAAAATTAAGACGATACAGCCATAAGTTGTGTCTGTTCGAAATATTTAATTTAAAGGCCCTTTTAAATATCTTAATGACAGAATTTCCTACCCTTTTATATACCTGAAGCCTAAAAAAATGTACTCCTTTTGGGTGGAGCCTCCCCGTATAGGCCATTATAGGGAGTGCCCCCCGGGGTTTCCATTTTGACCTCCAATAACAACAAATGCAATCTGTAGAATCTGAGCCTACTGTAGTGTCCCACAGGTACATGTACAATCGATGTTGCTCATGTTTCACAGAAAACAAAACAGTCCTTTCCCAGAAACTAAATGGGTATTTCATGTGGAGGAGGACAGGGGGGCATGAGCCTGGGAGAATAGGGGGCAGGTGGGGTACAGGAGGCGGGAGAAGGGAGGGTATAAGGAAGCAGGATTCCCATGGTGGCGGGAACCAGGAGAGATAGCACAAAGAGGCGGGAACCACTAAAGAAAGGGCTGAGAAAGGAGAGTAAAAGGTTTAGGAGGTTCAGACCCCACTGTCTCAGGGTCGTAACCAGGTATATTTTTTTATCGCTGATCCCAAATTTTAGCTCTAAATTTTGATTCCTGATCCCCAAAATGTGGCAACATTTGATCCCTGATTCCATTATGATCCCATCTGATTGGCTGATCAGGATCCCATGACATGCCATGACTTGTGACGCGGGATCCCGGGTCCATGATCCTGATCCCGAGGCTGTGATCCCTGATCCCATTTACCTGGTTACGACCCTGCTGTCTACCCCACTTTCCGGCATGTTCAGGAAAAAGGGGGACATTTTTTAACCAGATATTTGATAACTTGTGAGATTTCAAAACATTACAACCAAAGGACATGTATTTCATTATTTCTCTTCTCCCTTCAGGTCTGTGCGCAACATACAAAGCACTCCGAGACATAACATGTACATGTAGCTATAGAATTATATGCAAATGAGATAGTGCTGCTTTAATACTAGAAAAGTGGACGGATATAATTTTTGCAAGAAATCCAAACTACACCGAAACAAGTTTTTTATAGAATCACGAAGAACTTACTTAAAACACTATAAGCGACTTTACAGTTAAATATGTCGTCTATTCCCCTACAACTCGCACTGACTAAATAAGCAAACTTTCACTATTAGACCTATTAAATTGCATGCACATGCAAGAGTATATGAGCTCAGTTACACTAAAGTGTACTCACCTCACGCTTCTCTCTTGTAGGCTGCAATTCTCAGGTAAATGAAGAAGCATTTCGTGTCGTTTCTAAAGCGAATACTTTGCTCAAACTTCAGCAGAACTTGCAAACACCTTCCTTTCGGTGAATCTTGAAGCAAAACACACGTGCCAAAAGTTTGCTCATCCCCAGTCTCCCAAGGTTTGGATGATGGGACGTTAGCTCCAAGAAGCAGGGTCCTTTGCGTCACGCAGGCTCGATTTTCCAGCAAGACACTAGTACCTCTCTGGAACGTGTGGAACTTCTATTTTCATTAGATCGTTCAGAACACTACCTTAATTGGATTGGAGTTCGATAAGGATTGGGCGTTTTAACTGCATCGTACCCAAAAGTCAAAGACGAAAAATGGCCGCGCAAGGGAGAAAGAGAAGAGGAGACTGGGGGAAAGGGAAGTCTCTCCCCTCCCCCCTTCTAATGCTCATAGTTGGTGCTGGTTGCTCAAATCAAAAGGCAAAACGCCTGAGAAGGAGGCTGTGGTGTTAGTCCCATAATACCGGGGGAGGGAGGGGGTAATTAACTTTTGATACTTACAAAAAGCTTTTCCATGAAAAGAACCGGAAGTGAAACAAATTATTCCAGGAAAAAAATTATCAGTATTCTTATTGACTCCAATAGGCGATTTGCATGATGACATCATTTGACTACAACTACCAGAATCCTTCGCTTTATCTTTTTATCATTCTAATTAGAGCAATTGTTTTTCAAACCCCACTGCGGATTCAAAATTTGAATAATAAAAGAAAAGCGAAATGAATTCTGGTAGTTGTAGTCAAATGACGACATCGTGCAAATGAGCTATTCTCAGAGTTGACACACTTCAATTACTGTCAATTTCATCTTTGCAAAAAAAAAAAAAGGATAATCAAACTCAGTAAACACCACTAATGCACATATCTTCTATCTGACAAACTAACTAAAAATTGCCAATTGTCTGAGCCCTTGTAAGCGTCATCACCGTTGTTGAGGCTGTTCGGATATGTGTCAGCATAACTCAGGTACGAAGATACATATCAAGAGTCTAAAGGAGGTCTTCTCGTCGCGTGTGCATTTATTGTAAATTAAAATCCATCAACGCAAAATTTTGCGCTCATATAAATAGCACTTTGGAGAAAGTGTCAGAGCGTGTTTTAACTGGTTGTTACGGCATTTGTTTACCAACTTCCGCGTGCGAGAAAGAACCAATCAGAAGCGCTATGGTTGATCTCTTTACGGGCTTGAGTGCATCAGTGTGACAGACGTCTAGTCTGTCGCTCGCAGTGGAAATCGACTAACAAAGTTTCTTTTCTCAGGTTAAGATTAAAATAAAAAGTTTTCAAGTATTAGTTTTGAAGCTTAAGGAATGATGAAAGTTACAAGCAAGTGAACGAGCTTTTTTTTTCCAAGACAGGATTCCAAGAAAACTTAGAAACCGGAAGTCAGTTAACAAATTCTGAGAATCTTATTAAATTTATTTATTAAACAGGCAGTTTATTAAGTATATATTTATTCAGGTTCATCATTTGTTTACTGACTGGCCAGTTCCATATATAACGTCATTTTAATTACCTCTTTATCTTTTGCAATACGTCGACAAATTTTAGCTTTATGTGGTTCTTTTTTTACTTTTTACCTCATGGTATCATGAGGTATAGTGGGGGTTTGGATGTCACTCCATTCCCGTTAAACAATTAATGTTATGCATTAAATCCGCATTAAAAGTGAATTAAACATGTTTACCCCTGTCTCCCCTGCTAGGTTTTGATTTGTCCACAAAGTCGGGCCATTGTCTTTTGTTGATATATGTGGGGGAGAGGGTTGGAACAAAGGCGGCAGTACATGTTTTACAACAGGAGCTGAAATGGCGTCTGTCGTGTGGAGTCCGACGCTAAAATTTTGTTCCTTTCGCTACACCTTTGTTCAAAATACACTTTTGAAGACCTCACAAACGATCAGAAAATGTGCTCAAGAATGCTCAAGTGAACAAATGGGTTTTAAAGTCTTAAAAGTGGCGATGTATTTATCACGGCCATCAAGATGTGTTTGGACGACGAGGTATCGATCAGGCGGAGCAAGAATGCACTACAGTCTGCACTACACGAACTACTCGGAATGAACGCTTCATGGTCTGGGCCAAAAAAAGTAAGCCACCCACCTTCTACTATATTGGATTTTGAAGTTTGTAAAAAACTCACAGGACGTATGATTTTTAAATTAAATGCGCTTTTGATATTTCGTAATTCGCTCGGAAGCTGTTCGAAAAATGTCACAAACAGATTTGGTGTCGTGGATTTCATCGATCAGAAGAGGGCTATTTGGAGGTTTTTTAGTTTCTCAAATTTATGAAATTAATGTCCTACACTTTAATTTTTTCCTGGATTGTCCGGCGGTTTTTTCTCGGGCAGCTATAAATAAACAAATAATTCCCAGACAGATGCGTAAATCTCTTCACTTAAAAAAGTCAATATTCCCGAACTTAAGATTGAAATATGAAAGAAACTTGAATTAAACTTTGCTTAGAATTTAATTTCATTCAAGAAGAAGCAAGAAATGCATTCCAAAGCTTCCAGATATCGAAAATTTCGAAGGCATACAAATTTGCATGCGTAATTAAGTTAGGTCTGGGTTATAAGACAACACGAAAATGGATTTAGTGTCGTGGATTTCAATTCATCGATCAGAAGAGGGCTATTTGGAGGTTTTTTTTCGTTTCTCAAATTTATAAAATTAATTTCTTACACTTCAATTTTCTCCTGGATTGTCCGGCAGTTTTTTCTCGGGCAACCGGGCCTTTAATTTTCCTAAAAACTTGTTGCCCGAACGCAACTTGCTGCGTCTCAGACGACCAAACAATTCAACGTGACATTTGACACGTCACGCATTGCGCGTGATAAATTATATTCTCGGAACGGGATAAAAGCGAAAGTGATAACAAAGCATTTCTGTGTTCGTTATAATAAAAAAAAGTTCCATATTTGGCCACAAACTTGCCGGAACAGGCTTTTACCTTTAAAAACCTCAAATGTTTTGGGTGTTATGTGTCGAGAGTGGATTTAACTGCAGGGTGGCAAATCTTTGTAAAAGTTTCTTCTTTGTCTCCTTATTTATTTTCCGAGTGCTCTCATCAACAATTTTTAAAAACCTCAAATGTTTTGGGTGTTATGTGTCGAGAGTGGATTTAACTGCAGTGTGGCAAATCTTTGTAAAAGTTTCCTCTTTGTTTCCTAATTTATTTTCCGAGTTTAGTGGCTCGTAGCCACTTTGATTTACTGTGCGGTGCCGTGCCTCTCTAGCCAAAGAACTAAAAGAGGTGGTCAAACATTAACCGCACGGTTACAAAACTGATTAAGTTTCTTGTTCTTACTTGGAAAAGAGGCAAAGGTTCATAGAATAATAAACAGATACCATGAGGTGGCTCGAAGGAAACTTCGACATGCAGTTATTTTTATTAACCTTATATGAGTGGAAAATACGGAGTTTATTTCATAAGGCTTTTTGTTTATGACCGTGACCAGTAAACCGTGAAAAGTGATTTCATTCCTGGGTTGATGGATAAAACTCTACATTGCTACTAATCGTGCAATTTTATTCAGTTGGCAAGGAATTTAAAATTTAGAAGTATGTTCCAATTAATGTTGCTTTACCGGTATAATAGAGCAGGATACCGTTAAAAGCTTCAGACCACAGTCATGCAAAATAACTCAAGTCAAAATTCCAAGAAAAAGACCGGAAGTTCAGTCATCTTTACATTTCCGAGAATTACCCTCCAGTATTTTTCTCAAAAACACATTCCATTTGCCTTTGTATAAAGCTTGCCATGGTTGCAGCTTGTACATAAACCTTATGTTACAAACCGGACTTACGATAGTTTAAATTGCTTTTCCTTTCTCAGCGAGAACTTCCAACGCCTCACAAATGTAAATGAATGCTAAGCCATCATTGAGCTCAGGTAAGACTCAATTTTTATAGTTAAACCTTGAATTGCATGTGTTTATGGCAGTTCTGATTTGTTAGTGTCTACGGACGAAATCCTTTATTTTGACGATTCAAGTGAACGCTTTTGAGCAGTAATTCCATGTGTCTCTGTTTGTTAGGCTGACGTGTACAAGGTACGGTTCTAACTCTTAAGTCAGTGGATGGAACCGAAGTGTGTTGCCATTTATAAAGCTATTCAAAACTATTGAGAAGTAACTTCATGTTGTATTGTTTTTATGTTGTACAAGCTGGTTTCACCTGCTAAGTCTGTAGATGAAACCCTGGTGTGTTTCCATTCAAATGAAAGAGACTTTAAGCAAAACTGTCTTGTGGTCACCCTTTGTCTATGGACAAAATCCTAGCGTATAACCTGACAGCGCCGTTGCTAGTGACCGAGTCAAACCGAGGCATTAACCTCGGTAAAAATATTTTTTTTCATGTTCCTTTAAGAGGCTTTATGTATTTCTAGTTAGTAAGTGGTCCACACTTGGCCAAATTAGTCCTCAAGTTAGGCCAACCCATAAGCGAGAATGAGAATGCTGGACATGTCGGACTTTGTGCATGCGAGAGAGAACTTCGGTGTCAGGGATCTTGTCTTGGCCCGTTGTCCACACGGAAATGAAAGCTGAAGAGTGTAGTGAGCGCTGTTCACGTCGATCCAACAAGTTTTTCTGATCAGTATTGCCTAGGTAAGGTTTTTTGTCTAACTGCGGCCCAAAATCATTTAGATAAAAGCTGTTAAGCGAGCACTACTTTCATGTGATATTGTTTTTATATTATGCTGCACAAAATGATTCAAACTATGAAGTCTGCGATGAACGTAGTGCCTTATGACCGTATCATTCAAATGAAAGATATTGATTTGTACCTTCGCGTTATTTATTATGGCGTAGAGTGAGGAATAGGAATGAAAACCTCGCGTTTCGATCGTTCCATGCAAATGCAGTGAAGCTATAACAAACAAACTAAACAGTCATTTTATGCGGTGCTGTTTGTTGTGTTGTGCAAGGTGGTTCTAGCTATTACGAATGTGGTATTGTTTTTTCAATTTTGCAAAGTGGTAGAGTTAGAAAAGACGTTAAATTAATACTATGGCACTTTCTAAAGGATTGTAATGTAAAATTTTGTGGCTTTTTTATTTTTGCAGTTTTGGGATCTGAAACTTTCTTATAGTGTATCGTGAATGGCAGGATAAAACTCCGTAAATCAGCAAAACCTTTCGCAATAATGGGTAATTTTTTACCAAAACAGGTATGTATAAACATAGTGACAAAGAAGTCTCTAATAGAAATTTTGTGCGGTTGTTAAGCGCATAAGTAGTGATTTTAAACGATAATTTTAAATTGTAAATAATGCGCCAGATGGAAAAATTGTCTCCTTACGTTTCGGGGTTACTGCCCCTTCTTCAGTCACTGTTCAGTGGAAAATTTGAAACGCCAACTAACCGTGTTTAAACATAGCTGGTGAAATATTTTTGGTAATACTGAAAATGGTAAATAATGGAGCACCATACCGAAACAGATTTGAACGTCTATCGAACTCTTTGTGTTCTTTAAAGTGTGTTTCCGCCATTTGTTCCAAGCACCCTTCAAATGGAATATTTGTAAAAAAAAAACTTTTAATTGGAATAAACTGGTTTAATCAATCGGTTAAGTCCACATGTCTTAGAATTTCCTCTCTTTTTAAAATTTATAATAACTGAAAGAATGACTGCGTACGAATTATCCTCAGGCATATCAAATATATGAAAATGCTACACTGTGAACTCTGCATGACCACTGAATAAAAGCTCTTTCGTTAAATATTTTAAGACCGGTTATTGTGAACCATCTAAACAGCGTTAGAGTAAGTAAGTACCACAAATGTTAGTAACAGTTATTTAGAACTGAAGTACATGTAGCAATTGCAGCTTTCTTTTGACTCTCCAATTATATTCTTCTTAAATGTTATGGTTCTAAATTTTAAACCTTAAAGTATAATTTGTACAAACTATTTGCAAGCTAAGTTGACACTACCATCACTTTCAGCCAGAAGCAAGGGCAACACTTACTCCGCCTGAAGATTTTCGAGAGCTAAGTGTTATCCCAACACACGAGGACATCTTTACGCAGAAAGAGCCCTTTCTGAGGGAGAACAAGATCGAGGGGCACTATGACAGCGAGGAACATTATTTGGACGTCCAGTTTCGGCTCCTTCGAGAGGACTTCATTAGGCCCCTTCGTGATGGGATCCAACAGTTAATGGCCATGGGCACTCATAGGAATAGGAGAGATGATCGCTTACAGGATGTCAGAATCTACGAAAATGTGAAGATCCTGAATCCTGTATGTACCACAAATGGAGTCGCATACAAGATCAGATTTGATATTACAAGTTTCCATCGAGTGCAGTGGGAGAACAGTAAAAGGCTCATCTTCGGTTCACTGCTGTGCCTGTCGAAAGACAATTTTAAGAGTGTGCCCGTGAGAGAAAGCAACAGGTAAAAGTGATACAGCTCATATACGCAACAAGGGGTAGGAGCAGAACCCACCACACCACTTGATTGCTCCTTCTTCTTTACAAAATACTCAAACAAAATCTCCCTGGGGCGCGGAGAAAACTGAAAAAAGCCGCCATATGCTCCCGAAGAGGACAGAGAGAAAAGGGGTGTTGGGGACGGGGGGGGTGTGGTCCGGGACGTTTCGGTTCCCTGGGATATGGGAGTAGTCGGGGTCCGCTGCTTTAGGGGGGGCTCCCGCCCGCCCGCTTTTGGGGCGGTCTCGCGGCCTGGTCCTGGCGGGCTGCGTCCGTGTCTTCTTCGGGCTCTCCCATTCGGTGTGTCCGCTTCGTCCCTGTCTGGGTCCCTCCTTTCGTCGTCGGTTGACGGGCTTCGTCGGCGCCTTTCCTTTCCCCCTCCCCACCCTTCCTCTGTCCCTCTTCTCATCTCTCTTCCCTCTACTCACCGTGGTCCTCCGCCCTCGGGGCATGCCGTGTGTAGCTGTGTTGGGCGTGGGTGTAGCGTGTGGGCTGGCTCCCTTCCCTTTGGTCTTTGCCCCGTGCGCCCGTACCGCTGACTCAGGCGCGGGCGCTGTTTTTCCAGTTTTTTTCCTGGCTGTGTCCTCCGGGGCTCTTGTGACTTGCCCGGCCTGTGCTGTTCTCGCGCCTCTGGGTCGGTGCAGCGGGGAAAACTTGCATCTTGGTGGTGGTGTGTTTTTCTTCTTTGTGTGCTTGTTGGGCGGTGGAATCTTTCGCTGCTATTTTTTTACTTCCGTTGCTTGCGCTCCGAACCTTCTTCTTTCTGCTTGGGGGCTTGTGGTGTGTGTGAGATCTGTCTGTGGTTGTCCCAACATTTGTGGCAGTGTTGGGTACCATGTGAATATATGTTTGTTGGGGTGGGCACTAGTGGCTACAGGCTCCCGTTGGGAGAAGAAATCAATAGGGTTGAGTGATGTTTGCAGATAACGCAGTGAATTTTATCTTAGAGTCTTTTTTCTTGTGGAAGTGGTCATCAGTCAGCTATATATGCATATAGTGAAAAATGGCATTTTTGCGGTGCCATAACTTGGGGAATAAAATATTTTGAGTTGATGTTTTGCCCAGTAAATAGCTCACCATACTATTTATGCTAAGTTGGGCGAAATCGGTGATATGAGCTGTATCACCTGTTGCCTGTCCTCTAGACACACTCTAAGAGCTTTGCTTTTGCCACCGTCGCGAATAGGGAGCTTAAGGATATAAGAAAGGTAAGTAGCGTTGGAGGAAAAGTGCTTCGTCGGGCAACTGAAATCAAGTATAAAGAAAAAATATTTACTTATATGACATGAATGCTTATGGTTTGAATTATATCACTATGATATACTCGAAATATAGTTTATGAGTTAATTGAACTCTAATTAGCCGTTAAAAAGCAGTTTAAAAAAACTAGCGTGCTGGATAGTTAGGAAACTCAAGATTTAGTCCACCACCATCGTCCTATTCCATAAAGTTTTTTCCTTCTTCAGCCAAGCACTACACACCTTTTAACTTTGACCAATCAGCGTTGCGCCACAGTTGATATCTTTAAAATTACAATAGATACCGGCCAACCACGGAAACTTCCGTAAAAGGAACATGCAGGTAGGGGCTCGTATGTATTTGATAGAACTGTGGGCGTTGGTACACTTGCAAACTTCTTTCCTTTCGTTTTTGTCAGGGTGAGATTGAAGTACGTTTTGTGTCGCTTCCTGGTCAAGGCCGACCACGGACGGGGGATTTGTGTCAAATGGTGGAGTCTATTGCTTTCTTTGAGGCGTACCGTCCAGTGCTGGAGGGACTGAAAATGATTCCTACTGGAGAATTTCCATTTAAGGTACAATAATCCGTTATCATGAACCCAGTGCTTGAGATTTTTACCGTACCAAGGACCGCGGAGAGCATTTTGAAGTGGTAGGGCTAAAAAGCTGGCTAAGACAAGCAAGCATTATTAGGGGTCACTTTTCCGCCATTTTATCATGTGAAAATTCATATCGGAGCTCGGCGCGCGCTGAGCGGAATAAGCTCCATCGAGCCGAGAAATTTTGCGGGTCGCCGCTAGCCCTATACGTACGCACGGATTAGTCCTGGAGATGTGGAGGTTTCTCGCCCGTGGCTAAAGAAAATGAAGGAAATTACAAACAGCATATAAAGCTCGCAGGGCTAGACAAAATGTAGACAACGGGTAAAAATACTCAGCAACACTACACAGCAAAAGATCTGAGAGGTTTATTATCCAACTGCTCTATTTTTTTTTCAAGTGTGAGTGTATCGAATCTTGATGCGCCTTTACGTAAAAAAAATTGTGGCTCTCGTTTAATCATTACACGGTTAAATTTTAATTTTATTGGTCTCTGGTCGCATTTTTCGTACAACGAGCAATTGACTTAATTTTCTATCGACTGGATGATGTGGACATTTCAGTTAGATCTAAACGAAGTTATGTGTGTTTACTGTGTAGGCGGAATGAAACTGCGAATAAAAAGAGCGACAGAGAACTTTCTTTCTCCCACGATGTCCTCAAAAGTCATTTATATCAGTTAGTGAAATTTTGGAAAACGAAAATTGTTTACGAGGAGACCCGAAATATTTGCGAATGATATTCCTTGTGCAAGTCCAGTTTGCCTCTTTCTGTTGCATGTTTGCTGTTGAATCTGCGGCTGTCTTCATCAAGAATACAATAACTTTAGCAAATGATTGTGTTAATAAGAAGCTAAGCACTACATAGGTCAAGTCCGCTGAAGAAAAAGACAGGACCCTGATGCAAGCTAACAACCTCTACTGAATATTGCTGAGCCTGATTTTATGACAGAACATTTCATGGTGTTTTTACTTTCTGAACGCAATTTCGATAGATTCCGTGTGGGCAAAGTTTAGATATTCTCCATTTAGGTTATTTTTTTTTAAATAAATGTGGAGCTCCGCTTTTACATGTTTAATTATATTATCCTTTTCATCCGGAGCCCTAGAATATCAACCCAACCAAAAAAGTGGTAGGGCTATAGCCCTACCAGCCCCTCCCCCTCCGCGATCCCTGCGTACTAGACATTTCTGCACAAGTGACTCTCGTGTCTTTGGGATATTATTATATCACGGCATCTTGCTGACTTTCTGTAAGCATGGCATTACTGCTGCCAAATCAATTGTAACCAACAACAGACTAACTAATAAAACTTACTAGTTCCCGTAGTCTCGAACTGAAAGTCCTTCTTTTAGCTTTAAACTGTAGTTAACGGAAGCGTCTACCAATAGGAAGCAGAAAAGGCTTTATTTCCATATTATTTCCGACACTGTTTCAAAGTGATGCTGGTGGTGAATCTTTCATTTTATTTTCATTAGTTAACCAAATAGATTTTCATGGCATCTAGTTTCGTTTTCAAACAAAAGCAAAAGGAGTCTACGATATTAAGCTATTAAAAACCATAGTTCTGCACTGGCTGCACGTTTTAGTAACTATGTCGTTCGTATTTTGCAACTTTTTTTTGCTTCGAATTCGAAATACCCCGGTTATAACTAAAATTTCTTTTGTTCATCCAGAGGTATATCGTGGAGTGTGACAGGAATATCCAGCCACCAGCCTATCTGACTAATCCGGGTGGCCAGCAAGTGCTGTTCGATTTTTCTGCGATAATGTCGAACGAAGAATCCCATCGCAACACGTAAGTGAGGAGAATGTATTCCTTACCAGTTTGTACATTTTAAATTTCAGCGCTAGGTCCTTTCTACTCCTCCCAGGGTGCGTTCCTTTTGGATGATCTGGAACATGACTGAATGATCCAAGATCACTCGAATCATGGTGCATCAAAGGGGCCGATGAATCCTTGTGTCCCAGAGTGGATTAATCGGCTCTTTTGGTTTGCCATGGTCCAAGTGATCTTGGACCAGATCCGAGTCATCTCAGAGGAACGCATCCTAACTTTCCCTCTAATTATCACCACATGAAAAGTTAGTATAAGCATGCAGAAGAAAAGAACAAATCAGACGCGAAAAACAATCTAAGCGTGTAATAAAATGTTCCCAGCTAGAACTAGAAAACACATCTCCAAGGTGCCATTTCCAGGTGTCCGCGACATTCTAGATTGACGATTTCCTTAATTTATATAATTAGTAACTCTTTTTCAGGACAAGTTCTACTAATCCTCGAGAAAGAAGCAATCATTCCGGTATTAGAAAATCTGGTAAGCTGGCAAACGTTACATATAAAGAAGTTGTTTAAGACAATGACTGAAGTAAATGGATTCAGTTTTTGGCGTTATCTTTCACTACCTATTACAAAATTTGAACGCTTTTCTTCGACGTCATATTACCAAACCATTTTGACGTAGCTCCTTCAAAAATACGATTTTTGACAATTTAAATGTCGTCGATTTAAATGTCGTCCACTACTGAATAAATGTCTAGACATATATTACTTTTAAGGAGAATGGATACACGTGAAAAACGAAGTGCTTTCTATATATAACAAAACTAAAAAACGTTTAATCCAAGCTTATTGAAGTCTCCTGGTAAAATACCGTTAGCATTCATTAATAACATTAGCTTCAAATACTTCTTGAAAGTGAATCTGATGCTGTCTTTTACATTACAGCGTCCAAAGTACAGGTTTTGAACCCAGCCACCTGGCCATCTGCAAAGATCTGGCACTAGACGATCACAGTTCAACGCTTTACAGTTGGCGCTGACCAAAGAGTTTGCAGTCATTCAGGGACCACCGGGCACTGGAAAGACTTACATTGGATTAAAGGTATTTGTCGTCTCTCTGAAGGTTTATGTTGGTGTGTACAAACGAGGAAGAGTGTTGTGCAATGTGTCTGTGAAGGGTGTAGAGGGGTGCAAACTACAAAAACAGCTACAAATGACTGAATTGATTACAGTAATTTTATCATGTCAGTTGATTGATTGATTAATGATTTGTTTTATTATTTTTCGATGGAGTACCTCAATATGGTTTGCTGGAGACTCCCAAAGTATTTTGCTCTCAATATAAAATTGAAAAATCAAACCCGGCTTTAGATTTCACACGAACAAAATATGTTCGTATTAATTTTGGTTTTGCAAAGCTGTTATTATAGGGTTGGAAGTTGGTAGAATGGCACTGAAAAAGTTTGAATTACGTTGTTTTAAAAATTTAATCAGCTACGTACGCATGTCCCGTAGTATCACATGCATAACGCTTGGTACTACTAAATGCTGATGGTCTTTGATCACTTGTAACTACAAATTGGGGACCATGTGGAGTCGATTCGTCAAGTTGTTTATTATCTTGTCAACTTTGAGTCAACTACTTAAAACGAGGCTTGATTACATTTGTAAACGGCATGCAGGTAAAATATTTACAGACTGATTTATTTCTTTTGTTGTATATCTTTTTTGTTTCAGATAGCCAAGGTGCTATTACAAAACGCGAAGGTTTGGAGAGTGAAGAACGGTGGACCCATTCTCGTGGTTTGTTACACCAATCACGCCCTTGATCAGTTTTTAGAAGAAATCCACGAGTTTCATCCGCAAGGAATTATCCGAGTTGGAGGAAGAAGTCAAAGTGAGGCGATGCAAAAATGCAGTCTTACAAAACGGAAACGTGAAATGATAGAGGTAACTGGCGAGACATATGATGATGATGATGATGATGATGTTGATGATGATGATGATGATGTTGTTGTTGATGATGATGATGATGATGATGATGATAGATGATGATGATAATAATTCAACTTTATTTAACGAGAGTGACACTTGACAGTAGTATCAGCTAAAGAACTAGTGGCCCTTGATCCTAAAATCTACAACAACAACAATAAAATATATCTTTAAAATAATTTTCTTATCTACAACTCAAGTATGTGATAATAATGTTGAACTAAAATAACAATAGCCTCAATAGGAAGTTTCTAGTTAAAATTATACTGCAGAATAAAATTTAAATAATGATGCCCTCAGATCATTTCAAACACATCATCATCAACTACAGTCTCCGTAGTGAAGCACTAACAATTGTCTTGTCCAATTTTAGAAACGTTTGCTGCCAAGAAAACTTGGGAAAGCTATAAGTGAGATCAGACAAGAGATGGACGCACTGTCAGTAAAGATTATGTCACACGGCAGAATGCTTGAGAAATTTACAAGCAACGTGGTTCACGAGGATCAGTTCCTTAATCTCACGAGTATGACGTCAAAGCATTATGCCTCCCTCAGAGCAGGTTCCTGTGATGTCGTGGGAAAGAAAGAATCGGTGATTCCACAATGGCTTGGGCTTCCCGTGCCACCAGCTGACCCTTATCAAGACGGTAAGATAAATTTCGGGTTCCTGAATAGAAAAGGACAAAACATTTTAATAGTCTACACTTTTTTTCTGTTGGATTATCCTAGTCCGAGTGAAATGTTAAAAATACTTGCAATGGAAGTTTGCGTTCACTAAAGTTGAGGCCATCGCTCGTTGATGAAAGGGTTTTGCCAATGACATATCTCGCCTATGTGATTCTGGAAAGGACAGCTCTATGATTCTACTTTTTGCCAATATTTAAAAACGTAGATAATCTTCCATAATTTGATATTAATTGGAATGTTTCATTGTAAAATATGTAACAAAACACAAAGAAGGAGCGCCAATACTTGGGTACAAAAATGTATCTCATCTTAAGAGCTTTCGTTACTATCTAGTTGATTCACTACGAACTATCCGTCAATGTTGTTTGTCCTCACTTGTCCCAATCCACAGGTTTTGCCAAGCCTCTTGTCATGTTCCCCTTCAACGCTGACTGCAGAAGCCTGGAGTATTTCTCACAAACAGAGTTAGCTTTTGTATCACCACGTGTCCAGCCCGCCCTAGGTGCTGATGGGATTCCAGGAGGCTCTCTGCAACTAGATGGCACTTTCAATTCGTTTATCGAGATTCCAAACTTCGATGGTGGCTTGGCAGACGCTAGACAATCTATTACGTTGCTTGCATTCATTTATCCGACTGGATGTAGTGGGCCGGTCATTAGCTACGACACAAATGGTTACGGCCTCCAGATCTGGCAAGAAGGGATGTATTTTGGAATGGGAATATTGTCGGCCTGGTTCGTTCGAAGAGATTTGGCGTTTGCTTTTCCTCTGAAAAAGGCGGTTTTGAGCATCAATGCTTGGAATTTTATTGGCGCCTCGTACGATCATGTGACTGGAATGGCACGTCTGTGGCACAATGGAAATGAAGTGGCGGCTGTGTTTGTAGGGCAGAGCTTTGAATTGGCAACACAGTTCTCGATTCGGATTGGTGCCTTGGCAATCCCTTGGCAAGAGTACTACTTCAGAGGAAGAATTTCCCACTTGCATATATATGCTAAAGCGCTTACAGTTTCAAACATCCAAGCAGTTGGATGCATTTCACCGAAAGGTGAGTGTCTTTGTAGGCTTGATTATGTTCTCCAGTATATCTTTTTGTTTATAACCAGTTTTTTGAATTTTAAAGAAATGACCGTTGAAATCACAAAAGCCATCAGCCCCTTACTGGATCGCAAAGTTAATTGTTGAATAAATTTTTTCGGCTGCCAACCATGACATAGGAAACATTATGTTATTTCTTAGTAATCATTAGCGGTTATTGTTAAGATAAAAATTCAGAACGAGATTTTTCTCTTTCTCTTAAAAAGGAGTCTCAGTTAAGAATTCGAAACGGTAAACGACTACAGGCGTCTTCTAATCTTATATATCATTGAACGGCAAAGTGACAGCTTTATACAGGGCTGCAAATATATTTTTTTCACTTGAAAGGACATATGTCCTCTACCTAGACACCATCTTGGTCGGACAAAACAAAATTGTGGTTGGGCAGATTTTATTCATCGTTGCCGTAAATGATTTACGATCAAAAAATTGTCCGGACATCATGTCCGACCACATTTGGGATTTCGTCGGACATAAGCAAATTATGGTCGGCCAATGACTGATGACAAACTGTTATTTGCAGCTCTGTTTATGAGTTTTTGTTATATACAGGTGAATATGAATCAAGCGAAGAGTCACTGATCGTAGAAGAGATGGAGAAACTGAGTATCGAGGCAGAGGGCGCAAGAGAAGGCGAAAAAGAAAGCAAAGAGGTAGAAAAAACCCCTGATGTAAGATTTGAGGCTTACATCATGCAAAATCAAAGGATTCTGGAAACTGATGATGACATTGTCAGGTTTCACGACCAACCCCCAGATGCAAGTTCGGACAGTCCTTGTACGTCACAGACTCCAAAAGGTGCTGAAGGAGGCATCCAAGGTGGCGGCTGGCAATTCCAGAATCTCAGCCACGTGAAGAAAAGAATCAAACAAATTATTAGAAGAGAGCTTAATCGACAGGACGCAATGAGCGAAGAAGAAGTGGCCAAGGTAGGATGCATGCCCAATGGTATGGTAGTCTTATTTCACTCTTTAGTGGTGACAGTGAATTTTGGTTCTCCAGTTAGCTTTCAACATATATAATGCCCTTTTCAGTAGGCCGCATCGACCGAGGTCTTTTGAGAAACGATTGTGAGCCCGCTATAGTATATTTCAAACACAGTGATCACAGGCTCTAAATTAAAACTAAAAATTAAAATTACTCAAGCAGATTGTGGTTTTACATCAAAGAAAGTTTGTAGGGAGAGCCAGCGCAGTGCAAAACGTTCATTTTTACGTCTGATGTTTAGGTTGAGGATGTGTGGACTATGTCCTTGAAAGGGCGCTGGCGTCTATACCGCAGATGGGTGTACAATGCTTGCGAGAGCTGTTACGAGAAGATCTCTGTTTGGCAAGAAGCGTTTGATAAAAAAGCAACTGATCTCAAAGAAGTAAGAATGAAAGAGGATTATGAGGTCCTTAGAAAGGCAGATGTTATTGGAATGACTACCACAGGTAATATGGCGTTAAGTTTGGGGAAGGCCTACTGCTTTTCTTTCAAAAGTTAGTTTTGGAATTCTGGACTACATATAATTAAAATATTCTTCTTTTTTAATGATTATCCCTTGATTTCAGTTCTAATAGTAAAGTTGCCGAGAACTGCACTTTTAAAAAGACAAATGATAAATATAAATATAAGAGGATAGACAGATGATAGATGTCTGCAAAAAGTCAAGCAACCAAAAGAGACATCTCTCCACTGTCACGATTAACAATGCTTGTAGGGTAGACTCATACGTACTCTAGTTTTCGGCTGTAAAGGAGCAGCTTGACTTTGGATATGGATATGCAAACGCAAAATGAAAGCTTGATATGGCATTGGCATTTGTTTAATCGGTTTAATTTAACATTTAGGTGCAGCACGATATCACAGCGTGTTACAAGACATGCAGCCAGTGATAACAATCGTAGAGGAAGCGGCTGAAGTATTGGAGGCGCATATCATCACATCTTTAACTCCCGGATGTCAGCACGTGATTCTGATTGGCGATCATCAACAGCTCCGCCCCAGTCCCACCGTTTACGATCTTCAGATACACTACAACCTGGACGTGTCGCTGTTCGAAAGAATGGTAAAGAACGGAGTGCAGTATTCAAGGCTGTGTTTACAGCACCGAATGCGACCAGAAATTGCCAAAATGTTGGACCACATCTATGTGGAACCAAAGCTGGAAAACCGCGAGTCCGTGTTGAACTTTGAAAACATAAAAGGCGTGGAACGAAATTTGTTCTTTGTGGAACACAATGAGAAAGAGGTAAATGTAACTGCGTTAGAGAACCTGAAACCAAATTAAGCTCTTGTTAATTATGATGCGTCGACGTTATACACTCAGCCTTGTAACTGGCAATCCAACTCGAAGGAAAAATATATAGCTAAATGAAGAGCTTATAGAAGAGTCAAACATATCATCAATCAGAAAAAAAAGTTGTTCAGTCAGTGAGAGATTTATTTACCACATGGCCAAATCATTCGAACGTCGTTGTTAATAAGGCAACCACGAAATACAAAAGACAATAATTAGTAAATGAAACAGTGCCTACAACAAAACTCCAATAGCTAACCAATAATGGTTTACACAACATAAAGTAATACCTGATGATCTCTACGTACGGCTGTACGCGGAAATGAAAGCATGTTTAATTTATTTATTGTTTTCCATATGAGCTTTGGCTAACCTGGCTGGAAGATGGTTATTATTTTGAATTATTAATTGAACACATGCACATTTCAGTTATAAACAAATTCTTTAATTTGATTTGTGTTAGTGATTTGTTCCGATTCTCTGTCTTTGCAATTGAACGTACAACTAACCTTAAACCTTAAAATTTCAATTCGCAGGACTTCGTTACTGAAGGAAAGAGCAGGTCCAATGTCCACGAAGCAAAATTCCTGACAGCTCTTTGCCGCTACTTCATTCAGCAAGGATACGATCGAGAGAAGATTACAGTTCTGACGGCCTACAGTGGGCAGCTATTCAAGCTAAAACGAGAAATGTCTGTGTACAAGGAGTTCTTTGAGGGGGTTCGTGTTACAGTTGTGGACAATTTTCAAGGCGAAGAAAATGACATCATTCTGCTCTCACTTGTTCGCAGTGAAAGAATTGGCTTCCTGAAGATTTCAAACAGAGTCTGCGTCGCATTATCACGAGCACGAAAAGGGTTCTACATCATTGGAAATGCTAAGCTCTTTAGTCACGGGAAAGCGAACTGTGGAGAAACATCTTTGCAGATATGCGCCAACAAGAAAATATGGGAACCCAGTTGAAACTTACCTGTCAGAATCACCCCCAAAACGTGATTCACGCATCACGTGCCGTGGACTTTGAAGACGCCCCGGAAGGAGGCTGTAAAGAGCCATGCGCCATGGAGCTGGAATGTGGCCATGTTTGCGACCAAGTGTGTCATCCGACAGATCTCGAGCATAAAGAAAGATTCGCTTGTCAGCAGCCTTGCAGCAAACGTATCTGTGATCTTGGAGCATGACTGTCCTAGAAAATGCAGCGAAGAGTGTGGTCCTTGCATGAAAAGAGTTCCAAAGTTGATCCCTGGATGTAATCATGAACAGAAGATCCCCTGTTCCGTAGATCCCGCCAAATTCAAGTGCATGGAGTTGGTGTCAAAGCAAGCGTCTCCCTGTGGCCATGTCAATCAGGTAGCGTGTTCTGTGGCTTCTACTGACATAGTCTGCAAAGAGCCCTGTGGTGCTCTAGAGTGTGGCCATCCATGTTCGGGTAAGTGAATTTCACACCCAGATATCCGTTATAACCAAAGTGTTTATTTTAATAAAGATGCCTACTTTAAATGACAATTAGTGGATTTTGTTGGAAATAGCACCTGCATAACCAATTCATTTTGACGTTTAGTTTGACAACAGCCGTTAATCAATCATTTTATAATTACTCTCCCTAATTGACGTACAAATTAACTGTTGCATGACTTTACTTATTAAAATGCTGTATCACAAAACCTGACGACTTTTGACTCTGCTGTGGGCAGACAGTAACAAGCCACTTTCTGATGTCATTATTGGCTGTTTATAATCAACAGGCAGCTGTAAACAGTGTCAAGAGGGACGCCTCCATTTGCCGTGCCTGTCTCCGTGCGGCCGCACACTGTTCTGTGGCCATACCTGTAAAGACGACTGTGTTCGTACCTGTCCTCCTTTGTTCAGAACCCTGCAGTAACTACTGCGACCACCAGCGATGCAGACAGAACTGTGGACATCTTTGTAAACCATGTACAAATAAATGCACATGGCAGTGTCCACATCAGAAATGCACGGAGCCTTGTGGAGAGATCTGTAACCGACCGAGGTGTGACGAGCCATGCCCGAAGCAGTTGCCGTGCGGCCATTCGTGTGTTGGAATTTGTGGCGAGGTCTGCCCAAAGTTGTGCCGAGTTTGTGACGAGGACTGAGTTCATCCAGAGTGACACTGAAGCAATGTTCGTGTGAAATTGATGGACTGTGGTCATGTGTTCGAAGTTAAGATGTTGGACAGATATATGGATGAAGCTGACGTAGAGGGTGAAAACGAGGATGTTCAAGTCAAACACAAGGAATGTCCAACGTGCAACACTCCAATTCTGTATGCTCGCAGATATGGAAACATCGTCAAGGAGATCCTTGCCGACTATGAAGCTGTTAAGCGCCGAATCGTTCTCTTCAATGTAGCAGGCAGGGATAAAATCCAGAGGATTCTCACGGAAGTTGAAGATGTCAAAAGATCGTTCAAAGTGGAGGCAGAAGAGATAGCTCAGTCGATCACCACAGGCCATGTAACATCTGACGAAGTCACCAAGAGTCAAAATCAAGTTACTTTTCTGAAGTTTCTGGGTGAACTAATCGTGAAGTACAAAATCACACATGAATCGAATAAAGAGCTTTACCTCAAGATCCATTCTCTTAAGGCGCGGGTAATGAAAAGACGAAGGTTGCTTCAGTGAACAAGAACTTAAAGAAGTTGGTGCAGAGTTGTCAAGAACAAAGCTTCTTGCTTTAACCACTGCACTGGAAGCATCAGCCACCAATCTCGGTCCTGAAGATAGCAGGAATATGCAAACCATCAAGAGTGCTCTGGAGTCAGGGAAAGCAATTGGTAAATATGTTGCATATTAGACTAATTCAAATGAAATGGTAAAAGTGTAGCATTATAATATCTGAGTGAGTCATCATTCGATTGTTCGAGTTTGTTTTAGGCCTCGTAGAAATTTCAAATCTCTTTCCGACAACTCTGGACAACGAGTTGCCTTTTTTTTCTCGGAGGTGCAGATAACTACGTATGAGCACAATATTCTTTGCAGCAAAATCACTCTCAGACAGTAATACAGTTGAGATAACCGTTATTTGTAGCCAGTTATTTGCAGATCACGTGGTGGGCTGTCGCCGATAAAAGGGAGAAAAATGCATCGAATGATAAAAATGTATCATGTTAACCCCAAAAAAAAAAAAAAAAAAAAAAAAAAAGTATATTACGTTACTTTTTTGTTTACTTCAGTGCCACGTGTGTATCCAGAATCCTCTGATTTTAAGTAATATCGTTCAGCTCAACAGCAAAAGGAAGAATTTGTGGCACAATATCAACAAAATTCTTCAAACACAAGGACTCAGCAAGGATGAAGAACTAACCGTTACTGAACCATATGACATGGTTGTCAAGGCAAAGAACCTAGCCCTAGGACCCTGGTACAAGTGCAGCAAAGGTAGCTATCTGATAACCGACTTTGATTATACCCTAAAATTCAGCCAACAACGAACTTCGGGCTAATGTTAGTTCGAAAGGCTCATTTTCGGTGGTGGGGATACTGATAGGGGTAGGAATGGGAAGAAAATTTTGCGTTTCTAATATTTTTCTGTTTATCCTTATATATATCTCCACTTTCGGAGGGTCGTTATTTTACTAAAATTCCAATTCCAAGCAGTTCTATTGTTTATTTGTTTGTGGTTCCCAGTCCCAGTCCCAGTCCCAGTGACCCAAATCCAACTTTCCCAGTGAAATTTCGCCCAAATCCCGGTTCTCATTTTACTCCTTCAGGTCCCTCTTGAACACTTAACGCTTACAATGGAGTGGATTGTGGTATCCTATTTCAGTCTTCGTTCGTTCTTATTCTCATTTAGGTCATGTTTACTCCGCTGTTGAGCGTGTTAAAGAAGAAGGTTCAATTAGCTGCCCTGATTGTCGCACAGCGACCCAACAGACTGCGCAGTCACGACCAGAGGTAAATAAACGCAGTTAACTGGAACTACTGCGGTCAGGGATGATGGTTAACGATTTTGCTAACGATTTTGAAATTTGTCTTTTAAACTCGCAGTAAGACATACAGGAGTGAGATCTAAATCTGTATCCGGCATCACTTCTCAGTCCCAAACGCTTCTCAAGCAACGGCAAAAAACTTCTTTGTGAAAGTTTCTAAGATCTTTGTCACGCAAACTGGACTTTAATTTTGATTATTGTTTAAAAGCCTAGCTACAGTATCAGTAACTGGTAACTGTAGCATCATAAAACCACAAAGGTAGCTGTAAGAAAGTGAATCCTGTGGCAACACTTTTCACTTCAAATTAATGACACTAGTTTAATGTCACCAAAACTGCAGTAGAAGCACAGGCCACTAAGACGCTTCAATTCATCAATAAACGGAGGTTGCCTTCACGTCTGGGTGCCCTGTACACCACAAACACACATGCATCATATAGAATACGTAATTGTTGCTGTTTTCTTTCTTTTACTGGGGACGAGGCTGTCAATCTATTATTTAATTTATATCACAGGCTTTGTCCACTCCAGTGAAACCAAGTCAAGTAATGGTCGTGACTACCAAGTCTGAACCTGCCCCGGCTGCCAAGCTGGAGAGACGAAGACGTCCAAGAAAGACTCCCAAGTCCCGTGAATAGCACGTCTTGGATTATCCTGTGCAGCTATGAACTGACAGTACATATCCTCGAAACCTTTTCTATTTGCCTGGGGTTAAATTAAACTTTAAGGGCGAAGCTTTTATAAGTGGTATTAAATTAAGTTTTTTTTTTTTTTATCGATTACAGTTGTAGTTTCAAGTCCGTTAAAATTTAAAAGTTGATTGTCAAGGTTTAGCGCTGGGTGAGGTGTTTTTGATGTGACACATGACAGGAGTAGTACTAAAGGAGATGGTTCGCATGAGTTTGTAACTGAGGGGTTAAGAAATTCGCTTTTTGAAAATTTAAGGTCAGTTTGTAGCCCTTTATTAAGGAGGCTCGATGTAGTTTTTTTTAGCCCTAGGGTGGTCGTTTTGAAAATGAAAATCATCTAGGAAGCCAATGTTCGATTTTTGCCAAAATACACCATAATGATCAAATATGACTAAAGTTTAATTTTTTACTGGTCACTTAGTCACAAAGGTTACCATAGCAACGGTTGTTGTTTCCTTTTGTTTTCAAACAAGCCTAAATTTCTCGAAATCTAGATTGACTTTCGGTATTCATATTTTGATATGTTAAAGATTAGTAGCTTAACTAACTGTTGACAGAATTTTAGAAAAATCTGTAAGAGCGTTTTCAAGTAAATCAAGGATGAAATTTTCAGAAAAATTCCGTTTCAATGTGAAATAGGTGCTTTTAAATTGTTTCGTAGTATTTGAACGCAGTTATTCAAAGTGAAATATAAATACTTACACCCTCAAAGACCATTAACTAAAAGCGAGAGAGTTTTTGCTTTAATTGTTAAAATATATCGACTGCCAATTGTAGGAAACTACAAGAAGTTACAAAAAACTTCGTTCTTGAATAACTCTAAAGCGCTCTTACAGATTTTTCCGAAATTTTGTCTACAGGAAGTCAATCTACTGTAATTGTAACATATCAAAAAATAAATACCAATTGTCAACCTAGATTTCGAGAAAATCAAGCTTGTTGAAAACAAAAGAAAACGACAATCGTTGCTATGGTAACCTTTGTGACTAGGTGACCCGTAAAAAATTAAACTTTGATCATATTTAATCACTATGGTGTATTTTGGCAAAAATCGAACATTGGCTTCCTAGATAGTTTTCATTTTCAAAACAACCACCCTAGGGCTAAAAAAAAAACTACATCGAGCCTCCTTAAGGTCTAGACGAATTTTTAAGGAGAAACCTGAAAAACTCGCTAAAGTTTCAACAACATGATGTGTAATTTGTTTTATCGGTCGAATCCATGTTTCTGTTTATAGCATAAGAATAATGACTAAAAATGACTTTAGGAAACGTTCATTGTTTTAGTTTTAAAATGCTTGAACAGTCTAGCATAAAGCAACTTAAAGGCTACTCCAAAAGAGAAAAAGTAAAAAAAAAAAAGAGAAAATGCTTTAAAGCTTACTCAGCTGAGTGGATGAAAAGCTACTCACACCCTGAACAGCTAGGATACCAGCGGCTTCGAATCTTCTGCATTTTACGTGTTGAACACACTTGACGAATATCACTCTTCTACACTGTTTACACCCGCTTTGAGTGTTACGTGCATAGCGGCTTTCTATCGACATCCATCTTTCGATGTGCTGAACAAACAAGACGGATCGAAATCCGCCAATCACAACCCACAAGCATGACCTTCTGAACATGTGGGCTCATTTGCATGAAACCAACACCTCTACGCATTGGTTTTGATTGGCTCATTTCAAACAGCACGTCGAAAGATATCTACGCACGTAACGTATACTGAAAGCGGTTGTAAAGTGCCTCTGCTATTCTGCTTTGTTAATCGTGTTTCGTCCTCTCCCTACCGAATTCCGCTCGCCAGTATCAATAGAATTAGTGACTAGACAATCGAACAAGGAGAAGAAAGGAGTAGTTGGGGGGGGGGGGGGGGGGAGGGGAGGATTATCCACACTGAGTAAGATTCAGTAAAAAAAAATCGGAGTCTCGAAACTGGTTAGTCCAATTTTCAAAAACCGATCATGGTAATCTTCGGAAATGTTGCGAAACTGGCTTTTAGTAAGTGACGGTCAATACAGCCAAACAATATTTGTCTTTTCACTGAGAATATCTAATGGTCTGCCCGACTTTCAATTTGAGATCAAAACTTCCTGCATGTGAAACTCATGGTTACACCTCTTTAAAATCTTCAGTGCATTAGTATATGGTACCATTATTCTTAGATTTCCATCGATGTAAATATGTATTCTGGCTTTTGATATTTCGAAGTCATGCTTACGGTAGTGCCCCTTTAAAACAATCTTTACAAAATCTTGTCTTGCCTTCCCAGCTAGCAGTTGCATGGTTTCTCCTACGCGCGTAGAGTTAAGCGTACGAGAAACTAACTAATCGCAAGGCATGACTTGCCGTTCGTGATCAGAACGATGTTACTCAAAGTTGCCTTGGCAACAATCGAGTCAGATTCTGTTTTTTGATAGCGTTTGGCGTAGGAGAAACTAACTTCTTGCAGGGTATGACTTGCCGTACGAGATGAAAACGATGTTGCCTAGGTAACAACTGAATCAATTTTGATTTCAATTTTTCTGTATTATAGACGCGCCAGCAAACAAAAAATTAAAAAGAAAACCAGAAAAACTATTCTCAAACAGATCTAACAGCATCAGTCAAGCAATGTAACAATAAAGCTTTTACCAGAGCATACACGATGTGTTAACTAAATTACTAAAAACAACTAATGCAATTTTATTTACACAATATAAGAGAAACGGAACAGCCAAACAATACTAGCACACTTTACTTGAGATAAAGTGCGTTTGTATTAATTACAAAGCTGTTGTAATGTCACGTAACAAATGTCCAAATTCAGGATATTTCTAAAAACATGATGTCTTTTTAATTAACCTCCGTCACTCTCGATTTTTCGCCGATATATTCTTCGCACGTACAGCGTGAAAAATAACCTGTGTTTAGCTGCCCACACTTCTAGAAAAATCGATGTTTTTTGCGGAGAGCGGCTCGCTGTTCAATGACTACGTGAAAAACCATTTCTTTTAATTATTCTTTTTTAAGTACAAGCTGTTTTAATATCCCTACAGTCCTTTATAAAATCACGAATTGAATCTATTCAGTTGGTGTATTAGGCAAAACTTAAATGCTGCTCTAAGTTCCGGTCGAATTTCTATTATTTTTTCCTTGTTTTTTTTTTTCCTTTTCAAGATATATGAACTTGAACTTTGGTGAAATTTTATTCGCTCATATTAAATTTCTGATCCATATTCCTTACTACAGCTGCAAGAAATTGAAAGGAGTAATATCGAAAGAAATTATTTTTGTAATTTCCAAAGTTATAACGAGAACTGAAAAGCCAAACAACTCAAGCATCCAAACAGGACGAATTTAACAGGAAATTGTTTAGACTGTCAAGGGATATATTCCAAAGGCAGACATTTTCATAACACAACCATATGGAAAGTTTTGTTCAAAACCACGATCTGTCATGTAAAATGAGTAGAGCAAAGTGTTTATCTTCCCGATTAGCTAGCCCCGTATTCACCGATGACATGACGTCAAGAGGAAATGGCTTTTTAAGACAATTATTATTTTTTTCTTTCTGCTTTTAAGTTAAAAAGACACACGCTTGTGCATTCAGTCCATAGCAGCATCAATTTGCGGTACCGAAGCCAAATCACTAAAATTTCTCATAAGATATCTGCAAGAATGAAGTGAATTCAGTGTAGTGGGCAGTGAATAGTCGCAATCCAAACAGAAACCTTAACTTTCACCAGCGTGGCATTTCCAGCGATGATTCAAGACAATAATTCAAGCAATTTTAACCTTACCCAAAACTCTTCTTCCAATCAATCAAGTTTCGAACTGTGCAGCGTGCCTCCCTCTTCCAGGCACCTTGCTATTTCTGTCATTTTAATGGCCATATGCTTCGTAACATTCTGCGGAAACTTGGCGGTGTGCGCGACCGTGTATTTCCACCGCGCTTTACGCACCACGACAAATTACCTCATCGTGTCGCTGGCTTTCGCCGATTTGCTGGTGTCCTTGTTTTCTATGCCGTTCAGGATCCATTTCACGATCCACAACGATCAGTGGTGCCTTAACTTAAACGCCTGTGCGCTTTGGATCTGGATGGACCTGGTTGTCTGTAGCTCATCGATTGGCAGCTTAGCAGCTGTATCGATAGAGAGGTTCGTTGCTGTGAAATACCCTCTTCGCTACCCGGCGCTCATGACACAACAGACCGGCTTAAAGATGATATGTTTCGTCTGGTCGTACTCGGTGATCTTCGCTTCGCTTGGTAAATACAACTGGACATTCAACAGAGCCGAAACGTTCGCAGGCTGCAACAAAAGCGACCCAATATATTTCACAGTCGTGGCGAGTTTAGCGTTTTTTTTACCAGTTCTAATCGTCATAGTAGCGTATTCGTACCTCACCAAAATCGCCTTTCAGCAGCGCAGGAGAACTTTGAATAACACAGTCCGTCCAGGAGCAAGCCCGGATCCTGACCACAAGAGCTTTCGACGATCCCGCGTTCTACAGGAGCTGAAAGCCGCAAAAATGATGGCTTGCGTGGTTGGAATATTTTGCCTAAGTTGGGTGCCCTTCTTTATTCTGCTGCTGTTAAGCTTTTGGGACCGTGACAGCCTCAGGAACATGCGCCTCGGCGTTCGCGACATCTTTGTTACTATTCTACCCAATCTGAACAGCTCTGTAAACCCTTTTCTGTACATGGCGTTTACACGTGAGTTAAGGGAGCAAGTCACAAAGATGGTTAAAAAGCTGTTTTGCAAGCCGTGCTGCAAGGACTCGAGAGTTTCCGGTGAATCATCGGTGCAAACTCGCTCGATGACCCTCGGAGAAACGGATATAAGGCAAAGTATCAGAAACCGAGAACTTCGCAATTAAAACAGTGAAAGAAAAACAATTCAAATGCCGGGCGATAAAAAGCGTTATCAAGATTGAGAACTCAAAAGACAACTGAATACATTATTTCTTCGCATTTCACTATTGTTAATTCGTTGTACGTGATAGGAGTTTTAATTTCAGATATGAACAATTGTAAAAAGCAACTGTAAAAAGAGAAAAAAACAAACATGTTGTTAAATAAAGATCGTTTTACTAGAGAACTTAGTGATGCATCAAGACGCCGCGAAAAATCATCGTTTTCTTTATTCTCTCTAGCTGTCATTTTAGCAATGTATCGATAATGTATGGAGAAAATAAATGCTCATCGCTTACAAGTCCAGCTGGAATTTTTAAAAAGCTTCACAGCCATAAGTAATATGCAAAGTGACGTACTTTTAAATGGTGCAGATTATATCGAAAATTATCGTTTGACGCATCAAGGCAGTGTTTTGTTTGCTTGTTTGAACCATCACACTAGCTCTGTATCAAAAGTAAAAGCCTTCTCGTTTCGCTATTTCTTTCTTTTTATTCCAAACAATCGCTTCCGCAGTTTTTTTAAAAATACACTTATAGTACAAGAACTAAACTACACAAATTCGAGAATATCGGTTGTCACTTGAATTACAAAGATCAAATTGACAGAACCTGTCTCTTTCAGTAACTTATTTTGATTTAAGGTAAAGCTGACGTACACCGACGCCAAAATATCTATTATTTTCATTTTCTTGTTATTTTTTGGTTAATTACAATAGAAAAGTTTACATGGAGACACATTCTAAATTGCACCTCTAATCGGAAAAGTCTACAATTTATTTTAGCTGGGCTTTGATCACTTGGAAGATTTTAAATCCGTCAGCTGATTCAACAGTGAAAACAAATTACACAAAAAAATAATCTTTGTATCTTTTTGTTACTGTTTTCATTTCTTAATGGGATATGTCACACGAATTTGAACTTATTTTTGCCAGGAACAAAATTTTGTTGAAATCAAATACAGTAAATCTCAAAACAGCAAGGAGAAAAAAGTACATAGAAAAATGATAATAAGCTACAAAAGAAACCGAGAATTTAGTATTTTATCCTATTGTAATTTTAAATATTTTTACTTGTAAGGGCATTGAGATTTTTAATGTAATGCACTAGAAATAAATTATTATTATTATGATTAAGATCGAAAAATATATTGAAATGACTTTCAAAACTGACATTATAGATATTTCCGAGCTAAAGGAAATTACATGTAGGTGTAAGTAATAAATTGTAGAAACTGCCGCGTACTATTCTTAGAAACGTTTGTCTCATTATAGAACTAAAATATAATCATTTTCTTGTTTCATGTTCCCGCTCTAGGCTATGAACGTGACTAATTTTGCTTCTCCGCCAACGTCAAACAATAGGCGAAAAAAGAAAAAATCGTTTGTGCTCGCTTGAACTTACGGATCAAATATTAGATATCATTGTTTCATTGTTTAGAGGTAAAATAAAAATTAAAGTTGAAATCTTGATTGAATTTTAGAGGCGTTAACTGGATATACTATTTTTCTTAAAATTTGTTTTTTTCTCTTTCCGTATAATTAATTTATTGAACTGTATAATCGTGAAAAGTGTGATTACGGGAAGGTTTGGGCAAAGCAACGCTGCATTTCCCAAACCTCCACGCGCCCCTGTCATCGCAATTAGTTACCAGGCTCTAACTACGTAGGAGTGAAAACGAGTCTGGATGGCTGCATTTTACTAGAAAAAAAAATTCGTCCAATAGTTTAACGTAGTAGCAAACAGTAGCTTTTGTGATTCAGGCATCAAGTTCGGAATCTGAACAGCACTAAAAGATTTTATATCCATTTTCAAACCAAGCCCTCGGCGGCAGCCAGGTTAAAAAGAAAGTTCTCCACAACTGGTGTTAGTTTGCGTTGTTTCAATGCTTCTAATGTGACTCTGACCTTTCCTCCGTCTTCAGGTTCAACCGCCAGTTTTTTAAGATTGTTTATGAGATCCTTCGTCTTCACGGACAATTCCTGAAATTGAAAGAAGGGAATGCCAGATGTAAATTTGTTGTCTCATTAACATACATTGAGTACCTTTTTACGTTTCACAATGATTTTGAGATATAGGTATATTATTTCATAATCAATTTTATATTTCTTGCTAATTTACTGAAGTGGTTATTTTGTTTGACCAGTCACAATTCCTAAAATTGAAAAAGCGGAGCGCTAACTGTGTTGTAACTTTTTATGTTTACGGTGTGCATCAGGAAACCATGAACACTTTAATTTATCTCGGAAATGTAAATTTCTTTAAAAAAAAAAACAAATGGACAGAGATGAAGCCAATAGGTTATTTTTTGCGAATAATGTGTCAACTATTTTCTCTACTTTTTCTTTTAAAGTATAATAAAAGTGTTCACGGTATTCGCATTCCCACTGTCATATACATTGAGCACGTTTTACAATTTAAAAAATAGTTTCATAATAGAAGTGTTATTTCAAAACCAGTTTCTCGCTGGTTAAACCAGTTTATAGCCATTTAACGAAAAGGGGTTGCTTAATACTGTATAACAGTAGACTGAAATCCCGAAATCACTTTAGTTGTTTATTTAAACGCCTGATTACCTTCACAAGCTTTTGATCGTTATATTCCTCATTTTTAGCAGCATCCACCATGAACATAGCGATGTCCTTGTGAATTTTCCCCATCTGAAAGGTTTCTAAGAAAACCATGACACATACACATCATTTACTAGTAATACGTGACTCGCAGGGCCTCGCGAAGCTCTGGGTTATTGTTGCCTAGTAACGGACAAAATACAGCAGACAGAATAGAAACAGAAACTGAACAACAACGAACTGCACGATTACAGAGACTTCGACAAAATACAGCAGACAGAATACAAACAGAAACTGAACAACAACGAACTGCACGATTACAGAGACTTCGACAAAATACCGCGGACAGAATACAAACAGAAACTGAACAACAACGAACTGCACGATTACAGAGACTTCGACAAAATACCGCGGACAGAATACAAACAGAAACTGAACAACAACGAACGGCACGATTACAGAGACTTCGACAAAATACAGCAGACAGAATACAAACAGAAACTGAACAACAACGAACTGCACGATTACAGAGACTTCGACAAAATACAGCAGACAGAATACAAACAGAAACTGAACAACAACGAACTGCACGATTACAGACCCAGCTGTTTATAGCCTGAATAGGCGTTGAGGGAGTATTATGTGGAAATCAGTGTTATTTTAATCCGAAAAGAAAAACGATAAAAATGAAAGGCTCAGGATTCGAACCCACAAAAAAAAAATAATAGTGAAAAAAAAAAAGAAAAAAAAAAAAACCCTAGCCGGATTCGAACCCCTGTTGAAGGCACAAGTGTAATAACTGGTCACAAATGTAATAAAGTCACAAGTGTAATAACATTCGGTCACAAATGTAATAAAGCCACAAGTGTAATAAGGTTTGGTCACAAATGTAATAAATATTTCACACTTAGGCTCAAATGTGAACGGCACCTGTCGCTGAAATTATGTTGTCAGTAACTATCACTTTGCATGTACACAACATTTATATTGGAGAGCTTGTCTAAATGGACATATTAATCATTGGTTCAGTTGAACCACGTCAGATAAAGCACTGCTCTCAACCAGTAACATATTCAAATGGAATTGCATTCAACCATAAAGTAATAAGGCAATAAAATCTCCTAGATGGCACCAAGCCTAGATATATTGGAGTATGGTCGATTTGCCATAGCTGGGATTTATTCAAGAAATGGCCAGACAGCGTAGACTGGATTTCATTTAACCATGGCTAGAGTTTAGTTCGAGTATATCGTAAATACATCAACAGACGAAATGAATAACACTCTACTGGCCAAAATTTGCTATCACGATATTAAAGTTAGTATAGTCGCATTGTAACTTCTGCTGTCAGTTGAAGTTGGGTTTCATTCTAAAATGACTGTCACTAGGTAAATAGACTTCTTAAAATTCCTCTAGATCGTTAAATGGTGATGAAGTACAGGCACGGCGGAGCCGGGGGGGCTGGGGGGGGGGGGGCTTTAGCCCCTCCAGAATTTCCGAAAAAATGAAGACTTACTAAGAGTCTTTTAAAAGTCTTTTAAGCCCCCCTCCCCCACTTCAAGTCACTAGTCAGCCCCCCCACTTGGAAAATTGCTCCGCCGTCCCTGATTAGTATTTTTATTGACAACTGTTCTTCTTATGAAACCACAGGCGAACCACCCTAAGTGTTCGTAGGTTATAACAATTAATTGTTGACATAAGACGAACGAACAAATTAAAAGAAATATATCAAGATATATGAGGCTTATGAATAAAGCACTACAAATTACATATCTAAACGCATTTATGTGTGAATTTCTCAATAAAGTAAAATGAAATGTTAATAGATTCATATGTGGTGTTTTTTGACCTTCCTGGAACATTTGAAGCATCTTATTGTAAAAACGGCCTTATAAATGACTACTTTGTCTATTTAGACAAGATTTCCAATGTAAGTGTTGTGTAGATGTAAAGCGACGGTGACTGACAACATAAGTTTTAATAATACTGTAATAATACAGTATAACCCCGGTAACTAGGCATAAATAGATTGTGCTCGGCAACTTTTGAGCAACTTTTAGCGTTTTGAGCAACTTTTTGTAGTACCAGCAACCTAGGGCAACTTTTGCCTTCCTTGGCAACTTTTGAGCAACAAATTGATATAAAACCAATCCAAACCATAAAAGGTCGTTTCATTTCGAAGGATTTTATTAAACTGGTTTTATCAAAACTGATTTTTATTAAAACTAAGGATAAACAATAAAATGACAATAAAATAACACTTGCTTTACGCCCACGAAATCTGAACAGCGGCTATCTATCTATCTAAATATGGAAACAATTCAGACATTGACCCCATTGAGGTTGCCATAGACGCTGGGGCAACCATTTGAGGTAGGTAAACTTTATTTCAAAATAGATAGTTATTTACCCGATTTTAGAGAATTCGTGATTTTCCCATACATTTCTCTATATACACAAGCTGTCGCATACACCACGTATGTAAAGTCGGCCGCCCGAAGAGCTCTCAAAAACACATCAAAAAGACGACTTTTGAGCTTGGGAAGCCTGTGGGGCAACTCTTAGTAAACCTGCAAGCGCTTCAATTTTTAGAAAACGCAAAATTCACTCTAGAGAGCAAGCAACTTTTCTAAATTTTAGTGGCAACTTTTTGATATTTGAGCAACTTAAGAGCAACTTTTGGGTATTTTGTGAAGCAACTTTTCCTGAATTTACTAGCACAATCTATTCATGCCTACCGGTAACTCGAACTCGGATAACTCGAACAACCCCGCTAACTCGAACATACTTCCATTTCCCTTGGATTTGAACTCACTTTTCAGTCATTTTTACTCGGTTAACTCGAACTCGGATAACTCGAAAACCCCGCTAACTCGAATTAAATTTCGTTTCCCTTGATCAACATTTGGGTCAAATTTACCCCGATAACTCGAATTCCGGTTCTTGCAACTCGCCACGATTGCCCATTGATTAGAGCAACCAAACAGATCACGTATTTGTCAGCCTTTTTCCACTCTTATCCTAAGAATTTATGATCGTGTTAGAGTTTCTGATGAGATAAGTTTAATTTGCACTGTGCTGTATACTGAAATGCTGAAAACTCAGTAAACTATCAATTATTAACTTGGCAAATTAAATATTCAATTGACCCCGATAACTCGAAACCCCGCTAACTCGAACGGTTTTTCGTTTCCCTTCAGAGTTCGAGTTACCGGGGTTCTACTGTATTTGCTGTTCACATTAATTTTGTGCCTGTGTGTGAAATATTTATTACATTTGTGATCAAACCTTATTACACTTGTGACTTTATTACATTTGTGACCGAATGTTATTACACTTGTGACTTTATTACATTTGTGACCAGTTATTACACTTGTGCCTTCAACACCCCCGCCCTCAGTCCCGAAGATCTGATTTCAAGTTCGACGCTTACACCATTAGGCCACCAGCGCGCGGCCGTGTGACGTCATTTCCGCCAGACACCAAGCTCACAAATATATATGACCGTAAACTCCACACGAGATTTCATCCCGCCTGAGCCCTTTGAGGGACAAAATTATACACCCCGCTACGCTCGGCCTTCGGCCTCGCTTCGCGAGGAATTAGAATTGAATACTTTACACCAAGACTTTAACTGGTTAAAGTTGCGCATGTGTTACACAGGCCTTTTTGATTCGAGGGTTTGACTGTCTTTTTCTCAGCATCAACGGTTCCATTTATCAACGCTTCAGCAATTACAGCGAATTTCAATTGAGTCACAATTGTGTTTTGTTTCGTTTTGGTATTTGCGTTTGTTAAGCTCTCTAATAAGCTTCTTTCGATATATCAAAATTCAGCTTGGTATCGAGGCCTAGAGGACACACACACACAAAAAAAAACTGAATAAACATGCTTGTAAAATTTCTTTTGTTTGAGTCCTCTAGGCCTCCCTACCAAGCTGAAGAAGCCTATTGGTTAGAAAAAGGCCTGAATTTGTGCTGTAACAGAGAGAGAGAGAGAAAAAAAAAAGAACCAATCAGAAGCAAGACCAAAACTACTCGTGACTTGACTCACGCGCGTTTTCCAGCTCTTTGCGTTGGCTGCATGTTCTTTTTTCAGGCTCTGATTTGTTCAGTGTTATAAACGTTTTTTCCTGATTGGTCAGATGCTTCAGGCCCTTTAACAAATAGATAAAAGGAAATAAAAATAAGGTCTTTTCTTTGCCTACCTCGTGCTTCTGGTGCAATGGAAATTTCTCCAGCTGCAACTGTAAAAAAATACACACCAAATAAGCCGAGTCAGAGAAAGTGCTTTTTAAACGAAACAGGTCGTCTGTGAAGTTTTTATTAACTTCATATCCTGTTACTGTTTTCTCTTCCACCAAAACTCCTTGTTTTACGGTATTTGACGTTCCAAAACACCGACTTTCAAAACACTTCTGCGTTAACTATTAATAATTATTACTTTTTCCAGATTTCAAGTGAGGTTTCGTCCACACGTATCCGTTTTTATTTGAAAACGGAGAATTTTCCCCAGCAGAGGAGGAGCCACAAGAGGTCTGGGACTCTGTCAGAATTAACGATTATCCAACCTTAGACTATTTTTCATAGATGCTTTTGGAGTAAACGGAAATATAATCCACTAAATAAAGAATTACTGATGAAATAAATTTAAAGTTAATGGTCAATGAATTATGGAACATTTTTGTGTTCAGTTCCCAAGACCTACCATTAACAAACAGGTCATATAGCTCAGTTCTGCTTTCAACCGATGCATCAGTGAAGCCAGCGACATATGTTATGCTTGTTGTAAGTCGCTCAAGTTCATCATCTTCTAGATGAACATAAGGATGAACAATGCTCCAGTTCTGACGGTGCCACACCAATAAAGGTAATGCCCTGAATAAATAAAACAAAAATGTAATTTAACAGTCAGAACCATTGGACACTCACAGCAGGAATGCAAGAAGTCAGACTCTGAATTTGCACAGTTGTCGAAATAATTACCTGGTATCACAGACATGCAATGCATTTAGGCCCCGTTCACATTAATCCGGAAAAATTTGAAAACGGAGAAAGTTAAAAACGCCGTATAAAATATTTTCCGTCCACACTAGTAAATTTAAAAACGCATCTATTTTGATCACAAACGGATAAAATGTGTTTTCCAAATACCCACTCCGTAGAGCGTTTTCGAAAAGTTCCGTTTTCAAAATGTTTTCCGTTCACACAAAACGCAAGGCCGGTGTTTTCAGCATAATACACTCTGAAGAACGTTTTCGAAAAGTTCCGTTTTCGGTGGACAATTTATCCGGATTAGTGTGGACGGTTGACCAAACCGGAGAAAAGCTACATCCATTTGCATTCACTATAGGCCAATCATACCAGACAATAAGTATATTTTTTGGTGGAATGTTTATCAGAAGTTTATTGTAATCAGGCAAATACTACTCCAAATATCTGATCAATTTTTCAGATAATTCACTTTCCTCTCATGCCATAAGAAAACTGAGGAAAACAAATTTAGATACAGCTTGCAGTCTACCTCATCTCGAAAAACTAAGCCATTCTCAGTAATGTGGCAACTTTAGAAGTGTTCACATATTAATGTTGGAAGAAACTGCACTCAGAAGAGCTTTGACTGCTTCTGAGAGGATTTGCTAACAATAACAAGTTAATGTCCCCCTGGTAACTGATGATAGAAATTATAATGACAAAAATAGCCAGTTTTTATTAAAAAATTATTGGTATAAGGCACTGCTGACAATCAAACAATTCATAAACACATATATGTACTGTGTTATTACTTACCTACAAATATCCAAAAGAGTTTCAATTTTAGGACTGTACACAACGACTTTTTTCTTTAACAGAAGAGCAGTGTATATCAGAATTGTCTCCACTCCGAATATGTTGATCACATCTAATAACATCAAGTAAAAAAAATATTAAAAATATTCTGAAATCAAGAAAGGTTAAATTGAGATCAAGAAATAAGGAGAATAAAAGGCATACAGCACAATTCCCAGAATATCCGAGTTGACAGTTTGGTGAAAGGATTAAACTGAAGATACATGTAGTAGTAAGAGCGGTGGTAAAAAATACCCTATTATAATTTATTCAAAATGGCGCCCGAGCCAAAGCATTATGAATTGTCCATGATTCTTAGAGGCCCCAGCTTTTGTGCAGCCAAGACTGTTCAGCAGGCCTGGTCACTCAGCCATCGGTGCAAAGGGAGGCGACGTTAGTAAGCGCCATTCTTGTTCGCATGCGTGGCACGGCGTACTGTAATTATTTTTAATTATTTTACATGGCAGCGGATATCCACCTTAAGGTCGGGGGGGACACCTTAGGCTCATCATTATACATTTATTTAAAGCGTATGCACGAAGTACAACGACTGACATCGACAACTTTACGAGATATTTATGACTGGACAAAAATTTGGGCGCGTGCGCGTGATTTGTAAAAAATCCCTGTTTCTTTGATATTTTAACCAATTTAAAACGACACTTAGCTATATACGTTCATATAGATTGTAGGAAGTCTTTGAGCTTATTTTCATTTAAATTTGAATATTTCTGCAACTCAGAGTAATCACAAAAATATCGGCATAAACAATCGTGTCCTTTTTAAAAACGCATTGTTCTCACCATAAAAGCGTGGAATATAATTACCATAATTACATCTCTCCTTGGCAAAATGATCGTATTTAGGTCGGGACACCTTCGGAAATCTCAAAGTTTGGACTTTTCCGACAATTTTGTGGCAGAGAATACAGCACGAATACAGAACGTCATGACTTGCCACTGCAGATAGGTAAACTATGAATACTGTAGTGTGTCATAACAGAAGCGGAATTTTAAAAGAGCGCTTTTAGAAAGAGGTGGAAGACATTAAATTCAAATTTGCGCACTTAAACCGCCATAACTTGCTGGCAAACTTTAAATTAAAAAATCCGCTTCTGTTATGACACTCTAGAGGTATTGACTGATTAGTTTTTGACAAGATCACAGTGTGCTGTCTCCTACTCGTTCCGCAAACTCTGCCACAAAATCACGTTTTTCCCAATTTGGCACTAACGAGGCTATAACATCGCCGTTAAATGCAATCTACCAAATAAAAGATGACATTCATAATCTTTCATCATTTCTTTATGTCTCTGTAAAATTTGAGCTTAATCGCACCCATAACACTGAGAAATAAGCGTTTTAAAAGATGCAGGTCAAGCAAAATTTCCCTTCATGAATTTATTCATGCTGTTGGTATCCCCCGCGACCTTAAGTCTGTAATAATCATTTAATAAAACCTACCTAGAATTGATAGTAATAAGTCACCAAGCCAATACGAAATTCTACCTTTTCTATTTGCCTTAATTTATCTTGCCCCGATATGAATAGGAAACCATCAAGATGTTGCTATTTCACGAACTTTTATTTTTCACTTTTTGTTCCTGTAGATACAACGTTCCCAAAATATTTTATTCTGTTTTCACTTTAAATCGTTACGTATTTCAGCGTTCTAACATTGTTCTGCTCCCCTAGTTAGTTCATTAATATAGTTATATAACTCCAACTGTTTGTTACGGGGTGGAAGGTTTCCTCAGCTTTCAATTGGTTACCGTGAGAGACTAATATTCCAAAATCAGTCAAACGTAATTTAAAATTAGATGCGGGATTTTGGCACCAAAATGAACGAAGATCCCACATTAAAGCTTTAAAGATGAATTGAATCCACCGTTAATATGCAACCAATCTACCAAGTAATTCTTCCTTTTTAATTTTCCTTCAGTTAATTTTTTATCGCATATTTCACTAGGTTTGGAAAGGAAACTACCAAGATGTTACAATTTCTGTGTTAAACTTTCGCTCGTCACGGTTTTTTTTTTTCACTTTTTGTTGCTGTAGATACAACGTTCCCAAAATCTTTTTTCTGTTTTCACTTTAAATCGCATTTCAAAGTTCTAACATTGCTCAGCTTCCTTGGTTTGTTCATAAATATATATAATTCTAATTGTATTTTTACGGGGCAGGTTTCTATAGGTTTGGTTATTAAAAAACGTAATTGAAAATAAGATGCGGGATTTTGGCACGAAAATAATTGATAAACCCATACTTTAGCCTTAAAGAGGAATTAAACCCACCGTTAGCCACCAAAAAATTTCTTCCCGTTTTTTATTTACCTCAATTCCGTGTTCAACTTTTAATTTAAAATAAGTTGCAGGATGTTTGTCACGAAAATTATTGAAGATTCCAGACTGTTAAAATATTAATGCACGTTTTACCATTTAAGCAACCTATTAAGAATTGCGCGCTATTAAATTAAGGCTAAATTGAGGCTAAATTAAGACTATTTGCAAGGTCCAAGCGGGTGTTCATCTAAATCACTATAACTAAGCTAAAGCATAAAAAGGCATTGACATTGGCCTTTGTAATAAACCAGCGATAATATAAGCTGTTTACTGCTCATAGCTTCCTAAAGCTTCAAGCATATACCTATATGACAGAAAAATGTGGACAGCAAACTATACTGAAGGAGACGAAAACAAATCATTCGTAGAACTATGGTGCTCGGCACATATAACCACTGAAATGTGCCACCAGTTAAATTGTATTTCCGTGTTAATCAGCTTCCTCTCCATAACAGCAATCCTCGGGAACACACTGATCCTAGTTGCTCTTTCTAGCGAGTCCTCTCTCCATCCGCCGACAAAACTATTTCTCCGTTGCCTGGCTGTAACTGATCTCTGCGTTGGTTTTATCTCACAGCCTCTAGCGGTGATCTATTCGATATCCGTAGTGAGTCAAAGTCTGGATATTTGTCTTTTCTCAAGAAAATTGAAATTTATCACAAGTTATCTGTTCTGTTCAGTGTCGTTGTTGACATTGTCTGCAATAAGCGTGGACAGACTTCTTGCGCTGATGTTGCGACTAAGATATAGACAAGTTGTAACACTAAAGAAAACTCACGCAATTCTTATTATCATTTGGATTGTGTCTATTGTCACTGCAACTATGTCCTTGTGGAGCAACACCATAACCTTATGGTATGGCCGCATAGGTATAACACTGTGTCTAGTAACCTCCTCATTCTGCTACACAACGATTTTCGTTCGACTTCGTAGTCATGAAAGGCAGATACAAGACCATGTGCATCAAGTGCAACCAGCGCAAATTCCACTGAACATAACGCGATACAAGAAAGCAGTGTACAGTGCACTGTGGTTGCAGCTGACATTGGTAGCTTGCTATCTGCCATACGGTATAGCTGAAGCTTTGTATACTCAAAATCGAGCGTCTTCATCTTTGTTTCTAGCTGACAAATGGACAGAAGTGATAGTTTATTTGAACTCATCATTAAACCCGTTTCTCTACTGTTGGAAGATCAGAGAGGTCAAGCAAGCTGTCAAGGATATCATGCAAAAGTTTCCCTGTTCGGCGGGTTAATTGGTTCTTGTCCAGATGTCAAAAAGTTAAATGAGAAAAGCTGAACACCATTTTCATTTTTCTCAAAAAAGATGTCCTCCATGCACCCAACCTTTGCAGTTGTTTTCTTAGTTTTGTCAAAATTTATTTGGTCGAATTTCTTCTTAAAACTGACACTGATTCTGAAACTGAGCTTTGAGCACTTGCTCTGCGTTATACGTCCTAGCAACATTGACGCCCTTTGCTCCACGAGGAGCCTAAAAGGAATAAGTCAGCAACATGTACATTTATCTTTTAGAGACATCAGTAGAGAAACCAGGAATACCATTTAAGATTCGGCCCCTGATGTGTCCTTTTATGAGAATTTAAAAGTGTATTGTAGATGCATTCTCTGTACAGGAGGTGCAATCTTATGTTTTTTATATCTTTCATATGTTAGAATACACGTATGTACAGCTTCCCCTCGAGCAAGCAAGCAACCTAAATAACTTTAAAATAGATCTAGGATGAAGATTGATTTTAACGGCAAAACAGTGAAAGTAAAAAAAGAGAACGAAAACAAAAAGTGTTGCGAATGAATTGAACACGACGTCACATAATATTTTAGGCGTATGCAAGGGAATATTCTAGTCATCGGAAAACCAATTAAAAACAAGGAACTAATTGTCACTGGTGGCAGAACTTTGAGCATAATTGACGACTTTCTTATATTCGGCAAAATGCGGAAAACAAAATATTTGTTTGAATGCGTTATTTATAGATGCCACAAAGGCTTTTGGCATTGTCAACCGCGGTGTTGTCTGGAAAGTTCGGTGTCATTTACGATGCCCCAAAACTGAGCCAGGTTCAAAATTCTGTTCAAATCAAATACAGCAAGGAGAAAAAGGTGGATATGAAAATGACCATAAGCTCCAAAAAAACCCGCTTGATTAAAATCGCATAATATACTGAAACGACTTTAAAAACTGACATTATAGATCTTTCCGGGCTGAAGGAAATTACATGTTGATGTAAATCATAAATTGCAGCAACTTCAGACGTAAGCCGCCCATACGTTGTCTCTATTTTTAAGTATTTTACGCGACAGCGAATATACAGCTTTAGTCTGTAACAATCGTTTATTAAAGCCAACAAAGAATTAATAGTAATAAATCATGCCACCGAGCCACTAAGTAATTCTTCCTTTTTTATTCTCCTTAATTTTTCATCGCATATTTCATCGGGTATGAATAAGAAACCAACAAGATGTTGCAATTTCCATGTTCAACTTTCGTTCATCACGAGCTTCTCTTTTTCACTTTTTATTGCTGTGGATACAACGTTGCCAAAATATTTTTTTAAATCGTTACGTATTTGAGCGTTCTAACATTGCTCAGCTCCCTTGGTTTTGTTCATAGTAAAGGGGTTAGGTCACGGTATTTTAAGTAATTCTATTTATTTTCGTCAATTAAGAGCTCTAAACTTTAAATTAACAAAGCAAAAGTCATTTATTGGCAAAATCACGTCCATGTAACAAACAAAGATGATTTTCGAGCATTGTAAACGACACTTTCGTACAAATTGAGATAAACTTGCAAAATGTCGGGCCGACGTTTTTCAAGTTTACCCGAACGCAACTCGTTTTAATCTTCTCGTATTTTGCCTATCGATGCCCCCTTTTGGCCTTTCTGTGTTTCTTTCGAGTTCTTCTACAGTTTTAAGCCGTTATAGTGATATTTCAGTTTATTCTATGACCAGTTAGTCAGTTCCGAAATTGCCTAAAATTGCGTGACATAGCCCCTTTAATGTAATTCTTATTGTTTGTTACGGGGGAGGTATGTTTCCGAAACTTTGGTTACTACGAGACTAATATTCCAAAATAAGACGTAATGTAAAATACGATTCGGGATTTTGGCACAAAAATGAATGAAAATCCCAAACTCGAGTCTTAAAGAGGAATGATATAAAATATTAATGTACTTTATTCGACCTTTTAAGAATTGCGCACAATAAATTAAGGCTACAGTCCGACCTCTATTAAGCGGCCATTCTCAGGACTTTGAAAAGTGGCCGCTTAATAGAGGTACAATATAAATTGGATAGGAATGGCAGTAAACATGATTTTATTGACTCTATATAGCAAAATGCTTTTAAGAAGTGAACATATACATGTATGAGGATAAATCCAAAATTCATTGTATTTCTTTGGGTTGATAATGAACAGAAAAATATGCAAAACATTTTTGACAAGTTTCTTAGGCCTTTTTGCATCAACAGTTAGTATGTAAAAAAATGTAGTTCAAGATATTTTACGGACGATTTGTTTAAGTATCATCTGTCACCATGCATTTCACTTGGAAAGATAATTTGCTGGCCGCCTAATGGAGGTAAAAAACCATATAAATAATACACTTGTGACAGCAAAAAGGTGGCCGCGATCGCTTAATAGAGGTGGCCGTTGAATAGAGGTATCAAAAACAGCAGTTTACTGACAAATAAATCGGGACTTTGGAAAGTGGCCGCTTTATGGAGGGGGGCCGCTTAATAGGTGGCCGCTTAATGGAGGTCGGACTGTGTTTGCTAGGTGCACTTCAAGTTTTATTAAAACTGCCAAGTTTTAGGGCTTCTTAAAATTACTGCTTTTGAGCTCCATTACAACTGCTCCTTTTTAAGATTCTTCGAAGCTATTGATCTTTCTGATCGGCGAAAGGCTAAAAATATTCGAAAAGAAACTATTTTCATGGCTCTACGTACGTTGAGCTTTTCCTTTATCAATCATGCTGAATTCGTTCGGTTCGATTTTCAGAGTAGCTCATCACTTAGAGTTTGTTTTCGTTGTAAAAAATCATAATTCATTGATGCCTAGGAGAATTATAAAAAACATTCCACAAACAACATTTGTTTGTCCAAGCAGGTGTTCATCTTAATCACAATAACTAAAATGACATTGATATTGGCGTTTGTAATAAGCCAGCGAGAATATAAGCTGTTCACTGCACAAAGCTTCAGCGATACCGAACACTGAATCCTAAAGCTCCAAGCATATACCTATATCACAACAAATGGCTGCAGTAAACTATACTGACGGAGACACTGACTCAAGGATGTGCTCAGCACATATAACCAGTGAAATGCACCGCCAGTTAAATTGTATTTCCGTGTTGATCAGCTTTCTCTCCATAACAGCCATCTTGGGGAACACACTCATTCTAGTTGCTCTTTACAGCGAGTCCTCCCTCCATCCGCCGACAAAACTATTTCTCCGTTGCCTGGCTGTAACTGATCTCTGCGTTGGTTTTATGTCACAGCCTCTAGCGGTGATCTATTCGATATCCGTAGTGAGTCAAAGTCTGGATATTTGTCTTTACTCAAGAAAATTGAAATTTATCACAAGTTATCTGCTCTGTTCAGTGTCGTTGTTGACATTGTCTGCAATAAGCGTGGACAGACTTCTTGCGCTGATGTTGCGTCTAAGATATAGACAAGTTGTAACACTAAAGAGAACTCACGCGATTCTTATTATCATTTGGATTGTTTCCATTGTCACTGCAACTATGTCCTTGTGAAACAACACCATAACCTTATGGTATGGCCGCATAGGTATAACACTGTGTCTAGTAACCTCCTCATTCTGCTACACAACGATTTTCGTTCGACTTCGTAGTCATGAAAGGCAGATACAAAACCATGTGCATCAAGTGCAACCAGCGCAAATTCCACTGAACATAACGCGATACAAGAAAGCAGTGTATAGTGCACTGTGGTTGCAGTTGACATTAGTAGCTTGCTATCTGCCATATGGTATAACTGAAGCTTTGTATACTCAAAATCGAGCGTCTTCATCTTTGTTTTTAGCTGACAAATGGACAGAATTGATAGTTTATTTGAACTCATCTTTAACCCCGCTTCTCTACTGTTGGAAGATCAGAGAAGTCAAGCAAGCTGTTAAGGATACGATGCAAAAGTTTCCCTGTTCATCGAGTTAATTGGTTCTTGTCGAGTTGTTAAAAAGTTAAATAAAAAAAGCTGAAGACTATGATTTTAATTTTCTCAAAGAAGGTGCCCTCTTTGCACTCGACCTTTGCAATTTTTTTTCTTAGTTATGTTAAAGTTTGTTATGTCAAACGTCTTTTCAAAACTGACACTGACACTGAAACTGAGCCTTATGAGACCCTTTATCTGCGTTATACGTCCTGGCAACCCAGCAACATTGACGCTCTTTGCTCCACGAGGAGACTTAAAGAAATAAGTCAGCATCATAGCAAAATGTACATTTATATTTAAGAGACATCAGTAGGGAAGCCTTCCATGCATAAGGGTATACCATTTAAGATGCGGTCTTTTTTCTTCCCTTTTTATTTTCATTTATTTTTTTATCGCAAATTTGACCAAATATGAAAACAAACTATAATGTTATAATTTCCGCGTTCAACTTTTAATAAAAAAGATGCAGGATTTTGGCACGAAAATGAATGGAGAATCCACACCTTTAAAGTGTTAAAGAGGAATTATTATAAAATATTAATGTCCGTTTTGCCTTAATAAGCGAGCTATTAAGGTGTTTATCTTAATCACAATAACTCAGCTAAAGCATAAAAAAGGCATTTATATTGGCGTTTGTAATAAGCCAGCAAGAATATAAGCTGCTCACTGTACTAAGCTTTATATAATCCTAAAGCTTCAAGCATATACCTATATCACAGAAAAATGGCGGCAATAAACTATACTGAAGGAGACGAAAACAAATCATTCGTAGAACTGTGGTGCTCAGCACATATAACCAGTGAAATGCGCCACCAGTTAAATTGCCGTAGGCCAAGGGCCGTGCTCAAGACCGAGGGAACAGCTCTTCCCTTTACGGACCGGCAAATAAATTTTTTATTTTTTTTTTTTTTTAAATTTTTTTTTTTTATAATTTTTTTACTTTAATTTATTTGGTAAAATGACCGAGAAAGATTGCGTCACAGAATCTCTGTACACGCGCACATTCAATGTCAATGTCAATTAGGGCTATTTATACGAGAAATGTTGAGTCGATCGTCGGGCAATAAACAAGAGTGAAGAATGCTGTTTGCTGTATAATTTTCTGCATAATTTTGAACAAAATTACTCAGCGGCGTACTCACGGGAAGGTTCATCATAACAACTTCACGATAAGAGGTTCAGGAAAAGGAACTGAAGAAATAAATATAGCACAAATGTAGCATCGAGTCAAAGCATTAAAATCAGTCACAAAACTGTAAACACTTAAATCGATTTCGTGTTCCCGATAAATTTTTTGAAAGAAACTCTGTTCCCAGGGTGTTAAGCTTATCTCTGACTAAAAAAAATCTCTGACAAGGCAGTTTCTCTAGCTATACACACTTATTTATGAATTTATAATCTCTGCGTTGATTCCCCAGCAAAATTTTATTCTGATTAACAGTGCGAAAGTGGAACTGAATGAAATTCGTAATTTGGTCGTCTACGTACGGCACAATATCGTGAGAATTAGTTTGACTGTTTTTGATTAAAGAATCTTATTTTTTTTAATGATGGCAAAAAGTGGCAAACAAACAAGGCAGTTAAACTCATAAATGTTGTCTGAAAATCAGTCCAGTTTACCGCAACGGGTGAAAATCATTGCAAAATGCACAAACAACGACAAACTACGAATGGTGAACTACAACTTGATTTTGTCGATAAAGGAAGCTAGAGTTTAGCTGCTTAAGCGGAGTGCAAATGAATGCTCGAAACTACTGGGAAACAAGATTGGGGTTTACGCCCATTGAAAGCAATGGTCTTGTAGATAATCCGCACCCACGGTTTTGAGCCCAAATTTTTAACAAAATGGTGCAGCATATACACAAGTTTTTACGGTACTCGCCTTTTGAAGAACCTCGAGGCTTTTATTTTCACTATTTTGTTCTTTCATATTTACAACAGTTGGCCAACAGCTATTGCGATTTTGGAGAGGAAAACTTTCATGTGTTTTTTTGTCTCGCTTCAAACTGGTTTAAATAAAATAAAATAAAATAAATTACTATATTTAGAGAAAAAAACACATCAGCTCTAGCTGGTTTTCATGCGGGAGCTCTTTCCAGGTCGAATTGGAATTTGGGAATGGTGGTTTTTGTAGAGGGAGGAAGACCGGAGAACCGGAGAAAAACAAATAAACAAAAGATTTTACAAACATTTTGTTTCCCGTATTTTCCAGAATATAGCAAAGCGTCAATTATTCACAAAATTCTGCCACCAGTGACAATTAGTTCCTTCTTTTTAATTGGTTCGCCGATGACCAGAAAATTCCCTTGTATGTGAAAAGAAGTAAGATGTAAAAGAGCATACATTTAAAAGCTACACCTAAAATGTGACATTGTTTTAATTCCTTCGCAAAAAACTTTCTGTTTTAGTTTAATTTTAGTTCTCTTCTTTTATACTTTAATTGAGAACAATATTTAGTCTATTTTAAAGTTATTAAGATTGCTTGCTCGAGGGGGAGCTGTACATACGTGTATTCTAACATATGAAAGATAACATAAAATTGCACCTGTACAGAAAATACATCTGCAATACATCTGCAATACACTTTCTAATAAAAGGACTCATCGGGGACCGGTATGCCCTTATGTATGGAAGGTTTCTTTACTGATGTCTCTAAAACATAAATGTACATTTTGCTATGAATAATGATGCTGACTTATTCCTTTAAGGCTCCTCGTGGAGCAATAGGACGTATAACGCAGAGCAAGGATCATCAGTTTCAGAATCAGTGTCAGTTTTGAGTAGACGTTCGACATAATAACTTTTAACAAAACTAAGGAAACAATAGCAAAGGCTGAGTACATGGAGGACATCTTCTTTGAGAAAATTAAAATCATAGTCGTCAGCTTTTCTTATTTAGCCTTTTTTTAAATAACTCGACAAGAACCAGTTAACCCGACGAACAGGGAAACTTTTGCATCGTATCCTTGACAGCTTGCTTGACCTCTCTGATCTTCCAACAGTAGAGAATCGGGTTTAAAGATGAGTTCAAATAAACTATAACTTCTGTCCATTTGTCAGCTAAAAACAAAGATGAAGACGCTCGATTTTGAGTGTACAAAGCTTCAAATATACCATATGGCAGATAGCAAGCTACTAATGTCAGCTGCAACCACAGAGCACTGTACACTGCTTTCTTGTATCGCGTTATGTTCAGTGGAGTTTGTGCTGGTTGCACTTGATGCACACGGTCTTGTATCTGCCTTTCATGACTACGAAGTCGAACGAAAATTATTGTGTAGCAGAATGAGGAGGTTACTAGACACAGTGTTATACCTATGCGGCCATACCATAAGGTTATGGTGTTGTTCCACAAGGACATAGTTGCAGTGACAATGGACACAATCCAAATGATAATAAGAATCGCGTGAGTTCTCTTTAGTGTTACAACTTGCCTATATCTAAGACGCAACATCAGCGCGAGAAGTCTGTCCACACTTATTGCAGACAATGTCAACAACGACACTGAACAGAGCAGATAACTTGTAATAAATTTCGATTTTCTCGAGTAAAGACAAATATCCAAACTTTGACTCACTACAGATATCGAATAGATCACCGCTAGAGGCTGTGAGATAAAACCAACGCAGAGATCAGTTACAGCCAGGCAACGGAGAAACAGTTTTGTCGGTGGATGGAGGGAGGACTCGCTGTAAAGAGCAACTAGTATCAGTGTATTGCCCAGGACTGCTGTTATGGAGAGAAAGCTGATCAACACGGAAATACAATTTAACTGGTGGCGCATTTCACTGGTTATATGTGCTGAGCACCACAGTTCTACGAATGATCTGTTTTCATCTCCTTCAGTATAGTTTACTACCACCATTTTTCTGTGATGTAGGTATATGCTTGAAGCTTTAGGATAAGGTGTTCCGGGTATCACTGAAGGTTTGTGCAGTGAACAGCTTATATTCTTGCTAGCTTATTATAAACGCCAATATTAATGGCTTTTTGTGCTTTAGCTAAGTTATTGTGATTTAGATGAACACCTGCTTGGACAAGCAAATGCGGTTTGTGGAATGTTTTTCATAATTCTCCTATGCAGCAATGAATTATGACTTTTATGAAAACAAAAACTCTGAGAGATGAGCGATTCTTAAAATCGAACTGAACAAATTCAGCATGATAAATGACGAGCTAAACGTACCTAGAGCCATGGAATGATTTGCTTAAAATTTGCATACATAACTAGAAATAGTTTATTTTCAAATAGATTTTAATTATTATTTTAGCTTTTCGCCGATCAAGCAGATCGGTAGCTTTAAAGAATCTTAAAAAGGAGCAATTATAAAGGAGCCCAAAAGTCCTAAAAATTGGCAGAATTAATAAACCTTGAAGTGGACTTAGCAAATAGCCTTAGTTTATTAGCGCGCAATTCTTAATAGATCAAATTAATGGCAAAACGTAAATTAATATTTTATGATAATTCTTCTTAAAAACTGAAGTGTGGGACGTTCATTCATTTTCGTGCCAAAATCCCGCGTCTTATTTTAAATTACGTTTGATTTTGGAATATTAGTCTCTTAGTAACCAATTGAAAGCTAAGAAAACCTAGCTACTACCCATTAACAAACAATTAGAATTATCAAGAGAATTGGATGGGACTGTGTCACGGCTAAGTTAACTTTATGCTATTACATTTTGTCAAATATTCGCCATGAAACAAAGGCCCCGTCCACACTGACCCGGGTAAATTTGAAAACGCATCTTTTTTTCTCCGGTTAGGCCAACCGTCCACACTGAAACGGCGTTTTCGGTCACCGAAAACGGAGCGTTTCAAAAACGCTCACCAATGAGCGTTTGGACTTGGAGCGTGAAATAGTGTATTTTTATATTTTATTGTAAATAATTTTAGAGGGCCACTGGTTTGTTAGTATTTTTTATGTTATTTTAGTGCTACCCTCGTTAAATAAAGACTTTACTTTTACTTTTACTTACTAATGAAGCGTATCGTTTTCAAATTTACCCAGGTTAATGTGGACGGAAAACATTTTTCGCGGCGTTTTCAAATTTCTCCGTTTTCAAATTTACCCGGGTCAGTGTGGACGGGGCTCTAAATGTTTGCAAAGAAATCAATTATATGATTCTAAATGACCCAAAACCCATAGCTTCATTTCAGCCAAATCCTGATGTGTCTCCCGGGCGCTTTAACAAGCAAACGAAAGAGAAAACTGTTCCGCTGGACCATACTTTAAAAACCCATATCGCAATCCTTTTCAATCTTGGACACTTTAGGCCATCCGTACCTTCTTTTGCATTTGGTGTGTTATTTAAATATTCCATCACTGTTTTAAGAAGTTATTTTATATATTTGAACGAATTTGATGGTCATTTCCTTACCCTAAGTTTGGCTAAAATCCGTGACACAGTCCCTTTAATGAACAAAACCAAAGGAGCTGAGCAACGCTAGAACACTGCACAAACGCAACGATTTAAACCGAAAAACAGAAAAAAGATTTTTGATCAACAGTAAAGGCAACGACACTGGAGGTGGAATGAGCACTGAATGAATCTATCACAAAGAAAGCAGTACACTGGACACCCGAAGGCAGGCACAAGCGTGGCAGTCCCAAGAATAAATGGCGACGTACAGTCAAAACAGAAATGAGGGGCTTAAACCAAAGCTGGAACACCATCCAACAGCTGGCTAAAGACAGACAGCGGTGAAAGAACTAAATAGGACTTTCAGACTGGGGCTTATTAGAAGTGTTCAAATCGTTGCTGTCACCATAGTATAATTATAATTATGGCCTCTCAGATAAGGACGATGAACCATGGGTTACCTCGTCTGCATCTTCATTGTCTTGGACAGCAGGTGCCATTAAGAAACCACAAACTTACCACAAAGAGTAGGGCATGAAGTTCCTCGTGTTGTGGTCTAGCATTGTTCTGAAATTACATTGGTGGCTCTCAGTGCTCCCCTTTGACTGCTTAATGTGTCTGGTCAGTCTCTCGAAGTGTTGTAGTACATTAGAGAGTGTGGGCCACAACCATCAACATTGCCATTGTTGTGTTTTGTCGTGATCATCACAATTGGGCGGAATGCAATCTGTAGTAAATTTCAACTTCAGAAACAGTACGAGGCCCAGTAAAATGTGTTCTGCATCACAAGTTGCTGATAGGAGCCTTTGATTCCCTTTTTTGTATTTTTTTTTTCTGTCTTCCCCCAGATCTGCGTATGGCCAACCAGCACCTTGCGTGGGTGTGCTGGTGTCAGATTCTTCCGACCATCACTTACAGTGTATGCCCCTAAGGTATGTGCATACCAGTGCCACGCATGCACATAAGGCTGGTGCTTAGTGACCTAGTCTCCTTTTGCACAGATGGCTGAGTGACCAGGCCTGCTGAGCAGTTTTGGTTGCACTGGAGTTAAGGCCTCTTAAGGCCTCTGGGTACCATTTTGAAAAAATTAACTTAATAAAATAATTATTTTTTCCACCACTATTACTACTCACTTGTATACATGTAAGCTAGACAATACTAGTGCAACATGTAACTTCTCTGTATTTTCAATAGTTTTTTTTTGTACTTCTTTTTTTCAATATTGTAAAGTCTTTTTCCTCTTCAATAAATTAAAAATAATGGGTTTCTGGTTATTCAACTTAAGAATGTACAAATTTCCAAGCATTTTTAACTTATGAAGTATGATGAAGGAGCATGCCCCATGCTCTTTATAATCAAGGAAAACAAACTTACACAGAATGGAGATCTATTAAAAACAATCTAATAAAAGAAGAAATCAACAACTTGCCTGAAATAGGAGAGGCCACATAGGACAGACGAGGGTCAAAGTCTTTGGCTAAAAACAACCCATCTTCGTCATTAGGACAAGAACCTTTGGTAACAACAGCTAAGTAAGGTTCCAACATGCTGCTGGCATCTCCAGTTTTGATGAACTTGTTACACATTATCTTGCAGATGCCTTTGTACTTCTCTGGACAAAAATCCTGTCAATGCGAGAGAAATCAGTCATGAAGAAAACATAACAAAACCACTGAGATTTGATTGCAATGTCTAACACAATTATGACATCATTTCTTTCCAATTTTGGCAAGAAATTGTTGTGTAATTTGTAGTTTCTCACTCGAAAAAGAAGTACAACTAGCCTGCATAGCAGACATGTTTAGTGGTGGACGAGTGCTGAATATTCCGCTGAAATGTTTTAGCTACCATTATATTGGATTGGAAAGATCAAGGAAGCATGGGGTGCGTAAAAAAATGGACTAGGGAGGACATATTCGCACAACAAAAACTTGAATGCAACGGAAGTATCATACAGTATTTAAGTTATCCACATGATAACTACACAACTGTATGATAACTGTCACTTTATGCACTTAATTTCTGACAAAGTGTGGTTAAATAAAATATTCATACTCTCCCCAAGGAGGGTTATTGGAAATGCTGAGGGGAGGCGAGGGGAGGGGTTCTTAAATACCAAAAAATGTTAAAGGAAAGTATAAATCTAATTAAAACTGGAATTTACAGAGAGGAGGACTGATGAGGGTTCGATCAGGTAAACCCTCTGTTGGGAGAGTGTAGACATTTTTCTGGAACGACACAATGGGAGCAGAAAACTCACAAAAAAAAAACAGAAAAAAAACACTAGATACAGACAATACAATGTAAATCAAAAGAAGCACGATAATATTGCACTGTAATCATTTCTGATTTTTGCTACCACACACTTGAAACGTAACAGATATAATATTATTAAATATTAAACTTTTACCTTTGCTATCAGTGTCAGTGCCACATGAGTTACCTTGAAAACAATACAGTTAATGCAATTAAAATGTGGAAACAATGGCGCCATCTGTGATATCTAACTGAACAGATGCATGCCAAAATGGAATCTATTTGTTGTAAATAGAGACCAGAGAGGAGGGGGGGGGGTGGGACTGTATCACTATCAGTGTTTTAATGGAAAACCATCTGTCAATAACGTTGCTGCAATTATTTTATTTTATTTTTTAGGAAAGCCCCTTTCTCTTCTGAGTTTCTATTCCTATTCTGGACTTAATTCGTCATACCAACAATCAGTTTCCCAGCAAATGAAACCCTATTCTAGACCAAAACTAACTGATTTCTATACCCTATCCCAGACTAAACTGCTTGAACACCCTACGCTTCACAGCGGCACATTCCTATAAAGCTCATATATGGCAGTGCCCCCCCCCCCCCCCCCAGATTGATGTTTTCAAAACCTGAAAAAAAGCAATTTCTGGAATCAACAGATGGCTTCCTTTCAGGTTGTAGAAATAAGAGCCTATGTTTTCTGTACTACCCTCGCTCACCTACTACTAGTACATGTATATACCATCATCTTTAAAAAGAGCCAGGGGAAGTTAAGAGGGGATGTCACTACGGGCGGTCCACTGGATTTCGGACTCCAAAATAGTTTCCCTTCATATATTTACCACAGGTACTACCATCTATCCTTACTACTAAAATACAGTTGAAATGATCAGAGAGTTTGTTTTTCTCGACTTTGGAGGATTTATCAATTACTAGTGTCAATAAGCGATGAAACGGCCATTTTCCATGTGTCGAAATACAGGATTTCAAACGTTCGTTAAAAATACTTCGCGCTTATAAAAGCCCCAAAATTTGTACAAATTCAGCTAATTTTTATCAGGTCTTACTCCTAATATATCATTTAGCTAACTTCCAATTCAAAATCGGAAGCGAACCACAATATCTATTGAACACCTTTAGTTATTTATGCGAACATCTCAAAAATATGTTCCCAAATCTTGCCGTAATTTTCACTTGTGGCACCTAGACGAGGCCTAAATTGCTATTCTACTTTTAGACTAAGAGTTATTCTTTCGATTTATGTAATAAAAATTGTGGCACAACGCGACTTTGAGGAAAAAAAAATCAAACGAATTCTTGGTATTTTCACCTATGAATTATTGCGTGACAGACTTCACATTCCTTTACCGAGCCGTGTTCATGACACTTCATGTCAAGTTTCTCAATAGTTTTCGCCTCAATAGAGGGAAATCGTCCAAAAGTTCCAGAAATGGAAACAAAGTTTTCCTCCTTTTGGTTAGTTGGCACCAAATATTTCGTTTCCTGACGTTTCAAATATATAATAATGATCAGGCTCGTTACATGATTTGCCACTCACCTTGTTGACCTTGTTCCTGTTGATGAAAAGTACGAGAATTCAATCGCGAAACTTTTGTGGTTGTCGTACGCAATCAAAAGTATGGTAATCAGTTACTTCATTGGTAGTAATGCTGTGGCAACTCTGTCTTAAAAAAGAGCCAATGACGAAAAGATAAGAAGACTTACGAACGCTTATACATTCGCTGACATTTGTGATCTTTTGAACATGACTCGGGTTGCGTTACCTTCCGTGGTGGTGGTAGTGGGTAGGGTGGGAAGGTGGGGAGGGGGGGGGGGGGGGGGGGAGAATTACACCAGAAAATTTTGACGCAGCTCTACTTCAACGCACTGTAATTTTGATATGCCAATATAACTTCAAGGAACGCCATCAAAAGATCATACCCTATCAAAAGATCCGGCACCCAAAAAATCATAATCAGCTAGTACGTAGCCCATTTGGGTACTGTATCATCACTGCGCTATTGCGTCATTGAAACCGGCGGATCGGAATGCACCTTACCTAGGCTAACTTGAGCCGAAGTTCAAGCAGTTTTCTAAACAGAATATCCATCGTTTAGTAACAACAACATAGCTTTTTTACAACAGCCATTACGAAAATAAAAAACCCGTCATCTTAGAAATTACATAAGCTGGGATATGTAAAGATGCCCAAGTAACAGTGCTGTAAACACATCCCGTGTCTGTTTTAACGAACGGTGACCACAGATAAGGCATCCACAGCAAACACACACAAAATGACGCCATTTCAAGCTTTTAATAATGCTGTTCACACTTAAAAATTAAAACACGAGTAGTACTTATGTTTCTAAACTTAAAGATATTAGCATAACCCAGCTGCCGTCTATTGGCAAACGTGCGATCTGACTGGTTACACAGATGCCTTCTATCGATCGTTAGCAAGACCCAGCTGCCGTCCCGTCAATTGGCAAAACGCGCGATCTGATCGGCTACACAGGTGCCTTCTATTTAACAATTAGACGCCGAGATCGAGGTTTAGCATAACCCACTGACTGATCTATTAATCTCAGAAAATCGCCAGAATTAATTTATTGAAGGTTTTAACCGATCAGTAGCATAACCCAGCTACAGTTTATTGGCAAAACGCACGATCTGATTGGTTACACAGGTGCCGTCTATCGATCGTTAGCCGGCTGTTGGTGCGCGCGCTCAGTTTTTTTTTTTGCGGAATTTTATCAACAAAACATTCAAATAATCAACTCTAGCTTTCTTTTGTGTTTAATAGATCGGCAGCTGGGCTATGCTAAAACAATTAGACGGCTGGCTCTCGGTTTCTACCGGCTTGATAGCCGGTAGAAACCTCGAGCTTGCCGTCTAATTGTTAAATAAACGGCACCTGTGTAGCCAATCAGATTGGGCGATTGCCAAAAGACGGTCTTTGTGGTTATGCTAACGATCGTTAGACGGCTCTTTGTCAATGTGCGCGCGCTCAGAGCTCAACAAAACATTCAAAAAATAAACTCTAGCTATATTTACTGTTTAATCGATAGCCACTGGGTTATGCTCCCCCCCCATAAAAGATTCAGTTCACCACTTTGACAAGATTTTCAGTGTTAGCGCTTCCCTTAGCATTCAGACGCACAATCTAGTGGGGAGATGAATGTCGCTTCCCATTGAGGTTTTTTCATAATTTTGATGTAAAGATTTATTACGGGTACTAAACCTATTTTACCCATCACGAAATTGTGTATGCTATACAGCAAGGCAGGTAGTCTTTTGTGAGCAAAATATAAGTATCGATTAGTAGGTTTGGCATTCCATTGCTACTGCCATGGCCTGTATCTTGGCAACATTGGCAGTCTTGTATAACTTCTTTAAGATACAAACTAACTCTGCTTTTCGATGTTTGGAGCGACATGAGACTTCAAAATGGCTGAGCATCTTTTTTTAACATTGGCCGTTTTTATACTAGAGACGCGTTACCCGTCTAGACGAGCTTCGGTAGAAATTTTGTTGTTCGTCTAGTTATGCGTATCTAGTATAAAGACGGGCACAAGACGCGTTACGCGACTAGACGAGCTTCCTTTCGTTATCCGTCTTTCAAGACGCATTTCGAAAAGTACCTCGTCTAGACGGGTAACGCGTCTTGTGCCCGTCTTTATACTAGGGACGCATAACCAGACGAGCAAAAAAAATTTTGCCGAAGCTCGTCTAGACGGCTTACTCGTCTTTAGTATAAAAACGGCCAAATTGCGATGTTAAACGACTCAATTTTTCCCCCTTTGTTATAATCACAGATATCATAGTCATCAAAACATACAGGATATTTAAGGCCGAGTTTGTCATCGATTTCACACATCCAACTGCAGCGGTCTGATACCCTAAAAAGCCTTCGAGGTTTTCATTCTCATCCTTGTCCTCCTGTACATTCTCAATGGAGCGTCTTGTCCGCGGGTTCTCTTTCGTGACGCCAAACGAGAAAAGAAGCCGGTAATATGGGTCCTCGTGAGCCACTCTCCATGACTCTTCTGTTTTGAACAGCCGCTCGTTCTTCTCGTCCCGTGCGTTGCACATGCTTAATGCTACTTGGTCGGGGTCAGCCTTACTAGTCATACTACCCGTTTTTCTCCCAGTTCAAATTTTGCGGTGAGGTACATCTTTACCTTTTCTGGGAAGCGAACGCCATCGGTTCTGGGTTTTCCCAGAGCCCATCTTACTCGCAGTGGGGAGTAAGGCCCCTGGTCTGAATCTGTTAGAATAGTAGGTTGGTTTAGAGCTGTGCTACATCCATGTGCGTCTACAGAAGAACTCCTCTGCCCAGTTCTTTCGTATCCGTACGTACGTATGGTACAGCGAAGAAAATTGATGGAGCCCCACCCCGATCGTTAGCATAACCAAACAGACCGTCTTTTGGTAATCACGCAATCTGATTGGCTACACAGGTGCCGTCTATTGATCGGTAGACGGCTCTCGGAGCAAACGCTTAGTATTTGCTTAATTTTATCAATCAAAACCTTTAATAAATCAATTCTAGCGATATCCTGAGTTAAAAAGATCGGTCAGTGGGTTATGCTAAATCTATCGACTTAGATTGTTGGCTTGGGGGCTTCGCCCCTCGCCAACTATCAGCCGATAGAAACCTCGAGCTCGGCGTCTTATTGTTAAATAGAAGGCATCTGTGTAACCAGTCAGATCGCACGTTTGCCAAAAGACGGCAGCTGGGTTATGCTAATAGCATGAAGTTTGATATAGCAATTAGAAACATAAGTACTACTTGTGTTTTAATTTTTAAGCGTGAACGCATTATTAAAAGCTTGAAATGACGTATCATTGCGTGTGTTTGCTTTGATCTGTGCCACCGTTCATTAAAACAGACACGGGATGTGTTTACAGCACTGTTACTTGGGCATCTTTACATATCCCAGCAAAAAAAAAAAAAGCAAATTAAGAAGTTGACACTGGCTAAAATATTGTTTTGGACGTTTCGGCCACTACTGTTGCCTTCTTCAGCAAGATAAAAATGCAATTGTTCAACGGCGTCCTGTTAAAATATGTAACGAATGTGAGATAAAAACTAAATGAACTTTCCGAGTGCGACAAAAGTCTCTAGAGCATTCTTAATGAGTCTATAAATTCTTAATGCTATTCTAAACGTTTGGTAGCGCTATGTGTTCGTTTATAGCGTTCCTATCTCGCACAGAATGCCAAGCTTCAAGAATTAGTCGTTGTTTCCACGCCGTTGACCTGTCAACAATTTCGACGCTCTCCAAATCTATTTGATGGTCGTTAAGCATATGGTGTTTTGCCAACAAAGAGTTTTTATCTAATGTTGCGATGGCTTTTGCGTATGTAATTTCCAATATAACGGGTTTTTTATTTTCCTAATGGCTTTTGTAAAAAAGCTATGTTGTTGTTACTAAACGATGGATATTCTGTTAAGAAAACTGCTTAAACTCCGTCTCAAGTTAGCCTAGGTAAGGTGCGTTCCGATCCGCCGGTTTCAATGACGCAATAGCGCAGTGATGATACAGTACCCAAATGGGCTACGTACTAGCTGATTATGATTTTTTGGGTGCCGGATCTTTTGATAGGGTATGATCTTTTGATGGCGTTCCTTGAAGTTATATTGGCATATCAAAATTACAGAATGCGTTGAAGTAGAGCTGCGTCTAAATTTTCTGGTGTAATTCCCCCCCCCCTCCCCATCTTCCCACACTACCCACTACCACCACCACGGAAGGTAACGCAAGCCGAGTCATGTTCAAAAGATCACAAATGTCAGCGAATGTATATGCATTCGTAAGTCTTCGTATCTTTTCGTCATTGGCTCTTTTTTAAGACAGAGTTGCCACAGCATTACTACCAATGAAGTAACTGATTACCATACTTTTGATTGCGTACGACAACCACAAAAGTTTCGCGATTGAATTCTCGTACTTTTCATCAACAGGAACAAGGTCAACAAGGTGAGTGGCAAATCATGTAACGAGCCTGATCATTATTATATATTTGAAACGTCAGGAAACGAAATATTTGGTGCCAACTAACCAAAAGGAGGAAAACTTTGTTTCCATTTCTGGAACTTTTGGACGATTTCCCTCTATTGAGGCGAAAACTATTGAGAAACTTGACATGAAGTGTCATGAACACGGCTCGGTAAAGGAATGTGAAGTCTGTCACGCAATAATTCATAGGTGAAAATACCAAGAATTCGTTTGATTTTTTTTCCTCAAAGTCGCGTTGTGCCACAATTTTTATTACATAAATCGAAAGAATAACTCTTAGTCTAAAAGTAGAATAGCAATTTAGGCCTCGTCTAGGTGCCACAAGTGAAAATTACGGCAAGATTTGGGAACATATTTTTGAGATGTTCGCATAAATAACTAAAGGTGTTCAATAGATATTGTGGTTCGCTTCCGATTTTGAATTGGAAGTTAGCTAAATGATATATTAGGAGTAAGACCTGATAAAAATTAGCTGAATTTGTACACATTTTGGGGCTTTTATAAGCGCGAAGTATTTTTAACGAACGTTTGAAATCCTGTATTTCGACACATGGAAAATGGCCGTTTCATCGCTTATTGACACTAGTAATTGATAAATCCTCCAAAGTCGAGAAAAACAAACTCTCTGATCATTTCAACTGTATTTTAGTAGTAAGGATAGATGGTAGTACCTGTGGTAAATATATGAAGGAAAACTATTCTGGAGTCCGAAATCCAGTGGACCGCCCGTAGTGACATCGCCTCTTAATCAGGCCAATCAGAAGGAAGGAGTTCAAACGCTTCTGGAACTGGTTCGGTAAGAGAAATTGCCCAGGGGCTCTCCTGCTTTTGTTGTAAACTTTCGCCCCAAAATCCAGTTGACACGATGAGCTGCCTGTCACCCCGCCAGACTAACTGCCCCTGGGTCTCCGAGGATGCTTTACCATCACACTAGATCAACTACTGTTACTTCTGGGTTCAAACCATTTACAGTTGAACCTCTCCTTACAGATGCCTCTATCATATGGACACCTTCCTATAATGGACAATCCACTTGGTCCAAAAGAAACCAAATTCCATATACGGGTAAACACTAGCTCTGTAAAAGGGACACCTGTATTATACAGGTGATGTTACCTGTCTGTTTGGTGTCCGTACTGAAGATCGATGAAGAGGTTTGTCTGTATTATTTCATGCTGAGATAAATTATGAAAGGGAATATCCGAGTCTAAAGTGGAATGTAATCTATCTCATAATTTTGAGGCCCTGCCAGGGGGGGGGGGGGTTCCCATGTTGCTTGTCACAATCTTAAAAATGCACTGTGTCGCTGTTTTATCAAACTTCGCATCGCTGTGGGTAGTAAAAATGAAGGAAAATTACTTGTCCTTGTTGGAATTTAAAGTGTATATGACATGAAAAATATTTTCTGCTTATTTGAAAGGCCTTTCGAAATACAGAAGAATGGCGTTTTTCTTTTCGAAATATCTTTTTTCGTTTCAGAGATATTGACGTCTTTGTATTATGCAAATTAGATCAGTGATGACGTCACAAGATTTGACTCTAAAAATGGTAAAATACTGAATAAACAATATCTCTAAAACTATTGAAGCAGTGTTCTTGAAACTTGGCACCACAAATGTACATCACAAAAGGAACAAAATGACACCCTTAGTATTGTTGCCATAGCAACTCTTTCAGCTCCAGTCTCTCTCTGTCAAAAAGACAAATATCCTCATATCTGACCTCTAAAGTGAGACAAAGGGTCCTGCTTAGAACAGACATAGTTCCCATATTGCCTTAATTCCCACCATTGGTTTGGCTGCGCTAGATGGATCTTGGATTAAGACAAAAACTGGGAATTTCAGTTTTATTGAGACAGCACCAGCGGCAAAACTGTTGTCATGGCAACAGCCCTAAGAGTAACATTTTGTTTCTTTTGTGATGCACATTTGTGGTGCCAAATTCCAAGAACACTGCTTTAATAGTTTTTGAGATATTGTTTATTCAGTATTTTACCATTTTTAGAGTCAAATCTTGTGACGTCATCACTGATCTAATTTGCATAATACAAAAACGTCAATATCTCTGAAACAAAAAAAGATATTTTGAAAAGAAAAACGCCATTCTTCTGTATTTCGAAAGGCCTTTCAAATGAGCAGAAAATATTTTTCATGTCATATACACTTTAAGTTTTTTCAAAAGGGTTGTCGTTTGTCGCGATTTTATTTTATTTGCTGTCGCTACTTTTTTGGGCCATGTCGCTTGTAGACTGAATTTACCCTGGCAGGGCCTTAATTTTCTCGACCTATCAACACTCTCCTCCACCCCTCCCTCCAGCTAAAAAAAATTTCAAATCCACTCCTGCTAAGTGATAGTTTGATGACACTTTTCTGTGTAAATGTAATTTCCTCACCCACCACCAGGACCGCCCCCCCCCCTCCCCCCAACCTTTCCCGCATCGACACCTACCCCGGCCCACTCCTGGCATCCTGTTTTTACTGAGACAATTTTTGTTAACATAAACATAACCCACCTTGCTCAGTGCATCCGAATTTTTAACTTCTGAAGTGTAAATGTAGAACCACTGTTTACTAAACTGACCAAAACAAAACGCTATAATTTCTTCTTTATCGGCCTTTAGACAGCACTTCCTCAAGATGACCTGACGGAATGCTTCAGTTATGCTGGGGTAAGACCACGTCCAAAGGACGTCGGAATCAACGTCTTTTTCTGCAAAACGTAATGTATAAGAAACCCACCGATTGTTTCATCGAAAATATCAAGAATTTCAAAAGTGGGAACGAGGAATATTTACCGATCAAGCAGGCTGCAAGAAGGTCTCCAAGCCCCGCCATCTTGGTCAGCGCAGATAAGCGCCCGCAGTATATGTCAGCGGTAAATCAAAACAAACAATATGGCGGCGTTGTAAGCTACATTTTAGTTTGCGTCAGTTCGACGTTTTTAGAACGCTTCTTCAGTCGTTGTCTTTCACAGAAGATGGAAAGAAGCAGAAAAAGGTCTCGTCATCACTTCGAGAGAGAAAAGTCGCCCACCAAAGAAAGGGAAAGATCTGTAATTTGGGAAGACCATCGATCATCCTTAGACGAGCTCTTCTTTCGAGACTGTGATTTGATCAAACGGTTTGTTAATTTAAGTTCATAGTTGCAAAATTAGCAATCATCATTTCTTTCACCATAATATCCTATTTGCTAAAGCATTTGTTTTACTAACGCACCTTATTTTCTTCAGAGGTAGTCAAGATTACAAGGACTTCTGGCTCTTTCTTGAACGTTATGAGGCTTTCCACAAAAGACACGTTGAAAAGCATCCAAAAGGTGAGATAAGGCACCTGTGTACATTAGGAAATTCTGTAAAACCAACTGTTCTGAACGAGGATCCATTAAAAAGCGAAAAACTATTGTTCAAAACAAATCAAGGGAAATCAACTGCTTAATATTGCTGATAATTATGCTGTGGGAAATAACTTGTAAAATTGTACCTGGGGATGTTGGTCAAAACCAGTTGTTTCCAGGTGGGCCAGTCTGCAGAGATCAGGAGCAGTGACACAGTGCAAGGAGGGGGGTGAATAGGTTCGCGGATAGACAGATTTGACTTTAAAAAGCTCCCAGATTGCAGATTTTTTGCGATACATTGAGTGGATTTGCGGATTTCAGAATAAAGCGGATCACAGATCCGCTGAGAATTTTGGCACGGATTCCGGACTCTTCATGTCAAAAAACTCAATAGTAAACAAAGTTTGGATTATTTTGGTCAGTCTTCGCCGGTATGTTGGCAGAATTGTCGCAAAAACTAGCAATAAAATGAAATTTAAAAAAAAAAAATCAGCATCTACTGGTACCGTCCGTCGCAGTGAAACTATACCACACAAATTTTTTCAAGTATTGGGGATTCAGATTTGAACGAAAACAATGGCGGATTGACCAATTTGGCCAAAAAATAGCACGGATTGGCAGATTTGAGTACCCCTATTCACCACCCCCCTGCAAACCACTTGAGCCATGTGAGCCAGTGAGCATTTACATGTATATATAGTGTAACATATAAATATGTAGTATCACCTTTACCAGCAGGTGAGCCATGCAAGCCAAAACTAAATCCCTAATCCCAGTAACCGCAAGATACCTAAGCTAACTGTGTGTTAATGCATAAAGTTGCTAGAACGGAAAAAAGTTGCACCAAATATGAAACCTGCTGAGTATTTTTAGGACAGTCTTAGCACCCCCATGTTCCAAAACGCTCCGCCGCCTCTGTAATGTGTTAGTTAGGTTCAACTGTCAAGACCCAAATTACACCAGATTGTGTTTCTGTTACTCATGATGTAACTACTTTTTCTTCCTAACAGAGAAAGACACTAAAGAAAGGACTTCTCCCCAACTGGGTCTTCCTTTATTATATGACAGGAGGTATAAAATAAATGTTGCACTGTTGTCAAAGGATGTTACCGATGTAACAAGGTATAGCACCACAGGAAAAAAGAAAGGTATATTAACATTGTATCATATACTTTAGATCAATTTTACCCTTGATACAATCTGGTATTTTCTTTTGTCTTATATTCATTATCGTATATTACCATACACCAGAACAAAGGAAAATACCCAATTGTAGCAAAGGTAAAGTTGAACCACAACATATCCAGTAAATTGTATTAATTAATTACACTGTAGAGACTGCTTTTATATTAATGTACAGTTGGACCTTCACAGACTGAGTCACACCTCCAATAGAGAGACATCTCCCATAAGCAGACACCTTTTGTATAACTGCCAACTTTTTCCGAGACATAGCGTAAGATTTTTATTCTGGGAATGCAACCTGACTATATCCAAAAACAGATCTCTCTCTTTTGTATCACTTTACTTCACTTCTTGTTGTACATGTATTTATTTCACATGACAAACTCTGATTATTGTTTTCCCGATGCCCCCAGCAGTTGACAATGGATACAGTAATCAGACTGTGATGTGATATGAAATTCACATCAGAATATTACTCAGCTGTAAGGTTGATTTTTTTGGGTATTAAAAACGAACTAAAGTGCCTTGACGGGGCCTTGGCGTATTTATGGTATGATGAATAAACACACAACAGCGTTCAATTTTTTATGATTTTCTTTGTGTTATATTATTGCCCCTCCTGGCAATTTAGGGGTAATTTGACAAGGGATTTTGGGGGGGTTATTTTTGGTCCAGGGATTTTTTTGGGTAATGTCGGAAGACTAAGGGATTATTTTGGGTCCTGAGTTTTGCCTCCATTCGATCATCCCCGTCATTTTCAGGCCAGAGTACCCCCCCTGGTCAGTAGTCTCTTTTTTGTGCATTTATCCCCCAGATTTTGCATGGCAAGTTTTTTAATCAAGATTTTTTTTTAACTTCATGCTGGAAGGACTAAGAAATAAAAGGGATTACTCATAGTCTAGTAGAGCTTTCATTGATAGAGGTTTTTTTTAACTTCCTCAGTTTATTCCTTCTCTGACAAGAAAGGTGGAAGGCATTCAAAAGAGCTAACAAAAGAAGAGTTTTTGGAATTTAAATCCATCCTGCTGTATTATATTGATTTCTGTCAAAAACAAAAGGTGTGTAATTATACTCAGTCTATATAATTTGTACCTTTTTGTAAAATCTGTCTGATTTTATTCAGGCCATAGTTAATAGAGGGAAATGGTTATGAAACCCCGCAAAGTTCTTTGTTGTAGGTTTTTGTGGCGTTGAGAGTGCACAAAACCTGGCAAAACATAATAGGTGGTTACGTGTGTTCATGCAACTAACCAATAGAAACATTGCGATTACGTAATTCATGCATAGTGTATGAGTGAAAAACAAAAGGTGTGCACCTTCGTGGACCTTTCAACCTAAATCTTGGCCTCTTTGTTTCCTGCTTTGATGTTTGCCGAGATTCATAACCAGTTCCCTCTATTAACTATGTTCAGGCTTAACAGATGTACTTGGCGTGAAAAATATTGGGTTGGGCATTTAACTCTGACCTAATTGTCTTGGCGATTGCTGCCAACACAACATGGTAAAGGGTAAAGGAGCTAAACACACTTGATGATATTGATCTTCGCATTCATGTCCAAAATCGTGATTACTAAACCTTCATCAACTGGCATGCATCATGTTTTTGCAAAATGACTTGCAGTGTACAGCTGTAGTACATGTACATTCACATGATTTGAAACTTGTTATAGTACTTATTAACTTCAGTTACCACTTTATTGAAGCAAAATAAAATGAGTTGAGTTCAGTAATGCAGTGAGTACATATTTCACATATGACAGCATTAACTGAGTAGAAGTGTCAATACTAGGAGTACATGTATTTAACAATTATCCTGCGAAATCGCGCGGAATATCGCCTGATACTTAGCCGACGAGGCCGTAGGCCGAGTTGGCTAAAATCAGACGATATTCCGCAAGATTGAGCAGGATAATTGAGCAGGATAATTGTTTGCAAGATTGAGCAGGATAATTGTTTGTGAGGTCACGGGTTCGAATCCCGTTGAAGCCCTGAATTTTTTTCAGGCTTCTTAATTCCAATTGCTTAAATTGGAAATTCACTGCGATGATCATTTATCACTTTCATATCCATCCGCAGTTCATATATGAATCATTTCACATACATTATATCATTTCACTCCTCTCACGGGAAAATATGAACTCACAATTGACCTCGCTCCCAATGTGTGGCTTCAATAGCTCAGTTGGTAGAGCATCGCACCGGTATCGCGGAGGTCACGGGTTCGAATCCCGTTGAAGCCCTGAATTTTTTTCAGGCTTCTTAATTCCAATTGCTTAAATTGGAAATTCACTGCGATGATCATTTATCACTTTCATATCCATCCGCAGTTCATATATGAATCATTTCACATACATTATATCATAATTGTTTTATTATTCAACAAATTGGCAACGAAACACATTTTGCACATAGAAAAACTGTAATTAAGCAGCGCTTTACAAGATTTCGGACGAATCTTCGCAACCTACGAATATCGCAGGATATCTGTTATGTACGGATGACAGATATCGTTAACATTTTGACCATATATGGGCAGCGCGCGCATCTGTTGAATAATAAGTTACAATATACTATGATGCTGATTAATCCTATTCACTGACCATAAGGCCTACACTATATGCATCGCAAAATTAAGATTAGTTAATATTTTATCTCTGGTCTTTGCAGTTCTCCAAGTTAGTGAAGTTAAAGAAGGATCAGGCAAACCTTCCCATAAGCCATTTCAGGGAGCAGATTGTTGATGCCATAAGTAACAATCAGGCGGTGATTATCGCTGGAGACACAGGCTGTGGAAAATCAACACAGGTAAGTCACAGTGTTTACAACATTTTGCTAGTAACATTGTCCATGTACCTGCTTACTGGTTGTGCCAAGTGTTTCTGGAAATATCTTCCAGTGCTCCCGGAGGGGGGGGATACTCCCTATAATGGACTATAGGGGGAAGCTCCGCCCAAAAGGGGTACCTTTTTCAGGCTTCAGGTATGATATAAGGGAAGGGATTTCCCAAATTGAAGTGTATGAAAGGGTAGGGAAAACTGTCATTTAGGTATTTAAAAGGGCTTCCAAGGGTTTAGAAAAGGGGTGCAGTGTTCTTAAGTAGGTATGTGAAAGTGGGTACCTTTTTCAAAAGAAAGGTATTAAAAGGGGTACCTTCTCTGTCAAAATGGTATATGTAAGGGGTAAGGGGTTAGACCTCAGGGCTGAACCTCCCAATAGCAAACTTTGTTGAGTACACCCCCAGGCTAGTGATGGTTCTCAATCAAACTGAGAACTGTATCTGTTGACTTTCATGTATTATTTTAATCCTTCATGAACAAGTTTCATTACGGTCTCGATTCTGTTCCATTCTTTGATCTTTTCTTTGTCAGGTTCCTCAGTACCTTTTGCAAGCTGGCTTTACACAGATTGCCTGCACTCAACCACGGAGGATTGCTTGCATCTCATTGGCTAAAAGAGTTGGCTATGAAACACTGAATGAGTATGGATCTCAAGTAGCATATCAGGTAAGGTGCACTGTACCATGGATGCTTATAAACAATCATAATATAAAATATATTTTCATAACACGCTAATTTGCCAAAAATAAGTACATGTAAAAAGAGGTCATGTTACTTTTCCTGTAATTGCAGATTCGATTTGAAACCAGCAAAACTCTTGGCACAAGGATCTTGTTTCTGACAGAAGGTACAGTTGTATTTGTCATGGGTATTATTTAATTTAACCAAAAATTCGAAAACAAATCGAACATTAATTTTCCAAATAATTCATTCAGAAATTGTGGACTATGTTCTGGTTAAAAACCATCAGAAAATTCTGTTGCTTTTTCTTTAAGCTATCAAAAATATTTTTTACCGTATGTCTACTTAGAAAAGTGCGTAAATTCAGCACAAATCACGCAAAGTAGCCTTTTGGAGGGCTTTACGCTAAACATAACTTTGTCTTTGGTTGCCTGTAGGCTTGTTGCTGCGTCAATTATCCACTGACCCCACCCTTAGTCAGTACAGTGTTATTGTGGTGGATGAGGTACACGAGAGACATGTTCACGGGGACTTTTTACTGGGTGTGTTACGCGGTTTGCTTCAGGCACGTGCTGATCTCAAGCTGGTTCTTATGTCTGCTACTATCAACATCAGGTAAAAGAGAGTGAAGGGTGGGTGGGGTAACTTTGTTTATGCGAAATTACGGCTCATTGATATAGGTTCACTGTATGACTTGTTTTTCGTCTCTCTTCTTTTCAGCTTGTTCGCAGGTTACTTTACAGGGGCGCCAGTGATTCAGGTTAGTTTAACGTCTTGTACTTCAATGACATAAACGTTTTCGTTTGACTTCTCAAAGTAATCTAACTTGTACTTTCTTTGTTGCTAAACTCTCTGATTGGTGAATAACAGTCTTGCAAGGTGCTCTAATCAATCAGAAAACTTATTTTTTTTAACCTATCAGGAGCAAAACCACAATACACGTGACTTGCATGACGCACGTTTTCCCGCTGATTGCATGTTTTCCCGCTCTTAGCACTGATTGCATGTTATTGGTGCTAACTTACTTTGTTCTTTGAGTTTGTATGCGTTGGTTGTGGTTGGCCAACAGTGTGATTACCTCGGGTTTTTTTGGCACTACTAAAGACAAAAAAAAAACCCGAAAAACTCCAGACGGTCAGATGTATAAATAATATCAACGGCAGCAAGTACGTATTCCGCATCTCAGCCATTAAGTCTGTGTCGCCATAAATTGAAAAACACATTTGATGTCTTTGTGTCGCAGATACCAGGTCGTTTATATCCCATTGAAGTTCGGTACCAGCCTCCGAAAGTAGAGGTAAGTGTACTGTACTTGTTACGTGTACTGGTGTAGCACAATCTCTAGCTTTTATTTACCCCTTTTTAACAAACGACATAAAATTATGCTGATAGGTTTTGGTGTCTTTGATATGTGTCAAGGATGAGAGAACAAGGGTTTTTAGACATTTTAAGTATCTTCCCTTGATGCACATTGTAATAGAAATGTTTCTTTTTTACAAAGAAAAGTCAACGCCTTCGAGCTGCATACAGTTGTACGAGCCCCATTTGATTAACTTCATGTTTGTTAGTTTCTTTCTCTTTTCACCTAAAGCCGCCGTTTATACTTTACTCCCACGGGGTCACTGTCTTTCGGGTCCCTTTCCGCATGTGAATTTTTATTGTTTCTCTTTTCGACTCTTTTTACGCGTTCAGAATTTTGCACGACTTGTTTCTCGCCATATTGTTTTCCTCGTTTAATTTATGAGCCACTTTTTTCAACAGTTTTCCAGTAGCTCAAGACGCTGGGAAAAACTGGACCCCACTCCGTACGTCAGAATCATGCAGCTGATTGATCACAAGGTTTGTTGAAATTCTCATGCTGTTTCTTTTAAACATTGCTACTTCAGATCGTGTGCTTGTTCGTTCGTTGGACTCCTTGATCACGTTAACTATAATATAACATTGCCTAATAATATTCGTTGACGAAGATCTCAAATTTAAAGTTCAAGATGATTAATGGCTTGAGAAAAAGTGTTACCCTGAGGCCTCTATTCTTTCAGTGCAGCTCTGGTTTCAGCGTGTGGTCGCTTAAGATAGCTTATTCTCGTTAACGACCGCATTTTCACCCCGAGGTGGTCCCTTACGAGAACGTGACTGTTTTTGGGAACAGCTCGACAAGGTAGAATTCACTCAGAATTTTCCTGTTGTTCTCATATTCCCGTCTTGTTTTTAGACAGCATTCTTTATTTGTCAAACAGCATGTTTGTCATACTTATGTCCTTGAAAAAAAAAAAAAATAGGATTTAGGGCCTTGAAAAGACCGTGAAATTTTAGTGCCGGAAAGGTACCATTCCTAATCAGTCATGATGAAAGCTCACTGGCAGATAGTAGCAGTCGAACCGAGGCACTTGCCTCGGTAAAAATTTAGAATTTATTTATTTTTTCAGAACTAGGCATTAAAAAAAAAACTACTTTAAAATAATATGAAAGAAGTGGGTTTTTTTTCTGATATTGCCTCGGAAAGACATTTCGTCTGCAGACTATGGCGCCGAGGTCGTTGCAGTTTTCCTCAAAATATACCGCTCTTTACACCAATCCGAAATCTTTAGGAAAAATTTAAGCTCGGAATTTGAGGGAAAAAAGTAGCATGACAAAAAAAATTTCCTTCGAGCCGGATTTGAACCAGCGACCTAAGGATGACCTCTCGCACTCTACAGTCCTCCGCTCTACCAACTGAGCTATCGAAGGAACTACGGTACTTAGGCCACTTTTTATTAACCTGTGTACAACCGTCCCTCTCCTCTAAAAAAATAGGAGACGGATGTACAGAGGCTACTTTTAGGGCCTCTTCATATGATCCCGGTTGACCGGGCTGGCCCAGTTACCGAGATCTCGGCTCACTCCTATTTTCTTGTAAAATTTTGGAAGTGTTCATATGAGAAGGTGGGCCAGCCCGGTTACCGATATCTCGGTTTCTGCAACCGAGATCTCGACAACCGGGAAGAATATTTACCCATATGAACGCTCCAGCCCGGTCGCCGGGACGCAACTTTTTTTGAGAAAATAGCTTCCCTTTCGTAATTGGGTGGTCCAAATGGTTTAATTTTGCCTTGTATCTATTTCCACTTCAGAAATATGCGAATTAGCTTTATTAATAAAGTTAATGGGCCAATAAAGCTACGATAGTCGCGAAAGATGCAACTTTATGTGTCGCCATTTTGCCTTCGTTTCTTGAATTTTATCCCCGTCAACCGGGCTAAAATTTTCCATATGAACAGAGGTCAAAATCCGTCCTGGTAACTGAGACAGCTCGTAAACCGGGCTCATGTGAAGAGGCCCTTAATCATTCATAATGAAATCTCAAGTTTTTTTGTGAACGGGTTGTTGCCAGGTCGTTGCATTGTTTTTCAATTTATTTTCTTAACACCAATCCGAAATCTTGAGGAAAAATTCAAGCTCGACATTGGAGGAAAAAAAATATTAGAACAAAAAAAATTCCTTCGAGCCGGATTGGAACCTGCGATCTAAGGGCCTGATTACATGAGCCGGGCTGGCCCGGTTAGCCGGGCTGGCTCGGTTTGCCGAGATGACTTTCAGCCCGGTATTACATGAGCCCGGTTAGCCGGGCTGGCCCGGTTTGCCGAGATGACTTTCAGCCCGGTTTCAGCACGAATAATCAGAGCACGAATGATCTTAGGGCCTCTTCACATGAGCCCGGTTTACGGGCTGTCTCAGTTACCAGGACGGATTTTGACCTCTGTTCATATGGAAAATTTTAGCCCGGTTGACGGGGATAAAATTCAAGAAACGAAGGCAAAATGGCGACACATAAAGTTGCATCTTTCGCGACTATCGTAGCTTTATTGACCCTTGTAACTTTATTAATAAAGCTAATTCGCATATTTCTGAAGTGGAAATAGATACAAGGCAAAATTAAACCATTTGGACCACCCAATTACGAAAGGGAAGCTATTTTCTCAAAAAAAGTTGCGTCCCGGCGACCGGGCTGGAGCGTTCATATGGGAAAATATTCTTCCCGGTTGTCGAGATCTCGGTTGCAGAAACCGAGATATCGGTAACCGGGCTGGCCCACCTTCTCATATGAACACATCCAAAATTTTACAAGAAAATAGGAGTGAACCAAGATCTCGGTAACTGGGCCAGCCCGGTCAACCGGGATCATATGAAGAGGCCCTTAATCACCTTTTTCCGGCAATATGGTGGTTAATTTTTTGCACTTTTGCAGCTGGATGGGTTACGTTACCTCTACATTCTATTTAGAAGGAGTAGCATTGATTTTTTCGTCGGATATTGTGCTCGGAAGAGAAATTCAATGCTGGCCCGCTTAGCCGGGCTGGCCCGGTTAACGGGATTACATGGAAAATTTTCAGCCCGGCTAGCCGAGATCCCGGCATCGCGATACCGAGATCTCGGCTAACCGGGCTGGCCCGGTTGTCATGTAATCGCGAAGTTGATTTTTGTTGCGTTTAACAGACGTGCCGAGATCTCGGCAAACCGAGCCAGCCCGGCTCATGTAATCAGGCCCTAAGGATGTCTTCTCACACTCTACAGTCCTCCGCTCCTCCTCCGCTCTACCAACTGAGCTATCGAAGGAAGTACGGTATTTGGGTGGCTTTTAATTGGCCCGTGTATAGCCGTCTCCCTTGCCTAAAGGGGAAGGCTGTAGAGAGACTAGAATCTCAAGTTTCTTTGTGAACGGGTTGTTGCAAGGTCGTTGCATTTCTCTTCAAAATATTCTCTTCTTCACACCAATCCGAAATCTTGAGGAAAAATTCAATCTCAACATTTGAGGAAAAAAATACCATGGCAAAAAAAGAAAATTTCCTTCGAGCCGGATTCGAACCAGCGACCTAAGGATAACTTCCCATACTCTACAGTCCTCCGCTCTACCAACTGAGCTATCGAAGGAAGTACGAGCATTGCATTCGAAATCTTTCAACAGTTACCAATGGCTGTGCGATTCCTGTCACAAGTGGCGCATTTAATTTCATTTTAAATAGGAAGAAGCAGATGAAGGATAAAACATTGTTTTATTTCGTTAGCACAAATGTGGATAAAGGTTAAAACACGTTAGCGGCGACGGCCGGGGGAGAGCCTGTTTTGTCAACTCCCTGTCCTTCACTCCACTTATAATTTACCAGATTCTTTTTTTTTGGTGGCGCGCGATGTTTGTTATTTTGTCAGTCCATGAGTTCAGGTGGTATCAAGTTTCGTGAGAGATTTCATTTTTTAATTATTATTTTTTTTTGTCTTTCTGGCGATGCACTCTGACACAATAATGACACAATCGTCTCGCTTGCGGCAAAATGGTGAAGGCACTCGCTCTCAGATCTTCCTCTCCCTTTTTTTCGATTACAAAGACTTCACGAAACACTGCCAGCAGAAAAAAGATAAAAACTTACGTTATTCGTACATATTTTCGCGATTTCAAAACAATCGCGAAATTTAATATGCGCGAAAAAAAAAAAAAACATTGCGAAACCATATTTTAATTTTTATCACAAAAATATAAATGTTAAGATTTTAAGAAAAACGACAATTTTTTTAAGTTTTAAAGACATATTTCGACAGAGCATTTGTCATTTTCAGTTGAATGGTTTACAAAGCACAGAGAGTTAAATAATAAATAGATAAAAAATGCAAATTAAAACAAGTAGTAACAACAGAACATGAAAATGTGTGAATTAGAAGGATAATTTTAGATTTACATGGTGTAATTGCTGATTGAGGCAAGGTAGATTTCTTTTGAATATGGATAGCCTCCTTTATCTTAAGTTGAAAGCTGGTAGAGGCGTGATCTAAAATATGAAAGCAATCTATTGAACACAAGGAGCGACAACCTTCAGAATTCTGAAGGTGTTTGAAAATGTGTGAGGCCTTATCACTGGCTAAGTGCTCACGCACGCGTGTGGCAAAATGTCGGGTGGTTTCGCCGACATGACAGGCATTACAGCCCGCACATGCAAATTTATAAACCACACGCGAACGGAGACCGCCGGGGAAAGGGGGCTTTCACCCCCAAAAGATTACCGATCTTAAAAGAAGAAAAAACTAGTTTGATATCTAAATCATTACAATAGCGCTTAATTAAGTGTCTAATCTTTTTCTGAGTGACAACAGAAAAATAGCCTACGTACGGCAGCTTTAAGTAAAATGTGGGCAAAGTAGTTAAATGTTTGAAACTGCAGCTATTAACCCTCGAAAATATCCTTCCGTCTTGTTTTCGACTAGCACCAGTCACCAAAGTTTCCGCTTACAGCCCCTTTAAATACCTATTAAGATGGCAGTTTTCCCTACCCTTTCACATACCCAAACTTGTGAAATTCCTACCCTTTTATATACCTGGAGCGTGAAAAAGGTACCCCTTTCGGGCGGAGCCTCCCCGTATAGGCCATTATAGGGAGTGCCCCCCCCCCCCGGGGTTTACAGGCCCCTTGTAGTTACATTGAACCAGACGTTATATGTCCAGTGCTGGGTTCCTTAGTCTTTGACGACTGAGCAACTAAACATTATAAACTGCCAACATCACCCAAAACATTGCACACCTATTTACACTGTACCTTTGCGAGGGCGCTTCCACGAGCCACTTTATGATCAATTTGTTTCGTAGTCGTTCCCCTTTCGGATTCTTTTCGCCCTTTTTTACTCTAACGTTTGAATTACCGTAAAGTTAAAAAGAACGACACTCGTTACTTTAAGATTGAGCAGCCTTTTTTTCCATTTCTACAATACAGGGGATCGCAACTTTCAGGGGGTCGCTCCTAGGTAGCTAAAACCTAACGCGCACCATGTTTCGGCCCATCTTATTTTTTTTACATAGCTACAAAGGACAGGTCTTGTTTAAAATAGTTTAACAGATTACATCAAACAGAGTAGTATATTGCCTTGGAATAAGGGTAATCTAAAACAAATAAATGGTTATGTCGTATCTGTTTGATTTTAGTTGTTTCTTATATCAAGTCAAGATGCGTTTGAGGTCATTACTTTCGGGAATTGCGAATGTGAATTTCTTTTGCTTTTGGAGTCGTTAATTTCGGAACGTAGCGGTGTTGTGGCAGATTTATTGTGGAATAAACAATTATATTGATTTCATTTTTTGCAGTACTCTTCAACAGAACGTGGAGATGTTCTGATGTTTCTCAGTGGCATGTCGGAAATCTCAGCGGTTGTTAATGCTGCTAAGGAGTATGCGCAGCAGTCTCGCCGATGGATCATACTCCCGCTTCACAGTTCGCTGTCAGTGGAAGAACAAGATAAGCTTGGATTTATGTTACGTCTATGTTTGTTTTTCCTTCATACAACAATTTCACTTGTAATGGTCTCTGACCGCGGTTTGACTACATTTATGTCCTTAGTTTAAAGAAAAATCAGTAGCCGTTACACTGGAAGCCCGTTAACTCGACCACCAGTGGGTATTCAGGAATGGTCGTATTAAAGGGGTTATTGAATGAAGAAAATAACTGACTGATCTTTTCTTTGGGACAAAACAAAATGTTCATAACGTACATGTAACGGGTTTCACTCTTACTAATTTCATATCGAATGACGTTGGCCCAGAACTCTTTATTATTGCATTGTTCATGATTGCGCACTTGGAAACGATTGAGATGTGTATTGGTAATAAATGGACATTTTCTGAAGTTTGCTCTTTTGGAATTGATCATTGCACTGATCGAACTATTTCCGCAGGTTTTTGACGTAGCCCCTGACGGTGTTCGAAAATGTGTTGTCTCCACAAACATTGCCGAAACTTCCATCACAATAGATGGTATAAGGTTTATCGTGGACTCTGGAAAGGTAACGTATTCCTATAAGAAGGGCTCTGTTTTAATTCTTCTCGTTATTTTGTATGGGTATTTGATTTCGCAAGAGGAAGAAGCATGGGGGGGGGGGGAGGGGGAGGGGGAGGTTTCCCAGAAACTAAGTTGGGGTGTGCCGCTGGATTATAGAGGAACGAACAAGTTACCCTGTACTAGACTTAACTCTATTCCAGACACACTGGAACGTGTCTTAAACACCAACATATATATGTGACAACCCACAGGTAAAAGAGATGAGCTTTGATACCGAGGCTAAAATGCAGCGACTCCGTGAGTTCTGGATTAGTCAAGCGAGCGCTGAACAGCGCAAAGGAAGAGCTGGTAAGTTTTTGCTTTTCATCTGTCACTTGTTTTACTTTGCTATTTAGAGCGGTTTTCGATAAACTGATTAAAATGAGTAGCTGTGTTGGCTTCGATTTTGGACTTTCAAAGCTCTGTAATTATTGCTTCAAAAAAAATACTTGTAATACGTGCTGTAACCAAACAGAGGAGACATGCCGGTTTCAATTTTAACCAATCAGGAGTACAACCAAATCAACTGTGACTTGGCTTACTCGCGTTTCCCGCCGTCGGTTGCATGTTTTGCTGCGCTTGGCGGCGGGCGGCGGTTGCTTGTTTTCCCGCGCTTGGCGCCGGTTGCATGTTTCCCCGCGCTTTGCGCCGGTTGCATGTTTTCCCGCCCTTGCCGCCGGTTTCATGTTTTCCCGCCCTTGCCGCCGGTTTCATGTTTCCACGCCCTTTGCGCCGGTTGCATGTTAGCCTAAGTGTCAGGCCTTCCTGAAGGGGAAGGGGGGAGGGTTAAATTCCCTTCCCGCTCCTTCTTTTCCCTTCCCCTCAAGAAAAGCCTGATACTTAGGCTAGTTGCATGCTTTCCTGCGCTTGGCGCCGGTGTATTTTTTTTTAACTTCTGCCGTCCACGTTATTGGTTTTTTAGCGCTCGCAAAGCTGATCACCCCAATTCGATTCAATCTCCATCCTCGGTTTGTTTGTTATTCAGTCGAAGCTCTCTTAGCGGACACTCTCGTAAGCGGACAGCTCTACTTACGGCCGCTTTGTCTGAAACCCCGTTTTAACTCCCATACGAACTCTGTATTTCTACATTCTCGTAAGCGGACATTCCCATAAGCGGCTGCGGACACTTTCAGAGATTGAGACTTAGACTTTTTCTTTATTTTTAAGCTTGCGTAAGCGGACACCCCCCAAAGAAAATATCCTATTAACAACCTCTGTATCTTGTTTTTATCAATCAACTTCACATCGCCGTTCGTCACATTGATTTTACAGTAATAACAGTACCATATTTCAGTGTTAGTTTTGTCGTCAACCAAGTCTGTCCGGTTATTGTTAGCTGGGCAATCTCCCGTATGCGGCCATCTATCCACTACACCTCTGGTGGCTGCTTACAAAAACCGTAAGCGGCCAGCTCCAGTTACGGACACTTTTTTCGCGTCCCGAGGGTATCCGCTTACGAGAGCTTCGACTGTATTATGTTTTCCTTTTCTGTTGATAAATTTTTGTGTTTGTAATTTTCAGGTCGCACGGGTCCTGGTGTGTGTTTTCGTTTGTATTCTGAGACTGACTACCAAGCCTTCTCTCAGTACACCACTCCTGAGATCCAGCGTGTCCCTCTAGACTCCATTATTCTACAGATGCTCTCCCTTGGCATCAATCGCATCCGGGAGTTTCCATTCATAGAACCGCCACCAGCCTCGAACGTTGAGAATTCAATTCACACTCTAAAACAACAAGGCGCCCTAACAGAGGATGAGATCTTGACTCCAATTGGTCAGATGTTGGCTCAGCTGCCTGTTGATGTCGTCATTGGAAAGGTGCTTTTGATTGGCTCGGTGTTTCACGTCATTGAACCCGTGATGATCATAGCGGCTGCTCTTAGTGTCCAGTCTCCGTTCACACAGAAGATGGGATATGACTCAGTTGTAGCGTCGCTAAGGCAGCCCCTAGAGTCAGACCATGGAGATCTGTTTACGCTGTTGAATGCCTATGATGAGTGGCTGCAGGTTAGTAAGAACAAGCAATATTCACGTTAAAAGGGAATTATAACCACAGACTTAGAGTGGCTTTCTGTTGTTTGCAAAACTCAATCGCTCAATCCATTCATCTATCGGTCGGTCGGTCAATCTGAAGATGACTCTCGACCAGGTTGTAGAAACATCAGTCACCAACAACAGTTCTTTTCGGAACTACTTTCACCGTGACCCGGACGATCACACTATACGAACTACTGATACTCCTGGGTTCAAACCATTTACTACACTGTATAATTGATCGATCGATCAGTCAGTCAGTCAGTCAGACAGTCATCAATGACAATTAGTAGCAATGGTCGGACACCTTTGATGCAGGTGACAGTACTTTCATTCCTGGAAATGTTCACATTAAAATTACGGGTGATGAAGGACAACCTTTTCTTCCTCACTTCGCTTTTTAGGTTAAGAGTCGTGGAGGTTCTTCTCGGAAATGGTGCAAGCGCAGAGGTCTGGAAGAGCAGCGTTTCTACGAAATGTCGAAACTCAAGCGTCAATTTGAGGATTTATTGCCGGATCATCTGCTGCTGGATCCCGAGGAACGGGACGAAGACGAGGACGAGCGGGATCGAGAAAAAGACAAAAGGCGGGAGTTGAAGAAGCTGAAACGAGACCACCGCAAAACAGCGAGGAAAACAAAAATGCTGAAATTAGATGACGACGAGCAGAGCGCAGGCGAGGAGGAAGAGGAGGAGACAAAGACCGACATCCGGGATCTCGAATTTAAACTCACACACGACTTGGACAAGCTTGAGGCTGGAAGTACGGCCAGGCGTAGCTTTACTCTGCGAGATATCAATCTACTAAAGATTATTCTTTGTAGTGGCCTGTATCCAAATCTCGCCTTGCCAGACGAGAACAACACAAACAAAAGGGACTCGGAGCAGTTGTTTCATAGCCAGTCGAAGCAATTTCTTCAAGTTCTTCCTACCAGTGTGTTCGCGAATCGACCTCAGTTACTGCAACTCACCGACACCCCTGTTAAATATCAGTTGCTGGCGTATGTTTCTCTTCTGGAGACCAGCAAACCATATTTGGTAAACGCCATGCGAGTCCCAGCGTTGCAAACTCTTCTGCTGTTCGCAAAGAGCCTGGACACTAACGCTGATTTAACCCGCTTTGTTGTTGATTGTTGGCTTGAAATTACTCTTTCAGACAACGCGACTGGGCAAAAGGTAGTGACTGCTGTGCAGCAGCTACGCGCCACGTGGGCGCGCTTGTTGAAGATCCGATTTGAAGAGATTAAAGACAGGCGAGATCGGAATTCAGCAACGCGACGAAACAAGGAACTTGACCTGGAGAGTCACTTGGCAAACAAACTGTCTGAATTCCTTGACAGTGATGTTTCCTACTCGCTCCGACGTCTTCTGCCATCTGAAAGCAGGTACATGTACCTTGGTCCCATCGGTCAAACACAGAGCGATAGTGAATTTGAAAACGCGTTCCCTTTCTTAGGAAGCTCTGAGCCACATCCAACCAAAGGGGGCGTCAGTGTGAACGAATACCTGACATACAACTGCCTGCAGGACACTGTTATGGCCGAAGCTGCTTCAGCAGCTGCTCAATTCATTTCTAAACACTGGCGCTGTGAGAAGTGCGGGCAGAAAATGTTGGTGACTGTTTTAGAAAGGTTACAACATCAAGAGGAATGCCAACACGAGGAACCTGTCGATCAAAGCGACTCAGCGGTCGCCGACGTTGCGCAGTCGCAGACGAAAGACAAATCAGCTGCCGTTGATTCTTCGATTGAACGATTAAGAAAGCCATATTACTGCGAAACGTGTCAATCACATTTTTCGTTTACGAGTACTGAAATTTTGAAGCATAAGAAATCGCATGTTTCGTCGACTTGACTTGTAAGTGAATTCTGCAAGAGACGACTGTTTTGTATCAGCTTGAAAGAGCCTTCTTTAACCTACATTATTGGTAGTGAAATTTTCTGGGCTTAAAAAATTGATGTACAGAAGTTCCAGACTTTTAATTTCTCCGTCTTTCAACAACACATGTCAGTAAAACCTACACTTTTCACCTCAGAAACTTTTATGAAACACCTGCTCACTCAAAATGTTTAAACACTTATAAATGACCAGCGTATGTGTGCAATTTGTAATTTGCTTCTATGTCGCAGCATGAACAACCAATCAAATCACCGTTTTAAAATGGTGTGTGAACAGATTTGAGCTCCAGCTATCTTTTGTGCCGGCGACTTCTGTCAGCATTTGATGGACGGACTGTTTTTTTTTTTTGTTCAACATAGTTGCTTTCTTCATATATCTTTACGGAAAATGTAAGTTGAAAACCTTGAAAATAAAAACTGTGGTCTGTGGGAGTGTTTATACCAAAAATGCGTTTGAACCATTCTGTCGAAGGTAGTCAGTTGGTATTATCGGTTTTATGTTTGGTAGTTACAGTGTGTATATTTATTGTTTTGTGTATAACTACTCTCTTCTTTTAATTACCTGCTCGTCGCGACAGGAATACAATGAATTATAAATTATGGCCTTAGATAAAAAGAAAATGTAAATCCGACCTCTTTTGTTTGCACTTAGCCTCGGTGACTGGTTTGAAACGAAGCTTATTACAACGTCTGTTCTTTTTTTAGCAAACTTAGCTGTGATCGACATAAAATTTCTCCCTGTGGTATTATTATATACTAGAACATGTATAAGTTGAGAATTACGTAAATGATCTCCAATGAAAAATTGTGTTGATAGTTCAAACAATTCTTTCTTGTATTGCTGTAAGAAACGTATCGAGACCTGTACGAAAAAATTCTATGTTGACCGTAGGGCTTAAAGACTAGCAGGACTAACTAATGTACTTGTAATCCTATAAATAATAAAGTCCTAGTTAAAAAGCTTCTTAGTTGATCAGGGTTTAAAATTGTTTTGAATATAGAAGTTGCTTAGCTTTAATATTATAATATTTGATTTTAATATATCGCTGTTATACTTATGAAATTTAGTCATGAGTCTCACGCATGTCGGATACAATGGGCACGGCAAATCTTGAATATATTACGTATCTCACGATCATGATGTTGCTGTTTCTTAACGGCCATATGGACTGGTTTCATTTAAGCTTTATATTCTATAAATCGGTTATACTTCGTCCTCTCTTTCACTTTGGCTGGTACTGCTTGCTAGTTTGACCGTTGTTCCACGTAACGCATTGTTCCGTCGTAATGCGTGAGGAGTTCCGCGCAAAGATTTCAGAAACCTGTTCGTGTCCTTGGTCGAGTCCCTAGAGAACATCCTCTTCAAATCCGCTCTGAAACTGCGACTTAATGTTGTGTACAGAATCGGATTGAAGCAACTGTTTGCGGTGGTTAAAAGTCTCGCAAACTCGTACAACTGCCGGGTGAAATGGGACGACAATAACGCTGGATTTGATATGATACTTAAAATTATCACTTTGCCAGGTAAAATGCAGAACGCGTATACCAACACTAAACCGGTCAACAACTTTGTTGTTTTTCGGTTTTGCTTCATGCGTCTCTCGGCAGCATCTACGCTGGTATAAATCCCTTGCTTGGAGTTCAATTTATGAGCTTTTCGCAAGTGAAAGACAATTCCAACGTAGAAGAAAATGATGCAGAATGCTGGGATTACGAACTGCGGGACTATCAACGCCATGATGTAAGTGAGATTAAATGAAAGCTGGTTTGGCCACCAGTTTACGTCAATCAAGCACCTTCCATTAGGTTCCATGGTCAAAGCAAACACGAATGGAACTTGGAGCAAGCAGGAGTAAACCCAACTAAATAACACCATCACCAGAGCCCTTCTCTTGCTTAAACGGGGCGACAGCGTCTTTACAATCGCCTTGTATCGCTCGTAGCCGATGCAAATTAACATCGATCCCGAAACTGTGACAGAAACAGAGCTCAAAACGTTGATGAACTTGCAAGGAACAAATCCAAACGGCCATATGGACTGGTTTTCTAAGTACGCGAGGTCAAACGGAAGGTATAGTAAAAGAACCAGTAAATCGGACAAGGCGAGGGTTAGTATGAAATATCCTTTCGCTGAACAGAATTGTTTGCTCTTTGCGCCAAGGATAATTGTACAGACTGACAAATTTCCCGTCACGCCGATCACGAAGACCAAAGGGTATAAGACCAGGCGCACAATTCGAACAGCCACATGTTCTTCGTAAAGAAGACCTCCGTTTGTTGTAGTATTATTCATGTTTCTCTTTTAACTCGTCAGCTTCTTTGTTGTTGTTTAAATGAAATTTCTGAAACGAAGCAAATTAAAAATAGCATTATTAGGCAGTAGCGTTGTTTTCAATTTACTCAATGGCCAATCGAATGAGGGCTGTCAATGGCATATACCAAAATTACTTCCCTAATTTACAAATTGCAGTCAATCCTTAAATTGGATACTACCTCGAGCTGTCGAAAGTTAACGAGCTAAAATCTGTTTTGGCACCTTGAAAAGGCAACTTTGAATATGAATGAACATTATCTTTTCATAATTTAATAACAACTCAGGAAAACCTGATCAGAAACGATTTTACTTGTCGTTTGCTTTGACACTCGAGGGGACAAGTGTATATATTGCATATGATTTAACAACTAAGCGATCTATGTAAAGTATATGAAATAATTCATTTATGTGAAAGTGAAGAAATGATCCTCGCAGTGAATTGCAATTAAAGAATTCGAAAATGCAAAGAAGGAAACCAGAAAAAATTCTGGCTTCAACGGTTTTCTGTTTTTTTTTTCTCTCTTGCAATTTCTTTAATTGCATTTCACTGCGAGGATCATTTCTTCACTTTAAGTGATCTATGTAAAATCAAGCTTATACGAGCTAGTGCTGATTGAGTGTCAAGTGAAAAATAATAATCTCAATAGTGTTTGCTATTTAAGCAATTGCAAAGAAACTTGAAAAAGTTAAGGGGGTTCAATTAAATTTGAAGCCATGACCTTTGCGTTAACGATGAGATGTTTAACCTACTGAGCTATAAAACATATGCCTGGGAGCAAGTCAGTTGAGAGCCAGTGTGTTCATATGGTCCTTGTAGGAGCTAAATAGAAGACTAATTGGCTTTTCACACCGCAACGTTTGCTTTTCTCGATTTTGTTTCGCGGGTTTTTTTTTCTTTACGAGGCTCCTAATTACAACTCCAGGATCAAATACAAAATATTCAATTTTGTGTGTAATTTTAAATTTTTAATTCGAATTCAAAACTGGTGTCTATAATGGAGAAAACAAACTATTAGTGAAGTGACAGCAGTTTTTTCAGCCTATTCTAGGGTAAGCATTATTTGAATGGTAAATTAATTGATTAGTTTCGAAGGAGACCTGCGCGCATTTCAACCACGTTTCCAAGTTGCCATCACGACCGAGTAATATGAATTGGGAGCAAAAGCAAAATGCAAAAATCAATACAATTTTAATTTTAGTTCGTGATGTACAAAATTCCCTTCAGTTTTAAGGTTCAACCCTCATGGTTTATTCAGTACGAAACACAACAAAGATGTAATAAAAACACAAAGAAACAGGGATGGGAACAACAAAACTGAAAACAATAAGCATATGTTTTGGGATGTTCCTTTTGTCACGTTTCATCTATAAAAATATAATAAGAACTGAATAAAAATAAAACCAATAAAGTTGGGACGAAGGTTTTTTTCGTTTAATTTTTTCTCGACTCCAATCCTTTAATTTTTCGCCTCGTTTCATTCTGGCAATGGATGTCTCTGTTTAGGACGCATGCGCGTGCTGTGTTTTGGTGGTAGACCGTCGTTTTAACCATTTCGTATAAATCCCGTATAAGCAGTTCATAAGAATCAAGGACTTGCCTTAAAGAGAAATTCTCTCACTGCCTATCAAGAAGCCTTAAAAGAAGAAAGAAGTGTTCAGATATTGATATCAGAATAACCCTGAATAATTTACCCGGTATTGGGTAATTTTGTGAAGAAAGAAAATTTCATTGTTTTAAAAATCCATTGTTTTAGTTCAATAACTGGCCGTTTTGAACTCTTTTTTGCAGAAAAAGTTGGAAGAAAAGTTTAATTTCTCAGAGTCATTAGATTCAAGACTCAGGGATAAACGTTTTGGAGGTTTCAATTACCACTACCTAATAAGTGTTGACAATTAATTCTCAATCAGAGCAATATTCCTTGTTTGCAAACTGACCCGTCGTATATCAAGTTGTTTGAACAGGATTGTGAAATACTAATCCTAACTAAAAAAAATAAAACGAAAAAACAAAGAAACAAACAAAACCGACCCAATGATACTAAAAATTAGAGCACCACTAAACAGAAATATGTTTTAGTTTACGCATAAATAAAGAGGGATTTTAATAAACTTTAAAACTTGAAATAGATATACCAAAATACCGAAAACCCAATTTAAAACGCCTGTACATCGTACACCCAAAACCTCTTAGCGTTAAATTAGTTTCGAGTTACTTACTGTAAGTTAACATATATTTCGAGTAAAGACATTCAGTCTAGCTATTTGTACGCAGTGAACGAATTATATCCCTTACTGAAACTGACGCAGTTATTAAAATTTAATCAACTTTTTTATAGAACAACTTTTCTTCTTTACAATGATTGTAAATTAGCAAGTGTTTCCCTTTAATATTATAGCTTAAAAACAAACGTCTGTCTGATTCTGTTGTGTTCATATCTTAAATTAGCATAGATCGTGGGTTGTCTGTCTTTACTGTAATGCCAATTTAGTGATTCTTCACATGAATACAAAATGTATCTCGTTGCTTCGCCTTTTTTACCGATAAATTTCACTCTGTCTAATAGTGGATCCAAATAATTGGTGTTTTTCACATGGAAAAACTCAAAAACTATCTTCAACCTTTTCCTCAATTGGTCGCGTTCTAAAGCCGGCTCAAAACGCACTCGTAAAAAACCGCAGAGATCAGGAGGGGTATCAAATGGTTTTTGCGAGCATGCGAGCACAGCGTTTTTCTTTGCGAGCACGAGCATTGACAAAAGTTAGCCTTGCGAGCAACGAGCACTTTTCAAAAACTACCTCCACTAAAAAACGAGCGTGCGAGCACTTGTAAATTTATGCGAGCATGAGCAAACGAGCACCCACTAAAATTTTGCGAGCATTCTGAGCAAAAGACTAATTTTGCGAGCACTGCAAAATTTTGATAGACCATTCATGACCCCTATCAGGACGTGTAACGTCTTAAAAACACGAGATATTTCTCGTCTCGTCAAAGGACATTTATTTTTGCATGAAAGTGACAATAACTTGATGAGAAAAACTTGCCGACACGGAACAAAGCGCCAAGTTATGTCTCAAAAAATAACAATAAGGGAAAAACAAAACAAAAACCATTTTGTATTGGGCATTGTTTTAACTCGACGTAGGCGACAAACCTTTGAGAGACAGTTTGCGTGAATCTTTCATCTTGACTGAAAATATGTAAATGGTGTCTTTAGGCCAAACGAAGTCACTTTCTGAGTGCATAACATCGAACTCAAAGTAAAGTTGTATTTGAATTAGCGAAAATTATTATTCCCAAGTATTGAAAGAATCGAGCATTCATCGAGGCCTTGACCAGCAAATTAGCTTGTGATGACCTAAATTTAAAACAAACTTGAATAGCTACTCCCACCTTATTCATGGTTGAAATATTTTAAAATTTGTGACTTTGCTTTCACTGGTTAAGATTTTCTTTAGAAAATAACTAAAACTCGGCTAGCCCATAAAACTGCCCTGTCAACGAACAATGTATAAAATGACACAATATAATAAACGATACTCACCGTTTGTGAAAATTGAATAAAAAATATCAGTTGAAGAAAGACATGATTAAATCATCGAATGATTCTTGCCCGGTACCGTTCTAAACACTTGCCATAATTGTTTCAGGGTTGAATTTGTGTTGCTCATGAAATCGAAGCCTTGATTCAAAGAAGAACTTTTGTTACGTGCTCGTTCAGAATTCAATGTGTTAAATAAATCGGAGCATAACATAAAAGGAGGTATTTTCCTTGCGTCTCATTGGTCGTCCCTTGTTTTGTTTGGTGCGTAGACACTCGACGCGTTTCCCCTCAAATAACCGGTTTATTAAATTTACCATGGCAACAAATGCACGGTATTTTATTGCTGTGAAATACAGAAATATAAACTAAACACTTCGTCCTTCATTTATCGCGTATATTTGTACGTACGTCATTTAAGGCAAATTGGTTATGTGTTAATTGTAAGCCGCAATGGCGTGGGCCGTGATCTGAATTTCTCGCCATTAAGTTCAAAAGAGAAGGTGCTATAATGTGACTACTTCAGTTAATCCTTTGTAAAGGAGAAAGTTCAAAAATTAATTTACAATCTTAGTTTCGCAATATAAATTGCAATTAGCAGCCATTCACTGAAGTGGCAAGATTATATTGACACAAGGGAAGACAAACAACGAAAACATAAGAAAATTTATCCTCAATGTATGTTAAAAATGAAAAACCGCTTCCTGAAATAATTAAGCGAAAAGCATTTTAAATTAGCTTTAAACTAATAAAATGAAGTGAGACGGAGATTTCACAGCCAGTAATAGCCAAACTGACCACTTGAAAATATTTTTGTACGCGACAAGCACGTTTATTACATCCGCGCCTCTCTCGAAAGCTGAAAAACAACATGTCTTTAAGTTTGATTTTTCAGGTTTGTCCAAAACTTAACTTGAAAGCCACTTTAGAGAAACAACCCTTTCTATCAATATGATCTGAGATCTTATCCGAGATTAAATAATTAACTTAAACGAGGCTTATTTTTAAGATTTTCTATTCTGCTAAAACCGTTTTTTGTGGATAAACACGACCCGATTCGGGGCGTGTTTTTAAACTTAAGGCGTTGATAAATTCATTTTCGCTTGCACTGAACGCAGCTGTTTATTTATCGGCGATTCCTTTCCGTCCAGTTGTCAAACAAACCTTTCTCAACTGTGTTCGAATTAATTTGTATCTTCGCGTGCGTTTGTGAGCGACGAGGTTAAAACCAAAAATTACACGGAAGAAAATGTATTACTGAAAGAAAAGAGATTTTTAGTGCAAAGACCCTATCCTCCACATTGTTCCTGGAGAAAAATCTGAAATAATTTATCTAGATTCTTTTTAACCAAGGTATGTATTACCCCCTTTTTGACTGAATAGGGTAAAAAAACAACAACTGAAAACGTGACTAAAAACTTTGCGTGCACGAACGAACATTCTCTGCACGTCCCTCCCCAAGTTGGTGACGACAATTGTAAATCAGATCACAGGAACCTTGAGACGTTTTCCTCCAATTTCCGTTCAAATCCATGTTAGTCAGGGGTTTCACGTTTGAAAATATTTACCTTTTTAAAAAGACGTAAACGTATTTCGGAAAAACTGGTTGTGAGACTTTGCATGTAAACCACTTTTGCTGTTTCTGTTTGCTGGCGTATTTACTAGTATGGCATCGTGCAATAAGCGGACTGAAAACAACATGTTTCTCGCACTATACGACACTTATCTTATCACTAATTTGCTTTGTCCTGTTATTTTTGAAATGTCTATCTCTTATTGTGGCCCTGAAAAACGACAAACATGCAAATGAAAATATGCAAATTATCTAAAAATTAATAGACACGAGATATTTTTAATGACGATTTGAACACGTCTTATCTTCTACCGTTTTTACCGTCTATAATTTCCCTTTGCTGATTGCTAGGAAAGGAATTTTGAAATTCGGCAAATTTCACATGGTTATGAAGGGTCAAAAAACGACCAAATGCCACACTGAATCACCCCAGGCCAAGTTGAGACTCGTGGCGTTCAAAATCGTGCAGGTGGTCTACAGTTTCTTGTGAAGGGCTCATTTGATCAGGATTGGCACATGAAAACTTTCGGCAACCACACTATTATCAAGATTATCTCTGCCCTGTAGACAATTTTGCAAGGATGGTGTGTTAGGATAGTGGAATTTGTAAACAAGCACTAGAAGAGTTTTGAAATGTAGAGGATAAGCGTTTCTATTATTCAGAAAAAAAATACTTACTCTTCTATATACCTTATTACATGAAATGTTTGCGACACGTTAATTTCGCGATTTTGAGTTGCGCATATTTTGCGATACTTACGAAAATTTTGTAATTTGAATCACTTTAATTTCGCGTTTTTGAGTAAGACACAATTGGCATTTTCTTGGCATAATAATTTAACATGCCCTGGATTTAAATAAAACGACTTCATCAAAGGAACAATACATCAAAATTAACAAAAACGCAAGTAGTCAGGTGCCCAGGAGTCCAAAATGTGACACCCACGGGCATTTTTGTCTGATTTTTGGCAACATAGCCATTTTTACTAAATCGAGTACGCTGATTTCGAAAATCAATGTTGCCAAGCTTAATTCTTGCGTTAAGATGATGTTTTGATGCATTTAATTATGACGTCATGGTCCAAATAAGGAATTTTCTTTCCTTTAGCTATTTTAAGCATAATTCATCCAGAAGTTCGTTCAAAACATTATTAGTATACTGTAAAATGATTTTAAAAATTTGTCTGATAGTTTTTATACCGTTTCTATGAATATCAAGCCGTCTTGTGGGAATTGACCACGCCCTCTCATAAAAAATGACTTTATCACGGGTATAGTGTTAACATTTTGTTTAAAAATGAATGTGATTCTTGTATTAATAAAAAGTAGTAATTGAATTGCTCCACAAACATCAGCGATGTTTGACATACACCATAACGACTGCTTTTATCCACAAAGAGAGTGGCAAGGAGAGACAGAAGCAAGATAATGAAGCTGAGAATTCTGTACATTCCACACAACAAAATCCGGGTTGTTCTTGTCACGGACAAATGAGACATTGCAAAAAATTGTCAAGAAAGATCTCGTGACTCTAGAAATAAAACAAGATCTTTCGATTGGACAGACTCAGCTTGAACGATTCGTGGAATGGAGGCTACTATCTTCAGACAGAGAGGAAGAACGGGAACGGGAAGAAGGGATGGAAGACAAACTTTCGTGACCCTGTTCGCAAGAATAATCCACCTCTATTTGCCAGCCTTTATGAAGTTAAAAGTGCTGCAACTAGCCGCAAAAAGAGAAAGACTTTAAATTTGCATGGAAACCAGAGTATTCTATGTTGTCTAGTCACGGTGTATGAAGGCAGGCGCGAGATAAACATGCAAGCCATATTGTAGCATCTGAGGTATAATGCCGGTGCCACTGTTTCTCGCAGAAATGAACCCCACAAGTGTGAAACAAGTCAATTTTAGAAGACGTTCTCAGAAGAAAAGGTCAAGTGCCTAGAGTCAGTTTGTTCTTCGATGGCTTCGCCCTGGTGGCAGCATACTAATTATGGTGGCAGCTATTGGCAAACCAAAAAATGCAAATGCTTTCGGTGGGTTTGCGAAATGTTACGTAAACACTGTTTTACGGAAAGGTCCTAGATATCAGAGGATTGATGTGTTACTCGATGGGAGGCACTCCATAAAAGCAACGACAAGAAGTCGACGCTCCGAGAACACGACGCGGCCTGTGAGCAGAGTCATTGAAGTACGTAAGGGAAGTTCAGTTGCGGCCGATGAAGTGGCGAGCATTTTTGGCACTAGGAGACAACAAAGCGGACTTTGCACGGATTCTCTCAGATGAACTTATCTCGCAGGCACTGACTCTGCAATCGTAGTATATCTGGTGGTTTTTCATACGAAGTGGATTCTGCTCAGATTCTGGCCTAGATGTAGCCTTTTTGAGATCCAACCAAGAGGAAGCCGATACGAAGTTTGTTCGTTATGCAGTCAGTCATAGCGGGCATGTCGACAACATTATAGTTTCCACTCGAGGCACAGACTTGCTGTTACTTCTCCTGGCACATCGATCGCGCTAAGCTCTCGTCAACAGTGTGGATATGGGCAGGAACTTCAGAGAATCTAACGTAAATAACTTTAGAGGATGTCTCAGCAAATCTTCCTAATAACTCGTCAAGTTCATTGTTACCATCTCACACCATCACCGGCTGTAACAGCACCTCTTTCATCTGTGGAGAGTTATCACAGAAAAATTTGTTCTTCTCTTCTCGGTCGGCGAAGATGTCCTCAAAGCTGACACCACTACCTCCGCAGAAAACGTTTATTTGTTGAATGTATGAAATCCGATCTGACCACTGGCTGTATATGTGCCTCTTCGCTATGAATTTAGATAAACGCATGCCATGTGCACTGGGCTGTGTGGATGCACCAAGACCGACGCTAATTGCTATATCAAACTGCGCTAAAGCGCTTTAAAGAAACTTGTTTAAAAAGCAATATTAGTTCAGTGTTTTTAAAAAAGTTCAGAAGATATATCAAAAATATTTACCGATATTGATTAAAAATATTATAGACAGATTTAAACCTGAAAGCAAGGAGCAATGTTATGATCATTTTAAATTCGTTAATTTTACATGCGTTCAACCAAAGTCTTTATCATGAGCCTATAACAGACAAAGTGCATTGTGAAATAAGTTAGATTCAGCAATATACAAGACAATCAATAAAGTTTTATCTCTAACTAAAACAACGATGATATATTACGACATTAACTATGATGTTATTTTCAGTTAGTTTACCACAAAACTTAAACAAAATGCAGAAACAAGGGAAACTCGATATATGAAAATTGTAATGGCGTCATTCTTGATGCTCGCTAGTTCTTAGCTTCAGCGTGGCACGACGACCATATTTTTCTTTCTTATTGCAACTATAGCGATTTGTTAATACAAATATCGCATTTGTTCTTTGACAAAATAACAAAACTACACCCGTGATAAGGTTCCCGCGATATGGTGAATTTTGTTTAAGAGGGCGTGGTCAATTGTTACTGAAGGGCTTGATTTTCACAGAAACAGCGTAAAAACTCTCAGAAAATTCTTGAAATCATTTTTACAGCACACTAACAATGCTTTAAATAAATTTCTGGATGTATTATGCTTAAAATAGCTAAAGGAAAGAAAATTCCTTATTTGGACCATGACGTCATAATTAAATGCATCAAAACATCGTCTTAACGCGAGAATTAAGCTTGGCAACATTGATTTTCGAAATCAGCGTACTCGATTTAGTAAAAATAGCAATGTTGCCAAAAATCAGACAAAAATGCCCGTGGGTGTCACATTTTGGACTCCTGGGCACCTGACTAAAGGGCGAGACTAAATCTCGGCAATAGCAACAACAGAGCAGTTCTCGCGATGTCTACTGAAGTAGGTTATGCTTGTACATGCATGAGTTATTGTTCTTGAGTTGATTGACGACAACATCCATTTACATTGAAAATTTCTTCCTTCAGTGGTACTAAACTTATTCTTTCTTGATTATTGACATAATATAGGTCACTTAATTTTCGCGTCATGTTATGTTCGCGACACTTATTGTTCGCGTCACTTTAATTTCGCGTTTTTTTTTTGGAATCGCGAAATTCGCGAAATTAACGTGTCGCGAAAATTTCATTACCCTGGGTTCCAGAGGTTTTTCTTGCGCGGTCGGCGCGGCCATGGGCTGCCGAAGTATCCACCGCGCGCGAGAAAAATCCTCTGATACCCAGGGTAAAATTTCATGTAATAAGGTACCACTTTTGTCAGAGAAGGAAAGCCTCTATCTATGGTACCCCTTTACATACGTCATACCTACAGAAGGGATACTGCATCCATTTTCTAAACTTTTCACTTAAATAACAGGCCTTTACAAATACCTGAAAACCAGCGTAAAAAGTTATCCCGAGCGGCGATACACTGTTCTGATTTGCTTTTCTCACTTTGTTTTATTTTGCAGTTTGCAGCATCCGGTATCCGCTGAGACAATTGCCTTTTATCTTTTTCTAATGTGTCACGGCTGGGCCCTGTTTAATAACACGCAACAAAAACGTTCATTTAAGAAAAATATATGCAGCGCAGAAACAACTTTTTGTTCATTTCTCTAAAGCGTCCTTTAATTTATTCGCCATGTCTATCCGCACGCGTTTTGATGTAAGGGCGCGTGGATAACTCGTCAGCACCAATTAATTCAAAAATTTTGCAAAGTTTGTACGCACATTTTTAAGGTTGTTAGGACCTCAAAATCTCAGTGACGTTTTTGGTAATTTTTCGAAACTTGTCTAGTAATTTCATAAAGTAAATGCAATTTGTACGGCCTAGGATCCATTGTGTTTGATTCACGTGTTTATCATATAGGTAGGTCCCGTTTCCCTTAAAGGCCTGGCCAAACGAAGATGCAAGTGGACGCAAGTTTTCAACTTGCGCTTACTTGCGTCTCTGTTTGGCCAGAACTTGCGTGCACTTGCGTTGACTTGCGATGACTTGCGTTCACTTTGGTCGAGTTCAAATTTGCACGCAAGTCAACGCAAGTTTTTCACCGTTTGGCCATCCAACGTAAGTCAACGCAAGTTTTGCTGCTTACTTCAAATACTGAATTACAGCGCAAGCAGTGGCATTTACTGGCTTCCTTGACAACTTGCGTGCACTTGCGAGTCCGTTTGGCCAACCCAGTAACTTCACTACTTCGTCCACTTCGTTACCGTTTGGCCGGGCTAAATCAAATGCCTGCAAGCCCAGGAGAGAGCGATTTCTTTGTTTTACATCACTTTTCCTTTGAACCTGATTATACATTTTGCAATTTTCCCCTTCCCCACCTCGGTATATAAAGATGTCATGCAGTGTTTTCTGAAGTTATTTCCAAAAGTACCGAGATCCAGCAAACAGTAGGTAGATGGTGGACACTTTTGTGCTAGCTAACGTGAAAAATATTTTTTCTCATATTTTTAATATACTTTTTTAATGATTGAATGCTGTTTTCCTGGTGTGCCGAAAAGCGGAAATATGACAATAAAGGAGACTGGACATGCTGGATAAGTCCAGTTGATGACGGAATAGATGTCATATATAGATCAGATCGCTTCTTTTGCCTTTGCCTTATTGTTCTTAGCTTGAAAGAAAGTAAGACGGTGCATCTGGTGAACTACAGTTAGTCGGGCAATTGCACAAGAGAAATCATGTGAGTACTTGGTAATGAGCAGTCCCCCTTTTCTGCTATTTTATATTCTTAAAATTTCCGAAAGTTCTCGGTTCTCCCTGAAATCTTCTGATTATAGTTGGAAAATGCTCGGAAATATTCGAATGATTTTCGGGAATCTTCGGAAGTCTTCTAAGTCTTCTAATGATGATCTTTGGCTATCTTCGAAAGGCATCGGGTGAACTTAGCCATGCAATATTCGCAATACACATAGGTATATCCTAAAGCTTCCTCGTATACGTACTAACATCAAAACATCCTCTCCTTGTAATTTGCACTAAATTTCCTTCTTTTTTTTTTTGCACTGAATAACCTTTCCCCTGCACTGTGTTTCTTAAAATTGCATATCTCTTAGCCAATCAGTAATGTTTTCAAGTGTATTGTGAAACAACTACATTGGTGGTACTAATCAGGGACAGCTTAGTCATTTTTGTCAATGACAAAGATGAGACGTTAAACATGCTGGTTGAAATTACATCTATGATCGGTATTTAAATAAACATTCCTTACTTTAATTGCGATCGATCGTAATGAAGGCTTCATCAGGTCGATCGATAAAATCATGCGGGTGAAGTAGAAAACTGTTAAGGAAATTACAATTTCCTTTCTCATTGATCATATTAAACATGATGTATTTGAAGATTCAGTAAAATTTCCCCGTGTACCCCTGGGCTTGTACCTACATGTAGCTAGTAAATTGCATGATCATTGATTTCATAATTACCTAATTTTAACAGTTGTAATGACCATTTTTCTGTTTTCAATCAGATCAATCGACTGATACGAATCTTATCTATCGCCTTGTTGAACCGATCTAGTTTTTCTCAAGTATCTGAACCAGGTCGGGTCTCTCTTTAACCTCTTAGGGGTGTCGAATGGTAAATGCGAGACTTTGCGAGACGGCGAGATTGATATCTTTTCTGCGAGCCTGAGACATTTTTAGCCTTGCAAAAGAAATCGAGACTCCGATAAAGCGTCAAAGAAAAAATTTAAGACGACGAGACCCCTAAAATTTGGCTAAAATTTTGCGAGACACGCAGTTTTTGAAGGACCATTCACCAACCTTTCTCTTTTCTAGTCCAATCATTGCATATGTGTACCTCACGCTTTCAAACAGGACAGTTTTGTGCCGTAAACAGTGGGTATAGCCCTATAGGTAGCACGCTCATCTTATTGACCCGGTACGATCGTTTCAGACACGGAGAATGTCATTAAACAAACAGCTACAAATAAAACTATACTTGTTGAGTTACTCAAAAAACTATCTCCTAAAACGATCTGTTCTAGTTATGGTCCCTACCTTTTTACAGCTTTTTTGTCGTTTCTTTGGAAGCAGAGCTTCTTTACTCTCGACCGCCTTGAAAAGTAATTGTTGCAACATGTCTTTAGCTATCAGCTGAGGATTACACATTTTTCCGGTTCGTACGTAGTTGATTATTAGTAGCCTGCAATCAAACACAGACGGATTTCTGACTTTGGTTTCACGCCGTGAAACTAAGCCGGAAATCCGTCCGTGTTCGCAGGCTTGTAGTTGATAATGCGCTTGGTGGTGGTGGTGGTGGTGGTGGTGGTGGTGGGGGGGGGGGGGGGTTATTTCTTTTAGTGGACTATTTGCAAAGGATTCGTCCGAGGGGGGTACCTTTTGAAGGCAGGAAGCATGAAATAAAAGGGTAGGAAAAACTGTCATTTTAATAAATAAAAAAGTGGTAAGTAAAAGGGTAACCGAATGTCCGAACCCGGGCTCGGACCTCGGGACGGATCACCCTCTTCCTCGCCCTATATAGCTATCGTATAAAACTTTTTGAGTATCGATCCCCCGGGAGTTGATGTGTACTATGTGTACACTTCTGGTCCCACAACCTACTCTATATTAGCAAATGCAACACCAAGTTTATCCTTGTGTTCTCAAATATACGCACGACTCCCGCGGGTTCTATTATATTCGCAAAACCAAACGTTACTGACTAAGCGGCATACCAAGGAAAATTGGCATTCAGCATTACAGCCGTGGCAAACCGTAATCATTATTTCAGCTGCCATTTCTCTTGTCGCAACTTACTAAAGCTTTCTTAGAGCATTGAAAAGATGGTTTGCAAAAATAACAAGAGTAAAAGTCATTAAAAAACAATTCCTGTATTATTGTTCTACTACTGCTATATAATGTTTCGCGTAATCTTTGGGGAGGGATGTATCAGCCCTTTATGTTTCGTGTAAGCAATATCGCATGGTATCAGTGTGCGCCTCTAGCCCGGGGGGGGGGGGAGGGGGTACTCCAAAAAGTTTTATACGGGGAGGCTCCGCCCCAAGTTCTAACCCCTTACCCTTTTATATACCATTTTTGACAGAAATTGTACCCCTTTCATATACCTTTAACTGAAAAAAGGTACCCCTTTGATATACCTAAGAGACATGGCGTGGACTTAAAATAGCACGTTTTCTTGTCATTTTTACGTAACGCTTAATAAATTAAAATAATACAGCCATAAATTGCGTCTGTTCGAAATATTTTAATTAAAGGCCCTTATAAATAGCCAAATGACAGATTTCCATACCCTTTCATATACTTAAACTCGTGAAATACCTACCCTTTTATATACCTGAAGCCTGAAAAAGGTACCCCTTTCGGGCGGAGCCTCCCCGTATAGGCCGTTATAGGGAGTACCCCCCCCCCCCGGGGCCTCTAGTGTGCCGCCTCAAAGGGGAGGGCCCTCCAGGGTAGGTGAGGAGGGAAGGGAGGGAGGGTGTAGTAATAGGTCGATGTACCTAAACAAATCTACTCACAATGACTCTGCAAGCAAGAGAGCATCTGCTCTAGGTCAAACCTGGATAAATACTCATTGTATAGCCAGTTTTGGCGGGAACTGTGGCATATATGCGGCGCTACTGCGCGCGCCCTGTATTTTTCCCATCACCCCCTACGGTCAATAAGGTCGGTCAAGCTTGTCCTTCGTGACGCACATTTGGTGGAAGAGTCGTGTTTTGTCCGGGAAAGCGTTTTCCTGCTGCAAACAGAGTTGAAAAATTAAAGCCGCTTACAGGGTACGGCTAAAGGAATATGGCTTTTCGCTTTGTCCAAGAAATGCGGTTAGCTAGAGGCAAAACTTGAGGTTAGTACAGACATACAATGTAATGGCTTTGACCATGCAGTGACCATGTGTCCAAATTTCTGATTACTAAGCTTAATACGCCGAGACAAACACTGCTCTCTTTAAACGAACAATGGGAACCGAATGAACAAGTAAGCTGGAGCCTTAGTATAAAGTTAAGCTTAAATTACATGCATGGGGTATAACGGACCTATATTGTATTATCGTGCCGTTTTGTTCAATGTTGTTGTCAGTGTGTTGTGCATGGGACGTTCCATTTTTTTATTCCCCCCTCCCCCTAAGAGTGGCAGGCCGGAAATCCGAACCCTCACCTTTGAAAAAATGTTAGAAGGGACCAAATTTTGTTGGCTGCTTTAAAAAAAAAAATCCAACCCCCCCCCCCCCCTTGGCAAAAACGTGTCATCCCAAGCAGGGAGGGGGACGCGGTGCGGATAAAAATGGAGTGTCCCTCAGTTCCTCAAGTTCAAAAGTTCAAGCTTTGGCGATACAGTGGAACCCCGATATAACGATCTTCGATATAACGATATTCCCGATATAACAATGAATATTTGTGTCCCTGGAAAAAGTTACAGTAAAATGTATGGGACGGAACCCCGGTATAATGATCTTCGATATAACAATATTCCTAATATAACAATGAGAATTTAGGGGACCGAACTCAAAATCTTTTCTGATATAACGATATTATCAGTACACAGTCACAATTTATCATCGTACAGCTTTGTACGATGATATGCGAATTCAAAATGATACCGTGTTCTAAGCCTCTTTATCAAAATTATTCTCCTTATCCTGCTTTAATATGCAGTAAAAATAACTTGTTAGGTTTACCCCGATATAACGATATTTTCAGTTATTTTACAGCCATATCATTATATCGGAAGTTTTTGATATAACGATTCCTCGATATAGCGATATAATTTTACTGCTCTCTTGGCATATCGTTATATCGGGGTTCCACTGTATATTTAAAAGCTTGTAAACCTACATGTATTTAACATTTCATTCACCTCCACCAACATAGTGTGTTTCTGTTTCTGCTGGCTTCTTGCCAGCAGAGCACAAAAATTTAGTTGCCGATGGTATAAGGACAGAAAATCGATTATGACCTGATTAACGTCAAAATTCCCTCCATGGTAGGGGTATGGATTTTTTCTGGAAGCACATAATTTCAAACGTGGTCATCATGCAAACTTTAAGTGACACTTGCAGCCCCAACCCAAATAACAGCTGCAAAAATAAAGGAGATTTCCCTACCTAGCTATGTTCTCTCAGGGCTGCAAATAACAGTTGGTCATCGGACATTGGCCGACCAAAATTTGCTTATGTCCGACGATATCCCAAGTGTGGCCAGACATGATGTTTGGAAAACATCATGTCTGGCCCAGCTCACAACGAGTCTCTCGTAGCTCAGTTGGTTAGAGCGCCCAACCGGTATCTGGGAGGTCATGGGTTCGATTCCCGTCGGGGACTTAGAATTTTTCTTTGTCCCATGCTTGAGTCATGTTGAACATTCATGTTCATTATTTATTTCCGAGCTTAAAAATTTACCATCTTTATTATTTACTACAAACTTGATGAATTCGACATTGCTGATCCTAGCAGTATGCAGGACGCGTGTCACTTATCAACCTAGTAAAATGGCCCAGCTCACAAGTTACGAGTTTCTCGTAGCTCAGTTGGTTAGAGCGCCCAACCGTTATCTGGGAGGCCATGGGTTCGATTCCCATCGGGGACTCAGAATTTTTCTTTGTCCCATGCTCGAGTCATGTTGAACACTTCATCTTCATTATTTATTAACGAGCTTAAAATTATTTACCATCTTTATTATTTACTACAAACTTGATGTATTCAACATTGCTGATCCTAGCAGTATGCAGGACGCGTGTCACTTATCAACCAAGTAAAATGGCCCAGCTCACAATGAGTCTCTCGTAGCTCAGTTGGTTAGAGCGCCCAACCGGTATCTCGGAGGCCATGGGTTCGATTCCCGTCGGGGACTCAGAATTTTTCTTTGTCCCATGCTCGAGTCATGTTGAACACTTCATCTTCAATTTTTTAATTGTAAAACATTTTACCGCAACAATGAATAAAAATCTATCTGACCACAATTTTTTGTCCGACCAAGATGGTGTCTTAGTTGGACATATTTCCTTTGAAGCTAAAAAAATTATTTGCAGCCATGTTCTCTCCAGTCACAAGGAGGGACTGTCTAATAATAATTATTAATTAATAATTTTATTTGCACACTCTTCTCTACAGTATATTTTGCATAATGGAACAAAGGACAGGAGATTTGGGGACATATATATGATATTTTCTGCATCACTGTAAAAGGTGAGTACAGCTACCCTTTTTTTTTGAGCAAGCTCTGTAAGGGATTGGGAGCCTCAGACTTTCGGATATCTGTATTTAAAAGGTTGATGCAAAATGCTGATCTGTGGAGATCAATGATAACATCTTAGCAATTAGAGGTACATGTACATGTCGCTCAATGTTTACATGTACCACTCACATGAAAAAACTAGTTCCAGAGAGCTAAGTTTTGGATTTTCAAGAAAACTGATATAAGCACAATATTTTTGCTCTATTTCAGAATTTAAAAGAAGGCAACTAAAAGATTTTAGGTAGTTAGGCTTGTTAATATTATGTAATATAACTAGAAATGTAGGTACTCAGAGAAACAGCTCTAATTCTATAGAGGCCTTACAACTCTTGCACCCATTGCGTGCCTATGTCTTACAGTAAGTGGTCAAGTGAAGAAATGAAATTGACTCCGCTCACTACAACTTGAAATTTTCCGGGTTAAAAATGAAATGACCTATGATGTATGGGGCAGTTAACAATAAAGTTGGCTTTACAGAAATAATTTTTACAAAAAAGGGGCTTCATATGTTGGTCAGAACTATTTCCACTCAAGGTGCCCTGGTAAATACAGTGTCTGAACTAGAGTGGGATTGGGCGATTCCAGAAAATATCCGTACCATACCATGGACGGCTTCCATATTTTAGCCCCCCTTGCCTTCGGAAATTCCAAAATGTGTTATCCCCCATGCCTTCAGAATTCCATAATCATTAACCCCCCCTCCCGTTCAGATTTTTCATTTTTTCGTCAATTTATTGTTTAAACAATAAACAATTTATTGTTCAATTTATTGTTTAAACATTTCTTTGTAATTTTGCAGTTCAAATAAATTTTGTTGTTGTTGTTGTTGTTGTTAAGCTCTTTAGAATTCCCGTCAGGGTTCGCAAATACGCCCAATGTGGCGTATTTTACATCAAATTATTTCAAATGACTCGATCTGTACATGGAGACAGTCATTGTGACTCAAGAGATTGTGGGATGAAAATGTAAAAAAATAAGACTTTTCTCCTTACCCTTGTTCACCAGATACATGTACAACCTACATTAACTTTACATTGCCCCAAACTGGTGCAGAACATTAAAATAAGAATATCGTGTGATGCACATGTGTAAACTCGGAAGATAATACGATCGAGTGCACTGACATATCCGCCATCTTGAATTTGAGCCTTCAGGGTCAGCAGTCGCTCCCAACCCACGTGCTTCAAAATGGCGTCTCGAAGCGTAGCAAAAGAGTTTCCCACTCCACTGAATGGACTAAATATTTGTGGATCCGCTTTGACAAGAAAACAAAGAGCGAATGAAGAAGTTCATCAATGTTAAGGCCTCTGAAGCTTGATGTAGAACCCACATTTTAGCGATTATTTTTTGTAAATGAACGCAAACACTTGCCTGATCGATCGATACTTGTCTTGTATCCTGCTTCCGCGACATGGTCATCAGTTCGTGCTTTATTTGCAAATTGGTAGTCCACAAAATAAGCATTTTCAAGGAATACACTCTTGTTTTCTCCTCTGGAAATCCAAGATCTGGAACTCCCTCATGCCTTTGGAATTCCAATCGTAAGTATCCCCCCATGCCTTCGGAATTCCAGTTCAAAGAACCCCCCCTTGCCCTCGGATTTCCAAAAAGCCGTCCGTGGTATGGTACGGATATTTTCTGGAATTGCCCATTGCATGATTGGCACAGCTCAAGCAAATGTACGTCCCCTTTAAACTTGTCTTATGGGTCATTGTGGCACACTCTAAATAATGTTGATACAGGACAATCAACGCTGTGGCCTGATAGTGCCGGGCTAAACAAGCTTACCAAGCCACCTGGCCAAGCAACTTCTATTGTTTTGAGTTACAACTTTGCTATGAGAAAAGTCATACAATGAATTTCCTTTCTCTCTTAAAATTGCTTTTTCAAGGCTGCTGCCTGTTGGGCGCCTGGTTGTCTGAGGTGCCCACTGTAGGTTAATTACGAGTGCAGGTGACTAAATTTTTGTCCAAGGAGGCTGCATGAGCACCTTACCTCTCCCAGCAAATGTCTTCAGTTTCCTTTTAACATTGTTCCATTAGCATAAAGATAAAACGGTATAACCAATAATGTGGAAATATTAAAATTGTTCACATTTGAGACATTTAAACTTTATGTAGATCAAATACATACCGGGTAACATACCCTTGCAAAATTTAGCAACTTCAGAAACCATTCATTTTCAAGTGTTCAGGACTGGGCCTATTATTCCCAAATATGGATTAATGGGTGACTCCAGAAAATACCCTACCATGGGGCATCAACATTTTAACCCCCCCCCCCCCTTTGCCTTCAGAAATTCCAAATTGCCTTATCCCCCATGCCCTCGGAATTCCATGATCGTTAACCCCCCTGCCCGTTTGTATTTTCCTTTTTTTCGTCAAGTCCTTTAGAATTCCTGGCAGGGTTCACAAATACATTATTGTATGACCAAATTGGCGTATTTTACATCAAGTTATTTCAAATGCCTTGATTTCTGTAACAGAAGGAGTCATTATGACTGATGAAAATGCAAAAAAAAGTGTTTTCTCCTTACCCTTGTTCAACAGAAACAAATTTAAATTAAATTTGCATTGTCCCAAACTCGTACAGAATATTAAAGTAAGAATTTCATGTGATGAATGTGTGTACACCGGGAGATACATGTATTACGATCGAGGATGGTCAACAACATTGACGTATCTGCCATCTTGAATTTGAGCCTTCAAGGTCAGCAGTTGCTCCCAATTGCACCTGCTTCAACATGGCGTCTAGAATTGTGCCAAAAGAGTTTCGCACTCCACTGAATGGGCTATTTTGTGGATCTGCTTTGATGAGAAAATAAAATAGAGTGAATGAAGAAATTTATCAGCGTCGAGGCCTCTAAAGCTCGATGTAAACTGTACAACCCACATTTTATCAGTTTTGTTCTGGAAGTGGGGGCTTAAGGCGGCTACTTTGTCTGACATTTTTAGTTTATTTGGTCAGGGAAATTTTATTTTTATCAGGAAAAAGTCAGACAATTTTGAAAGGTTATGTCTGTGGCAACCATTGTAGTAGTGACTGCAGGTTAACCAAGGCACTTGCCTTGATAAAAATTTTGATTTTATTAATTTTTTTTTGTTCTGGTAAAATATAGTATTACTAGTAAGAAAGATTTTATGATCGAAGTGTTCCTATTTTTGATATTGCCTCAGTTAGATTATTCGTCTGGCTACAGCAAAAGCGGAAATAAGGTGCCATTACGTCTCCGTGCCGGTTTAAATGTGTACCTCAAATTTTGAGGTTATTAAGCATTCATATATTCAAGCTATTGTTTTAACTCATTGCTTATTCATTCCGATCTATTTGCCGACAAGCCGGCATGCCTCCGAAGATCGTGAAAAGCGCAAAGTCTTTGATGTAGGTGAGATGTATTTCTTTTGTTAACAGACTGAATAAAATCTCCTGGGAATCTGCTTCACTGATTTTATTTTCTATGCCTCTTTTAATGCGTGGAATGATTGATTAACTTAAAAACCGCAAACTTTTTTAAAGCCAGTGCCGGGAGTGGACGTACGGGCGTAAAGCAAGCTCCGTTATAATTTCTGTTAACCGCATGTAAATATCTTCGATGCAACCAAAGCGAAAAATCGTTTAAAAAGGAATAACACTTAGAAATAAAACAGAACTCTTTAATCACTATAAACTTGCCTTGGTTTCTGAGATATTTTTTTTCAAGGAAATAATTGAAAAGCGATGTTATTGTGCCGGCCGGGTTTGTATACGCCATGACACGTGTAAGCTAATAAACAAAGCCAGGAAAGTGTTGAAACGCGACTTCGAAGTCAATAACCGGTCCTTCAGTGGCTATTTTTATTTTGTGTTTCTATGGCTATAATTTTTACTCTTCCTTGTGTAAAATATTTTCTTTGATTCAAATCTGGTCGGTTTTCATCGATCGATCGGCCGCGCCGACCATGATTTTTGCGTGACTACAGTGACATTCAGGTGAGTGACATTGAACAAGACACGGCACGCCATTGGTCGGCTCCGCACAATTGAAACCATTCGACCGCGCCGCCGCAGCAAAATTTCAGCTGTGATTTTGTTTGTTTACAACAGAGATTGCGAATAAGAACTCGATTGTGCGCTTAGAAAGCTAGAATAAAATTTCAGCAACAAAACGAAGAGTTTAAATTTATACAAAGTGATCTGGGCATAAAACATGCGTCGGAATGTGGCTACCTGCAGGGTTACGCATAATTAACTCAGTAAATTGAGACCGCCGCTCCGCGCTCGGAGGAAACAAAACTAATTTTGCCTCCAACGATCAAAACAACTTGTTCAAGATCTCTTTTTAAAGCTCTCAACACGCTCTTTACTAATATATAAAGATAAAAGCTAAAAATACAGTGCGAAAGACTTAAATCTACAAAATGTCTGCAGTGGTTATCAGACGTTCAATCACACTTCAAGAACAAAAGGATACGTCCACAACTCCGTTCGCTCAAGGTAGGTTAATTGCGCTATTGTTCCGTCTTTTGAAGTCACTTGGGCGGCTCCTTCCAAAATATCTCACCTTTTTAGAAACGAATAAAACCGAAGTTGTGCGACACTTTTTCGGTAGCTGCCGAAACTTATACCCAAAGGAATAAATGGAGCCTTCAGGCTACAATTTCCAGCGGTATTGCCCATTTCAGAAAGACACATTTAAACCGGCGCGGAGAAGTAATGCCAAATAATTATCCTGATGCCTACACCAACTTAAATGCATCACCAACTTAAATGCATGTCGCAATTAACTTCATTAGTAGAACACTTTTTTTCATGGTTGCCGCCACTTTTTGTGTTGAATTTTGTAGGTTTTTATTTATTTGCACTGTTTTAATTGGTTTGACAATTTTAAGGTGCATTCTTAGTCATTGAACCATAACAAGCAAAACGTTTTTATCATAAAAAGTATGCGCTAGAAAACTTTGCTTTTTCCTGCCTAGATAGTCAGTTTGAATAAAATTATTATTTTTTTGTTACTTCATTTATTTTGTAAGCAACTCATACAACCCTCCAAGTTTACTTTTTTCCTTAGTGGCCATTTGGCCACCAACTACTCAAGTTTTGGTCGCCAGTGAAAAATTTTAGTCACCAAATTAAGCTAATGCTTTCAATCATTCCTCTCAATTTTAGTCGCCAGGCTGGCGACCTTGGTTCAAATTTAGTCGCCAGCTCCAAAATTTTAGTCGCCATGGCGACTAAAATGGTCTTAACTTGGAGGGTTGAACTCATATGATAAGTGTAGGAATTGGGAATTTTTTTCACAACTAAATTTTTCTGTTTAAAAATAGACGAGTAACCATGCAGGGTAAGACATTGTAAAATATTAAAAAGCGATCTCTGGTTAAAAATATGATGAAAACGAGCTTTCGACTACCAGTCTGTAGTCTTTGACAAGTAATGAATAAAAAGCGCGAACGTTAAAATATATACTATAAAAAGTGTGAAAAAACAAAATTATAATAAAAACAATAAAAATGTTTGTGTGCGGGTAAAAATGCTAATGAAAGGTTCAAAATAAAATTGTCTTGGTAATTGTTTCGCGTTATTGTTAGCATGGTTCGTAATTGCTGTGTGCCAGGATTCCAAAGTTTTTCTAACGCGAAAATTTCCTTTATCAATCACACGCGCACTGTCAAAATCGATGGAATGGTCGTTCAACCAGGCATGTGAGGCGATGTTAGAACCTTTTTTAAAGGTTTTTTTGTTTCTAATATGTTCTTTTTTTCTTGTTTTTAAACATCTTCCCGTCTCGCCGATGTAACTCCACGGGCAGTCGGCGCATGGTATCTTATAGATGACATTTGTTTGTAGGTCCGCCCGAGGTCTTGCTTTCGGGGAAACAAACTCTTGTTGTAATGTCTTAAGCGGTCTGCTTGTGGTTTGGATTCCATTGTTTCTTAGAAGCCTCGAGAGAGGTTCAGTTAGGCCTTTGATGTAAGGTAAAACCACATGGCCACAATGTGAGTCTGAAGGATCAGCCCATCTGAAAAACATTACTACCAATTCTTCTGGAGATGGTGCGATTGCCAGAGGTGGTTTCTTCTTCAGAATGTTAGATATGACCGATTGTGGGTAGCTGTTCGATTTCAGAGCATCAGTCTTTTTTCTGGTCTTTTTCTGTCGACTGGTTATGAAACAAAAATCATCCAGATGTTAAAATTCATGGTTTTTTTTGCAATAGGCCCCTTACCTTCTGAAGTGGGTCCTTGCAAAATGTCTTTAAATTTTGACAACTGGTTCATGCAATGAAATTCACAGAGGGCATGCAAACTGTGTTCAGCCATCTGAGTGGAAATGAATCTCACCAACATATGAAGCCCTCTTTTTTTGTACAACATTACTGTAGATTGAGTGAACTTTATTGTTAACTGCCCCTTAAATTATAGATCATTTTTTACGACTGAATTTTTTTTTCACTCGGACAATTCCAAGTTGTAGTGAGCATGTTCAATTTCAGATCTTCACTAGACTGTTTCCTGCTAGACATAGGCATGCAATGCGTGCAAGAGTTATAAGGCCTCTAGAGAATTACAGTCCGTTGAGCTGTTTCTCTGATTATCTATACATTTCTAGTAATATCATGTAATACTAACATGCCTAACTACCTATAAGAAAGATCTTTAAGTTGCCTTCTTTTAAATTATCATTATATGACTAAGAATCTATAATAGTGCAAAAATATTGTACTCTTTAATTTTTTTTTAAAATAAACCAACACTTGGTTTTTTCAATAATATCATTTTCTGCCTTGCCTTCTTTATTTTGTATTCAAAATATTATTGACAGATGGCTCTGCATTAAATTATGTCTATAGCGAAATGATTTAAACACATGAGTTTAAAATAAATAAAAGCAAAAAGGAAAGGAAAGAATTTACAATGGACGGGTTAGGGGACTTGAACTCGTGGCCTTTCAGCCTGCTCTTGATTAGCAGGCATGGTGCCGACACATTGAGCTAAATGACTAAGTTCTGGGTACAAAGTCGTGCCAAACTTTCGCCAACGTGTTGAAGAGATTCTTTCTTTTTCTCTTTCTGTTTTGGATGCATCGAACTGAGTGAAATGAACTGAAGTGCAGAAAGTTTAAAATGATTTGTTCTGGCAAATATTAATTTGTCAGTTTGCAACCAAAAAAAAATTGCCAAAATCCACAAAGCTGCAAAATTTTACAGCTTATATTGATTTAGCTGTTTGGGTTTGTTGTTATCAATTCTTCCATTGCAAGGTTATTTGAATAGCACCTCTGCATACACTATCCTATGACATCGGATAGATTGTTGCAGGCATGCCTGAGCTCTGGCAGTAAAAAGTTACGCATAAGATTGTTAGGTGATAATAAAACATTTTGCTCACACAAATCAATCATTTATTCTGAGAGGGCGATTTCTGGCTTATTGTGAATGCAGTATCAGTTTATGATGTTTCTTAAAAAGATTGCAAATCGATTTCTGTGCAATTTTGTCCATGATGTTTTCACTCTCTCATTGTTAACCATTTGGGTAATCTTTAGTGTAATCAACATCTTGTTTATTCTTTCCTTATTAAAATATATGAGATAGGGGGGGGGGGCTGGTGGGATTTGAGGGGGGCCATCTGAAAAAATTTGGCTTCAAAGGGGGGGCCACAGTGCTCGAAATTAACTTTTAGGTCTGGTCTTCCACAGGACGAGTAGGCTTAGAATTTACTCGTACCAGGAGCAAAGCTACTGGTCACTCTTTACATTTTTCCCACGTGTAATGCAATAAGTAATTTGCGCCTGCAGGTAAATACACGCTAAACCATGATGAAATAATTAAACGCAACCATAAAATATGCATCTTTTTAGTAAGAATTTATACAACAATTTCTTCTCCATTACACGTAAGAGCTGCAACGACATAATCATTTGGCCTCGTGTGCCTTTAAGCAGTTTGAAAGTTATTTGTTCCGATCGTCAGGGAATACTGCGTGTTTTTCCATTTGGAAATTCCCTGCAAAACTTGCAAAACATTTTGTTTTATTTTCCATCAATCTGGAGCCATTTGTACCTTTCTTCCCACGATTCCCTAAACTTCCGTCGGAGCTGCAGCAGGCATTGAAGGTGTTGCGTTGATTTCTTGATCTTGCTTTCCTCCAAAGAAAGAACTCAGTGAACTTTGAACTGGCTTTCGTTTGGACATTTCGACAAATTGTATTTTGGAAGAAACTACAGATGCGACCAAGATCTAATCAAGTTGAGCAAACACGAAAAGCCGCCATATTGCATCCCACGATGCATTTCATTTCGAGTAGAACCCAGACTTTTACCTGCCAAGAGATCGCTAGAACGCCTAGCATTTTTTGATCGTCGTTTCGAAACATTCGTTTTCGGAAATTCTTCGTTTGCTTCGACACTTTTAGTCCTTTTAGTACGAGACAAAGGCAATTATTTGTCGGAGAACTGTAACTTTACTCGTCCAGAGGACTAGTGGCAAAAAAATCTACTCGTTTTGGGCAATTTTCACTCGTTTTAGACGAGTGGACGACCGTTAAGTTCGAGCACTGGGCCAGTCAAAAAAATATGGTCTGTAAGGGGGGGGGGGGGGGGGTCACTTAATATATTGTACTTTTAAGTACTTTGTTATGTACCAAACGCCATTAACTCAACCCAACAGCTTATTGGTTACAAACGCAGACAACCCATACTAACAGACGACATCCACAATAAACAGTTGAGGGGATGCCAGCTATTTGGGATGTGTTTTTTGTACACTGATACATTCTTTATTCACAAGGCTCGATATATTTTAATTTCACTTGATTATTTGGGGGGGGGGGGGCATCGAAAAAAAATTTAGATTTTGAGGGGGGGGCAGGTAAAAATTTTCGATGAAGAAGGGGGGGTCATTATATATAACAGTGACTATCTATCAAATCCCACCAGCCCCCCCTACCCCATAAAAAAATGAACGGTCCCTAAGTAGGGAGAATTAATATTTACATGGAAATCAAATCACAGTTTCAAGGCAGCTCAAATGTGCTTCTTTTTCCTTTCCATGCTTCTGAGCTTGACACGTCAAAGGACGGGACACACTAGGCGACAAATCGCAGGGACAGGTATCTACAACTGTACAACAAGTCGCTTTGTGTGTACTGCTTCAAAACAGGCTGCTGCGACAAGGCGCTTGACACTCAGTGAATTTAATTTGGAACAGTGGGAATGTGAACTGGTTTCCAATTAAGTATGGCAAAAATACATGATGCTCTGTCATTGGTTAATTTATATTTTGTCGCAGAAGTGTGCCGTGACAAGGCTTCTTTCACTCATTTTGTTGCTTCAAACAGTCGCAGGAAATCAAACTGGTTTGAATCATGCAACAAAATTCTGTCGCAGCAACAAAGATTGTCGCAAAAATGCACCATGTCACACGAGGCAACATGTTGCAGCAACTTGTCGCTGCGACCTGTTGCAGCAACTCGTTGCCTGTGTGTCCTGACTTTAAGGTTCACTTGATGTAATAATTTTTAGGAGTTTTAAATTTGTGCTTTCATAATACAAGACTCACCCAGGCCATGACCTTGTTACTTGGGGAATAAAATAAGTGTATTCTACTAAGTAATTTTTTTCATTTTAATTGATATAATTTGCTTTTTCTTTTAGGTGAAGATAATCCAAGGGGATTGAATGGAGTCATCAGCAAGTCAAGGAAAGCAGACTGTAGTAAAATGTGTCAAACTTGCTTAGCTTAGTGATCTAGAAAATGTCTATAAACTAAATAGTCGCTAAAACTGGAGAAACCAAATCACTGAATTTAGTTGTCACTACAAATAGTAACCTTGAGGGTTTTTGCCGAGAGCAGTCAAGTTGTTTTAAAAGTTAGTTTCTTCCACCTTTTTGATTAATTTCAAAATAAAAGCCTAGTAGAAACAGTCTTTTGGTGGGAAAATATTCATGCTTTGAAAAGGGACAGAGTAAAAAGCCGAAAAAAAAACTAAGTCTTTTGGCGGGAAAATTGTCCATGGGAAAAAAAAGTCTGCGCTTTTGAATGGTGTCTGGTTTTGAGTCAAAAATATACTAAGTCTTTTGGCGGGAAAAATCTTGTACTGTGCAAACGGTTTTGTCCCATCCAAAGTCCAAGTATATGTTTGATTTCGGACTAGACTCTGTTCAAAATCGCAGATTTTTTTTTTCTTTTTGGCAACCCTACCTAGTCAAAATATAGTAAAAGAGATAGCCTACATTTCTCCTAGTTACCAGGCCCCTTTTAAAAGCGCGAATTTTTTAATATTTGTTTATTCAACAAAGTGAAAAAGACAATAAAATAATAGAAACAATAGAACTCGTGAAACATTTTATTGATTGTTTTGTTTTAATTTAAATGCAAACTATTTACAACACTCAAGTACAAGACTGTTCAAATTATTCACGTCTGAATATCATGACAAACAAGCAAGTATCGAATTTGGTTTCTTCAAACAGCTGAAAAGTAGTCAAGAAAAATAAAATCAAGTTCTGGTAGAGCATTAAGAAGGTTCATCCTTGTTAAACACTTTAAACGTAGAATTCAAGATCAACTAACAAACTTTGCGAGGTTATCGGCATTCCAAATGTGTTGCAAACATGGCGTGAAACAATGTTTGTACGAGAATTGGTTGACAAATTATATTGGTAAAAAATTAATTACTGAAATATTCGCTGCTGTAAAGTTTACAGATTGAATATGTCGGAAATCAAACTGGAATTATTTGACATCAAATTCCGATATAAACTTTGTGTTTCGCGCCATGTTTACACCTTGAACGAAATAGCGAAAAAAACCGCAACCAGGTATGAACAAATAAACCAGAAACAATATGTTAACTAAGCTAAGTCACTGATAGAAGTAATTTTCCAATGATTGTTGTAAAGTAAACATGGTAGAAAATAAAGTTGAACGAATCACTGGCGCTACACAATTTCATATTTGGCGCTACACAATTTCATACTGGCGCTACACAATTTCATATTTGTTAGCTTTGCTATTTAGTGTTACCCTCATTTTAAATAAAGTCTTTATTATTATTATTATTATTATTATTATTATTATTATTATTATTATTATTATTATTATTATTATGCCAATATGATGTAATTAAAACTGCGAGAATTTTGTGTACGGTTTTGGAACTAAATCCTAGACATGTTTCTTGCCACAGTCATTGGAAAACTGACGTTGTTTTTAGTTCTATTTATCTATCTGAGCGCACCAAAGTTTGTTATTTTGAAAACAATTAATATAAACCAATCTGGGTGCGATTTTTTAATTTCCTTTTTGTGATTGGCAGCGGATTGAGTGCCCTTTGTTCCCTAGTCATACTTTATTGCCTAAAACGAGTTGAATATTTTTAGATCTTAAGAGCAGTAAATGTTCGCTTTTTCTTTGCAAGTTTTCGAAGAGTGCGGCAAATTAGAAGGTGGGATGTGTCGAGAAAATTTTCACCGAAAAAATTAAAAACAACTATTCGCTATAGAATTAACAGCTTACAACTTGTGTTGTTACTGAGTTCTTGAAGAGTCCTTGTCTTCTGTCCTGATTGTGATCCATATCTGCAAGCATTGTTAAAAGCACTGAAAGAGAACACAGAAGTACGCGTCAATAAGTAAAAGGATGAAAACAAAGTGGCTAAAACTATGAATCTCCAAGTGCATTTCATTAAGTTGTGTTGGACCCAGGGGCGTAACCAGACCTTTGCCATAGACGAGGCAAGAGCTTGCTATAGGGGGTCCTGGGGGCCTGCCTTTCAGACAATTTTGAAATCTAGAAGCTATGAATCTCTTTCAGAGACATTTTTCATAAGGTATTTTCTTGAGAAAAATCAATCTTGTTCAGCTGGGGATTATTTTCCCAACAAAACATTTTGTTTTTAATTTTGGGTAAAAATTTAGACGAGGCAAGTGCCTTGTCTTGTCTCTTGCTAGTTACGACCCTGGTTGGACCCCAGTGTAGTTCTGGCCCTCTCTCTGTCACACTACGCCACGCTCTCGGGCGTTGCGTGACACAGAGGTGATCATGAGAGCTGCACTAGTTGGACTCCGATCGAGCTAGAAATAGACAATGTTTAGAAGTACAGTTACATTAATAAAACATGTGTGCATGTAGTTCGCGAATGTATGCCTTGCAAATGAGTAATGCACCTATCATTGTTAAGCCGCTGGGGAGGGGGGGGGGGAGGCCGGGCATAGGCAGGGGATTTGACAGCAATTGTTTGCCCGTAGTGGGGACTTTTGACCGTTTTAATGGACTTTCCTACAACATTTTATTGAAGTTTAGTGACTATTGAACATCCACAAATGCCCTGGGGTTGGGCATTTGAACAGAAAGTCTCAGCTATAAAGTTCAAATGCCCGGTCTATGCCCGGCTTCCCCCCTACCCCAGCGACTTAACATTGATAGGTGCATAAGCTTCTGCAAAGTGTATTTGGGATATTTCGTCGAGAGATCTTCGGATTTTCTTCAGGAATTTTTCGGCAAACCTCAGAATTCTAATTAAGAGAATTTCATCTTTTAGATATGTATTCATCAATTTTCGGAAAGTAATCGGAAACGTTCGGAAGACCTTCAGGACTCTTCGTTTAGTTTGCACTTAAAAACCAGAGCTTTCCAAAATTGTGTTTGTTTTAAAATTTCAAATCCACTGTAAAAAATCTTACATTTTTCAAATTTCCTAGTTTCCTAGGGACCTCAGAAAGATGCAAATTATTTTTAGAAAAGATATTGGGCTAAATTATGTACTTGTACGGAGCTTGCATTATAATTAATTTGTGTTAACCCTCGCTAATTATGATTTTTCTAAATCCAAGCAAAGAAGTTCAATAAAATATTGAAAAAAGTTCACTGCTCTTTTGTTTTTTTTAAAATAATAAGTAAAAAATCCGGCGAGTCGTTTTCTTCAACTATATCAGCTCTTGAATCCTATTTTATTGTGCGCCTTCGTGTTTAAAATCTCTGGACTTGGGGTGATTTTTCTTGGCGCTAAGAAATCATATTTGCATAATAATGTGAAACCATCATGGCGGCCGTCGTGAACGAGGCCCAATGATTTCAAGGTCGCCTCAAAAAGTATTCCTCTGGGAATTAAATTTTTGGAGTAAGAAATAGCAAACCAATATTGCAGCTCATGTTCAAATACTCGGTTCACAGGAAGTTCACAAGAATTGACCAAATGATTCTCAAAACACAAATATTTGACTTAAAGTTTTCCCCTCCAATATTGCCCCGCCGGCCTGGTACAAACTGACTTGGAAGACATTCATGCAAGGCAAGTTTCCTATGATCTTTGAATTACAATGTGCGCAAAAAACACTCGATTATTTCTAATTTATTCTTTTGAAAACAAGTATAAGTAGCCTATTAAGACCTGTACGGATTTTGAATTTCCTCGAATTTCATCTCAGCGATCATATTGGAACTGGCCTGTAGTCTAATATAACAAGTAGGTTTCCTGTGGCTTACTTTCGCCCAGTTCTACATTATTGGTGAATTCTTGTTATCTTGCCTTGACAACTGAGATGTTTCTTTGATAGTATCTTCACCTGAAACAGAAAAAAAAAAGAAATATTGGTATATGAGGCAAGACCATCATACTACTACAACAATTCCAGTCCTAAAAACTTCCTTTCCATTGGCGGGGCAAGCAACGTATGAGCGCAAATTGAACTAAGAAAATTTACCCTACAATAAAGACTACTATAAATCCCAGAATTTGGTTATCAACTAGGTTGTTTAGCAGATGACAGAGAAATAAATTCTCGTTTTAATGCATTATGCAGAGCGCCATTGTACAGTTAGTATAAGATCTTTATAACAGAATGGTTTAAATGTCAGACAAACTCGGATGCAAATGGAATAACGTGGAAGCAAACAAGCGAGGAAGAGCAAAGCTTTTCCTGAGAAGGTTCCTTGCCTTTCCTGGAAAGGTGTCTCGCCAAATTTCAAGTCCTCCTTTACGCGGAGTATTCAAATGCAAGCAGTATTGATTCCTTTTCCCCAAAAAGCTCAAACTCGCCCGCAATGTTCCACAAGTTAAACTCTTACCTTGTTTTGCAGTTGTCGGTCCACGTCAGGACATTAAGTTTCCGTCTTAAATGATGTTTCTGGAGATTTGTCAACAAAAGTCTTCCCTTCTTCGAAGCAGTTGAACAGTGCCGACCACGAGGAACAGAAGAGTAAAATGCAAATAAGAAAATCACACCTCAAGTTTGCACGTGCAAACTGCAGTTTGGCGTGGTTCCTGGGTGAATAAATTAAAGGACAGCAGCCCCAGCCTCTTTTCGCTTTTTTTTTAATCAGAAATTCCAATTATATCCAAGCGAATTATTCAGAACATAATTCGCTGAATGGCAGGGAACCTAGGGTATATAATTATAAGGATTTGTATGGAATTTTTTCACTTGATTGACAACCCTAACTTGTTCCTAGGGATGATTTCTTTCTTTCCCTTTCCCTGGAGCGGAAAGAAGCGAGAGCCTGGGAACAAGATTACTGTATAAGAAAATGGCAATTTACAGCCTAAAGCATGGACCTTCCAAGTTGGCACAAGAAAACGAAGGGCTCTGGGGACACAGTGTGCAGTCATGTGTCAGTCATGATGTGCAGTCATGATGTTTCAAAAGAATGTATGAGAAAGTCGTTACGTTTATTTTTTGACTCCGTTTAGGAATTCTTTGTTCCAAACAGCCCAAAAAAATCGAATTAATTCAAAAACATCCTATGTCCCCAGAGCCCCTCGTTTTCTCGTGCCAAGGCCCAACCGGCTAAGAGAAACGAAAGGGCTATGGGGACGAGAATGAGACTAAAGTATAAGGATATTGGCCATTTTGGTCTTGGGACAAAAAAAGGAAAATATACCATTTATGGCGGGCGTCGGGGCGGTGTTACATATGTGAGAACGCCTTGCTTCGTGTAATCCCCCTCCTCCACGCTCTTAGCATCTATGAAAAGTCGCTATAATCCCCCCTTCCCGTTCCGCCCCAAAACTCTTCTGATAATAAACTTCCCCGTCTATAACGAAAAAACGTGCTTTTCATTTGATATCACTAAAATATGTCCAAAGACGTTCGATGTTCACTTTAGCTTTGTTTTGTGTTTCAAGCTGATGGTTATGTTATACAGTATTTTTATGCGTAAGATCCCTTTCAAGTAACCTGTTTTCAGTTTAAAAGCAAAATATTTTCCGAGAGTAACTCCTCTCCCATCCCAAAAACAAAAACAAGCCATCCGAGGCTTATATAGTAAATTTAAGGCATCGACACGACAAGTGTTTATTGGAAATCCTGAAGGCCACCGGCTGAGAAGAATCTACCATGCTTTTACTGAAATAACAATTTGAGAAATTGCACTTTTATAAAGCTACAAAATATTTAGTTTAGTAGCAAGTAAGTACAATCTTTTATGTTTAAAAGATATTTTATTGTGATTCGAAGATTTGCAATATTAATTAAAAAAAGATTAATTAACCCCTTCTTTTAAACTGATTCAATTACAATACTGAAATTAGAATATCAAAAATCTTTTTTTTAATAAATTAAACTATTTTGCAAGAATGGCAGCAGAAAAATACGATGTACTTTGTTTCCGTTGAAGTTACAGAAAAAAAGCAAGTACCAAGTCTTGGGCATGCTTAGGGCTTTCCACAAGTTCCTCCAAATTTTTCAAAAAGTTGCTCGAAAGTTCTGAAAAAGGTGTTCGAAAGTTGCTCCAAAAATAAAAGTAAAGTTGCTCGAAAGCTGCCCCCAAAAAATCCAAAATGCTGCTTTATATCAAGAAATGTTATCCGAATATATGCTAATTTCCCTTTGAAGGTGATTTCTTAGCAGTTTCATGTAATTTCACCACATGTGTAAATAGCAATTTAAGGCAAACACTTCACTGGGGAAAATCGTGAAGGTATCGAGGACGTGATGTTTAATTTGCTGACTAATTTTGTAAAGTTTTAATGCGGAATGAGTCGAAAGTCGAAAAGTCCTTCGGATGTTCCTCAAAAATACTTCGGCTACCTTCGTTAATCTTCGGAAACGTTCGTTTGGGCTTCGGACAACACCCGGATTATCTTCGGAGATCTTCGGTCAAGAAATTGCTCAAAATGCAACAAGTTGCTCGAAAGGAGAAAAGTTGCTTGAAATATGAAAAGTTGCCAAAATGTTGCCGAGCAACTTGTGGAAAGACCTAGGCATGCTGTGCTAAAATCAATTTTTTGATTGAGTGTCGTAACCACAAAACCAAAGTAATCTGACCAATCACAGTAGACACTCACAATCCAGTGAAGAGTAACCGTCAAGAAGCGCGGGAAAACGTGCGCGAGCAAGTCATGATTGGTTCTGGCTTTACTTCTGATTGATTGAGAAAGTGGCGCGAGTTTTTAAGAAACAATCACAACGCATAGAAATGCAAAACCTCATGCAAGTGTCATCGCTCTAATACAGAGAGAAAAAATTCCAGCGCTTCAAACAGCTTGCAGGTCTAGCGAAGTTCACTAAACACCTCATCACGAGAACTATTAACGGGTCTTGGAAGTCTTGCTTGGACGATTTCTCTTCTTTCGTTTAGCTCCCTTCACAAATCCATGTTTGAAAGTCATGTTCATCAACTGACTCAGTTTCATCGGAGTGGGAACAACCTGGGTGATAAAATAAAGACACGAAGAATTAATACGGATATCGATAAAGAATACGAGGACCAGAGCAGCTTGTGAATGCCTGAAGAAAGAAGTTGTGTTTGGGTTGTTTTAAGTGTTAGCGGAACATTTTTATTGATTAAAACTCATGCACTACACGCTCTAACAATCAGTAGTGCAGCAGCTCTTGTCAGCCTGTAGTTTTACTGGTCCTCTTGTGTAGCAGTTGCTATTGTTTGCGGTTCTATTGTTATTTCGAAGGATATAGCGAGCTTATCATATGAGACCTAACGAGTGCTGCTAATCGACCCCTAACAATAATAAAATCCAACAAATTGATTGTTTGAAACAAATCAGGAGAAAAACCAAACCAATTGTGACTTGGCTTTCTCTCGTTTTCCCGCGCTTGGCGCCGGTTGCATATTTTCCCGCGCTTGGTGCCGGTTGCGCTGCACGTTTTGACGTCGGATACTGATTAGTACATTACTTTATTTGCATTTGTTGTGATTGGCTAAATGTGATTTTTACGACAGTGCGAAACCGATGTGAGGTGTCTGATGCAAGTAACGATGAGATAAAAAAAGCTTTGGTCACATTCTTACTGTTCTTTTTAAAAAATAAGAACTTAATATTACCTCTGGTTCTGACTGTGCCGTCCGTCGTGATGCTGCCAGACAATCTGGGCACTTGATCGAAACTTTATCTTCAGTGCACTCAGCAGCGGAGTAAACATGACCTGTATGGAGTAAAAAAAGGGAAGCACTTAATTAACTGATAATACCCGATTCCCTCTATAGCGCGCGCCTGCAGGAAATCACGGTAGTTGTATTCATCAAACCCTGCGCGAGACTCAGCAACGATGCGGGTTGCTGTAGGGTTTGATGAATACAACTACCGTGATTCCCTGCAGGCGCGCGCTATAGAGGGAATCGGGTATTGATAAATGCCAATAATTTTAACTGCAACATATTTACTAGGCCCAGGTCCCAGCCGTGCGCGGATCATGGTCTCATCGAAGTAGTCATGATTGGATACTGGGCCTACATCCTTATTGACAGCTGACGTAATAATGTTTGTATGCTTGTCAATGACGCGACACTCAAGATGCCAACAGACTAGCTATATTTTAAGGCATAGGATAACTGAAAATATATAAGAAGAATTATTGCCTTAATTCGTATTAACAACGTCGAAGGTAGCTATCAGATCAGGTTTTATAATGTACCTTTACTGCATTTGTACCAGGGTCCTTGTGTGAGGTTCTTTGTTTTGACAATCATGCCTTTCAACTCTGAACCACAGTCAGCCACCTCGACTTCCTTGGAAAGCCCGTGTGACTGTTTGATTCTGTTGATATCAGCCATGAAATCTTTCCTCTTCTTATGAGCTGAAAAGAAGCAAGCATCTGTTAGACTAGAACCGTAAGCAGATTAACTTAGCTTTAGTAAAAGAACAGATGTCTTCCTTTTGTCGAGACATTCTGACATTCAGCTTATGTGTCTCTAATCAATCTCATCCCCAGGGCCCGCGGCACTCTAATTACTCTCTGATTCATAGAGCTTTTTCCCATGACGTCACGACAGCCATATTGGTGTTTCAAAATAATGAAACGGCGGCCATGTTGGTGTACCAAGCCAATCCTGTAGGATTTGAAGTTCTTTCTTATGTAAACGCTTCTTTTCGTTCCATTTTTTTTTTTTTGCATAAATGCTGGCCACGTAAATGAAAACGCTCTATGTTTCTTGCGCGCAACAATGTATGCGCGTGAAGAGAGATAATCATTTATCTCAGACTAGCATTCACTACACTTTATTGCCACACTAATAAACAGTGCTCAGAAGCCATCGTATGACAAGTTCCCAGGCAAATTGTATTTTAAAAACATAAAATAGTGGTAAGAACTTCAATCAGACGAGGTCATGATCGTGTAAATATCGTTGCTGCAGCAATATCGCGTCGCGTCAATGGCGGGATTCCTCGTGTAACATGGATTTGAAATCGCATTTAAATACCACTTCACTTTTAAACTTTTACTTAGAAAGTAACCATTTATGTACTTACGGAGTGCTTCTCCTGAATCCAGCGCAGTTCTTATAGAGTCTACACTGCTCGCATCTTCAGAACCAAGACTGACTGATTTGGATTCCAGCGCAGTCATCAAACCTTTGAAGCAGACAAGAAGCTTTGTCCTTGACAACTCTTCCTGGAATTCCTCGAGTTCCTGCTCACTGAAGCAATCCCGTCTTCTCATTATCCGCGCTGTGAGAATATTTATCTTGTCATATAGCTCACGGCTTGTTTCATTTGTGATCTTGTGCTTCGTAATCAGATTTCCAAGAATCTTTAAGAAAGTAACTTGGTTTTGACACTTGTTGACTTCTTCAGATGTAAGGCGACCGCCTGTGATAGATTGATCTATTTCTTCTAGCACTTCCTTTTGAATTCCTTTGATTTCTCGCAGTTCTTGGCGAATCCTCTGTATTTGTGTCATACTTGCAACGTCAGAGAGGAACGTTCGACGCTTAACAGCTTCCAAATCAGCAAGGATTTTCTTAATGACATTGCCATACCTGCGAGCGTATAAAATTGGAGTGTTGCACTCTGGGCATCGCTTGTGCTTGATTTCAACATCTTCACGCTCATCTTCATTTCCTACATAAGCGTCATCCATATACCTGTCCAACATCTTAACTTCAGACACATGACCACAGTCAATCAGTTCCACGAACATTGCTCCGGGCTCACTCTCGCTGAACTCCTCCTCGTCACAAACTCGGCACAACTTCGGGCAAACTTCGCTACATATTCCAACACACGGATGGCCGCACGGTAACTGCTTCGGGCATGGCTCGTCGCACCTCTTTCGGTTACAGATCTCTCCACAAGGCTCCGTGCATTTCTGATGTGGACACTGCCATGTGCATTCATTTGTACACGGTTGGCAAAGATGTCCACAGTTCCGTCTGCATTGCTGATGGTCGCAGTAGTTACTGCAGGGTTCTGAACAAGGAGGGCAGGTACGAACACAGGCGTCTTTACAGGTATGGCCACAGAACAGTGTGCGGCCGCATGGAGACAGGCACGGCAAATGGAGGCGTCCCTCTTGACATCGATTGCAGTAGCCTGTTGAGCATCATACAACAAAATAGTATTAACTTAGCCATGAGTTGACTGTTTTTAAATTATAATGTCGTTTTGGGGTCCAATGATTTATGACTGACCCACCTCAACAGCGAACTTATGCCAAACACTCGTGCGCAATATTCTTTTAAGTACGATTTGTTCACTGCCAGTAGGAGTGACTGTACCTTGACAATAACCACGATTTGCGATTAGGGTTTTCTTTCCAGTCTCGTGTTTTGAGAACTATTGAATGTTTCCCTGGTGATAAGTCACAGAATACGTTTTTCCCTTGACGTTCTCTTATATAAATCAATTTTCCTCGGGGATTCAAAAGCATTCTCGGGGAGTCTTATCTTTTACTCAGGAGTGGCATATTTTTTCCTGGGAGTCTCTTACTAGTTTTTACAACAGAAAGGACCGTTCAGACTGATCGCAGGCTACACAATTTATACTACCTGATCCCAAAGAAGCTATGCCAGGGCCGGATGGCGCATCATTAAAAAGCTTAGTCTATTTTTTTCAATCTTGCCAAATTCTAAACAAATAGGAAAGCAGTTTTGGTTTAGTTCTTTATAGGTGTAAGGATTTAATTGAAATTTTTATAGTAGTTGTTAGCTCGAAGCTCGACGAAACGACAAAGGTCGACTAATTACCGTTTGTCGACTCATGCGGCCTAAGTCGACAAAAGGCAAGTGACGATGTAATATCTTACCTGAACATGGATGGCCACATTCTAGCGTCCCACAGGGCTCTTTGCAGACGATGTCACTAGAAGCCACAGAACACTGTACCTGATTGACATGGCCACAGGGAGACGCCTGCTTTGGCACCAACGCCAGGCACTTGAATTTGGCGGTATCCACGGAACAGGGCATGAGCTGTTCGTGATTACAGCCTGGGATCAACTTTAGAACTCTCACCATGCAAGGACCACACTCTTCACTGCACGTCCGGTTACAGTTATGCCCAAGATCACAGGCTTCGGTGCAAGGCTGCTGACAAGCGAATCTCTCTTTATGCTCTAGATCTGCCGGGTGACACACCTGGTCACAAACATGGCCACATTCCAGCTCCATCATGCACATTTCTAAGCATCCTCCTTCCGGGGCGTCTTCAAAGTCCTCTGCGCATGAAGCATGAATCACGTTTTGGGGATGATTCTGACAAACAAGTTTCAAATGGCGTCCAAGATTTCCTTGTTCGCGCATATCTGAGATGATTTTTTCCCAGAGATCAGGGTCTTCTTCTTCTAAAAGCGTAGCATTTCCAATGATGTAGAACCCTTTCCGGGCTCGAGATAGGGAAACACAGACTCTGTTGGCAATCTTCAGGAAGCCAATTCTTTCACTGCGAACAAGCGACAGCAAAATGATGTCATTTTCTTCGCCTTGGAAGTTGTCCACTGCTGTAACACAAACTCCCTCAAAAAAGGTTTTATCTGCGCGCATCTCTCGTCTGAGTTTGAGAAGCTGTCCACTGTAGGCTGTCAGAATTGTAATCTGCTCTCGCTCGTATCCTTGCTGAATGAAGTAGCGGCAAAGAGCTGTCAGGAATTTTGCTTCGTGAAGATTGGATCTGCTTTTCCCTTCAGCAACGAAGTCCTGCGTGTAAAAACACAGAAACAGAGTAAAACAGAGGATCCACAAGTAAGGAGTATTAATTTTAAGTAGGAACTTTCCATTTTTGCAGTTACAATTTAACGGCATGAAGATAAAGTTGTCTCAATAAAAGACAGCTCTTACAATTTGAACTGGAAGGAGTGTAACTAGAACATAAATTTGGTCAGTGGTTTTGTAAAAAAAAAATGAGACCACTTTAAGTTTGGACGATTATTTCTGACAAAATTCGTGCCATTCTCGTTCCCAAAGACCGCGATCAATTTGGTCAGCACCAAGAATAGGAAGCTCTGGGCTAAAGTGCAAGATGAGCCACACTAAGGTCAGAGCGGTTGCTCTCTCTACGCGCACATTCAGATTTTTGTCGGTTCTGCGCGATCACACCGAAACAAGGATTTCTGGTTCCGGTTTCGATCTCGCCCAGGGCGTCGGGCGTTCGATCACCGCTGACCGAAAGAGTGGGGTCCGGTTTGTACAGAGTTTCGTGCACTGCTATGCCCTTCTTAGGAATTATTTTAATTACAATCTTACCTCTTCTTCATCGTGATCCACAAAGAACAAATTTCGTTCCACGCCTTTTATGTTTTCAAAAGTCAACACAGACTCGTGGTTTTCCAGCTTTGGTTCCACATAGATGTGTTCCAACACCTTGGCTATCTCCGGCCGCATTCGGTGCTGCAGGCACAGCCTCGAAAACAACATTCCGTTCGTCACCATTCTCTCGAACAAGGACACGTCCAGATCGTAGTTTTTCTGGAGATCGTAGACTGTGGGGTTGGGGCGGAGTTGCTGATGATCACCAATCAGAATCAAGTGCTGACATCCGGGAGTTAAAGAGGTTACAATGTGCGCCTCAAGCACTTCAGCGGCTTCCTCCACAATAGTAATCGCTGGCTGTAAGTCTTGTAACAGGCTGTGATACCGTGCAGCACCTTAAGAATTACGATTCATGTATTAAAAACTACGTTCTGTCTACTCTGACCACGTTTAACTGCACAAAATCTAAAGCAAACGTTACAATCCACCACTATTTTCTGTCACACTGATTGGCCAATGAAAATCATCGAAAACTTCACTTCACCAATTGAAAACTGATAGAAACTAAAAGTGCCATGACCAAAGTCAAGATTTAAGTCGCACTGCGGACCTTTTCAAGCCAAAAGATTGTCAGCAAAGAGTGAAGAAAAAATTAATGGAGGATTATAACATCAACGCAGTACAACTGAATCACTGTTCTATCAGCTAAGTGAGTCTCCGGTATCATAATTTCAGTTTCAATGTTTCAATTTTTCAGGTTCGAGTTTTCTTAACCAACTGAGCAGCTTACATAAGTAATTTATTGTTAGAGCAGTTTTCAATTGAGTGTCGTAAACCAAAACCAAAGTAATTACTCTGGTCAATCACAAAGGACACAGACAATCCAGCGAACCAATCAAAATTCGAAGCAAATACATGTAGCTGGCACGAAGCGCGGGAAAGCGTGCACGAGCGAGTCACGATTGGTTTTGATTTTACTCCTGATTGGGTGAGAAAGTGGCGCAAGATTTTTAAGCCAATCACTAAGCGTAGTAATGCAAAACCAAAGCAAACGCAATTAACTTTCGACACTCAAGTGAAAACCGCTCTATGATAGCACATGAACTTGCCTATTCCGAGATTCAATAAACACATGAATGAGAAAAGCAGCCAAACAATGAAAAAACGGTACTTCCGACCACTTCCCCTTGTCCTATCTTTCACGCACATTAATGAAGATTAGAGCACCTATTTTGCCTGATAGAAAATCTGGACTGACAAGCTTAACACAAGCAAAGAATAGGATCCATAATACTAAATAATAATGCAAGCTTGATTACCTGTAGTAGTCATTCCGATGACATCTGCGTTTTTAAGGATCTCGTATTCCTCTTGTCGCCTTACTTCTTTCAGCTCATCTACTTTGTCATCAAACATTTCTTGGAAATCAGAGATAGCTTCATAACAACTCTTACGTGCATCGCACACCCATCTGCGGTAAAGACGCCAGCGGTCTTTCTCAGACAAATGCCACACATTCTGGACCTGGAATGATATACAGCATTCAGTTTGAAGTCCGTTTTAAATTAAAACACTATACCAAGCTGTGACATTTAGGAAATTGTCGATTAGGCTGGACGATTAGATTTATTTTTCTGCTTCTGATGTAGTCAATTACTACTTTGCCAGGAAATAATGATATCACGATCGTCGCTTGAAATATGTGTCAGAACACTCCGAAAAAGTTTCCTCTTATGTATCCTCTATGTTAGCTTCCCATGTGGACGAGGTACTGTAGTAACGTATATACAGTATATTAAGGCCGATTTACACGATACGATTTTGTCGCATGCGACATGCTTGCGACAGGCCTACGACACGAATTGCTTCCCGTAAGTGGACACTTACTTATGGTCCCAGCTTCCCTAAGTAAACAGCCACATACAAGTAAGTGGTCAGACACATAAAAATACTACTTTTTAACCTACCACAAGTGGACGCCTCTCCTTAGTGGACACTCCAATCCCAAGCGTGTTGTCCACTGCGTCTTTTACGACTGTGTGACAACAGACCTCTTTGGATGACAGTCAGAACAGGTGACGCGATTAAAAACCCAAAGCCCCTCCGACAAGGCCCAGCTTAAAGCAAACAACCTTATTACCTTTCCAACTAAGCAAATAGCTATTCAGAAATTTGTCTAAGGCATAGGTGTCTATATGTAATTACCTTGGTAGCTTCTTCTTCACTCATCATGTCTTCTGAGTTAAGTTCTCTTCGTATAATACGTTTGATCTTTTGCTTTATTCTGTTGGCATTCTGGAATTGCCAGCTGCCACTTTGATCACCTTCCTCAGCACAGTCTGGAGTAGCATACGGATCATCCGCGGTCAAATTATCCGAAGGGGGTCTGGAACCAAACCTGATGACGGCGTCAGTGTCCAGAATCCGTTGATCTTGCATGACGTCAGCATCGAATTTAAAATCAAGAGACTTTCCTCTGTAGTCGTCTTCTTCCATGTTTTCGTCTGCCTCTTCATCACTATCCGCATTCAGGTGTTCCTCGCTGAGTTTGAATCTTCCTATAAGGAGAATAAATGAACTTTTGTTAGCTCAAAAAATCTACATTGCTTGTGGTAGTTAATTCCAATGCCCTCCGTGTTTTAAAAAATCTCGTATTCTTGTTGCTTAACTTTTTTTGAACACGAGACTGTAGTTTCGTTGTATTGCGTTACTGTCATATGCACTAGAAACGGTGAGTCGGAGTATTGAAAGGATTCAGTGAAGTATTTAACTACAGTCAACTCTCGCCTTGCGGACACCCCGCTACTGCGGACAAAATCCAGATCCCCGGCGAAAGAGGTTTGACTGGAAATGACTCCCGTTATTACGGACTCTCGCTATTACGGACACTAAACGACGCCCCGAGCGTGTTCACTATAACGAGAGTTATACTGTACTGTGTTGGAGAATAAAGAACAAGTCTTTAAAATCAAGGACTCTATAGAGACTAAAAGAAAAATTGAAAAAGATATGTTTGAATTAACCTTTTAATTAAGTAGTTCTACTTTCGTATTATGGGAGGGCCCTTAAATCTGGGAGATTTCAACCAAACACTTTAGTAGAGAGTTTGTGGTTGAAAAAATATCTTCATTCAGAACTGAGAATAAACTGAGAATAAACAATGTAAACTAAAACAGAGAAATTACTGCCTTAACTGACTAGAACTTAAAACCTAATGTAGAGAAACCCCCCGCACAAGATTTTTCAGCTGTTGAAATCCAAGATGGCGGCGGCAGTGGCCACCATCTTGGACGTCAACGCCTGAGACGCCCTGGGAACCAGGCTCTTCGTCGGTTGCTCTTACCTTGTTGAATGCCTCCAACTGCTCGAATGTTGTCAGCAGTTAGTGCCTCTGCATATATATGCAAATGAGAAATTCTTCCCGCGAAGTAGTACTCTAGCCAAGGGCTTGCCACAGCGCCTATTCTGATAGAGAACTGTGTGGCTAAGTAAAAATTCTCTCCTATGATGACAGCTGCCACCTCATTTCCATTGTGCCACAGGCGTGCCATGCCGGACTTGTGATCGTAGGAGGCGCCGATGAAGTTCCACTCATTCATATTCAACACCGGAGCTCTAAGATGGGGAGCGTATACCATGAGATCTCTCCGGACGAAGCATGCTGTTAGTATTCCCATTTCTCCGTAGAACCCTTCGTGCCAGAGCTGAACACCACAGCCATAAATGTCGTAGCTAACGATCGGTCCGCCACTTCCGGTGGGGTAGATAAATGCGAGCAACGTAATGGATCTGCCGGCATCTGCGTAGCCACCCCACAAGTTTGGAATCTCGATGAATGAGTCGAAAGTCCCGGTAAGCTCCAGGGAGCCTCCTGTGTTCCCATCAACACCCGGAGCGAGTTGGACACGTGGTGATATGAAAGCTAACTCTGCTTGGGAAAAATACTCCAGGCCCCAGCACTCCGCATTGAAAGGGAACATAACAAGAGGTTGGGCAAAACCTGAAATGGAGAGAGCATTGAAGAAAGCTTAAACATAATACAGCGTCGTGCTTTTACAAGAGAGCGCAGCAGAGATCTCCTGGAGTTCACAGCGGCATTGTATGTTCTTCAAAAAAACCCGACTGAAACTGATTTAAGAAAGAAAGTTTGCTTTCCTATAATTTTTTTTGTTCTTATAGGGTAGTAACCTTCAAGTACTACAATTCTGACCACCGCACAGTGAGGGAAACAAAAGCCACTTCGGGAAACTTCGAAGAAGTATTCTGTAATCGCAATATATTAGCTGCTGCGTTTTGCAAACACCCCAACTGCTTACCATCCCACCAGTTGAGATCCTAAAAAAGTTAAGACAGATTCCTCTGAAAGGTCGAGCAATAAGTGCAAAAATTAATTAACGAACTCGTAACACAGAAACATTTTGTAGACCGTTTGAAAACTTTTTCGTTGTAATTCCTGTAATTGAGCACGCTATCAAATTCTAAAGCATTCTCGTCAAAGTAAAATGTCAAACCTCCAAAACGCGTGTAATTTTGCTTTGAACCGACTTGAAACGTCCACTTTAACTAAAATATGGAGAACTTTAAATTCTTTTTTTCTCTCGCGGGGTGAGCTTGAGAGCTAAAATTTCGACAAGTTCTTCTTGGTAACTTTATTCTTGCCTATTCTTGCCCGGAACCGTCATAATGTTCAATTAATATTTGTTTATAAGCACTGCAGCATAAAATATATAAAGGTTTTTCTAATCCCCTCCCTCCTCCCCTTACGTACCGTCTTGGTAAGGATCTGCTGGCTGTACAGGAAGACCAAGCCACTGTGGGATGACGGATTCTCCTCTAGCCCGAGGAGCACCATGGGAACCCCTTGTTAGTGAATCATAGTGCTTCTGCTCCATGCTGTAATCAACAAGCTCATCCTCGTGAAACACATTTCTTGTTAATTCCTCCACCATTTCGTCGTGTGACTCAATCATTTCTGACAGATTTTTCATTTCTTGCCGTATCTCACTGTAGGCCTGTCTGATATGTGCAGGTGTCAGACGTTGCTGAAAAATAAATACATTTATTGTTAGACTGACCGGATGCCTGCTTACGCAAAAAGGGCAAAGTCTCCGTTCGATCCTAGTGTCCCATCAGGGCGGAGCTTATCCCAGTTCCCATAGCATGAAGCGCTAGGGGTATTTCTTTCTCCCCCTGGATATGCCAGTCCATCGCAGGGTTACCCCCAGCATTGAATTCGCCGGTCATTTCTGATACACTTGCATGGGTGCAGAGAGGCACTGCTAGTGAGCTGTATTGCAGAATGCCCATGGCGTAAGATAGAGAGTAAGCAGAGAGTTTATTTAAAAGTAACAACAAAGAAACTGAAAATAGAAATGAAGTGCTAGGAGATAAAAATACAATTTGCATATATTAGAACAAAGTTTTGAGTGTTTGTCATATACCGGTACCTAAATGCTTCATTCTAAAGACTGGTTTCCATAGTACTGTTTGTGAGAAAATTTTGAAATCCGTTCCTAATCAGAATATAACCCACTTCATGGATAACAGGCATTCTCTTTCAAACGAAGAAGAAATAACCCTAGGAGAAATTTGATGTGCAGTTTACAGCAGCTAAAATTAAAAATCAAGTGACTTTGTGATCAGCAACTGCAAGCAATCACACAGTGATTCAGATATGATGGAAACAGGCCTTTAAATAAGATTACATTACCAGCATCAAATTCCTTGGAAAGACTATATAGTAGAACCTCCCTTACGCAGAGACCTGCAGAGGTGTCCACTTATGAAAGGTGTCTGTTTATGTGAGGTTAAAAATGTAGTGTTTGTTTTTGGTTGGTACCATGACTTAATTAGGGCATGTTTATATATATATAGAGAAGAGTTGTCCCTGGTAGGAGGGTTACCCTCCATACCAAGCCATTTGGGGTGAGGGTTTTTTCATCCATTTCTTTATAAATAGCTGTGAACTGTTTATATGAGAAATTGCAAAGTTTCCTCAGGAGGGTAACTCGCTTTCGGAAAAGTTCGTAAATTGTTGGGAAACATTGGTACGACAATATTTTTAAAATCTTCGGAAATGGTCAGAAATCTTCGGAAATTATTCAAAAACATTGTAATTAGGAGGTTTATACAATAAACATAATGATGTCCATAATTTTATAGTGAGATAACAAAAAGAAACATTATTTAATTACACCACCCTATCTATGGTTTCCTCCAGGTGTATTGAAATTTCTACTTGTCTCAGTCATTTTTTAAAACTTATAATTTACCTAAAATCTGTTTCAGTTTGTTAGATTGGTCAGTCTACATGTATGACCCAATTTATGGAAACCCACTCAATATGGACACTTCATTATGGAAAGTGGTTTTGGTCCCTTAGTAACGCATACATTTTCTCTCAATTTAACTCCCTTAATGAAAACTTATTAATACAGACATGATGTTCTCTGTAATGTCTGTATCAACAGAGTTTGGCTGTAACTCCTCCTGGATACTAAAAAAAAATGTTTCCCATCTAGAGTATTGAATATTAGTCTTCTTGTGTACAAAAGAGCACTGACTCTGGCAAAAATCTTCTGCTTGTCTACAACCTCACTACTACAACCTGTGCCCTCTTTAAGAACAGTCAATTTATTAAAATCCTGAATACAAGAGCATAGCATCAGGCTAAGCTAACAAATCTCAAAAATTCATAGTGAGACAGTCTTGAGGGTCTATTATAGGGGGTCCTACAGTCTGCGAACCGCCACATTTTGTTCTTCCTAGACCGTAGACCACTTTCGTTTTCCTTTTAAGACTGAGACCGCCATTATAGCAGAACGAATATCAACAGTAACCGATTTTTTTAAATAAATCTACTCAATAAATTCTTAAGATATGTTTGCTCAATATTTGTATTCCTCGCAGAGACCACAAGAATGCAAGAACAGAGCATAACTTGCTAACTACCGTAGACCGCCGAATAAATACGAATGTTTCCACAGACCGCCACTCAAAAATGGCTTAAACCGCCAGAGTATGATAGACCCTCAGTCATAATCAAATGTTTATGAGCCACTTTCCTCACCAGGGATCAGTTCTTCAATACGTCCTAAGAAGTTTTCTGGAGCCTGAGAGAATTTCAAAGCAAGAAAGAAATAATATGCCGTGGAGAAATTACCAATCTTCAGGATGTGCTTTTCGCCTTCCATACTCTTATTAATACTTTGCTGAAGAAGCTCAGTAACTGGGCTGAGATGCTCAATCACTTGTGATCTTTCTTTGGCAGTATAACTCATTTGGAATCTCACACATAACATTTTGCCATCTGGTAGCGTGAAATCTAGTTGCAGGTCATCCCAGGATGGGTTCCCTGCACTACATCCAAGCATGCTGCCATTCACTTTTATGACTTTGCTGAGCCCAATGCACCTAAAGAAAACACTACTCTTTGCAGTTACTGAACCAGACATACCGGTATGTGTATAAATGAATCCTCCTAATGACGTTCGTTGAACTAAGTCCAGCAAAAGTTGTTTTGGCAAAAAAACAAGGAGATGGTCTGACACAATGTCAGCAAACTTAGCGACATCTTCATTTAGACTTTTAAGGAGTTTTGGTTCTGACCTATGAGCTAAAAGATCAATGGCTTCTAAAATCATATTGGTAGAACTTGATTGTGTATTAAGCCTTTCATCGTTCTTCCATTTAGATGCCAGGTTTTGAAGCTTGGTTCCAGCTTGACGACGAAATAGATCTGTAGCTGCTTGTACGGAGCCGGGGGTTGGCTTTATGTTCTTGGCAGCTTCTTTAAAACTCAGTTTTTGTTCTTCGATTAATGTTTGTTTATCAGGAAAAAAGAAGCACAACCAGACAAAAAACTGATTTGTTATTGGTGGAACAGTCTCGCCAAGTTCTTGCTGCAACAGTTCTACCGCAGCTTTCACTGGTTCCAAAACAACACTTATTTCTTCCTCTTTCCAATTCATGCAGTCTACAGGCGATGCCAAAAATGGTTGGAACCTGAAATCCGGGCCTGTTTTCACATTAGTGGTGACATCCAACTCTCCACATGTTACATCGATGACAAACCATTTCGTGGCATAACGGCTAGCGTCATAAACGAATTCTGTGTCAATCACCATACTCTTTCCGCAACCTGGTAACTGGAGAGTAACATTTCCATATTTAGTGACATCAGTATATCCTGGCCAATATCGCTTGCTGGATTCTTGATTTTTCATCCAGGTTAAGAGAGTGGCGGCCACGGCTCCGAACCTTTCCCACACATCTAACACTCTAGCATACGTAAGCATTTCTTTTATATGGGCAAGTCGTACAGCACCGTCAATAAGATTCTTTAATTTGCAATAGTCTCTCATCACGAAGCGATCAGGAGGGATATGATCGACAATGAAACACTTGATATAATACTCGGCTTTTGCACGTAAAAGGTTTGAATGTAGGACGTTCTTCGAGCTTTTGGTCACTTGTAGAAGTCTCATGCAGGTGAGAGCTATGCTGTAAAAGGAGCGACGGTCATCTAAATAAGATACAATCGCACAAAGACAGTCGTCGTTCAGAGATAAAATGGACGCCATGTTGATGAATGTCACAGGCACTCGTTCCCAAGCCCTTGCGCTTCTTTCCAACATTTCCGTCAATCAAAGTTTGAAAGGGTTTCCGACAACATTTCTCGCAAGTGGACTGGCGACGGCCGGAAATGCGTCTGCTCTCGATCGCAGGCTAACTGGCGATAAACATTTTTTTTTTTCACGGCCAAAATTTAAGCAAATAATTAAAAGATTCTAATTCTGTTACTTTTAAACACGCGCGGCAGATCTTCAGTTTTGGCAGAATTTGTGATGACATAAACTGTGCAGGTGTACATGGAATTGTATAGGTTTTTGAATAGCAAGGAAATTTTTTCTCAGTTTAATATCAATTATTGGCTGGTTTCAAACAGCACGTCGAAACTGCCTCGTACCCAGAGTCCCAGACGCCTCTCTCTTGTGCTTCGCGCTCGCTTTAAAAATTTGTTCTCGCTTTGTTGCAGAAAATCGTGGCGCCTGAGGAGGAGGCTGACGTCGAAAGATGATGTCGTAAAGCGGGTGTAAAATGTCTTCCCGCATTTTGGTCAAACAAATTGGAGAGATGGCTAGATACCTCCATTCAGGGGCGTAGCCAGCTTTTTGAAGAGTTGTAGGCCTGTTAAATCGGCCTGTAAGGGCCTTTTTTTGTGGAGAAGGAAGTTTATTTTTGGATCAAGACTCTCCAAAAAACGGGAGGGGGGGGGGGGGTGTATAATATTTTTCATATGAAGGCCTCCAATCATCCAATGATGTAATAGGCGACCGTCACCTCAAAATGGGCCCTAGGGGGGTTCCGGGGACATGCCCTCCCAGAAAAAATTCGAAATGCAGTTGCTCGAAAATGCAATTTCCAGCAAAAAAAAGTGCTGCTGATGATTATTTTTATCGACCGGCGCAAAACAGTAGTTTTGCACAAACATTTTATTCAGATACAAATGCTATAAAGGAAATATCAACAGCCGCGTCTGCTTTTTTGGAAATCCCTGCTGAAAAGAGCTTTATCCTTCGCTTTCTGCTGATGTTACTGTCGATCTATGGGGTGAATGATCTATCACTTATGTGGTTTAGGTCATATCTCAGCGGCAGGAAACACTGGAAACAGTATGTACGTATAAACGGGTGCTGCTCTTCAAGTAAGCAGATGTTACAAGGAGTACCTCAGGGATCGATATTAGGACCAATTCTCTTTCTTCTTTTTGTCAACGATATGCCGTTAAGTATATGTGACGCGACACTTGACGTCTATGCTGATGACACAACTTTATCAAAAAGATCAAATTGGGAAAATGTTCCCTATATGGTACATGCTCTAAATCAAGATCTCAAGCATCTAGATGAGTGGTCAGCACGAAACAAAATGTTTATAAATTCGAAAAAAAACAAACAAATCCATGCTGGTAACAGGGAAACGGCTGCGGAACTTTGTTCCCTCTTCCGCAATTGATGTCAACCTAAATGGAAGTAATATTGAGCATGTCACCGATTTCAAACTTCTTGGTGTAACGTTAGATCAAGATCTCTCATTTAATCGTCATGTCGAAGAGTTATACAAAAAACTGTCGAAACGCATTGGACTTCTTCGTCATATTAGTCCCTTCCTGAAACGTGATCAACGCGCAATATATTATTCTACGGTTATTAAACCTGTACTACTTTACGGCAGCACGATTTGGACTTCTTGTAGTAAAGAAAATCTTCTGAAACTTTTGCGTCTCCAAAAACGGGCAGCTAGGATTATCCTCGACGCCGAAAGAACAGCATCTTCTGTCAGCCTATTTAACACTTTAAAGTGGATCCCATTCTATGCAGAATCATATGTTAACCGATTTACCTTAATCTATAAACGGATTAATGGCACCACGCCGGAATATATAAATGATTTACTCATCAGAAACTCTGATACCCATAAAAGATCAACTCGTTTTTGTAATCTTAACTTAAGTTGCCCTCGATATAAGAGAAATACTGAAGGCGGCAAGACGTTTAGTGTAAGGACAATCAAAGAATGGAACTCACTTAGCGCGGACTTAAAACGGAGCCCAAGTGTTAACTTTTTTAAGCGTTCTCTTTTTAAACAAATTTTAAATAATCAAATCCATACACAATCATTCATGTAATTTTAATTCTTAATTGTCTTATTGTATTTAATGTTGTACATAGTTTTATCTCAATCGATCTATTTTTAAAGTTTATACAATTGTTATATTTCCGTTATTGTTATATTTTTGTGAGGGCCACAAGTTTATCAGTTTGATTACTGTCAGGTGTCACCCTCGTTAAATAAAGTCCTACTCACTTACTTATATACTTACTATTTCACAGCACCTAAGTTGGAACATTTCATAGGAGGGAAAAGCGCCAGTTTTCACTCATTCTAAAATAACACTCTTGTCTTTTACGGCGCATGTGTGCGATTGTCTGTAATCTTGCCAGTCTAAAAGGCTCCAAAGTTTGCACTTGCTAGCTTGTAGATGAGCCTTGATCTCATCGCGAGAGAGTAGTTGTGAAATAAATAATGAGCCTCTCTCTGGGTACCCACGGTCTTTGTTTTCTTCGCAATTTTTTTTTGCAAATCTTCGTTTTTTTTAAAGCAGATCTTCAGTTTACGGATTGAAACGGTTTGAACGTTTACTCAGTGTAATTCGAGTTTCGACAATTTTGTATCCGAGTGTTCAATTTGATCACGTGAATTTTGGTCAATTTCAGATCTTCGCTTAAATCTTGAGATCTTTGTTGTTTTTTTCTGCTGTAACTTAGGAAATACCCATAGAGAGGCTTTATAATGCTATGGTACCTTATGAATTGCTTTCAATTTATCTTGAAAGAGTTCATGAGAGTTTCAGTATGAATTTTTCGTCATCACACATTTTGACAATAGGGGTTGGTTGTACGCCCCTGCCTCCATTTATGCCCCACATATTTATTTGCAGTCTAGTTTTTTGAAAATCAAAGCTAAATCTTGTTGTTGGGAGAAGTGGAACTAACTAGTAACAGTGTTTTAGCAGGTACAATTGATGTGTTTACCCATGGTCCCTGGCATGGTTTACCGGATTGTCTGTGTCTTAGTGACCACGTGCCTTACAGAGCGAGTCATTATTAAACAAATTTTACCCTTAATTAGATACTTCTTTTGCTGTAAAATTGCATAAAACCGCTTAGAAATCTTACCCTCAAGGGGAAATTAGCATATATTTAGAGAAATTCTCTTGATTAGAGGCAGCGTTTTGGATTTTTTGGAGCAACTTTGGAGCAACTTTTGAGCAACTTTATTGGATTTTTGGAGCAACTTTTGAGCAACTTTTTGAGAAATAACGGGCAACTTTTTTGGGAAATCTCGAGCAACTTGTGGAAAGCCCTAGCCACAGGTCACCTTGGGGGGAATATGCACCTCCTGCACCCTCCCCCTATGTTATGAAATAAAAATGCAAAAGATACACTGTGTTAACTTTCCACTTTAAAGTGGTTAGTATCATAGAACTCAACAGTAACTGAAGTGATGTAAATATATGTTAACAACAAGTTATCAAGGGATTAAATTTCAAATTTGCACCTAAAATGAATACATACATTTCCTTATAACAAGTGTTCTAATCTGCAGTTAATAGGTAACTTGTCTTCTAACAATCATTTTAAAACTTGTGAATGAAACATCAACTTTTAAAACAAGATAAAACAACTTGTCACGATACATCATGAAACCTTGTCTATCTTCGTAAACTTAATGATAGTGATCCATGCTAGTAAGTTGTACTGCCAGCAAAATGCCAATGACGTAATTCACCAGCAGCACATCACATAAAGATTGTTGTGGTAAGCCTTTGATTTGTTCTCTCTTTTTTGCTGACCATAACTAACTCTGTGTTGACAGAGAAATCAAGTTCCATTCTCACATCAAACATACTGCCCCTTCTGTTGTTATCGAGGTTCACAATATGTCTATGTCATAGCACAGTTTTGAGTGTTTGTCATATATTAAAATGCTAAATTCTAAAGCCTGATTTCCACATAACTGTTGGCAAGGAAATTTTAAATCTCTTCCCGACCACTTATCCACCTCATGATAAGAAGGGGCATTCCCTTTTAAAAGAACATGATATGCATATACAGCAGGTAAAATTAAAAATCAAGTGACTTTGTGATCAGCGACAGTGAGCATGCAATTACACAATGCAGGGGCAGATCCAGGATTTTTCTTAGGACGGGGTGCACCATTTTTTTTTTTTTTTTTTTTTTTTTGGCAGAATACCAGTTGTATTAGAAAGCTGCAGGTCATCTCAGGAGGGGGGGGGGGGGGGAGGGGGCACCCTCCTCCTAGATCTGCCCCTGTAGTGATCCATGTAAACAATCGTTTTAGTTACATAACATTACCAGAGTTAGTAAATTTTACACAATTGAACCTTCCATATGCTCCACATCCTTGGGACCTGAAAAAATGTCCAGTTACGATGCACCTGTTTATGTGAGTTTAAAAATGAAGTGTTTGTTTAAGATTGGGACCATGTCAGAATAATAGGGCCTGTTTGCCCTGTTTCTGACTCTGGAAGGAATTTTCTGTTTGTCTTTAAACTCACTGCTACAACCTGTACCCTCCTAAAGAACAGTCAAGCTAAATTCTAAATACACAAGCAATTTAGTGTCAAGGTAAGCTAATGAATATCGTAAATTTATCTAGAATGAGACAATGTTAACGAGCCACTTTTCTCACCCAGATAACGATTATTCAAAGAATATTTCTGGAGCCACAGAGAAGTTCCAAAGCATGTAAAAAATAAACAGCTGTAAAAAGATTACCAATCTTTTGGATGCACTTTGCACCTTCCATACTCTTGTTGATACTTTGCTGAAGAAGCTCGGTAACTGGGCTGAGACGTTCAATCGCTTGTGATCTTTCTTTGGTGGTATAACTTAATTGGAATCTTACACATACTCTTTTGCTATCCGGTAGCGTGAAATCTAGTTGCAGGTCATCCCAGTGTTGGTTCCCTGCACCACGACCAACATCACTGCCAAGCATGCTGCCATACACTTGCATAACTTCACTCAGCCCATAACATTTGAAGAAAACACTGCTCCTCACATGCTTACAAGCAATTTCATCAGCTGTGAATTTCTTAGTTTCAACTGATGTTCGTTGAACTAAGTCAAGCAAATAATGTTTTGGCAATGGAGCCAAGCGATGGTCTGATGCAATACAATACAACCTCACGGCAACTCTTTCTAGTCTGTTCAACAGATTTGATTCTGACCTGCGAGCTAAAAACTTAATAGCTTCTAGAACCATATTGGCAGAATTTGATCGTGTGTCTAGCCTTACAACATTCTCCCATCCAGACTCTGCCTCTTGAAACTTGGTTTCAGCTTGATGTTCGAGCAAATCTATAGCTGACTGCAGAGAGCCAAGAGTTGGTTTGATGTTTCTTGCAGCTTCATTAAAACAAATTTTGTTTTCTTCACAAATTGATGTACAGGTATCTTTATGGGGGAAAAAGTAACACAGCCAGATAAAAAACTCATCTGTTATCATGGGAACAGTGTCACCAAGTTCTTTCTGCAAAAGTTTTATTGCAACTCTCATTGGTTCCACAACATTGCTTAGTTTTCCCTCTTTCCAATACACATAGTGCTCTGACGATGCTTCAAATGAATGGCTAAAACCCTGATGCACGAAAGCTACATCTAAATCTCCACAAGTTACATGGATGGCCAGCGAATTTCCACAGCGATGGAAAAAGTCATGAAAGAATATCGTATCAATCACCATGTTCTTTCCGCAGCCTGGTAAATGGAACGTAACGCTGCCATATTCAGTGCCACAACCTCCTGGGCCAGTTTGCCTACTGTATTCTCGATTTTTCATCCAGGTTAAGAGTGTGGCAGCAACGGGTCCATACATTTCCCACGCATCTAACAATCTAGCAGGCGTAAGTATTCCTTTTGTTTCTGTAAGTCGCACAGCACCATCAAGAAGAGCCGTTAATTTGGAATGTTCCTCGCATTCTTCGGTAACAGGCAAAGATGTGATATCGACAATGAAACACTTGAGGTAAAACTCCGCTTTTGCAAATAAAAGGTTTGAATGAAGGACATTCTTCGTTCTTTTGGTCAGTTGTAGAAATCTCTTGCAGGTGAGAGCTATGCTGTTGAATGAGCGACGGTCATCTAAATAAGATACAATCGCACAAAGACAGTCGTCGTTCAGAGATAAAATGGACGCCATGTTGAAGAATGTCACAGCCACTCGTTCCCAAGCCCTTGCGCTTCACGTTTAGGAACGAGGTTTGGGCGGATCCTCGCCTGATTTTCTGCTGAGTCCAGCATGACAGTTTTCATTGTCAGATGATCCATTGATTTGACAAGCTAAACAATTTCTGCTTGTTTAGCCAGCGTCGGATCACTTTCGGGTGAGCGAAGCGAGCCGGCGACGAGAATAAGTGATTTGATTGACTAATTAAAATTGATCGACATTTTTCTCACTAAGCCTACGTAGCAGGCGTCCTCTGTGTAGTTTTTAGCGTGTTTAAAAGAGTGCGCGTTTCTCACTTTTCTCGGAAAGCAACGGAATAAGGAAGCGTTGTTCTTCGTTGGACAAAATACAGGTAGTAAAATCCAGTTCAAATTAACCCAGATTGCAAATGCCCGGGCCAGTATCAAGCGGAATGGTGGAAAAGGTACTTATCTCGGACAGAAGACCTTATAGCCCATTACTAGTAATGCGCTCCTGCTGGTAACAATTTCCACGATAAGAGAGGAGCTCCAATTCCAAAGCGATTGGGAGAAAATTAATACACAATGCAGCTTTACTTCAATCAGTATGATCTCTTCATTATCATTATCCCGAAGGTGCACGGGTTACAGATTGTCGAAAATGATATCATAGACATGATATTTCAGATATTTAATACAAGTTACCAATGAAAACATTGAAGTTTTGAAACGAACATTGATCATGACATCTTTAAAGGGAGGTATTTAATAATTACAATTAATTACTTTCTCAACCATTCAGAAGTTAAACCAAAACATTTGACACACAAGCTCGCGCGCGTTTTCCCGCGCTTCGCGCCGGCTACATGCAGTATTTGCTTGAAGTTTTGATTGGATCACTGGATTGTTTTTGTCCATTGTGATTGACCAGGGTTATTACCTTGTTATAGGATAACGAAGCATTTTAACAACGCGAACAAAATTTACTTGTAATAAAATTAACGCGAATTTTCGAACAATTATGTTTACATCCGTCATGCATGAAATTAAAGCGAATGTTTGAAATTCGCTTTAATAACATGTATCGTTCATTTCCTATAATAAAGTAATTTGGTTTTGGTTTTACGAGACCCAGCTGAAAATCGCTCTATGCTTATTTACAGGGCTCGAGACTAACGGTACCCAACTAGCCAAAGGCTAGTAGAAATGCAGTTTTGGCTAGTAGATTTTGGACTTTCACTAGCCAAAATGGCTAGTGGAAACTCCAGGCAGTTTTGTGAAAAAAAAAACACAAATTGAACTCGACTCTAAGAAAACAGAACTAACAAGTACACTGTTGACATATACTCTACTAACTATGCATATATCAAAGAATATGGACAAGCTGAAGTTACCAAAAAGCGAACAAACTATAACTTCTTTTAGGACTTTCTGGTGACGAAAGCTACAAGTGAAAGAAAACTGTTTCTGCTAATTATTAAACGGCCTGGGAAATCGATCATTATGTGCAGGTTGTAACGTTAATCAGAGATTGGGTAAGGTTGCATGAAAAACAAGGGAGAGAGGTGGCGTACATGAACGCTTTCAAAAAAGCTTTCATGTACACATTTAAGATTCGGTTCCATTGGATACCGGAGAATATTCTGCAGTGGGTAGGAGCAAAAAAGCGAGGAAAAGAGCCAATGAAGACTGCAAAGTGCCTCCGTGAAAACGGAACTGAGTTTTTGCCTTCATGGAACACAGACTTTTCATGGATTTGCCCAATTTGTCACTGGCTTTCGTCTCTGCTGGCTTGGGAAAAAAACGAAAACCATGCTTGAAAGTTCTGGCTAGTAGAATATTGGTTTTGGCCAGTGGAATCATAGCTGTTACTAGCCACTAGGCTAGTTAGCAAAAACGTTAGTCTCGAGCCCTGATGTTATTGAATAACAAGTTAGAAAAGTATATTAGGACAGAGGTTAGCTTTTTAGTTAGTGTGTGCAATATTCAAAAGTAAGAAAACCTCAATTCCCTTTTGGTTACCTCCATCATGTCTTGTTTCAACTTTGACAGGCTGCATTCTTGTATCGTCTCGCTCTTACTTCTTCCTCCAACACGAACAATTCCATCTGGGTGAAATGCATGGATTCCTTCCAGAAACTGGTCCAGAGCGTGGTTAGTGTAACAAACAACAAGGATAGGACTTCCAGTTTTGGTCCAAGCACTTTTGTTGAGTAAAAGAACCTTGGCTATCTGCAAAATATTTTGTCAATAAGGATAGCAATGTTATGAATATGCACAAAATACCAGGACTAATAGAAAATTTTAGAACATGTTTTGTTCAGACCTGATAAAATATCGCATACTTCGTTTTGTTAAGTTATAGCCGGCAGAGAAAACATTTCAATTCAGCCCTCTCTCAGAAAAGGGGTTTGGGGGCAGGGATATGCTTTACCTCGTGATCAGGTTTTGATGAATTAACCCCAGGGGGGGGGGGGGGGGCTCGAAAGCGAAAGATCTCGAAACCGGGAGGCTGCGTTCGGTGGCTAAATACCTAAAAGAAAGTTTATTACCATTTTCTATACTCCAAGACGTAACTTCCTACCCTTACATAGACCTCCAACCTGAAAAAGACAGTCCCTTCGGGCGGAGTCCCCCGTATTGTCCACTATAAGAAGTACCCTTTCGGGATCTCTCCCAAGAATCAAACCAAATCTACAGACGAGTTAAATCGACCCCCCTTCCCTAACAGAGAGGCAAAGACTGACAAAAACTAAATTTTGTTTCAAATTCTTATGTATTATTTCATTTTTTCCATACACAATAAAATAATGAAAAGCGGAAATTAACATAGAGTTCTGACTGTTGTTCATATTTTAGATACTAATAATCCCAGAGATTCAACCTCATACAGAAAGCTCCGTTAATTCAATTAAAGCATGTTATTTGTTCTCAGTTAGACTGGCTACAGAGACAGATAAGCCAACAAGCTATACACGTGCATTTTTCAATAATTTCATTCATTAGGAAAATGTGTGCAATAAAAAATAAATGAAAAATTGGTTCTCCATCCGTTATAAGACAATTGCTCCTACACATGGTATCCTGGAAAACTTGAAATCAGGGTCCTGACACAGGGGGAATGAAGGACCCCCCCCCCCCCCCTTCCTTTAACATGAAGGTTGGTAGCTGAAAGATCAAATTGCTTTTACACTGATAAAGCATATACACCTCAGGTTTGTCAGGAGTCAAATACCTTCAATCCAATGTAGGTCTTTCCAGTGCCTGGTGGTCCCTGAATGACTGCAAACTCTTTGGTCAGCGCCAACTGTAAAGCGTTGAACTGTGAATCGTCTAGTTCCAGATCCTTTGCAGATGGCCAGGAGGCTGGGTCCAAAACTGATACTCTAGATCCTGTGTTAAAGCGGAGAGATTAAAAGATTAAAGAGTTCATAACTTTTTAAAGTCGCTGCCATTATTGTTATTCGCGTTAGATTTGCAGATCCACTGGCTGAACCGTAGACTCGAATTGGAGTCAACAAAATCAATCAGCAAAAGACAATCGAGCCGGGAAATGGGTAGCAACATTTTTTGATAAAACTGAGTCATATCATTTTTTTACCTCACACTATTTTGAACATGACAATTACTAAGATTTCGAATAATAACTTGAATCATAATTCTTTCTGTCAAATTTGTGTTTGACTTTTCAAAACAATAGGTCTTTTTACTGGCTTACCAGAGAGTTTAGCACCGTGATGACTCTTCCTTTCTGGCAGATTAGCAGAGCTCTGCCTGAAAAATTAAAAGATGAAATATTTAATAAATACTATTTAATAATATTTTCCGGATTGCGTGGATTACGTTACCATGCATTATCTCCTTATTCAGTGATACCTTTGCTAAGATTCGGGGCATTTCGAAAGAGATACGCAAGCCAGGAAGTCCGGACGAATTTTCCACCCTTCCACCTCCCTTTCGGCGACGTAACAGACAGCTATTGTGCTTTTGCACAATAGCTGCTCATTGCCTCGGCCACAATCTTTTCCCATATCTTATCCACGCTGGAAATCGAAAATGCGTGGCATGATTAATGAGTGAGAATGGTACACTTGTACACTTCAATCTTTGCCGGGCCGTTTGAAACATTTGCTTAGGATGTTCGAAGCTATAAGCGCAAAGATTATTTTACATCTTTGGGTAAACTGAGTCTGTCTTTCAGTCAGTCGAAGTTGAACAGTTATCCGCAAATTGTCTAATTTCTTCACTTACATCTGATCATGATCTTGAGATTCTACGCTCGACATGATAGCTGCGAAATCAAACATCACTCGCTGGCCATCAGGTTTGGTCAGATATGCTGGTGGCTGGACATTGTTCTGACATTTCACAATATATCTCTGGTAAGATGTAAAGAAAAAATTGTTTAGAACATGTTCCTTATGATCATTAGCTCATTTGGTAGAATAATGGACTTGAAAAGCACACAGAAAGATCGTGAATAATATAACTCCAAACACAGCATCGGAAAAAGCTGAGTGCGTCATTCGTAATTCACCTCTGTTAATTTTTTGGTTTATTATTACCTCTCTGGTGTTTCTTTTCTAAGTCAGCAAAGTATTATTTTGAAGTTTCTTTCTTAAGCTTGTGCATCGCGGAACGTGGCTTAGCACCCAACCTGACATAGCACCCTACCTGATTAAACAACTGGATATTAAACAACTAATATCAAGCACTCATTCTTCTAATAAAGCACGGGCAATTCAAAAGGGATTAAGCATTTTATTGTGGAAAATACAGATAGTTTTCAGCTGTACCTGGAGAGGAAATTCTCCTGGAGGCATCATTTTCAGTCCTTCAAGCACTGGACGATACGCCTCAAAGAATGCAATGGACTCCACCATTTGACACAAATCTCCCGTCCGCAGTCCAGCTTCACTGACAGGCGAGACAAATCGCACTTCAATTTCACCCTGTAAAAACAAAACAAAAAAGAAAGAAAAACACCAAAAGTTACCAACTACATCACAACATCAGAAAATGTTGGCACATTAATTGAAAGCAAGAAATGTGTACAAAGGAACTACAGGGATCTTAAGGACGGTGCCTCCTATTGCTACCGCGCACTTGTTCTGCGCATCACGCAATGCATCGAACACACTGGGCGCGCGCGCTTTTGATTAATTTGCTCTCTAAAAAGGACGAATTCAACTACGCGACCAAGCGCGCGACTAAAAAGCAAGAAAGATTTCCCTGCGACAAAATCCAGTTTATGGACATATACTAAGCCAGGAACAGCGGAAACAGCGGAAAAGCAACATATCAGTAACCATTGACCGCTAACCACTGAAAATGGCTCACATTAACAGTTAAAAACAAATCGCTAAGCGCTAAAACGTAACCCGCAAACTGTTAACTACAAATGGCGTAGTGCACGCGCGAGATGCAAATATTCAACTCGCTAGGGAGGGGATAGGAAAAATGTAACAGACCCCAAAATTGATTCCATAGAACCTGAAAACAACTGGTATAACTTTTAAAAACGCGTGGTGACCCCTACTTTTTATTTTATAAAATGTAAGTGGTAAGCCTATAGAGCACACGTTCAATTTTTCATTAAGTGAAAACAATATTTAGGCCGATTTTCTGGCCGTGCAACTGAGAGCTGCTAGAGTCAAAAATGGCTCAAACGCAATTATTTTGTTAAAAAAAACGTGGATCACGCAGTTCCGAAGACATTTTTTGTTAGTTATTTTAAAGATTGTTATATTTAATGTTGATTTTGTTCATAAAAAACCAATTTCAAATGAAATTTGCAAGGAAATTGTATTTAGTTTTACTTTATTTTAAAATTCCACGTCAGCACTTTTTTCCAGTTTTCAAACCTAATTATCTCGAAAATTTGCGTGGCTACCCCCAATTTTCCTTTTGGATTTTAATAGCCCTTGGTAACATCTACATTTCTTGTATAGTCATCGGCCGGGCAAAAATACCTCGTTATTAGTAGGCACCGTCCTTAAAAATGTCTAAAGAATAAAATTTCAAGGACGATACGGGTACGAAGAAAGCAATCTCGGGAAGTACAGAGTGAAACATATAGACGACCTTAAATGATGTATCTCTTAATTGTTCAGTTGCACTTAAAGGAAAAAAACCTTAAAAATTCTGATCTCCTCCAATTCAAATAGCCTTCAAATCAAACCCAAAAGCCAGAAAACAAAGGTACGCTGTGAAATACCTGAAGGAAAATTTATGTGGTGAGAAAGTTCATTTTCTATGATCACTTTATGCAGATATTTTACTTATTTTGAATGACTTTATCCTTCTTACCTTTCGTATAGCCTGGAGCTCTCTATTTGTGACGGTGGCGAAAGCAAAGCTGGTGAAATAGTCCTTGGATAAACACAGCAGTGAACCAAAGATAAGCCTTTTACTGTTCTCCCACTGAACTCGATGAAAACTTGTAATATCAAATCTGATCTTGTATGCGACTCCGTTGGTGGTACATACTGGATTCAGGATCCTCACATTTTCGTAGATTCTGACATCCTGTAAGCGATAGTCACTGCTATCACTGTCCATGGCCATTAACTGTTGGATCCCCTCACGTAGGGGCCTTAAGAAGTCTTCTCGAAGGAGACGAAACTGGACGTCTAAATAATGTTCTTCGTTGTTGTAGCGCCCTTGGATCTTGTTCTTTCTGAGAAAGAGCTCCTGCTCCTGGTCTTGCTGTGCAATAATGTCCTCGCGGGTTGGAATGATGCTCAGCTCGCGAAAATTCTCTGGTGGTTCCCTGTTGTCATCTGTAATGTCTGAAGATAAAGGATAATACCAAAATTAAACTACCTTTCTGTGAAAAATGGAAAATGCCCGCGCATTTTTTTTATTCACGACTCGAAACGTAGCATAAAACGAAAAGTCGCGAACTCGAGAAACTTGGTTTTGTGATTAGTTTGCGTAAATGGCTTTTTTGCTGGCGCAAAACGAGGCAAAGACGCACAAAGCCCGAAGCCACGCGCCTGAAGCCGCGAGTTGTTCCAGTGAGCAAATAAAATACGTCAAGGTATTTCCCATTCAGTAATTTCACAGGTACTGAAGACGTTTGAAAGCTAGAAAACTGAAGCTAGAAATGAGAAGGTTGTACTAAGCCTATGATACCAAGGCCACAAGAGTCAACTATGGCTCTTAAAGCAAAATTCAAACTTGCATTGGTATATTAAAACAAAGCAAAACAAAAACAATCTTAATACATTACCGGCTCTGGCGGGTGAGGCTCTTTGCACCGCTTCTTGTTTACGTCTGGTGATTTCCTCTTTCTTTCTAATCTGCATAAGCTCCTGTACTGTAGAGATTACTTCTTTATCCACGAGTTTTCCAGAATTTGCGAGACTCATTGCAGCCGTTTGCAGCTTCACTAGGGGAAACTGTAGACATGCATTTGGGAATCTGGTGACAATTTCCGTCAGCACTTTTGCTATGTCCCTGATTGTTTCCAAATTAAAATGCTTGGTTTGGGTCTTCGATTTCTTTGCGACTAGCTGGTCGAGAATGGGTACAATTCTTCGAGTGAGAAACCAAGATTTTGGCAAGATTCTCAACAAGTTTGTAAGACCGGAATGGGACTTGCAATCGCAAGCTTTTGCAAGAAGTTTCACCATGATAGCAACTGCTTCATCTTTCCTCTTTTGTTGCCTTTTAAACAGAGAAGACTCTTCCTTGGTTAACCAATTAGCAATTTCTTCTGGACTTTTGCTGAGTAAATCTCTCATTGCTGTGACATTTAGAGTCTTACATTGAGATCCAACTTTTTTGCTTGTTTTCTTTGCTTTACATTTGGTACTTCTCGGATTTTCTTTGGGAACAATCTCAAGCCTCTTTCCTACGGTTGCGTTTTCTGTTGTTCTACCTTGCACGTTCTTTAATGCGGAAGAGTTATTGTTAACATCCAAATCCTCACACTTTTTTTCTTGAACTGTTTTCTCATCATGTTGTGCATGGCTAACCCTTACCTGTGTTTTAGTTTCTCCTCCAGTCTTGTCATTTGAAGTATTATTTTTCCTAGTCCCATCTTGGCCCCCACTTTTTACCTCTGTCGTGCCATCCTGAAGAACAGTTTGTGTCAATGCTTTGTCGCTTTCAGTCAGAACCTTGCTGGCTTTACGTCTATTCGGTAGGCTTCTCTGTTCGAGTTTTCTAGTACTCTCTTGGGTTCTTCTTTCTTCTTCTGTCGCACCATGTAGAGGATCATTTTGGGCCGAAAATTTCCTTTCTTGGCTCTTTGTGCCATCAGTTATGTTTGTGTTACTACCATTTTGCGCACCTTTTTGGTTTTGCTTTTGAATCTCATCTCGACTCTTAGTTTTAGGCAATTTCTCTGCTTTACTCTTTGCGGCACCAGTTTTGTCTGTCTCAGTTATTTTTTGTGCACCTCTCTGATTCTGTTTTGGTACCCCATCTTGACTCTTATTTTGGGACAATTTCCCCCCCCCCTTTTCTCTTGACTCGTTGCGGCACCAGTTTTGTTTGTATCAACAATGTTTTCTGCTCCTCTTTGGCCTTGCTTTTGAAGCCCATGTTGACTCTTTGCGGTACTAGGTTTGATTGTTTCACTTGTGTTTTGTGCACCTCTTTGATTCTGTTTTGGTTCCCCATCTTGACTCTTATTTTTGGACAATTTCTTTTTTTGACTCTTTGCGGCACCAGTTTTGTTTGTATCAACAATGTTTTCTGCTCCTCCTTTGGCCTTGCTTTTGAAGACCATGTTGACTCTTTGCGGTACCAGGTTTGATTGTTTCACTTGTGTTTTGTGCACCTCTTTGATTCTGTTTTGGTACCCCATCTTGACTCTTATTTTTGGACAATTTCTTTTTTTGACTCTTTGCGGCACCAGTTTTGTTTGTATCAACAATGTTTTCTGCTCCTCTTTGGCCTTGCTTTTGAAGCCCATGTTGACTCTTTGCGGTACTAGGTTTAATTGTTTCACTTGTGTTTTGTGCACCTCTTTGATTCTGTTTTGGTACCCCATCCTTCTTTTGGGACAGTTTCTTCTCTTGACTCTTTGCGATACCAGTTTTGTTTGTTTCACGTTTGTTTTCCGCACCTCTTTGGTCTTGCTTTTGAAGCTTATCTTGACTCTTATTTTTTTCAAGTTCTCCTCTCGCACCATTTGGCTCACCATTTCTGTAGAATTTCTTTTCGTGGCTGCTTGTGGAAACAGTTTGGTTTGATTCGTTTCTGTCAGGTGGCCTTTTGTGGCCCTGTTTTGTGATCTTATCTTGGCTAGCGCTCCTGCTTTCCTCTCCCATTGCACCGTTCGGCAGACCATTCTGCGATGAAGTGCTTACATTACTTGCTACTGCCTCAACACTTCTGGATGCAGATCGTCTATTTCTCCGGGGACTTCTTCCTTGTTTTCGAGTCCCGATGTCTTGTTTTCCACTATCTTCGCCTGTCGCACAACCCTGCGTACTATTTTGGGACAGTTTCTTTTGTTCGTCTTTCGTGGCAGCTGTTGTAGTTGGCCCAACTTTGTTTTGCGGAACTTTTTGTCTTTGTTTTTTAATCCCATCTTCTTGGCTTTGGTTTTCTTCTCCTGTTGCATTATTCTGCAGACCATTTTTGGACAATGCGTCGTCGACGCCTTTCACGTCAACACTTTGGGACGCTTTAGGTGTTTCTTGCGGGTGCCCTTGTTCATGCTTTGGAATCCCACTGTGGTTTCTACTTTGTTTTCCTGTCGCACCATCATTCGGACCATTCTGTGATGAAGCACCGAGGTCGCTTTTCTTGGCATCACTTACGCAGTTTTCTTTACGTCTATTTCGTGGGCGCCGTCTTCTTCTTTTGCTAGTTCCGTCTCGTTCTGCAGTTTCCTTTCCCGCCCTATCCTGAACATTGTTTGATAAGGATTTGTTTAGTATCCCCGTTTGGCTAGTGGTAGCCACTGAGGAACAACTTGTGCCTTTGTCCTCTGGACATTTCCTTCCGCGGCTAAATCTGCGGCTGTGACTTCGAGCTTTTTCACTGGCCTCTTTCTGCGCTTTTGTCATTTCACCAAGAGCATTCTTTGCAGATGGTCTAGTGCTAATGCTAGCAGTAGAGGGCTGAGAAGTTCGTCTTTGGTCAACGGAAAAAGATGCACTGTCTTGATTTTGGTTTTGTTTTGGTTTAATACTGCCTCTACTGTCACGCGGCGGATCCATAGGTCTGAAACACAAATCAGGAAAAAAAAACTGTGTAGCGCATGTATGGTATGAACAAAGATAAACAATGGTATTGTTGATGCGCTAACTACAATAAAATCTTGGACGTTTCGAGACTTGAATCTCTTCATCAGCGTAAAAAATGCCGTTAACCGACAGCACGCGCTTGTTTATTTAAAATAATTGAAATGCTTCCTCGACATAAGCGCGCGCTTGTACTGTCACAAGAAAGCAAAGGCGTCAATGTTCAGACGTCACATACGTCAACGCGAAGAGAAACCACTTATCTTAGCTTCCAGCTGAAAACACTAGCCCCTAGTGGCTTGAACATTGATTTTAAATTTTATTAATTTCTCTTTCCGCGACGGATCCCGCGCGCAACATGTATCCACGCCATTGTGTGCGCAACTATTAACGTACGTTTCATTTTATCAACGGCTCATTTGAAACTGATGAAGGGTGTTTTCCCGAAACGTCTCTCCGTTTATAAAGAACCTTTTAAGTCTATTTAGCACTTTTTGAACACATTATTTACACGAATTAAAGGCCAAAGTGCTACATAGCAACACTTTATTTATCTTTTAAAAGCCAATGTTCATCCCGTTTGAATGCAGGGTCTTGTCGTTTCCTCTGCTTTGCGTCGATCGCGCGTGCTTTTGAACCCCTTGCAGACAATGGACACCAACATGTCGCGTTGGGTTAAGGTCATTGCCCTGTATTGTATTGCACATCCTTACTGTGTGGAATGTTACTCGTAATTTGCGCGCGCACATAAACAAAATGGCAGTTTTTTTCTATTCGGCTTTGTCCGCGAGAAAACAAATCGTCTCTTTCTCGTAAACGAGTATGGTGACCTATCATTTTTTCTCAGATTTTGGGTGTAGCGATCAAGGTTTTTCTGTAAAACGAAAACAGATCAATTCCTATGTTTAAAAAATAAATTATCACTGGAAATGTGTACTTTGCCAGTACTCGCAAGGGATTTATTAAGGTATTATATGGTATATACAAGGTTTTCCTGCTCCTAATCGAATATGGGGACCCCACTTTTTTATTTCAAATTAAAGTCTCCTTAAGGTAATCACAAGTAGGCAAAGTTTGGTTGAAAATCTATGTTCAGTTCTATTTCGGGGCAATGACCTTAACACTGTGGCCAGGAGAAGAAAATGTCTCGCGACGTGAAGATCTGCGCTTTTTGTCACTGCTCGTATATGTTTAATTTATTCATTTATTTTTCAATCAAATAAGAAAAAAAAACATGGAAATTGACTAAGATATTATATCAAATGGCGTGGTAGATGAGAACCTGTTCAACTTTTTTGAGGTTGCAAAACGGAGTGCCTACATATGATTATAAAACGAGATATCCCGTGATAGACTGAATCCCTCATTAATGGCTAACTTGTCTTGGTTGTTCGACTGAAAAACGAGACTTAATAAGTAGCGCCTTCTTAAAAAAAAACCGCATTCGGTTTAACCTGCCAATTTAATAGGCCATTTCCGAGTTACCCTTTGCCTCTGTTTCAAAACGAGTCTACCTGCGAAACCATTCAAATGAAAACGAGTTTCACCTACACGTCCATTTTCATGCAAATGAAACTCATTTTCATTTGAATGGTTTCGCACGTAGACTCGTTTTGAAACAGAGGCAAAGGGTAACTCGGAAATGGCCTATTTGCAAATTTGCTCACAGAAATGGCGATAAGCCAGTGCGAGTGTGCAAGAAAGGCTAAGTCGAAACTGAAAAAATCTTTAGCAATAAAATGATTTCTTGAAAGTGAACTGTGTTGCTACGTACGATTTTACAGTGTCAACACTTGACACTAGACAAGTGGTGCGTATCGACCTTTCTGTCTACAGCCTTTTTATGTTCTCTGAAACATTATTTCCGGAGAACAGGCATCATTGGTAGAAAACGGTTCTTATGAATAATAAAAATATAATAACTGCTGTCTTTTAAATGCACTTCTCAGTTGTACAAGAAACTATATATAAGCTGTGATCTGCAGACATACAGAAGGCCGGTTAAAAAAACTTGAAAATGAAAAATTCAACATACGGGCTATTAAAGTGGCCCACATTTCCAGTTCTAGATCTTGCTTTTTTGACATGAAGCGACAAAGACTGTGCTAATCCCCCTGGATGGGATGAAAGTCCATCGAATTTTTTTTAGGTGCTCCCAACAAATCGCCGGTATAGAAACAGATACATAAACTTGCATACACGCAATAATTGTTCCTAAAAAACGTCACTAGAAACTCCCAGGAAAATAGGCATTAGTATACTCATTTTAGCGCATAAACAATTGATAGGTTTGTACTTTGTAGAGCGAAACAATCTTAATTGCAAAAGGAACGGTAGGGCATCTCCTTCCATCCAGCTAGCCGAGGCACAAGAAAAACTATAATTTTTCGATTTGACTTACCAGTTAATATTCCAGGACATGATAAGCCAAAAGGTAGCCTCGTTATCCTTCTTTTGCTGACTCCAAACCTGGAAAATTGCAAAACTCCTTTTATAAGAATGCATGAAGATCATTTAACTACAATTTGACCATTGTTACTACACATAAATATTGTATATACAGAAGAAAATAAACTAGCGAGCAATATGCTGATACATGTATAGAGTCAGTTTCTAGGAACGATTTTACCGACTTCCGGGATTTTTCTAAGAATTCAGTTTCGGCATGAAGAAAGTTGACATTTTGCCAATATAAAATTCCCTTACTAAATCTTATTAATCACCACGGTTTACCGTTACTTTAAAATTCACGATACTGAACACCTATATAACTGGTTGGAATGGGAGAAAGTGATTTCAGGTATAGATTTTCTCGAGGAATTCATTTAGGCATAAAATGAAACATATTGTTGCTTTACATGTAAATTTTCGAAATATGAACAGTTTCTTAATATAAACTCGCTTACCTGTTCAAAGAATATTCTTGCGTAGTCTAGATAAACTAGCGTTAAATTTTTACGACCCGAGAAGATATTACTACGACCCAAAACCGTGACCGCTTGAAATGGCGAGCGAGGAGCAAATGGGCAACTAAGCCACTCAAAATGCCGTAATGTTTTCTTCACGGAAAGAAAGTCATACCTCCGCTTATTTTCACGGAAACAGACAAATGTATTAGGCTTTAACATTAATTCCACAAATATTGAACTACCGGTATTGCTGGTTGACTGTCAAGCTTCAAAAATTTCGCCCCACAAAGTTGCAGGAGAGAGACTTGGGAATGAGAAACAGACTTCTTTCGGCCAGCCCGCCGCTCCAGGCTAGGATATTAGATTAGCATAAAAAGGCATGTTCCGCTTGTGCACGACGAAATTTGCAACATGCAAGCTCATGCATGCAAAATAGCGATATCGATTGTATTTATTAACTAATGCATTTGCAATAAGTTTTGAGAAAAAATAATTGTTAAAGAGATGTCGATCGTCCTTTAAAAGTCGCACTTTTAGCTGCTGTCGAAATCCATCATAGATTTCTTTATTTTCCCTCGATCTTTTCGGATTTCAGTTTAAGTGACTAGTTCCCTTGTTTCTTTAAACCAATATGCACGAATACAATTCACAACAAAGTTTATATAAGAAAAACATCGATCGAAGCAAGGCAATATTGATAATATTGAGAAGCGGTAAGCAGAATCAAGAGTTGAAAAAAAGAAGATGAATTTACCTTGTTCCGATTTTGAACCGCCATCTTTTCAACACGGTCAGTGACAGTGAGATCTGGAAACAATATTATGCCCTCGTTCCAAGCCTCTTCTAGATGCCCGAAATTGCGACCTGGACGCAGTTAGTTTGAACTAAACAGAATTAACGCCCATGGGACAGGAACTAATGTTTGTTCATTTATTTCATAAATATGCCTCCTTCATTGTATATCAGAAAAACGTTCACTAACTACTTTGATTGTGTTGTGAACTTCAAGCTTGTTGGATCGAATCTCGGTATCGACTAGTATTTGTTTTACAAAGTAACCCGAAAGTAACGTTATATTACTTTAATTATTTGAATGTTCTTTGTATCACATAGCGTGGATAGGCGATCACTGTTATTTATTTGATTAACAACAGGGAGTTGATAATGATTAAAAAACCGCCGTAGCGAACTTTGAAAAGCTGACGTTTCAAGCGAAGGAGCACTTTTCACTTTGCTAGGACAAAGTGGTTCACTCTCCCGCCGAAGCAACACAACAGTTTTTTTAGAAGCTAAAAACTTCGTTCACTGTTATTTATGTTTACAACATGCGAAAAAACCCTCACTGAATGTTTCTGGCAAGAAAGAAAAAGCAAAAACAAAGAAAACTCGAACAATAATAGAGTGATTTTATTTCACCCGTGAAACATCATCTAACAGATTAGTGCTAAATACTCAAAACTAAACAAAAGAAAAGAATGGAATTAGTGTCTAATTGTCATGATCTTCTTGAGTAATAACCTTTTTCAAGGTTGAAGTAAAAATCACTCTAAAACGTTAGAAAACAAACAAACCAACACATATATAAATAAAATAAAATGGACAAAAAAAGACATAAGATATAAAATATAAATATGTATAATATTTTATGATTTTGGCAACAGTTTAAAAGTGCATGGCTGACAGTATTTGTATTTGGCTTCAGATCGCTATTTCTTACTACATTCAACATGTGTCTCCCGGGTAAACTTCAAATCTAATCAACCGTTCCAATTACAAAAGATTTCGAAACTCAAAAGAAGCATCTACAGAACTTTGCACAAAGTTTTATCCGTAGAATGAAATGATAAATGTTTGTAGGTCATAGGAGGGGGTGGGGGATTAAAAAGTTTTAAATGAAAATGTGTTTATGAAAATATTTCTAATGACTGCAGCTTCGAATAGCAAATGAACTATATAACTGACTGTGCTTTGCCCTATAAAAATGATAAAGAAATTATGCTGCAATGCACATTTGAACTTCTTTTTAAACACAGACATTGCTCAGCTAAAACAAGTTAGCATTTGAATATCTGAGAAACATAACTCAAGTTTAAATATGATATAAAAAGACACCAAAGGGTTTTAATATTTCTAATGCACAGCTAGATTTTCTGGATCGTAACATTGGAATTGATAATTTTACTATAAGCAGATCTTTTTAATGTCTTATCATAACGAATTGTTATCTTTTCTATTTTGAAGTTTTTACATTTGAATTTCGTAATTATTTTTTTAGTATTTTATTTTTGTCTTTGGACCACAATGAAGTCTTAGTCTTAGGCAGGACAGCATTTAGTTATTTCTTTCTAGCTTATTTTGACTCTTTACTTGGATTGTTTTCAGTTATCTGGAACGTGTCAGTTACGATTACCAAATGTTAGCCTTCAGCTGCGTGAATATGTATTTACATCATGGTGTAAGCCAGTACCTTAAAGCTAGCCTCAAGCAAAGAAGCGTTTTATGACAACTCATCATCATCATCATCATCATCATCATCATCATCATCATCATCATCATCATCATTAACAAATATACTTCTAAAAATGTTCTTTTTTCTGGCTCTAGACCTTCTAAGTGCACGGCCAACTAAATAGGTTATTATTTTTTGAACAAACTACTACCTTAAAAACTGATTAATTTATTCCGTTATAAGCAATCAACAGACCAGGTTGTTCCTCTACCTTGATAAAGGTTGAAAATAAATAAATTCATTCCTTCGTTCGTTCTTTAGTGTTTTCGTTCGTTCGTTTCGTTCAGTGTAGGTATATATAATTGTACACGATTATTCAAAGGCTAAAAATGGTCGTGACAAAATATCTTCAAAATAGAACTCTGCTAATAGATACAGTTATCTTCACAGTTGAAATGAATAGAGGGAAAAATTAATAAATAAAAAAGTGATAGTCTAGGTTTAACAATTTTCTGTTTTCCATTGCAACTTCAGTTGTATTTGGAAACCTGTATTGCCAGGGACCTTTCCTTTGCGATGGAATAAATGTATAATCTTAGCAGGCACTGCTAGGATACAAAACTCACCCTGAGCAAAGAACGTCAACTAAAGTTGTGTTGTGGTCTTCACAGAGACGTAATAATATGGTTTATTATTATTTTTAGTCATGGTAGAGCACTAAAGGGAAATTATTCGCGCTAGAGCAGGTAAGTACTTTGAAAAGAGTGCTGGAGTTTATATGTGGAGTTTTCGGAAGAAGTCTTCCTTGCAGGCTTAGCCTTTGAAGTTCTTTTTTGTTTTGATCCCGCAAAGTTATTCGAAAGAAAACTATTGCGTTAGGCGAATTGATCGTGAAGAATCCTGGTTGTGCACTGAACTTCTTTCAATTGCGATGATTTCAAAATTCAAGAAATAAATAAAAACCTGATTTATTTCTGTTCTCTTAGATGGTGTTTCTAAAGTTGTACAAGTTTAAAACGCTTCAAATCTTTCCTTCCTTGCTAATGTTCGTTACCTTGGGTAAGAAATTGTGAGTTTAAAACGGCAAGGGAAGAGAAGCGGTAATATGTCCAAGAAAGGTTCTTACAGTAGGCTTAATAAACTCACCTTAATGTTAATAAGATATGTTATAGAACTTACATGTCTCTTTTACACCAAAGCTAAGCAAGTAAAACACATAAAGGCTAAATACAATTTAAAATTGTTTTCTGCGCCAAAGGCGCTTACTGAGTTTTGTCGACTTCAAATTTAGCACAATAAAAGCACAATTTAGATATTTTTATTTAGAGCTTTTTTAGCACAATAAAAGCACAATTTAGATCTTTTTATTCAAAGCTTTTTTTTATTATTTAAAGCTTTTTATTTAGAGCTTTTTATTGAATTCACCTTCATGCAATTAAAGTTGGAGAGAAGTTGGAGAGCACTTCTCCTCCATGTTTATAATCGTACCCGGGTTATAGTATAAAAACAATTATCCAGCTGGTCCTCGATCAAGAATTAGGATGGTTTGCAAGAACCTAACTCGTTACTAAAAGATATTGATCAAGATCAGCGAAACTGAAGGCGAAATTTGTCATTTCGTGCCTGAACAAGTATACGGTTGGTCAACTGAAAATACGAAGGGCTTTTATAAATAACTCGCCTAAATAACTACAGGTACAGGGTTCTTATGGGGTTTCCGACGAACTACTGTAGAAATTTTCATTCGTAGTCGAGTTCAAGTTCCCATGAAAACGTTGATATAGAAGCTATTAATCAATTTATAAAAAATAATTGCACAATCAGTAAGCTTATTTACCTCGCCTTTCTGATAACGCATCTCACAACCGTAATCGTTATTTTCAATTAACTTACCTGTTTATAATCACAAAACCCAGCACGTGGGCTCATGAGCTATTATCCCATATTTTCCATCCATAGGGGCATTAGATATCTTCCCTTCGTTAAAGAAAGCTAGGAAACTTATATATACTTTAAGTACAAAAATCATTAAAAAATATATTCTACATTGATTAGTCAACAATGCTTGAATAAACGGACCAATCAGCAAACGAGAAAAAGTTTTCTCGGAATTCACACTATCACTTCCGGTCCCATTTTTTCTCGGAATTTTATTCCTAAAATATTGAATCCCTTCCAAATTTTACCTGCTGAGGCCTTCATTAGTTCTCTTTCCCGATTCTTTTAGCTAAATCATTGCATTTTTGTCAACAAAATGACCTTCTGCAATTTTATAACAGAACCAAAGGCTCTTGCAAACACCGATCTTTCTCGGAACAAATTGACCTATATCCGCCTCCTTTCTCGGAAACACACGAGCCATAAAAATTCTCTTGGATAAATATTTGTTGTATTAACGCGTGATTAACGTGGTGGCTGTCCAAAATGTGTTTTTAATTTTAGATTTCCATACAGGGGCATTGTCTTAGGTCTTGGCTGTTTTTATTTTAAAACACAGGAGAGCATTGCACAGGAAGCCCAGAATTACCACCAATGTTGGAGTTACAGTGACCTCCGATCTAGCCAATTATTTTTGTGCTTTGGTTTTGTTTACTACGCGTCGAGAGAAAAAGTAGGCCACATTGCAATAATCATCTTACTATAATATATACTTCATGTGGCGCAAAAGCCCATCCGGTCGATGGTCACCGGCGTTTTCATGGTCAAAAGCTAACTTTAAAGTTTCAAGTTTTTGAATTCCCTTTCAAGACGCGGAGGGCTTTAGGACCCTTGAGCAAACTAAATTTGATTTACACCACCATTCCGGCATAAAGAACAGCTGGTTGTAACGAAATAGAAGTTGTCGTTCGGTCATTTCTAAAGACGTCGATCGATTATCCCAATAAGTGCACGAATGATAGAAATTGTCCAGGCGCAATCTCGTAATCAGCGCCCGAGTTCCCCTAAGCAGGGGACTGGGCACTTTCACCCCCAGAACCCGTTTCTTTTAGTCACGCGGGGCGCGATCCATTGGACCAAAATTTTCGGTTTGAATTTTCGAAATTTTCATCTGTCAAATGGAACGGTATTTTCCACTTGAATCGGCCAGGCTAGTTCCATTCCCGCAAACAGTAAAGAAAACTGAAGATATTACTCCCTCTTGATAAATTCTGAAGCCATCTATCCTTTCACTTAGCTCAAAAACGTAGCTCCACGCTTTTTTAAACGTAAAGAATGCGAAAAGTTTACACTGGAAACACATACGTCTGCTTTTATGACATCTACGGAAACATTTGGATGCACAAGATGTGCTCTTATCGCATTCGTTTAAGACAATTATACGTGGTGTGCACGTATTTTCGAACTGCTTACCAAAGCTTGCTAAGCACACGTGTTCCAATAACGCAGTTTATAAGCTGTCTGCCGCAAGAAGACAAGACGAACACTGATCAGTGTCGATGGCTGGAATGACCGCCATGTCGAATTTTGTCGATTTCCGGGTTGGGAAAAACTGGGCCCGAGCATAAATTGGCGAATGGAACAGGATTTTCCGAGAATTCCGATTTTCCGGAATTTGAGGACAACCTCCAGAAGTTGACCAAAATTTTCGAAACGAGTTTCCGGAAACTTTCTGTTCCATTTGATTTTGTACCGGAATTTCCGAAAAATTTGGTCCAATGGATCGCGCCCGCGGTCTTTTGAGATTGGTAGTTGGTTATAATTACGAAAAAGAAACGGAAGGTCAGACAGCAAATTGATTTTAAACAGAAGCTTATCATAAGCTTCTGTTTTAAAATATAAGTACCTTACAATAGCAATATTTACTTTTCACATCATGTGCATTGACGACTTTTAACATTAAAAATCTAAGGCCATTTCAATACTAATGGGTAATATTTTAATAGATAACTTGAACAGTCTGAGTTTATCTAAAATACAAAAAATACCTAAGGATTTTCTTATTTTGTTGTATAATCAGAGATAAACTCTCATGCGAACAAATGCAGGCAATGTGCTTCTAAAATACCGTAGCTACTGAAAGTTGTTCCATTTTATGGAAAGAAAGCAGTGTACAAATGTTTTATTTAGTTTTTGCTGTTGCCTCCACTAAACAGATCGATCTGGTAATCAATCTCATATGCATTCTTCTTTATGGGGCAAATAAGTTTATACTAACTATTAATATAATGTCGATAGATGGTCTAAACACACAGTTTTCTAAACTGTCAACTTAATTATATTCTATGGAAACGAGCTTTTTTATACTAATGTAGTGTGAAAAGCTGATCAACTCAGAGAATTGGCTGCTCATTAATTGATCTGACCTTTTAAAAAAATATATATAAATTGGGGCATTCGTCGAATTACAGAAGCAAACCGGAAGTATCATAATGGGCAAGTTTCGGATCCTAATAGGGATAAGAGCAATCTCAAAAGCCAAATGGGCAAATTTTGAAGGATAATGGACGCAACTCTAGAGATGAGAACCATCCGAAAAATTCAGTACTGATGTTTGGTCATGATCCGTAGCTCTACAGACTGAATCCGTGTAGTGACTCTGATTGGCTCTTGGTAACAACCAATCAGTGTCCCTATGCGGATTTTTGTAGAGTTACGTCATTAGCATGGAATTTTTTGGGGTTGTATCACAGACATCCCTCCCGCCAGGGGGGGGGGCGGGGGGATGAAAATCCACGCTGGGAGGCGACACACCAAGACAAATAGAGAATGTCTTTACTTATAATGTAGTTGTGCGTTTGAGCGCGTAGTGACGTCCTCTACGGAACATAAGCTTTTTAAAGTCAATATATCTGCATCCGCCTATTGTCTGAGAGCGCGCAGTCGATCATCGCTTCTCGGTCAGCAAGGTTGCTTGTGACGGTATTTTTTCGGCGGACAGGCAGGGTTTGCAATCAGGTCTTCTTCATAAGCCAAAAGGATTCACCAGGTGCAAACGCAGAAAGCGAACATGGCGAAGCAGATGAATTTGCCTTCGTGGAAATTTTCTGGAAGCTTACGGGCTTTAAAGGCAAAGTATGTGTTTGTGACGATATTTTCCGCCTGCCAGGCAGGGTTGACAATCCGATCTTTTTGTTAGCCAATAGCATACACCAGGTTTTCAAACTACTCTTGTAAAAGTTTTATTTGAATGGGAACCTAACAGTTGCAAGTAAAAGCAACGCTTATGATCTGATTCCTAACTGAGGTGATGGCAAAATCGTTCGACCAAAGCTGACTGCTGAAGATCTTCCTTCATGCTCCACCGAGACAATGTCAAGAGAATTGCGCCTTGACGGCACAGGGGAGGGGACAGGTGTTATTCGAGGGGGTGTAGCACTATTGGAGGAAACAACTACCCCAGCTCTCTTCATGGCGACCATTGTTGCTGCCCTAAAGGCTTCTGTGGTGTTGCTCTCTGGATGGAAGAGTATGACGCGGAGTTTGGGAGCATACATGATACACAGTACAGCATATCCAGAACTAAGCACACCAACACAGAACACAAAGTTACGCGTCGAGCCTGTACTGTCATAGAACGCGGGGAAAAAACTGAGCCAAAAAACGCAGAAAGCGAACATGGCGAAGCAGATGAACTTGGCTTCGTTAAAATTTTCTGGAAGCTTACGGGCTTTAAAGGCAAAGTATGTGCACAACAGGGCAAGTATCAAGACGTATCCTACTATGACAATGTTCAGGAGCTCGTTTGACTCGCCGCAGCTGTATATCTGCCAGCCTTCTCTGGAATTGTCAACTTCAACGACGACTTCGGGTGGATGGACTATGAACCAGACCGTTGTCAAGGTTACGGGGACAAACGTCATTATCGCGGCCACAATAGCCTGCATTTTGTTGCTGATGAGATAGCTACTGGAAGCGGTCAGCCGAGATCTGGCTTGAAATATGCGCAGGAGTCGATCCGTCTTTAACAACATGATAGCAGTGCAGAGAGTGAAGGGAATGCCAAAAAACAATGGAAGAACTGTACAGCCAGCTACTGTTGGTTTTCCTATCATCAGGAAGGGGTGAATAAATATGGCCACGATGCATCCCAAGTGAACGAAGGAGAGCTCGCGATTGGACGCTTTCACGACGGCTGTCTCGCGATATTTGTAGAAAACCGCCACAACGCCGCTTGATATGATCAGGCCGATGGAAGCGAGGACCGCTGCGCTCACACCTTCTCCGTTTCCCCACGCCAAGTAATCAGATTTTAACTTCACGCAGCTCGTTCTCTGTGTGTTTGATACATATCCATCCGGGCATTTCTTGCAAGTGTCTTGTCCAGCGGTCGATTTCACGAAGTCTTTCTCGCACTCGACGCATTTCCAGCAACAAGTGACGCTCCCGTAAACCGGGTAAAATCCCGCGACACACGGGTCAGAGCAAGTTGAGATCGGCTTTTCTGTAGTCCACCCATTCCACATGATTTCGGAGTCGTTATTGAGTGTAAGGCTTCCATCCAGGCCGTTCCAAATGCCGATCTCAATGAACTTCTTTTTGTCTTTGCTTAACTGTTGAAGGTTTTTGATAGCGTATGACCCGAAGCGAAGATCCCCATTTTCATTGAACATGATTTGAGAGCCAGACCTGCCCTCGAAAGAGACATTTTTCAAGAATCTGAGGATGTCGCTAGGTTGTACAATCGGGTCAACAGAAGGACATTTTTCACCCTGGATAAAACTTTCTCCATCCTTGCAATCGAAAATATTTTTCACGGCATGAACAACCGCGTAGATTGCGTCCATGACATTTGTGTATTTGTTACGCGGCAGTGAATCAGCGCTGGGTAGACCATTTTCTTTTGGACACAGTATGGTCACATTCGGCTGCTTAGTCGTGTAAACGTAAAATTTCTCTTCGTGATTTTTGTAGCTGGCTGTAAGACGGTCTTTCCTGCAATTAAACTTTTTTGTCCAGTATTCCCACATCCACGGGTTGTATTCTGTGTTGTTAGGATGTAAACTGTTCAAGTGTTCTTCAAACGGTGTGTGCTTCTCTAACAAAGGTAACACTCCGAGCATTCCTCCGACAACATTGTCATCCAGTGTTTCAAGCTGGTACGCGTCTCCCCAAGTTTCCGTTCCAATCCATGTTTTTCCGCTCAACTTTTGCCGCGAAGCTTCGTTCAAGAATCCCAACGCGTTCGGCCTTTGGCACCATAGAATAATCACCCGTGCGCGCGGCTCATTCTTCAAAGACAAGATAATTCGCCGTAATTCCTCCTGCGAGAGCGAGGGATTAAATATCGCCTCTAGCGCAATGCAAATCCCTCGCTTTTTGAGTTCTGTTCGTAGAGAGTCGACGCCAGCGCGCCCGTACGAGTTATCCGAAGCAACGATAGACACATATGTCCAACCGAACTGTTTTAACAAATCGGCAAGGGCTTGCGCTTGGTAGGTATCGGATGGTATCGTCCTGAAAAACGAGTGATACACGGTGTTGTCGCTGAGGAGCACACTTGTAGAAGAGTAGCTAATTTGAGGGGTATCGTCTACACCTAGAAGATTCGCTACATTTATCGATATCGGTGAAGATGCCGCTCCAATAACGGCCGATATCAATGTCTGCTTCGCAGTACATTTGCAATAGCGAGATGAGGAATTTTTGGAAATGCTACTTGCAGTACTTGCATTCCCCGCGTCGAGCACAAAATCTAAGGCAGCTTTCAATGCCACGGGAACATCGTTGCAAGAATCTCTGATGTCGTAACCCAGGGTGAAATTTTGCGGCAATAAATGAGGATCGTTGTTGACTTCTTGGATAGTAAACAACATGGCTTCTACCCAGTTCACTCCGTACAAGTTGATATCGTGCGCTTGTCTTGTGCCTTGATCCGTTGGCTGCACAACGTGTACAGGGAACAAGCCGCCGAGTATCAAGTCACCTTCCAGGTTAGATATCCGACCCGGATTAGCGCAGTGTTCAGAATGGTTTGCTTCCGTCGACTGTCCTTTGTTCGAAGTGGTTACCAGAATCCAAAAGACAAACATTAAGCGAGACATTGTGTACGAAGTATATTCTGCCAGGCGACCTTCGTTGCTTGTTGACGCTACGATCGTTTTTAGGTAAAAAATGTTCTCCTAAGAGCCTGGCAGCTCCAAGTGTGCATCTCCAGTGAAGGAAAAGCGAGGCAACAACATGTTTCGTGCCTTTAAAATAAAGACAAATAGTATTTCACACCAGCCTAACCAAACAACGTCTTCAAAATATGCAAGTAGAGAAAAATCGAGGCTTCGCGTGTGACTGACGTGTAAATCGATTTAACAAGGCTATCGTTTCAAAGCACATGAATTATTGATGGCTGGTCGTTCTCACCAAGGCTAATCACGTCTATTAGAGCGACACAGCATTTCACAGTAATCCGTCATTTCTCGAGGCTTAGCGCTGTCCAGTTACTTAAATATTTCAAGCGTGCGAAACACAAATCAAAAGTTCCCAATGTACAGTTTATTTGTCGAGTTTGTTTGATCTGGCTTCAAAACAAAACTCCACATCACTTAATATGAATATCATTTGAATTTTCGTTTCAAGCACAACGTTAAAAAACACACTTCTGCGCTTTTTCTTTCCTTTATCTATCTTGCGGGCATCGAATCGATTTTTGTCGAAACGCCTGGAGTGGGTAAAAGTGCAAATTCTGGTTTCTAATTAAGCACGACTCAGAAACACACACTAGTTTTTACGTCAATTTAAGTAAATACAGCCCTGTACAAAGTCAACCTGTTTGAACAAACGCCTATGGAAATGTCCTCTGTGCCTATCAGAAGCAAGGAAATTGGTTATGTATGACTTTTGAAATGATATTGTCACGCGAGACGGGACGTCAAATAGGATGGCCCATTCAATTTTGAATGAGGGCGTTTTAATCGCGTATTTTTATTAAAATTCACAACAGACATATTATCCTATTGAAGCCATTTTTCATCTTGTAGCATGGATTCTTGGTCATTCTTGGCGGCGAGCATGTTTGCATTAGTGTTGAACGCACGGAATAAAAGTTACATGATCAAATTCGACGTGATAATCCATTAAGATTTCAATAGCAAAGTGTTGCCTGTGTTTATAATATGCGTTTGACACAAAGGAACTAATCTCTATGCAAATCGCTGGAGGCTTTTAATAGCTGTGACATTGTTTATCTTTTGTTATCAGTTTCAGTGCGTGTCAAAAGTAGTATATATCTTGATGTTCTGGGCAGGTGATAATTTTAATTCCATATACAGACAGGCTTAAAAAAAAAACGGTTTTTTTTTGCATATACTTATGTTCTTAGAACACGTTTCGACAAGTCTCAATGTATGTGCTAGCAGAAAATAAAATCGTTGGAACAAATTGTTTATCACTGACAATAAATGTCATATAAAATCGTATCTTGCAGACAGAAAATGTAAATGAAAGGCACAGCTATGAGAAAACTTGAAGGAGCTATTAGTCACGCTAAATGCATATGCCAAGCACTTTTTTGCGTACTGAGGAACAAACCTCAAATAATAGTGCTAGTTGTACCCGAGGAAGAAAACACCGAAAAACCAAAAAGAAACAATAGATCGATCGTTGGAGAAAGTTGAGACGAATAACTGATTGGTAAAAAAATTGAAAAGGAGAGTGTTTCTAACTTGGACTCAAGCGATACATATGCGGCTTTTAGCTGAGAACCGAGGCATTAACAACATTGACTCAGTTGGTTCAACTGTTTTCTTTTTTTACGGGTAATATTTCAGATGAACGGAAATAATAAATTAAATAACAAAAGACACTGAAATACGCTCATTTTGAATAACAATTTTTAGAGATCGTAAAATGTACATGATTACAAGAATGGTTTCGAGTCAAATTCAATCACCAATTGCTTTTTATTTCTCGACTTTGAATCTATCATTTTCGAATCATTTAAAGGAGCTACGTCGAGGACAACACATTTTGAAAAAAATGGCAAAGGTTGTCAAATTTTTTGTCGTTTGAAATTTGTCTTAATCTTTATCAGTCGAAACCATTCTTGGTTATTTTCGATTTTTTTGCTTTTTGCTTTGTTAGAAAACTAATATTTAGAGGACTTAATAAACCATGACGTTACTCCTTTAAAAGGAAACGCCATTCCCCTTTGCCCTCTTTGCTGCGCATTCAGTACATATTTTGCGGTGTCGTGCTTTTCGCAAAATTTTGACAAGCGAAAAGCCTCCTTTCGCTCTTTTACCGAAAAGTTTTAATAAACATAATTCGACCGCCAAAAGCTAAGTAAATAAAAGAAAGTCAACAAGTAACATATAATCTTTTTTAAAACTTTTTTTCTTATTATCAACATATATTTTTCCAGGACTGGTTCAAAAACGGCATCTGTACAAAGCCGATAAATAAAGTTTCGGGCGATCTGATTTCATGGCCTTTTTTTCAAAATTAATAATATATGTTAAACGTTTTTTAAAGGCTTTTGTCTTTCATATTGATCCATGTATTTGGAAAGGAAAAGGACTGAAAAGTTGTAGGGGTAGATAAATCAAGATGCATATTTAGGAAGGTACAATTATTTTTATGGTTTCAAAATTCCATTTTGGTGCTGACATTTTAATTAATTGACCACACATTTAACAGTTGATGGCATAATGTGCCAACTGAGGGGTAAAACAGTCAGTCACTTTACGGTTTGCTACGAGTTCAGCCAAACTGCTCTTTTAATCTCCAGATTTCGACGTATGTCAAGCCTTGAGTAACGTAAGTGAGTAAATGAACATGTACATTCAAGTGTGGCCATTCCAATAAAAACTATCAAACAGTACGTTTCGGTGGCGCTACCGTATTTACTCGAATAAGCGCCGCGGCGCTTATTAAATTTTTGGCGCTTATTTAAAATTTGGACGCCACAAAGAATCTAATCTAAACGAAACTTCTACAGTGACCAAAAGAAGCGTCTTTCGATTGTCAGTATTCGTCTCTTATGGAAAAGAGTAGTTGCGCTTGCTGTCCCGACAAAGCTCACGGCCTTCACAACGTTAGCATAACTGCGAATTGTTAAAATTTTGGATAGAAATAAATAATAGGCGAGCGGTTAAACATAATAACTGTGAACTGCGAAACATCGCTTTTGATGAAAAGGAATTTCAAAGACTGTTTTAGAGTTTCTTTGTCGTGCTATTTTTGGTTATACGGAATTCCTCGAATAAACGCCGCATCGGGACTGCGGCGCTTACTTTTTCGTCCCGAATGCGGCGCTTATTCGAGGGCGGCGCTATTCGGGGGCGGCGCTTATTCGAGTAAATACGGTATTTATTTTTGTCAATTTTAACTTTTAAACTATCATATAAAAGGAGGTTAAGACCTTTCCTTTCGTTCGACGAGACTGAAGTGAGCTGACGAGACTAGCACCTGCAGAGAGCCTATTCTCGAGACCAAAAAAGATGACTTAATAGTTTCCGTACGTGGAACGTTGCTAAAACTGTTATTTTCGCTTGTTAATTTGATGAAATTACAACGAGAATGTAACAAATTAAGTTATAGTTGCTTTCCTTAGTTTCGAAAACCCATCAACATTCGACGTTTACTCGCAAACCAGCGTCAATGGATGCTCCTTTCTTCTGCACATGCCAATGTCATGAAAGCAATGTTGGTGAATACATGATGCTTGCTTTCAGTACAACTGCACAAACTTAATTTCCACTCAAATCACCCCTGAAAGAGTGTACATAACTGCCGCGGTATGTTACCCGAAAAAAAATGCATTCAAGACTTCTGCTTCCGTTTCAATAACATTTCTTTATTAAATAATTTGACGCATAAAGGTATTCATGACACCTTTTGTTTGCCTGCAAGATGCCAAATACAAATAAGCGCGCTAAACCAGGCGCATTTTTAAGAGATCATGTACCTTCTCACAAAACAAGGTATTCTGGGAATGCCGTCGAGAAAACATTACATGTATGTCCCTAACAAACTCTACAACAGTACTGGAACTTATTACGAGCAAGTCGGTCGCAAAGTAAAACACTTGAGACAAAATTGTTTTCTACAAATGTACATTACCGTCATCACACCACGAAGTTAACCCTTACCAATAAATAATTGACTTATAAATAAATCACATCTCTCTTCGCATAAATAAAGACGTCACGTGACGGTAGTTGAGCTACTTTGTTCGCGACAATTAAAATTTATTTACATTAATTTACTAATTTTCTTAATAAATAAAGGTAATAAATACAAGGTAATCGATGCCACATTTCAACTGCCAACTGGGCTATATTTTTCTGACTAAAAAAAGGTCGATGGTTTGTTTAAGAAAAAACAGTTACACAGGCTGCATTCATAGTTTGTAAATGGAGAGCTTTGGAAAATAAATTTTGACTTTCTAAGGATGTTGTAAGATAAAAATTATTATTTTAGCAAAATACAGACAGTTTATAGACACCCTTGAGCGTTTCTCACTGCTATCAAATTTTCATTTGCCTTGACATGAAGCGCAGCCTCATTGTCGTTCACAATTTCATTAATTGGTTTAAAAGGACGCATTGTCTTTTTAAAAAAGTTGACCTGCGAGAAAAAGTGCTGACCAGTATTAAACAAACTTTTAAACTTTTATAAATAGTTTTATGAACAATTAGAATCAAAACGGTCACAGCATTAGGTTAAATATTTCAGGTGTAATCAAGACAAAGATAATCACATTTTAGTTAAGAACTGTAATTCAATATGCTTGATAAAACCAAGCGTATTGTTATTAATGTATTACTTCTATTATTTATAACACCTTTGGTTGTTAATATATTAGTTGTTATTTTTACCCACTATTTTCTTCTGTATCAGACCACCTATGCACAGGCACTGATAACCATAAATACTAAGAGAAATGTCTTAAATAATGAAGTATTATTATAAATAAAAACTGTCGTTGTTGTATTCATATATTAAATTATTTTCCAGCTCTGTTGCTGCTTTTTTCTCTTCACCTAACGGAGTCAAACATTGCCAAACTCTGTTTAATTGACTCATCCTGAAAGATAATTAAAAATTACCAGTAAGTATAATAAGTGAAATCTTAGTACTGGAAGTTGGACCGTTTTGGCTTCACTTTAGTTTAGTGTGCAATACAAATGCGACTACAGACTTAATTTTTTTTTTTTTTTTTTTTTTTTTTATTATTTAAAATATATTTAATAAAAAAATATATTTTTTTTTTTTGGCGAAATATTTTTTTTTTTTTTTTTTTTTTTTTTTTTTTTTTTTTTTTTTTTTTTTTTTTTTTTTTTTTTTTTTTTTCCCCCCTTTTTCCCCCCTAATTTTTTTTTTAAAAAAAAACAAAAAAAAAAAAATTTTTGGTTTTTTACAATTTTTAAAAAAAAAAACCGTTTTTTTTTTATTTTATCTTTGGGAAGAGAAAAAAAAAAAGGAAGACTGGAAAAAAAATCAAAAAAAAAAAAAAAAAAAAAAAAAAAAAAAGAAAAATGGGGAAAAAAAAGGGAGAAAAGCAATCCTCCAAAAACCCGAAAAATCCGCGCTTAGCATGTAAAGGGTTAAGGAACGTGAATGCTTGACAATCGATTCCACGTATGATCTTACAGGCTGGCGTTACACAAAGTCATGTAACTTTAAAGATTTTAGCTAGGAAATAAGTACTAACCGCTTTTATAAAATAAATCTTCTTTTATAACTTTAAAAATTCTTCAGCATTTTGGATAAATACTAGTTTGACTACATGTAAGTTGGTGTGACATGTTCATGTATTTTTCAAGGTGCAAAATAACTTATACCGAGAACTATTAGAGTCAAAATGCTCTTTATTTTTAAATTATTTCTTTATTTCGATTCAGTAAAATTTGAAGTTTTATTTATTCACAGATACATGTAGGTCAGATATCCAAAAGTGTTATGTCTTAATTCATGCATCTATGTGCAATTAAGAAATACATGTAGAGAGCCCATAACGGGCCGAATTGCAGTTAAAGCGACCACAGCCTGTCATTTTATGTGCTACAGTGTAAGTAAAGTCAACAAAAAACAGCTGTGGAACAGTTCTCGAGCCTCAAATACTGAAAATATACAATACATTGCATTTGACAGAATTTACCCTCGATTATTCTTACCTTTTCACACCCCTCTAAGAATTCCTCCTCTGATATAACACCATCACCATTCTTGTCCATCAACTAAAAGAAAAGAGAATGTAAATTAACTATTAATCAAAACGGCATATAGAAGCCCTACATTTAGGAATTACAATGTACATGTTCTAGAGCAGTTTTCAATCGAGTGTCGTAAAACCAAAACCAAAGTAATTACTTTGGCCAATCACAAAGGTCACAGACAATCCAGTGAACCAATCAAAACTCGAAGCAAATACATGTAGCCGGCACGAAGCGCGGGAAAACGTGCGCGAGCGAGTCACAATTGGTTTTGGTTTTAGTTCTGATTGGCTGAGAAAGTGGCGCAAGATTTTTAAGCCAATCACTAAGCGTAGCAATGCAAAACCAAAGCAAACGCAATAAACTTTCGACACTCTAGTGAAAACCGCTCTAACACGAGGGAAGCCTATTAGTTCTTTTCCTGCTTTACTACTCTCCTCCTAAATACACACACAATCATTGAGTTAGTCCTGTGCATCACTGTGTGTAGTCTAAACTGTATTTTTTTTTCTCAATGACAGTTGCAACTTGTCACACTTTGTATAATTTTACATGAGATGGAAAGTAAGACCGATTTAAAAAGGATGTGAAAATAGCCACGTGCATTTTGTTCATCACTGTGTGGCATTCAAGACATGTTAGCTTAACAGTAGAACCCCGGTAACTCGAACTCGGATACCAGTAACTCTAATTTTGACTTACAATCCCGCTAACTCGAACTAACTTCCATTTTCCTTGGACCCACTTTCAGTCATTTTAACTCGGTTAACTCGAAAACCCCACTAACTCGAACTGTTTTTTGTTTCCCTTCAGAGTTCGAGTTACCTGGGTTTAACTGTAATTGTTTTCTTTGAGTTTCATTGCCACTTTTTTTTCGCTCATATGATAATGACACAATTTGTTACTCATGACCCTATGTACAATGTATCAGATAGAGCCTTCAACCAATTTAATAAGGACCAATAAAGGTGCTACAGCTGTACATGTAATTCAAGCCATGTCAACTATTTTCTTACCACAAACAGTCTCTCCACTTGTTCCTCAACACTCATCTCTGCACCAGATGGCAGTGAATCAAGTCCCATCATACAGTGAACTGAATGAACTACTGTCGCCATCTCCTGCAAGCAATTTTAAGAAAATGGAACAGAACTTTGTAAAAAATTATAAATAAAAACTTTATAAAGTGAAAACCTAAAAGTAATGTCTCCAAATTAACCCCCAGTAAATAATACAAATAAAATCATTATGTTACTATTTTGTCTCCACCCAGGGGTATAATTGTGTACCGGCAAATTCTATGCTGGGGGATAACCCTGCGATGGACAAGCATTCCATCCAGGGGGATTAGAAATACTGCTAGTGGCTTAATGCTACGGAAACCGGGATAAGCTCCGGCTGTATGAGCCACTTGGCTTGAAGCCCGACTTAACCATACATATAACTACTTAGTTCTTAAAGGAAGGATCCCTTTGACTTTACAATGTACAAAGTACAAAGTCTGAAATACACATAGCAATGCATACATGTATACTAGTGATGTCTAAAAATAATGCAAGGAACAGGATACAAACTAGCTTCAGTGGTTATGCAATTACACTGTATAGGATCAACAATTTTTGGAAACACACATTCATGACTCTGTTAGACGTCAAGCAAAATGAAATGACCCTGGAGAATTGCTGGGTGGCTACAAATTGAACAAGTTCTGACATTGGTGTACGTCTACTACAAGAAATCACCTCTCTTGTTATACAACCATCGCCGTCCAGATCATACAACTGGAATGCCCATTTCATTTTTTCCTCTCTACTGCCATAAAGTGACAGTGACAGACCTGTGACAAAGTCCTAATAAAAAAAAATGAATTAGAGGTTTATGTTAAAACCAAGCAGTTTCAAAAATGTACTGATTAGAATCCTTATGGAGATCTCCATGCATCAAGTTGCAAAGATCGTGCAAACACTTTTGAAGACAGTGAAGATATGATCTAAGGTCACCTTTTGAAGGTTGTCAAGCACAGTTTGCTGACTCCCTCTCTAAGCATGCAACCACTAATTTCCAAAATACCAAAACTTTCCCATTTAAATCACTACTAACTGTACATGTATATATACATGTAAATTCCTGACTGCTCAAACATGTTATTGTATCAGAAAGATTGCAGATGACCATGTACTGTACATTCAAATGCTTCCAGAAATACTGAGTCCCTAGTGAGAGGAGTTAAAAGAGTGCCTACAAGATCTTCAAAATGCCTTTAATATCTAAACTGACTTACATTTTACCCTCCTGCTATGAATTCTATTCTAAATGAGCCTTCCTATTAAGCACAATGTAGTTCCCCACAATGGTCTATGTACAGCTCTGTATTAGTTAAGGCCTTTTATATGGCCATGACTTCAGCAAAACTTATTGCTAACATCATCCATTCTAAACAATGTACAAGTCATGTAGCTCTTTTGAAAAATGTGTAAAAACAAAAATCACCTCAAAAGAGACTTTTCCATCTTTATCATTGTCAAACACATTGAACACATGATTTGCATAAAGACTTGAATCTAAATAAAAAAGAAAGAAATTAGTCATACACAAATGTAGTATAAAAAATAGGTGAACTTGATGGCTTGTATAAACAGTGAAATCATATATTAATACACTGTAGTAGTATTATTTGACAATATAAACAATATTTGATAATGTGTACCTTATGTACTCATCACAAATGCTGATACATGAGCAATCATACACAAAAGAACTAAATAAATATACAGTAACTACTTATAAAACAAAAAAATGTACATGTATCTGCATGTTTCGGCTACTAATTTATTCCACAAAATACACAAAAAATATAATTACACTGTATGTAAAGAAATATATATATGATTATGATGATAATCTAATTTATAAGCAAAACCTTTAGTGTCAGTGGGTTGCTAATATCAAATTCAATTGATATTAATAACCATCATTAATTATTAGAATTCTACTAGACAGTGTACTATGCAAATGCGACAATCTGAATGGTTGAGCTACTCATATACTATACGCTGTTTGTATATGGGTTTGTGTGAGCTTGAAATGTGTGAAGATAAATCATACTTTATAATGTGGAAATGATTAGAAATAGTTCAATTGGAAACTGAAAAAAAAAAAAAAAAAAAAAAAAAAAAAAAAAAAAAAAAAAAAAAAAAAAAAAACAAAAAAAAAAAAAAAAAAAAAAACTCAAAACTCTATAAACACCAAAATATCAAGGGTGAAATTTGATATAGTAACTTAAGTGGAAATTCTACTGAAACAATTCAACTACATGTATTCGCTCTTAATTTAGATGATTTGATTTCCACATTACCATCACCTCAGCAATTTCAAGGTAATAATCTTATTGTTTAAATAAGAGACAAGCCTATTAATTACATTTTTTACTATTTCATTTAAATTAATAATTATTAACTCTTTTTATGTTTTATTTACCACTGTTGCCTACTTATTATAACCTCAGAATCAGTTATCATAAAATCTTAATTCAAACACAATTATTTGAGTCAGTTAATTGCCACATCATGGCATGTTTACATACCTCCATAAGGGAAAAACTGGGCATAGATTTTCTTAAACGTGTCTTTATCAACTGTTCCATTGGGGCATTCCTGACAATGTAATGTATCAAGGCATACATTTTGCACTGTGTTTAACCATGTTAAACTTATAATAGGAACCTACATCAGTTTTGGTTTTTAAACATAACTTATATGACTTGGTACATTACTAATAGAATACAGGTATATATTTTTAATTATTTAGTAAATACTCAGTCAAAGCATAATAATATTATAGAGCCAAAAATTGTTATTGTTAAGTGCCTTTATATAACACCTTCAGGAAAAAAACACGTGCAGAGCTTTACTGTTGTTGCAGTGTTATGACTTGTAATTATAACTGACATTGATGATTAATTGTAAATGTATAATTTTTATTTATCTTTTATTTTATTTCTCTTGGTAACTTGTGCACAGTTATCAATGTAAAAATGTGCTGTGTATTAATTATTATTGTCACCAGATGGGTGCGCATTAGTTTAGGTGTTCTGTGCACAGTGTGGTCAGACCTGTGTGTTCTAGTTCTGTTGTGTGCAACTTAAGTGAGAACAGAACATTTGGTTTTGAAATGTTAATTAATTAAACTAAATTTTCACATAATTAAATTTTTCTCATTGTAAATACTACAGTCAACTCTCTCTAAGATGGACACCTTCGGGACTGGCCACAGCTGTCCGTCTTAGAGAGGTGTCCGCTTTGGAGAGAGTCGAGGTAACATGACACCAGTAATTCTGAGATAATAAAGCTAAACCTATGCACAATACAACAAACCTTTGCTAACTGCAACAAGACTAAAATAATCAAAGGCACGGATATTCGCCTGTTAAAGCAAAAGTTGAGAGCTTCTACAAACTGTGATACCTGTAAGTAGAAAACGACCTCTTAAGTGCCCATACACGTAAGCAGAGAAGTAATCCGTTAAATCGCTATTGTTTTTGTTGGTTATTAAGCTTGGTATACACGTATCCTTTGGGCACTGACTAACTTTGCCTTAGGTCTATACGAGGTTTGAAAGTATTTTCACTAAAAAAAACATCAGGATGAAAAAAAAACTTTTCCCAAGTGTTTGTTAATTTTTTCAAAGTGTCCGTTGTCCATCTTACAGAGGTGCCTGTCTTATAGGGAGTTTGGTTACAGAAAAATGACTGAAAAAAGGAAGGGACCATCACCACGTGTCCGTCTCATGGAGGTGTCCATCTTATAGAGGTGTCCGTTAAGAGAGAGTTGACTGTATAGCATCCTAGCCAGCAGCCCTGCCAACTACACACTTACATTTTTAAACCCTCTGTACATTCTTTGTAATTCCTGTCTTGAAAATTTGGTATTTGACATCAGCTCATCAATGCCTTCAACTCGTACTCCAAAATGTAAACTGGAATCTCCACTGTCGTGATCTATAACAGATGGAAAGTTAAAAACTGAAATTTAATGACCGAGAAAAATCCTAACTCAATTTCTTACTTCAGTAATATATAGTTGTACAGTTATCCTTTAGCTGGATACAAAATGGCAATAATGCATATACTAGCATAAATTTTCATTTCTAAGGTAAAAGTATCCTACAAGAACTGATTGTGTACCACTGATTTATGATTAGACATACAAAGACACAACAATAGTAGGAAAGATAGAAGGGCTCAGGGCTTTATAAAAAATTAATGTTTTTTTTTTCATTTACAAGACTGCTTGCAAGCTCTTTTGAAAAGTCAACAGTGTATAGACAAAAAACACATGTACATACATGTGTATATTCAGGCAAAAATATTATTATATTCGACAAACATAAGCACACAGTACCAGGAATAATACTTCAATTCTAGAAGCCCTAACAGTTGTAAAATTTGCCACTTAGGAATTAATATATTTAAAGGTTTAGTCTGGCCAAAAGTGATAATTAAAATAATTTAGGATTGTGTTGCAAAAATTGCCTAAATATAGCTCAAAAAACAAACCAAGGACTTGACTTTTTATCTACACGAGAGTTTGATTTAGCATAACATACATAATTATTATACAATAAAAATTATATGTAGCAATAAACAAATTTTACTGGAGAAGATTTAAAATAATACGAAGCTAGAAAAATAGTTGATTAATTATTTACTATACACATAGGAAAATTAAATTAAATTTGCAAATCCTATAAGTACTGAATGTGCCAAGACACCTCTGCCTTGGCATCGAGACCGTCATGTACAAATCCAAAATGTAAATAAACAATTAGCATCGGAAGCTGTTCCTGTACATACATGTATGTGTCGAAAAGGTGGAAAACCAAAAATCTCTTGAAGATGTACTTGAATGTGAAAAAATCTTGATTTTTTTACACGAGAAGACAAAAATTACTGTACATAGATTATTGCCAAAAGAGATGACTGAAAATTAATTAGCCTCACAGTGAAAATCACTTTTCTCTGATGAAAAGATAAGCATATATCTGTCTAATCAGGTCTATCTTAACTAGGGAATATTGTTCCTGAAACACTGCACCAAAACAATTTTCCCAGTTTAGTCATATCATGGGGAAACATATGTTTCATAAGCAAAACTGGCATTAGGGAAGCTAAATTTTTTTTTTGATAATTAACTCATTTCCAAGAACCAAAGCATGTTTTTCACGCCGCTAAACTGGGAAAAAAACCTATTTACACTACAATCTTTCCTAGATGAACCAGATCCTAAGGTTGCATCTGGATGTAAAGGCACTGAATTAAAACCTAGGGAATACAAGTCATGCACAAAAGACCTCTCCATTATTTACAAACAACCCACGACAGATAGACATGAATAACTATGCAAGTTAAAAATTATTACAGTCTCAAATGGTGCATATTATTTGTACCTTTTATGTAATACAAGTACAAAATGACTTCCCAAACGTTCTTGTCTTATAAACAAGGTAGATAAATAAACCAATTATTTAAGTAATAATCACACTAGCAGTATGGGTACACAAAGCTATCTGTGCCTAGTACATGTAAGCTTTTGAATATGCCGACTATAGCGCGACACGTACATTGTGGTTAAGAAAAGTCTTGCTTCAAGTGGTCGTAAAATCCACACAAAATAATTTTTTAAGCCATATCTACCCCTCCACTCGTAAAGAAATGTCTCCATGAGCTTTTTCAAGGTATATTAAAACACAGAACTTTATACTTGCCGGCAGAAGATAAAAGATCTGTTTTGGTCTCCAAGGCTCTCTTCCCTCCTTTTCGTCGAATGCCTGCAACAAGTCAAGCGCAGTAAATTAGTTAAGTCAACACCAGAACGCTAGATTTTAACAGCAAAAATGCACGCCGCTTACTTAGAAGTCTGCTAGTTTTTCCTAAATCTTGACCCATTATTTTAAGACATTCGTAGCTGCCAAAATTCAGCAAGAATCTTCTCAAAATTAACAGGTGAACGAGGTGAACCACATGCATCCACTGCGCATGGCGCCGCTTTGTTTTGAAAGGACCGCTGGACGGCAGATGTTCGTTTTGTTCTCAGAACCGCAGAAAAGGGCCTTCACTGTGTGTACCGGACACAGATGACGTAAAATAATCGTAACAAAACACAACAAACAATGCTGACAATGATCATCCTCTCTTGTAATGAGTAGCCTGCAGAACAGGCGGTTTTTTTTTGCGGGTCGCAAAACAATGGTTAAACCAGGAACTGGGGAACACCGGAACACCGGAACACCATGGAACTTCGGAACACTCGGAACGCCACGGAACACCGGAACACCCGGAACACCACGGAACACCCGGAACACCACAGAACACCGAAACACCGGAACACGGGAACACAGGAACACAGGAACACCACGGAACACCACGGAACACCACAGGACACCCTTACAGCAAGGCGCCCAAAAGTTTGACCACTTTTAATTTATTCACATTCTTTCGTGCAGATTTAATCCAATCAAAAGCCGTGGATAGCTTGCAGTTGACTTCTGATTGGATTAAATCTGCACGAAAGAATGTGAATAAATTAAAAGTGGTCACACTTTTGGGCGCCTTGCTGTAAAGACCGGAATGTTATAGGAATTTTGACGGTATTTCAGCGGCATATACTAAAACCGGAAACGAAATGATTAGCAAAACCTTTGAAAGTGTAACTCGCCTAAAGGGCTTTAACCCAACTCTAGGAACACAGAGAAGTCACAATAATGCAAAACAACCAAATATAAGCCAGTTAAATTTCAACTTTTTTCCACATGTAGTATAAAGAGCAATTTTCAAATCATTCTAATACATTGCCATACGGCTGAAAACGTAACGCAATAGCCACCATCAACATGTCACGTTGATTGATTACAACGTCTGGGTGGCCTGTGCTTTGGCTTGGAATTTTGTCGTTAAAGGCTGCTCATTTAATAATAATAATAATAATAATAATAATAATAATAATAATAATAATAATAATAATAATAATAATAATAATAATAATAAAAACATTTATTTAACCTCGGGTTGATGGGGCTGATTAGGCCCCTAGCAAAAGTATGCTAATGTACTGTTGAGTTATCGCGTGATATATTTTAGATTTTGGCCTGATTTGGATTCTGACGCAATAAATATACCTATTCCGTACCGTTCTAATGAAATCAGAATCAAAATTCCAGGCTTCGGGTCTGACAATACCTGTGCCAATTCTATACTTTTAGCATATTACTCACCATTGACGACTTGCTTTAGATGCGTGAACCTTGATGGATGTCCTGACTCAGGATCGTGGTATTCGTCGGTCGTATCACTTCTACGGCTCGTCTCCGGACTTTTTCCTGGCAGCATATTTAGACTATCCTCTCCTGAATTCGGTGAATGGGAATGCTTAGCTACTGCAGAGTGGAGAAAACAGAATACAATTTGCTGCATAAAGGACCTACTGCTAAAAGGAGGAGAAAATTACAAAAAGAATCAACGTCCTTATCACAGTTTCTGGAGCCTTGCTAAATTTAGAAACAAAACGGGTGTCTGACTGACTGCTTTGCAAATTAGTTAATCTTTCAACAAACAATGTCCAATTTAATTAATAAGATCTTTTTCCCTACTAGAACGTCAAAGTGGCCATAATCGTGAGAATAATTCCTTTCTTTCTTTCTCTTTTTCTTTCTTTCTTTCTTTCTTTCTTTCTCTTTTTCTAAACGCAATATTGTACATATTTCTATGGATTATCGGTGCAGTAAGCCACTTGGGATGTTAGAAAACACTTGAAAAATGCCGAAAAGAGATTCCATGCAAATGACAGCCATTTTGGTTTTTGAATTTCTCGCGCGCCGCCGTTTTGGATTTGATGACGTTACATTGTCTGTATTTCCAACAGTCATAACAACTTGATCTAACAACGGAAGTCTCTTGTTATTACAACTAGACATATATATATATATGATCATATGATCATATATATATATATATATATATGATCATATGTTTGTACTTAATTAAAATTTATATTCGTGCTTATAAACAAAGGAAAGAAAGCGTGCTTTCTAGCAAAACTACGTCTCTTAAATTTGGTCAGTAAACATTCTTGCTGGTCAGTTTTAAGTTTGCAATTCACAAATTTTCAGAATGTAAGTCTAACGGAAATTATTTGATCTTGGATCCCCGTGCCCGTACCAACATACTTTTCGACTTGTTTGTCAACCCACAGTACGAAAACTGAAAATTAAGCTGGCGTAATGGCAAGTTAAAGCTAGTGTAAAGTTATAATCTACGCTACATTTACACTGATTTAAGTAAAGCTTTATGCTGTATGTACCTGTTTGCGAATGGTCAGCTGCTTGGTTGTTTAGTAGTGATTAAGAATTAGTTTGTTGTGATTCTTCAGTTCCCCTTACGATGGTTGAATCATTTTTCACATATTATTATAGTTGAATGACGCAGAGAATATGATACTATTGTAATATCACGACAAAGTGTCATTGCTATTTACGGCAGCTCAGATAATTGAATTTGTGACTAGTTCCATTAGAACAAATTTTGCAATTCATGACAGGTGTAGTACAAAACATGGCAACTGTCATTGCAGTTTACGACAATTTTATTTATATTGTCAGGAGCCAGAATCGATTTTATTTCTGATATTACCAAACGCGACGTCATTACGTTTCACTTCTGCAGAGTTGCAGTGGAAAATATTCACGGCTATATGTACTCGGCAAAGATAGAAGTAGAAATGGTAATGGTTTCATGACCCAAATTTGATATAAATTCAAATGCAATGAACGGTACATGTATAATTACGAATACTGATCGGACGTCAGCGTTATATAAAGGCGAAACTGGCAGCAGCTGTCAGCAGTCCATTTTAATCTCACTTTTACCCACCCAGGCCTCGTCAATGTTTATATTAACGATATGATCACTAGCACTGTGGACTGTTCAAAGCCCTCTTTTTTCGTGTATTTTGAACTCGCGAGAGAACTGGACACCAGTGCAAAAACGGGAGGCGCGAAGGGGTGGTCCCCTCCCCCAAACTCTCATGCTCCGCCGCTCGCTGTTTCTCTCGCGTTATTCTGCGTTGAAAAATAAAGAGGCTATGAACAGTCCACTAACCTAGGGACTATGTCCCATACTTTTTTCGAACAGTTCAGTGGACACACGGTTTTAACGTTCCCCTAGCAGTTAATACGAAGATGGTGTAAGAGACCGGGCGGCAGACCAAAATGGTTTAACGTCGCACCCTCCGGGCTGACAGTTTCTTTCGCTATCCCAGTCATCGTGTTCCTCGTACCTGATCATGATCTTCTCCTGATAAGAAGTGATCAAAAACTGATTTCTCTTAGCAAAATGGGAGAAGTTGAGTGTCGGCCGTCAGTAGGAGAAGTTTTATACTGACTGGACTTTATAAGATAACGGTTATGTACATGTTTTGTAGCTGACACGAATAAAGAGATACGAAAAGATCACACCTGAGGTATTTAACCGAAAAATAAACACTTTAATTTTTATAGACAACGTGCACGGCGTCTGACTGTCGTTTATCTTGTCTCAGGCAGGTGGGGGGGGGGGGGGGGGAGGGATTATTGGAGGTCGAAATGGAGGACATAGCGTCCAGACTATTTCGTGGCCTCTCGCGACCAGCTTCTTTTGCCGTTGTGTTGTCACGTTCTTGAAGCAACCATACAGCAACAGACAAAAGCTAAGTCGACATGATATGTGAATGATATTTTATCAAAGCAAAACAAAAAGTATCATTGATTTTTAGCATCTTGTCACTCTCACGATTTTCCGTATCAATCACGTTTTTACTGAGATACAATTAATAGCTAGTGTTCACCTTCAATAGAATTGTTTTGAAAATGCAGAAATGCAGAAAAGCAATTGTTTTGTCTTTTCAACAAAATTCTTAATGTTTTTCAATATGGGCGAATCACAGAAAGCCTAGAAATTCAGCTGAATAGCAACCGAAAAGCTGTTTTTTCTTGATCCTGACAAAAGCAGACTGAAATATTTAAATTCTGGAATATTTGACAAAGGCAAACTTTTTCTTACAGCCTCAATACATAAATACAAATGCGTCATAACAAAAATGTTGAAGATATCATTGCCTAAACTGTGGCTCAAAATCTCGTTCCTCAAACAGCTTTGACCGAAGGAGCGCATCACCAAGATTTTTAAGCAGAAGGCAATAACTGCGTTAGCATGTAAAAAGATGTTGAAAAAATATATACGAAAAGTCATTTGAAAGAATTATTCATCACTAAAATTTCTATTTACATACAGGTGACTTAATATAAATATGCGACCCTTTCTTCACTTGTAAGATATAAGAATCCTTAAATATAACATTGTTGTCGAAAACGACATTAAATCTCTTTCCTGCTACAAAGACATTATGACAGGAAACCATATCTCAACACAAATACGAATCGGCAAAACAAAGGCGCACAAAGGGAGAAAACATTTTGCACTTATAGAATTCTTTTTGTTATTCGCTAGGTACAAACTCGGCAATTAGGCAACTGTCAAACATCATACACTCAAGACCTTGCTCTTGAATGTGAGATTTTAAGGGATTACCTAAAAAGATTTCGCTTCGAAGCGTGCCTATTAAAAATTTGTGCGAGTTTTATTATTTTGATATTTTCCACTCATAAAATGCCATTTTGTGAGAAGTAAGCCGGACCTTGACTACATTTCCCAGTAATAAACTGTAACGTCATTGTAAACACGCAAGATCGTGCAAATTCGCTTGACATCAACAACCGCGCGCAGAGCACGTCAGAAATCAACATTATGCGTGCGTTCGGTGTATGTGTCTACACGGCGTACGCTTCAAAAGCTTACCTTGAAACATTGTTTTGTTGGAGCTTTCAGCGCCACCCATGCTGTCCCATGATGTCGAGCTGTCTTGCTAATAACTAGTCCAGCTCCTATCAATGTTTTGCTGCTTTTATGTTATAATATAATTCCGCCAGAACACTCTCGGAATCGAATGAATAATTAACAACCTTAGGGCAGGTACTCACAAGAAGATTTTTACATAATTATCCTGCCATGATGTGAAACCATGGCAACTGACCCCGTGTTAATAACACGGCTGAGGTTTCAAAGAATTCCTCACAATTTAAGCAGGATTCGTGCTGAGAGTACTATCAAATTAGAACCTCAAAATCTTTGTGCACGAGGGATCACGTACTCAGGTTAAGTTTGAAAACAGCAGGTCTGAAATATGTTTTATTCACCAAGCCATTCGAAAAACTCATCTTTTCTTGTAGTCTGGCAGAATTACAATTTTTTTATAGTCTGGCAGAATTACTAATTTTTTGCGACACTTCTGTGCTACTATAGCTATTCCAAACCCGTTTCTGTCTTCAATTCCCTTTTATACTTTAAAAAAAAATCTTTGAATTTTTTTCTTGCAATATCAAGACATCGTTATTGACAGACAGCTGCCGGACAAGAATAAAGAAAAATCAACAACCAGAGGATAAAATTGAATCAGAACTTATGTTAGAAGATCTAAACTACAATCAGTAAAAACTTAAAAGAATATATCATCCGAGTAGAACCTTAAAATATTTTTTTACACAACAAACAGCATTCACTTAGCAATTCTTAGTTGCTGGCAATAGTAAACTTTTCTCTCTTTTATTTCCCGCAGTTCGCTCTGCCTACTTTGACTGTATTGTTGAGCCACTTTGTGTGTTTTCAAAGTATTGGATAGCCTGAAATCCAGGCTTTTATTGGAGCAAATAATTTTGTTGATAAAGATAAAGAAACCTATTATACAATCTCAAACCAAGGTTCTGATTTCTGATTTTTTCTTGCATTGACCTGATCAGTTCTAATTTATCTTTGAATCCCGGACAACAAATATACTGATATATCGAAATTACTATCTCACATTGGTCAATGTAATAAGTGTCTTGCGAATCGAAGTCTCTTTTCAGAACTCCGCTTAAGGCTTGAAGAAAATTATCTCGTAACGATCACATTATCCATTATGAAGCTTTTTAGCCGTAATACGGTATGGATTTCAATGCGTTTTACGATCTATCGTAAGGCTGACTTTAAATCTAAACCGTGACCTCAAAACCTCAAATTTAAAACAATGTCAGGCTCAATTGATGTCGAGGGAAAGAGATAAAAAGATTTGCGGAAGCACGGATTCGCAACTGATTCAAAGAAGAACAAACCTCAAATTAATTAAGTCTTCGTGAAAGATGAATGCTATTATAAATTTTAAAAAGTACATAAACTTTGCAATTAATATAATCGAATCCAGTATATGGAATTAGATACTGACCGTATAATTACACCAAAACACACCAGTTACTCATATTTCGACGCAAAAATATATTCCATTCATATGTAGGTTACGGTAGTTAAAATTCTCAGATACTGGCTAGCGTACGTAAAACTCTTTACCGACCTTGATGAAAATGTCTTTCCTGTTAGGGGACGGGCAATTCTCCAAAATCTTCATCAAGTATCACACATTGCTGAGAACGACATAATCTGAATTTTTTTGGCAATTTACAACTTGAAAGCACATCATCATTTACGTCACAATAAGGGTATTATTGGAAGCGTTATATCTGATTACTGGGTCATTTAAAGCTGGTGTTAAGGTACCTTTTTCTCAGGAGCTTCCGATCCTAACCCCCTGAACTGAAGTCAAACCGTGTGACCTGATGGTTACGGATTCAAAAGTCAAGATAATTTTGTACGTTAAATTGCAAAGTTTATTTACGCTTTATACATGCAGTTTGATTTGGGTGTATTAGCTTGAGAAATATTGGTCACTAACAACGGGAAGACAAACAACTTGATGCACTTTGCATAGATCTGAAGTTTATTTGTAATAAATAACATGCATAAATAACACTGTCATGTGTCAATTTGTTTGCAAATTACAATAAATTAGTCATTTCATATTACATATAAATTACCGTATACAATATTTGAATAAATGTCTATCAATAAATAAAATATATTTCCTTCTGAAATAGCATATATTAAAATCTCGAAAAATCAGCAACATTACATAGCTACTATGAAACTGTATATAAAAAAAGCAAACAAAAGATAATAACTAAACACTATAAAAGCTATCACAATGAATGGGTTATTCGAAGTTCATATCCATTGGTGGTATCATGATCAAGCTTTTATTTCTCCATTTACAGACTACGTTTCATTTTCAACAAATCTATGAGCATTTGATTGGCTACCGCATACAAGTCACTAAGAACACACTGTGAAATATGGCATGCCACTGCATCGAGGGACTGGGGCCGAACTGGTGTAAAGGAATGCTGCTGACCAGCTGTAGTGCTGAGCGCCGGGAGGCCATTGAGTTTTCGATCCTGAAATGAACGAAGAAGGAGGAAAGTGTAAATATGTAAATGGATAAGTAAGATAACCTCAATTTGTACATTTCAATACTTAACAACAACTTAAGTGAGACAACAACGTAACGCCTCCCTCTCCCCTCCGCCGCCGGAAATTAACAGCACTGTTTTATTATATTTTAAATGGCAAGTGGCATCTATCTGTCTCAAACACAAATTGCAAATTGGTAGGAAAAAATGGACGTACCCTATTTACTGCTTTTATGATCAAGCCTTTTAATGTGTTCTGCATAAAGTCTTCCAAAGACTTCAAATATGCGGGTGTTGTGGTAACTTTCTGTGCACGTGACAGTTCAGCCATTGATTGTGTAAGCTCTTGGCTGTAGCCGAGAGTAGCTCTTCGGTAAAATTCAAGGAGGTTGCTTCTCTGCAAAATATTAAAGACAAAAACATAGTTATTTTTTGTGTAAATGTTTAATGCAGGAGGTATTGTATTGTAGTTAGCTTTGCCAAATGAGAAAGTTGAGATGAAAACCCTAAGAGGGCCACAAATTTGTTAGTTGAAAAACTATTACGTGTCACCCTCGTTAAGATTGATTGATTGATTGATTGATTGATTGATTGATTGATTGATTTATTGATTTATTGATAACATAATAGCAACGTAGTGTAATGGGGTCATAGAATCCAAATCTTACCGATGTATTTGTCCAACTGGATGAAGTTAAGTTCATGTCCGCCATCACCGCAGAAATCAACGAGTTACAGGTTGGGTTACATGAATCAGTGACGTTGAACTGAAAATTCTGAAAAAAAAAAAAAACACAACAGTGTCAATCATTTGCGTCGATTTTTGTGCCGACTTTATCAATTATTGCTTACTGTATACAGGATTGTGAAGCTTCGATTCTGTTGAAAATTGTGCCTTTTTAGTCAAAATTTTCGCCGAACAACAATTTTTTCGCTTTGATTCTCTGAGCGAGGGCTCATTACTATGTGTCTATAAATTTGAGTTCCATTGCGGGAGTCAAATAGCTATTATGGGATGCCCAAGGGGCAAATAATATCAAACATCCCATGATATCTTTCAAAACAATAGAAATCAAAATGGCCACCGTATCGGTAAAAAGGTCTATTAATATTTGATAAAAACAAAAAATACCGATAACCAATTTTATAAAAAAGATATTAAACAATTACCAAACAAACTACTTGGAATTTTTTTTGTTTCGATTTTTAACAGCGTCGGATCACTGATGGAATTTATCATAGTTAGGTTTGCCAAATAAGAAAGTTGAGATGAAAGCAAAAACCCTGAAAGCTGGGATGGAAAAAATTCAGTGTAGCTTGTGTCATTAACAGATTTCATGTAATATCTTTCTCCTTTTATAACCAGGCTTGAAGAAGGAATGCTCATTTTGCAAAAAAATAATCAAGTTTTTTTCAAGTTTTTCGTTCTAAGTGCGTTTTAATTTTCTTAGTCATTACCATCCTTGTTTATTTTCGGTTTATTGTCAATTAGTTGATGTTTTTCTATATTAGAAAAAAAACTATTATTTTGAAGTTAACTTTAATATTTGAAAGTAATGCTGTTTGTTCATGCACTTTACTCACCGTGTAGTTTAAAGCTCTAGATGTCAAGCCAGCCAGAAGACGTGACGAGTCAAACAGTGCGACGATAGTTTTTCGTAAATCCCGACGGAGCCCGGCCCTTCCAGAGCATCGAGCCCCACGAGGACAGCCGGCTTGCACAGGGGTGTTATGAAACATAGCCAAGAGAAGAAATATAGCATAAAAGATTGGGAAACATTTTGTTGAAGGACCTGCAAAATTGAAATAGCATTAAAAATTAAGTATTTTGGATTGTAAAAATGAGGTTTAGATCCTGTTAGTAGCTAAAATAATATGAACCTCTGCTAAATTTTAAAACTGTGCGTGGTTCTCCTAGCTTTTCTGTCTTTAGAACGGAATGGGAGGGGATAAGTTTATCAAGTTTTTGCGGCCTATATTCTCAAAAGTGTTTAGACTGAAACATTAAACTTAGTACAGTGCATTGGCGGATCAATGGCAGAGAGGGTCGAGCCAATTCCCCCCTCCTTCTCTGTTTGTTAAAAAATATAATGCCCAAACAGTCCGGCGAAATAATATGGCCTCACATTTTTATAACAAAAGATCCACTTTCCTCTGCTGCATGCCTGCACCTTATTTTTAAGCGAAAATTAGGCCCCCCCCCCCCCACTTTTAGAGTATTTCTCGATCCGCTCCTGAAGTGATCACATGCATTTTAACGTCAATGTATTTTTAATTATGGCATCACTTGTGAAAAATGTACCATCTTGAACTTTTTGTGTTCGTACTTTAAAATTTTAAACAAGACGCTTGAACATTTTGTTGACTTCAAACGAAATACTAAAATCCTTCTATCACCCGCCAAATTAACAAAAAAATAATAATAGATTTCTTTCTGCGAAAAGGGTAAATCATAATTTTGGTTGAAGCTGAAGGCGTTGTCAAGTTTTCAGAACTCTTTTGTCATCAATTTAAACAGGTTTTAGTATGTATCAGTTGTTTTTTGACGTTTTGTAATTCTTCGGTGTAAAAAGAAAAAAAAATTAAATAAACAAAATAAACTCAATGTCTAAGTGCACCATATTTACATTTACCCAGAGCCTTACGGTCACTTGATCATTTAATGTGCGGAATTTTAGAACTGCCAAAGATTAAAATTTAGTGATTGAGTTTATTGCAAAGAGTAATAAAAATTTCATGTAAATCATTATCAGTTTCACAAAAAGGCGCACTAGGACGGTCACAAAAGATGTAGAAACATTTGAAAGCCTGTTCAGCAACGAACACGTTATAGTTTACTGAGAAAAAGCTTGGTGTTAGACAAAATAACCAAAGGTGGAGTTGAACAATATTTGACTATTGGTTAAAGAAAAGTAAATACATAGTTATTATTACAAACACTGCCTATAGATTAACATGTCAGCCGGTATCTAATCATACAATGAAAACAAAAGATAATACAGTTATTGATAACACTACTTGAACCACACTTACTTGACATATTGTGATTGTTCCACTTCTTTTCTCAACTTGTAAATTCTCGTGTTGTTCACTTTGAGGTTGTAGATTTGAATGGCGAATCTTAGAAGTTTCCATCTTTATATACGTATCTAAAGGTTCCTGCTTCGTCAGCTCAGGGTCTAATTTAAGATTTTTAGTTAGGTTTCTTTCCCGACTCTACAAGATGCAATGCAAGGTTGCGGAATTTTTTCATCCGCTGTACAGTCTAATTTAAGTTTTCTATAGTCATTTCAACAGGTGGCAAAAAAATATAAAATCCCTTAACCATTTCATTCTAATTTTGATAATTTTTGACAAATATACCTGAAATTTAATTGATTTTAATAGATCCCAGTCAATATACAAGCAAATTTTAGAAACCTTATTGACAATGACTTGTTAGTTTACGTTTTGGTATTCTTTTATATTTTGAAACATTAATCCTGTCAATGTTTACTTATCCGGGTTTAAAAATTGTTATTAATTTTTGATGTAGCTAAACATGAATTTAATAACATATCTCCCACTGTTTTATCATAGATCCGCTGCTGGAATTTTAGGCGGGGTTCTTCCGATTACCATCAATTCAACAATAGATCTGATAACTCTTGCTGGCCTGCCTGTGTTGAATGAAATGAGTAGCAGCGTTACGCGCCATTTGCGTTTATTTGTGAGCACAAACTTGCGAGAAAATGTGATTTTCGTTGGGACATTGAAGGCAAAAAGACGCAGCAGAATGGCTTTCCCTCGATCAGAAGGAAAAACCTTCCGGTCAAAGTTTTGTTCGTTGTCATAGCTAAATTTACATCCATGATAGCTTTGAAGGTAGGTAAGGTGCGACTCTACTAGTTTTAAAACAATTCCAACATCCTGTACTCTTCAATATTTCTTCTATTTTTAAGGATTTCATGATTCAAGATAGGCTTTGTCACGTTTCAATTTAACTAGGCGAAGAACGAACACAAATCATTATCATACGTGTGGAGTATTCATAATATGTTTTGTTTGCTTCCTTATTCGACGAGAGTCGAAGCAAAACAAATTTTGACAAACCGTTAGTACAACATTCAAGTCTTCCATCATTTACTTTAGTCAATTTTTACGTTTGTATTTTCCATTTGGAGAAAGTCTCAGTCGCTTCAGTTACGAGCCGTGTTATTGATATTTCATGCACGCACATTCAATTCAAAGCCTCCAGGTTCAAGGATGTTATGGGCGAACAAAACCTTCTTCTTGCTGTTGGTTATTCACTACATGTACTTGAATTTAATTTTTGTGAGGCTGGGAATGTAAGGTCATATAGGGAGGGTAAACATAGGAAGAAGCTGTCTACACTGAAGATGGAAACAAAATTTGATCGCTTGTGAGCTAAACAAAAACTTTGAGTTTCAATATACAATTAGGTTGAGGTCGGCCAAGAGAAAATAAGGTCCCCTTATATTCTCTTTGGTCGGATGAATGTTCACTCTTTGGTTTCCCGGCGAGATCGATATTGTAAATGCCTGATCATGAACATGTTTGCTAGTCTAGTATAAGCTCAGTACCCTTATTATGATGTACAGTAATGAATGGTGAAGAATGACAAATCATCAGCGACAATTGAAGCAAAGTAGTTCGTTCAGTTATAATGTGTGCAACACACAGTGTGACGATTAGAGTCTTTTTTTCCGTGGACTGGTCTGATCTGATAAAAGATGCACGACTATGTTTTGTCGTAATTTTAGTTACAGTAAAGAACCTGTATGGAATTGTTTATTTTATGGAGAACACCGAATATAACCGAATATAACAAAATCTAGCTAGTTTCTTGGATTAACTCTGACGTATTTATGCACTTCACTTTAATTATTATCTTACATTATATCGCCAGCTCCCTACACAAGCACGCGTACGGTCTTTTGTATTTTTTAACTGCCAAATTAATTCTTGATTTTGGAAAGTGTCCAAGTCAATATGAGCAATTGGAAAAAAAACATTCGTGATTATATTAACACGTAATAGAGCTATAGTAGAATAATCCTTAGACCCTTAACACGCCCAAGTTAAACGTGATTGAATAATATATAATTTCCTCGACGAATTATTGAGTTATACTGAAGTATTTTAACAAGTTCAGTATTCAGTTTTTCGCGCTCATTAGGTGAAAAGGTTTGATTAAGTTGACGATGGCTTTGGAATCACGCAATCGTCTTGCGCGGCCAGAGGGACTTAACCCGTGTAATGCGCTTACACAATTGCTTTCCTCATATTGGTGCGTACTCTTAAGTTGCTATTGGCTTTTGTAGTTCACTTAGCAGTTGCTAACTGGACTTAATAAGCTTAAGAGGAAATCCGCCAGGACTTCGAGTAGTTATTGGACAAAATTATGTACCAAAACTATTTACACCTGATTGCAAGCTTTTGTGTTACTGCTTCAAATATCTTATCGAAAGAAATCTTTTCTAACAACACCAAACATCGAAAACAAAGTTCGAAGTTCCACTGAATTCCCATGAATCGCTTAAAAGATGTGAGCTTTTGCCCATAGCTTGTGAACTTTGGATATCATTTTCTCAGACTCTGATAAGAAATTGTTGTACCAGAATTTTTTCCGCCTTATTGCCAACTTTTTTGTTACTGCTTCAAATATCTTATCAAAAGAAATCTTTTCTAACAACACCAAACATCGAAAACAAAGTTCGAAGTTTCACTGTATTCCACTGAATCGCTTAAGACGAATTTACAAAATGGCTACACGTGAGATTTTGCCTATAGCTTGTGAACTTTGAAATTCATTTTCTCAGACTCTGATAAGAAATTGTTGTTGGTGTTATCAGGGATAATTACTTACATCTTTACCTTTTACTAAGGGTAGGAAATAACGCAATAGGATTTAAATTATTCTGGTACTTGATTTTTGTCCAACTTTAATAAATGTTACTCGACTTCCTAGTGGATTCCGTCTTAAGTTTTGTTATGAATGCAGTAGATGGCGTAATCGGCCTCTGTATTCAATGTAACCAGGATTTCAGACCAGACGGGCTAGCACAATTCAATCTTGCATATTCGACACCATTAAAGAACAGCTCAATAATATACCACATATATGAAATCTTTAGATAATAATTAAATTGTGGTACACTAAGAACTTAGAACGCAACTGCAGGGAAAATTAAATAAAAGTACTTTGTTCAGTTATAAAGTATGCAACACACGGTGTCGATTGGAGTCTTCATCTCCATGGAGGTCTTATCTGATAAAAGATACAATGGCCATGTTTTGTCGTACTTTCAGCGACAGTGAAGAACCTGCATGGAATGTTTATTTTATGGAGAACACCGAAATTAACGCGGGCTAGCCTATCCCTCTCCTCTCACTTCCATATACTATCGTTTCACTTCCACATACTTTCATACCAGAAATGCCAAACGTTACAGCCTTATCTTCAAATCAGCTACCAAATACATATACAGGAGAGTGAATGACTAAGCTTTCCCTCACAATATCTCTAGTGTAACAATGACTATATCATGTTACACTCGATAAAATCCGGGGAGGAATGGAGGTGACATCTTATATCAGTGGTGAGATTGAATTTTAAACCTTCCCTTGCCGCAGCCCAACACACTGAAATCAAACCACTAGTTCGCTAGACCCGACGGTTACAATGAAAAGTCAATTAACACGTCGAGAAGGTCAATTTCAAACATTAAATGGCAAAGTATACAGTCACACCTCTCTAGGGTATGAGCTGATCTCGTAATATGGAAGTGTCCGTATTATAGAAGTAGACTTGATTATATAAATAGACCATTTTACAGTTCTGTGAAATGTAACAAAGCCTCTGTGTATGAAAGCGAGGTTTGGGTTGGCCTTGTGATGACAGAGATTAGCAAATAGTTAACATAATAACAGGATAATTTACAATTGAAAAAGCAAGTTTTGTATGACAGCAAATTCACCTCTAGCTTCGCTTCTTCTCAAAGGCCTGATCACTGAGCACAGAACTGTAAAATGGCCTATTCCGGTTTCCCTGGGACTAAAATAAACGGTTGGTAATATAGAGGCATCTGTATTATACGGTGTCCGTAAGGAAAGGTTCGACTCTATTTAGGTTTACATGCACTTTGATTTTGATTTCAGTGGAGTATTAGCTTGAGATAAACTGTTCGCTGCACGATGAGATGAAAAATGACTCACACGAAGTTGGTGTTCTTTGCAAAGATTTGAATTTTATTTGCAATAAATACTTGGGAATAACATCCTCATGTAAATAACATTGTAATACAGAAATTCCTTTTTGTGCCTATCAGTGTCCGCAAATAACATTGAACTTTTCATTTTATATTACAACTGTAAATATAATGTTATACAACATTTGGATTAATTTATAAAATTTTTCCTTCTAAAATAGTATTAGGAAGATCACATAGCTACTATGCAACTGTATATCAGCTCTTTAAAACTAAAGCAAACCAAAAATATTGCCTTAAAACTATAAAAAGCTATAACAATATATGACTTATTCGAAGTTAATATCCATTGGCAGTATCGTGATCAAGGTTTCATTTCTGCATTTACAGACTACTTTTCATTCTCAGTAAATCTATGAGCATTTGATTGGCTACTGCGTACAAGTCGCTTAAAACACACTGTGAAATATGGCATGCCACTGCATCAAGGGACTGGGGCCGAACTGGTGTAAAGGAATGCTGCTGACCAACAGTAGTGCTGAGCGCTGGGAGTCCATTGAGCTTTCGATCCTGAAATGAAAGAAAAAGGAGGAAAGTGTAAATTTGTAAACAGCTAAGTAAGGTAACCTCCATTTGTACATTTCTGAATTAGAAAATATTGGCATCAGTTCTAGTCTGAGCTGAACTTGACCGCGGTGAAACGATAAAAACTTACAAAAAAAACAAAAACAAAAAAACAAGGGAAGTGCTTCAAAGATAAGAATCTAGTTCTCACTGTTCAAAATTCTGATGGTTTACCAACTTTCTTGGTGTTTTACTAAAAAAAGTTCTTCGTGTTTGCAAACTGGGAATTGCAAAATTGTCGGCGCCATTTGTCAAAGCAATTTGGCTCGGATGCGTAGCATTTAAAAATAACAATACTCGTTATATTTGAGGGAATGGAAATGTAGTTACACTAAGGAACTATTTTATCTATCCTTGCTCATACGATCACTTCAATATGAACGAAATTCCCCGAAAAAGAAAGAAAAACTGCCTGAGACGTTTAACCGCGGTAAAGTCCTGAACAACTGGTAAGCCCTTAGCAAGACGACGAGCATCCCCGTCCATTTCAAATGGAAGTTATCGCCTCCCCCTCCCCCAGAAATTAACAGCACCGTTTAATTATATATTAAATGGCAGGTGGCATTCATCTGTCTCACACACAAACTGCAAATTGGTAGGAAAAAATGGACGTACCCTATTTACTGCCTTTAAGACCAAGCCTTTTAATGTGTTCTTCATAAAGTCTTCCAAAGACTTCAAATATGCAGGAGATGTTGTCACCTTCTGTACACGGGACAGTTCGGCCATTGATTGTGTAAGTTCTTGGCTGTAGCCGAGAGTAGCTCTTCTGTAAAATTCCAGGAGGTTGCTTCTCTAGAAAATATTAGAGACAAAAACATAGTTATTTTATGTGTAAATGTTTTAATACAGGAAGTTGTGTATTCTTGGTTGTGGAGAAAGTTGAGATAAAAACTTAAAAAAAGAGTCGCAAAATAGTGTAACAGGATCATTAGAATCCAAGTCTTACCGATGTATTGGTCCAACTTGATGAAGTTAAGTTCATGTCCGCCATTACCGCAGAAATCAACGAGTTACAGGTTGGGTTACATGAATCAGTGACGTTGAATTCAAAATTCTGAAATAAGAAAAAACATTAACAGTGTCAATGATTTGTATCAATTTTTGTGCCGACATAATCAATTATTGTTCACAGTATACAGGATTATGTAGCTTCAATTCTGTTGAATCTTGTTGCCGTCTTTTATTCTTTGACTGAACACTCACTGTTATGTGTCTATATATTTGAGTTCTATTGCGGGAGTCAAATAGCAATTATGGGATGCCCAAGGGACAAATAATATAAAAATTGCCCCCTTAGCATCCCATAATGTCTTTCAAAGCAATAGAAATGACAATTGCCGCCGTGTCGGTAAAAAGGTCTATAAGTGTTTGATAGAAGCCAAAGTTATCGATAGCCAATTTTATAAATAAATATTATTTTATAATCAATTACTGACAAAACTACTTGGAATCTCTTTTGTATCGATTTTTAACAACGTCAGATCACTGATGGATTCATCATAGTTTTGTTTGCCAAATAAGAATGTTAAATCAAAAAAGAGAAAGCTGGGATGGAGTAGCTTTGTCTAACAGATAAAAATCTTTCTCCTTTCACAACCAGGCTTGAAGAAGGAATGACAACCAGGCTTGAAGAAGGAATGCTCTTTTTGAAAAAAGATTGGCCAATTTTTTCAATTTTGTTGTTCGTAATTCGTTTTAAACTTTCTTAGTCATTACCATCCTTGTTTATTTTCGGTTTATTGTCAATGAGTTGATGTTTTTCTATGTTAAAAAACTATCATTTTGGGGTTAACTTTAATATTTGAAAGTAATGCTGTTTGTTCATGCACTTTACTCACCGTGTAGGTTAAAGCCCTAGATGTCAAGCCAGCCAGAAGACGTGACGAATCAAACAGTGCGACGATAGTTTTTCGTAAATCCCGACGGAGCCCGGCCCTTCCCGAGCATCGAGCCCCACGAGGACAGCCGGCTTGCACAGGAGTGTCGTGAAACATGGCCAAGAGAAGAAATATAACATAAAAGATTGGGAAACATTTTGTTCGAGGACCTGCGAAATTAAAATAGCATTAAAAATTAAGTATGCAGGACTGTTAAAATAAGGTTTAGATCTTGTTGACAGCTAAATTTTTAAACTGTGCGTGCATGGTTCTCCTATCTTTTCTACCCTAAGACAGGAAGGGAGGAGATCAGTACATCAAGTCTTTGCGGTCTTTAGTTCATCAAGGGAAGAGGGGGTCGAGCCCAATACCCCTCCCCATTCTCTTTTTACTGAAATAATAAGGCCGAAATGATCAAGACATTTTTGCCACAATTTTTTTAGCTAGTAAAGGCCCACGTTCACTCTCACTCGCCCGCCTGCCATTTCTTTTCAGCAAACGTCAGGCCCATTTCACTTCGCCCCTCTCCCTTTGGTGCAATCCTTGATCCACCCTTGCAGTGATCATATGTATTCTAACCTCAATGTAGTCTTAATTATGACGTCACTTGACACAAATGCACTATTCTGAATTTTTTAATAAGACGTATGAGCATCTTGCTATGACTTCCACCGTGTCAAATTAACAGAATGAAACGAAGCTGAGGGTATTGTTAAGTTTTCGGAACTGTTTTGTCATCAATTAGAACTTAAATTAGTATGTTTCTTCAGTGAAAATAAAACAATATATTTAAATAAACAAAATAAACTGAATCTCTGAGTACAATATACTTATTTACACTTTATCCAGAGCCTTTAGGTCACTTGGTCATTTAACGCGCGGAAATTTAAAACTCCGCCAAAGTTTTAAACTTTCAGTTTTATTGAGTTTATCGTCTAGAGTTATAATAATTGCATACAAATTTCACAAAAAGGCGCACTGAAGGTCAGTATAAAATCGCACTCGGACGACCAAACAAAACATGCAGAAAAATGTGAAAACCGTTCAGCAGCAAACAAGTTATCAGTTTACTGAGAAAAAACTTGGTGTTAGACAAAATAACTAAAGTTGGAGTTGAACAATATTTGACTATTGGTTATAGAAAAGTAAATACATAGTTATTATTAAAAACACTGCCTATAGATTAACATGTCAGCTGGTATCTAATCATACAATGAAAACAAAAGATAATACAGTTATTGATAACACTACTTGAATCTCACTTACTTGACATATTGTGATTGTTCCGCTTCTTTTCTCAACTTGTAAATTCTCGTGTTGTTCACTTTGAGGTTGTAGATTTGAATGGTGAATCTTGGAAGTTTCCATCCTTATATACGTATCTAAAGATTCCTGCTTCGTCAGCTCAGGGTCTAATTTAAGATTTTTAGCTAGGTTTCTTTCCCGACTCTACAAGACGCAATGCAAGGTTGCGGAATTTTTCCATCCGCTGTACGGTCTAATTTAAGTTTTCTTCATTCATTTCAACAGGTGGCCCAGCAAATAAAATCCCTTAGCCATTTCATTCTAATTTTGATAATTTTTGACAAATATCTCTAAAATTTAATTTACTCTAATAGATCCCGAGCAATACAATACAAGCCGGAATTTAATATGAAAACTTGTTGACAATGACTTGTTAGTTTATGTTTAGGGATTCCGTATATTTAAGAACAATAAACTTTTCAATCTTAACTCATCCGGGTTAAAACATTGTTATTAATTTTTGATGTAGCTAAACATGAATTTAATAACATATCTCCCACTGTTTTATCATACATCCGCTGCTGGAATTTCAGGCGGGGTTCTTCCGATTACCATCAGTTCAACAATAGATCTGATAACTCTTGCTGCTTGCCTCTGTCGCATAAAATGACTAGCAGCGTTACGCGCCATTAGCGTTAATTTGTGAGCACAAAGTTAACATGAGACAAATTGTGATTTTCGTTGGGACATTGGAGGTAAAAAGATGCAACCAATAGCTAAGGGCTTCCATTCATTTAGGAGGAGAAATCTTCCGGTCAAATTTTTGTTTCTTGTCATAGCTAAATTTACATCCATGATAACTTTGAAGGTAGGTAGTAAAGTGCGAGCAACTCAACTAGTTTGTAACAATTCCAACATCCTGTACTCTTTGATATTTCTTCTATTTTCAAGGTTTTTATATTTTAATTCAAGGTAGCCCTTAAAGTGTTACGTTTCAATTTAGCTAGGTGAAGAACATGACCACAAATCAGTATCATACGTATGCAGTGTTCATATAATCGCATGTTTTGCTTGCTTCCTTACTCGACGATCGAGAGTCGAAGCAAAACAGTTTTTGACAAACCGTTAGTACAACATTCCAGCATACTTTAATCAATTTTTACGCTTGTATTTCTCATTTAGAAAAAGTCTCAGTCGTTTTTACGAGCCGTGTACGTTATCGATATTTCATGCACACCCATTCAATTTAAAGCCAAAAGGGCCAAGGATGCTATGGGCGAACATGACCTTCTCTTCTTGTTGTTTATATACATTGCATGTACTCGAATTTAATTCTCAGAGATCAAGTTTTTCATGCTAGGAACAGAGAGAGAAAATATAAGAAGAAGCTGTCTACCCTGAAGATGGAATCAAAATTCGACCGTACATGAGACAAACAAAAACTTTGAATTTTAATACAGGACATCAGAGACGGGGTTGAGGTCGGCTGAATTTATTAGCTTTGGCTTTTCGGCAAGATTATTAAAGTAAATGTCTGAACGCGTTCGCTAGGGTACAATAAAAAAAATTGAAGTGATAAGAAGTTTGTTCGTTTCCAAATCGAACCATAAAATGAACTACCTAAGTGACGACTACGCCGTTTAGGATAAGCAGGGTTTTGACTGTAGTCCAATTACAGTTGCGATTAAACAAGACTGAGCCTTTGTGTCGGAAAATCTCAGTATAAACTAAGTACTGGTACTATGATGCACAGTAATGAATAGTGAAGATTAACTTCTGAATCATCAGGGACAATTAAATCAAAGTACTTTGATCAGTTATAACGTGTGAACACTGCCAACACTGCAGTTTGTCGATTGGAGTCTTCATCTCCGTGGAGGTCTGATCTGGTAAAAGATGCAACGACCATGTTTTGTCGTACTTTCAGTGAAAGTGAAGAACCTGCATGGAATTGTTTATTTTATGGAGAACACCGAATATAACGCGGGCTAGCCTACGCTACCCCTCTCCTCTCACTTCCGCATACTTTTATACCAGAAATGCCAAATATAACAGCCTTATCTTTAAATCAGCTACCAAATAGGCAGGAGAATGAGTGACTTAGCTTTCCCTAACAATATCTCTTGTTTTCCCATGACTACGTCATGTAACACTCGATAAAAAACCGGGGAGGATTGGATGTGACATCCGTATAGCAGTGGTGAGATTGAATTTAAAACCTTACTTTGCCGCAGCCCAACACACTGAACTCAAACCACTAGGCCCTAAGTCAATTTCAGAGGTTCAATGGTAAAGTGTACACCTCTCTAGGGTTTGAGCTGATTTCGTAATATGGAAGTGTCCGTATTATAGAGGTACAGATTTTACAGTTCAGACTGTGAAATGTAACAAAGCCTCTGTATGTGAAAGCGAGGTTTTGTTTGACCTTGTGATAATAGAGATTAGCAACTAGTAAGCATGATAACAGGATAATTTACAATTAGGGGTATTGAATGGTCTTTGCGAGCATTTGAGCAGAGCGTTTTTCTTAGCGAGCACGAGCATTGACAAAAGCCACTCTTGTGAGCAACGAGCACTTTTGAAAAAGCTACCTCCTCGAAAAACCGAGCTTGCGAGTACTTGTAAAAATATGCGACCACGAGCAAACGAGCACTCACTAATATTTTGCGAGCATTCCGAGCACAAGCCTAATTTTGCAAGCACTGCAAAATTTTGAACGACCATTCATGACTCCTACAATTGAAAAAAGCAAGGTTTGTATGGCAACAAATTCACCTCTAGCCTCGCTTCTGCTCAAAAAAGCCGGATCACTATTAAAGCACAGAACTGAAAAATGGGCTATTCCGGTTTCCCTGGGACTAAAAGAAAGATTTAGCTTGAGATAAACTGATCGCTGCATGATGAGATGACAAATGACTTACACAAAGTTGATGTACTTTGCATAGATTTAAATTTTATTTGCAATAAATACTTGGGAATAACATGCATATATAAATAACATTGTAATACAGAAATTTCTTTTTGTGCCTATTTTGTTTACAAATAACACTGAATTGTTTATATTACATATAATGTTATACAATATTTGGATCAATTTATAAAATATTTCCTTCTGAAATAGTATTAGCAAGATCACATAGCTACTATGAAACTGTATATCAGCTCTTTGAAAAAAGCAAACCAAAAAAAAAACCTAAATACTTCAAAAAGCTATAACAATAATTATATGAGTTATTCGAAGTTAATATCCATTGATGTTATCGTGATCACTGTTTTTCATTTCTGCATTTGCAGACTTCTTTTAATTTTGAAGAAATCTATGAGCATTTGATTGGCTACTGCGTACAAGTCGCTTAAAACACACTGTGAAATATGGCATGCCACTGCATCGAGGGACTGGGGCCGAACCGGTGTAAAGGAATGCTGCTGACCAGCAGTAGTGATGAGCGCCGGGAGTCCATTGAGTTTTCGATCCTGAAATGGAAGAAGAAGGAGGAAAATAATATAAATTTGTAAATAGCTAAGTAAGGTAACCTCCATTTGTGTATTTTAGAACTAAACTATATCCGACTAAGTGCTAGTCTGGCCTGAACAACCTAATATTAGCCTGCGTTGCAGACGAACGAAACCCCGGTATAGACGGACTATACCGGGGTTTTGTTCGTCTGCAACGCAGGCTACCTAATATAAGTGAGATCAAAATCCGTTATTTACACCCCAAGACGACGAGCAACCTCACCCATCTTTAACTTTCCCCCTTCCCCCGGAAATTAATATAACAGCACCGTTTAATTATAAATAAAAAGGCAAGTGGCATCTGTCTGTCTCACACGCAAATTGCAAATTGATTTAAAAAAAAATTGACATACCCTATTTACTGCCTTTAAGACCAAGCCTTTTAATGTGTTCTTCATAAAGTCTTCCAAAGACTTCAAATATGCAGGAGATGTTGCCACCTTCTGTACACGCGACAGTTCGGCCATTGATTGTGTAAGCTCTTGGCTGTAGCCGAGAGTAGCTCTTCTGTAAAATTCCAGTAGGTTGCTTCTCTGAAAAATATTAGAAACGAAACCATAGTTATTTTTTGTGTAAATGTTTAAATGCAGGAGGTTGGTGTATTCTAGAACGTGAGTATAGTTAGCTTTGTCAAATATAAAGAAAGTTGAAATGAAAACTTTAAAAAAATGTAAAGCTGTGTAAGAGGATGAGTAGAGTCCAAGTCTTACCGATGTATTGGTCCAACTGGATGAAGTTAAGTTCATGTCCGCCATCACCGCAGAAATCAACGAGTTACAGGTTGGGTTACATGAATCAGTGACGTTGAACTGAAAATTCTGAAATACAAAAACATAACAGTATCAATCATTTGCTTCAGTTTTCGTGCCGACATAATCAATTATTGATTACAGTATACAATATGATTGTGTAACTTCGATTCTGTTGAATCTTGTTGCCGTCTTTATTCTTTGACTGAACACTCATTGCTATGGGTCAAAAAATTTGAGTTCTATTGCAGGAGTTAAATAGCTATTATGGGATGACCAAGGGGCAAATAATAGAAAACTTGCTCCCTTAGCATCCCATAATGTCTTCCAAACAATATAAATCAAAATGGCCGCCGTACCGGCAAAAAGATCTATCAGTGTTTGATAGAAATCAAAGTTATCGATAACAAATTTTATGAATAAATATTATTTTACAATCAATTACTAACACAACTACTCAGAATCTTTTTTGTTTCGATTTTTAACAACGTCAGATGCCTGATGGAAATCATCATAGTTTTGTTTGCCAAATAAGAAAGTTGAATCCAAAAAATGTAAAAGCTGGGATAAAAAAAATTCGAGTAGCTTTAATTTGTCTAACTTTTACAACCAGGCTTGATGAAGGAATGCTCATTTTGGAAAAAAATGATCAAGTTTTTTCGAAGTTTTTCGTTCGAAATGCGTTTTAAACTTTCTCAGTTCAAACCATCCTTGTTTATTTTCGGTATTTTGTTAATTGTTTGGTGTTTTCCTATGTTAGAAAAACTATTATTTTCAGGTTAACTTTAATATTTGAAAGTAATGCTGTTTGTTCATGTACGTTACTCGCCGTGTAGTTTAAAGCTCTAGATGTCAAGCCAGCCAGAAGACGTGACGAATCAAACAGTGCGACGATAGTTTTTCGCAAATCCCGACGGAGCCCGGCCCTTCCCGAGCATCGAGCTCCACGAGGACAGCCGGCTTGCACAGGAGTGTCGTGAAACATAGCCAAGAGAAGAAATATAACATAAAAGATTGGGAAACATTTTGTTCGAGGACCTGCGAAATTAAAATAGCATTAAAAATTAAGTATGCAGGACTGTTAAAATAAGGTTTAGATCTTGTTGACAGCTAAATTTTTAAACTGTGCGTGCATGGTTCTCCTATCTTTTCTACCCTAAGACAGGAAGGGAGGGGATCAGTACATCAAGTCTTTGCGGTCTTTAGTTCATTGCAGTGGCGGATCAAGGGAACAGGGGGGGCGAGCCTATTCCCCCTCCCCATTCTCTTTTTACTAAAATAATAAGGCCGAAATGATCCAGACATTTTTGCCACACATTGTTTGGCTAGTAAAGGCCTACGTTCACTCTCTCTCGCCCGCCTGCCATTTCTTTTCAGCAAACGTCAGGCCCATTTCACTTCGCCCCTCTCCCTTTGGTGCAATCCTTGATCCACCCTTGCAGTAATCATATGTATTCTAACCTCAATGTAGTCTTAATTATGACGTCACTTGACACAAATGCACTATTCTGATTTTTTTGTGTGTTACTTTGAATTTTTTAATAAGACGTATGAGCATCTTGCTATGACTTCCACCGTGCCAAATTAACAAAGTGAAACGAAGCTGGGGTATTGTTAAATTTTCGGAACTGTTTTGTCACCAATTAGAACTTAAATTAGAATGTTTCTTCAGTGAAAATTAAAACAATGTATTTAAATAAACAAAATAAACTGAATCTCTGAGTACACTATACTTATTAACATTTTATCCAGAGCCTTTAGGTCCCTTGGTCATTTAACGCGCGGAATTTTAAAACTCTGCCAAAGTTTTAAACTTTTTTATTGAGTTTATCGTCTAGAGTTATAATAATTCCATACAAATTTCATAAAAAGGCGCACTGAAGGTCGGTATAAAATCGCACTTGGACGACCGAACAAAACATGCAGAAAAATGTGAAAACCGTTCAGCAGCAAACAAGTTATCAGTTTACTGAGAAAAAACTTGGTGTTAGACAAAATAACTAAAGTTGGAGTTGAACAATATTTGACTATTGGTTAAAGAAAAGTAAATACATAGTTATTATTACAAACACTGCCTATAGATTAACATGTCAGCCGGTATCTAATCAAACAATGAAAACAAAAGATAATACAGTCATTGATAACACCACTTGAATCTCACTTACTTGACATATTGTGATTGTTCCACTTCTTTTCTCAACTTGTAAATTCTCGTGTTGTTCACTTTGAGGTTGTAGATTTGAATGGTGAATCTTAGAAGTTTCCATCTTTATATACGTATCTAAAGGTTCCTGCTTCGTCAGCTCAGGGTCTAATTTAAGATTTTTAGTTCGGTTACTTTCCCGACTCTACAAGATGCAATGCAAGGTTGCGGAATTTTTTCATCCGCTGTACAGTCTAATTTAAGTTTTCTTCAGTCATTTTAACAGGTGGCAAAAAAATATGGAATCCCTTAATCATTTCATTCTAATTTTGATAATTTTTGACAAATATACATGAAATTTAATTGATTTTAATAGATCCCAGTCAATATACAAGCAAATTTTAGAAACCTTATTGACAATGACTTGTTAGTTTACGTTTTGGTATTCTTTTATATTTTGAAACATTAATCCTGTCAATGTTAACTTATCCGGGTTTAAAAATTGTTATTAATTTTTGATGTAGCTAAACATGAATTTAATAACATATCTCCCACTGTTTTATCATACATCTGCTGTTGGAATTACAGGCGGGGTTCTTCCAATTACCATCAGCTCAACAATAGATCTGATAACTCTTGCTGCTTGCCTGTGTTGAATGAAATGAGTAGCAGCGTTACGCGCAATTAGCGTTAATTTGTGAGCACAAACATGAGACAAAATGTGATGATTTTCGTTGGGACATTGAAGGCAAAAAGACGCAGCACAATGGCTTTTACTCGTTCATATGGAGAAATCTTCCGGTCAAATTTTTGTTCCTTGTCATACTGAGCTAAATTTACATCCATGATAGCTTTGAAGGTAGGTAAAGTGCGACTCTACTAGTTTTAAAACAATTCCAACATCCTGTACTCGTTGACATTTCTTCTATTTGCAAGACTTTTTATGTTTAAATTCAACATAAACACAAATCAGTATCATACATGTAGCTACATGTGCAGTGTTAATATAATCGCATGTTTTGCTTGCTTTCTCACTCGACGAGAGTCTGAGAGAGTCGAAGCAAAACAATGTTAGACAAACCGTTAGTACGACATTGAAGTCTTCCAGCACACTCTAATCAATTTTTACGCTTGTATTTCTTATTTATGGAAAGTCTCGGTCACTTTGACGGGCCGTGTTATCGATATTTCATGCAACGCCCATTCAATTCGAAGCCAAAAGGTCCAAGGATGTTATGGCGAACAGCCCCTTCTTCTTCGTGTTGTTTATATACACTGCATGTACTTGAATGTAATTTTCAGAGATCATTTCGTCAGGCTGAAAACATACAGAGGGTAAACATAAGAAGAAGTTGTCTACACTGAAGATGGAAACAAAATTTGATCGTACGTGAGACAAACAAAAACTTGGCTGAATTTGCACGGTTCGGTTTCTCTGCGAGATCGAAGTAGTACTAGTAGATGCCTGAACACGTTCGCTAGGGTACAGTGAAACTTTCAAATGAAAGTGATAATTAGTTACTACGTTTGCATCCAAATCGAACCAAGAAATGAACAACCAAAGTGAAAACTACGCCGTTCAAGATAGGCAATGTTCTGACTGCAGGACGACTGTAGTTGAATTAAGATAAAACAAGACAGCCGTTTGTGTCGGAAAATCGCAGTATAAACTCAGTACTGGTACTATGATGTACAGTAATGAATAGTAAAGAATAACTTATGAATCATCATGGACAATTAAATTAAAGTACTTTGTTCAGTTATAATTTGTACAACACTGACCAAAACTGCCAACACATTGTGTCGATTGGAGTCTTCATCTCCGTGGAGGTCTGATCTGATAAAAGATGCAACGACCATGTTTTGTCGAACTTTCAGTGACAGTTAAGAACCAGCAATGAATGTTTATTTTATGGGGAACACCGAATATAACGCAGGTTAGCCTACCCCTCTCCTCCCACTTCCAAATACTATCATTTCCCTTCAGCATACTTTCATATTAGAATTGCCAAATACTACAGCCTTATCTTCAAATCAACTACCAAATATACAGGACAGTGAGTGACTCAGATTTCCCTCACAATATCTCTTGTGTAACCAAGACTATATCATGCTACACGCGGAGTTGACATCCGTATATCAGTGGCGAGATTGAATTCAACACCTTCCTTTGCCGCAGCCCAACACACTGAAATCAAACCACTAGACCCGATGGTTACAATCAAAGGTCAATTAAGATGTCAAGTAAGTCAATTTCAGACGTTGTATGGCAAAGTATATACGGTCATACCTCTCTATATGGAAGTGTTCGTATTATAAAGATTATATAAATAGACCATTTTAAAGTTCTGTGAAATGTAACAAAGCCTCTGTGTATGAAAGCGAGGTTTGGGTTGGCCTTGTGATGATAGAGATTAGCAACTAGTTAGCATAATAACAGGATAATTTACAATTGAAAAAAGCAAGGTTTGTATGACAACAAATTCACCACTATCTTCGCTTCTTCTCAAAGGCCTGATCACTGAGCACAGAACTGTAAAATGGGCTATTCCGGTTTCCCTGGGACTAAAATAAACGGTTGGTAATATAGAGGCATCTGTATTATACGGTGTCCGTAAGGAAAGGTTCGACTCTATTTAGGTTTACATGCACTTTGATTTTGATTTCAGTGGAGTATTAGCTTGAGATAAACTGTTCGCTGCACGATGAGATGAAAAATGACTCACACGAAGTTGGTGTTCTTTGCAAAGATTTAAATTTTATTTGCAATAAATACTTGGGAATAACATCCACATGTAAATAACATTGTAATACAGAAATTCCTTTTTGTGCCTATCAGTGTCCGCAAATAACATTGAACTTTTCATTTTATATTACAACTGTAAATATAATGCTATACAACATTTGGATTAATTTATAAAATTTTTCCTTCTAAAATAGTATTAGGAAGATCACATAGCTACTATGCAACTGTATATCAGCTCTTTAAAACTAAAGCAAACCAAAAATATTGCCTTAAAACTATAAAAAGCTATAACAATATATGACTTATTCGAAGTTAATATCCATTGGCAGTATCGTGATCAAGGTTTCATTTCTGCATTTACAGACTACTTTTCATTCTCAGTAAATCTATGAGCATTTGATTGGCTACTGCGTACAAGTCGCTTAAAACACACTGTGAAATATGGCATGCCACTGCATCAAGGGACTGGGGCCGAACCGGTGTAAAGGAATGCTGCTGACCAACAGTAGTGCTGAGCGCTGGGAGTCCATTGAGCTTTCGATCCTGAATGAAAGAAAAAGGAGGAAAGTGTAAATTTGTAAAAAGCTAGGTAAGGTAACCTCCATTTGTACATTTCTGAATTAGAAAATATTGGTATCAGTTCTAGTCTGAGCTGAACTTGACCGCGGTGAAACGATAAAAACTTACAAAACAAAAAAACAAAAAACAAGGGAAGTGCTTCAAAGATAAGAATCTAGCTCTCACTGTTCAAAATTCTGATGGTTTACCAACTTTCTTGGTGTTTTACTAAAAAAAAGTTCTTCGTGTTTGCAAACTGGGAATTGCAAAATTGTCGGCGCCATTTGTCAAAGCAATTTGGCTCGGATGCGTAGCATTTAAAAATAACAATACTCGTTATATTTGAGGGAATGGAAATGTAGTTACACTAAGGAACTATTTTATCTATCCTTGCTCATACGATCACTTCAATATGAACGAAATTCCCCGAAAAAGAAAGAAAAACTGCCTGAGACGTTTAACCGCGGTAAAGTCCTGAACAACCGGTAAGCCCTTAGCAAGACGACGAGCATCCCCGTCCATTTCAAATGGAAGTTATCGCCTCCCCCTCCCCCAGAAATTAACAGCACCGTTTAATTATATATTAAATGGCAGGTGGCATTCATCTGTCTCACGCACAAACTGCAAATTGGTAGGAAAAAATGGACGTACCCTATTTACTGCCTTTAAGACCAAGCCTTTTAATGTGTTCTTCATAAAGTCTTCCAAAGACTTCAAATATGCAGGAGATGTTGTCACCTTCTGCACACGGGACAGTTCTGCCATTGATTGTGTAAGTTCTTGGCTGTAGCCGAGAGTAGCTCTTCTGTAAAATTCCAGGAGGTTGCTTCTCTAGAAAATATTAGAGACAAAAACATAGTTATTTTATGTGTAAATGTTTTAATACAGGAAGTTGTGTATTCTTGGTTGTGGAGAAAGTTGAGATAAAAACTTAAAAAAAGAGTCGCAAAATAGTGTAACAGGATCATTAGAATCCAAGTCTTACCGATGTATTGGTCCAACTTGATGAAGTTAAGTTCATGTCCGCCATTACCGCAGAAATCAACGAGTTACAGGTTGGGTTACATGAATCAGTGACGTTGAATTCAAAATTCTGAAATAAGAAAAAACATTAACAGTGTCAATGATTTGTATCAATTTTTGTGCCGACATAATCAATTATTGTTCACAGTATACAGGATTATGTAGCTTCAATTCTGTTGAATCTTGTTGCCGTCTTTTATTCTTTGACTGAACACTCACTGTTATGTGTCTATATATTTGAGTTCTATTGCGGGAGTCAAATAGCAATTATGGGATGCCCAAGGGACAAATAATATAAAAATTGCCCCCTTAGCATCCCATAATGTCTTTCAAAGCAATAGAAATGACAATTGCCGCCGTGTCGGTAAAAAGGTCTATAAGTGTTTGATAGAAGCCAAAGTTATCGATAGCCAATTTTATAAATAAATATTATTTTATAATCAATTACTGACAAAACTACTTGGAATCTCTTTTGTATCGATTTTTAACAACGTCAGATCACTGATGGATTCATCATAGTTTTGTTTGCCAAATAAGAATGTTAAATCAAAAAAGAGAAAGCTGGGATGGAGTAGCTTTGTCTAACAGATAAAAATCTTTCTCCTTTCACAACCAGGCTTGAAGAAGGAATGACAACCAGGCTTGAAGAAGGAATGCTCTTTTTGAAAAAAGATTGGCCAATTTTTTCAATTTTGTTGTTCGTAATTCGTTTTAAACTTTCTTAGTCATTACCATCCTTGTTTATTTTCGGTTTATTGTCAATGAGTTGATGTTTTTCTATGTTAAAAAACTATCATTTTGGGGTTAACTTTAATATTTGAAAGTAATGCTGTTTGTTCATGCACTTTACTCACCGTGTAGGTTAAAGCCCTAGATGTCAAGCCAGCCAGAAGACGTGACGAATCAAACAGTGCGACGATAGTTTTTCGTAAATCCCGACGGAGCCCGGCCCTTCCCGAGCATCGAGCCCCACGAGGACAGCCGGCTTGCACAGGAGTGTCGTGAAACATGGCCAAGAGAAGAAATATAACATAAAAGATTGGGAAACATTTTGTTCGAGGACCTGCGAAATTAAAATAGCATTAAAAATTAAGTATGCAGGACTGTTAAAATAAGGTTTAGATCTTGTTGACAGCTAAATTTTTAAACTGTGCGTGCATGGTTCTCCTATCTTTTCTACCCTAAGACAGGAAGGGAGGAGATCAGTACATCAAGTCTTTGCGGTCTTTAGTTCATCAAGGGAAGAGGGGGTCGAGCCCAATACCCCTCCCCATTCTCTTTTTACTGAAATAATAAGGCCGAAATGATCAAGACATTTTTGCCACAATTTTTTTAGCTAGTAAAGGCCCACGTTCACTCTCACTCGCCCGCCTGCCATTTCTTTTCAGCAAACGTCAGGCCCATTTCACTTCGCCCCTCTCCCTTTGGTGCAATCCTTGATCCACCCTTGCAGTGATCATATGTATTCTAACCTCAATGTAGTCTTAATTATGACGTCACTTGACACAAATGCACTATTCTGAATTTTTTAATAAGACGTATGAGCATCTTGCTATGACTTCCACCGTGTCAAATTAACAGAATGAAACGAAGCTGAGGGTATTGTTAAGTTTTCGGAACTGTTTTGTCATCAATTAGAACTTAAATTAGTATGTTTCTTCAGTGAAAATAAAACAATATATTTAAATAAACAAAATAAACTGAATCTCTGAGTACAATATACTTATTTACACTTTATCCAGAGCCTTTAGGTCACTTGGTCATTTAACGCGCGGAAATTTAAAACTCCGCCAAAGTTTTAAACTTTCAGTTTTATTGAGTTTATCGTCTAGAGTTATAATAATTGCATACAAATTTCACAAAAAGGCGCACTGAAGGTCAGTATAAAATCGCACTCGGACGACCAAACAAAACATGCAGAAAAATGTGAAAACCGTTCAGCAGCAAACAAGTTATCAGTTTACTGAGAAAAAACTTGGTGTTAGACAAAATAACTAAAGTTGGAGTTGAACAATATTTGACTATTGGTTATAGAAAAGTAAATACATAGTTATTATTAAAAACACTGCCTATAGATTAACATGTCAGCTGGTATCTAATCATACAATGAAAACAAAAGATAATACAGTTATTGATAACACTACTTGAATCTCACTTACTTGACATATTGTGATTGTTCCGCTTCTTTTCTCAACTTGTAAATTCTCGTGTTGTTCACTTTGAGGTTGTAGATTTGAATGGTGAATCTTGGAAGTTTCCATCCTTATATACGTATCTAAAGATTCCTGCTTCGTCAGCTCAGGGTCTAATTTAAGATTTTTAGCTAGGTTTCTTTCCCGACTCTACAAGACGCAATGCAAGGTTGCGGAATTTTTCCATCCGCTGTACGGTCTAATTTAAGTTTTCTTCATTCATTTCAACAGGTGGCCCAGCAAATAAAATCCCTTAGCCATTTCATTCTAATTTTGATAATTTTTGACAAATATCTCTAAAATTTAATTTACTCTAATAGATCCCGAGCAATACAATACAAGCCGGAATTTAATATGAAAACTTGTTGACAATGACTTGTTAGTTTATGTTTAGGGATTCCGTATATTTAAGAACAATAAACTTTTCAATCTTAACTCATCCGGGTTAAAACATTGTTATTAATTTTTGATGTAGCTAAACATGAATTTAATAACATATCTCCCACTGTTTTATCATACATCCGCTGCTGGAATTTCAGGCGGGGTTCTTCCGATTACCATCAGTTCAACAATAGATCTGATAACTCTTGCTGCTTGCCTCTGTCGCATAAAATGACTAGCAGCGTTACGCGCCATTAGCGTTAATTTGTGAGCACAAAGTTAACATGAGACAAATTGTGATTTTCGTTGGGACATTGGAGGTAAAAAGATGCAACCAATAGCTAAGGGCTTCCATTCATTTAGGAGGAGAAATCTTCCGGTCAAATTTTTGTTTCTTGTCATAGCTAAATTTACATCCATGATAACTTTGAAGGTAGGTAGTAAAGTGCGAGCAACTCAACTAGTTTGTAACAATTCCAACATCCTGTACTCTTTGATATTTCTTCTATTTTCAAGGTTTTTATATTTTAATTCAAGGTAGCCCTTAAAGTGTTACGTTTCAATTTAGCTAGGTGAAGAACATGACCACAAATCAGTATCATACGTATGCAGTGTTCATATAATCGCATGTTTTGCTTGCTTCCTTACTCGACGATCGAGAGTCGAAGCAAAACAGTTTTTGACAAACCGTTAGTACAACATTCCAGCATACTTTAATCAATTTTTACGCTTGTATTTCTCATTTAGAAAAAGTCTCAGTCGTTTTTACGAGCCGTGTACGTTATCGATATTTCATGCACACCCATTCAATTTAAAGCCAAAAGGGCCAAGGATGCTATGGGCGAACATGACCTTCTCTTCTTGTTGTTTATATACATTGCATGTACTCGAATTTAATTCTCAGAGATCAAGTTTTTCATGCTAGGAACAGAGAGAGAAAATATAAGAAGAAGCTGTCTACCCTGAAGATGGAATCAAAATTCGACCGTACATGAGACAAACAAAAACTTTGAATTTTAATACAGGACATCAGAGACGGGGTTGAGGTCGGCTGAATTTATTAGCTTTGGCTTTTCGGCAAGATTATTAAAGTAAATGTCTGAACGCGTTCGCTAGGGTACAATAAAAAAAATTGAAGTGATAAGAAGTTTGTTCGTTTCCAAATCGAACCATAAAATGAACTACCTAAGTGACGACTACGCCGTTTAGGATAAGCAGGGTTTTGACTGTAGTCCAATTACAGTTGCGATTAAACAAGACTGAGCCTTTGTGTCGGAAAATCTCAGTATAAACTAAGTACTGGTACTATGATGCACAGTAATGAATAGTGAAGATTAACTTCTGAATCATCAGGGACAATTAAATCAAAGTACTTTGATCAGTTATAACGTGTGAACACTGCCAACACTGCAGTTTGTCGATTGGAGTCTTCATCTCCGTGGAGGTCTGATCTGGTAAAAGATGCAACGACCATGTTTTGTCGTACTTTCAGTGAAAGTGAAGAACCTGCATGGAATTGTTTATTTTATGGAGAACACCGAATATAACGCGGGCTAGCCTACGCTACCCCTCTCCTCTCACTTCCGCATACTTTTATACCAGAAATGCCAAATATAACAGCCTTATCTTTAAATCAGCTACCAAATAGGCAGGAGAATGAGTGACTTAGCTTTCCCTAACAATATCTCTTGTTTTCCCATGACTACGTCATGTAACACTCGATAAAAAACCGGGGAGGATTGGATGTGACATCCGTATAGCAGTGGTGAGATTGAATTTAAAACCTTACTTTGCCGCAGCCCAACACACTGAACTCAAACCACTAGGCCCTAAGTCAATTTCAGAGGTTCAATGGTAAAGTGTACACCTCTCTAGGGTTTGAGCTGATTTCGTAATATGTAAGTGTCCGTATTATAGAGGTACAGATTTTACAGTTCAGACTGTGAAATGTAACAAAGCCTCTGTATGTGAAAGCGAGGTTTTGTTTGACCTTGTGATAATAGAGATTAGCAACTAGTAAGCATGATAACAGGATAATTTACAATTAGGGGTATTGAATGGTCTTTGCGAGCATTTGAGCAGAGCGTTTTTCTTAGCGAGCACGAGCATTGACAAAAGCCACTCTTGTGAGCAACGAGCACTTTTGAAAAAGCTACCTCCTCGAAAAACCGAGCTTGCGAGTACTTGTAAAAATATGCGACCACGAGCAAACGAGCACTCACTAATATTTTGCGAGCATTCCGAGCACAAGCCTAATTTTGCAAGCACTGCAAAATTTTGAACGACCATTCATGACTCCTACAATTGAAAAAAGCAAGGTTTGTATGGCAACAAATTCACCTCTAGCCTCGCTTCTGCTCAAAAAAGCCGGATCACTATTAAAGCACAGAACTGAAAAATGGGCTATTCCGGTTTCCCTGGGACTAAAAGAAAGATTTAGCTTGAGATAAACTGATCGCTGCATGATGAGATGACAAATGACTTACACAAAGTTGATGTACTTTGCATAGATTTAAATTTTATTTGCAATAAATACTTGGGAATAACATGCATATATAAATAACATTGTAATACAGAAATTTCTTTTTGTGCCTATTTTGTTTACAAATAACACTGAATTGTTTATATTACATATAATGTTATACAATATTTGGATCAATTTATAAAATATTTCCTTCTGAAATAGTATTAGCAAGATCACATAGCTACTATGAAACTGTATATCAGCTCTTTGAAAAAAGCAAACCAAAAAAAAAACCTAAATACTTCAAAAAGCTATAACAATAATTATATGAGTTATTCGAAGTTAATATCCATTGATGTTATCGTGATCACTGTTTTTCATTTCTGCATTTGCAGACTTCTTTTAATTTTGAAGAAATCTATGAGCATTTGATTGGCTACTGCGTACAAGTCGCTTAAAACACACTGTGAAATATGGCATGCCACTGCATCGAGGGACTGGGGCCGAACCGGTGTAAAGGAATGCTGCTGACCAGCAGTAGTGATGAGCGCCGGGAGTCCATTGAGTTTTCGATCCTGAAATGGAAGAAGAAGGAGGAAAATAATATAAATTTGTAAATAGCTAAGTAAGGTAACCTCCATTTGTGTATTTTAGAACTAAACTATATCCGACTAAGTGCTAGTCTGGCCTGAACAACCTAATATTAGCCTGCGTTGCAGACGAACGAAACCCCGGTATAGACGGACTATACCGGGGTTTTGTTCGTCTGCAACGCAGGCTACCTAATATAAGTGAGATCAAAATCCGTTATTTACACCCCAAGACGACGAGCAACCTCACCCATCTTTAACTTTCCCCCTTCCCCCGGAAATTAATATAACAGCACCGTTTAATTATAAATAAAAAGGCAAGTGGCATCTGTCTGTCTCACACGCAAATTGCAAATTGATTTAAAAAAAAATTGACATACCCTATTTACTGCCTTTAAGACCAAGCCTTTTAATGTGTTCTTCATAAAGTCTTCCAAAGACTTCAAATATGCAGGAGATGTTGCCACCTTCTGTACACGCGACAGTTCGGCCATTGATTGTGTAAGCTCTTGGCTGTAGCCGAGAGTAGCTCTTCTGTAAAATTCCAGTAGGTTGCTTCTCTGAAAAATATTAGAAACGAAACCATAGTTATTTTTTGTGTAAATGTTTAAATGCAGGAGGTTGGTGTATTCTAGAACGTGAGTATAGTTAGCTTTGTCAAATATAAAGAAAGTTGAAATGAAAAAACAGAAAAAAAAAAACGAACAAAAAGAACCGGAGCACTTTAAAAAAATGTAAAGCTGTGTAAGAGGATGAGTAAAAAAAGCAAATAATAAAAATCTGAAATCTGAATGTAGAGTCCAAGTCTTACCGATGTATTGGTCCAACTGGATGAAGTTAAGTTCATGTCCGCCATCACCGCAGAAATCAACGAGTTACAGGTTGGGTTACATGAATCAGTGACGTTGAACTGAAAATTCTGAAATACAAAAACATAACAGTATCAATCATTTGCTTCAGTTTTCGTGCCGACATAATCAATTATTGATTACAGTATACAATATGATTGTGTAACTTCGATTCTGTTGAATCTTGTTGCCGTCTTTATTCTTTGACTGAACACTCATTGCTATGGGTCAAAAAATTTGAGTTCGTCTATATATTGCAGGAGTTAAATAGCTATTATGGGATGACCAAGGGGCAAATAATAGAAAACTTGCTCCCTTAGCATCCCATAATGTCTTCCAAACAATATAAATCAAAATGGCCGCCGTACCGGCAAAAAGATCTATCAGTGTTTGATAGAAATCAAAGTTATCGATAACAAATTTTATGAATAAATATTATTTTACAATCAATTACTAACACAACTACTCAGAATCTTTTTTGTTTCGATTTTTAACAACGTCAGATGCCTGATGGAAATCATCATAGTTTTGTTTGCCAAATAAGAAAGTTGAATCCAAAAAATGTAAAAGCTGGGATAAAAAAAATTCGAGTAGCTTTAATTTGTCTAACTTTTACAACCAGGCTTGATGAAGGAATGCTCATTTTGGAAAAAAATGATCAAGTTTTTTCGAAGTTTTTCGTTCGAAATGCGTTTTAAACTTTCTCAGTTCAAACCATCCTTGTTTATTTTCGGTATTTTGTTAATTGTTTGGTGTTTTCCTATGTTAGAAAAACTATTATTTTCAGGTTAACTTTAATATTTGAAAGTAATGCTGTTTGTTCATGTACGTTACTCGCCGTGTAGTTTAAAGCTCTAGATGTCAAGCCAGCCAGAAGACGTGACGAATCAAACAGTGCGACGATAGTTTTTCGCAAATCCCGACGGAGCCCGGCCCTTCCCGAGCATCGAGCTCCACGAGGACAGCCGGCTTGCACAGGAGTGTCGTGAAACATAGCCAAGAGAAGAAATATAACATAAAAGATTGGGAAACATTTTGTTCGAGGACCTGCGAAATTAAAATAGCATTAAAAATTAAGTATGCAGGACTGTTAAAATAAGGTTTAGATCTTGTTGACAGCTAAATTTTTAAACTGTGCGTGCATGGTTCTCCTATCTTTTCTACCCTAAGACAGGAAGGGAGGGGATCAGTACATCAAGTCTTTGCGGTCTTTAGTTCATTGCAGTGGCGGATCAAGGGAACAGGGGGGGCGAGCCTATTCCCCCTCCCCATTCTCTTTTTACTAAAATAATAAGGCCGAAATGATCCAGACATTTTTGCCACACATTGTTTGGCTAGTAAAGGCCTACGTTCACTCTCTCTCGCCCGCCTGCCATTTCTTTTCAGCAAACGTCAGGCCCATTTCACTTCGCCCCTCTCCCTTTGGTGCAATCCTTGATCCACCCTTGCAGTAATCATATGTATTCTAACCTCAATGTAGTCTTAATTATGACGTCACTTGACACAAATGCACTATTCTGATTTTTTTGTGTGTTACTTTGAATTTTTTAATAAGACGTATGAGCATCTTGCTATGACTTCCACCGTGCCAAATTAACAAAGTGAAACGAAGCTGGGAGTATTGTTAAATTTTCGGAACTGTTTTGTCACCAATTAGAACTGGCCATAAATTAAGAATGTTTCTTCAGTGAAAATTAAAACAATGTATTTAAATAAACAAAATAAACTGAATCTCTGAGTACACTATACTTATTAACATTTTATCCAGAGCCTTTAGGTCCCTTGGTCATTTAACGCGCGGAATTTTAAAACTCTGCCAAAGTTTTAAACTTTTTTATTGAGTTTATCGTCTAGAGTTATAATAATTCCATACAAATTTCATAAAAAGGCGCACTGAAGGTCGGTATAAAATCGCACTTGAACGACCGAACAAAACATGCAGAAAAATGTGAAAACCGTTCAGCAGCAAACAAGTTATCAGTTTACTGAGAAAAAACTTGGTGTTAGACAAAATAACTAAAGTTGGAGTTGAACAATATTTGACTATTGGTTAAAGAAAAGTAAATACATAGTTATTATTACAAACACTGCCTATAGATTAACATGTCAGCCGGTATCTAATCAAACAATGAAAACAAAAGATAATACAGTCATTGATAACACCACTTGAATCTCACTTACTTGACATATTGTGATTGTTCCACTTCTTTTCTCAACTTGTAAATTCTCGTGTTGTTCACTTTGAGGTTGTAGATTTGAATGGTGAATCTTAGAAGTTTCCATCTTTATATACGTATCTAAAGGTTCCTGCTTCGTCAGCTCAGGGTCTAATTTAAGATTTTTAGTTCGGTTACTTTCCCGACTCTACAAGATGCAATGCAAGGTTGCGGAATTTTTTCATCCGCTGTACAGTCTAATTTAAGTTTTCTTCAGTCATTTCAACAGGTGGCAAAAAAATATGGAATCCCTTAACCATTTCATCCTAATTTTGATAATTTTTGACAAATATACCTGAAATTTAATTGATTTTAATAGATCCCAGTCAATATACAAGCAAATTTTAGAAACCTTATTGACAATGACTTGTTAGTTTACGTTTTGGCATTCTTTTATATTTTGAAACATTAATCCTGTCAATGTTAACTTATCCGGGTTTAAAAATTGTTATTAATTTTTGATGTAGCTAAACATGAATTTAATAACATATCTCCCACTGTTTTATCATACATCTGCTGCTGGAATTTCAGGCGGGGTTCTTCCAATTACCATCAGCTCAACAATAGATCTGATAACTCTTGCTGCTCTGCCTGTGTTGAATGAAATGAGTAGCAGCGTTACGCGCCATTAGCGTTAATTTGTGAGCACAAACATGAGACAAAATGTGATATTTTCGTTGGGACATTGAAGGCAAAACGACGCAGCACAATGGCTTTTACTCGTTCATATGGAGAAATCTTCCGGTCAAATTTTTGTTCCTTGTCATAGCTAAATTTTCATCCATGATAGCTTTGAAGGTAGGTAGTAAAGTGCGAGGACTCTACTAGTTTTAAAACAATTCCAACATCCTGTACTCGTTAACATTTCTTCTATTTGCAAGACTTTTTATATTTAAATTCAATCTAACTTCAATTTAGCTAGGTGAAGGACATAAACACAAATCAGTATCATACATGTAGCTACATGTGCAATGTTAATATAATCGCATGTTTTGCTTGCTTCCTCACTCGACGAGAGTCTGAGAGAGTCGAAGCAAAACAACTAATGTTAGACAAACCGTTAGTACGACATTGAAGTCTTCCAGCATACTCTAATCAATTTTTTACGCTTGTATTTCTCATTTATGGAAAGTCTCGGTCACTTTCACGGGCCGTGTTATCGATATCTCATCCAACGCCCATTCATTATTCAGTTATAAGCCAAAAGGTCTAAGGATGTTATGGCCGCACAGCCCCTTCTTCTTCTTGTTGTTTATATACACTGCATGTACTTGAATTTAATTTTCAGAGATCAAATTTGTCATGCTAGGAACATAGGGAGGGTAAATATAAGAAGAAACTGTCTACCCTGGAGATGGAAACAAAATTTGATCGCATATGAGCTAAACAAAAACTTTGAATGAGGTCGCGATCGGCTGAATTTTCATGCTTTGGTTTATCAGGGAGATCGAACTAGTAAATGTCTGAACACGTTCGCTGGTACAGTGAAACGTTCAAATTGAAGTGATAAGAAGTTTAATACTTCGTTTGTCTCCAAATCGAACCATGAAATGGACCACCTTAGTGACAACTACGCCATTTAGGATAAGCAGGGTTCCGATTGGAGTCGATAAAGATAAAACCAGATTGAGGCGTTCGTGTCGGAAAATCGCAGTAAAAACTCAGTCCTGGTACTATAATGTGCAGAAAAAAATGTTGAAGTTTACTCCTGAATCATCAGGAACAATTAAATCAAAGTACTTTTATCAGTTTTAACGTGTGCAACAGTGTGTCGATTGGAGTCTTTATCCCCGTGGTGGTCTGATCTGATAAAAAATACAACGGCCATGTTTTGTCGTAATTTTTGTGGCAGTGAAAAATCTGCATGAAATTGTTTATTTTATGGAAAACACTGAATATAACGCTGCTAGCGCTAGCCCGGCCTGTAAAAATCTAGCTAGTATCTTGGATTAACTCTGACTTTTTATGCATTTTACTTTAATTATTATCTTATATTATATTGCCAGCCCCCTATACAAGCATGCCTAACGCATTTGTCCAGTTAAGTGTCCAAGTCAATGAGCAATTTGGAAAATTTCATTCGTGATTATATTAAAGGGACACTATCACCAGCTTCACTTCAAAAACTCGAAAGTCTTAAGACATGCAATAATGGAAACTACGAATAGTGGTCCAGTTTTGCTAAAAATTACTTTGCCAGTGTACTAAAGGCAAACGTGATTGAATAATACATCATTTCTTCAACAAATAACCGTGACACACGGACGTATTTCACAAGTTTTGCGCTGTTAGGTGAAAAAGTTTAATTAAGTTGACAATAGCTTTGGAATTGTGCTTTTGTCGCGCGTAAAACCCGTGTCATGCGCTTACACATTTGCTCTCCTCTCATTGGCGCGTATTCTAAGCTGCTTTGTAGTAAAATGAAATTACCGCCATTCAAGCCATTTGCTTTTGTAGTTCACCCAGCAGTTGCTCACAGGACTTAATAAGAGTTTTGTTATGAGTGCAGTTGATCAAATAATTAGCCTGTGCATGCAATGTAACCAGAATTTCAGAACAGACCAGCTAGCACAATTCATTTTGTAGACAACTCAATCGTGTAGATCCGACACCAATATATTACAGCTCAATAATGCACCACATGTATAAAAACTTTGAATAATAGTTAAATTGTAGTACATAGAGAACTAAGAATGCAACTACAGTTGAGTATTAAAGGGTCTCCAGTTCCAGGGACGGGAACAAGAGAGAACCTGGGAACGAGTTTAGTGCTACACCTTGTCGACTTCATTTTTGTCCTGATAATAAGCAATTTTAAGTTTGTTTATTGCCATTGAATTACGACATAACATGGTCTCAACATCTTTTACTTTAACTTGCCTTATGTTATGACGTTATGGGTCAGATAAGACCTCCAGATATGAAAATTTATCAACATATTGGGAAAATATGACAAAGTTATCACCCTATAACTGATCAAAGTATTTTGTTTCAATTTTCGCTGACGGTTCAAAAGAGTTCATTCTGTAACTGTGTTACTGCCGGTCTTTACTGATCTTTAATAAGTCTAACTTATAGCTTTTAACAATGACGATGGTTGGTTTTATTTCAACTTATACAACAGTTTCCTCGCAGTCTTCTGTTTATCTAAAGGCCGGTTCTCATATGATCGCCCCGATCGTCTCTGTCGCTTCTGTCGTTTGCAAAGTCTGAGGTGATTGGAGCAGCAACTTTTTGAAGCGACAGAAGCGACAGAGACGATCGGGACGATCATATGAGAACCAGGCTTAAGGGAGTAATCAAGGTGCTTCTTTGGTCGCCCATACCACATGATTCTTTTAACTCTTCAGTCTACCAAAGTTAAATCGGATGAAGACGAAGTACTCTACTTAAAATTATTGAATAAATTCAGTTTTATATTTTCGTTTAAGGATTTAGGTACTGTCGCCGAGTAGCCAAAACTTGAAACTTACTGAACTCGACCTATTCAAGTGCATCAGCGTATCGACATGATGTAACTTTCATCAACCATCAGGTTCAAAGGATCAAGTTTCATTTCTATCTTCAGTGGATAGCTTATTCTTGCATTTGCGTTAACCTCTTTTAACAACCAAGCCTTACAATTTATACCTTTGAAAATCACTTCAAGTGCATGCTCCTTGGTGAAAACAAGTTGAGGTCATGGTCGGTGATAACAACCTAGAACATGCGTGAGATACTGCGTAACATGGCCTGTTAAAGAGACGGAAATTTTCTACAAACAAAAAAATACAAGTTGTGATAATCGAACGAGGGATATTTAAGTGTTGCACTAACGGCTTGCCAAATATTTTTTGTTTTGATTGACATCGAGGAAACAAAACATGTGATGTACATGTAATTACGTGATAGATGTGTGACCATGTTCTTCATCTAGCTAGCACAAAATTGGTTTAAAAGGGAGGAATTCGGTTCTTTTTTTAATATGCAATATTTAGAGGAAGGTTAAAAGTACGGGATGTTAAAAATGAACATTTAAAATTAGTAAAAATCGCACTTTACTACCTACCTTCAAAGTTATCATGGATGTAAGTTTAGCTATGACAACGAAATAATTTGACCGGAAGAGTTCTTCTGAAGCGAAGTTATCGGGTCTGCGCATGCCTTATTTTCCTCCTCAATGTTTCGAACGCAAATCACATTTTTCTGTCATATTTTTGCGTAAACAAAATTATGGTACTGGCATGTTACACTGTTTGTAGTTATTTCATGCAATTCACAGGGCATGCCAGCAAGAATCATCAGATCTACTTCTGAAATGTTGGTAATCAGAGGAACCCGGGTGAAATTGCAACAGCGGACGTAGCTTCGATATAACAGTGGGAGATATTTTCTTAAATCCAGGCTTAGCTGCATACAAATCTATAACAATGTGTTGCGTCAAGACAAATCGATTGAAGTGAAAAAATGACATGGGTATTATTAAAAAAAAAAATGAAAATTTGTTGTCCATTTGGCCATTAGGCGGTATCTCAAAATTGCCTTCTGTTGCCTGTTTGGTTGCAGAAAGAGACTAAACTCTCTTGGTATTTGACAAAAAATATTTAAATTGGAAAGTTATGTTTAGGGACATGGCTACAGTTCTCCACCTGCTTTTGGGATTAAAGAAGATAATTGAATTCGACCGGACGGTCAAATTTCTTAGTACGACCGACTTAGTATTTCGCGTCTTGCAGAGTTGTGGAAGAAAATCCTAAATTTGGCCCTCAGCTGACAAAGCAGGAACCTTTAGATAGGTATATAAGGATGGATACTTCGGTGATTCACCACTCAAACCTACAGCCTCAAAGTAGGCAACACCGGAATTTAAAACTTGAGGAAAGAAGTATAACAGTTCCACACTATGGCTGGTAAGTGCTTCGAGTATGATGACTTATACTGTACACTCATTTGATTTAACCTGACTACCTGGCTAACCTGTTACTAGAAACCTCACTAAAGTTAATAACAATGGTAAGTGAAGTTGCAGCTTTTCTTAAATCAACAGACAAATTTTATTAAACGCCAACTTCAGTTATTTGGTGTTTGAGCAAGCTAAATTTCTCCCATTTACCTGGTTAATTCTTTCAATGTGATTGCTTGCATTTTGTTCAGCGTGTTTGAAGTATATTTCATCAACTTACTCGAATGCCTTAAAGGAATTTGTACGAAATAATTTTTACTATGAACGATAAATTCAACTGAATTCTTTGGTAACCCCCCAAAAACCACACCCCCCCAAAAAAAAAAACCCCCGCAAACAATTTCTATTTCTTATCACATTTTTTCAATGACCAAATGTGACTTTTAAGAATCTGATTTAATTTCAATATGATGAAATTCAAAGCTTAGTATAGTTTAAATATTATTCGGTTTTTCGTTGACAAAAGAATTCTACAAAAAAGACGAAGATTGTTTCAGAAGTCATATTTACATTTCCTACCCGCTGCAGAAATACTTGTTGTAAATACATCAAGGCTATAATGAATGTTATGATGAGTCTAAATCTAAACTCTTTTGATTGGTCCAAAGATGGTTAGCAATAGAAACTCACGCACAGTTTTGTACTCGAGTTTAATTTTTGTAATAATCTTTTCGCAGGTTTCCCAACAAAATTCTTCACTTTTTATTCTGTGTTATTTCTCTTGGTTGTGTTTCACAATACTCATGTAAACGCCGGCTGTCCTCGCGGGGCTCGATGCTCAGATAGACACCGGCTCCGTCGGGATTGGCGAAGAACTATCGATTTTCTAGTTCCTTCGTCCCGTCTCCTGACTGGCTTGACATATAGGGCGTTAAAGTACATGGTAAGTTGGATAGGACTTGTTGGTTATTTATAAAGAGCTAGTGTCAATAGATTGAGCTCGAAGCTTTTCCCAAACCGAGACTTTATGTGGAAAGTACTACGTGCACATCCATTAAAATAACTTAATATTAAGCGCCAATTAGAAGTCGGCTTTGAATGAGATAACATCAATCCATGTTTGGAAAGTAAGAAGTCCCCTTCCCTAATACAATTTAATCTCCTTATCAAATAACACAACCCTGAGATATTTGTGAGCAATTTTGTTGCAAAATAATAAATGGGCATCTTATTTATTTGTCATGATATTTGCTACTTAGATTTGACCACAAATTTTAAAAAACAAATTCGAGAAGAAACATCAGAGAAAAAGTAAACGTTTCCGGAAAACGTGGTAGAAAGGTTGATGATAAAACATGTTAATAGACTCTAGAGATTTAAATTTCCATAATAATGCTAACTCATTCAAGCTTAGGTTAGTTATAGCCCAAAACTGGTGGCTTTTGGCCGTTCGATAAAACAGAGATATATTGATGTCTGCGTGCTCAGATTTTTCTTATTGTTGAGTCTACCCTAAAAGTCCCATGTTCTTTCAAAGCTCAAAATTGTCTTTTTTCGCCTTTTCTGTTTCAGAATTCCAAGTTTAACACCACGGATTCATGTAACCCTACCTGTAACAACTTGGCTCTTGCGGTGATGGCGGACATGAATTTACCTTCATCCAGTTGCACCAATGCATCGGTAAGACTACTGCTGATGCAGTTATCCTGCTTTGCAATTGTTTACTACTCTTTATCTCATCTCCCTTATTTGAGGAGTCTAATATGACGGACACCACTATCCTAACGTATTCTACGTTGAAAAAAATATACCAAATAGCTCTAAATATTTACACTCTCAAAGTAAGGCTTCAAGCGTTATGATAAAATAATTAATGACTTACTGACAATTGAAGCAAATTTCCAAATAATTTTTACTGAGTAGTAAAACACCAAAACTAGTGTAATAATAAGCCATAAAGGAATAATAATAGTTACGTTTGAAGAAAGATAAATATGGATGACAAAACCGTCCACACAAACTCGATAAATTTGGCTAAACGTTTTAGAATACCATAATCCAAATGGTCGAGACAGCAGCAAAAATGTAGAAATTTTCAAAAATAATTTGACTTTTTTAATTTTCACAAACATGTTTCGACGGTACATCCGTCATCGTCAGTGTGACGGTTATGAAAGTTTACAGTGATTTAAAACGTGCCTGTTACAAATCATACGTTACATTGCGTTGAAAAGCAATACGCTAGATAAATTTCGAAGTTAGCATCGTGTACAAATTTTCTTGAGCAAGCTGTAATGCTTGTTACGTTGGCGAAACAAGCCGACATTTCTCCACGCGCGAGCACAAGCACTTGTCATCGGACATAACCTCTCACGTTTATAAGCATTTGCAGGCTTCAGAGTCATGCCATACCTCTTGTCACTTTGACTGCTTCAAGATCTTAGACTCTGCGCCTACTAAGTACCAGGTTAAGCTTAAGGAGTCTATGTACATCAAGTGGGAAAAGCCGGACCTTAATCAACAGGTCAAACACATCAATTTGACGCTTTCCCTATAGCTGCACGCGCGCGCGCTTCTGTTTAATTCCGTTAACTTCGAAATTTATCTAGCGTATTGCTTTTCAACGCAATGTAACGTATGATTTGTAACAGGCACGTTTTAAATCACTGTAAACTTTCATAACCGTCACACTGACGATGACGGATGTACCGTCGAAACATGTTTGTGAAAATTAAAAAAAAGTCGTATTATTTTTTAAAATTTCAACACCATAATCCTAACGAACCTCTTTTGATGGACAACCAGGGCCGTAACTCGCAAGAGGATTTTGACCTAAAATTAAAAACAAAATACGTTTGGTTGGGAAATAATCCCCAGTTGAACAAGATTGATTTTTTCAAGAAATACCTTATAAAAAATGTTAAAGAAAGAGTTTCAGAGTTTGTAGTTCTCAAAACGTTTTGAAGGGCATGCCCCCAGAACATCCTAGCAAAATCTTGCCTCGTCTACGCTAAAGGTCTGGTTATGGCCTTGACAACTCCTCCTTTTAAACATACACTGTAGTGGGAGCAAAGTAAATTTGTTTTTCTGTCACAATTTTTATCTTTTCAGACAAGCAAAATCCTTGAGTTTCACAAAAGAGTTTCTCTTGGCTACAGTCAACATCTTTCAGGATCACTAGCAATGTTGGCGCGCGCACAGAATGTCACGACACTTCCTGCATATCTGAAGTCTTTGCAAGTTTTTATGCGGGGTACATTGAAAGACTTGATCACGAAGGCAGTCAAAATTGTAAGTTACTATTATAAATAAACTTAAAAATATTCATTAATTACATAAAATTAAATGACCTGCTTTACAAATAGATACCATCCACTAAACGTTATCATCATATTTTGACATTCCTTTGAAATACTTTGTGGACCAATTGCAATCGAAAATCATGTTAGTGCGAAGGTGCAGAGGTCAAGTTAGGCTATGCACTTAAAACTGGCTGGAAAGTTTGAAAATATGGTATAAATTACAGACTCGTTTCTTCACGAGCATTTGCCTTTCATGATCATAAATGTTCATGAATGACTAGTGTAAAGCTACCCAGGAAATGTTGGGCTAGCAAGTAAAGTTATCGGTCTCGAAAGCTGAAACCTAGTCAACCTAATGGCCGTTACCATTCTGTAGTGAGCTATTCATCTCCCAATTAATAAAAAGATCCCCATCCCTTTTCTGCTCCTTTTCTTTGCAGTAAATAATATTCTTTTAAAATAATTATTTTTCAAACCTTTCATTTTAGGATCGAAAATTCAAAGGCCTTCCAGCCCTCGACACTACAGCTGGTCAGCAACAACACTCCTTTACAGCCATGCGCGATACTTCGTCCGTAAACACAGTGGCATTCCATATCTCACAGTGTGTCTTAAATGACTTGCTCGAAGTATCTTATCAAATGATGGTCGATTTCTTCAAAATCAGAAGTGGTTTGTAAATTCTCTTAAGTAATTTAACTCAAGTCTTGAATCAAGTTTATTAAGAGGACAGTCCTTCCTTCCCTCTTCCGTGCATGTGGGCGCCCATCGGCTGTTGACTGGATTTGGTATTTAGCTCAAACCTTTTAAAGAAGCAAACTATTGATGACAACCTGGGAAAAATGAATCCTTTTTTCAGAGTTATTTCTCGTGTGATCGCAGAAAGATGGATGCACGTATACTGAAAGTCGCTAAAACTCAAGAATTTAGTTACTTAGCAGTTGCCTCGCAGCCAACTCGTCGAGTTGAAATTAATGATTATGTCTTGTTCAAGACCTTGGACTTTTTAATATCTCAGCTTGCAAAATCAGAAGAAACCTATTTTTTCATGTGGTGATTTTCATGTATTTCTGATACCTTGTAAAAGAGTACTCCATAAGTCAACAGTTAGTAAAGTAATCAACTTCATGGATAGTTTGAAATTAGTTAATTTCAGCTTCACTACACAACAGACAGTATACGTATGATCCATTAGAGCTTATCTTGCATGTTTTCGTGCTTACCGTGCGCACCAGAATAAAGAAAATGAAGAAATCCTATAAAACACCCAGCAAGGAAAATTAAGCTTTCAACCTTAGAGAGAGTGATGAAAGAGCTACTGTTACTGCTCTTATTTTTAATTAGGGCAGTAACCTTACAACATATGTTACCTGAGAAACTATTCTTGAATAATTTTATTTCAGAAAAGACGTCAGAACAATAAAGAATTAGTGCTTGTGTTTTGTGTTATGTCAACTTATTTCCTTAACAGGGAGTTTGACAACTAGTTTCCTTCCCTGGTGTAACGTCGCCATGACGAACTGTTTTGCTGCCAAAAGTGCTGCTTGGCCATGTCAAAGGGATAAAGATATTAAAGCCTTACTCTCGGATTCTTTGATCAATTCTCGCGTCCTGGCAGAACAAATCTCCGTTGTCCGCGGCAACATGGTAAATTTAACCCCAACCCTTACATCGTTATATTTTTAGCCCAGCTTAAAAAAATAGAGCTAGCGTATGTTCAGTTACTTCGGACATTAATGTGTAGCGTGTTACGAGGGGCGTGCTCGTTGGTATTGTGAGGCGTTCATTGCCTGTCGTTGATTCCACGAGTATTTTCTTCCGTTCCCTCCCACCCAATGTGGGCTGAGTTTCCCGGTTGATTTTTTCTTCGTTTCTTGTCTGAAAATAAACTTCATTCCCAAAAAATGCTTGGTTAGTTTCTCTAGCGAAAGTACTAATTCAGTGATACTTACTCTAAACTGTTGTCAATTCCTGTGTTGTTTGCATACACAAATGTCATTTTCCCTCTATTCTGTACAGAATAAAGAAAGATAAACGTCAGAAAAAAAACCAGCTAAGACCACAAAAAGGCGAGTCGAGGAACAATGCAAAGTGGCATTAACTCCAATTCACCAAAATCATTATTTGAATTGCTTTCTTTAATTGTTCCAGTCTAGAAGATGGCCACCAAGTCCTTTCAATGCAACCAATATTGGATTTTTTGGGCCTCGTCCCAAACTCAACAAAACCGTCAAGGTAGGAAGAGCTGTTTAACTATTGCCCCATAGGAGGCCAAGGCCAAGGCTATTTTCATAATTTTTTTTGCTCTGGCCTGTTCTTTCTGGGTCTGTCCATCCTCGCAATAAACTGGCTGCTGCGATTTGATTCAGTTTGGTAAATACTGTTGCATAGCAACACACGAACCCTTAATATCGATGCGATCACGTGATATCTCTTGTCCATCACTTGAATTATTTTGTTTGGATGTACAAAAGAAAAATACTTTTTATTTCTTTGAGTATGGCCAACAAATCAGTTGCCACCTGATTTAAGATTACACATATGCATTTTTATTTTACCTGATAGCACGTCATTGTTGAGCTATGTACTTGAAATAAATTACCTGTAATATTAATACGTAATAAAATATCTTTTCCTTTGCTCGTTTAAAATCACTATTGTTATATTGACAAATAAATAACTGTTTATTCAAAGTTGTAACTATTGTTTAAAAAAAAAAACAATAAAACTGAAAAGATTTAAGATATTCTCAGTTCCTAATTCAGTTGCATGCCGAAGCGAAGCTAGTGCAATGAGTTTAGGCTTTCTAAAAGTTCCCTTAGATTTTCTTATCCTGATAGATTGTTGAATGATTTTTCAATCGGCTGACCGATAGGCCTTTATTCTGATGTCTAGACATTCAAGTAATCAAATGCGCTTTCTTTACCTCAGCCTGAACAGATCCTCAAAGCAAACATTCATATATTGAGAACCTTCGTCATACTGCTGGATAATTCCACCAATCAGCTGAGCCGTTTTCCTGTCGCTAAAGGACTGGTAACTACCCAACTGGTGGGTCTAGAAAGGACGGACAAGGACAGTAATAAGCCATTTGAAAAGAACTGTGACAATCATCAAATCGGTTAGTAGATATTGCGCCTTCGTGTAAGAGCAGTTTCCCCTTGAGTATCGAAAGTAATTTGATTTTACTTTGGTTTTGCATTACTACGCTCATTGATTGGCTTTAAAACATCACGCCACTTTCTCACCCAATTAGAAGTAAAACCAAAACCAATTGTGAGTTTACTCGCGCACGTTTTCGCGCGCTTGGTGACGACTACATGTAATTACTTTGAGTTTTGATTGGTTTACTGAATAGTAAGTGTCCCTTGTGATTGGTCAGAGTAATTACTTCGGTTTTGGATTTACGACACTCAACTAAAAGCTGCTCTAACGTGAAGAGAATGATTTAAGGCAATCCTGCAGTAACATTGGTAGAATAAAACACATACCTGTTTTTTATAAAGATCACAGAAGTTACTTATTTTTGCATGCAATAAAGTCGCGCAATCATCCAAAGTCGATGTGCTGGGAGAGAATTCCTTATAAATTGCAAACAAGATAACCGACTTCCAAAATTGTAGATAGCTTCACTTAGGCCTATTGCATGTGCTAAACAAATTGGACCTGAAACCTATTTTGTTTCTCGGTTTTTCAAAATGTCAGTACTCATCTGATAAAATATTTTTGTCATTCAATTCACAGAGTCGGCGAGGAAAACGGAGCATTGAACAACAAGACGGTCAAAAGAAAAACGACACTGACAGCAAACCTGCCAGTCGGTCTGTCCAAACCAAGCCTTTAAATTCAACGAGTATGGGGTCCTCTCCAACCATTGAAGATGTGGCTTTTCGAACTCAAATCATATTGGTTGACTTTTACACAAATGTTTTCCATCTGGCCAGCGATTTACGGAAAATTGCAGCTCAAACTTGCAATTAAAGGCGATTTTTTTTAGAAATGCAAAATTATTGATAGGTTAGCAACGATACGCTATATATATAATTTTGTATCATCCAGTGTACTTCCCATGGGAGATGATATATTGCTTTATAAAAAAAAAAAAAAAAAATTAAGTCACCCACCCCTGCGCTGGGTATAAAAAAATTTTTTTTTTTATAAAAAATAAAAAATTTCTCTATATGGATATCCCCTTTTCCCTTTTTTTTTTTTTCATACACACCCCCAAAAGGCGCGGTGTAAAGAGAAAAAAAAAAAAAACAAGAGAGATATTCCATAGAATACCACCCGAATGCGTTGCATAACTAGTATATATTGCACCAATATGCACAAAAAGAAGAAAAATGAATGTAAACGAGCATGTAGCTAGCACTCTTGAACTAATTAAAGTTGACGATAATTTCAACGAATGTGTATGACGATAAATGTGACTTGCGACTGTGCACCATTTAGCAGGGGAGGGATTCAATGGAAAAATTAATTTGAGAGGGCCCCCCCCCCCCCCTTCCCCAATTAAAGCGCATAGTTGCTCAAATAATTTTCACTCCCTTTCCGTCTTCTCCCTCTGTTCACAGTTTTTTTGTACATTTAAGAAATCAACTCATATTAGTTGACTTTTATTCAAATGTTCTGAATCTCGATTTATAGGAAATGAAGTAACAACTTATTCGCTTCGTTGACCGAAAAGAGGTTGAGGCAAACATTTATCGATATTCACTAAATGCGAGATGAATAACTGTTTGATACTCCATTTGCATCAACAAATTAATTAAAACATGTTTAGTTAAACCAGGTTTACCAAAAATGACAATGAAAACAACGCAGATACTTGCCACTAATTAGCTACATCGATTGGCACAGAGTCGCAACAGACAATTCCAGGAATTGTGCATTAAAAAATGCACAAAAGAAGTATATAGTACATTTTTTTGCAGATTCTTTTGGTTGATCATTGCTGTTAAGGTAGAAGTAAAGTAATTTCCGTCATCGGATCTGCCACTCTATTCCCATGGATGGTGAGTTCCGCGCAGCATTATTAAATACCCACAAACTATTTCTTGAGAACATATTCTGTACAAAAGTCTTCTTAGTCATTTAAGTATTTCGGTATGATAAAATTTGTATGGTAAACTTTGAAGTCATCTTTACCTAGAGTACCTAAAGGTATAACAACTGTGTCGTGTCTTAGCAACCATGCCGTTAACTCTTATCATCACTAAGCAGCAGATGAATATGGCAACTTAGTCAGAACTTATCGCTCAACCAAAATGTACGATTCTGTGGCGTGTTTATACCTCTGAAAAATTAAACCAAAAGAAACTGCTCTTGTTAAACTGTAGTAAGCACAATGCCGGAAACATTTTTAATTTTAAATTGTATTTTAATTTTTAATTGTAATTCGTATCGTCTTCTGTACTTCCGACAGAAATAGCATTAGAATGTCACGATAGTGGTCAAATATGTGGCATAGAATCTGAGGATACATTATTTTCTTATAGCTGCACAGATTAAACCGGAAAAAGACACAGAAAGAAATAGCCCCCCCAACCCCCTTTTTTTTTTTTTTTTTTCCCCAGGGCGCTAATCGAATAAATACGGTAGTAGAAAATCAATACCCGGCAAGTTTTAAACGTTTAAATACAACTCAAAACAAGAATCTATAACTTTGATTTTCACTACTTTTATTTTCAACCACTTTCAGAGGCTTACATTTAGGAATACAATTTTACCTTGTTTTTTTAATATTTCGTTTCGTTTTGCCAATCTTAAAAATCTCACGGAGATAAAAAGCTACGCTGCAATCATACAATGATAAACAACATTTTAAAGCAAATATTGCCTTACTGGTAGTTCAAAGAACTTTCACAATTCCTCGGTTGTTATTTTTATACTCCCCGAAACTATTTAATTCACCAACAGAAAAAAACATTTTTCCCCTCCTGAGCTTCATAACATCGTGGGAGTGATAAAGTTCGAGACATTATTTCGTTGGGCACAATGTCTTGGTAACTTTTAAGAAATCCACTTGCATTTTGACAATGTTGGAGTAGAAATCGTCCAACATGGTAGCCGCTTGCAGAGCAATGTCATGTAGTGATAAAGTTGTCGCCGAGGGTCTTGTTGTCGCGGAGCTCTGGGCACTAGTACGCACACCAAGGAAGCTGCGTGTTGCGTTAATGGCAGCGCTTTTGATGGGACGGATGACCGCTGTACGAGGTTGGCCGGGCTGTAATAAAGAAATAAAACCTACATTACATTATGTAATTATGTTTAAAAAATAGTATAAGAAATAGAATAGCAATACTAGTGAGGAAACAATTTTTGAACTTTGCACTATTGATAGTGGGGAACAGGGGAATATTGAAAGTTATATGTATTTCATTTACCTTTTGTACTGCATTTTGAATAGTTTGAATTAAATTAATGGTTGTGCCAGCTTTCCATTTGATTTCTTGAAGCTGATGTGTCACATCCCTAGCAGCTGTGAAGGCACCAAATTGCCTTTTGAATTTGCTTATAATCGGGAGAAATGCTTTCAAAATTCGACAGTTCATGTCCAACGTGCTTTGAGCCTGAAAAAAAAAAGAAACGTTGAGTCAGTATTGCTTCAAAAAAGCATGGTGTTGTGTTAAATATCGAAATTTGATTCGCTTTAAGGTCAATAATTGACAGTCCTATTTCTTTCATGTATCTGTTAATTTAAAGCTGATTCCTCACTTACTATTAAATGTTAATTGTCTGGAATATTAGAGTTAATTCCGTGCAAAACAAAATCTCAAATTGTTCGTCAATTCCAGAAATGTCTAGAGTCAGTACGAAAACCAAAGAAGGTTCTTACCGTAGTTTTATTTATACTTTGTTGATTTGGGAACGCTGACAACTGTACGTCTGCTGTCTCGTAGCTGTAGTTGAACCAGCTTTTCCCCTGGAGTGAAAGTAATAAAACATTATTAAATTTTCGACTTGCAATTGCTACGGGAGTGGGGGACGTAAAAGACAGGCGGCTATGCTGTATTGTGCATCCTTACTGCGCAGAATTTTGCGCGTAATTAGCGAGCGCACGAAAACAAAATGGCGGCTTTTTTCTATCTGACTCTTTAGCTCGCGAGAGAGATAAATCGTTGTTTTCTCGTAAGCGGGTGTGGTGATCTATCAGTTGTTTCTCGTATTTGGAGTGCAGTGATCAAATTCTTTCTATAGAATGATAAATATCAATTTCTATGTTTGAAAAATAAATTATCACCGGAAACGTGTACTTTGCCAGACTCGCAAAGGAATTGTTAAGGAATTATACGGTATATACAAGGTCTTCCTGCTTCTAAACGAATATGATGACCCCCCTTTTTTAATTTCAAAATTTAAGTTCCCTAAAGGTAATCAACCAGTAGGCAAAGTTGGCTGAAAATCTATGTTCAGTTCTATTTCGGTGGAATGACCTTAATATAACTCAGGATTAAACACAGTTGAATTAATATTACAATAATAAATAAGTTATCGACCTTTCTTAAAAATTAAAATGCTAAGACATGCAACTTTTATTGAAGATACTTACAATTATTGTTTCCTTTGTCTTAAGCAGGTCCACTCCCAATTTTAGCAACATCGGAAACAATCTACTCAATTGTTCTCTAGTGTTCTTATCCAGTTGACATACTTTCTGAGTTTGTATCATGGAAATAGCCATCGAAGTGCAAAAGACAGAAAATAAAACTACAAAGAAAATAATGAAAAATAACAGTTAGTTATGCAGTCAACTCCTGATCACGTGTGCGGGAAAATGTTCGTAAAATCAAACAGTCAATTTTGAAGCTGATTGGCTCAAAAATCTTTGCTGTCATTGGCTGGAATATATCATATGAGTTTTTTAGCCAATTGTAAAGCTTGTTATGCTAGCACTAGCTCAAATTTAAAAGAGAAAACATAAAAAAATTCTATAGTTCTGAATGATTTTTATCTAATTTATGCATATGGACAATAGTTGATGTGATGTCTTATAAGATTTTATCAACTTAATAAATGTAGATGTAGATGTAGATGATTTAGAGATGTCGAGCCGAGCAACTTCTGTAAACTTGTAATTAACGCAGTAAAGAACTTCTTCTCGCAAATGGTTAGTTGCTCACAGTTAATAATAATAATAATAATAATAATAATAATAATAATAATAACTTTATTTATCCTGGTAGACCGGTCAGTCTCAGGAGATTGACTGGTATCAATCGGTGACCAGTAAAAAGCATAAAATTTACAAAGCATAAAATTTAAAAGCATAAAAAATTACTACATAAAATTACAATTACAAATCTAAAAACTGTGAAGCTTGTTCGTTTAGGACGTGGCTTAACGACGATAATTATTTTACCTTGTACTCAGACAAAAGTGAACCAAACGCAGTCTATCGATTAAATCAAAAGGCTTGTTAGGTGTCGAAAAACGCTCACCTTTCATGGTTTGAGGACGTTCTTTGATCTTCTTTTGATATTCTGTTCTTCTTAATTCGTAACGTTGAAATTCTGCTATGACCAGTCGACCTCAGCATAGTTATATACTAATTGCACAGTTGAAATCTTCCAAAATTAGATACTTTACTAAATAGTTATTAGAGGCCAGATCAGTCCCTTCACGAGGAATCTCATCCGGTTTAACAGGTGCATTGTGTTCCTCTGGACTCTAATTCGGCTACCGGCCGTGCTCCGCGGCTTATTGCCAAGGAAGAAGAAACTGTAAAGAAGGGGATTTTCCTTGAGTGCGACCACGTACGGCATTGTGGATTTCATTTACGTTTCCTTGTAGATTTGCAGAGTTTTGACGAATGCATCTACGAAAGACTTTCTATTGTGGTGTAAGTCTCATCTGTTACATTCATAATCAATTGAATAAATATATCTTGTGAAGTTAAAGCCCAGTGCAGTTGGTTTGTTCCATCAAGTCTTTGAATCATAGCTTTAGGTATTGCATATAGCATTTGAAACAAATCGTATAAGAACTTGTATTTAACAATACACACTAAATACGTTGACACCTTAACATGAAAGGTTCTTATCTTATCTTATTATTATTATCTTATCTCACTTTTCTGATTCGGGATATCACTTAAACTGATTCACAAACGCAGGTGTTTCATTCGATAAGTAGCATTCTACATTGATTTCTGTCGTTCTTTTTAACACCTGGTCCTAGCTATTTCGCACAGTTCTTAATTCTAAAACCTAAAATACAATAAAGTTTAGTTTTATCAGAAAACTTATGTGAGAGATTGATGCGTGTGGGTTATAACATCTTCTTGTATACGACTTCTTATCAGGCTGATAAAAGACGTATTTCCTTACTGATCGTGTTATGATAATCGATGCACCTGTTTAATCGATTGTTATTGTACCCCGTAAACGTTTTCAGCATACTATAAATATCCTCGTATTTTACCAATAAATTCGATTTAATTTGTCTTCAGTACAATATTGAATTTAGTTCATGACACGCTTGTAATATATCCGCGGGTTAAATGTTCTTTTGCCAAAAAACGGTTACGTTAATTTATAAATAAGTAAAATTTAGAGGGGATGCGCTAAGATTTAAAGGGGTTGTATATGCAGCATGTTTTTAATCGGACTGTAATTTCAATATATATTTATTGGGCAATATTATAAATACAGCGGTGGAGTGCTAATTTATTCTCGTTTCGTTCTTCATTTGTTGAACAATGAATACACGTAAACAAGTTGATCATTTGAATAAATTATAAGTTACTGTTATTCCAAGAAAAGGTCTTCTAACCATGAAGCCTAAGTTTGATTCAGGCCAAACTTCTCTTGATTCACCTACATGAGCCAGGCGTTGTCGCAATTTTAAATACGGTATCATTAAACAGTATTAATTGTAATCTTATCTTATAAATCCAATATTACATCACTTTAAAATTTTGATATTTATAATGCATAAACAGTATCGTATTTATATGCGTGGGAGATTTCCTTTCAAATGTTAGTGCATCCCCTTTAAATCTTGTGCAATAACCAAGTATCCAGGATGATACGAGAATGACTAAAATTGCAGCCAGGAACATCCACGTTAAAAATAACGAATGGTTTAGACATAAGCTTTTTATAAAGTTTAAAACGAAGGAAAACACCAGAAGAGACGCTTGAAGGCTTTGAATTCTCATCGGCTAGATCGATGGAGTAAACTTGAAGTTTTTCGATGGAAGCGTCTTTTTTAATAAGGTTTGATGTAAAATTGCTTGTTTTTCAACGGATTTTAAAAAGCCAGTATCAAACCATTCATAGAGTCTTGAGTTGTGAATTTTAAAACTTGCCACTGAATAAAATTTAAATTCGTCCGATTGAATACAATGATGTTTTTCTGGCTGTATTTTCGTTGTATTAGTGAACCATTATATTAAACACGTTTAGTCCGGGGAAATGAAATGCTGACAGGATACATTTTTAAGAAGGATAATGAAAATTGCTCAACGTTCTTTAAACCGCATGTCCGTATATAACAAGGTTTGACTTCTGTGTGTATAGCGTAAATTTGCATGCATTCAGGTGCTGAATATGCAGTGGCCTCGCTGTTCTCGGCCCCTAGTGATGTCCGAGAGCCATCTGTGGGGTTTCACTTCCAGCCCCCACTTATGAGCAATCAATCAGCAACATCGAACTGAACTATAAAAGGGCAGTTTAATGAAACATTATACCTTCAAACCAAAGGACTTCTTTGGTCTGAAGTTTGACTCCTTTAAATAGTTATCGTTGCTTAGATAGAAAAACATTGACAGGGTAATAGGAAATCAAACAGAAACAAGGATAAGTACAGGATTTGCGCCGAAGATTGAGCTCAGGGGTTTTAAACGACGAACTTGAGAAATTTTAAGCGACTTGTTCCTTTCAGTTTGCGTCATCAGTACAAATAACTAGATTTTCAGACCACCTATTTTCATTTTCAAATTCAAAGTATGTTAAAACAGTTTACCGTTTCGTACAATTTCCGTCGGAAACAATAAGATAATGCACTGAAAACGAAGGCGAGTAGTAGAAACTCTTAAAGGACTGCAGTCCAAAACCTACCTTGTTACGTACTTTTAAGCCAAAAATAAAGCAAAATTAGTCCTTAAATGAGCAACGAGCGCGCAATTTTGTTATATCAGTGAATAGAAAACAGTGGGAGAACCAATCAGATTCGCGGATTTCCAATAGAACACGACTGAGTTTCTACTAAGTGTGGTTCAATTAATCTGTATTTTAGCAGTTTTCTTTATGAGTTGTGCACTAATTGTTCACATTTATTCCAAGGTGCCGTGGGCAATTTTTCGTATGCAAATTATCAGCCTACAATAATGCGATGAAATGAACACAAAGGGATATGAACTAGAGGAGGGGGGGGGGGGGTTAGTTAGAGAGGAGGGGGAGTTAGGGAAGAGTGAAAGTTATTTGACTCAGCGTGTACACGCTTAAATGATGTGGTCACTCCCAAGTTCATTTTTCACTGAATCCGTCCCCTGCTAAATATCGCAGTCAGAAACACATTAATTTCTCAATTATTACTGTCACGCGTTTTTGTTGAGATTATCGATAACTTTATTAAGTTTAACATTGCTACATGCAAGTGTACATTTTTTTAACCTTTATCATTCAGTGCCATATTAGTGTAATATAACGATATATCATCTTCCATAGGAAGTACAGTGGACGATACGAGTTACATCTTGCGTATCGTTGCTAACTTAGCAATCATTTTGCATTTCCTTAACTGTGCTTTAACAATAAAATATCTCTCTTAATTGCACGTTTGTGCGGCAATTTTCTGTAAATCGCTGGCCAGAGTCAGGACATTTGACCTGAAGTCAACAAGTATCAGTTGAGTTCGACGAGCCACATCTTGAATGGTTGGAGTGCTCGTACTTTTCATATTCAAAGGTTTGGTTTTGATAGGCCGAATCGCCGGTTTGTTGTTGGTGTTTGTCTGTTGGCCGCCTTGTGGTACAGTGCTCGTTTTTCCTAGTCGGTTCTGTTAAAGAGAATGAGACAAAAAACATTTCTGTGGGGGAACAAATGCACTTTTTACCAAATCTTCCAGAAGCACTTGGAGAGTTTCTGATTCTTATAACCAATGCAAAAATAAAAATGAAGTGAGCTCCAGCGAGGACTCCAAAAATTGTCACACCAGCATGGTGCAAAACATCCACCTTGTTGCTTAGCAACATCAGTGACGAAAACGTGGAGCTCAGTCAATTATGGAGGACGGGATTTAGCCCGACAAGATTACATATGGCTTAACACGACTAAAAAGTAATGTTGAAAGTGTACAGTTTGCTATATTCCTTCCCCTCTGCAAAAGAAAGAAGACCTATCGACCACCCTGATCAATATACCCTTCAATTATATCCCATCATCCTTGCAACTTACAGTGCGGACACTCGAACCATGAACACTTGGACATTTTTTTGGGCCTTTTTTGACGGTTAGCCAATGAGAGCTCTTCTTATAAACAAAAGGATTAACATTTTTTAAGCGCCGTCCAATCACAGCGGTTGCGGGGAAATATAATGTGAGTTTTTTTATGTCAGCGACTCGGCAATATTTTGAATGTGAAATGGCCTACGCGCCTGCTAAACTAGCTACGCTGGAAAGTACATATTTTTCGCTAAAATCAAGTTATCTTTCAAGATTTTATCGCCACCGTCGGAGTCTTTTTTATTCCTGTTTGGCAAAGGTGAATGCAAACTCGGTGTTCATCGACAGGAAGGGATCTACCGCTACGACAATGGTAAAGCTCTGCCTCAAGTTTATCGGGAAAGAATGCTTGGCAGATCTACATCATCAAGGGTTTTCGCGAAGACAAATTTCAAAAAATATGCGAGTTAGCGTCGGATGTGTAAATAAAGTTGTTCAATCTTACGAAGACAGCAACTCATCTCTGGCTGGGCTGCGAAAAACACCGGTTCGAAATAAAATGTCAATAGATGTTGTCGAATATGTGGTATCAGAGAAATTATGTAAACCTAGCGTGTATACAAGTGAGATTCAACAGCGGCTGTTGTTAGATTAGCGAAGCTGTGTCCAAAGTAAGTCTAGCAAATTCAATCGCATCCTACTTCAGAAAATGCGGCTACGTGACTGACAACTCAGATTTTTATCTTACACATAAAAACAAATAAACTCACTCTTACCGCTAACATGGCCAAACAACGTAGATTTTCTTCAAATGCAGGCGCAGATTAGACAAGATAGAACAAACTTCATTGAATAGAATAGAAATTGTTCTGATTCAAAATAAGTCCAGCAAATAGCATACTTCAGAAAACACGGATATGTCTGATTCTGTTGCTATTTTTATCTTATCCGTGGGAACAAATAAACTCGCTCTTGTTGCTATACAAATGTAAGTTTCCTTCAAGCGCAATAAGACACAGTTATTGTCACGTTCTAGTAGTCTAAAAGTCAAACTTTATTTTTGTACAGCACAATCACAACGGGAAATGCATGAACTAATGTCTGAACCAATTACAGTGTACCGGCACATTATTTGAAGCCGAAATGAAAACACGCAAAAATAAAAACACAACAGGGAACATATCAAACGCAGTTTAGTGCAGCATAACATGAGTAAAGTACAACTTTACCATTTGCATGCATTCCTTTTTTCCGCTCACTGCACTCGGAGAGGGTCAACAATTCCATGTTTATACTCTTCGATAACACTTGGCAATCTCCAGTCATAATTTTCCTCTAATAGAAGTTTATTTCGCAGCGCTCGCTGAACCCGTCGCTGAAGAATCATCAAGTCTCTATCCAAGGCAGAACGATCTAAATATTTCGCTGGATTCTGTTTCTTTAGATCGACGTGGTCGCATAAATAGCAAAGAACCTTGATTTAGTTCGTTGGCAGGAAGCGCTCTTTGCTTTCGTATACTACTATTCAACTTCCTTTAGTTCACGCTGTACGGTGCGAATATCGATAATCAATTCTGGGTGTTTTTCCTTTAGCTTACAAGAGTTGACATCATTACAAGGACTTTTCTTTTGGATGTTGTTGAGTTCGGCCTCTAATTAATACGCGTCTTTCCGCAAGTAACAGCTTATCAGGAGACGGAAAGAACGAGTCCAAATCCTCAGATTTCATGTATTAAAGCCAGTGACCTTCGTGAGCGGAACCCTCTGTTTTCCAACTGGAGCGAAAGTCTTTCTAATTTCATGCTTGGAGATAATGATTTGAGCCACATATAAATTTCACTCTTGTCAGCCATGAATCGGTATGTTTCACTCTCAATAAATGTACCAGCCTCGTTATGAAGTCACTTCGTGATTGGATGATGGCAAAAAAGCGGGAAAAAAGGCCTTGGTGTTCACGGTTCGAGTGTCCGCACTGTAAGTTTAATTCGGCTTTTCTGGAGTTAATAAAAGGGTGGTTTCTACTTTTGCAATAAGCCTAAGTGACTTCACTTTTTCACCAAATGTATAAAGTTTTTCTTAACTATGACTAAGGGCCGAATCGCACTAGCGGACAAGTTTAAAATTTCATGACATTTCCGACAAAAACAAAATTGTCGCGACGAGTCAGAGACATCTTGAAGAGAACAAAAGGTGAAATTATTAGTACAATAGCTTTGCACGTGCTTCTGGCATCCCTGTACATTTCTCAGCACGGCCGTCTTGGGCAAACATCAAATATGCATTACCACGCGGTAAAAAATTCTAAAACAATTCGCATTTAAAGTACGCGTGTTCTCATGCAGTATAATTATGAGTCGTCTCAGGATAACTTTTTCTTTTCTCATTCTTACATTAACCCGAAACACTTCACTTATAAATATGCTTTGCTTATCGCGGAAAGATTTTGCGGCTGAATTATGATAGTGAGAGCCACATCACTGTGCATACTATCCCAACAATGTTTTAGTGCGTGCTGTTTTTCGGTGCAATTTGGGCCAAACACAATAGCCAATTGTTATCTAGCATTACGAGGGGCATGGGAATGCGACTTGTCATGAATTGTCCTGCCTTGAGGCATGACATCGGCCCCGGCCCTTTGATGATTTGTCCGTTTTGACAAAATTTGCCCTTGTCCAGCAAGTCGTTCGCACTTTTTTTTGCGAATGTTTGACAAAATGTATCGCGCGTGCAACGCGGACCAATCATAAGACAACTGCTTCTTTGTTTTCCTGAAATGTTGGACAAGTTCTAGGTCTCAAAAAACGCAATCGCACTTGTTTACTGTAACAAGTGACACATTAATGATGAAATCTACCAATTGTTACAAAATTTGTCCGCTAGTGCGATTCGGCCCTAAGTTTGTGCTCAGAGTGCGACCTAACTGCGTGCAAAATGTTGTTTCGAGATAGCCAGTATTTGTTCTAATCGTTTGATGAACCAATCAAGACATTTGTTCTACCCATAATTAGATAATAAATGGATCATGTACGTAAAATATACTTTCCCCAGCTATTTCAAATTTAGCCAAAGATTCAAAAACTACTTACAAACGTTATGATGGCAACAATATATCTTAAATAGCTGTTGAGTGTTTTTGTCTGTCTCTTTAGATCCACCAGTTTGTTAGTTACCAGCTCTTCAACAACTTGAAAACTTCTCAGCTGACTTGTAGAATTGTCAATCAACAAGATGAAGGTCCTCAATGTACGGATGTTGGCTTTAAGAATCTGTTGAGGCTTAAAAATAGAGGCCAGTTAACTTGAGCTTTAGAACTCGATCAGAGAACGATATGCTACAAAATAGACTTTTTTTATAAAAATAGTTGTGCTTTATTACTTGTTTTATTCAATTCCAATTAGTTACTAGTGCTACACCTTTAGCTTATAATGCGTTAATTACAACGTTGACCTAGCTTCGCTGTACATTTAGAACTAGTATCAAAGACAACTCTTAAAATAAAGCACAGTAAACTCGTAAATAAAGCTTATGTTTAGACAAACATATCTAGATAAAAGTAGGTCAAGACTGTTTTGGAAAAAGGTTAAAAAACGCACTACACCAACTCGCGTATGTTGTACCCAGTTTTTCTTTATTTTCGATGGAGTGAATTAAAACTGTTGTTTTAGCAATTCTTGCAGAGCTATCTAAGAATTTCCGTTTCTTATTGCCAAAACAAAAAATAATTCGAGCATCAGTGCAAGATACGTCACGTGATCCTGCGCAAAATGAGGTACCCCTTTGACAAGAGTTTCTATATTTTGCATGCAATCACAAAGCGACTACCGAAGAAGAAAATTTTCTCAGGCTTGATCTCGAATTTACATATATAGTTACTGTTAATTTTCCAGAGCAAAAGAAAAACAATAATAAATAAGTCCATTGCGTTTGGGGTTCTAATTTAAAAGCTGTGCTTACCTTAATTGCGGTTTTGTTGGATCTCCGACGAGGCCCAAAAAAGCCAATGTTGGTCGCATTGAAGGGGCTTAGTGGCCATCTTCTAGACTGAAACAATCAACATTTGTTATAGCCTTTTTGAAAACAAGCTCAAACGAAAAATTGGTACACAGTAAAAAACGTTTATCACGAGAGAGTAGATATCACTAAGGAAAATGATCTTTTAACTTACCATATTGATGCGGAGAGCAGAGATTTGTCCTGCCAGAATTCGAGACAGACTTAAGGCGTCTGAGAGTCTTCTACGAACAAGTTTATCACTTTGGCATGGCCACGATTGTGAAGACACAGTCACGGTGAAAATGGCGCAGATAAGGAAACTGAATGTTAAACTCCCTAAAAAAGGATTGGCATAGAAAGAATGCATACATACATTTAATCCATGCTAAGAGCGTTGTTAGATATTTCTAATGGAGACTTTTCAGTGCACATTGGTTGCGTCTCCCTTCCTCTGTTACTCCCTCTTACTTAGTGGCATATATTTTTCGATGGTATTGCTCTGAGAAATTGGGGATGCTAATAAAGAGTTGCTCTGAATACTGAAATGGAATAATTAGTTTTGAAATTTAAAGGTGACATTTTCTGGATCAGCTTTGCCTAAATTGCTAAACGTGACGTAAATAAACCTTCTTAATCTTCCATGAACTTAGCTATCTTTTTTAGTTTTTGGTTTTCTTATGAGAGGTACTACACCTCTTTTGTTGTTTATCAGTAAACTACTGTAGTGTTTGGACATTTAACTTTGAAATACAGATGAAAAAAGACCGAAGATTGTACTCCCGGTGATTCTGCAGCACTGAGCATATTTTCTTTAGGTATGGTAACAGAAATCGCTTACTCTTGCCTTTCATCTTTAGTAACTTGAAAGTAAATTGTTTTAGCAAAGCCACTTTGAGGTTTAAAAAAACCGATTAATCTCTACTAACGGAGCTGTTCTCCTTTTATACTTGCAAAGTTTAGTCATTTATCCCTGTTTAATTTTTTAACATGGTAAGGAAGTTTAAAATACTTTGTCAAGGTTTAAAAGTAGTCCATATCCTGGATAGCAAGCTGATTTCACCGGACGAGTGGGTTATGCAGCAGCTGTTCGAGTGTTAAGTCTTCCCTTATCACAACTTTTACTACACAGCCATTTCTTTCTTTCTTCAAGTAAAAAATAAGTTTTAAAAAAGGACAGAAGTTATTTTTGTTCATTTTTCTTCAAGTATGCTCTTTGATATAGATTTGTTAACCTGCAGGCGCAATCAAAAATTATCCCTTCCCGTCTCCTTTCGCGCTTGTGTTCCGTAACGTTCCATTTGGAGATTATCTTTGATTTGACCCTTGAATTCAATAATTCAAGAGTGAGTAATCATCTTCCAATTTCTTCTTTTGCTAACATTTTGCTATTGACAACGCAGGTTACAATAAAATCTTCAACTTGGCAATGTTGTCGTTCATGATTTACCATAACATACTTTGGAAACGATCAGTATTGAATAGGTAGTGTGTTTGGTGATCGAATACTTTAATTATTTTGACCTTGACGCTCATTTTCAAAAGTTAGAAAATGTATGCACGATACAACATTTTTTATTGCAAAGTTGAAATAATTATAATGATAAAATAATGCTTTGTAAGGCACATAAAGGAAGCTGAAAGCTGAATAAATATATTTTTAGGGAAACCTGCATTCTTTAAGATGATCTGTTTGTGAAAAGCTGTTTACGTACATCATTAATAATTGAGTTACTACTACGTTAACAGGTAACATCTTATTTTTTGTTTCAATCGATTCATAAAAATATTTAATTTCTTACCCTTATTCCCTAAATAAGAAAACGGTGCTTTTTTTTAAATCCAATAAGATATATTAAACTTTTTCATATCTTTCAACACAGATGCAATTTAGAAGTACAAGAAATGTGCTTTTACAGTTTACTAATACTTTTTGGACCGAAACAAAGTAAATTATGTGCGGATTAAAGCTTAGGATAAATTTCGTGAAAAATATGTTTCTAAAGAACAGCTTCCCTTGTGTCATTTAATTTTTTACTTGTGTGTGTTGTAGCGCTTTATATCTCTCTTATACAAACTAAATATAAATCAAACTTTCCTCGTTTGCGCTTTTAAAGACTGCCTTTAAATCTCTTTATGCGCGCAACTTGAAATATGAAAATTGATTTTAACTTTGGCAGCTCGGCAACTTGTTTTAACTTTACAAAAGTTTCATCAAAAACACAGATTTGCAAAAAATTCAAATATGGATGCTAACACTCCTGCGTTTTGCATCCTCGCGTTTTACCGCCTTTTAGAGCTTTTCTGAGAATATCGAATGTCCAAGATGGATTTATTGTAATTTAGTGACGCTTTTCAAGGTTATTTTAAGGTATTTCACATGAAAGGGCCCAGCAGGATTCAGCTGTTAAGTACCATTCTAAAGAACTATACAATTTGGGTAATCCTGTAACGCGCCTGAACGATTTACGCTCCAGGAATTCGCACGAACAAGATATACTAAAGATAGAAAGTGTTCGCAAGAGTCAGGATGTACCAGCTTGTCCTTTGTTGTAAACCAATCATAAGATGCACAGACCAAACGAATATCAGTTTCATAGTACGTACAAGCGACACTGATCGAGCCTTTTTGCAAATTCAGTGGGTGTAGGACAAAAACCTAAATGAGAAGTTCAAGGTTTAGCGCCGTAAGAATAAAGCTTCCTAAGAACGTGATTTTAAGGGGGGAGGATAGGGAGGCGTGTGGCTCTCCAGAAGGAGGAAGGGCTACTACTACTACAGAAATGATCTGTTAAGAAGCTAGACGAATAAATATCTCTTGCTAATTAGGTGTGAGGGCCGTACGGAAGAAAATGAGCCCTCTCAGTCGGCCTTTTACAGTACAAGTGTAGGGCAGCGAGTTCCGTACAGAAAACACCGAGGGCCAATATTCTCCTAGTACGATCCCAAGCAAGCTTGGTTGACAAGCGATTTGCTTTATATAATGAAAAAGATTTGTTTAAAATCTTTACCCTGTCCTATACTTGGAAAATATAAGACCAGCAATACAGCACCCTGATTGGTTGATTTTAATTATTGGCCCTCTCAGTTGCCTTAATCATCAGGTAATAAAACAACGTATTATCAGAATAACATCGGTCATTATGTAAGTAACTGTTCAAATCAACTCATTCAGACTGCATGAATTCTCGTCTTCACCTTAAAAACGCCCACACTTTCCTATTTCACCTAGTTACTTGGTTATCCCTTCCCCTTTGGTAGAGCATAGAGTATTATTATTCTTCTTCTACAAAACTAGTTCTCAACAACTTTTTCGATGAAATCAGAATTAATCTTTATTTTAAAGTTGCGATTTCTTGATCTTCCTCTGTTTCTTTCTCCTGAAGGTAAAGAGAAGAACGTGCTCACCGATTACGATTAGTTCTTGTCTCGTGCCTTTAAGAATGTAGTAAGCAGCTCTACGGAAATCATACAAGCTACACTAACACCCCGGCCCAGTAAAAATAAACTTCGGAATGAATCTTTCATCCCCAAGCTATCTTAAACGGATATTTTGAATTTAAGACTGAAATCATCAGCGAGGATTGACTCTTTTAGTTGTTTTTTTCGTGGTATTTTTTCTGTATAAAACTGAGCAAAATCATTTTCAATTATTTTTTTGTTTAACTGTTGGTGACGTTACTAACTATAGCCTTGTTAGCTCATTTCTCCGAATTTCCATGGAATTTTATTCATATCAGGGCATAAAAAAGCTTCACACACTTGTAAATATTGTCAAAACACATATAACCTCTAACAAAAGTAAGTTCCATACATCAAATCTACCCTTAAATGATTTTCTTTTAATTTAGTCTCTAAAATAAGCTGATGTTTGTTTATTACGCTGTAGCATAAATAAATTATGCAAAACTTCCCCAGGGAAATTAACCTTTTGGACTAGTATAAATCAATTCACCTTTCTGTTTTTACACTGGCATGTGCAAAGGACAAAAAGGTGGGGCGAGTGAGTGTAGTGCGAAGCCTGGGAGCCCTGATGTTTTCGTCGTAGAGCCTGAAGCCCCATCTTTTTGCTACTTGGAGCCCTTAATTGCTGTAGAGCAGGGAGCCCCAAGAATGTTTCCTACAGAGCCCGGAGCCCTTTTCTATAGCGGCCTGAAGCCCTGAAGTCCTAAACCCCTTTGGCACCCTGTCAACTAAGTAAACTTTCTTTTCTGTTTGCAAGATACAATCTGTTTGTGAGTTTGTCACGGTGGCCAGCTAAAATTATACTACCAGTATTTACGTACTCTTCATTATTCCGGGTAAACTTCTTCCACGCACAAAGAAGGTGGAGTTTTGAACCGCCAATGAGGTGACTATATATCGAGTGGTTAGGTAGTTTTATTTTTTTGTTCAGGAGAGAGGATGGAAAGAGACTTGTTAAAATAACAACGACTAGCAAGATGTTCACAAGTGATCCTTTTTTATTTATTTTTCTAATCTCCATAACATCACATAAATTTTATGCAATTTATCTTTTTATTATGTTGAATTTAAGCAATTAGGGTTCTTCGACTGACTAAAGCATATTTAATAAATACCTTTAAGGATTATTTTCTTTCTGTGCTGCGTTTAATAAAGCTTGTTGTTTACATAAATTAATCATTATGCCATATTAATGTAATATAACGATATATTATCTCCCATTGGAAGTACTGAGCTTACGGTACGATTTACGTCTCGCTTTTCTTCGCTTACAAATCATTGCTTTTTAAAATCATTGTGCTGGTTTTTTAACTGCGATTTAACAATCACGGTCTCATTTAATTACAAGTAAGACGCTTGATTTTAAATAAATCTTGGGCAAGAGTCAGGACATTTGCATTAAAGTCATCCAGTATGAGTTTAGTTTGTGAAGTTATATCTTCGATTGTTGCTGTTTGGGCAGGCCGACTCGCTGGTTTGTTGTTGTTTTCTCTCTGCTTGCCGCTTTGTGATGCAGTGCTTCTTTTTCCTCGTCTTTGCTGTTGAATTAAATCAGACAAAAGGAAAAATTTTTAACCATACTAGTCAGAGAGACTTACACCGTCGTTTGAACCGGTGCTTTTTAAATTACCGTCATATTTAGCTGGGTGTCATGGAAAAGGTTGGTCTCTTCTAAAAGGTCCTTTTTTGAGATCTTTTCGTCCCGAATTTTAAAAGTTCTTTTAAAAACGTTTGTGCCAAAAATGGTCTGCACTGGATGGCTAGACTATCTGTAAAATTTTCTTCTAAATACATGTAAACAACACTTATCACCATTTCCTATAACTAGGTAGTGTGTAATTTTTATGTAATCATCTATAAGCATTGTAATTTATCTGGCTAAACATGTTAAAAAACCCTTCCAGGATAGAAGCCCTAACTTGAACTTGCATTTTAATTTTCCTTATTCTTTAGTTTTTACTGTAACTAGTAACTTAAGGTAATTCAGCTGTGTTTTTTAAACTTAAGTTGTGATTGTTCGTCAATAAATGTTTTTTGCAATTAACCGAAAAAATATCGTCACTTATAGTTCAGTTTGTTCAGTTTTTTTATCCATTTCTTTTTACCATGCAGCCTACAGGAAAGGCTCAAGAACTTGAAATACTTACAGACTTTATGACTTTCATAATCCTTCTCAAATATGTTATAAGTGACTTTGCCTGTAACTTTAAATCCACCAGTTTGCTAGTTACCAGTTCCTCGGCAGCTTGGAAACGTTTCAGCTGTTTCGTGGAATTATTCACCAGTGAGATGAAAGCTCTCAAAGTACGACAGTTCGCTCTGAGAATCTGTTCAGGCTGAAATAAAGAGAAGGTTTCTAAAATCACATGTGAATAAATTAGGTTTTTCGTTGATTCGATTACAAAGGAACAGAATAAAGGGTTGTTAATTTTAGCAGAGTTATACACTAATATAGTATATCTTTACAGAAATCATCCTAACTTTTAAAAATTATTTTCGTAATTGAGCCCCCTCCCCCCCCCCCTCCCCCAAAGAAATATTCTAAAATTCTGTGGGACTTGCTGCAATGTCCATAACAGCCTAAATGTTGACCATGCCTTTTTCTCTCAGAGATGGGAATTTGCTCAGAAGTGATTGTTTAATTGTTATACTAAGTGGGCAAGTCGAAGAACATCGCTCCATTAACGATACCTGCTTACCTTATTTGTGGTTCTATTGGACTTTCGAGCAGGCACAAAAAAATTTACGTTGCTGTCTTTGTTGGGGTCTGTTGGCCACTTTTTATTCTGTAAAACCAAGGAATAAACTTTCTGTGACCTCATCTTGCTTTAAAAAAGTTTTAATGCCCAATATCTCGTGGCCATACAAATGAATAATGAAATGACCAAATTTTTAAATTACAACTACATATCTACACCCTCTTAGAACCGTTCGCCAGATTTAAGGTTCTTCAAACTTAAATGAAATTTACTTTTAAAAAAAATAGTGTAATTTCTGCTCGTGTTAAGCTAGCTAATAGCATATGGTCGGCAAACATTCTACAGTGAAATCAGACAGCACGGAATTAACTTGTCCTGAGGGTTATTTCAAAATATAGGTCGAAGAGTAAACTCCACTGAGGCACGCACTAACAATTCTTAACTAATTGACAAATTAACGTCTTAATAAAAAACGATGGCTTAACTTACCATGATGTTGCTGAGGACAGAGATTTGCCTTGCAAGAGTTAGAGACATAATTGAGGCCTCTGAGAGTAATGTACGAACATCTTTATCCCTTTGGCATGGCCAAGACTGTGATCGTGAAGAACGTTTCGTAGGCAGACAAGTTGTCACCGTAAGAATGCAACAGGCAACAAAACTGATCTTTAAAATGACTGTGAAGGTGAAAGAAAAATTATATTTAACAGTATTACGAGAGCACTCGGTTACGTGTCGTTTATTTTGTATCCGCTATCATTAGTAAAGAGCAGATCATTCTTTTTAAAAGTGTCTAGAAATTAAGCACGATTTTAAAGAAGCGAGAAGGTGAATAAAAAATTAAAAAGAAAGTTGTTTAAAATAAAAGAAAGGTGAGAAAAATAATTTAACATCTAGAATTCATATTTAGAATCTTAAACAACAATTTAGCTAGCGTAGATCAAATTTTGTCATGGTGATCGCTTATTGAAGAAGGAACAACAGTTTTAAGGACAAATTAAGAATAATTTTATGAAAATTTCATACCTTTCATGTTGATACAACTCAGTGTTTGCGGTTTTCTTCAGGAAAATTTCAAACAATGCTTCACAGTCGTTTTTCCAAACCTCTATGCCTTTTGCAAAGTTGTAAAAAATGAACCAACTGACGGGCTTTTCCTTTTTTTAAAGCGAAGAATATGACTCATTTTTTCCGATATAGCAATATGTTTTTTTATATATATAAATCTCAGACAGTCCCTTTTACTCTCTATTTCCGGTACAGCTGCTCCCGAGCTGCGCAAAGGTACGTCCATTTTGATAGCACAAGTGTCATGTTAGCATGAAGTAACTTATTTTTGGCGTTATGACTTGGGAAAAAATCTTGGAGAGTCCCTTTTACTCTCCATTTCCGGTCCAGCTGCTCCGGCATGCGCAAAGGTACGTCCGTTTTGATAGCACAAGTGTCATCTTGGCATGAAGTAAGATATTTTTCGCTTTACTTAGGAAATGCTTTCTTCTGTGTCATTGTAAATTTTTCCACTGACTCGGTGATACAGTCGTAAACAATAAAACGCTCCATACAATAAATAGATGAAGACGTAAATTAAACTGCGGCATGTAAGGGAGAGTCACTTATAAAGCAAAGCAAAAAGAAAAATAGAAAGAAAAAGGAAACCAAATACTAAAATCAACAGAAATTCAGTTTTGGTTATAACTTTTCATGGGGAATAAAAGCGGAATTCTAACCATAACAAAATTCACGATAGCTCAATCTCTACTTTCAGAACGATAATAATCATTATTTTTTTGTGTTACCAGTCGGTAACCATTATTCCTGGTTTATAAAATAAAAAAACAACAACAATATTCTATTACGATTTTAACTGAGCGTTCCATATTCATAATTCTCCTTCAATTCCCCGAAACAACTCCTGTATTTCATCAGTATAACAAACCGTCGTTCTTGTCAGGTATTTGTGAAATTCATTAAACTGAGCTGCTGAGGAGAATTTCGAGAGTGCATATTAGTGGAAAAGGGGGAAGCTACAAACAAGAGCAACATTTTTTTTTTCGGCCTGCCGAGGCCAATGAACACCGTTATAAAAAACATCGAAGGTCGAAGAGCTAATTCTTACTGCAACACCATATACTTCTGCAATAACGGCGTAATTAAAATTTATTCTAAATCGATAATGATAACCGCTTGGCTTAAATATTGCAACAAAATTATTTCTTGAACTGTAGTTATCTTTCTTATTTATTTATAAGTCAAAAACGAAATTTTCTCGCTAGTAGAAAGAGAAACGAGCGATTTTTATCAGCACTTTGAGCGTGTTAGTTTTCCGTTACCATGGGAGATTGAACGTACAATATACAATGGGAATAATTTGAATACAAAATTTTTCTCGGAAAGATTTTTCGCAGAAACTTGAAGCACCTGCTTATGTCACAAAGTTGAAGTATGAAAGAAACATTTCCATATTATTGGAAATATTTTATTTTGTTGAAGGCATAAGAAGCAGCATTTTGTTTCAGAAAGATACCGTCATGGGATTTCCCCAAGTTCAACATTGCAACAAGAAATTGCTTGCGAACGGTTTGACTTAAGTTTCGTTTAGCTACGCGTTTAGTGACAAAAGTTTGTTTCTGGGAGTCGTGATCAATTGAACGGATTCATTCAAGAAAGAAATCCATGGATTCAGACCTTAAACTGTGTCAATGGTTTCTTGGCCGATTCATCAGGAGGGGCGAATAGTTGCTACGTATGGGGACTTCCGGATGACCATACAATTGAAATTGGTATTTCTAAAAATGTCTTGCCATAACAAACAAGGAAGCATTGTGTAGGGGATTGCTGTGTGGGGATTTTCAACCTTTAACAAGGAAGACGACGAAGGGTACTTGCTGGAAGGAACTTTACGGTAAGGGCAAAAATAGACGTTGTTTTCGATAGTAAAAACCGAGTATAATAGGTGTAGAAGTTGGTCTAATGCCTACAAAGACATTCTCTGAAGTTAAAAACAGTCATTATTTGAAAACGGCTGTTCCATTTGTCGTTCACATTTTTTTTAACGGAGTAGATTGACTTCCTTGCCGGGGAGATTCCGGTTAGAGTTTTAAATCAGCTTCAGTTTGCTAACAGTTCAGTTAGGAAAGTGAAATTTGCACTGAAAAAAGTGACGATTTGCAAAGGGAAAAGAATTTCATTGTGAATTAATATGGCGTCATCAAGACGATTAAATTTAGGAGTAAATGCTGTTCCTTGCCGGGGAGAATCCGGTTCGAGCTCTAAATCAGATTCAAATTTTTCGTTGAGTTATGAAAGTGAAACTTACGCTGAAAGAAGTAACAATTTGCAAAGGGAAAAGAATTTTAGGGGAGTGAAAAAGGCGCCATGAACACGATGAAATTCAGTATGTTTTTGGAAAATTACCTTGAGTGTAGGTCTAACAAAGGTTTCTTGGTTGTGACGAGGAAATTTTGTTCGCATTTTACTTAGAAGTGATCCAGTTGTAGTCAAAACGGCAAATTGTGGTTTTACTTGGCCATTTTAAAAAGATTTGGTAAAATATGGTGACAAAAAATGTTTCTTTTGAACAAAATTGCAAAAGGTAAACAAACACAGTCGTGACGCGCCTAGAAAGTTTTTTCCAATTCACAAACAAGATATCACAAATTTTTACGAAGATATTTTCCCTAGAAACATTTAGATAGCATTTTAAGGCAACAGAAAGCAAATTGAAGTTTCAAACGCACTCGTGTATCGTATCAATATGATTTATGAAATCAAATTAATTAAAAAGACAGTTCTGTCCCGTTCTTGCTCTTTAATAAACATAAAAAGTAATACAGCATTCTAAGCTTGCCGATTCAATATCGTCAACAATTAGTTGGCTATACCTATACAATAGATTAGTTTAAGCAGTCTATGCAATGATTAGAATAAAACGTAATATTATTTTAAAATATAAATATAACTATATTTCATTAATGCAACAAAAATTTTACTTGTAGTTTTGCTTTATTTACCACAGCAAAGCTCTTCGATATGCGACTTTACAGAACTATGCATATTCTCTGATTCAGAGAAACTATTAAGTATACACTGTATACTTGCTTACTTACACTAAGATAATTTGCCCATATACTTGTCCTTTGATAACAGTTGTGTAGTAAGGTAACATAATTGAAAATGCCGAGATTTACAAAGTAAGAAATCTAAGAGTCGTTGAGAAATTAGAATACAAAAATAAATCTGGAAAAAAGTTCTTTATCCACTTAATGGAACATAAATAATTTTAAATTGCAGTTTTTCATAAACAACTTACCCATTTCTACACCTGGGTGGAAAAAGGCACTGTGAGAGTAAAATGTCTTGCCCAAGAACACAACACAATGACACCAGTTAGGGCTCGAACCCAGACCGCTCGATCCAGAGTCCAGCGCGCTAGTCATCAGTGCCACCGCGACTTCTATATTGTATCTGCAAATTTACCCTGAATTCACAGTTACGTGCAACTATTAAAAGCAAATACATCTTTGGCATTTCTCCACCCAAAGAAAATGGAAGGAAAGCAATAACGAAAAATAAAACCTTAAAGAATCTTCCCGGCTCTCAAGTGTTCATCAAACACTCTTATCTCATGCACTCTTAATTAAAAGCATTTTGCCTTTCGCATCTTGTTAAAATCGACATCCATTTGAAGAAGGCTTGAATACAGGTCATCCAGAATCAGCGATACACGGAGCGCCACGCTGTGAATTGTTGGTACAGTAGAATTTGAGGGTCGAGTTGAGTTCTGGGAAGTGATGTGAGAAGTGCTCATGGGCATGACTGCTGTGACGTGACTTCCGCTGGTCACAGATCCCATTAATGCAGTCCCATTTGTCTGTGTTCCCTAAAAAAGTGGAGATGATATTATTTTCCTGAACTCGTTACAAATTGGCAAGGCCTTTCAGCTTCATCAAACGCAAATTTCGCAAATGTTAGAAATATCAGGACGTTTTAAATTTGTAAGACATGTTTCGATGTGACTTACTTCTACGTCAGTTACCAAGGAGATTTGAAAAACCGTTCGAATTTATAACAATCTATAGAGAAGCATGCACCACTAGATCTTATATCGATATTATGAAATAAAGTACTTACGTTTTAAGTAAAGTAAAAACCCGCGAGTAAGAACCTAGTTTTTCCAGGTTAACCTAAACAGGTTCTTACATAAATGGCAGTTTACACAAAGTAAGGCTATTTAGGTACTTAAGGTAATTTACGTGAAATAGAACTGCTCATAGATTTCCAACCAAACTTTGCCGGTTTGTTGATTACCTTAAGGGAACTTTAAAAATTTTTGAAATAAAAAAGGGGGGTCACCGAATTCGTTTAGGAGAAGGAAGACCTTGTATATACCACATAATTGCTTAATAATTCCTTTGCGAGTACTGTCAAAGTACACGTTTTCGCTGATAATGTATTATTCTGCCATAGAAATTGATCTTCATTTATTTTTATTTGATCACTACTCTCGAACTAAGAGAAAAAAATGATAGGTAACCGTACTCGTTTACGTCGTTTACGAGAAAACGATGATTTATCTCTCTCGCGAACCAAGCCGCATAGAAAGCGGCCATTTTGTTTGTGTGCGCGCGCCCATTACGCGTAAAATTCTGCGCAGTAAGGATGCGCAATGCAATACTAGGGAATCATAGGTTCTTATTTTATGAGGAAAAATTTATATTTTTGCTAATAGAACTTTTAGTGATATTTGGTCTATTATTTGTATAAAATTTGCACACAAGTGTTTATGTAAAAACGAAGCACTAATCATTCAGAACATGACATTGCATACATGTACAGTATAAGCCTTGTCCAAACTTATTTTCCCAAAAGTAAATAGAAAATAAGAACCTGTTTTCAAATTTCAGGCTAAACAAGTTCTTATATACAAAAATGAGGTCTAACAGGTTCTTAAATGTTAGGTTCTTACTCGCGGGTTTTTACTGTATACCAGGGAATATATAGCTGAGGAGTTACACAGGTAATAATGAACACATTCAGTACTTACAAAACTGAAAATTGTCTCCAGCCTCCGCAAAATACTTATCATGGCTCGCAGCTCGCCCTCCAATTTGGTCAAACGCTGTACGACAGCTGTGCCGTTGGGAAATCTTTGAAACTCGGCTGTGGAATTTCTTATCAGGGACAGGAAGCTACTCAGAATGTTGTGATCAGCAAGAAGGAGACCTCGAGACTGCATGAAAACAAACGGTACGGGAATTAGTTATTAAGGTGTGTCACGGGCCAACTTTTATGAAATGGAATAAGATGGAGAACAAAATGAAGGAGAGGTATTTTACATTCTATTAAATATAGACAACCCATTCACGAGATAGCCGATTATAAACTTAAACTGAGGACAACATTTTTAATATTGGATGCCCCCCAAAGAGACAATAGAACGAAAAAATAGCATTCCCTAGAAATAGGTTTTCATCATTTCATTTCCTGAGAGACAAACCCCTCTGTCAGATAATTTCGATTCTTTGAAAATTAAAGTTTCTGTATGAAAAAAAAAAAACAGCTATTGTGTATGATCATTCAATGTTATCATGTGCATGTTGCCTTTTGCTTTTCATTTTTTTGTGAAATTAAATTGGATAAAACAAATTATCAACATTACCTGCAATCCAGTTCTATTTTGTGGTCGGGGACCTAAAGAGAGCGAGAAGTCGGTTGCTGTCCATTGATCAGCTGTTCCAAGCCACTTGTTAGACTAAAGAATATGGTAAAAAATAGACAGTAATATTAAGTTTGCAGGACACCGTGATGAACGATATCAATTTTATATGAGATGTACCAAATATCGGACAATCCGATTCAAACTGAATCATCAATCAGTCAATCAATCAATCAATTAATCAACCGGTTGGCCAGTCAGTCAGTCAGTCAGTCAGTCAGTCAGTCAGTCAGTCATCAGTCAGTCAGTCAGTCAGTCAGTCAAAGAAAAGAAGGAAATAATGAAAGTAAGAAAAGCGAATGACCAACCAAGCAAACGAACGAGCGAACGAACGAACGAACGAACGAACGAACGAACGAACGAACGAACGAACGAACGAACGAACGAACGAACGAACGAACGAACGAACGAACGAACGAACGAAAGAAAGAACGAACGGAGCTGGACGGACTGACGGACCGAGAGACAGACTGATTGACGACTGAAAAGGACGGACCGGAGGATAAATGGATGTTTGAAATAAAGCACTGTCTGGGGTGATTAAGTAAAAAAAACTTACTATTTTTGTGTAGGACTTGTACACCTTTCCTCCTAGTGTCATTGACATTGGTAATAAATGCCATATCAAGCTCTGTGCTGTTTTACTGACTTTGCAGTGAGGCGATCGATGATTGTCGACAGGTAAACAGTTCGCAAGAGACAAGAGAACCAATAGAGCTGGTGCTGCTTTCAAAAATCCTAACAGAGAAAAAAGACGTATTTATTTCAGGCGATAAGGTAGAGTCTGCGTCGAGCTCAGTGGCTGACCGCCGGAGCTTATCCCGGTTTCCCCATGACATAGCAACAAGCGACTAGGAGCGACCATGAGTGTTTATATATACCCCTGGATGGAATGTTAGTCCATCGCAGGGTTACCAACAGCAATATTTTGCCTCTACCCGTTTATACGCCTGGGTGGAGAGAGGCACTGTGAGAGTAAAGTGTCTTGCCCAAGAACACATGTACAACACCCGTGACCCCGGCCAGGGCTCGAACCCAGACCATTCGATCCGGAGTCCAGTGCGCTAACGATTAGGCCACCGTGTCTCCCTTATTTCAGGAGATAATTTTCTGGCAAAATATGTAGTGTGAATGACATCTTCTCTAGTCTGCACAATAAATTTTCAGAGCCAGTATACTATTCCTTAAATACCGAATAGTTGCTTATCAATGCTATTTAACATAGTTTAAAATATATCAAAATTCATGGCATCAAAGAGCCCTAAAGTATTAGTTAATTCTATCTGACATAAATAAAATTCGACAAAACTTACTTGGCATTTTGATAGTTTAAGTGTCCTTTCACCCTTGAGAGTTGCCTGGCTCAGTTTTGTTTATACCGTTCGCGAAATCTTTGCTTTTGAATTTACAGTGCCACTTTTATATCGTCTGCTTTAAGTCATTTTACCTGTACGGCATCATTACTCATGTTCCTGTACATGTGGTTACAAATTCTTCCCCATAAAGAAGTTAAAGCAATCTTTTGCTTTATTAGACATTTTTGTTGTTTCGCAAAAGGAACATGAACAGTTTACTTTGCTTAGCAAAAAAATCGGTTGGTGATATAAAATGATCATTTACCATAAAATGATCATTTAGCAAAAGGGAATCAGCTGCTTACTGTAATATTCCAATTTACCCGCAATTTTAGAATGTAATAGGTTTATTTTTACGATGCCTCATAACCGAAGGAAAATTGGCATTCCTTTTATTCTCGAAATTCAAAGATGGGAAACGTAAATATTTCCCAAAAAACTGACCACATTTCTGTTCCGTTTCATGCAATGAATAATTTATCTCGTTTCAGACACAAACGTGCAATAACCAAAATTTTAATCCTTCGAAGCCTTTAGGGAAATAGTTATACCCTTTCGTCAGTAAGTTGTGCCAATTTTACTAAAAAGGAGAAAAAAACTATAAATTTTATTAAGAAACAAAGCATAGGTTGCGAGGATTCCAGCTTATAACCAAGTTTGAAAGAATAACCAGCTATGAAACTTAATTAAGGTAGAAATTTTATTTCGTAAATATTTATTATGAAAATTGTAGGTTTTATCTTCATCACAAGGTGCATGAAAGGGAATTGCCGTAATTACTGAAACCCCATATAAAGCTCACCAGACTGAAATTAGCTAACACAATAATCTGGTCAGTATTACACGAAAGTTTTATTTTCAATTCGATTAGTAATGGTAAATCTTTTTTTATAAAAATAACAAAGCTAAGTAAAGTCATTTAGGAAATGATCGAGATAGGAAAGTAAGCTTGAGGTCTTCCTCAGGATTTAGCTGATTTATGTTTAGACGACTTTCCACTATTTTTACTTTACATCCGTTTTGTGTAAGCGAAGTGAACGAAGGAATAGAAAATACGATTACGGTGTTACATTATTGATGAGTTTTCCTTGAAATCGTCCTGTTGTAAATCAAATAAAATAAAAATTTTAAAAGGCTAAAAACTGGTACATTGCTCAACTTATTTACATCTACAAGTTCTCTTAAAAACTTTCTATCGATGTTTTTTGTAGGGTTTGACGTCAATGCTGTTTTTAATTTGTGGCGCTTATAACAGATGCCTTCTCTTGCCATGCTTAACACAATAAATTCAGCTTAACACAATAAATTTTACTCACCCCGCTCAAGTATGTGTAAATTTTATTCCAAATTAACGAAAGAATTTCATTTCTGATCTACAGTTGACAACAGTTTATATTTTCCCATTTTTAATTTTCCATTTCAGTTTTCCCTTTCCCCATTCTCCGCTTTAGCAATATCCTTCAGTTTCATCTTGAGCAATCACAACAACTTTCATGAATACTGATGCACTAAACCAATCAGAACGCCAGGCAAAGCAAATGCAACCGGTGCCAACTGCCAAGCCTGGTTTTGATTACGATCCTCCCTAACCTGAGATCATGCCCTCCCTCCCTACTTATCAATCTTGTTTCCTCTGTTTCAGTGGCATGCCTGTAAACTAGCTATCTCGTAGAGATATGAAGCTAAGTGCATGGCCACTATAAACACCATTTATTTTTTTATTTTTATTTAGAACACCTGATCGCAGGTTAGGTCCTCCTCGGCTCGGTTAGAACACTTAGCACATTTTTTTTGTAGTTACTGTACGTAGTTGGAAGTCTTTCAGCTTGTTTTGGCCAAAAGAATTAAACTTCATATTTTCTAGCTCTTTTACCTCTAGCGTTTTCTCTCGTCTGAAATGTATGCGTGATCGTTTTTGCATTTTTATTGTTAAAAAACACAAACACCAAACTAAATTGACGTAAGTTTTTAATACGTGTAACAACTAATTGCCCACAAATTTCACCATACAATTGTCAGAGTAATGGGCAATCTGTGGATGGACGCGGCTTTGCCCCGTGGATATGATCCAAAGCCCTTATCTGAGATAGAAGTCCGTTATATAAGCTATATGGTATGTGCTGCTCGAAAGCGTGTGCTTTTTGCAATTTTGAGTCATTTTCTGAATTAGCTATAGGGTATAGATTTTGACCATTTGGTTTAAGAATAATGTTCAAAAATAGGGTATGCTTTTCACTATGGTCTATGATTGATTGGGTATGCTGTTTACAAGGAACTAATTTCCGCATCAAAATTGGCAAATTTTAAGCCCTTCCCAAATGCTTACCGAAATGGAAGCCATTCATGGTTAGCTGAGGTCATGTACCCCGGACTAACTTTAGAGGTCTGAAATAGCTAGGGTGGAGGACTGACCGGCCTAGAATGATCAAAATCTCCCGCCAAAAAACAAATATATTCCACGAACATCCCATGTCAACCCGCGAACCTCTCAATCGTGCCGTCCGCCGAATATTCAATAATTGAATTTCTGACTCATATTCATGTCATTCAAACGTCAGAAATTACATGTTTTAGCGCGAGAGGCTTCCGAAAAGGATCGGGGACAAAAGAACCAGGATGTTACGATGCAATGGGCAGTCGCGAGTCGGGAACTGAAGAGGGATGTGTTGACTGTTATCATTCTATTTTTCCTGCTCTCAAATTTCCATTATTATTCCCTTCTGATCAGTCAAATAAAAAATACATTTGCTCAGAATAATGTCGCTGATTATTCCAAAGGAAACTCTTCTTTCGTTACTCCGTTATTCCCGAAACTAGGACCATTATTCCATTACTACGCCGCAAAAGTTTTCGTTATTCTTATATCCATTATTCCTCTTCAGTCCCCGAGTCGCGAGGCTCGCGCGTGAGTACATATTTTTCGCGCTCGCTTCGCGCCTCGCGTCACGGCACGAATGGACATTTAGAGAGAATAAACGAGAGGAAAATGCTGAGTCTGTTTTGCAGGCGAATGTAGTTATCATCGGGATATACTAAGATTTAGGATCACACAAAAGGCATACATATCGTTCCATAATAATTATGACAGCAAAACATTTCCCGGTGTTGTTAAATTTGACCTATTTTTATCATAACAGATAGCACTGAACAAACCGATTTCTGAGAATTCAATACTTTAATCACTTTGAAAGCTTTCATAATTAGTAATTATTTACCAGTTGTACAAATAACATATAGATAATTCCTTTATAATACCTTAAAAATATATTTAACATCCTCTGTTTGGTAAACGGTCTTTTCCTACTTGGGTTTCGAACTCAATCAGTTCGTACTTAGCTTCGGTCGATTCGAACTCAGTTTTGAAATTATTTTATTATTTATAACTTTCTGAATTTTGAAATCATATAACATATTTATATTTCACAAAAGCTTTGCGTTTCCTTCGATTAAGCGGGTGAGAAAAAAAAAGGGTCCAACTTAAGTCTGAAAGATCAATATTTCACATAAACCAAGTAAAGCTCCAAACTTTCGAAAAGAAAATATCAATATACGTTTCGTAAGTTCTCCTACAGTCCATACTAAAATGCTTTTAATTTTTTCATTAGAAACTTAAGTTTTGCTTTCTCAGAGAACTGAACCTCAGGGTTCTTTTTTTAAAAAAAAACTTCCGCTATTCAACTTTTGTATCACTTAAGCGTTCTCTGAAAGAGCTTAAACTTTTGTATCAGGTAATAACGTCACTAAATACAAGTATTACCATTTTTGCCTCACTAAAATACTCGAAAAAATGATAACAAAAACGGGCACCGTGCCTTGAACTTTCTTTTGACAAACATACAATCAACGGTATGGTTACACAATCGGGTATGAAGGCTATTATAAATATTGGTTAAGTGATCTCAGCTATGAAAGTATAATTGTATAACTTGATAAACTCTGCTGTAAACTCAGTCATATATACGTTGTTAATACCTCACTCGATATTTTACTGAAGTTAACGGGATTTGGGAACAAACTCAAGATAATTTGCTATAACTTCTGCTCTACGGCCTCAATAAAAGTAACTGATTAGTAGTACATACTTTACTTAATTGTTGCTCTCCTAACAGAGAGATTTATTTTAGCCGCCAATCCCGTGCGAACCCTGTTCATGGATTTCGCTTCCACAGAGAGGCTTCTCATGATTGTTGCTCTTTCAGGGTTGTCTTCAAAGAAGAACTTTTGATGATTCTCCGCATCTACCAGCAAGCGCCGTGCAGCCTTGTAGCCATATAAGCCTTTGTTGAAGCGGTAAACACGAGATGTCATGCTCTCTTCATCTCTGGCCTCTGCGACGTACATGTAAAACTTTGCGTTATCACAGAACATCGAGATGATGTCACGCCAGTGAAAGTTGTGACACACTGCGCCGGCTTCAGGAAATCGGCTCTTCAACTGACAGACGCGGATTCCGTCAATTGAAACACAGAAAACTACTTCATTGCCGTTGCTATCAATTCCTCCATAGTGCATCCACGCCCCGTAGTTCTCTAATTCTTTGCAAATGTCAAGGGCCGCCGAGACTGCTTCCTCGCGGGTCATCCCGCGATGAGATTTATGCAAATCTTTGACCATCACCTCGTAATCCTCTTCGCTAATGTTCCCGTCAGAGTTAATGCCTGTGGGTGGGCAGTAGAATAACCCTAAAAGATCTTCTAAATATCCTGGCTTGTGGCGCTTGGAATTGAAATCACCGAGCATGGCTTGCGCATAGAATCCATCGATCAAAGCGTGCTCATTAACGGGGAGGGAAAACTTGCCTCTGTTTATGAGCGTTTTCACCTGAAGCAAGATGAGTTTTTGCATGTCCTTCTCCAGTTTAATGGGGTCCCGCGGAAATACTTTCACAGCGAATTGGTACAACAGCGGTTTGGATTTTCGACGAGGGTGGATTTCTTTATCCATATGTAACCAGTCTACATCACCATCTTCACGATCGATGTACTGTAGACCAAAGTACTGTCTGTAATAAGGAGGGACTTGTGCCTTCTCGCAGACTTTATCAAACAAATCGCTTCCCAGGACTGTCTTTTGATCAAATGTTGCGATGAATTGCGAGTTGTCGAGAAGCACGACTTGACATTCAATGACACTCGAAGTTGATCGTAGAAATTTTAAAGACATCTTGACTCAAATATGATCTTTCGTTGCGATGCTGGTTGGCTGTGTGGTTTCTCTTTCTCTCCTCTGAGAAATTTCCAATGCAAACATTCGCAGGAAACTAGTTTCGTTCTGTTCACACCTCTGCGGTCAAATATTAGTCCCACCAATAATACCTACTATTGTTTTAATTGGGTGTTATTTTTAACTCACTATTTACGTGACCAGTATCGAGGCAGGGTCAATGCAGGGTTTTGGAAACGACGGATAAACACGGATCGTATGTCAGATTGTGACGTACTCTTGTATGTTCTGGATTAAACTATGGAAAATTAAACTAAACTTTAAGCTAAAGTTCCTGTTTGTAATAATAAAACTAGGATTGCCCAATTGTTAACTAACTAATGGCAACAATGGAATGTATAAATTATTAAATTGATTTACATTAATGGATCACAGACATATTAGAAACACCCACTCTGCTTCGTGTCTTCCGTGACGTCATCTTGTAACTCCGGAAATACCAATAACGCAAGATTGCGTGACCAGCTAAAGGTCTGCCGAGGAGGCCAGCTGGTCCGGAAGCAGGAAACATCGTTTGAAAACGAACGTACGTATGTAAATCTACATATCTCGCTATATATGGTAACAAAGAAGCTATCCGTGAAAAGAAATTTATCTTTATCGGAATAAATTATGATGCCATTCCTGGAAATTAAGTATTCCGATCCGGGTGAGTCAGTTGACCAAACTGACGCTCGGGATATTTTTGGATAAATTCTGCAGATCTTTTCTTTAGAATTATGGCGAGATAAAGGATTGGAAGTCGATGTCAACACTAAGATACGTGAATTTGATTTTACTCGATAACTGTATTTAGACTCTAATAAAGGCAGTTTGATACTGTGATCTCTGCCGTCCTCAAAGTTCTTTATTTTTAATACGAAGTGACGAATGTCTCTCTAAAAATCAACTTCAGAATTTCTTGCCATGTTACAAATAGCAGAACATCAAACCGAAATGATAAAACGTTCGGAAGATCACTTGTTGCCACTTATGATCATGAGTCAACTGGTCTCCACTGTACATGTGCACAGCTGATTACATTATAAAACAGTTTTAAAAACTGGTCGTTAATAATGCTGGGTAAGTACTCGTACTATCGCGTGCAACTGTGCAAGTCACTACACCTGCACTGCAGATGACATGAACTTTGCTTTGAGCAGGAGCCCATTACTGCCTTGGGCTAATTTGTAGAGGATTTAAATTTCGTCACGTTCCGTACTGTTTACGTGTGATCAGTCAAGTCAGCCGTTATATCTTCCCTAAAAAAAGAGAAAAAGGACGCATAACGAAAGTGTACAGTCTTAAAAATAAAAAGGCCAAGTTTTTTGTGTCTAGAGTTTCCGGCAGTTATGACAAGTTCTTGTCTGAGTATTTTACTGAGCTTTTATACAAAACGCTTTGTATCAACGGAAAATATAGACGGCAAACTGATCCTGACGGCGTAAGCGGTCAAAAATAAACAAAATGGATAAAACAACTAAAATGTCTTGAAAAAACGTTGCCCTATATTTCGGTTTGCAATACAAACCTTCCTCGCGGGATGGGCGGAAAATGTATCAAAGCAGAAACCCATGATCAAAGTCACTTGCATGTATATCTCTTGTTGACCTTCGTAATCCTTTAAACTAGTTTATAGATTACGGCAAATATATGTTAAAATCCGTTACCACAAAACAACATGTTCACCTATAAAACCCCTTTTGATCTTCACCATACAAAGCTCGCCAAGGAAAAACTGGACACGAGTGTGACGGCTGACACGCGCACATTCGCGCGGGAAAGGGTTTGACACGAGAACCAATCAGAAGGCAGATTGAAAACAAACAAAATACTCGAGGGAGTAAAATCTTTTCACGAAAGGTCATGGTGGTACGTTCTAATCGACCTGCTGATTGTAATTTTTCGTCAATAATTTTTGAGTGAGCAACGTGCTGTATACATTTTTCGAAAACCACGTTTCAAAGAACAAAACCTTCTGCGAAGAAAAACTTTGAAATACTGCTAAGAAACGCTTTGCGAAGCTGTTTCATCTCAAGTTCAGTAGAACTTTCAGTTTCGAGACCTTTCGAGATGGCGACCGTTAAAAAATCGGTTAAATTTGAGAGAAGAAAATCAATGGGAAAATTAGAATGCCAGGTTGTGCTTCTAGACAATTCCCTCTTTGTGGCTACATTTGACAAGAAGTCTACTAAAGGACAAGCGCTTTTCGACAGTGTAAGCCAGAAGCTGGGCTTGCCGCCAAATGCAAGAACCTACTTCGGGTTGCAGTTTGTTGATGGAGTCGACGGCGAACTGTCGTGGCTCGATCTGGAAAGAGAAATTCGACCTCAGCGAAGAAAGCCTTATACCTTTCAGTTTGCAGTCAGATTCTATCCATCAGATGCTAGCGTCGAGTCGAAAGAAGTTCAGGAACTGTTGGTTTTACAAATCAAAGATTCTCTGATTCGGGGCAAATTTGTCACCTCAGTCAATGAACATGCTATCCTAGATGGCTTCTTCGCTCAAGCTGTTCTTGGGGATTTCAAGCCTAAGTTTCACACACGAGGCTACCTGGAGGATCTATTGGGATCGTTCTTTGCTCCACCGAACGGAATAAACTCCGATGTTGAACTGAGCGAAGATAAATACGAAGGAATGGTGTACACTTTACATCGTTCGCATAAAGGAATGACCGAGAGCGAAGCGAGAATCGCTTTTCTGGAGATCGCCCACAGCCTTCCGTTCTACGGCATGTCATTACACCACGGAGCGACTGACAAAAACGGCAATGCAGTCCTCTTAGCAATTTGCAGCAGTGGAGTTCTTGTTTTTGGTGTTGACAACTTTGGTGTACCCGGGAATGTGATCGAAAACTTTCCTTGGCATGAAATCGTCACCATGATTTTTCAAAACAGGAAATTTTATGTGGTTGTTTACTCGCAGGAAAGAAAAGACGGAGGGAGCTATTCGTACAGATTTCACGGGCATTTCGGCCACAAAGCCGCAGAGAGAGTTCTCAACGACGCTTTACAGCACCAAGCGCTTTTTTACCAGCCCGAGAAGAAGTTATTTCGACGAAGCAGGTCTTTCGGTGAAGTGGATTCTCACTTGGCCGTGCGGCAGTTTAAGCGGAACGACAAGAAATACGCTACAACGACTGGCAAGATTCGTAGCCGCGGATCATTCAAGAAATTCACCGATTCCATCAAAAGAAAGATGCCTCGGAGGCAGAGAAGTGCTAAGCATTCTGCTTCAGCAGTCGAAGAAAGTCCTAACACCAGCGAGAGCATGATGACTTACGTTTAAAATCTTTGTACATTGAAATTGCTACATTTGTACATTAGTGCTACAACTCATGTTTACACGTGGCTAGCTGTTTACAAGTGACAAACTGTCGGCAGAGCTTTAAATTTCTTTTTCAGTGACAATGGAATTTTTTGAAGCAAGACAAAACGCCAATGAAACATACAGCTAGTACGTTGTAAGGAATTATGATAAATTGATTAATTTGCATATAATTTTGCTGTTCCCAATTTTTTGGCCTGGCAATATTTATCTAAGGGCCTGTTTACATGGAAGGCGGGTTCCCCCGGCTAACCGAGTTACCCGGCTAACCAAGCTGCCCTGGGCGAGCCAACTTTTCATACGTTTCTTAAGAAAACGTATTGAAGCCTTTACATGCTAGAAGGGTAACCCGCCTTGCCGGGGCACTCGGTCTACTTGCCCGGGGCACCCTTCTAGGCGGGATAGCTTTTTTCCATGTAAACGGTTATGCCCGAGCTATCCCGGCTTGCCGGGATAAGTTTTTGCGCGTGTTTTTAAACTAATTTTGAAGTTAATGGCATAAAATGTATAAATTCTGGACCCAAACAGTGCTATTTGATCAAAATAAGTTTTATCGGTGGGCTGGAAATATTTCTTTGAGCAACAGCTAATTAATTCGAAATTTTTGTGGGAATGATTATCCTAATTCACGACACAACAAATTTAATTTCAATTTGGCGGCCAAATACTGTTGAATTTCGATTGAATTTCGCCAAAAATGAACGCAGTAAGTTTCTGAGAACTTGCACATCAAATTAAAAAAGGGTTGAAATGAAAAGCCTTGATTATTCAGTAAAAAGTCATATTTTTCTTCAATCATTTGGAGCTACATTGTTTTCCCACGCCGTGACACGCTTCATTGACGCTGTCTCATCTCGGGTAGAAGGGTTGTGAATTCTGCATGTAAAGGCGGGCTAGGTTTTATCCCTTCTAGCCGGGTAACTCGGTTAGCCGGGGCACCCTCCCTCCATGTAAACAGGCCTTAAAGTGTATTTATTTGTAAAGTACTTGCTTATAATTAACAAAGGATTTATTGTAAATTGGCAATTTTCTTTGCATGATATAGCCAGAAATAAATATTTTTTGGGTTAGGCCATCCCAACAAAAAAAATGTTCTATTTCCCATTGTCCTCTTTCATGATTAAGTGGGTTGGTAGGCCAGGCAAAAAAATCCAAAAAAACAAAAGTAACAATTTCTTGGTGCCTAAATCATACTATCCCCAGCACTCAAATTCTAAATGTATTACAATACTTTGTCATTTCAAATAAATAGGCAATGGATCAAGGAATTACTATTTTTAATTTTTGTTTTAAACTGGTTTAGTCAGGCATTGGGAAACAGAACATTTTATTGGGATGGCCTTAGAGGGTGGGGCAGAAGCAAGAAATACCTAACCCCTTCCTCCAGCAGCGCACGGGGGGTGGGTCTCTTACATAAAGTGATGGGATGCTCCTCTAAAATGTTAAAGAATGCACTCTCGTCTCGAGTTCATTTAAGAAGTAGCACTGAATTTCAGTCTTTTGTCAGATAACAGAGATTATATATATTAAACAGGCATTAAAGTACTAATAGCTGCAGTACACCAGTTGCAAATTTTGTTTTAAATTGTGTTATCTTTTTACATTATTGTTTCCTTCTGACTGGTCTGCCCGAGATATTGTATCCAAGAAATGAGAGTACAAAGCACGTTAGAAATAATGCTAGATGTGTGCACAGCAAGTTTCAAATTATTATGTATTATTTTTTTGCAAAACAAACGCCTTTTTACGAGAAAGTTAGTGCTACTACACTGTAAAACAAATACAGCCTTAACTGGAGATGTCATTAAGCTTCAAAAAAGTGGACTTTCCGAATATGTAATGAAAGTACATTGTAGGTGGCTGTTGTTGTTTGATCATTTTCAAACTTTGAGTTTCTCTACTACAGTTACTGCAGCAGACTCGTACCCAGTCGCTTCTCTTGCTTTTTAGCGGCGCGCAAGGCATCATCCTCTTCGACCGTAGCGAAAACAAAAAAATGAGTAACGACTGCGTACGAGTCTGTTACTGCAGTATTAATGGCCAGTTGCTTCTTCGGTACTATTGTCAATTTTCAATTCAATGTACCAGGAGGTATTATCTATTTACAGCATTTATAAAATAATTTCCACAGAATAATTAATTTAATTAATTTGTGCAACAAGAACATCAACGTTGACTTGTTGGCTGCTTTATGTTGTGGTTCAATTTTACCCTGGCTTGATACAACTTGTTTTTTTTCTTTGTTCTGGTGAAATGGTAATAAATAATAATAAATATAAAACAAGGGAAAATACCAATTTGTAATGTAAAGAGTAAAATTGAATCCCAACATGTATGTTCCAGCTTGTTCAGTGATAAAAAAATGTTATTAATATTAATCCAAGGTTTAACCAGATTATTTGTGTTAAAGGATTAAAACCAGATTTGTGGTTGTTGGTAATTTATTGTGAAGTTGTCACAGAGTTTACAAAGTAAATTCAGTTATTGTTGAGAATTTTATTAAAAATTAAAGCTCATATTTTTGCTCCATTTTTCTGTGTGATAACTAACTTTGGTTTCAAAAAATGGGTTATGTCACTGAGTGGAGTACAATAGTGCTGACGGAGGGCGCAGAACATGGGTTCTAGCCTGCGAACACAACTGCCTCTCTAGCTCCTGGTCGGTTTGGCGTTTGCAAGAGCAATGAGGGGTGGCTGTGTTTGCAGGCTTTGTTGTGGGCTTAGATCTGTGATAACCCAAAAGCCATTGAATGCTGCACATGGTGATCCTTCTTTAAAACCGGGGTGGGGGGGGGGGGACTTGGAAATCTTTGGGTGGGGGTCTAGGAACCCCTACCCCATCTCAAAAAACCAAAAAAGTTCAAGTTTGCCACCCTATCTTAGACTTTAAAGTTAACGTTACCCCATTCCATACTGGAGGTGACAAGGAAGGTTTTCTTTCTTTCTAAATTTTCTTCACTTAACTACACATCAGTTAATTTTCACAAATTTCAAAACGGCCTGACCTGGGTAAGCAGAAAGATGTAAATTTGAGATATTTTTCCCCATTCTGCAACCACATCTCAGACAAATAGGCCAAAATGGAAACCCAGTCACAGACCTGGAAGGTCAAAATGAGACACCATCCAGTTACAAACTCAAGGTAAGGTAGACCCCCTGGCTTTTAAAACAGCTTCTTAGGGACGGACCATTATTTTTTTGAGGGGGTTAAGCAATTTCCAAAAAAATCCCTGCAAAGAAAAAATGGCTGAAAATAAAAGTGCAAGGGGAGCCATGGGAAAGAATTAAGAAAAAATCTTTAAAAAGATCTTGCACAACCTGAAGGTGAAAAAAAGATCTTGCCCAGAAAAATTGTCCACCCCCCACCCCTAAAAAAATAAGGGTCCATCCCTGAGTAACAATCAGTGTAACAAAATAATGTAGACCAAGTTACAGTCAAGCTTGAGGCATTTTATTTATTTCAATCAACTGTGATTAGATAATGCAAGAAAATATCATTGCTGATTGCTGCACAAAAACAAAGCACTTTCAATACAAAAGGAAATTACTGAGTTCTTGCAGAGATCACGTAAACCTCCTCAGATAAAATCCTAAATCTGCAACTAGCTTGATGTGACTTACATGTATAAATGTAATATACCTCATAGTGATTATACTTAATTATTTTTCATAATTCACAATATTTCACTCTTTGAAGAGCACAGGAAATCCTGGTTTTGATGCTAATAAACACGCCACCAGAACCTGTGTGGATCCTCAAGTTGTGATTGAAGACTTTTATTGAGTATATATATTTTGTACCCTTTATTTTCTATAAACAATAGTGGGGTAATGAACTGGTGACATAATACAAATTCTTTCAAAGCCATGTAACTTATGGCAAAAATGATACATTATAATTATATAATACAGTTTGTCTTCTCCCTTACATCAACAATTTGGCAATATACAACATGGCTTCTCCAGCTGCTGAAATTTAAACCAATTCAAAAAGTAGTATTTCATCAATACCTACTATACAATGCTAACACAATGCATAATAAAAGCAGTGTAATACACCAGCTATCAGTTTTACATGCATAGCTATCTTTCTACATCATCTTACCACATGCTGTTTGAAACAAGCCAATCAAAACTTATGCATACCAGTGTTCGTTTCATGCAAATGAGTCCATTAGTTCAGATCATCGTGTGATTGGCGGATTTTGATCTGTCTTGTTTGTTAAGCATGTTGAAAGATGGATGTTGAAAAAAGCCACAATGCATGTAACACCCTCTACTAACTATGGTAACACTGAAAGCGGGTGTATTAAAGTTCAATACATGATGCACATTTTGTAATGTTCTAACAGTTACACTGCTTTAGAAAACACTAGATCTTATCCTCTTGAAAAATTATGTTTTGTCTGTTATGCCACCAATTCCTTTTATACCACAGAACTAGCATATTATTACACAAGGTGGTACAGTGAAATTTAACAGTTCTATTGAGTGTTGGCCTGCTGGTTCATTCCTATTTATACAGCAGTTTATGGTCTATAAAAAGAGTGGTCTTGGTCTTGAGGAAAAAACGAACTAAGACTGTTTGTGGTCTAGAAAGAACAAACTATGGCGATTTGCGGGTTGTGCGACCCCCTATACCAGACCCTCTCTTTAAAAGTATTATAATTTTAAATAATATTTAAAATTTGGAAACTTGACTGCTCTGGGGCTTGTAATAAATGTCTACCATTATATGTTTAGAACTACACTTGTATGGACTGTTGATGAATAATAATAAATTACTGACGGGTCATCTGAGATTCAGGCTTCATCGATGAAGCCTGAATCTCAGATGATCCGTCACTCACTCTCACTCTTCTCTACAGGAGAGGGTGAGACAGGAAACCTCAGACCGTCTGAGAATCAGGCCATTAGTGCAATTTACAATACATTACATGTACAAGAAATGCAACACTGCAGTTGTTCCATTTCCAAGTGTCAATGGGTTAAATAATTAACATGTACATAACTACAGCTGTACTAAATTGTTCTAAGTCCCCAAAATATACATGAAATATCATTGTACTACCCAGTGTGACTAAAATGACGTTAAGCAATTCCGATATACATTGTTATTGTTATCTTTTATACATAAATTTGTATATCACTTTTAGTGATGCTTTTAGTAAATATGATGTAATCACCTACTTATAGATATTAAAGCTTAAGGCAACGTTGACTGTTAAGAATAAATATGAGGCTATACATTCATTGTGCTAATTCTATAAAATATGTTAACCCCAAGTCTTATTAACGAAATCAAATGTATTAAGCTTTAACAATATTGGATTTCAGCAAAATTAATAATTTATATGTGGAATGAGTCTCTAGGTTATAGCTTTTAAATTTAATATTTTTCTTACTTCAATTACTCTAGATGTATATCATGTACATTAATAATATTATTTTGTAACGTAACTTTGTTTACATAGAGTAATATTTGGCTACAATTAGCCAGTTTAGACAAAAAAATTGTTGTTGCATACAAATTAAAATATAGCCACAATAATGCTATATACGATGGTTTGAAGCAAGAAAAATCACTTTAAAACATAATTTTTATGATTGGCCAATAAAAGCTTAACAAGATTAAAGCAGATAAGAAGCATTATTAATAACATTTGAATTTTTTGTCAAGCCAACAGAACTCAAGTGTACAAATTGAATTACATGAAAAGGTCAATAATTTGAAATTTTTAATTTGTGAATAACAATATTGGCAATAAAGGCATATGAATTGTCTTTGCACCTCTGTGACCTACATGTACAGTGCACGGTAGCCCGTTAAATCCTGACTTCAGTTAAATAATTAAAATTAGATATACAATTACACAATGACTGATTTTTTTAAACAAACAGTTGAAAGTGACCTCAATATCATAATCATAAATTCTATTAATTAATAACAAAACTGGGGCCCATGATATGCCCTTGAACATGGGTAAACAAAAGCCTTCTGCTAATCACAAAACCCACTACAGAAAAATAATTTTGATCAATACAATCATATTCAATCATTTTCAAACAAATATTTTGGAACCAGCCAATTTGTAATAGCTTACTACAGTTTTCAACACAACTGTGGGCAATAAGTTATGTTGTGGTTAAAATGTATTTCTTGTGGTCATCCCTTTTGACAATCTTTCAAAAGATAAGAAAGATAATTGACACTGCAGAAAAGCAGTTTTAGTATGGTTCACACAAGTTGGCAAGGATACATGACAGAACTGTTGACAGATCACTTGTTCCAGTCAGAGCAAAACAGTTGCACGGGATTCTCAAAACTCTTCTGTTGAGACAGGACAGTTTATTAAAGAGTAACGCTGGTTGGAACACTGTCCAGTTCATAATATTCATGAGTAATTTTTTCAGACCCAACGCATACAATCCTCATTCCTGAATCTTTATCGTTGTTAATTTGCTGACCAATGGCACTTGTGACAACCATTTCCAAATCTTCGTCAAAACCACCAGCATTTCTGTGGTAATGACCCGCAAACACATATTTAATTCCTGCATTCTTTATCTTTGTTAGCATTTGTTTGCGTACATTTGTCTCAATATTGAAGTAGTTGTCACTCTCATCAGGGGTGCCGAAAAACCAAGGAATGTGTTGAAACATGACCACATGTTGTGCACCGCAACTCTTTGCAAGTACAAGCTGCTCGTCGAGCCAGTTATCATGTTCCTTTTTGTGCTCAAGTACCTGACTGGCATCTTTATAAAACTGACTATTGACAACTATAAAGAAAACACCTACAAAAGAAAATGTTGACAGGTTACAATTTTATATCTGAGACACCAGTGACAAAAAGTAACTAAAGAACATATTATTTGTATGTTTGTGTTGTGGTTCAGTTTTGCTATTGGTATAATTCAATGGTATTTCTCTTTGTTTTATATTCTAATTCATTATCATACACCAGAAAGAAGGTTAGGAAAAAGTTAAGTACTATGCATGCAAATGTCATATTAAAGCATTTATTGGGGGGGGGGGGGGGGTGGGGGGGGTTTGGGCCTTTTTTTTTTTATTCTCTCTTTTTCCCCCCCCCCCCCCCCCCCTTTTCGGGATTTTTCTTTTTTTTTTTGCGGGGCGGGTGGGTGTTGCCGCCGGTTCGTCCCCTTTCGCTCAGGCATTCGTGCTCCCCCTCCTTGTAGGCACCATTCCCCAAGCTCATCTATTGTTGATGAGTTTAATCCATGTATAAGCTGCACCGTTTTCCTCAAAATTAAAGATACAGTGTAAAAATCGGGAGTGCGGCTTATCTACGAAAACATCTCTGGTTAAAGTTCCTAGGCCTATTAAATATTCATAAAAAAACTTCTCAAATTTCAAACTTTGTCTTGTATTTTTTCTTTCAAAATTTGAGCTTCCAAATTGGGGGGTGATGCTTATTCACGGAACTTTACAGAAACAATTGGCTTTCCAGCTTTAACATCCTTAGTTTAAGTACAAAAATTAATGCTAACACAAATACATGCAACATAACTAACAGAAATTTATAAGCTCGCTTTAAAATATAGAAGTTCAACTTGATATTTCTCCCATTAATATTCATGATCTATAACAAATTTAACTTCAAAGAAAAATTCATATCTCTGCACATATTTATTTTATCAACTCTGAATTTACATTGTAAGGATTCTTCTTTGGAGTGCTACATCTAAGTCAGTCTTAAAGGAGCTATGTAAGATTCACGACTTAATCTTTCATCAGTTGAAACCATCCTTGGTTATTTTCGCATTTTGGTACTCCTTTGTTATTTTTCTATGTTAGAAAACTGTTATTTTGAGGTTTCCTTCAATTTGCAAGTAATCAGAAAAATGACTTAAAATATTGTGACTTTGCTCTTTTAAGGTGGATTTCCACTGATGCATAATTTTACTTATTAAATACAGTAGAACCCCCGGTAACTCAAACTCTGAAGGGAAACGAAAAACAGTTCGAGTTAGCGGGGTTTCGAGTTATCAGGATCGATTGAATAAGACCGAAAGGTGGGTTCAAATCCAAGGGAAATGGAAGTTTGTTCGAGTTAGCGGGGTTGTTTGAGTTATCCGAGTTCGAGTTACCGGGGTTCTACTGTATAACATAAATTCACGCTGTAAACAAAATAGAGAAAATGTATGGCCAGCTCATGTCTGTGAAAAACTTGAATGTGGCTCAACTCTTTTTGCAGCTTGACAAGTCATTATTATTAAGCAGCTGCACTCTTTGTCGAACCTGTATCCCATAACACCTGTCAAGGGTGTCACAAGTAAGTGTTCCTGTCGCTCAATAAGTGTTATGGTAAAATAAGGAAAGCATGTTGGCCATGTGCCGCCCCCAGGCTCTGAAACTCAACAGTTAATAAAAATAAAAATAAATTCAGAATCCTGTTCACCAATGTACTTAAGTACATGACAGTAGAACTACACCTTTACAGATCTTTTCAAACAGCTTACAAAGGCTAGAAAACAATATCAGGTGTATGTTATATTTAATGAATTTTACATATATTTTTTATATTTCCTAATAACTCTCAGACACATATATGCACCCTTATCAACACTTGGGTTCCTATGCTTAAAATTAATACTTGTACATGTTTTGGTTATAATGTGGTTATAACGATTTTTGCATCTTGTGTTGAAAGATATGTTTAAAAGTTTTTTTTAAATTTTCTTCCCTTTTTAATTGCCGAAAGATAAACAGGAAATAAAATCTTAAAACTTCCTTGTTTTAATAATTAGCAACTAGCCAGTGCCTGATATTTTCTCTTCCCTGGGAAATCCCCTTAAGTTAGTGCACCTTGCACTAAAGCACCTGGAGGGTCATTTATATTTCATTTATTTTACAGAGACAAAAAAAAAAACATCTGAAGGCTAACCGAAAAAATTAAAATCAATACTTTGTCATAAGGCTTGTATGGCCTTGTGCAAAATCATTCATGGCGGGCTGAAAGTCATTTTACAGGACTGGCCTGAGGAAAAAATTGTTCGATCTTGTTCAAATTGCATTGAAGTGTAGTTTTGGTAATAATTTTTTTACACTTTTCACCTACATGTATCATTGTTGTGCCAATACGATCCATTGGCTATTAAGGCAAAGGTTGTCAAATTTGAATAACAAAACGAATTCGACGGCAATGTTTGTAAACAGCAATAAGCTTAAATTTTCGATCGCGTGAGCCTTCAAATGAACATGATTTGTGCATTTAACCAGCCGAAAACATTTTCTTTTTAATTTCCAACCAGATCAAAGTCAAAATTTCTAAAGAATCAACATACAAACTGTTTTATTAGAGCTTTACAGCAAAAACAAACCTCGGTCACTTTCCACGGACCTCACAGCATGCGTTCCAGAAGCCATGATTTGAAATGAAGGCCAAAGATTTTTGCTGTCTCCCCTCCCACACCCGGGTTTTACGTAGTAAATTTTTATACGTTTACTCAAAATTGAGCCATGTGTTTTACAATTTTAAAACAATGAAGCTAACATGGAAACAGTGTTTAGACAGCTTCTTGAAACGACCTAGATGATGCTAAAAAACGCAGTTCATTGTCAAATGCACCTTTCAAGGACTCGAGAGCGAATTTTTTAAAATATGCAATGGAAAACAATCGATGATAATGAAACCTTTAATGGACAAGAAACATTGCACCTTATCTTTGCGGAAGGAATATATATGCAATTAACAATATCTTGTTAGAGCTTCGCTAAAAGAAGATCAAAACCTTACCTCCTACCCAAAAAGAATAGAAGTCGTCACCGAAATTATTCCGGTACTTTTGCAGTGACTCTTGCGTTGGCGAATCTCCAACATCGTGGTTTCCACAGACGCAAATGAGCGGTATGCTAGGGTCGAGTTCTTTGAAGATCTTCTTAAAATCCTCAACTTGTGGATCGTTATACGCTTCCCAAGGAAAAGCGTTCACCAGGTCGCCACAAACCACAAAGAATCGGGGTTTCGGTGACAGCTTATTTGCGGCCGAAATGGCCTTTCGGGTCAGGACGATCTCCTTTTCCCAATTTTGCTCAGCTAGCGGGACTTCGTTCCACGAATCGATCAAACCAAATTGTGTGTCTGCAGCATGGATGAAACAGAAAGGCCCATTCCACTTGCCTTCTGTTTCGTAAGTAAAACCAGGGTACTTTTTGTTAACGGCCTTTGTAAGCGCGCCTTCCGCCATCTTGTCGATCCAACACCTGCTCTTCCGAATGGGAAGAGGCCTGGTGCTAGTCAATGATACAACATCCTGTTTGGACTTTGTAATTTTTCTCGAAAACGTTTATCAGAACAAACGGGAAAAATTAATTCACGCTGTTTTAGACATCAGGTGGGGTTGCCGGTATAAATACACATAGCATACATTTCGAAATTCAAAAAATGCGTGACCGAATAGCGTGACTAAAAATAGCGTCACGTTGAAACTGTTGCAGGTGATCTGGGGCAAAGCGATCGCGCAGACGGAACGCCTGTTTGTTTTTGAAAAAAAGACGTGATGCTTGAATGGCGAGTTCTGCTAACTGTGGTTTGGATGTTTATTTCGCGTTCTAGCTTGCGTTGCAGTGCTTCTACTTGTCAAAAGGAAGTGAAACAACGATGATTTGACAGTATGTCATGGAGAGGTAGTAACTCGTCTCTAAAATTAATGATCTCTGATCTGTGTTCATGGTATTCTGTGCACTGTCGCTTTGAGTCAATGAGAACCCTCTTTGAACAATTTGCAGCGAAAACACGAAAACCGTGAACACTTTCATTATACTTTGAAAAAGATAAGATAAAGAAAAGAGATGGGGATAACACCATACTAATTAGGGGAAGTTAGAAATAGACATTATTCACGAAAATAAATGGCTCGATCTCTGTCCATTTGTTTAAATTTCTTGCAGTGTGAGCTATCACTCCATGAATTTCTGCAGAAATTTACATATGCAAGATAGAGCAAAGTGTTCATGGTTTTCTGGTTCACACTGTAATGCTTGCATGATATGAGCTGTATAAGAAGCGTTTTCAATAATTCATGGAAGGTTATTTTCCACTGATCATGAATGAATGACTTCCACCTGTAGTAAGAGTTTCTTTATAACATCGGCGTTCTTACGTCAGCCGTTCATTATGGAAAATATTTTTAGTCTAAGGTGCGAAATACAATAAATTGATAGCGACTGCATGCTCCATTAAATATGAAAAATGAAGTAAAAGAAATGAAGAGCAAATAATTATGAAGGATATGGAGTCTGAAAAATGTCAGATGTTTGAGCATGTATGGCTTGGAGTGTATGGCAAGATCAGAGTTGCCACACAGTACAGCCATACAGAAGTTTTTAAATGTGTGACTTATGAATGCATTGTTTTTATAAATGGTGTTATTTTTTTTCTATTTTTTTTTTAGGTGGATGTCTAAATATTAAGCGTGCAGTGTCAACAATGAGTTATTTAATTTAATAGTAGAATTTTACCCTGTAATAAAAATGTACTTCGAACCGGTTTTTTTTTTTTTCAGGCCCTCTGCAGCTTTGTGCATCCATTCTTGCAGGGTGAGAGTACAAAATTACCTTTTTAAGCAACTGTCGTTGTACTTGTAAACTAACAAATGTTTTGCATTATTTTTTTCCTATGTATATAGTAGCAGTTGTTTCCTTTTGAAGTGCAAGAAGTAAACAAATTAAACTTCTGTTGTGAAGCTCCTTTTCATGAGTCAAAATGGGATCAATATTAATTTTGCTAAGTGATAAAAATAATTTAAGGCAACATTAATAGGGAAGAGAGGACACCTATGATTGACCAACTATAACTCAATTTAGGTCCAAGTGTCCCAACTACACGTACATCACAGATTGTAGCTTTTGTAAGAATTACTGACACTTATAAAGAATTAGATAGTAAGATATTTTACTGATACAGTAGCCATACTTTCACAGTCTTTGAAATAAAGGTAAATAACTAGTTCTTTCTGTTTTATGTCTTTAGTGCTGGCTTTATGACATGGGAAATTGCCCATAATATTGAAAGTCTGCTTGTCAAAGATGACAGCAATATCAATGGTGGCTTTGACTTTACTTTTGACGGTAATGCAGATTGTAGCCATGATTTAGCAGAATGTGTAAAAGGTATGTGATTACCAGGATTCCATTGTAATAACATTGCAAACCTAAGGCTCTTTCAGTAGCTTAATTCCAAAGTTTAATGTGAGCATTAAAAAATTCATGCTGAATTAAGGGAACATTATTTTATTAAACATGGCCCTTTCAAACTCTTTTAACCACGATGATCGCATGACAGGTGTTCAAATGCGCTTCTCTTTTCCCTCCTTCTTCCTCTTTGGATGCCTACCTCAGGCTATACTTGCCATAGCACAAACAGAAGCAGTTTTATTTTAAATGTTTTCTTTTTGAGCGGATGAAATGCGGTGAACATATAGGTTGGGTTGTCTTCAAGAGATCTGCATGTTGAAAGTATAAAATTGTACCTCCCCCTGTTTGTAACATGATTGACCACCCCTATAACTTTTGCAACTTTTTTGCCTGACACTTAAGTGACATACAACATTACTTAAATTTACCAGTAAAATGAGAGCTGCACAATGGAAGCTATAGTTTAGGGGTATATACCTACTATATACAGAGAGAAACAATTTTTTTAATCTTTTTCTTTTTAATGTTTCAACCAACTTCTTTCAAAATGTAACTTCCTTCTTATTTGTTCAAGTGTTTTATGAAATTTTCTGATCAAGAACTTTCAAATGATGTATCATAATATATCAGGTTTTTAAGAAAAAAGACCATTCGCTTTAGGGGGTAAAGGGTTAACCCAGAGCAAAAATGTATGTTGGTAAAATGCAACAAATAACACTTATAAAATTAAATGTCACTTACATTGGGTTATTCCAGAAAAAATACACACCTCCCCGACGGATGGCAAACTGGAAATTCTCGCAGGAGGGGGGGTTAATGGCTTGGGAAATCCGGGCGGGAGGGGGGGGTCTGAACCTAAAAATTGCTTTGCAACATCCTCGAAAAATGCGAAGAAAAGACGATTGGTCCGGCTGTAGGTTGTACTTTTCTGTTTATTTTAGCCAACCCGAGAACTCGTTTTGCTGGCTAACATGTGTATACACAATTTGTGTATTATTTGGCTTCTTCCACTTTATTAATCCATGCCTTGCGATCGATATGTAAACGTTTATGAAAGCCAGACGGTGGACATCACGCCGGCATGAAAACTTGAATTCTTTGAAAGAAAGGCAAGAGTTCCAGTTGACCTACGGACTATATAGGTAACGAAATTTAAAATTATTGTAGTTCGAAAGGCTTTATTGATAAGCTCAAGTAAATGTCACACTAATAGTCCTAACAGCGGGAACTCAATCTTGTAAACACGCGCCAATTTAGGCCGCCTTGTCAGCGACAACTGAAATTATAGTTTTTCTTTTTTTAGCGCATTAAGGACTTTTTTCACTGTGTTTTTTCTTACATTTACATACGTTTTAAGACTTACATATTTCTTATCTTGTACATTTGTTGTATGACGGAAAAAGCAAGTGGCCTTTTCGAGGAGAGTCTCCCGGAGATCACTCAAACACACGTGCGAACGTTTAAATAATCTGATTTGAAATGTTGATATTTGACCCGCAAAATTCGCAATATTAGCCCAGTTTTGAAAATTATAATAAACAGGGATCTTTTTGGAAGAAATGTTACGTCTTTTCTATTGCCTGTTGTGTCCAGTTAGGGCCTTTAAAAAAATGGAAATCGGGGCGGGAGGGGGGTCCTTGAGCTTGGAAATCCGGGCGGGAGGGGGGGTCTAGCGATCTGGGAAATCCGGGCGGGAGGGGGGGTCAAAATTTTTTGCCATCCGTTGGGGGTGTGTGTATTTTTTCTGGAATAACCCATTGTACTTTTGGTCTGTACTGTAAGTTCAAGTCTGTCATGGATTTGGCATATTCAAATTATGCCCAGCCTTAGAGGACACAAATTTATAAATAGTTTTTCATATAGTCATTTAATCTGAGGGATTTTTTTACTGCCTAGTGCCTTGGTTAGATGAGGCTTGGAAGTACACTCACACAGACGAGTGGCAAAAGGCATTGTGGTCACATGTGCCAAACAGTTTGGTTGTCCAGTTTTCCAAAGGTATGTCAATAGTGGTACCGGGCCGGGGTACCTTTGGTTGTTAAATCTAGAGGGTTCGAAATCAACCTCGTTCCCAGGGTCTCTCTGCTCTGGGGGACAGGGAGAGAGAGACCCTGGGAACGAGGTTGGTTTGAAATAACTTCCAAAGCGTCTCCAGACACGATGACCCACCAAATTCATTCCAGCTCGGTCATGTATTGTTTCTGGCCGGTCACATTTATAAGACAGGGGCCCATGAACCAAAACTGGTGCCATATATTTCCAAAAAAGGTCATTGCTTAGAGCTTATAGAACTTACCTGTGACATGTTAAATGTCATTATCATACACATTAAATTTGTCCAGCACCTCCTGATATATAATGATTTCTGGTGTTTGTATCAGTGTGAGACCTTGATCCTTAAACTCCGCCAGTAATCCATGTTACTTTCCATCACAAGGGATAAAAAATTCTATTAATTGAGAAAAAGCTTTGTAACTGGGCATTTTTTGTTTCGTTTCCTCAGAAACGATACGGTATTATTTTGGCTTCGATGTGAACTATTTACACAGTGAGGGCTACTATCCAATCAGAAGAACGGTCGTAACCACAAAGTAAATACGTTTGACTGAAGGCAATTAATTTCGTAAAAACATGTTCTTCAAATATCGGAAAGAATATTCTCAGCATGATAAAAAATATTGAGAATCGTTGCAAACAGAAATATCTGACGACTGCAATGGTTTTAAGTTTGATTAAAGCGATGTATTGTAAGAAAACTAGAGAAAGCTCTCGTAGCGTTTAATTGTTAAGTAAACATTCTAGCGATTTTCTGAAACGGAAGTAAATTTTCACCAATCAGTGTTTGCAAGCGCAAACAAAAAAGGGATGACTTGTCGTGTTTGCTTGCACGGGGGGCTGCTATCCAATCACAAGAACGGTCGTAACCACAAAGTAAATACGTATGACCGATGGCAATTAATTTCGTAAAAACAGTCATGTTCTTCAAATATCGGAAATATATTCCTCAGCATGACCAAAAAAATTTAGATTCGTTGCAAACAGAAATATCTAACGACTGCAATGGTTTTAAGTTTGACTAAAGCGATGTATTGTAAGAAAACTAGAGAAAGCTCTCGTAGCGTTTAATGTTATTCTGAAACGGAAGTAAATTTCCACCAACCAGTGTTTACAAGCGCAAAGAAAAACGGGATGACTTGGCGTATCTCTTGTTTGCTCGCACGGTAGAGCTTAAGTGCGCTACAAAGAGAAGTGCATATTTGCAGGTGACTTACAAAGTTAATTTCACTACATGTAACAGAGGAATGTATAAATGTGGGAGATTGCCCTATTCTATTTGTACAGGAAAATTTCACGGCATCTTCGACGTCACAAACAGCGCGAATACACGCAAAATTGCGTGGGTTCTCGCGTGGATGTACCCGGAATTGCGTGATCAGTGTCACGTCGGCGTCGCAAAAACATTCGAGTCTGCACGGAAAGTTGATAAGTTCTGCTCAAAGTTTAAATTTTGTATGGACAGTATCGTATAGCAAGGTGTGCAACTGCCGTGTCGAACTAAATTCGTCTCCTTAGTTGATGTAACGCTCAATATTAACTACCGTTGCAACTGCTGGTGCAGATTTCTGAGATTAAGTTAATGATATAAACATTATTTGGATTATTCAAAGCCATCGCGGTCTGATCGAAACTCCACAGTATCGCCAAAAATGCAAATCGTTATTATCAGTGTTACCAATGCAAGGCTGTTACACTGACAACAGAAGCAACTTGGCTGTGTCTTATTCTGTGGAGATAATTTTATATTTGCCGGGAGAGCGTGCAGCGCGGATCGAGCAAAATACAATCCTGGTACGACTAGTCTATATACAACATATAACTTTCTTTAAACTTGAATTTTGCTTAATTAAAAATCCTTGTTAAAAATCTGTGTATGGTAGCTTTTTACATTAATTTGCATTGGTTGTTTACGTGTCTTTGTAAAGTGACAACAGGCATTTCATTTTGAAGAAATGGCTTCGAAACAGTGTGCTTATCTCTGTTCTTGTCCACCAGGGTTTTGGTTTGTATGAATTTGGCATTTATTTGATTTGAGCATGTGATCAACTCAGAGAAGTATATACCTCAAGCTTTTTGTCAAAAGGTAATAATTTCATCTTCGATTAAAGTGTTGTTTTGCATTTTATCAGAGATCAATAGTCACAAAACACTTTATTTATGGAACTGATTTATTTTAGGATTGTTTGTTTCAAAAAATAAACCATTTAAATTAATTGCATTACTCTGATCTTGCATTTTACTCTTGTGGTTTCATGTTTCCCCACATTGATAGGAATATATTTAAATATTTTCTGTAAGTTATTTTTCCATTCATGTAACATCCAAAGTTATGCTATCGGGTGCCATTTTTAAGCAAAAAGTGTTCTGCAGAATTAAAAAAATCATTTTAATTTCCACTGGATGAGTAAAAACGATAAAGGCAAGCTCCCTTCACTTAGCTTAATTTGGAGATAAAGACATATGCTATTTCTATAAAGAGAAATATTTATGTGTTACTTGAACTCTTGAAAGCCAAACTGCAGCAGGACGTAGTTTATGTCTCCTTTACATAAAATCGACAGTAGGTGTAAAATGAGAATTTAAGTTACTACTGAATATGAAGTTCTTCTTTTCATTTTGCACTCGTGCATAAATTCGGCAAATTTAACATACACTAGGACCTTCTCCAAATTAAAGTAAACCCCAAACCCACCTCTCCTTAAGTGTTACACTATTCTTACCCGTCCGCAATCAGGAAACGAAACACTATTTCTCTTTGAAATAGCTGCTTGTTCAATGTGCGACTTGTAAAACAATTGGTTCTAGCTTTCATCTAGGATTTCAGTTAAAAGCTCTGCAATACACAGCGACTCGCTACATACTGATAACAATTGAACAACATGGCAAATTCAATATATTTATTACCCTTTTAATATGATCAAATGTGACCGGTTAACATGACTGGCAAGACGAAAGGTTGACCAGTCAACTACCCAATCAGTCTGGACCTTGTCCGTTAACCAGCTGTTATTTCGAGCCCTGATATAGTTTTGTTATTCTTACTATTGTAATAGATATATCATTATTTTTATTCATTGAAATGTCATAGATAATTTCAGTCACAAATATTCACAAAGTGAAGAATAACAAATGAACAAGTTTATTTCCTGTCGTCTTGAAACAATTAAATTCTAAATATTTTTTTACAATTTCTGTTTAAAATGTTTCACTGGTCGATTATTTATTAATTTAACTGAATTAACCATTCATTATTATATTGTTTTCTTACAGCCCTGTCTTCTCCTTTGGCTCTTCGCTTGTCAGTACCTCAGAAATTCCTTAGTTTTCTTCAAGAGTTAGATAATGATGATGTTAGAATACTTGGTACCAAAATGCTTGCATCCCTGAAGATTCATGATGGTAAATAATAATTATAATAACATATAATAAAAATCAAACCCAATTAATATATGGACACCATATACATATATTAGGGACAATGCAAAAAGTGAAGTAAACATTTAGGAGAGAGGAACCAAAACCATTCACCACTTTCTAATCCTGCAAAAAATAAGGCTACTAAACAATGGAATTGTAACCCATTTCCTTACCACGGAGGTAGTAAGGGTGGGTAAAGTCTGCGCTCAACCTAGGGGTCCATCAGGCTGGAGCTTATCCTGGCTTCAGTAACCTCAGCATTAAATTTGCTGGTATGCACACTGCAAATTTATTTGGTGTTCCTTTTTTTCTTTTTTTTTTAAATCAACAGTTATCCATTTTTCCTTTACTAAATAAATACACCTTTTTTATTAATACCCGGTAATTCCCTACCCACTAATTACTACTATAAATGCTCACATTCCTAAGTAATCATGTTAGGCTTATAATATTTTTTTGCATTATTTGACTTTGTTTGACCTGAATCTATTAAATAGATCTAGCCAAGCCTAAAAGCGAAGCTCCCCGATTATTTACTTTGCCCTTTTCGTAAATCCGAATTTACTGACCCATAAGAGGGAAATATAGCCCTTCGTCGCGATCCAATGGAATCCATAACTTGGTCAGCGGTTAACTTCAAAAAACATTTGACCTTGATGAGCTCTATATGTGAGCCTGCGATATGGTCATGTGATACTGGTCAGCAGATACCTTGTTTTGACAGCTGTCAATTGACCATGACATGGATGTCCAATATCAAAGATGTAAGCTGACGTTAACCATAAACTTATTTCTGGAGTATGGCCGCCATGTTGGGGCAACTTCGTCGTCGCACGCGCGCGAGCCATGCCGCTAGCCATGATGACCAAAAGCATAGGTCTGTTAATTTCCTATGGGTATGGGGCTCTGCTCTATGGCCCTTTGGGCCGCTGGGAGCTCCGCTAAAATTAAATTTGATTGTAACTGAACTGATTGTCTCTTTGTCTGTCCATTTGTAACTAGAGGCAGAAACCGAGAAGCTGAATGAACTTGTGGCATCTTGTGATAACAGAATACTGATTGGCTTGGCCAGGTTACCAGGACTAGATACCAGACTGCTCGGTGTGCACAGGTTAGAATCCGAGGTAAGGCCACTGAGAATAGCACCAAATCACTCCAATGCACATAGGAGGCGAGGTGGGCTTATGGTAAGTGCGCTGCACTCCAGATCGAACGGTCCAGGTTAAAGCTGAGGCCAGGGCACTGTTGTGTTCCTGGGCAAGACACTTTACTCTCACAGTGCCTCTCTCCACCCAGGTGTATAAATAGGTACCGGCAAATTTAATGCTGGGGGATTACCATGTGATGGACTAGCATCCCATCCAGGGGGGAGTAGCAATACTCCTAGTTGCTTCGTGCTATGTAAACCAGGATTCGCTCCAGCCTGATGGGCTGCTAGGCTTGAACGAAGACTAATCCTACTCCAAAGCGCACTGTTAGTACATAACCCCTGGCTTCACTTATAGAACAAAATGTTATTAGGGTTTCAGCCGATGTGACCACCATTACATCAAACCACATGTTCATTTTTTGATCACTGCTCAGAAATCAAATCGTAGCTTACCTTGAACAATGTGCTTTATCGGTATATTAAAGAGGGAATAATCAATTTTTAATTTCTTGCTGTACAGGTTGACATACCATCACCAGGATCGATTGAAAGTGATCTGAAAGCCTTGCTGTTAAAGTTACCTCTTACTGGTCTGGACCCTTGTACAGCATGGTTCACAAGAAATGCAATCTTTACCGGGAAATCAGCAAGTCAGCATCGCAGGGTAAAATACCATGATTATTTTTCAGTGCATTTTAAAGCTGGTGGAGCTGACCAATTTGTCCTATACTGATTTCTGTTTTCCTATCCATAGCCTCTGTTTTGGAGCTTCAGTGGTGACAGTCTGTCGTTCGCTCAAACACTCAGCTCAATGCCAGCAGAACAAGTGGAATTGTACTATCTTAAAGCTTTAACAAGGCACTCCATGGTATGAACGTATACATATATATGTCTGGATTTAGGAAAACCAGGTTAACGTAATTTTCACCGTTTTGAGCCTAAATCGCTGTAAACGCTTTTTTTCTCGCCAGAAACTTTCTCCAAAGTAGACGATATAAAAACTAAAGGGAATGTCAGCCTTTCTCTCACTTCTCCCCTCTCTTATCTACCCAACAGCAAAGTTCGACAGACAGCGTCTGTTATTTCCCGTCTGGGCGTTGTCATATTTCTGCGATACACTTCCTACAAGTATACACTACGTGAAATGCCTGTTGTACGTATACAGTTTTTTCTCCTGTCAGGTTCCTAGTCATCGATCTCTGATGGTGGAGAATGGAGTCCTGGATGTGATATTTCGTGAAATAAAACATCGCTTTCACAGTCTCCGGATCAAACGAGAGATTGGCCTCTTACTTGGCAACTTGGCGTTAGAGGAAAGTGCTCATGAAGGCATGGTTGAACAAGGTATTACTTAATCCCGGGACCCGGGCACTAAATATTTTTTTTAGTTCTGCGAGCATTTCTAGGAGCTCTTCATTAGTACTGCAATTTATAGTAAACATTCGCTAACTTGAAGATGAAGTGTTCAACATGACTCGAGCATGGGACAAAGAAAAATTCTGAGTCCCCGACGGGAATCGAACCCATGGCCTCCCAGATACCGGTTGGGCGCTCTAACCAACTGAGCTACGAGAGACTCGTTGTGAGCTGGGCCATTTACTAGGTTGATAAGGGACACGCGTCCTGCATACTGCTAGGATCAGCAATGTCGAATTCATCAAGTTTGTGAAAATAAAAAGATGGTAAATTTTAAGCTCGGTAATAAATAATGAAGATGAAGTGTTCAACATGACTAGTCATGTTAAACACTTCATCTTCATTATTTTACCGAGCTAAAATTACCATCTTTATTTTTTACTATTCGCTAACTTGCGCAAAATACTACTAAGGCAGGCTTTTTACAGCTCTGTGACTTTTTTGGCATCCAGCCTAGTAATTTTAATACTTCAGCTATTGCTAGCGTTAAGATCAGGGTTAAGGTTGTTAAAAAATTTTTTTTTGGACTTAACTTAAAGTTTACTAGAAAGCTACCATTTCCCATTTCTTAAAAAGTCGATATTCCAGTGACAACTTCTTTCCTTCCACAGGCTGCTTGCCCCTTCTACGTTCATGGCTGTATTCCGATGTAAGTAACTGACTACTCTAGGCTGAGAGAACTACAATGTATCATTTGCCTTCTGTACCGAGCTTAAAATTCGACCAGTTATCAGCCATTCACAAAACCTAAGTATAGCGGCTGTGGATTTCGCATAATCGAATTCATATTTGAAAAATTGACTGAACCCGGTTGTTGTCAGGTAGAGACGTGACGTGACATGACATGTACCGATGACGTCAAACCGACGTCAAATATTCACAGCTCACACTATTTCGAATTGGACAATATCTGAAATTCTTTTAGTTCGTTAGCCTGCAAACACAGACGGATTTCCGCCTGTTTTTCACGCAACAGCCTGAGTCCGTCTATGTTCGCAGGCTACTAGCTATAAAGTTCGTCGGTTTGAGTAGAAAGTCATACATATAGATGGGTCTTAACCCTTTTGACAAACACACCGTAATGCGTCAACGTTTAATTCTGTCGCCATTTTGCTTTAGGACTTGGCCCTGTTTAGTCATGCTGTAAGAACACTGGCTAATCTCGACAGAGACTTCTGCAAGGACGAGAGTTATGAGAATGGCGTTTACTTGCTTCATCCACAGGGGCGGTACTCGTAAGTAAAATGCCCACGATGTAATTACTTACAACATATAGGCCCCGCCCACACTAATGCGCTGCGTTTTCGATCGTATAATGCAGTGTGGAAAGTAGGCGAAAACACATCAAAAGCATTGGTGTGGAAGGGGCCATGTTCTAAAACAATGATTTTCTAAGGGCCGATTTACACGACGGTAAGACTTTCTCGCATGCGACAAGCTTACGACAGGCCGCCCGATGACATGACTTAGAACCATTTACAATCGCGCGCGTCTGTCATAAGGATGTGGTTGGTTGACTTTCACGACGCGATTCGTGTTGTAGTCATGGCGTAAACGTGTCGCATGCGATAACCGTAGACAAAATCGTACCGTCCAATTCACCGCTAAGGAGGCAATTTTTCATTATTCAAAAGCGTTCTTAGTTGCAAACATTTCAAGGAGCAGAATAGTGCTAGTAGAACAAAGAACTAAGTGTTATTTTGACCACGTAAAATACAGATAAATTGATTGCTTGCTTGAGCGACCGTTCGGATATAATTGCAGCTTTCATCAGGCTTTCTTTTCCTCTCTTTAGCTCCAGTATCGATGCTGATGTGGTATTTGTTCATGGCCTTCGTGGTGGTCCGTTCATGACTTGGAGACAACAAGAGGAGAAAGATGTTAAGAAATCTGGCACGGACTGCTGGCCTAAGGTACTGGCTGACTCATTTACGCGGGAAGCGGTGTGTGTTCCTGAAAGAACCAAAATTGCAGCTGGTCGTTGTTGTAAAAAAATGTCAATAAACCTATTTTCAAAAGATTGCGGAGATTGTATTTCGGCATTAACTTAGCCTAAGAGTGATTGGATTATAAGTGGGTTGGTAATTCATGAGAGGTAACGAGCTTAATTGTTAGGCCAGACGTGTTTAATATTTCATTTCCCCTTGCAGTATCCATACTTTGTCAAGCGAGCACGTTATGAGAATTAAGGCTTTTATCACCTAGGGCATACTGTCATGCGTCAAAGCCAACAAGAAATCAATACAAAGAATTGCGATTCGTATCTTGGGTAAAAAGGTTTTTAATTTTATTTCTTCTTGCTTCAAGTCCTGGTTGGTTCGTGACATTCCTAGCATCCGGGTCCTCATGGTGGAGTATGATACGTCACTTACAAATTGGGTATCCCAGTGTCCTCAGGAACCCGAGAGGTAAGTTTAACAGTTGAACTTCTTTGAGTTTCACGGTTTTCGTGTAACACAGTTGTTCTCTTTGGAGTACAATTGGCTGGATGCTGTGTTAAATTCAGTGAGCTCCAGCCATCGCAATTAATTTTAGTAGCATACTAGTGTTTTTCGCCTGCCGGATAAGCTTATTAAATCCAGGAAGTCAAACAAGCGGAAGCTTTTATTGTATGCGGACGAATGAAACAAAAAAATTCCAGAGCAGTGACTTCTCGCCATGTTGCGGCTCGGTACATGTCCACCGCTATTCACTTCCACTTCGGTGAACAGTTTTATACAGGGAATCCTAGTTTTCCTCTTTCTTCCCTGAGATGCCCATAGGCAAAGTGATTACACAAATACTGGAATAGAACTACCCAGAGCATGCATTCTAGCCAGATTGTTTTCAATTTTACTGAAGTAATTTACTGTTTGATAGCTTTCATTATTTGTTCTCTTTCAGTCGGTCCTTGATGTATCGGAGCGAAGAGATAAGACGCAAGCTGCGCAAGGCGGGAGTTGGTAAACGACCTGTGATCTGGGTCGTACATTCAATGGGAGGTAAGTCATATAGCAGCCAATCTATATTTCAAGTAAAGTTCGTTGATGTCAAGTTCTATTCTAGTCGTAGAAAAAGCTGCCCGTGGAGGACGCAGTTTTTCTGGAGAGAACTAGGTTGCTAAACATTATATCATATCCCGTGCTGATGGCGTATCCTTATGACATATCCTTGTGACGTCAATTAAGTGGCGCGTCAGGTTTCGATTGGTAGTCGTTGTCGAGAACTTCTACTGCTTCTACGAATATTTGCCGAGTTTCCTTGACTGAGTTGCTATTATTTCTTTCTTTCTCCTAGGTTTGCTGGTGAAGCAACTTTTGTTAGATGCAGAGAAAAACGACGAGTTCCGGTAACCCATAACATTGTTTTGATTCCAACTTTTTCATTATCGATAACGAATGTGAATACATATCTGTGGTTGTTATCCGATTTCAGGTGCATGTATGACAACACGAAAGGTATCGTGTTTTACAGCACGCCTCACCTGGGCTCTGCTTTAGCATCCTACTCGTCCCAGGCTCGCCACCTTCTTCTCCCGTCTGTTGAAGTTAAAGAGCTTTGCCAGAGTAAGTGTATGTGTGTGTGTTTTTGTCTTACTAGTATTTACTAGACAAATCCACCCCTCAATAGCAGCTCGGAGATTTGAGTTGAGGATTTCTGTTCGAGCATTTGGAGCCTGTTTCCAGTCATCATCAGTCTTCTTTAGACATAGACTGAGACATAGTCTATTTAACCACGGAGCTAGGAGCTGTGCTCGTTGCCCTCGTAGGGTTTAGACGGATCCACTTATTTGGACTCAAGTACAGTATAACCTATTGCGTTTTCCCCCTTGGTAAGATGTAAGTAATCCGTGATACACAACAATAATTTATATCAGAGTCTGAGAAATGAATTTCATTCACAGTAAGGCAAATCTCACGGTAGCCATTTGTATTCGTCTTGCGATTCAGTGGTTCAGGAACTTCGAAGGTGTTGGTGTTGTTAGAAGATTTCTTTGTGATATTTGAGCAGTAACAAAGTTTGCAATAAGGTGGAAATAATTCTGGTACACATCTTCAGAGTCTGAATGATATTCAAAGTTCATAGCTATGGGCAAAGCTCACATCTTTTAGCGTTTCATGGGAATTCAGTGACTTCGAAATTTGTTTCGAGTTGGTGTTGTTAGAAAGATTTCTTTCGTGAGATACTGGCAGTAACACAAGCTTGCAATCATGTGTAAATAGTTTTGGTATATAATTTTGTCCAATAACTACTCTCCTGGCGGATTTCCTCTAATAGTGCTGAAGTATGCGAGGCAGATTTTGTCTAGACCAAAGTTGAACAGGGCCACCCCTGCTGGAGAAAGTATATACCGTTAATTCAGTTATCGTGTAACGCTACCTTTTTCACCTTAGAATCGCCGTTCCTGGCCACTCTTCACGAGAATTTCCTAGCCTTGGTTCAGCGCCACCCAGTAGAGTTACTGAGCTTTGGAGAGACTGTACCAATGAAGCTGTCGTGGATGCTTCAAACAGTTCTTGTGACGAATGATTCCGCAGGTTAGTGAACACTTAACAGTGCCGTGATAGCTCATTTGTTTGCCGAGCTCTACGATTGGTTCGGAAAAGCACGTGCAACGTCCTCTAACCAATCAGAGTGAAGACAATGTTTTCGTAGCCAATCAGGTATAGACGCAAAACCACGCAATACTTTCAAGACTGCCGTGGCTCTTTCTGTGCCTGCTATCAGTTCCATGGTTTTGTTTCAGGTTTTGTTTCAATAACCCTATTTTCCGCCGCAATTATTGGTTCATTGCTTACTTTGCTATAGGTTTACGTTCATTAAAGAACGTCTTTAACGCGACCCGGATTGGTTGAAAACCTTTATTATAAATAAATTAAGAGGGCAATATCCGTAAATGCAAACCATGAGAGGATGAATCATCTTTTGGTTAAAAGCATTACCTTTCGCAAACGTCGCGACATCTTATCCTCCAGTTACTAAACACAGGACGGGTTGTACTGATATCGTAAGAAGAAGTTAGATTTTAATAACTCATTGCTGTTTTCTCGTGTAGATCTGGGTGTTGGGGAATTTTTACCACTCGATGTGGACCACGTTGATGTTTGCAAGCCCAGCAGTCAAACTGACGAAAGATATTTGAAGACGGCCCAGTTTATTCAGAGGCTGATATCAAAATAATGCTCTTTGTTTTTTGGACGCTTCTCCTTTAAACTTTTGTAAAAAGGTTTATTGTTCATTCCCGTTATTACCATCGTTGAAATTACCCATTGCTACCGTGACAGGCTGTCCTATAAATTTTCTATCTTCGCTTTCAACGGTAAATAAAACCTTTTTTCTCTCAATGTCCTAAAGTTGAGTTGAGTTGAAGGAGGTTTTGTACATAATTTGAAGTCATATTTGCAATGTAAAGGAATATTATATCTTATAGGAGGCATGTTATTTAATTTTAGACTGAAGGGAGGTTGAAGCATGTAGATTACAAGCTCACAATTCATTTTTTATAGCTAAAAAAAAGAAAATAATAGTTTTACAAAGTATGTTTTAAAACATGATCTTCTTATTCTTTAAAAGTTTTTTCTTCTTATAGATAACCATCACTTCCATGCTTTCCCTTTTCATTCTATTTCAGTAGCTTGTTAACATGTAATTATGACTTGCTGAATAAATAAAAAATAATAAAACATTGTTTCCATGCATTAGGGAATAAAATCGCTTAAGGTCTCATTTTGTCATTTTGACATTTACCCTGATAGTTCAGAAAACAAGCAAACAACTTTTATCCTAACTCTTTGAAAAAGGGAAAAAGCGAAATGATTTGTGCTCTTTTTCGGCGTCTAAGAGATTTAATCAGGTGGCCTTTTCATTATTGTAGTATTATCTAAGAACAGCAAATGTTTTCAAACTGCCACTCTCGCTTTGCAGGTGCGCATACTTTGGACAATGTAAAAAGCGAACACTGCGCCAATTTTATTCCTCTTTCCCAAAGTGTTCTTAGAGGAGAGAGATTATGGCTTTCATCTGGCTTTTTGTTTGCCTCGTCCTTAACTATGCTGCCGTGTGGACTGCTAATGCAGGTAAAAGTTCTTACATATAGCTCAACACCCAGTCCACCGACCAGGCCCAAAGCCTAGAGTTTCCATTTTTTGGTGAAATTACCGTGCCACTAGCTTTGCTTGAGAGTAAGCTTAACTCTGATTCCCTTCCTGGGTGGGGCCAGTGTAAGTCTTCTACAGTTTGAAGGGGTCATCGGACCTTTTCACAATGAGGCAGTGCCCTTTTCATCTTCTTTTGTTACAAATGATAACAGTTACCTTAAGCTAAAAATTCATTGTGTCATCGACACCGACATCCCTGCTTGCAAACGATACTCGACAACTGGGTTACATCGCATTGCTATCAGCAGTAATTCCTCAGTATATTTTTAAAAGTAAGCCAATGATTGTTAGCTTTTGGTTAGTACAAAATTTCGTTTGGGTCAATGTAGGGAAACACACTCATTTACAAAATAACGCGAGGATGGCTTTTCTACCTCACCTCATTTAATCTCGGGCACTTATTTTGTTTTGGGAGCTCTAGTAAGGGCTTTTTGGGGAGCAGGACACTTATTCGGGATGGGGTGCTTGTTACCTTTTTGACATAAACATCTGAATGTGTAAAACGTAAAAAGATCTTTCGTTTGAACGAATTGTGACCTAACATGAAAATAACAGTCGAAACACTTAGAAGGCCAGAGTCGTTTGCTATTTAGGAATAGTTCGGGAGAAAGATTAACCATTGATGATTTCATTGTACCCTGATGGCGATGTAAATGCAACAGAATAAGGGCGGCGCTAATTATTGCATTAGGGGCGCATACATAATAGAAGCACTTATTGGGTATATAGGAGCGCTAATTAGCAAACAACACTTGGTAAAGGGCGCGGTTATTAGAAAGAAAGGGGGCACTTATTAACAAAAACACATTGAAGGGGCGGGGGCGCTTATGAGAACTGAGGGGCACCTATTTGTAGGAGGAGGGTAAATGGAATTGTTACGGAAACAGCTAAAATAAAACAAATTAAGACAAATGGCCCAGATTAGAACTGATTTCAGACTTATTCCTTATCCTGATAATTAACTGACTTCAATTGCGCTATGACAGAGGATATTTGCTACGCACCCCACATACGCATGAAAAAGCACCTTTATTCCTTTTCTGTTGTTTTAAACTGTCAAGTCTGTCACATTATATTATTATGCTTTTCTGGTAAAGCAAAGCGCATCTGTCCAAACACAAAGTTTTCTTTGTGTCATTTTTCAGTTAAACACATTTATTCCTTTCTTTACGTATTTGGAAAGATGCATTAGTATTTTGTCCACTAGAAAGTGTATCATTCAATACGTACTTAAAACGCAACACAAAAAAATCTTTATGTGCTCGAAAAGAGAAATGTATACACAGAGGAAATGCAACGCAAAAGAAACTCGGTAAAATTCGCTGCTGGCCGAATCTGAACCGCACTTTAGCAAGTTAAGCTCACTTCATACACAATTAAACTTTAGACGTTTACAATTTACTGGTCCATTTGTTTAAAAAACAAAACAAAAACAGTGAAACCTGTGTTAAACGGGACGCTTGTAATTTAATTCTACCACACATCAATGCTAACGTGCCTGATGCTGGTTTTAAAAAATCCGACAAGGCTACAAGACTGGCCCAGATATTACTGGCGTATTCTCGCCATTATGGAAAGAACCACCCGGTGGCCACCAGTGAATTTAATGCGCCCATCAATGAATTTAACGCGCCGTGGAGAGGGGCAGGGTTTAAGTTTGCGTGCGCGGATCGACGCCTGTTTTCTTGGGCTATAAAATTTCCTCCCAGACTGTTACACTTTATGGACCGTTTTTTTTTTATTTTTGGAAAAAAATTGGTTTTTTTTTTTTTTTTATTATTTCCCTTTTTGATTTGGTTAAAAATCTCCCCCCCCTTTCTTAAAAAAAAAAAAAAAAAAAAAAAAAAAATCGTGACTCTCTCCCCCCCTTTTTCCCCCCCTTTTTCCCAAAAAATTATTTTCTTCGAGTTTTGATTGGTTCACTGGATTGTCTGTGTCCTTTGTGATTGGCCAGAGTAATTACTTTGGTTTTGGTTTTACGACACTCAATTGAAAACTGCTCCAATGGTGATCATGGGTTTATTTTATTTTGCTTTTGTTTACAGCTCCTGGCACTTGCGATTTTGAGTTTGGTCTGTGTGGATATGAACACGATCAGAACTCTGTCTTTGAATGGACTAACAACACGGGACCAACTTATAGTTCATACACTGGACCGCAAGGCGACCATACCACGGGATCAGGTCATTCCTCAATTTCCTTGTCTATGCATAGCATAGCCCTTTTTCGTAGACTAATCTTACGTCGGGGAAAACCTCTCACAAACTGCGCAAACTAAGGCCCCGTTCACACTAATGCACTTATGCATATCGTCTATACTTTTGCCTATCGTCTAAACTGACATGATCGAAAACGCCGCGTTTTCGAAGCCTCTGTTTTCGCCGTCCACACTAATACAAAAAAGACTCCGTTTAAAATGTCTCCACTATGAACAGCATTTTCAAATGTATGCGTTTTCGATAGAAACGATGAGCGTTTTCGATACTAAAGAGCAAAAAATTCAAGAAAAATCTGGCATAAAAGTGACAAATTTGGGTTAGAAAATCTGTGGAAATATGTAACAAAAGTCACATTTATTGTCAGAGTGGGTAAAGCTGAGTCTAAAGTTGTTTCTGTTTGCTATGTATTCTGATAACTTCTTGTAAAAGCAGGATCGTATATGTACATCGAGACATCATCCCCGCGTCTGAACCGAGAGGCAGCTCACTTGATTAGTCCTCAGATCTCCGCCGCCGATGGAAACTGTCTTAGTTTCTACTTCCACATGCACGGCCTGAACATCCGGGAACTTGCTGTTTACTCTCAGTCTCTCAGCGGTCCAAGACATGTTCTTTGGCGTTTAAATGAGGAACAAGGAGATGCCTGGAAATTTGCTTCAGTGCCGCTTCACATACCTCACGATCTTACAGTCAAGGTAGCTATTTGAGAACAGAAACCACGAGTTCGACTTTAAGTCAGTGTTTACCTGAATGTTTATTTTCTTCATAAACAAACTATTACACAACTAGAGTCACTTAATGTCCGTCCGTTTATGGCGGGAAATGTGAACAATAAACCGGCATCATTACATCTCCTTAATTAGTCGACAAATGAAACTGTTTCATGGTTTTAGTGAATGCTACTAAAAAAACTTAAATATGCTCAATCCGATCTCCAAAGTAGAGCAGTTCAAGCACATAAAAGATTTGGTTCCAATCGGGGAAGCAAAATTTTATCAACTTGGCTATAACGTTTTTACCATGTGATGCCCTAGAGGCGTAGTTTTGTATATGAAATAAATCGATGTCATCAAAAACGAGATGAAATTCCCTAAGAGGTATCATTAGTGAGAGATCGAACCAAGAACTCGTCATCTCGGATGAGCGTGATTGAATAAAAATTCTCGGATTTAATAAAAATAGAAACTTCCAAGGAAAATTTATTGGTCAAAAATGTTCTGAATTGAAAGAAGTTGTTTTAAGCACTTGTCTATGCATTATCACAAAATCTGTCTTTATAATTCACAGGTTGTGTTTGAAGGCGTTGCTGGTACTGGGTACATGGGTGACATAGCCATTGATGACGTCATGGTGTACAAGACGAACGATTGCGCCCTTAAACCAGATTCAGCAGCACCAGTCCCTCCGACACCAACACCAGTCCCTACACCGCCATGTAAGTAACGCCTGAAACAAATTTACAATAACGCCAATCATACCCAGGGTCCCTTTCAAGCTCTCCACTTTATTATATTACAGAGCAATTCGACCCTGCTAGCAATTTCAATTGCGTGATGGAATCTTAGTATGGTGAACTGTTTAGTCCAATTTCTTGTAAGTGAAATACAGCCGAATCTCTATAATACGGACACCAAAGAGACAGGGAAAGAGTGTTTGTATTTTGGAGGTGTCCCTATTAAAGAGGTAGAGTTTACTAGTACATGAATTTTGGCCTCTTCGGACCAAGTGAACTCTTCGTAATAGGATCGAGATTTCCGTATAAAGGTGTTCGTAGAGAGAGGTTCAAATATATCGTCTTACGTACACGTCGGTGGCGGCTTGAAAGTTTATTCATTGAGTATGCAAGGTGGTCGTATTAACGGGGTAGTCATAAGGTGGTGTTTCACTTTATGATATGTACGTCAAGAAAATGTCTCCTAGTGAACGTTAACCAGCGCGACAACACCCTATAAGTATTAAATATAGGTTCGATATTCCGTATTTTAAAGTAGTTCTTAATTGTGGAATTAGATGGAAATACAAAGAGTGTTGGAAAAGTAGTATAATTATGTAAATAGACAGAATCGTTTTTATACCTTATTATTACATTTTAATTTAAACAGTGTCCCCGATTAGTAAGCTTAAGGCTAGCTAGAAGACCAGACACTTAAATAAAGTTCCTCTTCTTCTTCTTCTTCTTCTTATTATTACTATTATTATTATTATTATTATTATTATTATTATTATTATTATACAGCAATGTCTAGTAATCACAAGGATAATGGACATTTTAAGGTGAAAGGGTTAAAATATGTTCACAAGTCCCATGACAGTCATTTTATTGCTTCTTTACTCTAGTTCTGCCATTTTGTGGAAGTAAGCCTCACACACGCATCGTAGGGGGCACCACCGCCACACCCAAATCCTGGCCGTGGCAGGCGATGCTCATGTATCAGAGAGCCAATGGCGAGTGGAGGCAGTTCTGCGGGGGATCCCTGGTGCATCATGAGTGGATACTGACCGCTGCCCACTGTGTCGTGGACATCAGGAAAGAAGATTACGCCACCCACATGGTCAGGTAGATGCAGGATAATCACATAAAAAGCATTCACCCAACTAGAAGTTAGTTTTGCAATAGAAGCTTCTTTTCAAGCAAATTAAAGATCATCGCAGCCTGAATTTTTTTTCAGGCTTTTCTCAACTGCTTAAGTACATTACTGCGATAATCTTTTAATTGCTTAAAATGTGTATTCGCAGTTCAAATATATGAATTTCATATATTCATTTCATAGGAGCTTCTTTATTAAATAACGTAGCTACATACAGACACACTGCCAATTTTTTCAAGCTACTTCGTTATTTTACAAAAGGAATTGTTTCCATTGGGAAAAAATTAACGCATTTTGGAACGCCTTTTTTGAACGTGATAAGAAGACAACAGGTTATAAACCCAAATTTTTTTTCGAAGTTAAATTAGCCCATGGCTAGCTTGTATATGCGAGATTTATCGATTCTTAGTGAAAGAAAAAAATGATGGTAGACAGTTATACGTACAATCCAGGTTAAGTTGTCAGCGATAACTGCATAAATCATGATTAGTTGGTCCTGTGGGTTTTTGATGTTCCATCCATTACAACCCCAAACCAATCTCCCACCCAAATTATATGGGGAACTATTTTATTTATAATACAATAACTGTATTTTATCAAAAAGGATGTCTTTAGAGATCAAGAATTGCAAGGGCTAAGCCAGTGACCCCAAAATATGCCTGTTTTCCACTCGGTTACGCGTTTTTACTGTAGTTGACAGTATACAGGATCTATTAGTCGTGTTCGCAGTTGTTTGGCTGTCCTACTTGTGTTACTATGCTCCCTAACAACCCACGCCGACTATAACTTGAATCGTCGCTTGTATTGAAATCCCAACAGCGACTGTTAAGCCCTGGCCAAACGGTACCGCAAGTGGACACAATTTTTCAACTTTCGTCCCCGCGTCTCCGTTTGGCCATGACTTGCCTGCACTTGCATTGAATTGCATTAACTTTGGTCGAGATCAAATTTGTGCGCAAGTCAACGCAAGTTTTTCACCGTTTGGCCGCCCAATGCAAAGCAACGCAAATCTTGCTGTTTCCTTCAAGTACTGAATTGCAGCGCACGCAGTAGCGTTGAAATGACTTTTTTGACAACTTGCGTGCACTTGCGAGTCCGTTTGGCCAACCAACGCAAGTCTGTACGCAAGTTAAAAAAAAAAAAAAAAAAAAAAAAAAAAAAAAAAAAAAAAAAAAAAAAAAAAAAAAAAAAAAAAAAAAAAAAAAAAAAAAAAAAAAAAAAAAAAAAAAAAAAAAAAAAAAAAAAAAAAAAAAAAAAAAAAAAAAAACAAACCACCTTAAACTTGCTATTTCTTGCGTTACCGTTTGGCCAGGGCTTAAAAGAGACTATGAATATATTTGTGTTCGTTGACTTCTATAGGATGGGTGCACACTACAAAAACACCTCACTTCGGATTGGATCTGAGCAAGACTTTGGTATCAGGAGGATCTACACGCACCACGAATACAACAGCGAGACGCGTTACAACTATGACATTGCCCTTATTCACCTCGATCGCCCTGCAATAACACTGAATGGCGTAGACCTTGTGTGCCTTCCCGATGACAACATCGCGTTTCCCCCCGGATCTGACTGTTGGATAACCGGCTGGGGCACACTACAACCGGGTGGTGCGTCACCCGACGAACTACAACAAGCAAAGGTTCCTTTGGTATCGAACCAGGAATGCACCAAGAACGGCTCCTATGAAGCGCACAAGATTACCCCTGAGATGTTATGTGCTGGGTTTCCGCAGGGCGGAAAAGATGCTTGTCAGGGTGATTCCGGTGGGCCCTTGGTGTGTGAAGACAACGGCAAGTGGTACCTTATGGGTGACACCAGCTGGGGCTACAGCTGCGCCAAGCCAAATTATTATGGTGTGTACGCACGAGTGGCAGCTCTTAAGGACTGGGTCTTCCACGTGATGGCTGATCCTGGCATCCTAGTAGTACGTAAACTGATCTGTTCGTGTTTCTTGCAACTGAGGCCTTTGAAGCCCCACACCTAGACCGTTGTGGGATGCTTTTCCAAGGTCATTGGAAATGTAGAAAGCAAATAAAGCAAATGTGGAAATAAAACTTACGGTGTAAACAATTTGTCCTTTTTCCTCTTTCTAAGTTACAAACGACTTGTGGGCGTTCACAAGAAACGATACACAGAACGTCCCATTTCGTTCTTTCAGCAAATGGAAGTTATTACTTTTAGTCTTGGGCTAAGTGTATAGGAGCAAGGTGCCAAAGCCCCAATCTCACCGGTATTTGGAATATGTATTTTTAAGATTCGGTTCTATCCTCCTCCAAACTTTTTAAAAAGCCATTAAGCAAAAGTACGTACACGCATCAAACTAAGCAGCTGCTAACCTGCAGCTAAAACATTTCTACATTGCAGCAAAACAACCGTATGATTTCGAAAGGGTCTCCACAAAATAAAGAAGCGCTTAAAAATTTAACGCTTTTCTGTTTAATAGTAAATCTTCGAAAGTAACGACCATTGAATCCAAACGTTCTTTTTAAGTTTAAAGAGTTCCTCGGTTATCAAAAGTCGGGAATAACAGATAGCAAGGAGAGTTTTCACCGATCTGATTTACATTCCTTTTCAAATAAAATTTATTATCTTGGCCTCTAAATATATGTATAAATTACGGGAATAATTATATAGACGAAACCAGAATAAACTTGTTTTTTCCTATGGCATAAGGCATACTTTGTCTATACTCACGCGCAGCTAAAAGGTCAGAAAGCCCAAAAAGGTACCTAAACTGCTTAATATAAAGATACATTTTTATAGCTTTAATGTTATCAAAAGTCATATTCAAAAGCGCTTTACATGAAAATTGAAACTATAAAAAGGCAAGCAATAGTAAAATTAATTTAACTGTAGGAATATTATTACCGGTCTTAAAAAGATGTCTTTAATCGATTTTAAAAACTGTCACGGAAGGGCTTGAGTGTATGGCTTGGGGTAAATTAATATTGTTCCACAAAAATGGACCGCAGCGCTGAGCAAAGACGCGGTTCTCAAAAGAAACACAGTAACACTCTTAAGATCCTAAACACAACAGCACAGGCAACATCTTGTTGCAGGCTTTTGACTGAACAGATCTTTTAATATAATAGGGTGCTTGGTCATTCGGAGCCTTGTCAGTGGACCAGAAGTAGCAGTTTGAAATGAACTCTGAACACTACCGCAAACAGTGGGGGTCGACTAGAGCAGAAGTGTTGTCGAACTAAAAACTTCATATTTTAAATGACCTCAAGTACTGAACGAACCTACGAAAGTAGCGAAAAAGTAACATCAGAATGCTTAATCCGAAAGTAATGAAGGCCGTTACTTTCCGATCTCAACGGCAGCTAGTAGCTTCTTAGAAACACGCGGTCCAAAGTTCTTCCTATCGTTTAGAGAATCGGAAATCGTTTCTACGGAGTAGACAATAAACTGCAAGACAATGTAGGATTTTTGTATACAAAATGACTTTGAGGAAAATGAGTACAACAGTGGATGAAATGAATTACTAACACTTATTGATAAAAGGTACGTTAATAAAAATAAACCTGGGCCAGCTTTGGTGCACGTGGTCATAAGGCATAAAACATTGCCAGCTATATCTATATCTCAAGACCTTGACAGTTACAGCTAAGATCTCTAATGTGAAATTGACTTTCTGGGCGTGAAAACGTGATTTTCAACAAAATTTGGCGCAAAGCCGTAATTTCAAATGCACTCTTTCTCTTCTCCAATTGTTTGCTCTTTCTAAAACTTGCACTGAATCTAACACTCAAAAGAAAGTTTAGTAATCATAATAATCGGTCGGTAAGTATAATGCAACTTTATTCCTTGGAATATTATTTTCAGTTCTGGATTATGAAATACACTTTGGAACTTGAAAAAGGACTCAACAATTTTTACAAACTGAGTACTAATACCTTTTAAGGTGAAATGAAATTGTTCGGATCAACTGCTCTCATAAAGTTCTATTTTTCATCATCAGCATGTCGCCTTTAGGTGGAATGAGCCATACATTCACATGACATTTACCCAGCAACGAGGAGATAGCAATATATCATCCTGTTTTTTAGTGTAAAAATAATAGAAAAAAAAAATGGCGTTTGTTATTCACTGTACCAAGTTTCTCCGGTGGAGATAAGCTGACAAGTGAGCAAATTCCTTCGCGTATGCAGATACGCGTGTAAACCAGATGTAAAGAAATGGCTTGCTGATTGTACATGTTTCGTCAGCTGCTACTAAGTCAACAGTTTACATTGCCTAACTACAGGGGGTGAAGACAGTTTGTTAAGTTTCCTAAGTAACCAGTCAACGAACAACTGTCTTAATACTGAATTAGTGAACAATTTCCACCAAAAGTTTCTTTGTGAGGATATCCACGCAAAGAAACGCGGACATTCGGGCGTCACATTTAAGTTGTTTCCACTGTTTGCCCGACAACACAAATTGGCAATAATATTATATAATAACAGTATCACTTTCACACCTGTGTTAATATTCAAGACTGACTAATGAACCAAAAGTTAATATTAATAATCACACACTGTGATGCGGCGTGTTCAGCGTTAGACAGCTGAGACTGCCCTTTGTCCGCAAAATTCCAATGTACGCCACAATACATGAACTAAATATGCAATCAGCGAATAAAAAGCTCGGTTTGCAGGTAGCGAAAAAGTACTTGCAGAATACTCAGTGGAATAGATATGTGCGAACTCGGGCCACAAGGAAACAAGATTTCCCACCAGTACTGTTCAATAAGAGAAAATTAGAAGAAATAGTGAATATATGAAATCATATATTTGAACTGCGGATGAAGAATACTCATAACTGCGAGGATCTTCTCTTTATTTAGAAAATTAGAAAAGAGAATGCACGTGCGACGTATTTCAATTTAATGAAATACATAAGGTCTAAGTGATACACTTCTCCGTTTTATCATGGGATCTTAGTGGTAAGCTGTATATTGAAGGTAGAGTGAAGCAATTCAGATGAGGGTGGGGGCGTTGGGAGACTTACCGCTGTTACCGATTGTGTATAAGCAACCGTCTTTTGTCAACGAACGTTCTAATTATAGCATTTTTATTAAAAGTTCGCCGGGGAACAAAGCAATACCGGAAAGGATTAGTTCGGAACGAGGCATCAAAATCACAGCTGACAAAAATAAACCTGAAAGCACAAGTGACAAGAGGTACTAACCCAAGTGCGTTTTTCGTGGAAGAATGACAGTTTTTACATTTGAGGTACATAATTGACATGAACCAACTTGGGCAGCAATGTTTCATTTACCTGGGAAAATGTCTCTAAACACGTATGTATAAAATGATGAATCATGGACAAGCGCCTTATAATGAGTCCAGACTTTTACCCACGAGAGGTTACTATTTTTAGGCACTACTTGTAAATACTGTACTTAATTTAGTAACTACTAAAACTATGCTTTTATGAATTCGCTCATGAAAAATGAAGTAACGTATTGCTTTTAACTTTCAGTAGAGGTCACCAATATCTCTATAATCGAAGACATAACTTATTTAATAGTCGTTAAATTCTTGCGGGAAACTTGCTACATTTAGTAGCCGCAAAAATAGTAACCTTAGAGGTTGGTCTGGACGCATACATCGAGAAAAGCACTAAAATTGTTTGTATTGTCCAATTCCGGACGAATTCCACGCCTGAGTTTATAAATAGCCAATGGTTTCCAATAATTCGCGCAAGCTGAGGACGTTCAATCAGAATTTGAAACAAGTTATATACTGAGATAATTTAGAGATCTTTGAGCGGCTTGCTCTATGGAATGCATGCATACGCCGAATTAAAATGTTTGATACAATAAATACAGAATTGGAAATATTTAAGTACGCCTTCAGTTATCATTACAGTAACTGCGGTCAGCCCACAAAATAAATAACAGACTGTTCAAATGAAGCGATGTACAAAGCGCCTTTCTAATGAACAAAGAAAAAACGCGTTCAGACCGAAGGGTAGAAGATATACATGGCATCAATTTGACCTCTCCAACACAAACATGATAATTCGAACACACCATATATCCAACTCAGTACGAATGTTAGACGTGAATTCCAACTAGTAATGACCATATAATTGTGTTCGTTCATCTGATTCCATGTTTAAAGAAACTGTCACGGATTTCAGTTAAATTTAGCCGGGCATGGGAATGGCCGCCAAATTCGGTGAAATATAAAAATAACCTCTTAAAACAGCGGAGGAACATTTTAATAACACAGAAAATACTAAAGAAAGTACGGATGGCCGAAAGTGAAGAAGATTGAAACGGATTGCAATGTGGGTTTTGAAATACTGTTAGGCTGAACAGTTTTCAAAGTTAATCTCGTTTGCTTCTAACTTTAAATTATAACGCCCGGGAGACATGTTTGGTTTTAATGAAGTTATGGTTTTGTCATTAAGATCCAAAGATGTAATTTCTTCGCAAACAAGTTTCATAGCGAGTATTTCGCAAAACTTACTAAATAAACTTAACTCAGCCGTGACACAGTCCCTTTAAGCTGTTTATTAAATGTGCTATTGAATACAACTATGTACAGTAGAAAACTCAGTCTAACGCCAAGTTGATATTAGTAAGAGACAAGAGGATGATCCGCGTGAATGCGAAGACCACTCTTGAAGAAACATGGAAAATTCCTTTTAGTCATAGCCTTCCCTCCTGAAAGAAATCAATAAAAAGAGAAAGCGTCTAAGTGCTCTACGAATCGCGACATTGAAGAAACACAAAGAAAGAAAGAACAAATGAGCTGGCATCCATCGTGTAAAAGGCGTGGTCGAAGCAGGACCTTTCATATCAAGCTTAATATATACCGTCTATTCTTTCTACACATGCAATCAGTCATAGGTCTTAATTGCGGGTCGTGAACTGTGGTACAGCTTCACAAAAGCTTTAATAACTTTAAAACAAAACACGATATAAAGTAATTTAGGCAATGTCACTGAAAATGTCAGAAATCGTTGTTTTCAGTGAGCAACAAAACAAGATTCTTTTAAAGTACAAAACCATTGACAAGGGAATAATTAAATCAAACTGTATTAAACTGATTCATGTCATCGAGACAAACACTGGGGGTATTAAATATGGTCAAGGATTAAGATGGTATGGCTGTTGTTTTTGAGGGGGCAAGAACAACTAAGAAGAGTCTTTTAGCATGCAACTAAAACTGTTAGATATCATAATCGTTTCTGAATTAAACAATTGGCAATATTTTGCCTTCTTGTACTGACAACCCTTTTTTGAAACTACACTGGCTGGAGACATGTGCAATTAATACCCCCATAAGCCAATTTGCGACTGGGGATACGTTGAATATTTTCAGTGCAAAGAATTATGAAAATGAACTTGTTTATGTTTTCCTCGGACATATGAATCGCTTGATAGCAGCTGTCGTTCGCAGGTACCCTTTAAAGGCTTTCATTTGGCTTTTCCTCTTCTATTGCGCGTGCAAAACCAAAAAGACAATAAAGCAGTCAATTTTTTCCACTTGTGCTTTCTTTAAGAGGGTTTTACTCTTTACTTAGACACCGGTTACCGAATAACTTCTTAGATTCTGGTTGTGCAGACATTAAAAGGGTCATTTCTTGTTTGAAGACAGGGTGATTGTTTTGTTACAAGCTTTTCATTCAGGCATTTTGACTGCTTGGTATTTTTGATAAAGATAGCCGTTTAACCTTTAAACTTTTTGCACACCAGGACTTCAAAAGAGGACAGAAAACCGGAAAATGAGCATATAAGAGAATAAAAAAAGCCAAAGGACACTTCATAATCATATCATTAATAAAAACAGTACGCGCGGCTTCAGTCGTAAAATAAAACCAAGTCGAGATAGCGTTATAACTAAGCCTTCAAATTAAATTACGTGCACATATTTAAGATTTGTGGTTTACCGCGAGAAGTCCAGATTAAGGTAACGGAGTATGACAAGAATTCTTTCCGCCGATTTGTCCTTGCCCATTCAACACGCAATAAAAACCACTCGTGGCTGTCACAAGAACTAATTAGATGTTTAAAATCTTAAGTGGTATGTGAATATCTATCTAATCTCATTCCCCGTCAGGCCAATGTGTTTATCAGCGATGGGGCTGAGCTGCCAGCGCGGCGCCTCTCCACTTCTGCCGGCTAAATCTGTTTATAAGAGTTTAATGCTGATAAGCGATAACACAATCTTGGATCGCAAATGGAATTTTAACAGCTTGATAGAAAATTCCGATCCGCTTTTCTAAGCGGGATAACGAAAAACATATTTACTTTAAAAACACCTGAGCGCGACATCGAACGTAGTTGACGCACATTGTTCCTTACAGACGTTGTTCCCCCAAAAAGACTTCTTCTGAGGAAGTATTGTTTGGTATCAAGGTCAATGAACCACAGTTGTTACTTAATTCAACCCCCTTATTTTTGTAACATCCAAGACTCTTAACCTTCATCAGTTGAGCCCTGCAACATCAATCATCGGCATATGGACCAAGCGTGTCCCTGAGTTTACAAGCCGAGCATGAAGCCTTTGTTCGCTTAAATAGTTTCCTGGGCTGTACATTTACGGTCAGAACATGACTCAACACTGAAATCGTCTAAAAAATAAGTTTCCTTCAAACAACCGCGCAAAATAGAAAAAAGTTCATGAACAAACTATGAAATAACATGTTTTCGTATAACGGTATTATTAAAGAACAGGTACATCGAAATTTAATGGACAAAAAACTCTATTATTGCCACAGTCGACAGGCACTTTATGTAGTTGTGGTTGTTAGGTCTAAGAAAGATATTCTAGAATAATCTGAATATATTTGAAGCAGAAAACTAAAAAAAAATCAAACAATTGGAAAAAATAGCCCTGTTTTTCTCCAAACTAGATTCACCCGCCGCCTCAAGTGAAAAATAACCTGCAGTTGGTTCTTAAGCTGGTGCCGGTGGCTGACGAAGAAGAAAGGATTACCGTATTACATTTCCTCTCCACTTTGGTTAAAAATGGGCAATTTCTTCAAACCTAGAATAACTTCCACGTGGCACTAAACGTAATCGTAGACTTGAATAACACTATGTTCGTGTTATCACATCAACACTATTTTTTGCCCCAGTAGGAGACTAAACTCCGCTGGATGTCTTTCAGTAAGAAGGACCTTGTAGCGGGTGGTAGTATTTTATGTCTTTATATAAAAACAAAATGGGAAGGCATTTACCATGAAGGGGAAATAACAATGGGCTAAATTTGATAAAAGGTTTCCTAAGGTTTTGTGTAAATACTCGTCTGCTACCAGCCAATTGTCAGAAACAAGTCAAAACAGTAGTGTATTGATAACGTTGAATCTTAACAGTTACGGCACTGCAGGCTAAAATCGCCGCACTTGAACCAAAAAATACAGTCTCTTGGCTTAGAAACTGAGAAGAAATATCGAACACTGTAAAGATAAGTAACATTTATTTTATTGACATCTCTTCACAATGGAAGGTTCTTTTACTGGTTGAAATAATAAAGGGGAACTTAGCTTCCAAATGTCATCTTGAAATTACGCACCATTGTTTGTCTTACGAAAACCGAATTAAGATGATAGATTGGTTCGTGAGGTCTTTTAAATTACGAAACAATTGCAAAGCTCTAACGAAGACACATACACGAAACGTTATCTTCAGTTACTAACCAGTGTCTGCAATGGAAAGCCAAGTGCTTAAATTCTGTTTAAGACCAATTTTCCTGTTGTGTAATGCAACTACTTGAATAATCCGGAAAATGGCAGATACATGTTAGGTAGTTTTGGACAAAAATGGGCTCTACGCAAAGGAACGAACGTTGAATTTTTTTTAAAGTCCCACTGGGAAACACGTGGAATTGATCAGGCAGACAGGTACAACGCAAAACATTGTAGGCCTCTTGTTTTCGTTTTGTCAGAGGAAACTTAACAGAGATACAGGAGATTCTACCGAGAGAAAAGCAGCCACCAGCCACAAGAAATGCCCATGCTCTTTCTGTGTGTGTTATGTTGGAAGTGGATCACTGAGGCAGTGTCCTCTATTTTGTTATTTATTTCTTTTGGATTCTCACAGCGTGACCTCGCCATATTCAACTGTTGTATTCATAATTGTGTCGTAGGAGTTGAGACTCGTGAGCGGGAGTTTTGATCAGCTGTTACGATGAGCATTGTGTGTATTAGAGGTGGCGCGGAAAATTATGCCATGTGGCTGTTCGATAGCTTGCTAAATACTTCTTTTGTGACTGATCGCGCCTTCAAATTCAATTAGCACTACCTTTATTCGAGCTTCAATGTTTTAAACCATTTTCTCCCTGATTTTTGAACGCTCAGTTAAGAAAAACCAACAGAGTTTTCAATCAATAGCTTAATCGACAAAAACGTTGCTGGCGTAGCCGCCAGATTACAATGAACGACAAGAGTAAAACAGGTGGTTAATGATGGAAGAGTAAGCTTTATATACACAGTACAATGAGACAGTTATATGTCTGAGCCTCAACTTTAGTAGTTTTATCGAGGATACAGTCATCAATCGTTTTTCTTCTTCTATTATTTATGTGCTTTTTAAACCGAAGTAAATAGAGTATCGCTATGAATCAGTTCCCTTTGACACAATGAGAAACTGTGCCCATTGTGCAATTCTGCATGGAGCAATCCACGAGTTGCAGCTTTAATTTTCCAATCTGGAGAGCTAGGGTTAGCAGAAAAGCCCATGAAAACAGACGCACTGTCTAAAAGAACTAACATCATGATGTGATCACTTTGTTACATATGCTATCAAGGATAGTTTACAGAATGCATGGACGCGTGAAATTAATGCAAAAACCACAGAGGAAAGCTAATAAAATAGAAATTGAATCAATAAAATAGAATCACAGATAAGATAGATAGAAGTGCTGCGTCTTTGAAAAAGTTGTTCAAAAACACGTAGGCACATGAACACTCAGCTGAAAAAAGACAAAGAAAAATTCCTTGAAATAAAACAAAGGATAACGTACAACAAACCCGTACAGCTGACAACATGTTTGCCTTTCGATTCTTGTGCATTCTGAATTAACTGCACTTACATTTCTCGACTGCCCTTATACTTCTCAAAGAACCATTTTGCTTCTTTAACATTTAAGCCTAGCTGTCAACACACAAATTTACCTACAAAATCTACATACATTTCTAATAGTAAAAGATGGAAGAAAATAAATTTGACTCAGACTATAAATACAGACAATCTTTCTTTTACCATCGCTGATTAAAATTTTCAGAAGAAGCAAGGTAAGGATCACGTTTAGTGTTAAAAAGAGCTTTAAACACAATGGAAGGCAAGGCAAAGGCAACGCAACACATTAAGCATACCTAGAGATTGCTACAGCAAGACTTTTATCTTGACGGGAGGGCAAACTACTCCAGACAGCAGTGGGAAGAGGACTATTTTAAAACACATCCCTAAAGGTTAAATCTGACAAAAACACTAGAATGGATAAACGAAAAAATTCCACTTCTGCCTACCAATCCTACGTGCTCTTCCGAGAACACTGATGGAAATAATGCGTTCCTTAAACACGTGCTACTGGTGTTCCCTGCTACAGCGCGCGCCGACATTTTTGCCTCCATAAAACGGGTGGAATGTGTTAATGTGGAAAGGTAAGTCAACAAGCCGTCCACTCCAACAAGAGATCTGCAGGACAAGACCAGCCCACTTCTATTCTTTGTTAATTTTAACTCCGTAATTGAGCTATTTTTCTGATTTTTTTTTTTTAAATTAAACACATTTCCACACTATTAGCATACCGTCACCTGCTTCCCTTGAGAACGTCTTAATTTAATCAGTCCCTCGAGATATTTTTAATCCATCACCACGAGTTTATGTTAGCACAGTTTAACATAACATTAGTTAAGTCAGTTCACAGATTTAACAAACCCAGGAAACACTTGTTTCGTTTATTTGCACCTCAGCAAACTTAACAGCTGTTGACAATATCAATTAATGATCTTGGTATTTTGTTTTCAATTTTGATGTTAAATATTTTACAAGATGCGTTCACGCTTTGTCAACAATTCTAGCATCTTGCCGTTCTTGGAGCGTCTCGTTGAATTACTACTCTACCTTTTCGCTTACTTTGGGCAAAAAGAAAGAAATTTGCCACAAAATAACTCAAGAAGCGTCTGAAATTATGTCAACAGATCAATTCCACAAAAGCCGAGTTTAAAGAAAAGCCAATTTCTAAAAAAAGAAGAAAATTATTCACTTATCCCTAAACACAGGTGCGTGGTGCCACTATGTCGCCAAACAAGACTTTGTTCATCTGTTAACCAAACCAACTTTTTAAAGAATATCACTTAATCAATCCGATTAGCAATGCGTTTGCAAACGGAAAAACCAGAAAGAGAAATGAAAGAAAAATGACATCAAAAAGGCGCTTTCGTCAAGAAGCCCCATAAGACAATACCAAGAGCATTTTTTGCCCTATTGTTGAACAATGCAACAGGTTATGAAGACAATGGAAAGATAGACCCTTCTTGAAAGCCCTTTCAAGACTAAATAGCTAGAATAAACTTTGTAGTGTGATGTGAAAGAAGGCATATGAATGAGATATGAGGCGGGTAATACCAAGATTTGTGGGGTGCCATAAAGTTAGTTAAGAATCTGTTAACGGACTTTTCTCGGATTCCGCCTATACCAAATGTTTGTTTGTATAAAGTCGAATTCCACAAAAAGCGTCAAAAAACTTTTCTCGTTCAGCTGCAGTTACTATTATAAACGTTTTCTATACTTAATTGAATTCTGACAAAACGTTGCATATCTATTTCATCAAGTTCAACTTGAAAAGCACACTGACAGTAAAAATAGTAGTAGAAAACTGCGCTGTGTTAACCTGTTGATTTCTAAAAGGTACCCTATAGCCAATCCAGCACCTGTGTTTCTTCGCACATTCGAAAATAACAGCCTCTTTACGTTAAATGAGTGAAATGGTTGTTGAAGAGACAAAGCATTTTCAAAACGTAATGAAAAGAAATGCTCTACCCTGACAATGCTCAGATAAAAGAAAAAATTCAAAGCGAGATTAAGGTGCATTAAAGGCCGATTTTGCTGGCGATTTCTAACTCGAAATACTCACAAGGACTGTATCTTGTTTTGAAAAATAAAGTCTAATTCAATACATTTCACAAATTTATGAAAGGATGTCACTTTTGCAACACGTACCTCATGAAAAGATGTCACTTTTGCAACACGTAAACGGTAAACGCTTCTTTTACAAAATCCATTTCTAATTTCGAGAACTAATTTTAAAATGCAGGCTTTTTCAGTAAAGGTTTACGAGAAAATCAACAACCGCATGCACACAGCGATGGCAGTAGGGCACAAAAGTTTATTTATTTAATGCGATGCCAAATGCCAACTGAAACGGTTTTAGCCAAGAAAAACAACGACCTCCTCAGTCTTGAGAACTAAAAAAAACTCTATGCAGTTGCAATGGCAAGGAGCCATGAAATTCGTGTGATTATTAACAAGGCAGATGGTTTTTACTGCAGGGGAGAAATTTGTTTTGTTATGACCAGTAAAATTGTCGCACCGTTTCTCGACCTAAGGAATATGTGTCGCAACTAATTGAATTCTCATGCAATAAAACTATGTGAATAGCTGAGTAAAAAGACGGCTCCAGCTTGGCTGAAAGTAACTTCATTTGGCCCTGGCATTTATTAGATAAATTGGCCAGACTCAACAGCTTAATTTCGTTAGACGGGCACCCATTTGCAGGTCTTGTTCCCCGAGTTAACTGGAAGATAATCAAAAACAGGCTATTGAAATTTCCACAACAGTACCAACTCAATAATGTTCAATGAAAGTACTAGATAACAAACACCGTAACGCTATTTTTAACATTGCTAATCAATTTTATGAAATTCGGTACACTGCAAGAATCGAAGATAAACCCAAGGTAGACTATTCTACCTGAATACATATCAAGTTAAGCATCCCATGTCTTAATTTGAAAAGAGAAAGCCTGTATTTTTAGGCGCTAACATCATAACTGGTGAGCGCTATGCAAGATATCATCATTTAGAACATGCTAGTTTTCTTTGACTTTCATTTTGAACATTCTCCTAATGCGAATAAAGCTAACACACAAATTTCATTTGCGTGAATTACAGTTGCACATTAAGGATTTTCTTGGTGACAGACACCGGAAAACAACGAATAGGCTCATTAATTTTGACTTCTACAAACAACACAAGCAGTCATAAAGATTGTGCAATGTCCATTATAGTTTTCCCCAAAACTAACTTCCATATAAACACTTGAAAATTGCAACGAGTTTGATAAACTGTGGTCCTGAAACCCAAGATAAAAGTCCAGTGCGTTTCAAAGAAATCACAGATAGCAAGAAACAGCTTAAAGAGAAACATATGCTTTCTTTTTTGGCGACAAAGTGCCACAGACATTCCTCAGTGATACAGTTCATGACGCTGAAGGAGACATTTGTAAACTAGTTCTTAAAACGAATGAGAAATAAAGGCAAAGTTTTTAAAAGAAAGTAAATGAATGATTTTTAATTTTTCAAATCCGTAACGAAAGTGCATGTTAAAATGGCAAGAACCAGCTAATAATGACGGGTTAAGTCTCCTTGTCATAGACTATTTTATTTGGACACGAGAAGCTTTCTCGCCGATTCATCTTCTTAGTTTATTTTTTGTAGTATAAATTCTTTTTCTCTCTCGATACAAGTAGAGGAAAAAAACTGAAGAAGTGAAAAGAACTGTTTTCATAATTGGCTAACGGTACCTTCGTTCAAAGAACCTGCAACGCCTTAAAAATATTGTTTGCCTTTTTCAAGTAGCACGTTAAAACAGGTATTCAACAACATTTAACAAACATCCGAAAAAAATACGAGCAGATGAGCTAGAAAGTCTACATCATTAACCATACTATTCATTTCGTAGGAATTAAAATTTACTAGTAGAGAATTAAGTATAGCAGCAATTGAATCTATTTTGTCGTTCGCTTTTTTGTCTTCGGTCACACTGTGAAGATGACATTTTTAGACAATAGACCTTTGTTTGTACTTGAATTTTGCAAAACGGCCATTCTAAGGACTCTAAGCAAGAATGTATAACAAGAATGAACAATGATACAAGGCCTTTTTTTGTTAAGTCAAAATGGACGATTTTCCTGACTTTATGAAAAAGGTTTACGACAAATCGAATTAAGTCACAGTAATAAAAATATTTACCAAAAATACTTTGCACTGCGAAGGCTGACTGAACTTTGGCCAATTAAGTCTCCTTAAGACGGGAACCCTTTCATGTCATCAGCCACGTTTGTCGAACAAACAGTTCTTTTCAAAACACATCCAGTTGTCATTCAAGCATGAAAATCACAATCAGTGTTTGGCACAAAAGCGATCATAACAAATAGAGCTTATTATCTCTTCTTTAATATATAATCCTTCAACAATTGTAGGTAAGCATTGCCGTACGGTTGTATCTCGCAAGCTACACGTATCGCAATAATTCACAAATAAAGAGTTGACCTTCGCTTAATATTTTTTTTTCGTGGAGCAATTAGCTCCTCTTAAAAACAGCTTTACACAAGTGTCGAGGTACAATATCGCGGAGGAAGATTGGAAGTCATTTAGTTTTCAGCGATATAATATCAAAAGCTGCCGCGATTTAGTGAAGCGTATGATGCCTCATGGTTCGGCCAAATGGTGCATTGTATGAGGCAATGGCCTAAATCCGAAAGAAGGAGCCTCAAGAAACATTAAAGTGATCTAGCAAAGACAAAGTGGCTTTAGTTAAACTAAATTTCCCTATAAAAGACGAATCAACAGACCCACAGCAAAATTGGGCCGTTCGATGGGGCGAGACTCAAGAGGCCAAAACTGACAGATTGACTGTGATTTGTTTAACTGCGGGAGGTATTTTATAAAACCGTTGGCTTTCGAGTCGACATGTTTGGCACAAACAATTGGCGACGTCTCATACTAGTTTTATTGTATGGGAAACAAATTGCACAAACAGGGCAGTGTGTATTTGTTTAAACGATGCCGTTGTAGTGTTAGTTGCTATTTAACACGACCTTAGTTCTCAACACATTGTCGTTTCTACCACTATTGTATAAGGCTATTGTGGTCCTTGTTTGAGACCGCCTTCGCATTTTGAAGTCATTCCAAAGTTCTTTTTAAGTGCTTCTGAAACGAATCACAAAAAGCACCGACAGAAGCGTCTTTTAATTAGTTTGCCTTTTGTAAAATTGCTTATTAATGAATCACTTTACAAACAGAGACGCCAGGCGTTCTCAAGAGACCCGCTGAGTACTAATTGGTATGTAATTTGTCCGAGATAAGTAGCATTTTCATATTCATTTGCTAAGTAAACACAAGATAATTTCTTCTCAAGTGCACTGTCCTTCACTTGGGTTCGCTTGCAAGATATCTTCAGCTTAAATAAACCACTGATATGATGAAAGTTCATCTGTTTTGGAATACAAACACATTTCACCCCAAATTTACGAACTCAGAAAACATGTTAATTTTTCATTACTAGGATAGAAACTTGCCACGAGCGAATTCCAGCTGACCGAAATGTAAATAAAACTCCGTCTTTAAAACGATTAAGTTTTATTTGTCAAAAAGGAAATCGCTTGAAAGTGTTTGGTCTTTAGCTTTCGACGCAAGTTTTTATTTACTTGAAAATGCCGTTTTCCAGTGTCAAACATTTTACCAGACAATCTGCTAAATCGTGCATTGAAATCTCATCTAGAATTAAAGAGTTGTCTTTTCAAAGCTTCATGTCATACTGTGATAAAGTTCTTCAACACACAACCTGGTCGAGTAAAACACAAAAAGAGATTCCGTTGATAACTGGATGAAGTCGGTATTCAGTTGAAGAACACATAATTTAAGATAAATCAAGAAAATCAAGTTTTGTTGTCTTTCATCCAAGAGAATTAGGAAAGAGATTAACGCTCTATAAATAACATTTTCAAGTGCCAAAATAGCACTATCATATAATAACGGTGCTGATAATAATACAAAGGAAAGCCCTAACTTCTTAGACAATTTCACTTGCGCACGACACATAGCCTTGATTATTTTCAGCAAGATACAAGGATAAACCTCATCGACATGTTAACCACGAGCAAGAAAAACTTTCATTCGCATTTTTTAATTGATTTCGTCTAGATAAGAGTGAAGTGTATGGGGTAAAAATGGCCTAAGCACAACTCTGGAATGTAAAGCAAAACACAGCATATAATCGACGCTGAATCTCAAGACCCAAATTAATCAAATACAAAACATACTTGTTCCAGATGCGACAAGCAGAGGCATTTTAGCTGTCGTTTGTAAGACCGCTTTTTCAAACAGCAAACAATAAAAGTCTGGTTTTCTTATCACAAAACGACATTGCATTCCCATATATTATTTCCTAATGAAGACCATATGGGTGAAAGCTGTTTTGGTATGTTCATCTACCAAGACCCAACGGCAGGTTTCTTTATGAAAAAAATACAGCGACAACTTCTGGCCCCCCTTTCTGTGAAGCAATCCAAAAGGGGTAGGTGGGACCAATGGAAGAAGCAATGAGATACCAGCACAAGTGGTTTTATTATCTGTGTTTTAAGCTCTCGCGAAACACAGAAGACGCTCTTTCCTACAAAGGATAACTTTAATTCTGTTTTTATATTACAATAGATTGTTTGCTGTTCATATTTACATATACCGTGTAGGCACTTAAGGAATAAAATTCCTTTTCACTTCGCCTATAAGAACAAGTGTTACTTGTGCAATAAACGCTGGTGGCTTGATAAATAACACCATTGAGCTTTTAAGTGCTGCTATTGACTTGTGAAAAATAAAGCCACCAGTTTCCTACCGGACGTTTCCTTAGTGCAAAGAAGCGTGGCAACACCTAAAGTCGGATCAGACGACGGAAATTAATACTGCACTACCAGTGAAAAATAAGATGATTAGCTTTCTTTTCACAAGTTTTAGCAGGTACAAGCTGTTGACAACCAGTTGTTCGGAGGAAAAAAGAAATTACTAAGATACTGTATGGCCCAAAGATTGCGGTACACTCATATCTGTCCTTCCCACATAATTGTACGAGACGAATTTCAATTTATTGGACCGCTTAATAATTACTAAGACATTGTTATGGTGGTGAAGGAAGGGATATGCTGCAGCAGTACCGGTTTACAAAACATTTGCTGTACCTAGTATCAAAGCAGTTTTATAGAAATTGTTTCAAAGACACGTGCTTGATGTCTTTATAATTGGTCTCACAACAACTTGAAAGCAATTGAATTACCTTTAGTACACAAATGCTTTTTCAATACGTGTCCACCACAGACTCCTTCTTGAGTTATTCATATCCGCCCCTGGCAATAATTCCACATAATATTAACAAAATTCATTTTTTAGAAAAAAAATTACCCTTCGATACTATAAGTTTCATTTAAAACGTTTTAAATTTCATTTACAATTTTCTGTTCGAGACAAACTCTGGTGTAAAAAAGTCACAATTTTCACTGGGGGATGGGAAATCAACTACACACAAAAGAATTTATCTAAACAGATCGGAAATTGCAATTACGGCTAATACCGCTACTTGCCAACTACGCTAATGGTACATAAAATTATGAAAAACTTGAGGAGCGCCATAAGGATTGCCGTGTGTGTAGCTCATAGCTTGTCCATAGGGTGAATTAGGTAAATTTACGTGCGCGTAAGATTGGAAAGCGAAATGAGGGCCGTATGGCGAAGGTTCACAACACACAGATCCAGCTCCAAGACTCGATGGAAATCTTGGTGGCAAATATGGCTTGCTTGCCAGTTTAAGTTTTTCTAGTTCAGCTTCATGAAGTCTCTTCGCTTTTGCTCTGCGATTCTGAAACCATATCTTTACTTGCGTTTCTGTAAGGTTCAGAGAGGCAGAGAATTCCGCTCTTTCGGCGATGGAGAGGTATTGCTTCTGTCGAAATTTCCTTTCCAAAGCAAGTAATTGCGAAGTTGTAAAAGGCGTTCTTGGTTTTCTATTAGTTTTGTGTTTCCTGAGTTGACATTTTGTTGGACTCAATCGTGGACGAATACCTGAGAGAGAGGCGAAATAATTAAAGTGAGTACTTGACTCGTACAGAGCACAGACACAAGTTTTGTTAAGACACGCACTTAGTATTCAGTCCGCTAGCAGGTCGAGAAGACACCGTTACGCTCCTTACGAATATAACGGTACAATTAAAGCAATTTTACAGCATTAAACACTGTCACATAACATTAAATAGAAAAACGTGAATAGACAAACGACAGAGATTTTCGACTTACGAGGTGGAGGGTCATATCTAGTAGAATGCATCCAAGGGAAATCTTCCGACCATTCCACACGCTCATTTGTATCTTTTCTTTCACTCGCCGTATCGATAGAAGGTTCCGTGCTCTTCACAGCTTCTCCTCCCCTAACATCTTGTTTATCCAACAGCCTTTCAACAGAAAAGTTAATCGGCAACCCTGGTGCGCGGGCTGAGTTTGCCGGGCTGTCGCCATTTTGGTCTGGTTTGGATATAAGCGATTCAACGCTGAAAGATATACCTCTAGCCGAGGCAGGCCTGCTTTGCTCCATTGTTTTATATGTCTCTTTGTGAATAAATCGCAGTTCTGCTTGTTAGCACAGAACGTTTGTGCGTTGGCGAGAGAGTCCCTGGAATGCCTAGTTGCTCTGCCGTCCTTGGCTTTAGTTCCGAACTGAAGAGAACCTGCTGTGAGCAGCCATTTCACCCGTTTGACGTCCGCGTATATTGGACCCTGCCTAATAGGGCATAAGATAATTGTGTCATTATCAAGCAAATTTGTTGTTGATAAATGGCAGCCAACCACAGGACGCGCAGGGTGTCATCTTTAAAAGATTTGATAACTGCTAAATTGTTCCCATTGGCTCGCATTAAAACCAATTTACGGCTTGGTAGTTCCATTGTTTCTGTCGGCGTGGTGGCTTCGATAATTCTGCAAACATGTTAGAACTGCCTTCGAGGCATTTGTAAAATAATTTCGTCTGACGTGCCCACACTGTCGGTTTGAAGTTGTTATCCAAAAGTACCGCCTTTCTTGCTTCAAAACCAAAACCACTTGTCTGATAATTAGGATTAATATGCAAGGTACTTAAAAGAAAAATAATGGGCTGGTTTCGAGATGTGAATCTTCTTTCATCTGGTGACGAAAGTCACGAAAGACAGCGTTGCTGTGGCTTCTATTTGCCCCGTGGTTGCGTTCGTTCTCTTTAGAAATAAACAGAACTATCAATTTTTAGAAATACTGCGGCTCTCATCTCGAGTTTTTATTTTGTTTGCCAAAAATTTTAACTCTAAAGAGACAAGCATTTTTTATTGTTTGCTCTAATCCTTAAAACAAATATTACACGTCAGCGGGGGGCTTTCAACCGATAGTATCAGATCTAAAAGGAAAACAAAATTTTATGGAAATCAATTAGAGCTTTTTCAAATACAAATTACTACGTGTCTCTATTATCGGCTTGTTCGGGAAGTAATTTCCATCTGTGTATGTAACCGGTAATTGAGAGGTAATTGAAGCAAGCGATGTGCTTTCGAAGATAATGATATGGTAATATGGCGTTCACCAAGCCATACATACAATTTCTAAGCACAAAGAAAACAGCGTTCAATGCAGTGAAGTATTGAATAGTGCGATATGATTGAATCAATTATAACACCTTTGACAATCTTCTAAACACTGCCAAGGAGGGGCCATATTGATTTTTAGTGATAAGACAAGAGGTTTTGTTTGGATTATTCCCTTCCTGCACGCCTGAGAGCTTGAATGTTTATTATCGGCCTTAAGTCTTAATTTGATATTTCCACAAACTGTTTGGTCAGGCTGATTATTTGATTTCCAGATGCCGAACACGGAAAATACGCGATGGCCAGTGAACTCAAACGTATCCACGGTATCAAGAAAGAACAGGCTGCGCATTCTTGGCGCTAATGTCTCGATTGATAAACTTTAATTGTAACCATACAGTGTTAGCCTAAGAGATTACTAATTAGAATAACTTTGGATATCTATGAAGTTCTAGTGAAATAGATATTAATCGCCATTTCGATGTAATTAGCGAAAGACGCCAGTAGTCTGAAGACCTAATAAACAACAGCCGTAAGACTCAATTATGTTTGACATAAAGGTTAATTTTAGAACTTTTCTAGTTAGTCTGAAAAAGTCGACACTCTAACTGCTCCCGTGTTTGCCTTCTTCGCTTTTCCTGTAATTAATGTTCTTTTAGAAGGCAGGCTACTTAATGAAGAACACTACAGGCCAGCCAAGTGCAAATCACTCAGCAGAACCCGAGTCTGCTCACTTACATTTTTCGACTTCGACGTTGACAGTTTGGAAGATAACCAAATTTGCGAAGCATGGCTTTATCTTGCGAGTGCTATTCAAGTTGGAGTTATCTTTGTTACAACGCCATGTTTTCCGATACCAAGATTAAGTTTCTCTAAAGCAAACGCGAACGAGATAAGTGGCCCATGCCCTTTATCACACTGATTCAAGATCTACGGTCGCTTCTGACACGAACGGCCACATCTGCTATCCACTCGTTGAGCTGTATTTTGTTTCGCGTCTTGCCGTTATTTTAAGGCTGAAACTTTGACAAATTAACGTTTCGAAAAATTTAAGTAGCGCGCTTTCGTCCTTTCACTCACATAGATTTTCACAAATACCAAAACTTTTATTATATAGCTGCCACAAAGGTTACGCTATCTCTATCAGATTAGCAAATTCTGAGTGTTTTGAATCTTTTAAATGCCGGTTTAAAAAATAAAGTAAATTCGAGGTTTCTCGATGTCAAGTTATGTGATGCATATTTGGGGAACCTCAAATCGTCAAGAATAAAAGCAATTCATGGTCGCGAGGCCAAGTTGACAGGAACAAAGCACCTGCAACTGTCTTAAAATCAAAGTTTAAAAATGTTGCCATTATTTTAACTTTTACAAGTTCATGCGTTAAACCATTCTTTTCACAACCAAAAGGCAATAAATTATTATAATAATAAATGAAAAAAATAATGTGCGACACTTAATCTGACAGTAAATAGAATTATATGAATGAATGCGTTTCTGCATGGAGCAAATTGAGGCCAAAGCTGAAAGCTTTAGAAAAGAAAGACAAGATTAAGAAAATTTTTACGGAGCAGAACAGCACATTAAATTTCACTTGAATGCATTTTAAAGAGTGGCGAACATTTCACGATAGTGACACCAAAACCCTTCACACTAAAAGTACACATATATTAATGTAGGTTAGAAATTTGAATTAGCGATCTCAAGTTGACGATGTACAAGACCATTTCTCAAGCATTATGAATTGCAGGTAGTAAGTAAGTAAGTAAGTACTTTATTTAGACACATGTCACCAATGAGCCAGGGGCTCATTAGCTTTTACGAAAATGAAGCTTTTCTTCAGTTAAGAAACGCAGGGCCGTACCAAATGCCGCTCAAAGGGCAGTCATTCATCGGCTTACTGAAGTAAGGCTTTTAAGGTGCGACTTAATGAAAGTAACAATTTTCTTTTCAGTTTATGCTTGTTGAAAAAAAAAATGTTAAATTTTAACTGGGAACGAGAGGAATGAAACATTGCATGGTGCCTAAACTAAACAGCGGAAGAATTATATTAAGTACACAAATCCACTTGACAAAAACAATGCCACTATACCGCGATCCACAAACGTTTATCGTTAAGATAATAAGATTACAATGTTTGCAGGCACAGACACCAGAGAGTCAGTTTAAAGTGAATTAAGATTGATAAAACAACTCCACATTGCTTAATCCTCTCGTCATCCACATTAATTATCGTTCATGGACATTAATGTGATTGACTAAATTGCGTTAAAAAAATTCCTAAAGATGGAGCAAGCAGATAAATTCTACTTCTTCCTGATTAAAAAAATTACCATAGATAATGAACGTAACTTCAAGAATACATCAACTGCCAAAAGAATAATACAGGACTAAATCGACGGTAGCAAAAATTGAAACTCGATTCATACATTCCTCACGGGAATTCTGCAGTTCGGGTATTTAAAATACTTGCGAGCTTCAAAGCCGACCAAGAGAAAGCACCTATTATAGTAAAAACTGAACACTTTTAGTTCCAAGCCTTTAATTGTACCATTGGTAATAGGGTAAACTGCTTAAATGAACTATAATTGAATTAATCTTAGAATGACACAGCCAAACACTGATTAATGGAAAAGTTACAGGACTTAAAAAAAAAAAAAACAACTAAGAAATTGAATCTAATCATGCTTTATACACGTTAAGTGCAATTTATAATTTTATTCAAACCAGAGAAAAATATAGAAAAGAACATTTTGAACGTACGGACAAGGTAACCTTTATTATTTTACTGAACAAACTTTTGAAGAAAAAAGACAAAACAGGACTCTGCAAAGCACTTAATCACTTAGATGCAATTTATATAATTTCCTTACAGATTTATTTTCCACATAGATAAGCCACAATAAATACCACATTATTTGTGAAAACAGATGTGATGCGGCGAGATTAGATTGTTTTTTTTTTTAAAGGCATTTGCTAAAATGGCAAATTAAAGTTGACCGAAAATCGCTCGGCAGGAGAGTTTGTATTGTTCCATAAGCGACAGAGGACGGCAGTGATTTCTGGTCAATCATTTCCGAGTGCCTTTTGAATTTCTGGTCTAAACGAGGTTTTATCTATATAATCGTGGAAGGAAGTTCTGATTTCTTCTCAGGAAATCAACGTGGATAGAATCTATAATCTATAATCGAAAAATATTACATAACAATTGCTCATCAAGCCCCTACCATGTGACCTAAATTCTTACCAATGCATGCGAGGTAACGGCCATCTGTCTTGTAATAGTTACCCTGTGTTGGTTTTTTTTCAATCTACGATGAACACACACAAAAAACTTTCCAACCCTAAGTGCTCTTTACTGACAAGTAAAGGCGTACACGTTTTATAAAATTGCCAATAGATTGTTTTCCCTTTAGGTTTTCACCATATTTATTTTTACACTCTCGATCTTGAATTGACCTGTGTTGTCATATTTAGTTATTAAATATATATATAAAGCTTTGGTCACCTAATGTTCCTATCGCCCCAGGGTTCAATTAACACACATTAGTGAATAAACACTGACATTGAGAAAAATAATAATTCAATCGAACACAAAGGAAGCAAATCTATTGTTAGTAACTGTCACTTTCCTTTAACCCCGTTAACAAAAGTCTGAATTGGTTGTTTACAAGAGAGAAAATTCTCGGGGTGAGTGGAATTTTCAATCTTTGTTGCCACTTCTGATAAGCACACAAAGAGATAAAACACAACAATTAATGATAAGGAAAGAGAATAAAAAGAATGGTTTAGTTCAGGCACGTCGTGTTTTGTTTGGATAATTTTTTTGCGAGTTTTCAAAACTTGTTTTTCATTCTACAGGTTTGTTTTGACATGTTTCTTGCCCAACACGTGGTGAAGACAAGGAGCAGAGAAACAGGATACCAATGGAAGCCATAAGAACCAAACAAACAAGAACAAAAGGCGTTTTATCTGTTGAGTCTTTGTTTTTACTTACACAATACTAAAGTTATGAACACTTCACTAAGGACTCAGTGAATACAACAAAGGCGATTAATAATCCTTTACAAGACAATTGAACCGTTACATGAATGACTACTCACGAATTACACTGTTAATTTAAGTGTGTTCGAACTCGCTCATGCACCTGCCAAAACCAGCTAGAACGCCACTTCCTTTCCTCTAGGTAAAGAGACTATGAAGCGCAAGAGATGAGATTTACTTATTATCGAAGGCTCATCTTGGATGGATCTATTGAATGCCACCTTGACAAACATTTTACCAATTTTTAGTTTGAAATTGAATAAAACCTACGGTGCCAAATTTTGAAACAAACCGTGCCACCGGTTTGGCAACCAGACCCTACTGATTAACATCTTTCACAGTTTAAAACAAGATCTCGGCAGATTGATTCACCTGACAAAATCGAACATGAAAATCAGACAAAATACTGGCTACAATATTTGTTTCATTTAAGAAAAAAAATATTAAATGTCTTGCGCCGTTTGGGATTTAAACTCAGTTTATTTTCCAGTTGATTCGTTCATCAGATATTTCTAAGGATGTAATTGGGTAAACAGAAACACTACCTACGTTTTCGTGACAATTCTGGAAACGGTCGCGTGTGCAAAACAGTCTTTTGTAGAAAAGCTTAGCCACTTTGGACAGGCTTTGCGCCCCGCTGTGTCTGTTTAAGTGGCCAACTTCTTTTCTCGAATACTCCCCACAGCGACTAGAAATGCTTCGTCAGATATAATTGTAAAACTCCGGAAACGGGCTAAAGCCATGGCACGAGTGATTTATCAAATTAAGGGCGTATCACCACAAGCCCCTAAGGCAACAGACGAACAACACATTCACGCTTACTACTCAAGGTACTTCGCGCGTCAGAAGCCTTATATCGTTGAATTGTCGTGTAATTGAAGAACGATGGACCCTGCTCGTTTTTGCAATCCATCTTGATTGAAATTCACACTGCTGCCGCCGTGACAAAGAAAATGGATGAACAAGGATTTCATACAGAGATATTTGCCCCAGCGAATTTGTTGTTAGTTTTTAGACACAAAGAATACAAAAGCAGAGTTATTTGGGTACTAATTTTAGCTTTTGTCCTTTATAAAGTGTTTGTGCAGTGGGTAAAACGGTTGTACTTGTCCTATGTTCCAAAAAGATCGATGTATTGATGGCGACAAACGAATGTCCTTATGTCAAACCTAAACACCAACTCGGTTAATATTTGCTATATTGTGAAAAATGGCGATAAGAATGTGTGATCACGCCATGAAATATTTGATTTCAGCAACTGAAATTTTTCAAATTCAGTTTTCATGGACACATGTTAGTCTTGGGTTCCATTTCGACATTTTGACTTTCTGATACCGATTTGCTTTAGATTTATAGAATATGGAATTGTTAGCTACTGTCGATTCGTTTTACAATTTTATCGGGGCGTTTCATTTGTTCATTAGGAATAACACAACAAACGATGTTAAAATTTTGTGCTGAACCATTGTGCCCATCGTAAATTTATTCAATATTTTTTTTATGTGGAAAGTTTCCCATAAATTTCATTTGATTTAAAAGGTGAATGTAGGGTTTACGTTTTTTAATATCAGTTTGACTCAACTTATAACTACAGATTACACACATTTTCGTCAGAAAAACATTGAATCTGGAAAACAAAATAATAGGATGTTATTCAATTACAAGGTTGCGTCAGAAACGGACGAGTTTAAATAATTAAATTCAACCTTGGACAAAGGCGTGGCACTTTCCAATCAGGGTTACATTCAGCGTGTAAACCTCAAGATTAGAAAACGTTTAACTAATATGGCTACAGTTTGCTTTCTTACTGTCTATCATTTAATACAACGGGTGGTCTCGCTTCATTTTATGAAAGTTCAATAAAATAAGAAACTTGTGGGCATTTGCCAATAATGACTTGATAATGACTTGCATGTTTTTCTCTCAGCTGATAAATCATCAGTTAGTTTTACCAAGTCTTAAATAGTAAATAAAGCAGTTGTGTAAGTTACGCTAGAGTTGTACTTTCGACAGGGATTTCAATTTGAGAAAGTCTAGTAGGAATATACAGAAAGAAGAATCGCGAACGGATGCACTCAGTTGCCCGTCTGAATAAGATAATGCAACTTGTTGGATAAATAATATGTAACCCTATGAGAAAATTTACTCCAAAACAAATGGAAAGGAAAGTATTGTTTTGAACCACTGCGCCCATGTAAATTTGGCCATATCATTGCAGCAATCTGGCAAGATGTTAGGAGGGCAACCTGAGATGGGCCTCGGCATCCCATCCATGCTTGGGGAGTAATGGTAGCATACCTCAAGGCTTTTAGCCAGGATTTAAAAAGTGGGACTCCACAATTTTTATTGGCCTGACTTTGTCCCCATAGGAGGTCCTGAGGAGCATGCAAGGTGTTTTTCTGCAGTTATGAGTGCAAAAGTATCTAAAGATTTCCAAATTTGCTAAAAAAAACTATTAATTTTCTCGGACAGGTGGTCGTCCATAGGACTTCTGGACTCCCCCCTTGGCTAAAAGGGTGCATACCATTACTGCTCTTGAAAGGGATACTGCTCCATCCGACATCGTCCTACGTTGCCTTTGCTTCAAGCATTTTTAAAGTTATGCACACAGCACCGTTGCCCGCTTGTGTCAACAAACGCAAGTCTCTTGTCAACTGGCGAGGACACCAAACATCGATCCGTGACAACTAAGCCAGAGCACAACCATACCTCATAAAAGAAATTCTTACTCAAGATGGTCGGGGAAACTGAATGTAAACAGAGACTTATCTTTCGTAGTAAAAAGATAAACGATATGAAGTTTTCCACTCTGATGTCTCTTATCTATCTTATGTATATAGCTTTACAGAAAATGCGATTATGTCTTAAGTTAAATAAATTTCTTTCACGCGTCGAAAAAACGCTCTTGTTGTGCGTACGGTACCTGTGAAAAATACCGCAACGATAAGCTATTTTGCAAATAAAAGGTACTGTAGACTGTGGAGAACTTGAGACTGTCGATAAGAGACACAGTAGATAGCTATATTTTCATCCACTAATTGGGGATACTATTGAAAACTAAGAATACGAATTGTAGTAAATTATCACGACAACTAAAAGGACGACATCGTACTACTATCTTACGTATAGTTCAACAGAATCAATTGTTTCAAATTTTATTCAAAAGGTTAACTATGCTCATTTATCTTGCACGTTTTGGAAAAGCGTTTGGCTTATTTACAGTCAAAGCTCTATGAAGCCTTCTCACTAATAAGCCAGTTCCAACGCCCCCCCCCCCCCCTCCCCCCTCAAGCCCCCACTCCGAAACTTTATTTATCAACAAGTTCCCTGTATTAATTCAAACCTCCACTTAAGACGCTGGCAAACGAGAACACGTTGTGCCCACGCGCGCAACATTTGTTGCGGACACAAAATTTGTGTCCGAGACACAAAAATGTTTCTGATTTTTTTTTCAAAAAGAATTTGTGCCCGCAAAAATGTTTCCCGTTTGCGCAGCATGAAATTGTGTCCCGCACATTGTGTCTTGCTCGTTTGCTCACCTAAGAAACATCAGAAGCAACAATGTGTCCTCGTTTGCCAAGCCCTCAACCGCCACTATTCTCTAGCTGCCACCTCTCTACAGTGACCACGATTGTTGTCCAGACCGTGCACCGATCAATACACTTTACTCTTATTAAACCCTCTGTACAAAGGCCACCTCTTGACAACAGCCAGTTAATTTTGCCCCAGAGTGGCCGCCGTAAAGAGGTTCAACTGTAGATGGTAAATCATGGCAATTGATAAACGAGGGACAATTATTTTGAGGTAATTCTATGCTTTTAACGTTATTCATCCACCTTTACTTAATTTTTATTATTACTTTTATGTGGATATGTAATATATCAAACAGCAAATTTTGCATATACAGGTATTTCCAGAATATATAATGCTTATTGGGGCAGAAGCTATACCCAACTTGATACATTAATTTGGCTATATACTGTAAACGCCTGTTATAAAGTGATGGGAAGACAACGCCATTCCACACTTACAGTGACTAAGCCAGGAACGAACAAGATTTGCATCATAACAATATAAACCAGCAAGAAACCACCTAGCCAAAGTAAGAAATTACAGATAAATAACTGCGAACAACATCGCTTGGGCTTTTTGTCAGACACATTACCGTATTTACCAAGTAAGATGGGGTATCCAGATACAAGAAGTTAAACACCTTTGATGTCAATGCGGGTGCAAGAAAGTACGTATACACTAATACTCAGCCATAACATGCAATACAGGAACCTCCCTAATTAAAGGAAGGGGACATCGGAAGGTGCCGGACACCGCGTTGCACCAAAAAAAAACGTTCGGCAAATACCGCAATACCGGGAAAAAATTCGGAAAAAGACCATGAAAACAATGACAAGACTTTTAACTGCTTCTTAAAACAGTCAAACCATAGATACCAATACCTTCACGTTAAATATCAACTCGTGTGACAAAGTAACGTTGTTTCAGCTGGCTTCCGGAACGACCAGAAACCTGAAAATGGCCAGGAAAAGTGATAATAGTATAAGTTTTTATACCGACTATCGTCGACCAAAACGCTAAGATAACGCATCCTGCAGGTTTGGAGAATACCGCAAACCGCAATTCAAGATTAAAATTACCAAAATACTGCATGGAAAATTGTCCAATACCGCAAACCCAAATGTCCCCCATCTTAAAGCCGAACAGAGTTCTAAGGAGACAATCCTGTTGAAAGGTACATTTTGGATGAACCGTATTTCTTTTTTGACTGTAGTTCTTAACATACGATTCAACTAAGCTAATCGAGAGCCACACTCCCTCAAAATGATAAGCGTTTCGCACATGTCAGTTAGTTTGTAATCATTAGAGAGACTTTGAAAACAATCTAGAGGAAAGGGGTGCCTTTAACCAGGAGAAACGACCAAGACGTTAAAGTTATAAATCTGAAACAGGTAATCAGCATAGTTTTCGCCGTCAATTTTGGTAAAGATGAGAACATAGGAGTGATACATAATGCAATCCAGCTGGGCGTGGGGTAGTGTTGGTCCCGGCACACAAAGAACAGCGAGAGTTGTATCGTATGCTGTGTCAGCAGGAGCCTTAGTAATAAAGCAAATGATCCCTCCCCTCACAATATACTAAACAGTCAAACAGAAGAGGAGCACTACAATTGACATGTCATAACCGAGGTGCCAAGGAAACAGTTCTGTTCTTGTAAACGAGGGTCATCAGATTATTGAAGGGAGAAGGCATAGACAAGAAAATAGAAAAAATGACGTCATAATTGATATGGACGTCATCTTGACGTAAAGTATATGAAATAATTCATATATGTGAACTGTAAGTGAGATGTAAAGTGAAGAAATGATCCTCGCAGTGAATTGTAATTAAAGAAATTGCAAAGAAAGAAACCCGAAATAATTCTGACTTAACCTGGATTCGAACCCGTGACCTCAGCGATATCGTTGCGACCCGGTATCGAGGAGGTCCGGGTTCGTCCGTTTTCAGAATTTTTCGGTTTCTTTCTTTCCAATTTCTTTAAGCGCAATTCACTGCAAGGACATCATCTTGTAACGAAGGAATGCATAGCTCAACCTACAGAATCAACTATAATTCCAGAAGTCCTGGTAAGACCGCGCATTAGATTGAAAAGAATCTTCATTGAAAGGAGAAAACACATTGGTCCCAGCAGATATTTTAGTAGATGTATGAATGGAAGTTGAAGTTTATTACACTCAAGGGATCTCAAGGTTGCCAAACACGTAAGAACTGATACGTTAAGAACAGCTATAACGCATCCAGCCTCGTAATGAGGACATACAGGACGAAAGCGACAACGAAAGGGACACCTTAGCAAAAGTTACCCACCATTATCGAAAAAAAAAAAAAAAAAAAAAAAAAAAAAAAAAAAAAAAAAAAAAAAAAAAAAAAACCGGGGGGAAAATTTTCTTTTTCTATTCTTTTTTTTTTTTTACACAAAAAAAAGGGAAATGGAAAAAAAAAAAAAAAAAAAAAAAAAGGAAAAAAAAAAAAAAAAAAAAAAGAGGAGAGGAAGAGAAAAGACAAGGTTCAGAGAATACAACAGAAACACGACACGCCGAGGCTGATTTTCCTTTCGTACAAGGTCGATGCCATCATTGGAAATCAAACTGTTCTTAGGTAAGGGTCGATGTCATCTCTGGTCTAGTTTAAAGCCCAGCCCAGGTTGAAACTGATTAGATAAAAAATGTCCTAAATAAGGTGATTATAAGACCTAAGTTAGACTCACACTTAGGTTAGGGATAGAGTCATCTACATTATAGATGTGACAGTTAAGGTAGACACCTCAATTTTTTTTCGGGCCACGAGGTTTAAGGATCAAAGTGGTGGTGCTGTGAAAAGGGGAGGATGTTGGCATGCCAGAGCTTCCGGGTTCGATCCTTGGTGTCGACAAACATTTCGTTGGTAGGAAAAAAATTCGATGATAGTGAAAAATCATGAGCATGGACTGTTTACAAGGAAACGTGCCAAGACCAGCGATTTATAACAGGGTCAGAGCCTTATGGATTGCGTGGGACCAGGACCAGAGACGGTACCCCAACGAAATCAAAGAGATCACTTACTTCATCACTTATCCCCATGGCCCCGTGGAGAAGCATAGCGCATGAAAATACACACTCAGTTATAAATTATCCGCCGGTTTAGATTTAAAACGCTGACGTTTCAAGCGTTTCGCGAGTGGATCTGAATAAACTCTGACAAAAAGCCAACGCTCGAAACTTCGATGTTGAATTCTAAAACAAGATGACAAACTCAACTAAGGCAGGGGGGAAACAATTACTGAAAGCAGAAGCTTTTGCTGAAAGTTATAGTGATATCAAGGAACAAGTGTCAAATGAAGAACCACAGATTTATAGACGATCAGTCAACCTTCTCAAAGCCTGCCCACTGTTTGTTGTTCAAGGTCTTCTAAAGAAGAGGACAAGTTTAGAAGTCTTCCTTGATACATAAAATATAACTTGTCTTCTGAAGAAGATGACAAGTCTGGGAGTTGTCCTTACGCGGAATAGCATTTTTTTACTCTCTCACTTTTAAAACAGGGCATTACACGTATATACAGTTAAACAAAAATTTTCAGATAGCTTTCAAATGTGACTTAACTTAGAAATCCACGAAACTCTGGTTAAGATCAGATTTGACTCGGATAAGCGTTGTTTATTGGGCGTAGCCTCTACCCCCTAAAACGTATTTTTTCTAAAACTTCTACTTACCTAAGTTTCTCTTTGTCTTTACGACGACATCAAGACCACGTGTAGCCTAACAATAAAGGTAGATAATTTGTTGTCGAGTTTATTAAGCAAAAGCAAACAGCAAAGTACAGTAATGTACACTATTTATATAAGTAATAAATAGCAAAGATATTTTTTTTTTTTTTTTTTTTTTTTTTTTTTTTTTTTTTTTTTTTGTTTTTTTTTTTTTCCCCCCCTTTTTTTTTTGTTTCCCGCTTTAAAAAGGGGCGGAAAAATAAAAAAAATAACAAAAATGTTGCGTATCACGCATTTACGCCATTGTTTATAAAAAAAAAAACTTCAACTAAAAACAACCCCAAAAAAAAAAAAGGGTGGAAAGAACAAAAAAATTTTTTGAAAAAAAAAATTTTTGTAAAATTTTTAAAAATAGTAGTTTGTCTGCTTTTATCCAGACCATAAAGATATTTCAACAGGGAGCTCACGTCACAAAAAGTGGTTTTTAGTGGGACCCTGCATAAAATAAATTACAAATATGATAAAAATGATTTAAAAGTAAATGTTAAAAATAGATGATGTAAAAAGTAAAAAAAAATAAGAATGGAATATAAGGAATTAAAAAACTTGTTAAATACTTCTAATATGTCTTTTAAAAGTTAAAATGTTAAATGTGCTTTTTGCTTTGCGGGTACGGTATTCTTTTAAGCAAGTCTGAAAACTTTTTGCTTGTTCGGTCACGCTATTCTTATTAAGCATCGATGGGATTGTCTGAAATACATGGAAAAAGCTCGATACAGACAAAAAAAAAAACGTTGTGAAAAGGAAATTTAATTTAATTTAAGGGTACAAATCCATAAATGTACGGGTAACAGAAAGGAAGTAAAGCCGTACATAACAAATAATCCAATAATATTATCATGACGATGAACGAAAAGGAAGATAAACATGTATAAAAAAAAACACCAAAAATGCGAAAATCAAAGTAATAAGGTGTATCAAAACTTCAACCACGCTGGTATGTCCCTGCCAAATTGATCAAAAAAAAAAAAAAAGAATCCTATTTTCAGTTTCTTGACCTCTTACTTTTAGATTAAAAAGCTGTATTCATAAACCAGCCTTAACAATTGGGTCTTGTTTCCTTGCATAAAATATTATCTGAATTTTTCCCATCATTTGTCTGCAACATACAAACGTTTTTCAAGTTTGTTCTATGTTCGCATGTCTCCACAGTTTTAATAGCATTTTAACATAAAGATTCTCAGTTGTCTTTTGTTTAATGTTTTAGGATATTTACAATTTCTTATAATAAATTTTAGATTTTTTTAATAGGCCACTTAATTAATTTCTTTCTGAAGTATTTTCCTGCCAAATTTCTTCAGTTAAATCTAATGACATTTCCAAGAAATCGACGCATTTTCAAGAAACAGGAAAAGCCACTAACTGCACTCAGTCGAAACTTTCTTTTGAAAAACTACGCATGCTGTTTTGCACAACACTTATTTGGGTTCCCACAGCAATGCTGAAAAAAAAAAAAAAAAAAAAAAAAAACAGCAAAACGGATGAGTTTTTTTCGTCGTCACTTTTTCTGAAGTAATCTTTAACAAAATTTCTAACCAGAACTGATCTAGCCTGTCAGTTTAGTAAGACAAATGACACTTTTCAATCCGTACAACAATGGTATAGAGCAAATAAAATGATCGCTATATAAGCGCCGCTTGTTTTTCTCAACCCTTGCGCGCGCGATGTTTCGCGTCGACAGTTAAAACCGCTGAGGGCACGCAAACAGTGTTCGACTGCCTCAACTTTTTTAACCGTAGATTTTTTAAAATTAGCATCAATACTTTTTACTTTGTAGGGGAGGAGGAGCACAATCTATCGGTAGTTTCTTTTCGCGGGGATGGGGGTGGGGGAGCTATGCTTCACTATGCCCTTTCGTAATTTGAGCCTTGGAGAGATTGGTTTTCAAAGTTTGAGCCCATGTGTTCATCTTCCGAAAAAATACGATGAACAATTCTTTACTTTTACATTTTCGTGCTCTACAGAATTCAGTCAGTAAATTTAGAAGCGTTATCTACGGTAAAAAATGCCAACATTCCACTGATTAAAAATAGCAGTAACAACAACAACAATAATAATAGCACTGACCACGCCCAAAAGAGGGAAAAACAAGTTTACTTTCACTTTTAAAGAGGTCCGCCGTATTTTGGTTTGAATTCGCGTGTCAGTTGTTGCCGACAGCAAAATACGACAAGACGAAGCAGAAATGCTTTAACGCTTGCAGTTATAGTATCGATGCACGCGTGCAAAACGAAAACATTACCCAATACTGGAGCACGTCACTCAAGGCAAGGTTTATTTTCGATTTGTAGTGTCCGATTTTATTAGAGCAATGTGAAGAGCCATAAGAAGGCACTTAAACTGAGAACATTCGTGGAAAGATGAAACGGAAACAAATTTGTGAATTCTTGTAGGTCCTTTCTTAACAGCAGCAAGAAGTTCTTTCTTTAATAAAACTATCGTGGTACAAAGATAGCAAACAAAATGTCTCGTGTTGTTCTTGATGGAGTATTGCGTTCAAACTAACGAAGTTTAATATAGATACTTTAAAATAATCTCTCTTTACATTGATATAGTGTCACATCCTTTCAAAGATAAATTTATATTGAGTGTAGAAAGTAGAAGACCGGTCTTAAAACTATTATCTAGACCCTACTTTGGGTAGTAAAGAGCGGACACGGAATCCTGTAATATCAGGGAGTTTATTCACAATTGACGTCATTCAAGATTGTTTTGAAGATTTATCTTCACAGTTTTGAGCCTGACGCCCTCTTGGCTGGCAAAGCGCGCTTAATATCTCTATCTTTTACGTAAACACGAAACAAGACTTCGTCATTACCTGAGAGGTTCTTTCTAAAAATGTAAAATCAAAACATTGTGAAGTTGCTCAAATATCACTTTACTAATTCTGGCAACATGCAAAAGCTTTTAAATAGAACTGACTGGTGGAATGTAAAAAAGTACCAAGTCACGACATGAAAAGTTATATTGAACATACCTACACCTTTACGTTCCTTTGATTGCGTGCAGTCGTTTGTTTTGATTGTTGTTAGCTTCGCTTCTTGAAGCACGCAAATCATTGTTAATCACACGTTCAGAATATTACGACTCCGTGATGATATTAGACACACAACTTTGCTCTTCATGAAAATTAGAAAGCTCAAGTTTCAAACAATTGAAACTTGTTCTTTTGAAGACTTTATTTTGGTGTATTGTTAATACGAAACACTGCATTTCTACAATGTACAACTATACTCTTTTTCATGAAGCGTGTTTGATATTACTCGATTCGCGATGCACGGAAGATTATGACTTGATTCCAAGTGAGGTCAAGAGCTACTTAACGACTGAAGCAAAAGATGCTAGTCACAGATCTTGCAATCGAAGATTAACATTTCATCACTGGACACTTTTTTTCGTCTTTTGTTTACTCAGTCTGCCTTGATATTAAAATAAAGTTCTTCTAAATAAATGTTCTCATCAATTCGAAGTGTCCTAATCTCAGTGATGTCATTTCTAAAACTGGATTTGTAAGACTTTTTCAACCAAACTTGGAAATGTCAGTCGCCACCGTTATAAAGAATAAGGGGTTTAAATATATTTCATACCAGTATGATCCACTGGAAGGCTGAATTAAATTCCACGTTAATAATTAAACACACAATTCGTTTCATTCGTTACGTGCGAGGTTCATTCTGGTATGAAAAAACCTACATGGCATTTTTTCAAGCAAACCAGTAACTGGTCGCAAAAAAGACGAGTTGTCCTTTTACTAACTTAATTCACTGGCATGGCTTATTGTTCCGGAATAAGGATTTTCGATTTAGTGTAGCTACCGAAAAGAACTCATAGCTGTGCAAGTAAATGAATATCATGAAAGCCACAAAAGAATACCATAGGAAATATTTTTCTTCCTTATTGTGTAATCTTCCCTTTAATTCTCCCCTTTCTCCGGTGAGATGAGTACTCCAATGTTTTGGGTGGGGCGTGTTCCGCTGGAACCCATGACCCACTATACCCTTTATTTGATCTAAAATATCAGTTTTCCTACCCCTATGAACGAATGTCGAAACATTGAACTTGAAAATTAAACATAAACATCTTAGGTAACGCCAATGTGGTCATTGATTGACCCTTCAGTTCACAATGACTAACTTATACTTTCTCCTAACAATATTAATACATTGTCAAGCAGACAGGTGACGGGAAAAAAAGGAAAAAATAATCAACTAAAGGATATTGTATTGAAGAACAACCAATTTGTCTACGCTGAATTTTGACGATGCTTGCCAATCTATAATATTTCAAGCTTGGAACTCAATTGTTTGTTACACTTTGCGGTTTTGCCTTAACTTCGAATAACCTCACCCTCTTGGAATATTATTTGAGAGTTACTATGTTCGTAATAGGATAATTATTTCCTTTGATAAAGCTGTTTCAGTAACAGTGTGTTCTTTAATACTGCACTGGTATTAGTATTCCTTTTGCCTTACAAATCTGTTTTGTGGTTTCCTGTTTTGCACTAGTAAATTGCGCCACGTAAATAACTTTTGGAGTCATCCGTAGCGTCCATTAAGCCATTTTTCTGTACTAATGAACTAAAGTTGGCCACTGATGCTATGGCCATCTTTATCAAAACAGACAATAGGTTTATTTGCTTTTATAAGTCTTGTTTGAAATTCTATAAGTTGGTTAGAAACCCTAACCAAAAACATAAACGACAGCAACTAAACCGTCTGTCTTGGATTATGTTTATGGGAACACGTAATGACACCATAAGAACGCTAAACGTTTTAATACAAAAACAGGGATTTTTGGACCTAGTCCACAATAAACAGAGAACAATGCTGATCCCTTTCAGCAGATTTGCAACCTTCGCCAGTTGTGTCAAAAGTTATCTAATTAGAAATTCGAATGATTAAACGCCAAGTACTATTGGTAGTTTTCTCGGTAGTTTTTTCCAGGTGAACCACGGGTCAGAAAAGTGTCCCGATGCTGAACAAAATTTTCAAACCCATAGATTTAAAAGCTTTTTTCTTAAAAACGGTCGGTTAAAGAAAATAGGCAGTTTCAGGCGCCATCTCCGCCTCCCATCGTAGCGTTTAAATCAGTGGTCACTCCCAGAGGGTCCCAAAACTGGAGGTGGTGAAGAATTTACTAACTTGTAGTCCGAGTCATGGGTAGGACTATCCATTCACTTTCTGAATGAATAATGGCCTTTGCAACCAAGAATCTGGAGCGATATGTAAAACTTAAAAAACTCGATCTAAATAAGGTTCTGTTTTTGTCTGTTTAGAGTCCCATGGCCCCTATGGATACCAGCCTCGTTGCTGAATGGGCGCTGAGGCCACCCTGGTGAAATAAAGTTCATTACCTTACCCTACCCAGAGAAGGATATCGTTACCCAGGAGTCTCACAAACGATTATTGTTGTATGCCTCATCTCCAAAAATCTAATTTAAAAACCTACATTGGTGAAGCCACCTTTTGAGGGAATGTTTGAAGTCTGTAAATAATATTTATAGAGATGCATAGTGAACGTAACACTTAAACGTATGTTATCTCGAAGCCTTCTTGATCGTTTGTGTATGCAACAACTTGTGTTGTTAAATTTGGACTTGCCAATTTTGGTATAATGGTGGACAGTGTTACAAGCAATCGTAGTTATGGTGAGAGGGTCTGAGAAAGAAGTGAGTGTATCACACCAAATTTTAAAACACACACACACAAAAACGTGAGATAGTAAGAAAGAACAGTGGATCAGTACGCAGACATCTTTTGCGTTCTCTTTTAAAAGGTTCTTTGGTCTACTTTGGCACTGTACTTCAGGCGATAAAAACAAAATAAAAAGATACATGTTTTCAACATCATTGGAAAACAGTGCCTCCGGATTACTCGACCAGCTAATTTATGAAGATCAACTCGGGCATAAAGAAAACAAGTTGCTCGCAATATATGAAAATGAAGCTCGGCTCTGCCCAATTAATGATATGCGGTAGCTTGGGTGCCAATAAAGATAAATAGAATGGTACATTGCTACCTGAAGGTACACAAGTGCAGTTTTATTTCTTCTACATGCAGGCTCTAACCTCAATTACATATATTAGATCCGTACCTGAAAACCACTAATGAAATGTCTCATCGTTAAAACAAACATCTACTCAATATCATTTCATTTTCTTTCTTGGTCCGCTGGTTTTCCGTGAGATCTAAATAATCTAAGAAAAATAATCAAAATAGCGTTCTATTCAGGGATACAAATTTGGCGAAAAGGAATGAAAAGAATTTCGCTTGGAACATGCAGCAAGTCACGGCAACGTAAATGAAGCGTTGTAAGCGGAGCAAACACTTGTTTTTGTTTTGGTTATACGCTATCGCGACCGTTTTCAGTGGCAACTCAAGAGTGCGTGGGACACGCTGCAAAGGCACATCAACAAAATCTTGTTTCGAATTGAAACTACGGTATATAAGAATGAAAAAGAAAAAAAAGAAAAAGATTTCGTGATTTTAAGTTGATTGTAAGAAGGATTAATTGCCGTTAACAGGGAAACTGTCACGAGCGGTTGCAGACGTCAGAAGCCAAACGTCTTCAAAGGGACCAATACTACAACACCAAGGTCCGGTGTGGCGACAGTGTTGACGTCATTGGCTCCTGGGAAACACACGCGAGAGCAGAAGTCACGGAAACATGTTTTCCTCTTTGGATTTTACCATCACGAGACACGAAGATATAGCTCGTAGCCTCAGTATGTTGATAATTCAAAGTTTCCCTGTCTAATATAGGCTAGATTGGTATTATGACACCTGAAGATGTGTCAAGAAAAAAGCACGAAATGTTTATCACACCTTTCACAAATTGTATTGTTAAAAATTAAAAAGTTAATGTTTTGTGTACGGTTTTGAAGGTGTTTTCTTTAATTGCAAAGTATTTATAAAATGGCTCATTACAGCTGGAATTTAATTGCGGGTGGATATACTTAACTTAATCGGATTCTTTCTTTAGTTTTCAAGAAGTGGACGTCCTTGTAAACAAAGCTATTGCATGTTCTCCGTTGTGGTTGTACTAATGGTGGTTTTTAAGTGTGGTATCCAGAGTGAAATCGCAATTTTCGACTGCACCTTATCATTTTAATGATCTGGGAACTTCACTGTTGTCGATAAGAAGTGAAACGCCATGATAAGAAAACAATAGAAAAACAAGAAAAGCAACTCTTGCCAGGCAAATTCAGCTTATTTCCTAGTATTAAGACGTCAGTATTCAGATCTGTAAATCAGTGCAACGCGAAACACATTTCGTGCATGAGCTGCACTAAAACTCTTTAGGGGTAAGAACCTTCCCACATCCTTGGTAATTTATAATCAAAATTCCCTCGTAATGATACAAATCTTGTTTCCAATATCAACAGGAAAACCCGTCTTATGTTGGTGCATGGATTACTTCCGGAAACAACCTGTGTTATTACTTCATCATTCCATGTCATTAAAAATCGTTACCGTTCTCACGCTCAATTCTTACTAATGCGGTTAAAGTTTTAAAAATTATTTTTATATTTTGTGCACTTTATCATCAACAACGTCCTTTGTTCAAGTGGTAACTCAACAATTGAACCTCTATAAACACGCGATGAAATGCTGGGGTGCTGATACAAGTTATAAAAGAGTCTAAAGAAAGGAAATCTCTGGTAAAACTCCAAAATTTTCGTTCTTGCTGTAAAACACGGCCGGTGATGTTATGTAAATAGTCGAAAGAAAAATGTTGAAGTAAGAATCTTTTAAATTTGACCAGCGTAATATTTGCAGTTACATTGCATTTTGTTTAGTAGAAGCGTGACTTCAATTGCATTACACGATCTTTAATCTTTAACCCCCGAGCAAATGTTGTGAAACTTTTGGGAAGTTTAAACACACAGGAAGGATGTCCGCGAGTTGGACGTGAGTATTGTCGGATGCATGGCTCATTGCCGACGCCCACCGACTACTAACTTTGTTCAACGTTTACTTTCACACGATCAGTGAGCAATCCGGAATATTCCGGTTTAGAACCTTTCACAAATTAACAGGTGAAACATGTCTAGTCATTATTATTAAAGAAACATGTTGAATTAAATTGCGACGCAGTCAAAAACAGAGTAAATAAGTGCAATAACAGCGAATGCACATAATGGTCGCATTTTTCGGGCAGTTTATGAAGTAGATTAATCTACAGTTACTCTTGATAAAGGTTAACTATCACCACGAACAACAAAACCAATTAATGAATCATATCAATAAATGCTTCAGCATGCAAGTGGCGTTGTGTTGACAAACGTTTAAAAATGTGAATGTCAGTCGATATTTTTCGTTTACTAAGTTTATTTCGCTGAACAAACACTGATGGAATCTGCAACGTTTTGAAAACACTAAGTTTCGTTATAAATTTCCCTCATACGAGAAAGCACGTAACTGTAATGTAACTATATAAAAGAGAAATGTCTTCTTCGCTGGGCTACAATGGACATGTTTAAATATTCTTGATAATCTTCTAGAACATTGGCCTACTAGTAGCTGATCGCTTTAATTTTAAATAAACGTTTTCAAGCATTGTCACATTTATTCGGTATTGAAGTTACAATTAGACTGGGTAGCTGAACATTTGAATTTGCAATGCCTCAAGTTCCACCAATTAATTTGGCAAAAGTAGGGTGTAAATATATAAACATCGAAGCAAAAATTCCTGTGAAAGACTGGCAAAAGTAACATGTTAGTGATCCTCAAGTTTTGCCAGGGGAAATATAGCATTTTAGTGCCAATGTCAACAAAGATAACTGAGATCTTATCATTATCAGCGTTTTCCACCATCCATGCGCGATTAGAAGAACCACAAGACACATGTAAACAGAACAATGATTACATTTTACGTCGTTTGAGTAGAATTCAGATAATCTTTTGACAACAACTAAAAGCCTCAAGTATGAAAACAGTTTCAAATGCTAAACAAGCTAAGAAACCCATCACGATGTTGACAGAGGCATAAAGAAGAAACAAACGTTCAATCAATAGAGTCAAAATACAGCTGCATTAAAGACAGCCCGTGTTTAGCTGTTGAGAGTCTGTCGTCGATAAATCAGTCATTTGTTGGGAGATTTTTAAAAGAGTTGGGGGTTGCCCGGGGTTGACAAGTTGTAAAATACCGAGCTGAAGATTAACTGCTGGAGACATTCCTAGTAAAAAAGGAATTCAAACTATGAAAACAGGGAACATTTTGACGTACCACTAAACCAGTACTGAAAGTCTACAGCTATGTAGTTGTAGAAATAGCAAGATATGGCATCGACACATTTGAGAAATCAGCCACCACGTACAAATATGTACAAAAATTTTAAAGAAATGCCTACACAGCAGGCCCTGCTAATGACTAAAAAATTGGATGAAAATTCCAGAACATGTCATTCACCCAAGGCCGTCGGGTTACAAATTCTGCCTAGTCATCGTACTCTTTGTTCAGTAAGATCAAAACTTATACGAACGTATTTACGGCTTCCTGAAATTCGAGAAAGTCCGCCTTTTCTGGACATTTCTATTACGTTGAACATGTTTAGTTTGCATGATCATTACCTCCCTAGTACAGTCCATAGAGAAAAGTGAAAACACACTTTACTCGTTAACAAAATGTAACGGGAAATTTGCGAACAAGGTGCAGATATCATTTTATATTGAAGTACGTTTCATATAGGAATCGCGTTTCACGTGTTATTATTCACCTTCTCTCTGGTTACGTTGATATCAACCTGTTTAAATGTATAGGTATAGTAAGGGGTAAAATTGGAAATTATAAGGTCATGTCGATAGCGGGAGGTTTTATCGGAAAATCGTGATCAAGATCGTCAGTACAGATTCCTAACGTTCCATCTCCCTGGGATGTGACAGCCATAAAATAACTGTTGTTATATGGCTGCTCCTGAGGTATGGAATTCAGCGATTTGATTGGCTAACGGACCGGACAGGAAAATGATAGAAAATGGTATATTTCTTTTAAGCTGTTCTGTTACCGTTTCAGTTGTACAAAGCATGCATTTTGTAGAACATACAAAGCTGTACAAAACTGTTTTATCGTTGTACTCTAATTAGTGTAATCAGCCATTTCTGGTAGTTAAAATTTTACGTGCTTGTGCCCTGACAGCTAGTATTAATGATATCTTGATCTCAGTTCTACTTGACGAAGCTTATTACGCTTTTAACACGAGAGCATAACTTTGAACGAACCTTGGTCTTTTACCATTTTCGTTTCATTTGTGAGGATTTACGTTAGATTTTGATTGATTTATTTTCAAATACTTCAAATTAATAGTGAGACGTTGCAAAAGCGTCAGTAACATACGCCATTGTGAACACCGAGAGGGGACTCCGAGTAAACAGTTTTACGAAACGAAACAACTTTGGAGCTATTGCTGTACTTCTATTTTATGGTCCCTCTACTACTTACTGTTTATAGTAGGTAGTAAAGCATAGGGAGATGAAAAAAATGTGGGTTCTTCAGTTGTCCTTCATTTCTTTTTCCTTTTCTTCTACTGATAATCGATAAATTCTTCAAGATCCTTCGTGCAGCCTAGCGTTAACAATTTTTGCTATTGTAACTGTCTCTTTTTACAAAGAGTCATATAATAAATCATTTGTTGACTAAGATTGCTCAGTCAAGATGGCGCTGCTGATATTGACCTCGTTCTCTTTTTGCGTGTTTATGGACCTTGATTTTGTCCAGTCGATAAAACGAGCTGAAAAAGAACTTGGCCAATATCCCATCATGTGACCTTATGCTTGGTCGATAATCTAAATGTATGGCATTTGTCTAATCGGAGGCGTGAGACACTGTGTTGTAAAAACAATGGTCGAGAGGATGAATTGTGTAGGGTGCATTAGCTGTAATAACAAGAATTTGAACCATAAGGAGATTAAAAACCTTCCCCATTCAAATCCTGTCGCTCCCATAATCCAGATAATTTTTTGCCACATTGAAACATTCCTACGTTGAAAAAATGCCTTCGTAGTGGTAATGGTCAAAACCAGTACATATATTACAATAAGTTTAGTGCGCAGCATAAATGTATCTTTGCCAAAACCAAGAAGGATGGTTTCGTTTTATAGAACTATTATGGAAACTAATAAAAACCTGGCTTTAATTGACCTGAGTACTGACTCGCACACACAATGCTAGAGATTAAGCATCTGTTTTTAGTCCTTTCGTCAGGCTTATCACTGCAGCAGATTTGTCTATTTTAAATAGTTACTGTTGAATTACTAACTAGTAGAAAGTGGTTACAAACCAAAGGCCTTGATCAAACGAGTAGATGATAAGAAATAAATATACTTTGAATGAGATTAAAGGAAGCTTAGAATTCCCCAGACAGAAATCTCGATTAAATAAATACAGAAGAACTAAAACTAAATAACTGAGATACATAAGAAGTAGTTTCCCACTTCACTCAGTCGCGTCACTAAGCACAAGTTGTTTGAGACGGTACACCATCATAATCTTTAAAACTAATTTTTTTAAAACAAAATTTAGATAAACAAGTATCGAAAGACGAAAAGAAAAGTAGCTTTGAGACCTGATTTTTTTAGATCTACTGGAACCGATTTAGAACAACCACAACAGCCCACGGTTGCAATGTTTCTTTTTTTGGTTACCCAACAACGCCTACGAATCGGATTTTTTTTTCGGTAGGAGCCGTTTAAAGAAAAGAACAGCTTACAAGTTTATAAATATCCCTCAATGAAAACGCCCAACGGATTTAATGAAATATGCGAAGCTTTGGTAAAATATGAAAAGGAAAGAGGGCGTTTTATACGCACAATAATGTTCTGCTTAGCGCCAAGCTGGCTGCTAAACAAATGGGAGGTGACGAAATAGCAAAAGAACACTTAGACCTTTAAGGATCTATGTCACAACACACAGCATATACTGGACGTTTACAACCCTGCGCCTGAGACCCTACACGCGCCCATTTTTGTCCAACGGTGCTCGCTCCACCCGCACTTAGCCGCTCGAACGAAAACACGGGCAAGTCACGGAAACACTGCTCGCTATCTAGTAAACAACTTAACGATTCGTATTCAGTTAAGTGATACAGAGGAGACTGTTTATATCGGCTTCGCAAAGAGTTCAGCGCACGCTAGCGTCCTGATCGTCACGCGATTTCGAAGTAAACAATACTGCTGAGTGAGAAACATAGATTCTCTGCCAGCCAGATTTAAAAGAAATGAGGAAAATATGTTTCCGAATAGAATGAGAGATTCCAATGGAAATAAAGAATAAAGAATACTTGAGTACAAATATTTGTAGATTCATTTTGTGTTGCTTTTAGTTTGTTTTTTTTTTTTTTTACAAATAAAGCGGATTGAGTTTTGGATCTCATCTTCAACATTGGCAATTGCATCAGTGCTTAGGATCTTCCTGATAGCAAAGCAAAGCATTGTTGTATGCAAGTACGTTTCAAAGGAAAAACAGGTGAACAGAATTTTGCCAGTTAAAACTATTTGTATACATCAAGAAACTGGTATTCAAGTTACCGTGATGTACCTTTTAAAGCGAGAAAAGAAGTTGGATTTACTTGTTTATAAAATCCGGCTCATCCATAAAATGTTAATGGAGCACTATTAGCCTGACGTCTGCTGTGACAAATTTCAAACTACTCAGAGCAATTTTGCCACTGACTCATTAAATGTTGCCATCATTAATCATTGCATAAAAAAATCTTGTCAGCAAGTCGTAGTTGTGTTTTAAAGTAAAGATTTTTGGCACCACTGTATTGAAAATCACTACTGAGAAAGATGCACGCCGCTACAGGGCATTGCCTGAAAGAGAATAAAGCTAAAGGGAATGAGAAGCACAATGCAAGCATTTGGGAGATTGAAGTGTTGTTGTTTTACTGGAAATAAGAGCACAATATCACATAACGACCAAACTCGGTTTTATTTATGCGGTTTTAATCGTATGGTTGTTTTTTAAAGTCGCCATGAATAAGAGGTTAAAGTGAATACTGTTATGAACAAACAAACGTTAACATCACACCTGCCACACACTTCTAGAAGAAACTTCAAACACTAAAAAGGTCCTTGGGTCCTTGTGCCACGCTTATTAAATTATGCCTCTCAAATCAAGGAAAGCGGCGCCTGTCTTTCCCGCGGGCATAATAACACGAGCGATATAATATTGTGGCAAACCTCTGTTCTCAAAAGTGTACATTCGTTCCTTGTAAAATGACGTCATGTCAGATATGCACCCCAAAATGGCCAACAACTTGAAAACTACTCCCAGTAATGCGAAGGATATGTTCAAATTAGTACAACAAGAACGTTTCAACACCCTAGGTCGAATATTGACAAAGTGGTAGCATTCTAAAACCACTACAGAGAATGTACGGAAGATGAGCAAAATCTGCGAACCCCCAGCTACATGCAAAAGTTCCCTCAGATCTAAAGATCTCAAAATGCTCCTGTTTTCTCAATATTTAACGTAGAGTGCTAAAACACAACTGCAATTGTAATTTAGACCTGATCTTCGCATTGCTTAAAAAATGGTCTCTAATTGTTTGTCGTTTTGAGATTCCATGTTTTACCATGCATGTTATCAGTGAATAGCAGGTCTACAATATCAGTACAAGCTCTTGTAGGAATTATTTTACTGCTAAATTCTTTGGGTGATGAAACATTTCTATGTTACTTACAAGTTGAATAAAGAAAGTTAAGACGGAAACATTTAAGGAAAAAAAAAAACGTTTGGAAAGGTTTCAGACTGACATAAGTAGGAGGATCCGGTAATGCACCTTGACTTACAGTTGAACTGGCGAAGACTGTTTTGTACTGGTTTGATTCGAAGACGACCAGTTTCAACCGCAACATGCCACATTTACACTGAAGGTTAGTTAGTGCGAAGGCTTAATTCTCCATTAGCAAATGCAGATGGACAGTTTCCTGCATAAATATATTATTTTATCTGTCAGAAAGCGATAATCCCCATCAAAGCTACTTGGCATCATACCATGCTATCGTCAAAAACTCTTCATAACAATTCGGCTCTTAATTATTACCAAGTACTAGTGCTGCCAGAATCGAGTAGTTTATTGTTACATTTCTTTTCACTTGGCGGAACTGTACGGGCAATTCTTAGACATGGCGGAAGAAAGAAACGTTTTTGTAATGTAATCAGGGCAGGTTTGCAATCCACGAGATAGAAGGAGCATTAAGGCGCTTTATTTTGGACAATCACGTTTAAGAAACGAGTTTAGACTCGTCGCGGGTGAGATAAGAATCGAAAAAAAAAAAAACGCTGAAGAAACAGCAAGGGAGAAACATAAGCCATTTTAAAAATCCCGACAGTTTTTGTTTATTTCAAATAAAGTCAAAGCAAACAGTACAAACCCCAAGAATCGAAAACTTTTTTCCATTTTCCCACCCGGATTATACGCGTGTCCGGAATAAGACACATGTTAGAAATCATACAACCGCTGGGATCCCTCTTTAGAAACGGTACTGTAACCAAGGACAAAGAATTCCAATTAAATCCCAATCAAAGTTAGTTCAGTCAGCTCTTAAAAACACATTGTTTGCTCGCCATAAGCTCCACAGGGTGTTCTCTTACGCGAACACAAGACTCTTGCCTGCTCTTTGTTTGTCATGGCAGGAAGTGCTGTCGCCCAAACCCCCTTAAAGGGTCTTTAAGTAGTTTGGCAGGGGTCAGATAAGCCTTTACTCCAGTATTGTCTATTCATCCGGAGTCATTTGGTAAGGATAAACAAAAGTGACGAGAAACAGACAAAAAGAAAAGAAAAATGTCAAAATCGTGGATTGATCACTTTGAAATTACTTAAAGAATTCAAATTTTCACCTGTAGACCTTTTTTCATGACTTCTAGTATACCTTTGAAATTTCAAATTTCTTCTTCAGCTAGTAAAACTCTACAACCTTTAAGACGTTCAAGGGTGCGCAATCGTTTGATTTGGTAGAAAACAAAAATATTGTACATAGATATTTTCAACAGTGGAGCTGCAAAGCAAAAGGTCACGAAAAAAATGTCTGCGTTGACACGGACTATTTCCTTTGAAAAAGTTTAAAATTGCACTTTTAGGATCGATGAATCCTCTCAAAATATTCATTTAATCAAAGTGTTTTTAGAGCAATAAACAATTCTCCACGGCCATCGTTTGCTTTATTTCGTTCTGCACTTCTTTTTAAGCCCACTTCTGTTTATCTGACCTGAATCCTGTTATCAATGCAACTGATCTTTGTCTCTGGAGTAACTAACTCCGCCTTTTCCACCTACTTGTCGTCAAGATGGCTATCGTCATTTATACTATGTACACGCTGGATGACGGCTCTAGTCTATTCCACGGGTATTCAATTCAACTAACAATGGAAAACAAAACTTATAATCAGCAGCTCAAAGCGAGAGGACCCTTCAATAAATAAAAACGTATACCACTCTCAGTGCATGCAAGCAAGCACAGCCGAAAACTATCATTCGAAGAAGAGTTATACCGAAGCACGTGTCGTTGTACACGCTCGGGTCAACGACAAGAAACACTCAATTCCTTTCTTCGTTTTACGAATACCTTTTGCCACACATCCGGCCACAGAACACGTCTCTTAATTTGTCAAAATCATAAACTTTCGCTCCAATGAGCGAAAAATCACAGTCTAAGCTCGCGTGACTTTTTAAAGCTTTCGTGCCGTAAATCAAAGTTGTTAATGTATGCTGGACAAAACTGCTATCTGTGCAACAGCCCCAGGACACGAAACACACTTTTCTTTCAAATACACATCCATTAGCTAAATAATCGTTAATCACGCTTAGGATATCGAGGACTAGACGGCGTCATTTCCCATTCAAAACTAATGTAGCGTGGCTAATATTGGGCTACAATTGACATTTTCTTTCCGTTCCTCGCTCCACTGAGCTCAACAACTTTATGTTGAAGTGCTCCTTGAAGAAAATTAGCACAGGAATATGAACTTTATTGCCAATTTTAGCCACAAATAAATAAATCAAGAACGATATTTTCACTCAGCTAGATCTGAGCTAACAAGAATAAGAGCTAAGGAGCGTGTTTTCTGTTCGTGACTCGACAACTTACCACTTATTAACATCTCTCATAAATATTCTAACTTTCAAAATTTGTGGTGAGTTTGATTTTTTTTCTGTATACAAATTGCTTTTAAATTCAAGGTGGAGAATATTTTTTCTTTGAAATCGGTAGTCGAGTTTTAAAACAAGAAATAAAAACCTCCAAGTACCACCGTTCTCCCATGTTTTGATACTTCGAGTGACTCCTATTTCACGCAATTATGGACGACTAATATTCATATAGCTTTGGGCGAAGATTTTACGCTTCCGTTCATTCACGTTTACGGTTTCAAACACGACTTGCTTGTCGTGCATCACTCGAAGTGTACTTAACGAACTACAATCCCCTGCAATTTCTCAGTCAACAACCAGGAAGCCACAAAAAGGCTCGAGAGAAAGAAAAGCAAACAAACCCTAAAGTGACTGAGTAGAGTACACCAGATCACTTAATATAATAACACATAACCCTTTTATTGTCAAGACTATTAGAAACCTAAGAGAGGGCACGTGAATAGGGAATAGAAGTAGACAACAGTAGCTGAAGAGAATGAAGAATTGAGATAAAGTATTTATCTGGTCTGTGAAATCGAGCACATGTGAAAACTTCGGGGACTGACTGTTATCACGCCCATCTTAAAACGCTGAATTCTTCTGTAATAAACCTTGACCTCAGTTTACTAAAGACTGACAAATGTTTCAGGAACGTTAATGGGTGCCTCCTAATGGACTGAATAGTGTTAAGTAAAGAAGTTCGCCAAATAAACGCAGGGCTCGCCTTGTGCCTAACTAAATGTGGGTCCATTCGAACAGCAAACATTTTAGGAGATTTGTCATTCACAGATAAACACACGCGCTCTACTGCAGTGTGCTAAGAGGTCCTTAAATTAGGAACGCCTCCAAAAATTGGCTAACAATTGCCTTATAGTGCATCAGTCACCTTTTAAGACGACAATATATTTATAAGAAGACATAAGCCCGACGCTTATAGATGCCTAATTGTATCTGATGAGATGAAAGAGATAGCTGAGGGCTAGGAGACCATAAAAGTTTTGTTACGCTAATGAATGAGGTATTGAGCAATTTCTATTTCCCTTTGCTTTCAGCATGTTCTTGTTAATTCTGGTATGAAAGCCACATCACGATCACGCTCTAACCAGAATATAACGGAAACATCAACATAATCAGTGCACGCAATCAAAGTCATTGTGATATTGTGCTAAGCAACGTTTTAAATCAAGTGTGGCTAAAGTCTTGATGAAAAAATTCACGCTAACTCGATGTTGTTTGTTTCACACATTTATGGGCTCTACAAATATAGTTCCAGTTAACGAGCTCCTAAGCCCCTTGGGCTCCGCCAAACACACTAATTTCCCCTACCCTTTCTTATGTGTAGCCATTTTTGTAAGGACAAACAACAAGCTAAAATCGCGACTAAGAATTCAAAAGATCAAATGGAAATTTATAGTGCAAGTAGGCGACCTCTAGAACTGGCCTACATAATTGCACAATCGCAAAATCACGATAAGAGAAAACTGTCCTTATCCCTAAAAGGCTATATTATTTTGATCACTTCGTTTCCATCAAGCATTAACTCGCTCGAAAAGGCTTCCTAAATGGATAAATAAAGAAAACAAGGGCAGGCCTCTAGCTAATCGCCTTGGTGTCAAGGAAACACGTTACAGCCTGAAAGGTATGAAAATAAGGACGTATCAGGTAATTACATCTAATGACATCACGTCTTAAAATCTTTTCCCGAGAGATAAGAAAATAAATTACCCCTGGTGACAGATACTGAGCAAACACATTACAGAGCTTTTTAACAGTGAGTCTTCAGTGCAGCTGGGCTGTAAAACACTCTCTCATAGGAATAGCACAATCACTTCTGCGTCATTAGCGCCCATTCAAACAAAATCGTTTTGATGGTTTTTTTAACCATAAGAAATAATTCTCTCATTAACGGATATTTTGGGTCAAATTTGCTGAGTCGACGCGCGTGTTTCCACTATGCATTATTTTCTTAAAATTCTCCCAGCTTCCAAGTCCGTATTTAATCTTACTGTGTGGTCTATTGGTTTTAAAGTGAGAGGTCATAGTTTCCTCGACAGCTATTCCTTTCACACCCCATCTGTCATAATCTGAGTAACCCCTATGGAAACCACTCTTGTCAATTCTCGTGGTGAGCTTTAATCTTAATTTTACAGTAAAGAGCAAAAATATACGAAGTCACGAGAAAATAAAGATATGGGGCATGAGCGCTCAAATGGAACGAAATCAAAGAAAGAAAATATTGATGAAAACACTACAAGTGATGCGTTATTTCCTTTCGTCATCGTAAGGGTTCAAAACAGGAAGTTGACCAATGCCACGCAGATATCACAAGAATCTTAACATTTTCGACCATTCGGAGCTGTCTCTTTAGATGAATCCCAATAATTCCACAGTTTAT